>NC_079289.1:78962886-80213886 GCF_023638135.1 Falco biarmicus | reverse complement strand
CAGTGGCAGAACCACTTCAGGAGGCTCCTGTTCTCCTGCTGGAGGTTACTGCCAAAAAAAAGTGTTAATTTAATTGATCTAAAGTTTCAACTGTAAATTGGATTTGTGGAATCGGGTTGAATAATGGAATGTAAGAAACCAGACCTGCTGCCAACAGACCAGCTCCAGTAGCTAGTGGCTTCATTTCAACATAAGCACACCCTTCCCCTTCCCAGTTTGCATGTATCTGTTAGAGATGCAAATGCCTGCTGCTTAGCAGTGCTCTGATAGCCACCAGGTTCACTACTTTTTCATAATTTCAGTGTTGGTGTTTGCTTTCTGACAGATTGTTTTGACAGGACCAAAGGCAAGTTGCTTGCATTCATACATCAGCAGAGCAGAAAGGCGGTAACTCCTGATGAAATGGTGGGATGCAAGTGAGGCAGGGGGCAGCAACTTCTCGGGTGAGCCGGAGCCCTGTAGCAGCTTGCGTGAGTATGGTTGCCCATTTGATCCAGTACCTTAAAAATATTCAGAGCTATACAAGTTGTTCCCGCTAGGAAGAGAAAATTAATACGATTCAGGTGTTCCATTTGGGACAAACCCATGCATTTTTGACAAAGGTATGTACAGCACTTTTTTTTCCTGAGCACTGTGAAATCAGTGTGCTGTAGGCCACTTCCAGCTCTTGGTTTCCAAAATTGCATGTTGGTTAGGTCTGGAGGGGGGTGGTGGTGGGAAATAGTTTCTGCTCTGGTTTCAGTGAGCTGCAAGATAAGTTGGGAGAAAGGTAGCAGACAGCGATCAAGCTGGTTTTCCTGCCTCTGTTTTTCACAGGGAAGCCTATAGTCTACCAGGCTTGGGCCTGCTGTGCTTTTGCCAGCACCTGGCTTGATTTCAAGTCTTGCTACCTATGCAGCTGAACATTGGACGTGTTTCAGATCTTTCTTCCTGGAGCTGTCTGGGATTCCTGCCAGGCAGAGGGAGGGAGGGAGCTGCCTGTGCACCAGTCTGCCTCCTGGGCTGAGAGCTTTTGGGAAGAGCCAGCGGGAGCAACCGCTCCTCCCTTTTCTACCCACCCATTTCCCTTGAGAGCTAATACTGCTCATGTCAAGGGAAAGATGAGAGAAAGCTTCACGGATCAAGACAGTCCTGCATCTTCCATCATTTCTTTCCTCTCTAGTGATCACAAAGGATGCTTCCTCTACTGCTTCTTGTGTTGTGGAGGCAAGTCCTGGAGCAGTAGGAGGAAGAGACTTGATAAAGGAACTCTGAGGCAGGACACAAAGAACTGATTTCTGGATAAAGCACAAGTGGAAAGTGAGCAGATTGCCTTACTGATTTTGGGATTGCATGCAACATTAATTGTTGCATTGCGGGACTGGGGATGGGCGAGGGAAATTCCAAAGTCTAAGAGAGGCCAAAATCTGACCAAGTAATAGTCTCATTAATGCCTGGGCTAGTCTTGTCATTTCAGAGGGGTTTGACTCATTATTTTTGATCCTTTCATGTGACCATGTTGACCACAACAGAGACATTTAATTGCCCTTCTTGATCTGCCTCCAAGGAGGCAAGCCTATGGTCTTTGGGAGAATTCTGTGATTCTTAAACATGTGTGGTGTTAGCTGTAACACCTTACAGGAAAAAATATCTTCAGCAAAGGGAATAGCTCTGTAGTGAAGAGGGAGCAGCAGATTACATCCTCCTTGTAGTACTAGTAGATGACTCAAGCAAGATTTCTGACAGTCTCTCACTCCACCCTGGTATCCAAGCTGGGTTATTACAGTCTGCATAGGTGGCTTGTCAGATGGAAGAAAAACTGCCTGCATCACTGGGCTTAAGAGGGCAGTGACCACTGGGCTTAAGAGGGCAGACGGTTCATACCCTCCCTGGAGACCAGCTGGGAGTACCATATGGGTCTGTGCTGGTATCTGTCCTGTTTTAATATTTTTATCCATGACTTAGAGGAGAAAACGAGTGTGTCCTCCTCAAGTTTGTGGATGATGCTAAACTGGGGTGGTGCACCTGACACACAAGAGGGTGAGATAGTCATCCACAATGACCTGGACAAGCTGGAGAGATGGGCCAGAAGGAACATCATGAAATTCAGCAAGGACAAAGTCCTACTTCTTGGGTGGACCAACCCTGGGCAGGGCATGGGCTGGGGACTGCGAGGTAGGGGAGTAGCTCTGCAGGTAAGGCCCTGGGAGTCATGGTGGGCAGCATGTTGGACATGAGGCCACGATTATCCTGGGAGCAAAGAGGGCCAACTGCATCCTTGGTGGGATGAGCAGGGACAATGAACACACTGAGGGAAGTGATTATCCTCCTCTACTTGGCACCCATTAGATCACATCCAATACTGGCTATTGTTCTGGGCCCCCAGTATGGAAAAGACATTGGGAAGTTGGAAGTGAGCTCAGGGTGGGGGAGAGGGCCTCCAAGACAGTCAGGGGCTGGAGTGGTGGCCCTGTGAGGACAAGCCAGGTGAGGAGGGCTTGCTTAGCCTGGGAGAGGGGTGACTTTGGGGGAATCTAATAGACACCTCCCTGTGCCTACAGGGAGGTCAGCAAGAGGAAAAGTCAGGATCTTTACTCAGGTCATAAACTGAAAGAGGTGAAGTTCCAGCTGGGTCTAGGGAAAACATTTTCCCTTTGAGGATAGTCAGGCACTGGACTAGCTGCACAGTCTGTCTCCTGGGAGGCCTTCCTGGAGACCTGACTGGACAAGGCCTGAGCAACCTGGGCTGACCTCTAGGTGAACGCTGCTTTGAGCAGGAGACTGGGCTGCAGATGTCCCAAGGTCCCTTCCAGCCTGAGCAATATTGTGGTGTAGATGTTTAGCCTAAATCCTCATTGCTGTAACTTTGACCTTTTCCACTTTCTCCTTCTCTAAAGGAACATGAAAAATGGTTTATCCCCTTCTTCACTGCCCTTCAGCTAAATGAAGAGAGTTCTGCCTTTTTTCAGTTTTCTCTTCTCCAAAAAACTCCACTTCTTTCAGTCTTTACTCCTGGGCCATGTTTCTCTCTACACCTTCTTGTATTACTCAGGCCATGTCCCACGTGGGCCACATCTTTTTTGAAATACAGCATTCCAGATGGGATGTGGTACCTCAAAAAAGTGCACCAGTGCCAAGAGTGCCATGTGTCCTGCAGGCTGTATTCCTGTTTGCATGACCCTGTACGATGTTTGCTTTTTTCACAACAGCAGGGCCTTGTTGACTCACACTGAGTTTGCACGGCACTATAGTCATACCTTCCACTCTACACAACTACTGTCCAGGTAGTGGCTACTCGACCAGTGAACTGCGCCTGCCTGGCTGTAAAATTTTGCATGTCCTTATTGACCAGCTTCCTATTTTACTTCCTTATTTCTCCAGTCTGTCAAAGATCATTCTGAACTATGATTCTGTCCTCCAAATTGTTTGCAGTCTCTGCCATGCAATTAAAATATGGAGTGGCTCTTCTTGGGCTGCTTTTTCTGCCTTGGGAGCTTGTGCCATAGCCTTGTGCTCTCCCTTCCCAAAAGGGCTCTGGCTGCCACCAAAGCACCATTGGTTCTTTGGGCAACTTCATTAGTTGCACACAAAAAGCCTCCTCCACCTGATGTTCCTGCTTCAGAGATCCTACAACAGCATTTACTTTTTTTCTCCCTCCCTTTGATCAGTGATTGCACTTGTCCAAGGGATCTCACTCCTCGACCTTTCAGTCTTCAGCATGTCTAGTCATCACGGATACAAGAAACAACATTCTCTGCTTGCTGATCTTAAACATGCTGTTTATTTCTGTGCTAATATTCCACTCAGCGTCACATTGCCACTACAATGATCAAATAGTTTTTATTGTATACCAACCTTCACTGCAACTCCTCTTGTTCCTTGGGTGAAAAATAATCTTAAACTTTGTCAGATCACAGGAAATAGATGAAGTGGCTCCACTTATGCAATTGGTAGTGATGTGCTGATTTATGGGAGTTATTCACAAGGCTGGGTTGAAGACCAATCTAAGTGCCCCAGTGTCCCACTGACTGGGCTCGGCCATAATGGATCTAATCGTGGGGTGGAGAAGAGGTTTGTGTATTCATTCCCAGTCACTATGACCGATTTTAATAATAATTAATGCCAATGGCACAGTGTGGGTCGGTGTGGCTGTGGAAATCTTTTAAGGCAGGGGTTTTTCTTTACATCAAAACTGCCATTTTCATGCAAGTGTTGCCAGTTTACCTTCACCTGTCTGCTGCCATGGTGAAGGAGACTGAATTTCGAGTGCAGAGCTGTGGTGCAATCCCTCTCATTAGCCTCACACATTATGTTCGGATAGTTTCCAACACGCCTAGTGCTGCTACTTGGTCGTACAAGTCTCCTCAGAGGTATCTGTTTTACATTTTACAGGATCTGGCAAATCCATCTGTGCTGCCGATTTCATATCTTGACACCCATCTGCCTGAAGTTGCAGTGGTTGCTGCAAGGCTGGCACTTCTGCAGACAGAACAGCTGACTCAGTGCCTCTTCCCTCAGTCCCTTCTGGAAGGCACAAAAGGTATGGTTATGCCTCCTTATCTATCCTCTCTGGGTACGACTGCAGTTTTCAAACACTTGCACCCTGTTCCAAATATTCATGTATTTTTGTTTCACTGTGCTTTGCGGCTGGGCCTCACGTGTGCCCTGGTATCTTACAGTTTTTCTGATACCCATTTCAAAAGCCAGCTGTAATTAACATCACCATTTTCACACTGCATTCCTCTTATGCCATTCTGTAATTTAGCTGCACGAAAGGCAAGCTAGAATCTGATCCCACCTGCTCTTCCAATTGATGTTTTTCCAGTGGGGTTAATGGTTACTTGTGCAAACCTCACTTTATATGCATATTTCAGACATAATTAGTGAGGCAAGCTGTGATTTAAAGTAAATTATTGTCATGTTTAACAGCAGGATTTTCTAGTAAATCTTTCCTTAGGAAAATGAGAATATCAATGTGGGATTCAAAGTAGGTTTATATCTACATTGGTCCAGAAAGGGGCAGGGAAAAAGCAATGTAATTTGTCATCAACATGAATTTTTCCCTGTAATTTTTATGGATTTTTAGCATATGTAATGAAACAGCTGCCTCAGTGTCTATTTATTTAAGGCAAATATAAAATACCTGGCTCTTCTCTTGGTTTGTTTTTCCTGTGTTTTTTCATACATTTCACTCCACATTCTAGTCATGGTCCATTTTTGTACTAGAGAGACCCTTGGCTTTGGAACTAAGACTAGTCATTCAGCTTCAGACCAGTCACATCCAGTTGTAAAGTCTCTCCTGTATTTTTTACGACTTGATTAAAACATCCTGTTCCTTATATTTTATTTTTATACAGTATGCAATACCCTCTAAATAGCTATACGACATAGTATCTCTATGTACAGATGGAGACATACCATTGTCTCCACTCCTTGGATTACCTAAAACCTAAAACACATGGAACACTTCAGGGTGAATCATGTTCTAAAATAAAGCTACCTTGAATTGCTTTTCTCTTTATTGGTATTTTTTAAAGATACAGAAGAAATTGCTGCTTGGACTTTCTCCAGCCATAAGCTATGTTCTTGAGACTGTTTCATTCTGGTAAGGTAAGCCTTTCCAGTAGCTCATACTTTCACGAAAGGATTGGTCTTTTATTTTTTAACTTTCTGAATAATCTGGAGCACCTTGTGGTTGTCAAGAATTATTATGAGACAATTTGCACTGAGTAGATTAAATTCACCTGCACCCTGTGTTATACATTATAAAGCTCCGTTCACAACAGTGCAGATGCAGACATTGTGGCACTGAGAAACTTCCCAGGCAAATATCTCATTGTCACGTTCTCAGACACCATCAGAAGAGTAATAATTACATCAAAGCGAAATAACTACCCATTGCACTGGTGCCGTAAGAACTTAGGGAGACAAAGCCAATCTGGCTAGGACACAGCCTCCCATGAGATGGCTGCTTCTCACAAGCAGCACACAGCTTGCCTCTGAGCCAGCAAGTGCACCAGCGGACAGGTGAGTGCCAAATTGTAGGCAGCTTGGGAGCTTCAAACAGGTGAAGTGTTTAGGTGTTTTCCAGAGTCATGCTTAGGGCTTGGCACCTTTTGGGATAAACCCATTTCCTGACTTGTGGCCCAGCTTTTCTACTGAAATGACCCGTGTGAGTTAGTTCCAGCGAGATGCTTGTGCTTGCTTTCTGCAGCACCATTTCCAGCCTGTGGCTCCCAGCTGGGGGATTCACCAGCCCCTCCCTGCCCCTGGCTGGGTACTGCCAGGCTTTGACACCAGACCGAGAGATGCCTGGGCCCTCTCCCTCACCCCCCCCCCATGTCTATCCGGGCAAGCCAGGGCAGCCCGCCATGCCATGAGGCCGGCTGCCCTGACACAGCACAACCCGAAGCCTTTCCAGGGGTTCCAGGTGCCAGGGAGCGCCTGGCTGCAGGCCCAGCCGCGAAACTGCCTCACAGCAGCCCTCTCTGATGCGGTGGGTGGGTTTTTTTGTTATTTTTTTCCCCCCAAATTAGACAAGCAGCTAGCCGCACATGCAGCGCTTGGCCGTTACTACTAGCCGCCTGTGTGCGTCGCATCCCCCCGGGCGGTGCCCGCTGGCGCACCGCTAAACGTCGCCTCCGAAGGCCGGGGCCTGGTCACGCCCCCTCCGGCCCGCGGCCCCGACACAGGCCTCGCCCCGGGCTGCGCGCAGGCCACGTGGAGAAAGCCGGCCCTTGGCCGTCGCTTTCCCTCACAGCACCGGCCGGGCAGCGCCGGGCCCGCGCGGCCGCCCCGCCCCGCCGGGCCGTCCCCCGGCTGCGGCCGCCGCGCTCTCCCCGTTCCCTTCGGTATCCCCCGAGCCTCTGACTCGCCACCGCCCCCGTGGCGCCCAATCGCCGCGCGCGCCCCCGCTCCCGCCCCTCGGGAGGGCGGATGGGGCGGGGGCGGGGCCACGCGGCTCGCGGGCTGTTCTTAACCGCCGCCGCGCCGCTCCCTGCCCCCGTCTTGCGCGGTGCGTCCGGTGTCGTCGGCAGCGCCCGGCTCGCGTGGGTGAGGTGGCGGCCGCCGTAGCGGCGGGGCCGGCGGCTGCGTGCCTCTTGCCGCCCGTTGCATCATCCGCGGCCGTGGGGCGGGGGAGGAGGGCCGGGGGTAGCCGTGCCCGCCCTTTTCACACTCCTGGCGGGGGGGGGAACGCGCCGCGCGTCGCCTCAGCGGGGTCGGCCGTTAAACGGTCGTTGTGGTGGTTGTGGGGGGTGGGGGCTGCCTCAGGGGCGCCTCTCGCGCTGTGGCCCTGGCCGGCGGGGAGGGATGGAGGGCTGGTGGGCTAACGTTTGTGCTGCGCCGTCGGGCTTCGATTTTCTCGTAGTAATTAAGACGGTAGAAGAGGACGGGCAGCTTCGGGCTGTGCTGGGCGGGTGGAGGCCGGGAGCCAGCCCTGGTGCCGGCGGGCGGGGGTGTGGGGGGTGTGTGTGTGCCGGCTGCTGGGGATGCTGTGGGCGGGCCGGAGGGTGCCAGTGAGGAGCCCTCTCTGAGCAGGGAACCGGAGGAAGGGAGACGGGCTTTCCGCTTTTTACACAGGCTTGCAAGATGAGGTTGTGCCTTTTGTTTTTCTCTCTGGGTATGGCACCGGCTCTGTAGCCGTTCTTGGCACGCCATCCGTTGTTCTCGTGCTCTCTTGCTAGTGTTTTTCGGCAAGTATGGCTAACGCAGTGTACTGAGAAGCTTCTTTTCTTATGTTTTATTTCATACGTTGCCCTTCCCCTCTTGGGAAGGGTCTGAACTTGACTAAAACCTGACAGAGTTACTTCAGTGCTAGCAATGCTGCTGGCACACTACTTGAAAGACAAGCTGTTCTTCTTCTGTTCCTGTTTGATTGTCTGGAGTCTGCGTATCTCTCTAATCCTGAAGCCTTTGACCATGGAGGTTTCTGGAGTGCAGGGCCCTGTTCCAGCAAAGTTGCTTAGACTGTTTACCCTTTCAATGAGTCTGTTTACTGATTTGAGGCATGAGAGCTCTGTGTCCTGCTAAACTTGTGCTGCAGAAAAGAAGGAAAACTTGAGTATGGAGATAGGTGAAATCTGGGGATTTTATGTCTGAGAGGAAAGGACACTTTCCTCTAAGAAACTGAGACCTGTGCAGAACCTGCTATTTCTTGGCAGGAGAATGGCTGTAGTGAGATCACTACTGATGAATTACAGTTTAGGTGCTAGGTTAGGCCCAGTGCTTGGATTGTTTGGACAAGTCATCCTTTTCTATAGTAGTTGGTGGCTCTTTAGCATCCTATTATGATACTCTGCATGGGAGTTAACCAGCCTGCTTTCCTGAAGCCAGACCAGTACTTCCAAAAATTGTGGTTGGTAGCCAGAATCACGGGGGGGGGGGGGGGGGGGGGTGGTGTATCCTGGAGCTTGCTTGCTGGTTCAAGTACATCACTAATCTAGCACTGGCAGCATAGCAGGCTGCCAGGATGGCTGGGCTGGGCTGGCCTGTGGCTATTGGCAGGTGTCATGCTGTCTGTATATGAGATCCATAGGAACTAGGTAGACATCAGGATGTACCATGATCACGGTTGCACTGTGGATGCCTGCCAAAAGCTCTATTGGTGTCCCGAAAGTGGGTGGCAGCTGGTCTTTCTCACAAAACACGCATCAGCCAAAAAGCTGTCTTCCTGCCCAGGCAGTGGTGACCAGGGGTTCTCTGCCAGCCTTTATAAGAGATCCGTGGTCAAACAAAAGATGTGATGCCTTTCAGGGTGGCACCATAAGGTTGTCAAGCACCAGAACAGGCTGCCCAAGGAAGTGATTGAGTCACCATCCCTGGAGGTATTAAAAAGACATGTAGATGTGGCACTTAAGGGCATGGTGTAGTGGTGGACTTGGCAGTGCTGCATTAACAGTTGGACTTGGGTCATTTTAAAGGTCTTTTCCAACCTAAATGATTCTATGATTGTATGATACTGGGGAAGGGGAGCTGTGCTTCTCCCTGTTCTACAGACCTGGTCAGAAACTGAGAGCAGAGCTCTTAACTCCCTCTTTTTGTCATGCTGGGCAATTTGCTTAATCTCTGAGCCTCTCTTACTGTACCTGTAATGTTGCTCTCCCTGTACTTGGTGGGTTTGGCAGATCAAGAGCATTGTTAAGGCTGTAGTGTTGGTCCATCTTTGTGCACTAAGGAGAGGGAACTAGCAGCAGGGAAAGAGGTAATGAAAGCTTCTGACTGCAGCAGGTAAAAATGCAGATAGGGCATTCTCCAGTCTTTTCTTTTATGCTGTTGAGCTCCTTGAAGACATCAGCACTTGGTCAGAAGACTTACTAGGTGAGTCCAGACAGGGCTGGAGTGAACTCAGGAAATGGAGATGTCGGAAGACAGCTGCCGTAGGGCTGCACGCACAGCTTCCCTTCTGTGGGTGGAAGGCAGACTGAACACTTTCATGTTTTCACTGGCTGATCTGCTTTGCTGTTGAAGTTTTAATATCATTGCAATGTTACAAAGATGGGGGCATTAAAAAACTACCCATTTCCTATCGGGAAGGTTATGAGTATGCCAGTCTGGCCTTGAAAGAACAAGTGATCATTGAGGGGATGCGCATGTGCTCATCTGTTCTGCAGAAGAAAATGGAAATAAGACTTTCGTTTCTTAAAGGATCTCTTGCTAGAGCCACAGTATTGTTAACTCGTATTCCAGTTACTTCAGGTCATTTGATGTCTCCTGATACAGGAGTGGTGGCTGTCTGCTATTGAAGAAGTAGCAAGGGGACACACACCTACCCCAAACCCAGATGGCTGTCTGTCTCCTGAATCACTTACAGCCGTGGTGTTTCCAAACAGCTTCCAAAGACTGGATGGGTACTGCTGCATCTGGTAACCTGTAAAGATCCTAAAGCTCTCTAAGACCCTGTGTATACTCGGAGTGAGCAGGACAGCTGGTTTGTGGTAGTTTACTTGTTCACAGAGTAGAGTACCTGATTAACATCAAAATTTTCCATTCTCGGGCTGCAGCATAATGGTATCCTGTATCTCGGCTCTTGCTGAGTAGTCAGCCCTTGGGGCATCTCTCTCTGATCCACCTCACACCTGCCTTTTAGCTTCATTTCTGCTTCAGACAAGACTCAAGTTAATTAGATTCTTGCATGCATGATACTCTTTAAATATCTACATGAGTGCTGACACATACTGTAAACGGCCTTAGAAACTGTAGCTTCTAACATATCTATGGAGTGAGTTCAGCTCAGGCTGTCTGGGGATTAATTTCACTCACTGGCCTTCAATCCTGTTCTGTAGGAGTTGAGAAATAGTTTAGGTCTTGGGTTCCCTGTGGAGGTTGATCTAGAGATGTGAGCCTTGCCTGTGAGGCTTTCTGGATCTCATACCTCTGTCTGTGTCCCAGTCCCCTTTGTGTCTTAGGTTTAAGTGACTTGTAAATTGTTTCTGAATTTTCTGCCTCGTGCTCTGCAAGTATGACAGAAGTTAGGCTTTTCTAGTTAGACTCTACCCACAACCCCAGCTAGTTACGGGAGCGTTTCCTTTTACAGCAAACATACATTCAAGCTACCAGAATTCCTTTCTTGAAGATGGGCAACTCTTCCTATTACTTATCTCCCTCAGACTCTTCAGAGCAGTGTTCAGTTGCAGTTAGAGAAGCAGAGTTGCCATTCTCCTGTCCTGTCTCCCTAGCCTGCATTCCTAGAAGAAAGACTTGAGAATGGGGTCAGGTTGGCAAAGAAGTTGCTGTCATCCTCTGTTTTGGTCATTTTCTGCTCGCCCCCTTTCCTTTGTTCCCCAGAGATCTTGCCAGTAGAAAGATGCACCAGCTTCCTGAGGCCTGATTTGGGCTTGTAGGTGGGATCATGGGGGTGTCCTAAACTGACCACCTCTGCCCCCTATTTTGCTGAAGATGCATGATCTAGGGCTGTAAGCATTGGTTGGATGTTCTGGGTGGTGTGTCAGGAAGATAATCGGTATCACTGAAGGAGCTTGTAGATCTGAGGTGTTTCTGTTGGTTCTGAACGTGACAAGTCACTTGTAGGCCCTTGACCTGTTTCTTAGGTATAACTGTAAGACATCACAGCTGCTTTTATGTCTCTGTTGAGTGTGTAGTAAGAATTGCCATTGGAGGACAACCAAGTCCATCCTAGGATTTTGTCCTTCTTCAAAACGCTAAGATATTAGGTTGACCATAGCTGGGACTGATTCTCTACTACTAGCATGATTAGAAATTGACTGTATATATGCATATCTATTTACTTTAGGCTGGGTGGGTATGGGGTTATGTAAAATAATGCCTAATAAAATGATTTGAAGGGACTTATTGAACTGGAGCTTGTGTTCCTTCCAATGAGAGATGTTGCTTAAGGTTAGTATTTGGCAACAGGATTTTTGTTGGCAGTGCTTGTGATTTAGCTTTTTTTCTTTCTCTCTCCTTGTTTTTGTTCAGAGTTCTAGCCCTGTTATCGAAGACTTGATCAAACAGCAGAGTATTGCCATTCTAAACACATGAGAACCTCGCAGCTTAATTGAAGGCAATAAGTACAGCTTTTCCTCAGTTTCTGCTGTTTCTAGTTCAAGAGGTGATGGGTGTTGCTGTAAGTGCATTGGTAGATTTCTTTTGCCTTACAGTGGAGGAAGTGAGATTGTCTTGCCCAATTTAGAGGGAATCTTCCAAAAAGCAGCTTTCAGAGAGCCACATTAATTTCTTTCCTGCTGTTAATACAAAGAACAAGTACTTATTTTTTTTAACCTCTGAAACTTATTGCCAAAAATTTTTCTCCCTTTCTCCTCAATTTTAGCACCTTCTTGAAGAACACTGAGAATTGATGATTTAAAGCTTTTGCACTCCTGTTTTATGAGAGCCTAGCAGATGAACAAAACCTGTTTCCTGTCTATAGCCCCTTGCTGCTTTCTTCCTGCATGCTGAAATGGTTTAATCTTTTGGCAGCAAGGTACTCGTATTAGATGGACATTGTAAATATTGTCAGTTACCTGTGAGCAGAGGCAGTTGGTGTCTATGTCCAGTATTGCCTGCCAGCTGTCTGAAGGAGCATGTGGATGTGGCTTATGGGAAACCTTGAAACTTCTTCAGTTTTTGTTTTTTTAAAAAGTGCTGATACTCTGAATGGCACCTTCCAGAAATAAAAATAAAGGCTGGGTTTCACTCTGGAACTGGAAGTATGCTAATTTCTAGTAACAAAAACTAGTTGGTGTTAGATTGTATATGTTTATGGAATGTTATCTTTCTTGGACTGCTGTCTCTCAGTCTAGTCCTGGTCATTAGTCTAGGATGGGATGTAGTCCATCTTGGCTCTTTTGCATGTATTAACCTAAATAAAGTAGAGTCATATCATTTTGGTGGCATGGAAGTCTTTATATCCAGAAGGAGAATTATTTTAAGCCTTAGTCTGGACGGCTGGTGCTTTCAGAGGCTTTTTTTCCTAAAGGAAGGCAGTTTAAATGCATTAGGCGTTTTCTTTGAAACAGCATGCAAGAAAAGAATTGCTTGCTGTGTGCAAGGCAGTAGTGGTTTGTGGTGCATGTTAACCTGCAGGATCAAATGTTAAAGTTCACTGATCCTGTGATTCAGATTTTCTTCCAGTGTGTCACCAGACCATTAATTCTGCCTGAACTAAGCTGTATCTGTTCTGTGTGCATTTGTCAGAAGGAGGAGGATGAGGCCAGGGACCCTTTCTGGGCCTAGCACAACTCAGTAGTGGAATGAGCTGAATCTTGCTACAAAACGGTGATGAGAAAAACAAATACTGGGGGGGGGGGGAAACCCAACCAACCCAGACTTTTGTCTCAAGTGGGAAGGAAGCAGGCAGGCTCTATGAACAACTGGCTGGAGTAGGAGAAAAGAACTATGGTTTCAGTTTTATACTCATTAATTTCTGAAACAAAAAGTCTCCTAGACGGCTTCGTTGCTTCCTTGTGGTTGAAGTGTTTGCTGCATATCAAGCATCACTATAGTTGTGTATGCAACACTAATTCAGTTTGGGCTGGAACTTGAGATTTTTGTCTCCTCAAGGGTCAAGAGGCTTCTGCAAATGTTCCTGTATAAAGCCTTTTTCCAAGTTGTGTGCAGGGTCTTTTGGTGATGGCACCATGAAGCCCTTTCATCTCAGTGTCTCTAGAAGTATATATCCTGTGAAAAACTGAGTATTTCATACTACTTTGTGTGGCTTTCAAGCTTACAGATTTACAGACAGCACAATAGAGATGTTTTCTGCTTGCTTTATTGGATCTGAGTTGTGGAGGGAAGAACAGATTCAGGAGACCTTCCATTGATCTTGCACAATATCTCTGCCGTGTTATTATTTTTGGTTTTAATCCTGTTTATACAAGTCATCTTCACTTTGTTTTGCAGCTTCTTTTTTTACCTGTGATCATGGGATTTGTGTTTTGCCCCTACAAGAGACTGTTTCCTGATAGTTTTGTTTTTGTTTTTTTTCCTAACTTGCACAATCTGCAGCTTTGAAGGCTGTCCCAGTCTCGTGACCCATAGTACCTGGTCTCCTGAAGAAAGTCCAGTCTACTGTGCTGTCACCTTCACCAAAGAGCATGGAGAAATTGATATTAGAAGGGCCTGTTTCTGTGTCTAAGGTACTCATTGGTCTTTGGGGACCAATTTCCTTCTTTCTGTCACGAGAATTTGGGAGAGCCCTATCTGCTTTTGGGGGGATTTCTATTTTTTTTTTTTTTTTTTCTGAAATGCTGTAGAGGTAGGTGCTATTGAAACCAGTGGCCTTTCTGGAAGAATTCTCCATCATGACCACAAGTAGTAATGCAGAGTCTTTTGGTACCATTTCCTAATTAGCCAGCAAGTAGTCTTACTCTGTTGTTCTGCTTGGAATGGGGAGGTTTCATTTCAGAGAGAAGTTTTTTGGGGGTGTGTGGGTGTCTCCCATAAGACTAGCCCTGTATTCTTTATATTTATGGAGGCTAGTTATAATAAGCACATGCTTCAGTATGTTTTAAATTATCTTTGTGTAGGGCACTGTATTGAGTCTTTGCACTCAGCATTGCAATGCAAGGTTCTTACCTTGGTGATAAGGATTTAGCAAATCAAAATTATGTTGAACTGCTTTCCCATCTTCACAGTGCTACGGAAACATCAACTGACTGTTAAAACATCCATGTGTTGTGACCTTTTTCATATAAAGGGAAAAACAAGACTGGGACATTTGAGGATGGGATTCATTTAAAAGAGAGAGGCTATGCTTTCTCTTGTAATACCTGGGTCTCTTGTAGTCAGTGGCAGAACCTGTTCTTGGGTGTTAAAAGCTACTTGTCGCGATTGCAGCTTTTAGCTTATGGGCAATACTGCTTTCCTGAAAATTGCCACCAAGGTAGTTGGTGTTCATCTTCCCTCAGAAAAACTGTGTGCTGAAACTCTAGACTGGAAATAGACACACATATCTATTTATCCCTTCACCAACATGTCTCTGTCCCTTATTCTCCATAAGAGAATAAGGGCTCTTTATTAGTAACATGGTTTTTAGCTGTTTTACCGGGGAGCAGTGACACGAATGGCTGATGCAGTGCAGAACTTGAGTGTCAAAAGATGGTCTGATCCTGTTAGAGGGGCATGCAAAGCACATTGTCTCTCCCTGCCACCTTTTTTCCTTTTTTTCTTTTCCTTCCCCCTCTCCCAAGGATGGAATGCCTACACTTCCTTCCCAGAAACCAGATATGAACTCATGCCCTCATGCACCTGGCAAATATTTTCTCCCTGGTGGGGTGGACAATGAGAACTGCAAGGGTAATGAAAAGGAAAGGGAGTGGATCCGTCCTGATACACCTAGCAGATGCACATGGAAGCTTGGGAAACCCCTCTCTGCCTCCCCTCATCGTCATACCACTCTGTAAGTATTTTTTATTTGCTGATTAAGTACAGTACTAATCCCGGTTTCCTCAGAGACACGTAGATTTAACAAAAGATGACCAATCTAAATTGATGCTGTAGATGTGCTGACGGTTCTTAGTTTCCACGCATAAGCAAAGCTAAGAATCCAGATTAAACATGCGGGGGCCTTCCAGCCATGTAGTTTCACATTTTTGGTGCAACTAAGTTCATGTAACCTGGAAAGCAGTTCCCTGACTAGATGAAAGATTACGCTATTAATGCTTTTTGCTTGCAAAATAGCTGACTTTGAGCAGTGCTAAGCTACTTCACGTCAGAAGGAAGTGCAGAACACTTAATTCTTGCCTCAGTCTTTGGGTTGATATCTGATTAATCCTTGTTTTGGATCAAGGACTTGATGTTTTGTGAATTTGTATCTGATGTGCATTCTTTTAGCCTGATTACTTTCAAATATTTTAGCCTGATAAAGGGGACGGAGAAAGCTGATTGAATTAAAAAGCATCAGAAGTACTGTGTTACTTTTGTATGACCTGCCTGTGGCCCCTTCTGTCAATACATTGACTTTGTTTGTATGTGTACCAGGCCAGAGCCTCTGAAAATCCTGCCAAGCATCCTGGATAAAGTTGGCAATACACCTTTGGTGCGAATCAACAAGATTGGGAAGCAGTATGGGCTGAAGTGTGAACTCTGTGAGTACTGCTGCAGGAAGAAAATTGAAATAAGAAAACACTGTTTCAGAAACTTGGGTAGTCCTGGTTAGTAGTATCATGTAACCTGGTTGTAGGAGTGCAGGTGCCCTGCAGAAAATGGTGAGGAAAAGTTCCTCTCTTTCTTTAGCAGATTTCCAGTTTTTTAGAATTTAGTCATCTAAAACATCTTTCAATTTTTACTTCCTGAGCATATTTCCTGCCACTTCTGTTTTTGTAGAAAAAGTAAAACTTTTTTCATAGAAAATATTTTTAAAACTTTTACATAATTTTTTTGACTGCTTCTCACATTCAGGGTATTCATCGGTGTGTGTAAAATGCAGATCCACAGTTACCACTAGAGACCACTGAAAATGATTAATTGTAATCGGTGAATTTGGTTTGTTTTAAACCCAACCATACTGGAGATATCTGGAGGCTCTGATCAGAGTCCTGAAAGTTGATGTTTTAACACCACTGAAGGGATTAATGCTGGGAGTACTGAAATAAAAGCATAGGCTGAACAAGGGGGAGAAACTTCCAGTTTGATCAGAAACTCTTTGGCTGGAGAATGTAGCAGGGAAGAGGCAAGACATGTTGGTAAATTCTTTCCCCCCATGCTCTTGCACTGGAAGAGTCCTGGGGCTTTTTATCTGAATGACTGGGCTTTAATGAAGAGGAAAGATGGAGGGAGAGGTAACATTTTGAGGAGATGGATAGAGTATGGCTTCTGTTGCTATGTTATTGTGATCTGTAATAGTGGAGATTGTTGTGAGCTGAATACCCATTTCTGGTGTTGTAAAATAGGGAGGTGAATTGGGAAGACACTTTAATAGAGTTGCTCTTGCAGATACGCTAGCAGCCTGTTTGGCAAATGACTGCTCTTTAAGAACACTGCTTGGTTTCTTTGTTTGCAGTGGCAAAATGTGAGTTCTTCAATGCTGGAGGCAGTGTGAAGGACCGCATCAGCCTGAGGATGGTAGAGGATGCTGAGAAGGCTGGGATCTTGAAGCCTGGGGACACAATCATAGAGCCAACCTCTGGCAACACAGGTAGGGGATGGGAAGACCCTAGCAAAGTGTGGGAGGAAAATGCTGTGGTGGTTTTCCTGGAAGAGGCAGTCTTGAGACTGGAGCATGGAGGCTGCCTGTGCAAGGAAGAAAGGGGATCTCTTCCTGCCCGCATGGTTTAGGGAGCAGTGCCTCTTCTGCCTCACGCAAGGAACAATTCTACAGTGTCCTATGCCAACCAGAACAGCTGGGGAGGGGGTCTGCTAAATTTGCAGGGGCTCTTTGCTTTAAAAGAGGAGAAGTGTTAGGCCAGTTTCACTAGGATCTTTAGGTCCTATTCAGGAATTAAAGTCTGACTGAAATTATTGGGGTGGGGGGAAAGCCCCCGAAGACTGGTGTGAATCTGGATCTTCCCCTTCTGTTTGGGAAGTCCTATGGTCCCTCTGTCAGGTGAGGTGGGCCTGGTTTGAGAAACAGCCTTTCCCATGTTGGTGCAGTTGAGATGGGAGATGAGCTGCATCCCTACAGCACTCTGCTGACATAGCCTTTGCACACCTAGATTTTTGACAGACTCCATTTCAGCCAGCATCTCTTCCTTGAAGGGCTGAAGAAAGGAACAGTCCTGCTAGTCAGGGGCCAGGGCAGAGCACCTGATGATCTGAGCAGACTGGAGTTGACTCTGGGCTCCTCTGTCAGAGCTGTCGTACTTCTGTTAAGCTGCTCTACTGGTGGGGAGTAAACATACCTGGAATGCTCCCCCTTGAGCTAGCTAAATATAAAATATACTGCCACCTCTGAGGAGGTTCCTGAGCTGAGCTAGAAGCTACTCTGCTGCCTGAGTATTCTGCAGAGATGTCTTGTCCTGTTCTTTAACTCTTTCCTGGGCATTTATCTGCTGTTGCCGTGTGATAGATGCAGGCCAGGCAGATCTTCTGTTCTTCTGATCCCGTCTAGCCTTGTTTAATGGAGGGGCTGGGATTATAAGGTGATCTGTGACCAGTTCCCCTGCTTTCAGCAGAAAACTGGGAAGTTTTATCTGTTGCCGTTTGCTCAGCAGCTGCTCTGTGTGTGTGGGGGCAACTGAAGCCCTTGTGACTGTGGCTATGCCTCTTGTGTGAGCAATGGCATGTAGTGGAAAACACCTATGTATTGCATTCCTCCACTATATGAAGTCATACTATGACATCCTGCTTTCTGGGTCAGCATCTGATAAATGATCCTCCTTGCCACAGAATCCGAAAGATAAAGAAGGCAGAACCGAAGGAGATACGGGACAATTACTTCAGAAAGATGTCTTTCTCCACGTAAAAGCAAAGACCAGGGCAGACAGTAACCTGAGAGAATTGCTGAGTGTGTTAAATGTGAGAGCTAATGTGTTACATTTTTGTCCTCTCTGCATCCCGCTTCTCCCTCAGCAAACACCTTGTTTTGATGTTTGTGTTTCCAGGTTAGTAGCAGTAAGTACAAAGTGTTAAGAGTTCAAGTCTCAAAATGCTTTCTTTATCACAGACCATAAGGGAGAGTGCTGGATGGCTTCCCTTCAGCCTTTGGCCTTAGTGAGGCCTTTGTTGTCATCTTTTTTTTATTTAATATTATTTTAGTTGGGCATCCTGTTTATCGGTAGTACTGGGAAAAGTTTTTGTTGCCCCCCCCCCCAATGCTTAAATACTACTTGAATTACCTGAGGTATGAGCTATGCTTTTCTTACAGAAACAGTTAAAGATATTTTTTTCAAATTTTTTTTTCCTACCCCTACACAATCCAGCACCATGTAGAAACAGCCAGCTTTGAACAAGCAAGTCTCTGTATAGGGTAAACTGCTTGTGAGGCATTGTTATGGGCATGTGCTGGTACTGTGCCTGGTACCCAAAACAGCAGGGGAGCTGCCATGCAGTCTGACCTCAGGCACTAACTTGATCTGTTTAGCTTATCCAGCAGAGAAGTGATTTGATAATAGGTGAAAGCTTCTCTTCTATAGGGAAGGCACTTCTGAGCTTAACTCCTCAGGCGGGCAGACAGTGATGAGCTGGAAGGCAGAAACTGGGCTGGAGGTACAGATTTTTAATGTAGAAATGAGGTGTCTCTCTAACAGTCAAGGTATTTCACTGTGGTAGCAAGGTGACATAGTGCATTAGAACCTCAATCGCAAACATCATCTAAAATCAGCCTTTTTAGAAAGGGCTTAGTTTCAGCATATTACAAAGTAGGGCTTTAACGCAGAAATGAGTCAACAGAGGATGTAAAGCTCTTCTGACAGTATCAAAATGATTGCTGTAGTCTTGTTCCTTTCCCAAATTACTACTTTTAAAATGAAGCGGGTGGGACAGGAGGAAGGTGATGTGCATGTGGTAAAGGTAGCAGTTGGCACATGCTATGTTTCCCCACCCTTGGCTAAACTTTGTTAGCTGTGATTCTCGAAGAACTGGCAGCATCTGTAAATGCAGTTCTCCCCAGTAGCCAGAAATGTTCCCTTTGCCACCCCTTTAGAGACACTCTACTGAAGCCTCTGGTGAAAAGCTGATTAAAGCCAAGGCATGCCAAAGCTAGCATTGTGGGTTTTGTTCTTTGTTGCTGCTCACTGTATGCTCTACATGCCTTTGCTTGCTTCCAGGAATTGGGTTGGCCTTGGCTGCAGCAGTGAAGGGTTACCGCTGTATCATCGTGATGCCAGAGAAAATGAGCATGGAGAAGGTCAGATCTGCTTTTATTTTCCAGAATTTACAAATGAGCATGTTCACACTTGCAGAGCTCCTGGTGCAGATGAGTGCTGTGGCTTTAGGAATGAAGGTGGTAGGCTCTTGGTCTCCAAGTCATTGGCCAGGCAGATCTGTGCTGAGGGGCTGTTGCCAGTGCCCAGAGAAATTTGGGCTGGCTAGACATGGGCAGAAGAGGTCTTCAAGGCCCATCCCCACAGCATTCACTTGGAAAACTGTCATAACTGTTTTAAATACAAGTGTCAAGGGAACTTGAGATTCAACTAGCATATTGAAGTGACTGCCTGTCCCTCACTGAGCAGAGGAGGACAAAGGAAGGCGAAGCTGAAGCTTTGAATATCCTGTTCTGCACTGGGCTGAGCAAGGCTGTGAGGGAGCCTGCTGAGCTGCTTGAGTTACGCTGGGGAGTACTGGCAAGGATCTGAGTTGTGTCACCACAACACAGGAGAAGGAAAAGCCACCTGGGTAATATCCACTTACCTTCACTGTGGAAAGCACAAAACATCTAGGTCTAGAGCAAGCCCTGCCCTGTGGTGCCGTACCTCCAGCCAAAAGAAGAGATCCCCTCTTTGTTTCACAAAGGCAACAAATTGCTGTCAGCAAAACTGCTTACTCCAGTTCAAACTCTTCAGTGTTCCAGCTGAAAGGCAGTGGCACAAATAAACCCATGTCCTCTGAAGGCCTATACCCGTTGTTTGCTGTTGCCTCTTGTGGAGGAAGAGGAACTGCATGGCCATTGCCATGTGCCACACAGCACCAAAGGCCTCCCCCTCCCCTTTGAAGACAGGCTTTGCCTTAGCTCAGTGTCAAACTTTCTTGCCCTTGTAGCAGTTGAATGGTGCATAGGGCCTCGGTGGATCTCTTTTGCTGCCTGTGTCCACAGGAGGTGGTAAACATACATAATTTGCACTTAAACATAAAACAGTGCTCTATAGCACTGTTGGAGCACAGAACATACGTGACTGGTGGGAGAAGAGATGGTGTTTTGCCTGAATGGGGTTTCTTAGTGTAGTAATAGTCCCTGGAAGCCTAGAATAGAAACTGGAATTTGAATCTAGCTCCCAAGTAAAACTCAGTTAAGACCACGTGTCATTAGGGATTTGGGTCAGTGATGTGAGGCTGGGGTTTTGGAGAACCACCAAGGAGGCTATTGCAGACCAGGTAAAAGGGAAGACTTTTTAATTTCCCTGCATCCCAATGAAGTCTCTGTGCTGGCAGTGCGTTTTGGGGTTTTGTGACCAACTTTATTTGCTGCAGGTGGATGTTCTGAGAGCTCTGGGTGCTGAGATCGTGAGGACACCAACTACTGCCAGATTTGATTCTCCTGAATCTCATGTGGGAGTAGCATGGAGACTGAAAAATGAAATCCCCAATGCACACATATTAGACCAGGTAAGAGCCAAGGTGTCAGAGGTGCAGGCATAGCATGAGAAGAGGTACTGCAGCCTTGTTCCTTAGTGTCTTTGATTGACTGTTCAACACCCTATATGTGTCTCTGGAGGAAAAGTTGTCCCAGGTGTGGAACTGTAGTTGAGTGATCACCTGCTGTAGGGTAGCAAGTTTTTGTAGTCACTAGACGGCAGCAACGAGCCTGTTTGCAGCAACTGCAGCACGTGGGTGGCTTTTTCCACTGAGTTGGCACTCCTGGGTGGAAGACTGAGTACAAGGGTCATGTCCCTAAAAGAAACTGTCCCACAGACGGGACTGATTTTTGGCATTGGAGGGTGATGACGCCTTAGAACTACTCTTACAACCTTCCTAAGTGACCTGATTTATCTTCTGTTGGGCGTTCTGCCTAGGTCCACGTAATAGATAAGGAAACAGTCTGAAAAGAGCATATGTAGCTGTCGTGGGGCTTGGAGAATGTTTGTCATGTTCTTGAAATGCCTTACAATGTGAATTTTGTCTTTCTGGTCTACTTAATGGCTGTTCTGTCTCAATATAGTACCGTAATGCCAGCAACCCCCTGACGCACTATGACACCACAGCTGAGGAGATCCTGCAGCAATGTGACGGTAAGTTTGCTCTACTGCTAACCCCCCCTTCAGTGAGTCCCTGGTAGTCTCTTATTTTAGTACTTTGAGAATGGGGCCTGAGGTAAATGAGAAACGCATGGATTTTGATGCAGCAAATCCCATGCGTACGCTGTGTGTCATTAGAGAATTACCTTATTTCAGTAGTTGTAGTAATGGGGTTTTTTTCCATTAAAGAAGGATGCTTTAGTTTTTAGACTTCTCTGCTTTTGATCAGATGGAAAAAGCAGTGATGCTTGTTAGCTTTTTTAAAAAAAAGACATAGGTAAGTGGCATGGAAGAATAGGGTCACTTTTCTCTGATCACAAGTATAGAACTAGGTATTCTTACATTCTCAGAACAAATACTCCAATACACTGGCAGCTTCTTCACTCAGGAGTCCTCAGGAGTACAAACTGCTCCGTGTTGCAATTGTCACTAGTAAGACGTTTTCACTCTGCAGGGTTTGCTTCAATATTAGCTGTAGGCAGCTGAGTTGGAGTACCAGAAGTGGCTGAGCTGTGGCAGCAGAGAGTTTTAGCTGGGCTAACTCACCCAGCTGGAGCTGGCTTCAGAGCCGTTGGAGGCATTCAGTGGGATGTGGCAGCCTAAGGCATTTGCCACTGGTGGTAGGAGGAAGTCAAGAAACTACTGACCTGCCTTATTAAAACAGAAGTTTGTAGTGGGACCCTCTAATAGGAAAATCAGCTATTGAATTCCTTCTTATTGAGGTAAGGTGAAGGGTTCCCCTCCTCCTCCCCCTGCAAAAGTAACTCTAGCTGTTCACAGGATTTGGCTCGTCTTTCTGTGGGAAACTTTATTTAGGTTTGAGTTAAAATAAGAATACTTTAACAAGCTGCCATCCTGTAAGCTGAGAATCTAGATGAGTTCTAGCTTCAGGCTTCTTGTTTGTATTTACTTTGTCTTATAGGCCAGGCACTATTCAGTTACCCCTGCTTGGTGAGGTGTTAGCTATTCTTTTGGCTGGTAAGCATTTGCTTTTGTGAATCAGTGACCTTTTAAAAATCTTTTTAATTAACAATGCTGTCAGATGGATGCACCAGGGAAACTGTAAGTGGTGACAGAAGGATGAACTATCGCACCTGCACTCACTCTGAGTGCTTGTGACCCAAAACAGTCTTTTTCACATGAAAATGAGAGAGTAGCTGTGCTAACAGTTTTCTCAATGGATGCCTATCCCATGCTCTTGGCATTCATTTAGTAAATTAACTAATATAATTGGCTGCTCATTTTAAGTTAGAGAATGAATTAGTCTGTAACAGGAAACTGCAGGTGTCAGCAATATGGGCAGCCTCCAGCTGTGTCCAAAGTACCACAAATTGGTGCCTTGCCAGGCTGCTGGATAGACATTTCAAAACCATTGTTGAAGTAAATGAGGATTGAGCAAGGTGGTCTCAAGGTAAGTCTTGTAACAGCTCTTGGGAAGTGAAGAGCCTAATCTTACCCTTTTCTGCCACTTCCAGCCTTTTTGTTGAAGGAAGGCCATACTTAAGTGTAAGTGGGTTTTTAATCCATCTTTAGGGGGGAGATTTCACAGCTTCCTTCTATCCCTTACCCTTAAACAGGAAAAATAGACATGCTGGTGGCTGCGGCTGGCACTGGAGGTACTATCACCGGCATCTCCAGAAAGCTAAAGGAAAAGTGTCCAGGTTGCAAAGTAAGTGGCAAACCTAAAGCATTTCTCTTTAGCAGGGTGAACCTCAAACTGCTCCACTTGGCACATCCCATTCCTTGCAAGCCTGTCCTGTTTCTCTATGGGAAGCTCTTGGATGTTCTCAGTTAGAAGGTAGTTCTGAGCAGCAAAGGTTTTCAGACTGAAGCCATCGTGCTTTGCTCCCACTGGTGACCAGAGTTCAGGTTTGGCTCAGCAAATGAAAACTGGCCCTCAAGTCCCTTCAAGGGATGTCTGAGAAACTTCTTTCTCTGATGTGTACTGCAGCCTTGTGTTTCCTCTCTGACTGTGCTTTCACTGATTTTTGTTTTTTGGAGCTGCTGAGGTTTTACTCCGTGAAAATTCTCTCTGCACACACCAACCTGTGTGCCAACCTGTGTGCCTACCAGTGTGCTGTGTTAGATTTCCTCACAGAAGCTGGTATCATGTTTCAATTGTGAATATTTTCCTATGTAGTCAGGGAGGGGTAAACAAAATAAAACTTAGCTGCTTACACTTGGTACAAAATGTGTTGGCTGTAATGATGCCTGTCACGTGAATGAGGACGATCTTGCCTCACAGAAAGGGGAAACCCTGTGTTCTGTTTAAACCAAGCAAAACCCATATAGGACGGGGGGTGCCCCTCACCTAGTGTCTGCAGCCTGAAGAGACAGAATGGGTTGCCAAGAGGCCCAGAGCAGCAAAGGGGAGTTCGCTCACAGGGGAGTTGAATGTTGCCAGGAAGAAGTGAATAGGAGGCTAGCTTGCTGTTAGCTTGGCTGTATGTGCAGCCAGTGTGACACTAACAGCTGTAATAAGGCCAGCACTCATGAATAAATAGCTGTGTTCTCAAAAGCAGTGTGTTGTGGTAGCCAAAGTGGAAACTGCTTCTCCAGATTATAGGTGTTGATCCTGAAGGCTCCATCCTTGCTATGCCGGAAGAACTGAACAAGACTGACAAAACAATGTATGAAGTGGAAGGAATTGGATATGATTTTGTCCCCACAGTGCTGGATAGATCTGTAAGTCACACTTCTTGGTTTACTGCTCTTTGCCCTCTGTTGCAATGCAGAAGTGAGGTGAAAGGTGGAAGAAAAACTTGGGGAAGTATTTCTTTGAGCTGGAAGGGGAAGGCTAGCAGACAGAACTGTTCCTGTTCTTTCCATCAGCAAAAGCAGTCCTTGGAAGGCTCCTGCACTGACTACATTTGTTTTACAATGCTAGGTCAAAATGCTGTGAAGAAGGAACTTGCTCCTAGAGCACAGTACTCTGGTTGATTAGTGGGGTCCCACAAAACAAACCAAAATTCAAACCCAACAAAGCACCCCAACCCATCCTGGCCAAAAGTGGTATGACTGTCCTGAGCAGAACCTGTGTCCCTAGGAAGCCCTCCAAGAGGGGAGGACACTGATGCCCTCTGTTGTAGTCTCACAACAGCCTGTTCTTACACCAAGGTTTCAATAAGGAGCCTGTTGTGCTAATGTGATCGTCTTATCTTGGCAAAAAAAACCCCACTTGGCATTTGGAGTATGAAACCCAGGCACATGGCACAGCAGGGCAGCTGTTACCGCAGAGGTTGAATTCACACTAGTTGTGTAGCTTCTCTAGCCCGATTCATTTAAATAGACCCTTCTTTCTGTCTTCCTGCCCCTTTCCAGGCAGTTGACCAGTGGTACAAGAGCAATGATGAGGAGTCATTTGCTTTAGCACGCATGCTGATCCGAGAGGAAGGACTGCTGTGTGGTAAGAGCAGATGTGAATCCTGTGGGTTTCTCTCAATAATATGTGGGAGACTGAAGCCATATGCAGGTCAGGGAGACCTCCTTCCACTTCAGGAGCTGTCTTCCTCAGCCTGGGCTCCTCTACAGTCTCTCCTTCCCTATTTCATTCTTATTTCACTTACAGTTTCACAGTCTTGCCTCTGATCTGCATTTTGGCAGGTGGCAGCTCAGGCAGTGCCATGTCTGTAGCTCTGAAGGCAGCCAAAGAACTGAAGGAAGGTCAGCGCTGTGTTGTTATCCTCCCTGACTCTATCAGGAACTACATGTAAGAACCTGCTTGTTTTCTCTCCGGGAAAAGGGTGAGGCAGTCCCTCAAACCTCCTTTACAGCAGTGGCAAGTTGAATACATATTTGTTGTAGCACCCAGTTACCAAAGCAAGATGTGTTTGGAGCACAGCTTCTGAGGTATCTAGAAAGGGTCTGACATGGAGTAGAAAGGAGCTCAGCTCTCTGAATGCTGAGCTCCTCCTTGTGTCAGACTTCAGTATATAACCGTCACTGGTTAGCGTCTTTCACAGGAGAAGACTTACTTTCACTGTTTTGTTGGGGACCATTGGTATCCCATTCCTGGAGGGGTCCCTGTAAGGCTGTCTGCTCCCTCTGCATTTGTCCGCAGCAGAACACAGCACTACTGTAGCAGCAGCCAGTGTTGGGGTGAGTTTACAGGTGGAAGCCTGAGGCCTTTGAGCTGTGCTGAGAAGTTGTTGCCCTCCAGCCACACTAAAACATATCCCAAGCCATGGTGTTTTCAGCTATGTTTTCCTGACTTCTGTTGTGCAACACAATACATGACAACTAGAAACTGCAGACAGACCTTGCCTGAGTACAGGTTGGCACTCCTCCATTCCAGGCTGTGTCGCTATCATATTGCAAGGGACTGATGTAGTTGAAACTTTGTTTTCTATGGGGTTCTTTTTTTGTCCTGTGAATATTTCTTCGCAGTGTCCCTGGCTGGTAGGCTTGGGTGGCAAATGGCAGTATACTTTCAATAGTGGTAGTGAGCTGTAAACAGTTGCCCCTGTGCTGTTAAGTTTGCTTTCAGATGTTCAGCCTGCTAACAAACTTTTCATTTCCTGATGCTTTCCAGGTCCAAGTTCTTGAGCGACAAATGGATGATTCAGAAAGGGTTCATGAAAGAAGATGATGACCTTGTCAAAAAGCCTTGGTAAGCATGTCAGATCCATTTGGATTTTCGTGAGTCTATTCAATTGTCTTTATGGCAGCTGCTAATTTAAAGATCACTTCAATTTACAGTACTTTGATTTAGCTAATTTTTCATGCTGTTGTGTTGATGTATAATTGCAGCTGTTCATCCAATCTACTTAAGTTAGTTTGTCCTTCAGCTTGCATGGCAGCAGAAGAAAACTTGATATTTAATGATGGAATTTTCTTTTTTTTTAATGAAAAGGGTTGTTTCTGAAATGAGAAGGTAGTATGCAGAGAACCTTTCTGAGATCAGAGTTCTTGAGTGCAAGCACTGCAAGTCTACATAGGTGGAAGGGATCTTCCCAAAATTGCTACTTGTAATGACTGTAAATATGGCTGGCTCTTTAGGAGCACAAAATTTTCTGTGTAAGATACAAGCAATGAAATCGGGGAGGTTAGTACTCTTCACTAAATATCTGTAATCCTAGAAAGTAGGTGAAATAAGGAAAAGAGTTTTGGACTTAAAGCCTTCTTGCACTTCAGTAACTTTCTGATACTAGAGAGAAAGCTCGAAAGCCTTGAAGCTTTACTGACTCTGAACCCTGACTCTTCCTTGCAGCCTTTTGTCATTCCTGTAGTGTTGAAGGCCACTGTACCTGAACAACTGGTTCTGTTCTCTCTGTAAGACTTGCATGGGTTTGCTTTTCATTTCACCCCCAGGTGGTGGAACATCAGCGTTCAGGAACTAAGCCTCTCTGCTCCCCTGACTGTGCTTCCAACTGTTACCTGTGCAAAAACTGTTGAAATTCTCCGGGAGAAGGGATTCGACCAGGTACCAGTTGTTGATGAATCTGGGTATGTCCACATATGTATATATCACTATTCATCCATATGTATCACTTCCCTCACCAGGTCCCAAGGGATGTCTTCTAAATGCTTACTAGAAGTGTAATATCCTCTCGCTCATCTTTCTGCAGTTATAATACAGTTCAGAAATGTTATATTGAAACACCAATGCTGGACTTAGTATGTTGTCATGCCAGGACTGTCCCACCCCTCACATATTCGGCTTCTAATGATTATTATGATACACTTACTCAATGAGTCTCTGCAGGATAATTTTGTTGTTTAACTTAAAGCAAAAATTCATTATTTCAAACAAAAAACCCCAAACCCATCTGCATCACAGCTTTCACCCAGTTTCTTCAGAACACTGCATTATAGTGCAGTGTTGTAGTAACCCCTATGAACAGGGTGTCCCCAGCAAGCTGGTATGCTTTATTACCCTGTAGGTCCCCTGTAGGACAGGCTAGATAATGAAGAGTTGCTCAGTTACTCTGCAGTTACAGTGCTAACTCGGGATTAATTTTTGCCAATCCTTGTAGGGAGAAAGGGAATGAGCAAAACTGAGGTGAGCATGTCACGCTTTTCAAAAGGACAGGTGAGGGCATAAAGCAATGAAGTGCTTTAAAAGCTCTTTGAGATAGCAAGAAGCTCTCCAGTTGCCAGGACTAGAGATACGAAGAGCCTGATGCTTAGAAGGGCCAGGCACACACAGCACCTCTTAACTTCTGTGTGAGTCTCCAGAAGTTCTGGAAACTGGATTCTGTTTCCTGCAGAGACACAGAATCTAAGTATACCATCAATTATGGGGCTTTATACCATGAAGCAGTTGAACTGACTTTTCCAGGCTGGCTGAGAGTCTTTTGTGGTGTTTAGTCCTATCTTCTCTCCCTCCTCAGGGTGATTTTGGGCATGGTTACCCTGGGTAATATGCTTTCTTCACTGCTTGCTGGAAAAGTTCAGCCTTCTGATGAAGTCAGAAAAGTAATCTACAAGCAATTTAAACAGGTAAGCAGGTGTATTCTACAACTCCTAGTTCTCTGGTTTAAAGTACTGCTGTAGGTGTACTAATACTACAGTGGCATCAGGTTGGGTAAGGTTTGCCTGGGACTGTACAGAGCAGCCGTTACTGAGCACAGGCATGCTCTAAACTGTCTTAGGTCACTGAATAGCTCCCAGGTTTGTGTTGTGGCTCTATATTGTGCTGTTCTGTTACTTCAGTGGGCTTTCTTCTAGTATACTTGTCATTTCCTCCTTCCCTCAAAACCCTGGCACAAATCTGGGCAATGTAACTAACCAGGGGAAGAAACAAGGACATGTTGAAGCAGCTCTTTCAAATAAATAATTTCTATATCTGCTAAAAACAAGCAACTGTTTGCTTTTTGTATGAGAGGCCTTGCTGATATAAGAGGATGGCTGCTGAAAGCTGATGTTCTCAAGATAGGTGAATTTTGATGTTAGCCACTTTTATTTGTCCATTCAATGTAGCATGCCAAGATACCACAACTTCCCAGCTGTATGGGCGCTTTTCTAAAATGAGTGTTGTTGCTGTTGCTTTGCTTCTCTTGCAAGAAAACATGGAATGGTTGACCTAGTTTTCATCAGACTTTTAGTTTCAATACTGTCTTATAGTAGATGAGGGGGTGTATTCTAGAAGTATATGTAATGCTTCCGTTTGATCTACAAACTACCAAGTCTTTGAGGTTGGGAAAGGATGCTAGTTCTTTATGGACACATGTAAATATACTTTTTCCTTCCCAGACAGATAATCGAGCATCAGGTGGAAATGTGGTGCGTAACAAAACTGCTTAGTTCATGTTCTCCCTCACTTAGACACCTTAAGAGTTTCTGGGGCTGGTGGTGTGCAATCGTTTCTGTAGCTACGCTGGTGTTAGTGGTAGTAGCTAATTCTCTGTGCTTTAGAGGTTGTGGCTTTTTTCCATGGGCAGCTTTAAGTTTCTCATGTTTCTTCAGTAAAGAACAGCTTAACCATTTTTTTTGTCTTTAGTTCTGACTTTTTCTTGGTGGAGGATGGGAGTGACACAAAAGTGCTGGTGTTGCTAACATGCTAACTAAAAGCATCATTCATTGGTTATTTTCCATTTGAATTGATGATTTAACAGAGAAACACAGGTAAATGCATATAAGCTCAGAAGTATGGTGGATTTTGCTGCACTTACCACTTCAGTTAAAGCTTATTTGGCTTGTTTTCTGGTGAAATTGGGAAAACTGATTATCTGAGCGGTGTCATGTCATTTGCCCTTAGTGCCAGTCAAGTAGGCACAGTCATGTGTGGTGTAGCAACTTGTGCATAGGCTAATTGCCTTAATAGGTTTAAAAAAAATCCCAACCTGAATGTGGGAAAACTCATGGGCAAAATTTTTAGGGGGCTTGAACGAGCAGTAGTGAGACAGGTGAAAACTCCATGGGAGTTCTGTTAAATTTCTATTAAGCGTTTCAAAACATGTTTATGTCTTCACAGTTGTCCCAGTGCTGCCTGTGGGCTGCTTGTCCTGGTTATCTTTAGCCTAACAAGTCCATGGGTTGTACACAATCAGATGGCAAGGGGCTCTACCCCTTCAGTGAGCTTTGAACTTAGGTTCAAAAGTTAGGCTTTGCACGTACATTTGCACAAAACTGCTTGTCAGTGGTAGTGACTGATCGCTGACTCGATGTGGCAGTAGGTCCAGATTTCCCCCCACCCCTTGCCTGGCTCACAGGTTTAAAGATTGATGCTTCAGTAGGCACTGTAGCCTGCTGGTCCCTTAAACACAGGCTGCTGGGAATACTTTTGATCTCTTGTAATTCACAGTATGGAGATGAGAGCTCTGTGTTCCAGTGCAGCCCAACTGTTATGCTGTGGCATTTATTCATTTATTTCTCAGTCACAAGCTGAGCTCACTGCAGGATAAAGGCTTTTTTAACCTGCAGTGCAAGACTCTGCTTTCCTGTAAATTCATTTAATCCCCTTTAATGAAACTGTCAGATGGTGGGTGCTGCTGTTACCTGGGGAGAGTCACCTAGGTGATGGACCTGTTGCTGCTGCTCAATATGTTAAAGCATGTAGGAAGAACAGTTTTATGCATTCTTTCAGATGGTTCCAGCAGGTGATTAGCTAAGTGTTTCACAAGGATCTTTATTCTTTCTGGGGAGTCAACACAGGGTGCTTTCTTGTTTAGTCATAGCAAAGTTGAACTTCACTAAAAATTAATTCTTAATCTCAGTTCCTTGATATGCACCTGAATACAGCATTAGCTGAGCAATCTTCACCTTTGGTTTTGTTTTTTTTTTGGCTTGTTTGGGCTATTCTGTTCCCCTGCTGCCCTTGCAGATTGTATTCACTTCCACAGTGATTTGCAGCCTGATTCGTACACTTTTTCCCAGTCTTGCTAGAGTAAAATCACAAAGTATAATGACTTTCATGGTAACTTCTTGTTAGACACATGGAACACTTGACCTTCTTCAATTATTCACATTTTTCAGTGTATTCATTATGTTTACAGAATGAATAACTTCATGTAGTGCTTCATTATTTTTTTTGGTTCTGTTTTGTTGGAAATTAGAAAGAAAACTCTGCAGTTGGCCTTGATTTGTTAGTGTTTTACAATGCTTCAGATGGGAGCAGTATATAAATGCTGATACACTGGTTTTAATACTGCATGAAGTATGTGGGGGTTATTGACCACTAAACATATAAAGGACTGTTTTTATTTAAGTTTTGTAACTCTTTCCTCAGATTAACCTAAAAGACAACTTGGGGAAACTCTCTCATATCCTGGAAATAGACCACTTTGCTCTAGTGGTTCATGAACAAATTCAGTGTGAGTATGATGTAGTGTGCCTTACAAAAGGTAATCTTCGGGTGGCTTTGTTAGTAGCAGTAATCAGATTCCATTACAGTGAGCCTCTCGGGTTAACTGCACTTAATTTTTTTGCCTTTCTAAAGCAAAGCCTTTATTATGACTTTGTAAAGCTTAGTAAGATCTAGATGTCAACACTGACATCACTGTCTCAAGACAGCTTAATGTTTCTTTTTCCTGTTCATTTTGTTTAAATTACTCCCACTCACTTCGTGTTTTTCCTCCAAACTCTACTTTTCTTTCTTCTCAACCCTTTACACTGCCTTCTTTATGAACTGGAAATGACTGAACAAATCTTCAGAGCTAGGGGATATCACTGTTATACATGAGTAATACTTTTTTTTTCCCCCTTGTTTTATCTTCCTTATAGCAAGCAACTTGCAAAATCACAAACGCTGAGAGACTAGACTAAAGGCAATATTGAGACTCGCCAAATAAATTTATCTGACAGCTATCTCAATTATAAGTAAATGAAGAATAGTTGTCAAATTGGGGCTTGTTCCTGATAATCTCCATAGGGATGTGCTCTTGAGTCTGTGATGACTAACTATATAAACATAGACTCTCACTGGAAGCTTGCAATGGAACAAAGATTGGGTAAATGAAAAGTCCAGGACAATCTAGCTGGCTGAACAAACTGAGTGTATAGGTAGGCTAAACATCTCAGTACAGCCAGGCTTTAGGAACAGGGAACTTAGACCATAGATAAAGGGTCAGAGGTCACTTGGCCTCTTGGTTCCCAGGTCAAAGGCTTATACTCACAATGAAAAATCACTTGAATCTGTGCTCTCAGTGCAGCAATGATTACATAGTTAATAAGTGTTTTTGATATAATTGAGAAAATGTTCAATTGTGGGTTTTATACTAACTCTGTATTTGACAGCGATGTAGGAAGATGGTAGTGTCACATGTTGTCCTCTAGTGGCCCCTGGTTCAGATGGGGTGATAGCAATTTGCAGCTGTTTCAAGTAGAGCCACAGAAACGAATGCATAAGGAACATGCGCTTTGTAACAGGATTTGGTTTGAATCTTCATGTAAAAAAACCCCAAACAAATCTGATGGACCCTTATCCTTCCTTCCATAATGCTTGAGTTTATATATACCTCTTATTGAGGAGCTTTTCAGAAATTAAAGTCCTTGCCACTTCCTGTGTGACTACTGGTCAAGATGCTGTTTGGGTTCCCCCTCAATGTACAACAAGGGTCAGTGGGGATAACCAGCTCCGCCAACAGGCCCTGACACATGGAGCTGGAATGGCTTGGCATCTGCCTTACAAGCACTGCCGTTAAAACCAAGTGGGATGGTGTGTCTCTGAGCTGCCTAAAGCCAGAATGCCCTCTTTGTTTCTGCGTAGATCACACTGATGGTTCCTCCAGTAAGCGGCAAATGGTATTCGGCATCGTTACAGCTATCGACCTGCTTAACTTCGTGACTGCACGAGAACGGGAAAGAAAGTCCAACTAAAATCAAGTAACAAAGTGGAGCCTATTCAACAACACTTTGCAGTCTCCAACAAAGAATCAGGTTCATTGCTTAGGTAGATTGATCTGTCTTTAAGGTTGTTTATTTTTAAAATTCTGAAAATAAGCAGTTAGCTATCCTGGTGTCAGCTATACAACCAATGCATTTTGCTGTACTGCACAGCTTCTGGGGACTTGTTTCTTAATCAGGTTACACAATATTTCTTATCAAGACAATTTATTTTTTTAACTATATATATATGTATGTGTGAAAAATACTGCCTAAATTAACTGGTATGTTCATTGCTTGTTATGTCCAAGGTCTAGATTTCCAAAACATTTTATTTCAACAGATTTTATGAATCTGAAACAGAGTTACTGAAGTGGAGACCCAAAAGAGTTCTGGAAAGTTTTTGGATTTTTTGGTTTTTTTGTTTGGGTTTGTTTTTTTTTTTTGGTTTCCCATGCAAGGGTGTTAAGTTAGCTAATATTTGTTTGGAGACAAAAGTGGGACAGGGGCATGAAGAGAAGAAAGGGGGTTTGCCTTTTGGGGTGGCATCAGAGTAGAATGAGAGGAAATCCTGACAGTTGGAGTTGAGGCTTATTTCAGCCAGCTGCTCTGAGGAAAAACTGACTTAAGTGGAAGTCTGACAGTGAAGTAACAAACGCAAATTAGTGACTTTGTTTTATGCAGTGCACCAGCTTTTGCTGTGAAGACAGACCTAATTTCCTTTTTTTCCAATTGTACCCTGATAACTAAGCACAAGTGAAAAGATTAAAAGGTGAGATCAAGCTCTTTGCCTGAAGGTTTTTGAAAATCATGCTCTTTCATCTAGTACCTTCCCTTTACCTCCCCACCCTCTTACTAATCTTAAAATGCTTCTTTTTATGCCTGTTTTAGAAGAGCCAAAGGTGAGCTGTGAAGAGCTGTAAACTCTTTCAAATCCTGTTCATGCTGCTTACACTATAGCATCTTAGTCCAGGAGAAAAACCCTACTGTTAACTGAATTCACTGTAGCCAAGTTTAGAAGTAACTGGCAACAAGGTGTGGACTGGTACTTTCAAGGGAAGGTAAGAGTAATGTGCAGTAGGTGTGTGCAGCTACAGCTTTTCACCACATCTGTAGCTGTGGATTCTTAGTAATGTTCGACTTGCATAGCCGTGGCACCGTTGGCACTAGCAGCCTCATCTGTACACTGCTGTGCTCATGCTACTGGCTGCTGTTGGTGGTAATGATGAGTGGAATGAGAATATAGCTACAGGAGAAAAATAGTTGTTCTTCATCTTTTTTTATAAAAGACTGCTCTAACTGTCTTCTGACTGGCCTTTTGCCAAGAATAGTTTTTGATCGGCAAGAGTGACATTTTTTCTTAGCTTGTCTCTCCAATGAAGTAGAAAAATACTATTTGGTCTGGGGCTGTTGCTGGTAGGATAGCAAAGTTGTTGGCTTTGACTTGTTTTGTTAGTGTTCTTGGGTTTTGTTTTGTTTTTAGAAAAAAAGCTGAAGGGAGTTGCAAGCTAAGAGAAAACAAAGGGGTTATTTAAAAATCAGAATTACTACTTCCTGTGTATAGATTTCTTTCTGCCTTGTTGGCCTCCCCATGGCAGTGGGATTTGCTGTACGTTTTGGAAATGCATGCTCAGAGGAGAGCAGTGGTGGAAGCTGTCCTGTCCCATGTCAGTGTAAGAGCTCAGAAGACAAAGGAATGACAGCAGAGATCATGCCTGCCTGCCAGCCAGCAGTGTGACAGCCCCATTTGTTTTCTAGCTGCTTCTCTCTCACCTTAGACTTGTGAATGTGAAGAACTTTGTTCTAATATCAAAAATCAGTCTGAGGCTTTTTATTAACTCTTTAATGCCATGCTGGTGAATGCTAAGTTTATTCTGCCCTTGTTTGGTTTATTTCTTCAGACATTGGCTGTCCCTTCAGATTAGGGCTATTACTGAAGTAATGTGACCCCTGCTTACATTAAGCTATGGTTTAACCATTAAGTTCGTATAGTTCTTTAAGATCCAAGACAACTTTCCCTAAGTCTCTGGAATAAACTACTATAAAGCCTAAAAATGTGCAACTCTTGTTCTAAAGGATGGTTGAATTTTTAAATATTTTTTTTTGTTACCCTTATGATGTGCAGTGCTTCCTTTCTTATTGTTGCCCCTTGCTGTAGTAGCAACCCCAGCTTGAGTGCTCTGACTAGTGGAAAGCTGAGCTAGTGTATCAGATGCACGTATCTGTGTTAAAGACACTGTCTTCAAATCTGTATTAGCTGTTCTAGGCTGAACAGCTCTGTCTTAGGTTTGTTGCTGCTTGGCAGAGCCTAATAACTCATCTTTCAAACCATATTCTTGAGCTACTTCCCAAAGGGTCATAAATAACTTTGCACAGTTAAAGGCACAATCTTTGATCTTACCACTTCTAACATCCTTGACGTTTCTTAGTGCAGAGTGTGAACAGTCAGTTGTACCTCTTGAGACATCAGTATTTCAGCCGAGCTTCTGAACTCCTTTCTGAATTATTTCAAATACTGTTGTCAGATGTATTTTCATATCTATTCTTAGTTTATGGGGAAGGCTGAGAGAGACTTCTTTGATTTCTTATATTTTCACTGCCTCCTTTAATGCCCACGCTTCTAAAATGTGTACTTCACTAGATGCTACAAACTGAAGTGTTTGCTGCAATCATAGCCATCACTGCTGCTAAATTTTGGCATTACTGTTGATTTCGAAAATGTACTTTTATCTGATTTCTTTTTTTTTTTCTTCCCCATTTTCCATCTGACCCTTGCTGACAGTGGTAGGGAGAGGGGTGCTTAAGTAGTTGGGTTTTTTCAGTTTTCTTTTTGTGCATGTAAAAGCCTTATATGAGGCTTCATTCAATTAGGCTCCAGCCTAACTGCATTCAGGAAGAAGTATGAGGAGCGTAGGAGGTTTCCAAACTTCTTTTCAGAACAGCAGTACAGGAGAGAAGTTAGTTGGGGCAGCAGATTAGTGGGTAGGTTTACCTGTGGCATAGAGAAAAGTGTAAAGATTTCAGGTTGGGGTTTTTTTTCAGTTTACTGGTCATATGTTAATCTCTGTAGTGTCATGGAAACAGGCGGTGTTGGTGGCTATGAAAGAAGGAGTGGTTAGAGCTGGTAGGGAAGAGGGAACGTGAATCTAAAGCAATCCAAATAAGGAGAAAAATATCCAAAGAAATCCACCTGTGCCACCCTTCCTGTGCAGTTTAAGAGCAGGAGCTGTCTCCTGTTCTGCACTGGCACAAGGAGGAAATGGTGACCACCAGATGCTCTCTTTTCTACAGTAGCAACCCTGTTTGACCAGAGGAATTGGGTAAATAAATGGAGTTGCTGAATCGCTGAAAAACTTTCCAGAGCTCTTTCCCATAGTAGGGATGAAGGCAGCAGAAGAAGGGGGCAGGGAATCCTGCAGGTTTAAAGTTCCTCTGATTCAAAGCTTGTGAGTGTAATGCTTTTTTGTGTGTGTGAGAATGTTGTTACTAGCCTGGCCCTATTTAGTAGCAGTAGGGCTGTATAATGCTGGACTCGTCTCTCTGTTCCAAATACTGTGAGGACCAAGAAGACATTGTAGTTTGTTTGGTCTTTAAACCTGAAGTTCAAGTCCAGAGCTTGAATGAAACTGGGTTTTTTTCTGAACAAGTGCCTGCATCTTCTGTTTACCTGTGCTCATTACGTAAGTGCTGACTAAGCCTGAAAACTATTTTGCACATGGGTATTTATATCAACAATTTATGCTGTATTTGTTTGTTGCTGTAAGAGAATATCAGTCTTTTTGCTCTAATGTTGGGTCTGCAAAAATACTAATTTTTGCACCTGAAGACAATTATCCAATAAAATGTGTATAATGTTTTGCAAGCAGTTAATCCAGTAATAACTTAAGGATCATTTTGAAGTCATCCCGTCCAGTGTTATTTCCCACCTCTCGCACAAGTTGTGGCTGACTCCGGAACTCTGTCTAGCTGAGGTTCCTCTAAGCAGCCAGACCAGTCTCATCTGCCCACTAAGCTTGTTGCTAAATGGTTTCTGAAAACTTCTGTTTGCTGCTATGAATTTCACACAACGTGCTCACTGTCAGGAGTTGCCTAGCATTGCCACTGTCATCCAACAGCCTTTCTTACTGCGTAGTGTCAACACACTACGCAGTAAGACGAAGGGAAGACTTCTTATGCTTTATGGAGCTGGGGAAAATCAATACTATGTGCTGTATTTGTTGCACAAATGTTCACAAATGTACAATATAAAGAGCTGAATAAAAGCTGTTTGATTGCAAAATGACCCGGGTGTTTTTTAACGGCTGTTGAAATTGACAAAATTTGAAAAATTGAAAGTGTATTAGACTGTAGCCTGTGAGAAATTCCTGTTGGCTGCAGAAGACCTCTCTCTTTCAATGTGTGGACTGCAAGACACTGCAGCTCTTCTGTCTCCAGAGCTGCTGGTATGGCAGCTGTTGATGAGCCAGCCCACCATCTGCTGCTCATGCCTGGCTCTAGTACAGCCCTGGTGTTTCTGTACAGGGTAGGAGAGGAGGGATGTAGAGCTGGGGCTCGGATGCCTCTGTTGAAGTTCCTACAGCAACAGGTGCCCGTGTGGTCAGTTGGACAGATGCTTCTGCATTAATGCAAGGGGAACAGGCCAGGCTGTGTTTCTGTGGGAAGGCAGTATCATGAGGCGCATGGGTGGTGTTCAGTGGATAAGGAGTGGCTGGGAGAAACCAAAGGGGCTGGCTGTGTTATTTCAGAGCTATGTGTTTGTGTTGTCACTCAGCATCTTGGTCAACTGCTCAAGTTAAACCACAGTGAAGGTGGTTTATATCTGCTAGGCAAGTGTGTAAACCCCTCATCCTTTGATTTTATTTTTTTTTTGTCTCCGTTTTTTTACGCAGTCACTCCTTCCTCAGCCCTGTCTAAATAGCTTAGGACCCTGTTGGAACAACATTCCAGTGAGTGGCCATCTCAGAAACATGGGGAAAGGCCAGTGGGTAGAGGGGTGCAGGGGGGCTTCCTCTGCCTGCCTTGGGTGCTGGAGCTAGTCCTGTGGACGCATGGCAGGAACTCCTTGCTTGCTCACTCACCTGCATCCAAGGTGTTCATCTACCTCCTCACGCACGCAGAGTGCTCTGTCCTCAGCTTTATTTTTCTTCTGATCCAGTTTGCTCTCCAGCAGTGTGGGCTGACTGACACAGCAGGCAGACAATATGCTAAGCTTGCTTTGCCTTAAACAACTTCTTCATGTTATAGTTGAAATGTTGCCAGCAGCAATTGCCAATCAATTGTCACTTACCTTTCGGTGTTCTACTTGGAGGCAAAAGCGTTCCTGATACTGCAGTCTGACACGCAGCAGGCTGATGTTGCTCCTAGGCTTACCCTTGCAGGGAAAGAGCCTTCCAGCAGAAAGGCCAAAGTCTAACCTACCAGGCACGGAGGGCAGCGGCAGCGTGCAGGATCAAGTTCCACCTGTGAGCAGGCTGAGGGCATGCCTGCCCCAGCTGCGGCCCCTGCTCTGTGCTGCTGCCTCTGCCACCGGGCTGCAGCCACTGTCCCAATCAAGGAGCAGGACCAGTTAAAAAATACCCTAGCCAGGTCGATCAGGAGTGGGTTTAGCCAGTGCAGCTATTGAGAGAAAAATTGAGGGCTCCTTGGCGTGCCCCAGGGGCGTCCCGTTAGCAGCAGCCCCCAGGCTTTCAGTGCTGTGTGCAGGTGCTGCGCACGTCCCATTTTTGCAGAAGGAAGCAAGACCTTTCCTGACAGCCAAGGCGCTGCCTGATGGAACTGCTAGGACTGAACTGGCCCCAGTGGTGGAGGTGTTCATCCTCGTGGGTCACCAATACAGGGAAAATTACTGGGTACAATCTGCTGTACTGGCTCTGGAGATAAACAGAGGACTTCAGTCCAGAAAGCTACCTTACAAGAGCAATAAATGCCCTTTGGGGGGAAAAAAGAAAACCACACCAAGCCTCACTTGTGGTGCTGGTGGAAGCGCTGCTACCTTTTGCCACTCCCAAGTTAAAGGCAGATGCGTTTGAGGTTTTCTTGTGAAATATTCTGGAAGGCATTCTTTATGTGTTTATTGGAGACAGAGCTTTGGAGAGGGAAGTGGCTGTGCATGGGCACGTGGAGGCACAGCCCCTGCCAAGGCACAAGGAGCCCAGCCTGCACCAGGGTGCTGGCCCCGCTTGCTGTGGGGTTAAATGCATACGGCAGGGACGTGTACTCTGTGTGCATGTGGGTCCTGCAGAGCCCGGGCCCTCTCCCTCAGCCCCTGCCGAAGCTGTGCTGCAGCCGTGCCTGTGCCCAGCCTTGCACCCAGCCAGCTACACTGCTGTCTTGCCTGCCAGGGCCCCAGGTTGGCCTCAGCGCTGCCCCAGCTCTGCCTAGTGAACTGCACTGCAGGCCACATCCAGCTGAACTGCAGCTTTCCCACCACGCCACATTACCTCACCACTGAAACCAGTTTTCTGGTTTGTTTTTCTAGGTGTCTGTAATGGAGAGGGCAATGCATGAGAGGGATGGCTGAAGGGGGGTGGAAAGGAGGACTGCAGGCAAATGTTGCTGAGCTGGGCATGGCTGCCGCATCGAACAGCGGCTCCTGCAAAGCTGAACCACCCCCATGCCTTCCTCAAGGTCAGGGGAACGATGGGGAGCCACATCATCATGGTTGTGTGCACCCACTGCTTTGTTAGGTGCCAAATGCCGGGAGTCACCTGGTGGCTGCAGTGCTGGAAGGCGGTGAGCGAGGGGAGAGCCTGGAGGACCTGACCTGTGGTGTAGCAGTAAGAAGAACAGGCAACTCCCCGGCCACCACCTGTGCACCCTTGCCTTAGTTTTGAGAAAAAAATCTACCTCTATTTAGGGGAAAAGCCAAGTGCTGTTTACACTGCAGGTTGCATTTTCTTTCGGTAGCTAAAAATATGCTATAGCTTCTTCAAACAAATGCACCTTCTTCTTTCACACCTGCCAACTCTCAGGCTTTGAAAAGTCGCTGCCTCTTCTAGTGGTAACCAGCTGGATTTGTGTGCCCAAAGAAACAGGGCGAGTGGCCCGCATGCACAAACCGCCCCTGCATTCCCTGCGTGGTGTGGTATGTAACAGACACTTTGTGTCCATGGGGAAACGGGAGTGAAGGCAATGTGCTGAGTCACAGTGAGACCTCTGCCTTTTGGACCCATCAGGATATGGGTCCATATCCCATATCCATATCAGGATATGGGCCCATGGGGCAAGCACAGCATGTCTGACCCGTGAAGGGTGGGAAACCCAGCGTGTTTGGAGCTGCTTGTGCCTTGGGTTCCTTCCAGTGTCCTCCTAACAAAAGCTAGCGGGTCTGCTCTTCCCCTGCCTGTCTCTGGAGCGTAGCTCTCCCTACAGCCACCAGCAGCAGATACACCATCAAAGGAAGCACATCGGATGCGTTGAAAACATCTGTGGGATGCATGGGCAAATTCTGACCTCTCCTGAAATGTGAATGCGTGTGAATGGCTTCTTCACTCAATGGTTCACACTCCTGCGTGTGAATGGCTTCTTCAACGCAGTGACAAAAATACAACTTTTCTGACCCATTTCTGCCTTGGACTGTGACAGGCTTGGGCTAGTGCACCTTACACCAAGTACCTCGCTCTGTTGTATGCTTCCCTGCTGAGGTGGGGCTAGTCACGAAACGCAGCGCTGCTCAGAAGGGTCAATGGGGTCTAGCCATGAGCAATTACATTCTTCATCTGTTCTTGGTAAGACTTAAATTATGGCGAGGAGGGCTGCATAAAATCTGTATTTTGGACAGAGGGCACATGCCGTGTTTCAGCGGGAATAGTTCTGCAATAAAATAAGGCTTTTACACCAAGTGTATTGAACAGGTGCAAAATATGTTTAACAGCAAGTAGCATCCACCTTTTTTCCCAGTTTACCCACACAATTCAGATAGTGGGTATTATCACTGGTATTCCAACTCACAGTCCCACTCAGCTTGACCGGTAGTAGTTTTACAGCCATGTTAAACTCACAGGAAAATGGCTTTCTCTGGCAGCTGATGATAAGTCAAGAGCCAAGGGAAGCCTGTTCTGCCCTGAATTACCTGCTGGGCCTTCCCAGCACACTGCTAATTCTTCTTCTTGTGACATCCTATCAAGCCCTACTATGGAGCTTCAACTGCTTTGAGAAAGCCATTTTGATTATTACATTACATTACATGGGAGAGAAAAATGTGGATTTCTTCCCACTTGGTACAGCGGAATCAGGAACATGTTAAAACCGGATTGTCTCCTCTAGGAGAAAAATTCACTGCGGGGGTGGCTCTGTGGTCATGAAAGAGCTCTCCTCCCAAGAGCCCGGAAGTAAAAGCCGAGTGCTGTGTCCCGTCTGACCCCGCTGAGGTGAGAACCATGAAACTACCTCTGCAAAGAGGCTTTTCAACGGTGCTGTAAAAGCAGAGGCACTCTCCCTGCGCATGGGCACGAACTCTCCTGTCACACCTTGTGAGAGCAAGGAGCCATCCCAGTGTTCTTGGCCACCTCTGTCACTCCCTGTACCTCTCAGTTTTTATGGCCGGCTGGCCGGTTCGCTCCGGTTGTTGCTGCCTGGCCTGAGGACGCTGCCGTTCAGTCAGCGGGACCTGCAGGGTAAAAGCTGCACCGTAACTGTTCAGATGAAGGACAGGGCAGTGCAAGCCTGCTGTGGGATAAACAGCTGTGCGATGTGCTCGCGTGTCATTCTCAACTTCGTAACCTTAAACACAAGCACTGCAGAATGGCAAGGTAGGATTAGGTACCCATGGGACGTGGTTTTGTTACGTGCACAGGCCGTGATGTGCCTGGTGCATCTGTGTGGAGTGGAAGCACAGCAAGGACGGCAGTGCAGACTCCAGCCAGCCCGCCGCAGCCCAGCTCCTCCTCTGCTCTGAACCTAGCACAGGCAAAGCAGGAAATCCCAGGGCAAAATGCCTGCCACCCTCACCTGCCGGGGGCAATCCCAGTTGTGTGCATGCCTGTACGGCTGGCGGTGCCGAACAGTCAGACAGCATAGCAGCTCTGGGCACAGCAGCTCTGGGCACAGCTGTGGTGGGCAAATTACTTAAGCATTCTGATCAGGTATAGCTAACAGCTTTTACCTTGCCCTAAAAAAGGGGACATGGGGGGGGAGGATTTTTTTTCAATGGCCCCAAACTTAACCTTTAGAACTTTCCTGAAGAACATATTTCATTTAAAAAAAAGATAAAAATATCTCTAAGCAAATTATTTTATTTCAAAATTATCTTCTGTCTCTCCAAGACCCATCTAAATCTCAGTTTCCTTTTAGGTTGGAAAAAATCCTCCTTTCTTCCAGTTTGCTCACTGAAAGGGAAGAATCTCATTTTTTAATGTGGCTTCACTTCGAGCACATGCTGCTTTAGGAGGCAGCCGGAAATGGGTGGCTGGGTTACTCTGTAACTGCAATGCCCAGAAAACACAATTCTTGCTGTGGTTAGGGTTATTTGCAGCCTCTTTACAAAAGACCTGCATGCTCTGCGTCACATCAGATAGCCCGCAAGATTTTTCTACGATGGATTACCTCTGGCAATGTTTTCCAGAGGGTTCATTTATTGCAAAAAGACCAAAGGTAATGTAATTCCTGTGCTAATACCTACACCAGTCAGATCTTTGAAAGATTTAATTCCAAAATAAGCGCTCCAATCAGCCTTATTCTCCCCTGATCATCTGAATAGAGATGAAGTCTCCTTTGCCGACCGTGTTTTGGGGGAGCACAGCCCCAGCCTGGGCCAGGCATCTCTGTGCACTGCCCTGGCTGTGTGAAGGAGCAGGGAAAGGAGAGACCAAAATTCCCGTGGGCTCTTCCTCTTCCAGTAAATCTGCACCCAGATAATTTGCTAATTGCCCAGCTGGTGTTTGGGAATGAGAATCACCATAAAGCAGAAGCTGTTCACTGCTCTCGGCTGATTTGATAGTAAAGCAGCTGCATGAGGAGCTGGAGCCATCATGAGAAAGGGGTTTAGGGCTGGATGCGATACGGAGACTAACCTTAGGTTCCCAGAGGACACTGAGAGTCCATATCAGACAGCACCTAACAAAATATGTCATTTCTCTCATTGCTTTTGCCTGATTCAGCAAGGCACATGCTGTCACAGACCAGCGGGTTTAAGTAGCGGGTTAAGTAAGAGACACAGAATCAGATCAGAAACAAAATTCTAAAATCACCACAAAATTGCTGGGGGATGGGTCGAGAGCACTTGTGAAGAAAGTATGAATTAAAGCGAACAATAAATTGCTTATCTTTTTTTATACCCCACTCATTTATGCTTGGAGAGCAATCAGGTGCTGGGCATAATTAGGTGTGGGGCAGGACCCAATCAGCGTCCCTCCACGGAGCGCTTGCTGCTGCTCATTGGTGTCCCCTGCCACCAGGTACATATAAAGCTCAGCACTGGAGTACAAGCCAAGGCACCCAGCTGAAAAGCTGAAGGTGGTAAGTATGGCTTATCTATTACCAAACGTGCTGCTTTTCTAATGGCAGACTGCATGGGAGCCATGCCTGCTAACCAGGTAACTTTGTTGTCGTGGAGAGGCTTGAAAAGAGGAGGAATCTGGTAGTGTCTGCTGCTCAGCCTGTTCAAAGGCTGACTCTGATCTGGGGAGTGTCTGCACTTTTGGCAGGATCTGAATAAATCCAAAAACTGGGGAGGTTCTGGCTTTATGCTACGAGGTCAGCTGGGCGGTGGAGCGGGTTGTCTGGAGAGCTTGTGCATTCTCCATCCTTGGAGGCTTTCAAGACCCAGGAGGACAAAGCCCTGAGCAGCCCAGGCTGAACATAGTGCTGACCCAGCTTTGAGCAAGAGGCTGGACTGGGGACCTCCCGAGGCCGCTTCCAGCCTGGGTCACTCTGTGATTCTGTTAAACTGATACTGCATTTGTCTTGTTTAGTGACAGAAATACCATTTTTTTTTAAATAAAGCAAAAAAAATGGCACTTTGCTTTGAACTGGCAAGTTCACATGTAACTCTGCCCTGCTGAATTAATCTTCTTTTCTCTCGGTCTACTTAATGAGCGTCTTGATCTTCTTCCCTTCCCTATCAGTGCAGTCTGATAACCTAATAACGGTAATCTACCTGCAAAGTACTCTATAAATGTTGGCCTATGATCTTTGTCATACGTTTTCTGTAAGTGGCAGCAGCTGCAGAACTGCATGTTAGCATGCCCGGTCTCTTGGCTTGCCTGCCAGCTCCAGAGGATATTGCCATTTATCCTTTGTCCGGCCTTGTGCCGTCTCGAGCTTGTCTGTTTAGAAGAGAGTAACGGGACCGTTGCAGGACACCTGCAATAGGTCAGGTGTATTCACCAGCTGATCAGATGATAGTTGCAGCTTCAGGCAGGGCTTGGGGAGCAGTCCCGGCACAAGGTAAGGGGTTTGGTAACTAAAAGAGGATGTGTCTTCATTTTGTGATATAAGGTGACTTAAAACTGCACTGGAGGCAGCACGGGGAGAAGTTTGCACTGGACATTGCTCCTCCCAGCCATCTTTGGCTGCAGTCAGACTGTCCACAGTGGCCCCATGTCCCTTTCTGCCCGCACTTCCCATCCAGCCTGTGTGTTCAAGGGATGTGACCGCTCAGACTGTCAGCAGGGGAGCAGCTTGCGGGTGTCGTGTCAAGGCTTCTGAAAGATATGGGAAGGTCAGATTCCTCCCAGCCTTTGGTACTATTTCAGGTCATCTGCCCCCTCACGTAGACACTATTGGGGTTCCTATACTTCAGGTGATTTTTAAGGTTACCTTCAGAACTACTGTGGTTTAGACATACCTTAATTTAAATATGAATCCAGACCATGGGCATAGTGATGCAGAGATTTTAGTGATTCATAACCAGAGGGACATCTGTGCAGTTCTGCAGGCACCATGCCAAGACTTAACCAACCCTTGAGGAGGTACATGAAAAATCCTCCAGCAGAGATGAATGTAGATGTTGACCTAGTCAAGGGCCAGATCTTGTTTCTTTGTTCTCTGGGCATCTAGAAAATAAACCTGTATCCATTTAAATGAGTGAACAAGTGAAAACCCCATTCTTGCCATTTTTTTGTATCAGATGTTAAGGGAACTGAACACAATGAGCAGAATGCAACCGTATTTGAGAAGGTGGAAAGCCAGTAATGCTCTTCCTTCCATGAAGTCCTCCTGTACCAGCCACCTCAGCATGGCACACACTGCCTCCCACCCTTGGCTTTCAGGCAGGGTTGGCTGCTCCTGGCAGGGGTGATGCTGGGGCTGTGGCACTTCTCAGTGGTGGCAAGGGAGGTGCTTGGAGCCTGCTGTTCCCAGGTGGGTGCCTGAGGGCATCAGGCTGCTCCTGAGCCCCTGGGGAGGTCATCCACCTTCACCCAGGTCTTGGCAGGTGGCTGTCCCTGCAGCCAGACACGTGGTGTGGGTTCCCCCTCTGCTTAACTGAAATGTGAAGTGGCTCTGGGCCCTCTGCCCTAAAGTGGGGGTGCAAACCCCCGCCTGGAGGTTGGCCAGTGGCACCGGCCCCTCTCCATCGATTCCTGCAGCTCTGCCAAGCTGCCTCCACAGGGAAAGACTGGGCACAGGCAGCCTGCCCATGCAGCAGGGGCTGGGGGCGAGAGGGGGCTTGCATGGGGCCCTGCAGCCAATGCCGGCCTCTCTCGGGGCTGGCACCCACCAGGCAGGGAGCCACGTGCCAGCAAAGAGGGAAAAGACTGGCAAAAGCAGCCCTAATAATTTCAGCCCTCTCCTCTCTCTCCACCCCACCACAAAATGGTTGAGATGGGGATCACCAGAAAAAAAGGAAAAAAAAAAACAAACTCGTAAAATCTAGTTTGCCAGCATTTTGGTTACTAAACGGTGACCTCAGTTGTGAAAGCATGCTAATTGCCTCTGATATGCTGTGGCTTATCTCTTCTTTATCCACAAGTGACTTTTGCTCCTTCCCAGTTAATTCATTAGGTAAACAGGGATTTGCTTGGGAAGATACACTCAAGGCCAACACAAATCCTGGCTTGCAAGGAAATGAATTTATTTTTTTTTCCTTTAATCCCTTCCAAGAAGCAACAGATTTGGCGGTGATGGGCAAGAGCACTGGGAGGCAAAGTCTGCCAGGAGAGTTTTTGTCAACTGCAGGGCTGGAGCCATGTTGGCATGACCGCCCTGCACCCTCGTGGTCTCTCGCTGATTTGTGAGGCTGGGGTTGGTGTCTCCGGAGGAGGAAAAGGCAGCTCAGTGCCTGATGCGGGGGCAGCTCGCTGTCCCCTGCCTGCCCTGCTGCCTCAAGCCTCGGTCACAGGGCCAGGCAGCGACACAAGGCTGTTGACCTCCATCTTCAGAGGTGCCCTAGGGCCTCTGGCTGAGAAGAAAGCTTGGCTGCACACCACGGGCTATTTCAGCACTCTGCCGTTGCTAGAATAATGGTGTGGTGTATTTTTGTGTTTCAGGGAGCAAACCGCAGCCCCATCCTCCCGGCTAGTGGGGAAAGCACCAGGGAAGCACGGCGCTGATCTCAGGTAGTCCTGCCGCGCTGCTTCAGAGAAGCTCCCAACGAGTGGGTGAAACGAACAAGCAAGCAGGAGGATGGCAGAAATGGTAATTAAGGTTGCCATTGGGCTCACATGTTGAGCCACAAATTAATTAGATTATCAGGACCCAGCCATAACAGTGTGCTGGCTGCTTGCCTGGCCGCTGTGAGTCAGCTGGGCTTCGCAGGCGCTGCCGGCAGCCCGGTGTCTGGGGAGGTGGAGCGGTGGCTGTATGGCCTGGGATGAAGGTGGTGCTCTGCAGACACGTCGGCCGCCGCTATCTGTGCTGCGCATGTCGGCTCCAGCCTCCTCCGGTCATCGGTCATCGGCCTGGATTCCCACCCCGGGGCAGTAGCTAGAGTGGGCTTCCCACATCCCCTGCCCTTCTGCAGGCAGCCCTCTGCATTTGTGTCACTGGTTTGGTTCTGTCAAATTTCAAAATTATGTCTTTGAACTTAAATGTAGAAGGACGGTCCAACACCGTGCCCTTGAGAATTTCTAGTACGGTAACGTTAATGAGAGCATTACACTTGCTGTAATTGCAGAACACACCACTGCAGTAGTGCAGGAAGGTAGGGCAGGCTATGCTACAACAAGCAGGTTAACATCAACTTTCTTCACCAACCAAAGACAGACACAGGTCTCCAACCACGACTCTACTTAGCTGCAAGGTCCCTTTAATTCCACAAAGTCCAAATTGAAGCAAATTAATTCTGTGAACAAGCCAGAAAGGAAACTTCCGTTTACCAAAATCATGTGTCTTTTGTCCATGCAGCTGGTTTCCTTGGTGCCAAAGGGTGGCTGGTGAATTGCAGAGAGGGTGACACCAAAGCTCCATGTAACCCTCGTTTCTGCTGTTGGTCAGTAGCAGATGCCAAGAAGAGACTATAAAACCAGACTCCTCTTTTTCTCTGTATATGCACCAGCAATACAGAGAAACCAGCTCAGCACATTGCCATGTTCACAGAGCATAGGTACCATTAGGGCCAGTGTGTTTGAAAGCCACTAATGAACTCAACCATTGAAGACCTGTTTAACCCTTTTCTGGTTCCACTTTTTCCTGCTCTGCTCCTATAGTTGTTCCTGATAATTTCATTTTGCCATACTATTTGATGCTGAGATACAAAGTGTGTGTCAGTCACCTTTGCCAGATCCCCCAGGATTTACAGCCCGCTCTCACCACCAGCCATCTATCTGTCTCATTTCCAGTCTGATGAATTTTCCTCCATTTAAGCTGTTTTACTGTGGAGCTTGCTCTGTACCTCTGAGCACCTTTGCTGCCTTTCCCTGATGTTTTGTTTTTATCAATATTTTTTTTCATTTTTAATACACTTGAATGCCAGAGTAGAGGTATCCTCTGGCCCTTTAAGGCCCACTACCACTGTACAAATATTCTCAACTTATTGCTGGGCAGACTCATCTGCAGTTTCTTCACTGCTAGGGTGGAAAATACTGCTCTTGACCAAACAATTAAATACAGCGCACCAAATTTTCTAGTGGAGGGGATGCTTCAATGTACATTAGAGCAGGGGAAGATTTACCAGAGGTGGTGGCCAGATGATGGTTTACCATGTACGTGGTCTAGCGTACCACTCTGAAAGAGCAATTTTATGCTCTTTCTGTTAGAACAGAATTTTTGACATGCTGGTAGGGGTGCCCCATGCAGGCTGGCTGCCCTGCTTTCACACACAAACGTCCTTTCTTGCCTTTGACAATCATTGCCCAGATGCCCGCCTGCCCGCTTTTCCTACCAGGAGGCTGAGTCTCTGTTTCCACGACACAGGAGCTGACCAAGACGTGCCTGCTTGTGAATGGCAGTTGTGTGGGAAGTCAGGAAAGCAAAGCTGACAGCACATGGATTCTTCCCAACTTGCCCAGTAAGTGCACGTGGACAGCTGCAACGCCTGCCACCAAGTCTCCACACTCCTGTATGCCCTTGTAAGTAATTCTTTCATGCTGGTTATTTCAGAGTGCAGACAGCTCGGTATCTTTTTCTGAAGATGAGGGACTATTGTTACATACAGGATGGTTATGACCAGAAGTCAGTAGTTAGACAATACGTTATGTTAATGATGGTTTATCTTCCAGAAGGCAACACTCATCTAGTATCTCCTTTCCAGGAAGAACTTTCTCACTCCCTTTAATCTTGCAGAAAGATGTAGCTGGCTCAAGACTCAGCTCTGTGTTTTCCAGCACAGATTTATAAGCATCTGCTAGTTTGGGGCATCTTGTTTTAGAAGAATTAAGGTGAACATATTTCAGAGGTACATTTCAACGAGGGACTTGTACACTTCTGCAAAAGGGACTCCATGAGATGTGGTGCTGCACAGCAGAAGTGAAGGCACTCCCAACAGCTAGGCACTCGCAGAGATGCAGCAATGGCTCTCCTGCCTGTAGCGGAATGCTTGCGTACATCCCAGAGTTGTTGCACCCATCCCATTGTACAGCACAGTCAGTGAGAGCCGTGCAGTCACCAGTCGAAGGGCTGCAGCTTGGCTGCCCTTGTTCATTCAAGCAGTTGGAAGCTGTGCGTAAGGACATTTCAAAGTACTAACAACGTCTTTACCAATGGGTAAGAGACCTTAATGAAAAGAGATTACCAGTGCCTGGGCTTTTAAATAAGCAGAAAATGGCTCACACAGAGGTTGGCCCCTCTCTATAAGCTGCCCAAGAGCTCAGTGCAAAGCGAAGTGGTTGCTGCGAGTGGTTCCTGTCCTCACAGCCATGGGTGTCCTCCCAGGGTCAGGTAAGCTGCTAAAGTTCCCAGACTAGACTCAACAGGAGGTGCTTTAACGGCCCAGCAAACCAGACCCAGGCAAGCTATTAAAGGTGAGGCTGTCCTATAAATATCAGGGGAACTGAGGCCAAGCCCAGGCTGTGCCAAAGATGTAAAATGTGAACTCAGCTTGGCATGTGAGGCAGTGGAACCCACAGGAGGTGCAGCACTGCTCTGCATGGACGCCTGCTAACCAGGAGTGGCTGAGGGAGCTTCAGATGGCATGCCAGGCAGGACATGGCCAGAGCACAGCCACCAGCTGGCATGTGTTAAGCCCAGAACTGCCTCTGGGCCTGACCCATGAAGGAAGGAGGAGTGGTCTCCACAGCCTCAGAGCTGATCCAGCAAATGTGCATCCAGGTGTCCACCCAGTGCAATCCCTGCAGCGAGCGCCCAAGGAGAGGGTCAGCTCTATTCAGTCAAACTGTTCCGGGTTTTTTCTCAGTTATTGCTGAGCAGGTTACTATTGTTTTTTAGCAGTTTAGCATCAGGGTGCCACAGGGCAGCAAGGCAGAGCAAGTGCCAGGACCCATCCTACCCTGCAGCCAGATGGGCAGCTGAGGGGGGCATTGGGGCAGCCCCAGACCTGGGCACAAGGCAGCTCCCTGGCGAGGGGGTCTGGCTGAAGGGGCCTATGCAACATCGCTGGGACTGGGATTGAAACATAACGCACTGTACAGCAGTGAAGAAAGTACACTGGGAAACATCACAGAGTTTCTCTGACTTTGCAGCAGTGCATGGAAGGGCTTGTTGGTTTCCTTGTTCTGGGTAAACCACAGTTGGCAGCCAACGAAGCAAAAATCTCTGGACTTTCTGAGATTCTCATGTGAAACCTTGATTGGGTTTTGGGGGTAGAAGCAGAGGATGGGGGCAGAGGGAGAAAACAAGGTGTTATTTTAATTAAGAATATTAACTATTTAAATCTTTCCAAAGATACAGAGGTAGACTAGTTCTGATATCCCTTGAGCCAATTGTGACCCACCATAACCTCAGCAAGAATCACTTGGTTTGCGAGGACTGGTTTTCCCCTGGACATCTTACAGAATAACATACCATGAGTAAAAACAGGAATCCTGGAGAGCAAACATCCTTGTCTACTGCCATCTTGAACTGACACCAGCAGCTGTAGGACTAGTGTCCCCACCACATCCTTTAGGAGCACCAAAGGCATTTTGCACAAAACCTTGTATTCCCCACAGACCTGCTGCCCTCAGGCACAGGCACCAGCTGGGGATGGAGGCTGACCATATTACTATTGTTTTTGTAGTAAAATATGGTAGTGATTAGGTAAGGAATTTGATAGGAACTGCAGAAAATTTGCCCCAGAGTGAGAGAAAGGCTCTTCTTTTTAGGGGATGCTAGCTGGTAGCAATGCAAAAGAGCAGTCTGGTTTCTGGTTCCCACCTTTGCCCTCCCAGCAAGGCTCGTCCCAGCATTCAGGGCAGCACAGGCTGCCTCACCCTTCCCCTTGCCAGGGTCCACCGCTGCAGACCCCGGGGCTGCGCAGCACCTCACCACACCACATCATGCCCTGCTGAGGTTCAAAGGGCATGGTAGCATCTCATTTACCACAATTATGAGCTGCAGGTAAATAAATGGCCTTGCTTGCTTCTCCTGAGCTGACTTTCTGCAATCTAGATGTAATATGCAGGTTGCTCACTTGAAAGCCAGGCTCTAGTTAAATGCCTCAGCTGCAGCTGCAGCCTCCTTGTGCCATGGCTCAGCCCCACTGAAATCCCTGGGCATTTTGGTGGCTTTTAGAGCAGATGGAAAATGGCTGCAGCTGTGCAGAAAGCTCATTCATTGAGTTATTGCCTCACATTTACCAGCACTCAACAGAGCTTGTGGCGTGCACGGTAACACTTCCCAGGGAGGGAGAGGGAACAGCATGCGTATAAAGCTCCATCATTTCTGAGCTTGAGATGTAGGGAGGCTGGCTGCTTTTGGTAGTAAAGACCTACACTAAACCACTATCCCTGTACCCTTGCAAAGCAACAAGTGTTTATATCATGCTTGCAAAACCCAGGGGGAGGTGTGTGTGTCTCTCTCTCTAAGTAAATCAGTGTGTCATCACTGTACCATATGAACTTTCTGTCAGCAGACAGCCATCTGCCTGGCTGTGGTAGCAGACAAGGATAACTTGGGTTCAAGGTTCGAAGGATGATAGTAAGTGAGAGCTGTGCAAAGGAGAGCTGAGTATTGAGGGAGTGTGGCTTTGTCACCCCACTCAGAGAGAGACATGCTGGCTGTCAATGCAAGGCATTTGTGGCCCCAATAAACATAACCCTTATCGATCTTTTCCTTCTGTCTTCTAAAAAGTTCAAGGACATGAGTTCCCTGGCTGCATGGCCAGATGCGTTTGCTTGTGTGTTGGATGAGCAAGTCTTTTTCATTCTGGTTGCAATTTCTGTGACTTGGTTCTTGGCTTCTGCCAGAGTCTGCCAGAGACTAGCAAAACCAGGAGGCTGAATTGCACTGATCCAAGACCTCAGTTTAATTATTTGCAAAAAAACCTCCAGAGTCCTCTGTGGCTTGAGCTTTTCTGATTGCTTGGAGCCATCCTTGCAAGTGTGAGAATCTTGGCCAGGCAAGCAGCGGTTGGCCCAGAGATAGCTGAAAATGTGAAAAGTGGAGGTGGTGCTGGGTAGGACAGAGGAAAGAGGAGGAGCCTTGTGTTGTGCACGGCCTTCTGGTTTTCTCACCCACTACATAACATCCCGAGGCTTGTCAGTTCTTCTCACTTCACTCGGTTACAGGCCTTGCCTAGGGTCTTGGAGAACAAGATATTTCAGAACAGCCCTGAAAATTAATTACATTATTTTTTATGCAAAAGAATTAGTAAGTCATTGTAAGAGTGATAGAAAACCATAACTAGCTCCTGTTGCTGTTAATTGTTCATAGGGAGTTTTTCTCTTGGAGTTGGGGTGTCTCTTGGTGGCCTTTCTAAAGTTGCTGAAACCTCACTCATTTTATCTTGGTCCGTTTTGCACAACAGTTGCTTTGATGTGACTTTGTCTTTTTTTCCCCTTGCATTATTTCAGGCCAGAAGAAACGAAGATCTTGCCCAACATCCTGAAGAAAATTGGCTGCACCCCAATGGTCCGAGTCAACAAGATTGGGAAGTCCTATGGGCTCAAGTGTGAGCTCTGTGAGTGTCCCCTTTCCACCAGGTTTTTCCATACCATGAGGTGAGGGTGAGGGGCGGTGTTGGAGGGGAGCTTCAGAAGAGGCTTTGTGGAGAGCAATCACAGATGGGGAGGGCCAGATGTAGCCCATGCTGAATGCTCCCACTCATTGGGTTACACGACAGTCATTTGTCAGGCCAAACAGGTGGTTTCAAGCTGCAATGAGCAGGGGGCTAATGGTAGTGGAGGCATCTCTCCTCCCAGATAACTGCAGCATAAACTCAGAGCAGAGCTGGGCTAAATTTAGGGATGGGTGATGAGCAGGGATGCTGCAGCACCCGTGGTAGCATGCGGCATGCACAGGAGAGACTGGCCCAGTCTTCCCGAAACATGGTGTCTGGGACAGGGCAAAGAGGATGGTAGGATCCTTCCCAAAGCCTGCCCGGGCAGAGGGAGCAGTTCAGGCTGCAGGAGGGACACACCACCGTGGCCCCTAGATGCCAGGCAGAGCTCCCACATGAGGGGACTCTGCTCTGCCGTGGCATCGTCTCTGCCAGGTCAGCTGGAGCTGGGCCAGGGACTGCTGTCTGCTGCACCACTGTCCCGGGGGGAACAGACAACTTCCCTTGAGGACCTTCCCAAAACACAGCCCCGGTTAGAGCAGCGAGGGTTGCAGACAGCTGGGTTTATTAAAGACATGTGTGTTGGGCCCTGGTGCTAAAAAGCCAGGCCAAGGCGCTGGCTGCAGGGCCAGGTTTTCCAGCAGGACCCAAGTCCTCCTCCAAGGGAGTGTTAGCGCAGCGTTAGTGCTGTCTTGTGTAAGGGCTGGGTTTAGCCTGGTTCCCCACAGACACGAGGATGACAAGATGAAGCTGCCTCTGTGCATATGGACTTTTCAGTCTCCTTTCCTATAACTTTTAACCCTATTAATTAATTTCAGCCAAAATAGGCAGGAAGATGGGTGTCTCAGAGGCAGTAAGATTCACGAGTGTCGCATAGCTGGGTAGGGAGGAGGGACTTGGTGGTCCTGTTTGGCAGCTGGGGATCCACACGGCAGCCAGCCTCCCCCGGGCGCTTCAACCAGATCCCTTTGTGGGATCTGGGATCTTTGGGCCCCTAACCCTGCAACCTCTTGCATTGCACCGCTTCTCACTTCCCTGAACGAGACCTCGGGGGACCGTAGGGGACAGTGGAACAGAGGTGGCAGAAGCAGGAGGACAGGTCTGCAATGTCTGGTCCACCTCTGAAGCAGGCTGTCCCTTGGAGGACGTCTTGCTGGGGCAGGCACCTTAGGGGCATGGGAGGGTTTGGTGCAAACAGCTGCGGGGAAGCCGAAGAGACCCTGTTTGCTGGGATGGTGTCTCCCTCCCATGGTGCAGGAGGGGAAGGAGAGCAGGGCAGGCAGCAGCTGCAGGGCCCTCTCTGAGCTGCAGATCAGCACAGAGCCTCTTACCAAGCAAATATTCAAACGCTTGCAGCGCTGCTGCATCAAGGAAGCAGTTGCGGTTAGATGTGATTACTTTCTAATCTCTTTGCCTCCAGGGATCTCTGTGTAGCTGAAGTTTTGGCACTTCCCATTACAGAATGTAATGATGAGCACAAGATTTTTTTCCCTGTTCTGGCTGCTCATGTACTGGGTTGATTTCTCAGCTTCAAGTAGCTGTCTTTGCTAGAATTAAGTGACAGACACCCTGAAACTAGTAATTTCTCCCTATTGCCCATAAAACAGAGCTCAGTACCGTCAGTTCAGGTGTAGCTGCTCATCAAAACCTTGGTAAGAGGAGTCCTGCCCCGGGTGTTAGCGGTGTGGAGGGCCTGGTTAGGAGCCGAGGTGTGCCTTGCAGTTTTTCTTTATGGCACCCCACCCAGGACTACAGATCATCCCTACAGAAGGGCACCTCTTTAGCTACCTACCAATAACTGCCATGCCCCAGGAAAGGCTGAGACCTTGCTGTTAACCTGACAGTGCCTTGCTCAGAGAAGAGTCCTCAAAGCAGGGCAGCAAGGTGTATCATACCGGTGTGGGACCTTCCACCTAGCAATCACTGTATGTCCAGTTGATTTTAAACCCACCCGGGATTTACCAGGCCTGCCCGCTGCCTCCAGGGTGCTGCAGGTAGACGAAACATGGGGGAAAGATGGACTATGGGCAGGTATGATGATGGGTAATACCATGACGAGTGGTGGCACCCTGTAAGCAGATGGTGAATGGGCTGCCCTGAAACAAAGGACCATCCTGCAGGGCAGGAATGTGTGTCCTCAAATAACTGCAGCAACGGCTGGGGGGAGCAAGGAGCTGATGCTCCCCCGGGGTGCAGCTCGTCCCTGACAGAGGTTCCCCTTTTAATTTCCAGTGGCAAAATGTGAGTACTTCAATGCGGGGGGCAGTGTGAAGGACCGCATCAGCCTGAGGATGGTGGAAGATGCAGAGAGAGCTGGGATTATAAAACCGGGAGACACACTGATTGAACCCACTTCAGGGAATACAGGTGGGAAGTACAGGGATGCTCTCTCTGCCTGGGTACTGGGCAGGGTGGCATTTCTGAGGGGCTGCAGGAGGGGCAGGGATTCAAAGAGCTCTTGCACTTGGAATTACAAGGCCAGCTTGGGGCCCTGCGGCTCTGGCTCCATCCTCCCTTTGGCTCCCCTCATAGTGGCCATGGGCATCCTGGGGTGCTGAAGTGCCTCATTGCTGAAATTCCCAAGGGTCTGCAAGGGTCCCATGCCTGCACAGGCATGCCCAGCAGGTTACCTTGTGGCAAGACAAACAGCTTCAGCTGGAGGAGCTGGGGCAACCCCAGGTGTTTTCAGGCTGGAAAGCTCTTGAATATTCAGAGGTTCCCAGAGACAGTTTCCCTGACGGGCTAGAAGATAAATAATCTATTTTTTTTCCTTGTCATCCTGCTCAAGCACTAGACAATGTATGTCTAGTATGGGGTATGAGATGAGGAGGGACAACAGAGAAGCCTCCCCCCCTATTTTGCAGCCTGCACAGGACCACGGAAGCAAGTTTCCACGTCTGTTTGCTGCTCCCTTCACCAGCGCCCCTGCCCCAGCAGGGATGTGTGCATAGCATGATTTCCTGCAAAAAGGCCCATCGGAGGCTGTCAAGGCACTCTGGATGGAGTTGAGGCCGTGTCCCTCGCTGTGCTCCCTGCCTCCCCCCCACTAGTCATGAAGAACAGGACTCATCTCTAGGAATTTTGCTCCTTACTGGCTTGTTGCTGCAGGAACTCCAAAGACAGCCCCTCTTGCCCTGGCCACCCCCACCCCCACCTCCCCCAGACACTGGAGCGAGGGGACCTGTGTGCCCCCAGGGCTGTTCCCCAGGTGGCTTGTGCTGGCTCCCTGCCCACCCGGGGCAGCTGGGCAGCACCACGCTCCCTACAGCCACTTGAGGGGACATGCTGCTCCAGCCTCACCTTCCCTGTCTAGCTGGGGAGCAGCTGGCTCCATCCATCATCCCCAGTGAAACTGGAGCAGAGGTCCCCTTCACTTGCTCACCACAGGGTGACATGTGCAGCTTCGTGTGTACATCCCCCCAGCTGCGAGCATTTGAGGGGGAGGGGAAGGCACTCCTGAGCAAAATCACCTCTCTCCTGTTTTGGAAAACAAAGGAAGAGGTCTGAGCCTCAGTGAGGGGAAGAAAGCACTCCCCAGCCTTGCCATTTGCTCTGTGCCACGCTAACAGACTCCTGCAAGCAAGAGGGAAACTTCAGCTTGGCTCGCCTGTTAGTGCATCCTCCCACGCTCTTGGCACATCCCAAGAGGCTTGCGGAGGATACCCTCACCTATAGCTCATCGGTGAACATTTCTAGGTTATGTTCGCTGGCAGGAGAGTGGAATGTAGGAAACAACCCACGTCGGTTGGCCTTGCCAAATGCTGTTGTCAACCAATTCCCTTTCCTCCTCACCGCCTAGGAATCGGGCTGGCACTGGTAGCTGCAGTGAAAGGTTACCGCTGCATCATTGTCTTGCCGGAGAAAATGAGCATGGAGAAGGTCAGTGCTCTGTACGGTATTGCCCCACAGCCGGGGAACATCTCCTTCCTTGTCTCTCTCTGACTTTCCCTTTCTAGAGATGGAGTGCCCCCTCCTTTAAAGGGTAATGAGCCTTGCCAAGCACACAGACATAGCTTTGCAGTTGTTCAGAAGACTTCCTCTTGATGAAAAAAAGCACACTGTGATGGCCTGGCTGATCATCTAGCGTCAGCAGTGCAGCTGGGCTCACATGTTAGCCAAACATGGTGCACGGGTGCAGAGAAATGGAGCAATACCTGCTGTCTGTGAGGGCAAGGGCTGGATGGAGCAGAGAGGAGGCAGGCAGGTGCCAGGGCTCAGCTGCTGGTCCTGCTAACTTCCCCTCTGACATTTCACATGTCATTTGGTGTCTCTGTGTCTCTGCAGTTGTCTTTAACCTGGAGACACTTATAGTTGTCTGAGCCGCTTTCTTGAGATGGTGGAGTCAAGTCGCTTGCACGACAGCTGATGACCAGATGAAACTGCTATCCTGGAGATGGCAGAAATCTCCACCTTGGGGAGCCAGAAGCCTCACAAGCTGTTCAGCTGAACTCATGCCAGTAAAGCCAGACCTGGACCCTGACTTGGCTCAGAGCTGAGCCCTTCTCCAAAGCGCCACCCTCATTTCAATCTAAATCTCACTTAAGCTCAGTCTGGATCAGATGCCACCTCCAGCTGCCATGGGCTTCATCTCCAGGCACCCCAACACTCACCCACCCTTCTCTTTTGACCCTCTCTCCCCCTGACAGCCGCATCTCCCAGCAGATTAATACTCTGGGGATGATTTGCAGTTGCTCCTTCCCTGTGCTTGGTGAGGGGAGAGAAGGGACATAGGGCAGAGACAGCTTTAAGACCTCCTCCTTGCACGCAGGGGCTCAGACCATAGCACACAGGAGATGCTGCTCCTCCCTGCAGTCCCCTGTGCCCCTTTCTCCGTGCACCAAGGAGCAGCACAGTGTTAACCTCTGCTGTGTCCCCAGCCTGCCCTCTGAGTAGGACAGGGCACGTGGCCAGGTTTGAGTCTGTGTGTCAGCTTCAGGCAGGAGGCCCTGGGTGCCAGGACAATGTCAGAGATAGTATAACTGAGAATCAGACATTGTATCTCCAAATGCCAAATGTCTCCTGCATGCAAAGCTCCTCTGGCATCTGACGCTGCCTTGTGCCTGCAGGTTTGGATTACCATCTCTGTGTGGGATTGGTTGTGTTACATCTACTTTCTTCCCTCCCAAAGGTCGATATTCTGAAGGCGCTGGGTGTTGAAATTGTGAGGACCCCATGCACTCGTTTTGATGCCCCAGAGTCTAACATTCGTGTTGCCTGGAAGCTGAAAAGTGAAATCCCAAACTCTCACATCCTGGACCAGGTAAAATGCCAATCCTCCACTGACTCTCTTTCCAAACACAGTTTGTGGCATGTGCTCCGAGTGAATCTTTGGGGGCTTTGTTTAAACTGGAGACGGAGACAGGTTTTGTCAGTGTTTTATGATGTTTGAAACTTAAGCACTCTTCTGTCAGGCACGGAGTGGCAGAAACAAAATAAGGGTCACTTCCAAACCTGTAATGTTTCTGCCAAAGCTGGATGTGGGTGAGGCTGGGTTTTCTTGCACAATTCAAAACTCAAATTGCTTCAGATTTAACTTTGACCTGAAAAAAAATCATTTTTTTTATGCCTGGCTAGCAACCTCTGTCCTGCCTCACAAACAAGCCTTATTCTGTAAAAGGCAAACACTGCTGTTTCACACCAGTGGTTCTTGCAGCACCGGGTCTTGTGCAGGAGGGCACCTCCTCCCTGGGTCTCACCCTGCTGCAGGAAGGCATCCCTATGGCAGGTAGGCAGCCCCGGTAGTGCAGAAAAGTCAGTGAAGTTCCTTCCTTTTAAGAAAAAGGGAGCTCAGTGTCTGAATATGCTTTTCAGAAGCAGCCTGGTCTATGGGTGTGAATATGGGGCTGCACACATTTCAGTGCTGTGCTTGTGTACCTTCTGTGGTAAATCCCTCTGCACAGGTAGGACAACTGCTCTGGCCCACAGTTCCCAGCCACCTGACTTGCTGCACTGCCAGCTACAAATGCCCCTAAGTGACAAAGCAGCTCTCAAAAATGGGAATAGATAGGATACTTGAAAAAAGTTTTCTAATACGGCTTTTGAGAAGGGATTTTTTTTGGTTTTGGGAGTATTGTGAGGTGGTGTTTTCAACTTTTCCAATGCAACAGTAAAGGTCAAAATGCTTCTAGCTAAGCAATAGCTAAAATACCAAGTAGCTTTCTTCCCTCTGGCAGCTAGGGCTTTAACAAAATAACCAGATCCCACAAAACCTGGCAATGCAGCGTATGGGACAGCCGCACCATTCTCATACTGAATTGATACCAAGTGACAGGTAGCAAGTGTTTGTGGGCACATTTAATCTTCCAGTGTGGTCAAATCCCAAATGTCCTTGGAAATCTGTCTCGAAGTGACAACCAGGAGGAATACCTGTGACCTGGCCTGGCTGGGTTGCAGTCCACCCCTTGCCAGCGAGAGGAGGGAGAAGTTGCATGCTTTGGGTAAAGCTCATCGGGAGCTATTGCTAGTTTGGTATTTGTCCTATGCTTCACACAGTAACTCATGCTGTTCTCTGTTGAAATAAACAGTACCGAAATCCAAGCAACCCCCTGGCTCATTACGACACCACAGCTGAGGAGATCCTGGAGCAGTGTGAAGGTACTGTCTGCGCTGTTGCTTCTACGTGCTGAGGATGTGCAGAGGGCTACAGCTCTCTCTCAGAGGCTCATTGGACATCATTTATTGACCTAAATGTCTAGAAAAACAGCCAAAAAGGCTTCTGTAGGTGAAGGTACCCTTAATAATGTTGACACGCGGAGTGTTACAACCTCTCATAATCCACTCCAGACACACCTGAGCCTGCAGGGCTTCCCTGCTATAGTCTCCCATTTCAAAAGCCTGAGGGAGGACACCAGAGGCTTAACAAATTCAGTTTCTACCCAAGGAGGAAGAATGAGGTCTCTTGGTGGCTACAACATCTCTGCAGCCTGTCAGCTGAGAACACAAGATTGCCCAAGAGACCTCACGGGGGAATATAAATCCATCAGGGCCTGGCAGGCTGTGTCTGATCCAGCACACTCATTTGCAAATCAGAATAGACTGAAACTTCACAGACTAATGACATTTGATGTGATGGCTGGGGGAGGATAAAGGACTATCCCAGTCCACGTCTGTGCTGATAGAAGTGAAATCTGTTGCCAGTACTGAGAGCACTGCAAAATGTAAACAAGACTTGGGGGTTTTAACTGGAGAACAGTTATCATAACACTAAAGCAGTCGGGTAGCAACAGGAGCAAAAGAGTCCCAGTGTTCCCTCCACTAGTGTGTTTAGACTTGCTCCTACTGGCTGCCAGCTGTGAATTACAAGTCCCCTTTTCCCAATGCAGTTGCAGCATAAGGCTCTGAAGGCCTGACTGATTCTGTTCCTACCAGTCCTAAATCAGTATAATTTTGTTGCTGCCAGTGGGGCTACATCTGACCGGCACAGGTGCCGGGGCAGAGCTCTGCCATCTCTCCACTGTGAATGTTAACACTAGCTGAAAACTCGTGCCTGTTAATAGGTGCTGCTATTCACATGTGTGTTCGCTTTAGTGTGGCGTGGTTCGAAAAGGCTGGAAGTGCTGAGATACTCCTTCCCCCTTACGCCAGTAGATGCTAAAGATGTGAAAATCATGGACACCAGTGGAAGATTTGCAGGCCATCTTCAGCCCTCTGTGCTGAGGCAGGATTAACTGTGGTCAGATCCTGCAAGCTTATCTGAGCTTCTCCGCAGGACCATGCTTTGGCCGCTAGCAGAACCTCTGCCTGTCCTTCCTGCACATGGGGTTCTAGCGGCTGAGGGACACGGGGGCCCTGAATAAAGGGGAGACTGTGCTGGAGGCCATGCCGGGTCCCTGCAAGCTTCTCTCTTCCCTGACCTGCAGGCAAGGTCCACATGGTGGTGATTGGTTCTGGCACAGGAGGCACTGTCACTGGCGTGGCCAGGAAGCTGAAGGAGAAATGCCCAGAATGCAAGGTAAGCTGGGAGGCAGGGCTGCCCACTGGGAGCCATGGTCCCCCTGGGTTCTCCTGCCTGTGCTTTTGATCAATCCTAACCCCATGGCTCACCTGAGCTAGCAGTTGTTGTCTCCACCTATTTGTTTTTTCACAGCAAGCTTGGCTTTTGTTGGAAGCAATTTGGTGTTACGCTCAGCTTGACCTAGATCCATCTGAGCTCCTTAGAAGTCAAAGGCTCCACAGCCCCATTAACGATCCCACCTGCCTGGTGGTCTTTGCTGATATCCACTGCAGAAGTGGCTGGCCCAGGTGACAGCATTACTGCTCCCAGTTAATCCACCTGCTGAAAGTTTCCATTCTGGCAGCTCTGAAGGGAAGAGTGCAGACTCTGCAAGTGCTCCTCATCTGCTGTCGCAAGAACCTCCATGCTTCATGGTTGACACCAGTCATAGATGCTCATTCTGCAGAGCTTGTGCTTCGAGGCAGACTGGAGACTTGACAGTTACCACTTCTCTGGTGTAGCCAGTGTGCGAGTGATCCCTGATCCACCAAACACAAATCGAGATGGTGTGGACCTGGGCATTGGATTACCTCACTGACTGCTGAAGCTTTGTCTGGGGCAGTTTCACCACCCCTTCTTAAGCTGTGTGCTGAGGGAAGCAATCTCAGCCCAGACATAAAGTTATAAGCAACCAGGGAGGTGTCACTGTCAGCCAGCAGAACTAGATTCAAAAGTTTGCCTGTAGCCACCAGTTTCCACAGGTTTGAGCTAGCTGGCTGGCTTTGCACTGGAGCGGATTAAGGAGCACTCACGCTGTCCTAAGGGCTGAGGTTTGGAAGTAGCAGATGACAAAGAGGCACGGACAAACACCTTGAGAGTGATAACATTTTAAGCCACCGGTCACTTCTTCGGCAGCTGAGCACTACCTAGGATCTATCTGAAAAACCAATGGGGAGCCGTACCCTTTTATCCTGGAAGCTCTCCATACTGCCAGTGGATAGGAATATCAATGAGTATCACGGGAAGAAAAACATTGGTGATAAGGGTGTGGGTAATTTTTGCTTTGACTTGTATATTTGACTATTTCTGAACTCCCTTTGTGGTTTAACAAAAATTCCTTCCATCAAAGATCATCGGTGTAGATCCCGATGGCTCCATCGTCGCTCTGCCCAGTGAGATGAATAGGACAAACACCACAACCATCGAAGTGGAGGGCATTGGGCATGACTTCATCCCTACTGTCCTCGACAGATCAGTAAGTAGCTGTGTGGTGAGTGGCCTCTCTCTCATCTTTAGCTTCGCATACAGCCTACTCCCAGGTTCAGAGGTACCAGCTCTGGCACCCAGCTGTGGCCCAGCCCTAAGGCTACTTGTAAACCTTGCTAGTGCAGAATAAGCTTGTTGGAGGGGGGGGACTGGGACACTGGCAGTAAAGCATCTCTCCGAGTAGATCTGGGTATGGCTGATCTAAAAGGAGAAGGCAAATACAGGGGCAAGCAAGGAGTATGTCAGAGTACCAGCCTCCTCAGCTCAGCCTCACCAACGCTCGGAGCGCACCTTTTTCACTGTGCTAACACAGAAGACAGAAGCGGTCAGTGCTGAGGCTGCTCTTCATCACGCTAGCATTTCCCAAGCCTTCGCTGCCGCAGGCACCACATGCACACAATAGAAACCTTGTGCCATTTATGGGCTGGAAGACAAGATGCAAGCTGCATAAGACAATGAACCTCATACCGCTTCTTGACAAATTTCTTCTCATTGTATCACTTGCCACCAGGCACAGAGCTTTAAAGCCCTAATTCAAGCTGCCTGTTTCCCCTGGCCTCATTGTTAGAAAGGTTCCCCACAATCTCAGACCCCAGACTCATTTTGCTTTCAGATGTTAACTGCACCTCTGCTGTTGGCATGTGGCTTTAGAGCTGTGGCCTGTAATAACCCCAAACTCTTTCTGTAGTTGGATCTGATTTTGTCTGGCAAAATCTTGACCATTGATGTAGCTTAGCCCGGAACATCATGAACACCATTCCCTCTCCTCATCCTGACTCTGGACCTGTCAGACATCCCTAACTCTCCAAGGAAAGAGCGCTGGCTGGAAAAGCTAGAGTGGGTGCCTGCAAGCAAGGAGACATCCTCCAGACCAAGGATGCCCTGAGAAATATATTTGCTTTCAACAAGTGTGGAAAGCAGCTCAAAGCTGCCAGATGTGATAGGCGTCAGCACCACAGCATGCCTCAGAGGGTCGGGACAGCCTGAAATAACATCGCCAAGAACCTACCTTCCTGCTTTCTCTTCAGGTGGTTGATCAGTGGTATAAATGCAATGACAGAGACTCGTTCCTCATGTCTCGCAGGCTGATCAGAGAGGAGGGATTGTTGTGTGGTAAGTACCAATGACAACAGTTGCTTCTCTTAAACTTTCTGAACCTCATCTTTTTGGGATCAAAACACTTCAGGGTAGGTGCTCTCTGCATTTTGTGTCTGCTAAGTTAACAGGGCTGGGTAGCCGAACCTCAGGCTGGTGTGTAGGTCACTGTAGACTTCAGAGGTGTGGCAGTAGACGTGTGGTCTGGGATCTGACTCATCGGCCACAATAATTATAGAAGCAATAACTCTCCTCTTACTGGAGCACTTTTGCACATGGAACTGGATCTTCAGGCCGAAGACCTCTTCTTGGCAGTGTAGTGTTACACAGGCTAAAGAGAGGATTAATGGGACTCACGGCAGGACGGGTGGGCTAAAACTGTCATTCTGCTAACAACACTGTGAAGCTATACTCTGTTGTTAAACGGTTGCCACACTAGAAGTGCCAGGTTTGGACCAGGAAGGTTTGAAAGTCAAGAAAGTGTAAGGTGTTCTTACTGGGTATTTCTCCCTGTGACAACAAGCTGTAAGTGATCCCACCAACTTTCCAAAATGAACAGGTGCCCTCAGACAAGCCCTGCCTGTACCCTAAGAACCTCTATAGAGCATCAGCACTTTTTCAGCCTTCCCTGCCACCAGGCAGATAGCTATAGGTTTGCATCCAGGACCAGACAGACAATATGTAGGCTTGTGGTTACAGCTGATAAAAGTCCTGAGCACTCACATCGAAGGAGTTTTGAAAAAGATCTGGTCATTTGTAATGAAATGCTTAAACATTGATTTAACCTCGCAGGCACAGCGTCACTGTGTTTCAACAGAAAGCACTTGCTGAACTCAACTATGATTCGTGAATAGCTTCATGTTCCCTGAACTGCATTTTTCAGGGCCTTTCCTCATTTGTTTGAAAAATGTGACCTGGTGCTAATTAACCTGCTGTAAAATACGTGCTGCCTTGAATGCAGTGTGTAATTGGCACACAGATAGTGGAATGTGTTTGACTTCCAGTACTCAAACTACTGGTGGAAGAATTGCCTCTGTAAAGCAGGGACCTGCTTTCCCTACGTGCAGCAAACCACATGCGTGCACACAGACACAGGGAGTGTTTAAGTCTTCGCATCACGTTGGCCTGGTATTCCAAGCATGAATGTAATGTTTATGTTTTTTTCAGTCTTTACAATGCATTTAAAGCCAATCTTTTATTGTCAAATATGTCAGCCAGAAGCTCCAGGTTTGGCATGGTCTTCTCCTCACCCAGAGGAAGGGTGCGGCATGGGCAGCAGTGGTATGAATGTCCCTGTATTGAATGGCACTTAGCCAGTCTGCAGAGCCACCACAAGAAGTGGTTCATGAAGTTCATAAGGTCACTCTTACGCCGCCTCAAAGGCCCGTCACCAAGAGCCACCATATGAGCACGTCCCTTCAGTCCCTGCATCTTCCTGACCCTAAAGCCTACAAGGCAGAGGAGCTGATTGTCCTCCCTCTCCCAGTGTCTTGAGCTGCCCTGGTGTACAAGGTGCCACCTCTGCTACAGCTTTGCCTGGGCACCCCTGTGCCGTTAGCCAGGGCAGCACTGTGCCCCACACGTCAGGACCGTGGCCCTACACCCTGGGCAGCCCCAACGCTTTTCTATCTCTTCTTCGTATCCACCCAGGTGGCAGCTCGGGCAGTGCCATGTCGGTCGCCATGCGGGCTGCCAAGGACCTGAAGGAAGGTCAGCGTTGTGTCGTCATCCTGCCCGACTCTGTCAGGAACTACATGTGAGTTTCTCGCTTCCTCGCCTGCTTTCCAGCATCATGACAGGAGCTCCCATAGCCCTCCCCCTCACTCTCTGCATATGGCCTGGGTCGAGGCCATGGGGTCTTTTAGTGGCATGAGCTTAGCACTGCTGAGCCCAGGTGATGTGGGCTGCTGGAGAACCACCCTGATAATTCTGGTACCATGGTGCCCAGACTGAGCCCAGAGCTGGGAGCCTCCCTTGAGCAGCTTACAAGAATAAAAAAAAAACAAAACCCAAAACAAAAGGGAGAAATCTCATACCACTATGGCAAACATCAAGGGCTGGGTGTTGGGACACTTGGGTTTTATTTCCTCTTGTCACTGACTTGCTGCACGGAGCAGGAATCAGTCAAGCTACAGTTTTTGAACTTGCATGCCTAAAATTAGGAAGGCAAATAGCTGGCATGCTTCTAAGAGTTACTGAGCACCCGCAGCTCCCATTGACCTTAAAAGGGGCTAAGAGCAGCCAGCTGCAAAAATCATGGGAGCCCCAGGGCAGTGCTGTGGTCTAGTACATGAAACAAAGCACGACTTCTTCTGGAAGGCTCACAGACTCGCTCTTTGTTGGTGATTTCTAGGTCCAAATTTTTGAATGATAAGTGGATGACAAAAAATGGTTTCCTGAATGACGTCCAGGAGCACAAGCCTTGGTAAGACAACTTCCACTGGTATAAACTGTACTAAGGGGATCAGCTTTCTGCGTCTGGAAATTATTATCTTCAAAGGAAAGTATGATCTTTTAGTATTTAGAAAAAACACCATTAAGTCCAGATTCCTCTGGGGAGGCTGCAATAGCAGCTCCTCTCTTTTGAGTGGTTAGGTATCTCCGTTCTCCAATCAAAGTCTATAAAGGACAAGTCTCCATCCTAAAGTTGCCAGTCTGCTCCCACATAGCAGTTACTGTCCAGGCCACCTAAACCCTGCAGAGAAGAACAGATAAGGTGGACACCTAGCTCCACTCACAACCTCCTCTCTCTACTCCACAGCTGATGTGCAAAGGAACATCAGGACAGTGGGGAGATGGGTCCCTCATGTAGCAAACACCCATTCAAACAGGTCTGGAGGTCTTTCCAGGGACAGGGAACAGTAGATTTTCATTTTCCAGAGCTGCGGGCCAGGAAAGATGACCAACTCAGCTATCTTTTGGATGCCATGGGAAGAGTCCCTTCAAGGCAGGGAAACTGCTGATGCCAGTTGACACGTGGCTGGGCAAATGCCAGTTGTTTAGAAAGCACCTAGTCTCACCTTAAAGACAGCATGTATTACTGATGTCACTGGTCCTTTGGGTTAATATAACCAATGGTTATTCCAAAATATTTCCTAAAAACTTCATTTCCAAGGCCTCTTGTTCCCAGCTAGAATTGCTCTTGGCCCTTCCAGCCTGTAGCGTTGCCCTGCCTTTTCTGCAAGGACGAAGGGCTGAGATGAGTTGGGAATTGCCCATCGTCCCCAGCAAACAAGCATAGCTTGTCCCTCATAAGTCACATGAGCATCTCTGCCAGGCCGTTTCCTGGAGAGGCTGCAAATGCTGCATTTTGAGAAGCAAGGATGCAAACCAAAGAGGCAGAACTGGTAGGCCGCCCCACTCACAGGCTTGCAAAATGAAGCCCTCAGCAACTTGCTTGGATTCAGGACAGCTCAGCACCTTGCCAGCTTCTGGCCTCAGTCCCACTGCTGGAGTTGCATGAACACTGGGTGTAGGGAAAGAGCTTGGCTTCAACAAGACCTGGCCATGATGGACTTGTAGCATTACTGCTTTGGGGACAGGAGTGGGGTGAGCTTTGCAGGCAGGCGGAATATCTCTGCGTGGTTGATCTCATCCCTCCTGGCCTTGCCTCCCTGAGCACGGCAAGTTAACAGCTTAGTGCTGACATTTGTCTTTCAACAGGTGGTGGAACATCAAGGTGCAGAAACTGAATCTCTCAGCCCCTCTCATTCTCCTCCCAGAAGTCAGCTGTCAAAAGGCAATCGAGATCCTCCAGGAGAAGGGATATGACCAAGCTCCTGTTGTTGCTGAATCAGGGTAACTATTTTTACTCATTACAGAGATGGCCATTCACATAGACAAAGCAGCTATGATGAAGCTAAAGAGAAAGTCCCGTTTACTGATCCATTAACAGGGCTCTTGCATTGGAATCTGCAACGCATATTTTTAAGATATCATCTGCTTCCTTGTGAATATTCATTAAGAAAACTCCCTGTAAATGAGCTAGTTAAAGTGAAAGACAAATCCAGTGCCCATCAGACTCAGCAGAGGTTGGATCAGTGCACAGGCAAGAGGAGGTCAGAGGAAAGGTGAAGCCTGGGTGGGAAACCCATACAAATAAGCAGCTGGAGACCCCACAACTTTTCTTTCTCCCGGCTGCTGAGCCCTGGACTACAATGCCAGACTTTAACTACTGTCAAACCAACAGTTTGGTCAGGACAATGATCTTCCTGTCCTGCTCAGATGAGGAGAAATCTGGTGCCTCCTGCTGATGGCAGCAGCAATTTAGTCACTGACTTCAAGGGGAGCAGTTCAGCCCCTACATAAAACATGTGCCCTAGCTTAGGTCTGACCTTTTGGAAAACTCCCTGTTCCCTTACAGACTTATTTTGGGAATGGTGACCCTCAGCAACACCCTCACCTCAGTGCTGGCTGGAAACGCACAGTTCTCAGACCCTGTTACGAAGGTCATCTATGACCAGTTCTCAAAGGTACCACTAAGGCTGTGGCTGGTGACAACCACTGTCCAGGGATGGGGAGAGGGGGAGAGGTGCACCACCACCCTGAGGTGTGACAACAGCTGGGAGAAGAGGTCAATGAAAAGACAGAGGTGAAGGGAGAGAGAGGTGGGAAGGTGATGGTGACGTCATGGAAATGAGAATAAGGACAGGCACCTGCAAAAATGCTGCTGAGCCTGTGGCGTTCAGAGGTGGGAGTTTTCCTGCCAGGAGCAAAGTGTGTGACCGTCCACTCCCAATCTTACATTGCCAGAGGATTTCATCCAGCTGGGGAACCGACACCCTCTGAAATCAGAGCCCAGCCATTGCCAGTGCTCAGCAGGGCTGGGGCAACAGGCATGGACTGCCAGGACACTGAGCAGGTCCTGTGGGCGCGCAGGGGAGGGGTGCCTGTCCAGAGATGGAGTGAGGTAAATGAATGGTGTTTTAGGGGAGCTGGAGCCATCACCTCCTGTTGGCCCCTGGAGGCCCTTTGGGCTGGAGGCAGACAGTGCTGTATTTCAGCTACAGCAAAGCTGGGTTTTCAGGCTGCCTGCATCCCCTCCCATCTCTCCAGAAATAGCACGGATGAGTGAGGCACACCTGATCATGGTCCAGTCGGGTGCCACTCTGCCCGCTCGCTGCTACAGTCAGAGGCAGGAGTCAGGCTTCGCACCACTGTCCTCTAAATGTGAAGTGAAACATAAAATCTCTCTTTTTATCCTGTTTAGATTGGCCTGGAGGACAGCCTTGGAAAGCTTTCCTGCATCCTGGAGAATGATCATTTTGCTATCGTTGTACACGAGCAAATGCAGTGTAGGTATCTGCAGAAGCACTGTACAGGCTTTGTACAAATGTTTGAGAGTGGAAAGGGAAATTCTCAAACTGAGCTTGACAGGTATCAGTGCAGCTGCCCCACACGCGCAGCCCCTGAGCCTTTGCAGGAAGGATTTCTGCCCCGTGGCCCTGCAAAGCCCAGGAACTGCTGGCTTTTCACCCGCTTCCTTTCCTGACACCACAGGGATGAGGGGAGAGGGAGGAAGCCTTAGCCCCAGGAGCCGGGGACCAGCACACTTCTGGATGTGTGTCCTGCAGGAGTACTTCCCAGATCATGGCCATGGGATCTGTGCTGTCCCCCCATGCAGGGGTGATGCTGAAGCACCCATCAGCTCCATCCCTTCCCCTCACCTTATAGTTTCCCGTGGAAACCCACCTTTGGGGATGGGAATGTTTTCATTGTGGGAATTCATCTCGTCCCCTCTGACAGCTGAGGTGGACTGGAAGCAGCTTGGGGTGCAGTTCCTTTGCTGTGCAGCTGTAGGCTCAGGCCTCCAATACTTGTTTAATCTCTTGACTTTGAATTCAAATCAGTGCCTTGCTGGTTGTGGGCAACAGAGGAAACAAGGGGGAAGTTTGGGACCTTCATAGACTTAGTATCCCAAGGGCAAGGTCGAAAGGAGCATTTGGGCACATTACATCATGCCTAGGTGGAATTCAGGCATGAAAATGTAAGGGAACAGACAACACAGTCTTTATCTGACTGCTTAAAGACCTGCTGTGCATGCCCAGAGGCTGCGCCATCTCCTCTGAATGCCCCTATTCCCACCCGCCACCCCTGGAGGTGCAGCCAAGAGCTGTCCTTATGCCTGTGTGCCCCAAGGGGTCTGGGTAAATTGATATGCTAAGGGATCTTTCCTGCTGGGTGCTATCAGACACCTACCCTGGAGGCCCAGGGTAAGTTGAGAAAGCTGAGAACAAATGTGTGGGATCCTAAGCAAGCCTTGTGGCAGGGGCATGAGTCGGGAGGCACAATGCTCACTGATGCACGCAGCATGGGGCATCTGTGTTTGAGCCTTACCTGGACCCCGACTGGGTATATGAATGCTCTGCCAATTCGGGAGCACCGTTAGGCTAGTCCAATAAAGCAGCCGTACCAGCAGCTTTGACTTATTCTCAAACCACTGTACGGCCACCCCCTCCTCTGTGAAGCAAACCGACCCAATAGAGTCACAGTCACATGCCGTAGGACCGCATTAGCATGAGGGTTGCTGACACATCCATGGCAGCAGGGATCACGCCTTGTTGCTCCTTTGACCAAAACAGGTATGGTGGCAGACACTGTTCTGCAAATCTGACCTAACACACCTTTCCAGTACCATTATACTGTAGAACTTCTAGAGGTACAAATTTGGCCTTATCTTGAAGGAGTTGCTTTGTTTAAGATGTTAGCAACACTAAAAAAAAAAGCAGTCAGAAGACCCATGCTTAGTTCTTCTAAATTAGAGCTGAAGGGTGTAATTATACTGATTGTATGGGATTATGCATTGAACATGCAAAGCATTCCTATGGTAAGCAGCATACAATATTGCGCTGTATTGACTGCCATCAAAGGGCTGCCTGCTGAACTCGGGGTGTCTGAAATCCACCGTGTGTAAACAGCCCAGCCCCTCTGCTTGTATCTCCGTGGCCTGCTGCCCTGAAGCTCCATCAACTCTAAAGCTGGCTTGCAAGCCCAGCCACGTTCCCACAAAATGTCGCAGACAAAAGTCTGTCATTCAAAACTGCCTTTGATGTCCATTTCCAATTGTCTTACAAAAATAATGCTAGGCAGAATTCCCTTTCTCAGCCATGCTGCCATAAAATAATGAAAATCTGTTTTGTGTCACATTTCAATATAAAATAAATAGGAGGCTCAAATTAAATGATACCCACCAAAAACTATCAGCCAGCTGTATGCAGTGCTTCTTGCTCTGTTGTTCACACAACAATCATTTTCTTTTCCAGAGCTGCTGTCTTAACACTGTCACAGTTACCTACTTATTTGTAGTTTTCTTCCCATACCTCTGGAGCTTGCATTTTATCTCGTGTTTGGACTCTGGTGGCTAGTTTTACTTTTATTTAAGAAAACATTTATCAGATAGTTAAAGCAATTGTTGCAATGCTGTTTTATTAATGATGGTGTAGGATAAGAACAGAGTAGAAAGGGTCTCGCTGCTGCTCTTAAAGAGTCTCATTAGTTTGGCCTGAAAAATTTTGTGGTGATAGAAGCAGGACTGGAACAGAGATTTGATGAAAACAACTGGGAAATTAAGTTTCCTGCTCTGGTAAATGTGCAATTTTTGCAGCTAAAACCTCCCTTATGTGATCCCAGCAACACACCCAAGGCTGCATCAGTCATTTCTGTTGAGGCAGAGTGGAGCCAGCTGCTGTCCCCGTTAAGGTTTTCTTTTAATAAACCAACAGCAACCTCTGCACAGCTGGTGGGGGGTGGTCTGTGTATTCTTTTTTTTTCCCCCCACTAAACTGGCATTTTCTGTGCTTACAGTCAATGGAAATGGCAGTTCCTTCATGAAGCAGATGGTGTTTGGTGTGGTCACAGCGATGGACCTCCTCAACTTTGTCAGCAGAAATGACAAGAAGTAGCGCAGTAGCTTGGCTGCACCCACCTCCCCCCACCCCCCGGCACAGGCAGCTGCCCCCAGCTCCAGCCCCCCGGCCCAGGGCACCTTCTGGGCTCATCCAGCTGATAGTTTCTCAAAATGACTAGGTGAAAATTGTAATGTAATAACCATTTGTCTGCTATATGCCACCCAGAATATCACTAAAGAGAAGATAACTAAAGAAATTGCGTTTAATAGCCATATGTGGTTATGTGGAGCTTCCCAGGGCTGGAGAGGGAGAGAGAGAGAGTGTGTGTGTGTGTGTGAGAGAGAGAGAGAGAGAGAGAGAGAGTGTGTGTCTGTGTGTCTGTGTGTGTCTGTGTCTGTGTCTCTCTGTGTGTGTCTGCGTGTGTGCATGCGTGGGGGGGGGATGTTATTGCTCAGATTTTAGCAGGGGCAGGGTTGGTGTGCTTGCTAGCAGTAGTTCCTACGCACTGCTGGTGTTGCAGGTGCCATGAGCCTCTCTGGTCCCACCAGGGCCAGAGCCTGACTCTGCCCTGAGAGAAGCAGGGCTAGGGACAAGCTACGTCACAGCTGCACGTGCCTGCCCCAGTTCACCCCTCATTTACACACGGTGGGTTTTGGAGGCCCCAAGTTCAGGAGACCCTCCTCCTCACCCCTGGCTCTGGGGGCCAGAGAGGCAGCAGGAGAGGCAGGACCCTGGGGGAGTGATGAGGAGCAGGGAATGGGTGGGATGCAGCGCCCCAGTGTGCAAAAGGTGGGGAGCTGGGTAGGAGGGATGGGAAGGGACAGCTGAGGGCTGTGATGGGCAGGGAAACGAGGTGCTGAGCCGGTGTGGGATGACCGCTCCTGCAGTGGCAACTGGCCTTTGGGAAGCACCTTCCTCATCTCTGGGGGAGCTGGTGGCACCAGGTGCCTCACCCACAGTCCCACAGGAGGCGACAATGAACCAAACCCGTTCAAGAAGTGAAGACTCATTCTCGCAACATGGTGACTGGGAAAGGGGATATGGCTTCATCCCTGCACCCTGGAACAGTCATCTCATGAATATGCATCCTGAGAGCTCATTATGGAGGGGCTGAGGGGAAGGCAGGGTTGATCTTAATTTTGCTGTCAGGGTATTATGTCTCAGGAGTGATAATGAAGGTCAGAAGAGCAATTTGCCATGGCTGCGTAAAAACATAAATGAAAGCAAATGTGAAAGGCAGCCTGTGGGACCAAACTGAAGTGCCATTGAGACCTGGTTTGGGGGAGTTGCTCTCAAAGGATGTGAAGAGCTTTGCAGTCTTTCCTTAAGTCTCAGGAGCTGCTCCAAGGTTGCAACAACCAATCTCAGTTTTGGCTTGCTGTTAAGTGGCTAGTCCGTACTTTCCATCTAATCTAGTTTGTATGAGACTGTTACTAGGTTATAGAATGCTGAAGTATTTATTTTCAGGAAGAGTGTCTCTGCTGTCTTTTGTTTCCTGAGTGACACAAGCTGTATCAGACCACCTGCAAGTTTTTGCTTGAGTAATAATCACATTTGCCCACAAAACGTAAAAACCGATTAGCTCAACCTCATTATATTGTATTTCTTTTAGCAACTCTGTTGCAAACTGAAGGATATTAGTCCTTGCAGGTATTCCAAACTCACATGAAGAAGTCTTGAAGTGCCCCATGAAGACCAGAACTGAGTCTGAATCTGGACCACTTTGAAGCCCAGGACATGCCAGACCCTTCCTGACAACCCTGATTGTAATATGCAGTAGACCTGACTGATAGAGAAGATTTGCCTACACCCGACAGTCAAGGGCACATCTCTCCACAGGGACCTCCCCGTCACTGGGGGTTGGGATGCTCCTCTCCAGCTCCCAGATCCCCCACCTCCTAAGCAAGCACCCCAATCTGATAGCTCTTGCCCCGAAGGCGGCTCATGAGTTTTAAGGTTAGGTGTGACACAGGTCCGTGGGCTGCTCCAGACACGTGGGCACCTTCAAAGAGGGTGACCTGCCTGCGCCTGGAGACTGCTGCCACCCTGCCCCAGAACAGGCTGCTTTAAGTGCACACGGAAATAAGTCCCTGCATGCACAGCAGGTCTCTCCCAGGGGGTTAGGGAAGCTTTAGGGTGCCTGGGGTCACACCGGAGAGCTTTGCAGCTGGAATGAGCGCTCCAGGCTGCTGCTGCTGCATGTGCGTGTGTGTGCAAACCAGAGCCTAAGACAGCTCTCTCAGTGGTCTGGAAGTACCCAAGACTGTGGGGGACTAGCCATGCTAATGGGCTGGACTCTCAGAAATGGCATATGTTTATGCAAAAGATGTTCCATTACTGTGAGTTTGAACAGGAACAAATACGGTATTTGATGCATCTGAGCTGAATGTTTGCTTGCAGAGCAGGCTGCTGCCCGGCATGCTGAGCATGTAGTGTGTGGGGCTGTGCTTTTACCCGGGTGGGCAAAATCCAGCAGCTCTCAAAAAACAGCCAGCTGAAACCCCAGATGACAGACAGGCCAGCAGCATGTAATGACAGCCCAGGCTTCTGCCGCTCTCAACCTCTTTGCAGTCTGCGTGGCCCCTACGGCTCAGCCCAAACCCCAGTGCTCCCAGCAGCAGCAGCAGCAGCAGCAGCAGCAGCAGCAGCAGCAGCATGTGGGGCAGTGGCTGCTAGCTGCAGGCAGGCTACGGGACAGGCAGCTGCATCCCAGCAGGGGTGAAGTAACTGCTGAATATTAACTATGAATATTTACAATAGATTCTGTATGTTATCTATGAACTGGCAACTAATAAAGTTGAGTGTGAGCTCTGGACATTTCAGGGTTGCACCACCTGGGCTGGAGCCAGGCTCACCGGGGTGCACTCCCAAGGCCCTCCAGCCCCTGACCCTGGGGGCTGCCTCCAGCAGGCACATCTGATGGTGGTGGCATTGCCCTGGCCAGGGATGTCAGAATGGTATCTGCTGTAGTTTGCCATAAGCTGTGACCCTGAGGATGCAAATGCAGCCTGCAGCGCTCAGCAGGACAGAGCACTGCCCCACTGGCACCCCTGAGTTGGGCATTCGGGGTGGCAGGAGGGACAGCTGGTGCTATCCAGGCTATACCAAGGCCATATCAGTATTTCATGTGTCCAGGGAGAGGCGGCCACCCAACTCAGTGCTCTTGGGCTCTGTGGGGTACGGGGCTCCCACATACCTACTAGAGGAACGGGGATTTTCAGGCTTAAGGAGCTGGGGGGGAGGGGGCGGGGGGGGGTGGTGCCACAGGAGGAGGCCAAGGGCCGGGCAGCAGTGCCCAGCTCTGGTGCAGGAGATGGAGCCCAGTCCTGCAGCATCAACCCACGCTCTTCTCCCAAACACCCCCTGCTCTGAGGGGTACGCGTGTGTGCGCGTGTATATGGGGGAGTGCATGTTTCCAAAACTCTTGCTGCTCCCCACAGTCCCATCTGCTGCAAGATGTCTTTGCTCTTCATCCCATTGCGCTGCAAGACTGAGGGGCACATTTCCAACAAGCTCAATTAGTACTTCAGGCTAAGACATTATCATACCAGGGAGCAAATGGCCCCAGGGGAGCTCGGGCTGCCCACGACAGTCAGGGCACAGGGGTTATGCTCACATTTAGCTCCCCCGCTAAGATACATTGGCCTTGGCTCCCCGCAGCTTAATCCAGAGGAGAACAGCCATGCAGGGCCCGAAGTGCTTCAAACGGTGTGTGTCAAGCGGTGTGTGAGGGCTGCCCTGCCCTGGGAAGCTGCATGGAGATAAGGATAAAATGTGTGCTCTGAGAAGGTCCATGCCAGCCTCTGGATCCTGAGGGGGAGCACTGTGGGGTGCACTACCCCAGAGCTGGCTGTCCTTCCACCTGTGCTACTGTGCTAGAGCTTTTATCTAACTTTGTTTTCCTTCTGGACACTAGCTTCCATGTCCCCCTGAGTCTGCAGAGCTCAGGGAGAACCTGATGCTTCAGAAACCCTGGCTGAAGTCTGCAAAGAAGGGTGTGTGGGGAGATGCCAGACCTGCAGACGGCTGGGAGATGCCGGATTGGTCTGCGGTCAGACAGACCAATGCAACAACCCTAGCAAGATAAGCATCTTGCTGGCCCTGCCCAGCCACCTTTTGTGTTAGGGAGGCTTCCCCGCCTCCACCCCCTCCACCCCCTCCACCCCCTCCACCTCCTACCCCCCCCCTCCGCCCCCCCACCCCCGCCAGTGTTTCATCTGGTGGAGCCGCACCGCACCACCAGCAGTAGATAAATAGAGGGCTCGGGCAGTCTGTAGGGTGAAGACCGAAGACCGGAGTCGCCGCGCCGGGTCCTGCTCCGCACCCCAGCACCCACCCCAGCACCCACCCCAGCTGCCCGGCCACCCTGCAGGTAACCAGCGCTGTGCCGCGCCTCGAGCCGCGGCCACGGCCGGGACCTGGCGTGGGGCAGAAGGGGAGCGCCGTGGCCAGCCTGCAGCCTGGTTCTCCAGAGCTAAGGGCGAGGGTGAACATTTCACTAGGACAAGTGGCCTGGCGCAAGCAGGAGGCTGTTGCCACTGCAGCTGCTAAACATCAAACTCCACGTTGTGGCTTTGCTGGAAATGGGCTCTGCTGAAGAAGCCTGATTTCATTGCTAGGTGGGGGTCAGGGGTTTCGGCGGTGAGTGGGGCCACCAGGGCTGGACAGAGGTTCAGGTGTGCAAAACCTTTGACTTAATGGTGCCTGGCAGTGGTGCCCTGCTCTGTCTGTGTGCGAAGCCCAGAGGGACCCGGCAGCTGAAGCTGGGGCAGCCGGGAGGGAGCTCTCGGGGGGCTGTGGAAGGGGCATCCTCGCACGGCACAGGCTTTCCACCAGGAGCGGGTCTGGGCTCCGTGCTGCTCGGCACAGCGACCAGTCTGCTGGGAACGGTGGTAAAGTAATGGTAGATTAAAATGTGTGAATGAAACAAAGGGGCAGAACAGTAACTTACAACAAGGATGAATCAAGCAGCTACCAGGAACTCTCAACAAACAAAGAGTTTGCTTTAAAAAGAGGAAAGCTTTAAAGTCCATAGTTCTTCAAATTGAAGATGGATGGAGTTCATGCTTTCAAGCTTTTTCTTTATAGTTATGCAATTTGGAAATATTCTTGTTTAAAAGAAGCGTTAAGAAGTAATTGCAAGTAGTTGCATGTCTGCAAGAGTAGGAAATCGGGGTTAACAAATACACCATTTAGGGAAAATGTTGGGTCTTGAAAAGGTGGAAGTCTAAAAAAAGGGTCCTTAGCCATAAAACAAAGAGGGGAGTCAGCGTAGGCTGCCAGGCAGTGCTGTGCCTCCTAGGAGGTGTAAGTGGAGGAGAGAGCAGGCACGGGGAGGGGATTTCATGTCCATGAACAACTCTCCACTTAAAAAAGGGCTGGCCAAAAAAAACTGAAGGAGGCAAAGAGCAGAGTCACACAGGAGTGCCCAACATCAGAAGCATCTTGCTTATGAAGCAAAAGCTTCACAAGCTGAAACAAGCCTGAGGTGACCCGCTTGGCTTCCTGTGAGGGACTGAGGCAGCTGGGAGAGGCAGGACACCCAGACCCAGTCTGTGGAGGAGCAGGGTCCCAACTGCAGTAATAGCCACAGGGTGAGCCACCAAAGCAGACAGTGCTTCTCTGAGCCCTTCATGTGTCTGTGGCCAAATGCCTGCCAGGAGCATTTAGTCACTGAAACGTAAACTTTAGCATCTATATAGGGGTGAACAAGTGCCGTTTGCCAGCCAGGGCAGCTGTGCCAAAGCTCGGTGTGTGCTGCAATGTGGACTTTGCTGACCCAGTGCCCATGTTGCAGCCATCTGAACAGCCGGTGGGTGGAGGACACCTTGGTCAAGCCAGGATGACTGTTCAGGCACAAGATTTTATGTTTTAGAGCAAACCATCCTAGTCCCAGGAATCCGCAGATAACCAAAGCCACAAACTACAAAGCTACAAACCAAAGCATGTCAGGGAGTGGCGGCTGTATCCCCCTCGCTTCAAACCTCAGGTCGGTGCGGGTGGGGGTGGGGTGGGTCCAGACTTTGGGTTTTGGTATGCCTGTGCCAAGTGTGATGCCTGCACCCATCTCCCCCTTTCTCTCCCCAGAATTATGGCTCTTGCTGGTGCTTTTCACCTCTTGCTCGTCTGCCTCCTTCTCTGCGGCGTGGCTCCAAAACCCATGTGCGACCCCAGGACTTGCACGCTGTGCCCTGAGAGGGATGTGGAAGAGCTGGCCACCACCACAGCTGGGGGCTGCTGCCCCCCCTGCCCCCCACCCTGCACGTGCCCCCCCTACCTGGAGAGCGATTGCGAGATGCAAGGCTTTGCCAGTGGCCATGTCCCCGCTGGCCGCTCCTTCTACATCGACTTCGCCCGCAAGCTGTGCACCTGCCACCCCAGCGGGGACATCACCTGCACCCCACTGTGCCCCCGCCTGCCCCCCACCTGCCAGGCTGTGGGCAGCCCTGTGGCCGATGGCTGCCCTCGCTGTGTCTGCTATGATGAGGAGGAGATGGCAGTGCCTGCCGGCACCATCACCACCCGGGGGGGCCAGATTTGCACCTGCCCCACCAAGGGGGGCCAGCTGCAGTGCAGAGACCATGAGAGCAAGGAGTGAACGTCTCCCCTCCGCCAGTCAAAGGCAGAGGACAGGGGAGCCTCTCTGGCAGCAGAAGGCTTTCTGCACCGTGGGGCATTCTCGCTGAAAGCATTAAGCGCTTCAATCTGTCCTAGAGAACTTGGCAATTATTATGGCCGTGCCGCAGAGTGCTAGAGAGATGCTGCATTGTCTGTCATTTATACGCCAGGGCAAAGTGTGTGTCGCGGGTGAGCTTTCTTTGTTGCAAGGTTTGTTCCATGGCAGTGGACTGTGAGAGTTTAGACTGACTGCTGCTAGCATGTAACTGGAACAAATGTAGTTACTTATTTATTTGTAAGATGACTGTGCTTTTGTATGTATTTATGTTTAATAGTCTCTTTATATAAGCTCGCTGGATAAACTTCCTCCCAGGAGCCAGGTTTTTGCTTCCTGTAATGCCATCAAGTTGAAAGCGGCGGGACACAAATGAGAAGATTGGCTGACATCCCCCTCTCCAGGCTTTTCTTACGTGGGAAGAGTAGGTGGGTTAGCACATGGCCGTGTTCTTAGAAGACAAACCCCTCTCGTGCCTCCATCCTCTAAAGCAAAGCTTTGAAGACCCATGTGAGGATGTTGGCAGCCAAGGGTCAGTGCTTCACAGCCACCTGGATGGAGCAGTTGCCCAGGGATGACCCCTGTCAGTGCCAGTTCCGCAGGAATACCCCAAACTGTGTGTCAGTGACTGTCCCCTCACTTGTGCTCTCCTCTTACCACTGCTGGAGACAGACAGAGGATACAGCAGAGCTGTGTCTTCTGAACACTTTGATGTATATAGATATACAGAGACACATATATATATATGCAGGGATACTTTAATAAAAAAACCGAGCTTCATCAGGCTGAGATGCTAACAAGTGTTAGTTGCGTTCTTTCAAGGGGTTGAATAAAATCAATTTTACCAAAAAGCGTTTGAAAACTTTACTGATAAGTATGCATATACTTTCCTCATGTGTTATCCGGTGTTACTTGGGCCAGGGGCCAGACAAGCCTTTCTCCAGCCACCGTGGCCTCAGGTATACCTGGAAACATTAAAAGTGCGCCCCACCGCCCCCCACCCCCCCCCACCCCCGATGTTTTCACATTCCTCTCTACTGCTCTCTCTGATGCTGTTTGACTGCAAAACAACAGTGAGTGGATGAGACTCAGGTGAAGGGTTAGCAAACGCTTGGAGGAAGCAGGTGAATTTGCCTTTCAAGATGAAACAAGGGGCCCTGTCAAATGGGGCTGTCAGAGGCTGACCCTGCCCAGGGCTCTGCTGAGCCTCGGCCAGAGATGTGCGAGCTCAGCACGTCTGAAGAAACACTGCACCTCGCAGCTGGGCCTGGGGCTTAAGGGCATCCGAGTGACTGCACTGTCCCCCTCGGCACGGCCACTCCACCAATGGCCCTTAGCTGGTGCCTGTGGGATGGGACCCCCAACCTGGACTTTTCCCATGGCTGGAGGGCTGTCGGGGATTAACAATGCTGCACTGGTCTGGGGCCTTGCAGCGGGCAGACTGAGAGCACATGAAGGGAGTGTGCTGGGGACACAAGGGGATGTGCTCTGCGTGGAGCCAGGGCAGCCGGGATGCCTTCCTGCTCTGATCCTGCATCAGCTGCTGCAGGGACAGGGAAGCAGGAGAGGAGAAGGGCACCTTCAACAGGGAAAACGTCCCTCCCCAGGCACCCGACCCACACCTGGCAAGCTCCCCTGCGGGGATGGGCCGACCCTTGCGGCCACCGCCACCGGCAGAGCCCAAGCGCTCCGCAGTTTTGCCTCTTGCCTGCACAATGTGCAGAAAACCGCAGCGCAGTGGAGGGCCGGCCCGGGTGAGGTGGAGCACTCGATGCCACCGACATGTGGCATGGCCTGGCATGTGGCACGGCCCCGCAACACTACCGCGCGCTCCCTTCCCACCTGGCATCCAAAGCTGCAGGCGGCACCGCGTCAAGTCACCTGCGGGCCACCAGCAATCTCTGCAGCTCAGGGCTGAGAAATGTCGCTGGGTGACAACTGACAAGGTTAGGGAACGACACCTCTTACTCTCCCCTGGTTTTCTGAGGTAGGTGGTACGAGAGAAGGCAGGCGGTGACTGCGGGTGCAAGCGAACACTGAGCGTGCGACGGTGAACGCACACCTCTGCCGCTGCCGATTCCATAAGGAGGGGGCCAGAAACTGCCCTCCCCAGCCAGCGAGGGTGCCCACGCCTGCCTGTGCTCCGGGTCCAGCCACCAGCGAGGACTCCCCAGCTCCAGCACAAGCGGAGCCACACCAGACCCTGGCCTCACACGCGTCCCTGCTCATTCCCACAGGACATGTTCCTGTCATGGGGAAGGGGGCTTTACCCAGCACCCCTTCCCCCTCTGCTCTTCTCCATTTGGTTGGAAAAACTTAGTTCTTGAAATTGTCACCTTCCAGACCAGTCACCAGACATCCCATGCTGGTGTTGAAGCCAGCAGCGTAACAAATTCTTCCCATTACAGGTTTTTAATTACATGCTGTCCAGGTATTTACAAATAGCTGAATGAATTCACATCCTGTACATGCTTGCAAGGTGTATTTCAGTCCATGGGGTTAGTTCTCTTTTGTGCCTGCCAAGCATTTAAGGAAATCAGAACGGGTTAGCCCGCGTAGTGATGGGTTTTGCAAGCACAACAATTGTTGGGAAGTCACCAGTGATTTGGACAGACTCCTTGCCGCCTGGGGAGGGTGGTGGTCTGCTGGGGTTGTTTATCCTTTGTCACCCATCTTATCTGTCACACTGCTTCCCTGTCTTGTGTGACTGATAACCTTTGAACAGGACAGAACAAGACAGCAATCCCTGAATATTGGTTTTGTGTGAATGCTCTTTATACAGGGCCAGCACAGGAACAACGAGACATTATTCTTCAAATCATCTGTGCAAAGAGTCTGTACCGGTTCCTTTGCAAGCCACCTTCTGGAGGTGGTGAACAGCTTCTTTGCTCTGCCACCATCTCTGATTTGAGGATGGCTTGCATCTCTAGCCTCTCTGCCTGGAAGCCTCACAGGATCTCTGTCTGTATTTCATCACGTTGAAATAAGCTGCTGCATTTTGCTACTTTTTCCATAAACAGCACCAGCACAGGAAGAAAAAAACCCAACCCTGTTCAAAGATGAGGCACCACTCAGTTGTCAGAATTTATTCATTTAACATCTTGGGTTTTAGCATGCTTTATTTGAATGGCTGTTGTTCTGGATTCTCCAATATTAATCACCCATGTGCTTGTCTACATTTTGGACAGAGTATTGCTGGTATTTTTATTTCTGTTTTTCCAGGTCAGATTTTCCTCATGGTCTGTCAGGTGTAGTTTTACAACTACTCATTTGCATGGTCACTGTTACTTCACATCACAGCCAGGAAGGTATTTGCAGGTAAGGAGCCAAATGTGTTTCTTAAGTGCAAAGCAGCACACAAATGCTTGTGCATCCCTAAACCAGCCCTGAAAATTGAGTCAACTGAAATTTGCAACTCCTAAAAAGAACGAATTTTACATATAGCACAATAAAGTTTGGGGGTGGGGGTGTGTGTTCTTCAGTGTCTCATAACTTTGTAAAAGATCATTACTGCTGCTCAGTTATTTGTGGAACCAATAGGGCCTTTCTTCATTTTATTAATGATTAAATCAATGATTTAAAGAGAACCATGTTTTGGGCATCAGTCCTTTTCAACACACCCTCTCAGTTCCTGCCTCATGAGGCTGTAAAATATTATGGTAAAATATTCACAGGTGAAAGCCCATTAGGAGGTGACCTTTCAGCACGACTATACCCAGTACCAAGAAGTCAAAGTGTCTGGCCAAGTCCTTCTGCTTTTCCTGACAACCTGTCAGAAGTGAACTCCTTCTGGGTGGAAGCTGCTGCTCTGCTCCCCCAGCCTGCATCTGCAAAGCCTGGGTGTAGGGGGATGGCTGCCTTTTTGTCTAGGCATTATGCTCTTAAATTATTAGAAATCCTGATGCTGTGGCAGGTTCTGCACTTGTGATTGCTGATCAGGATGACAGCAACATGACAGAGGTTTCCCAGAGGATCCCCTAATTTAACTAAACTGGTTGGTAACGGACTGACTACACCCCTTCAGAAATACTTTTTTTAAAAATCTGAGGGCAGGAAGAGAGGTAACATTTAACACTATTTAACACATTTCAAATGTGTTCCTTAGAAATTTTAAGCCTGTACAGTGGGCCTGACATGCCTGCTGTCGTGCTAATGATGCAACTTACTAACCAGCAAACAGCACGAGGATGAGAACTAAACTCACACACACAAATGTGACTGGGTCAACATAAAAAGAAAAATATTATAAAGTAGAAGCTGACCTACACCAGGACATTGAGCTAAAGCAGATTTCTTAAATCACACTCCTTCCCATATCCCTTTGGTTCAATATCACAGTGAAAAATCCCAGAGGTATTTTAGAAGAAATTGCAAACAATATTGCATGACATTAAAAGTCCCGATTGTTAGATGTTCTCTGTGTTACAAACAGCAGCCTTTCCTTCTTCCCGGGGCGGGGGGGAAGTAGATTTGACATTTAAAACAGATGTCCTCTGGGAAAAGCAGAGAGGCTGACACTTCAGTTCTCTTAGTCAAAACCACAGAACAGCAAGCAAGGGGCTGCATAAGGAGGAGGATTTACTGGTCAGGAGTTTCAGGACAAACTCAATATATGCACAATTGATGCAGTATATATTTTCCTTCTAAAATTTTAAACAGAAATGGATTTTTCTGACCATTTATTAAGTGTAATTTCTTTAAATTAAGGATTTGCATGATTTACTAGGGAGGGGGTTTGCATGTTTCCCAATGTGCATACTTTGTGACACAGAGTATTAAAATATGCATTTCTGTGCCTAAGACCTTTTACTGGAGCAACCACAAACATTATAAAAAAACATGTACGTGACAAAAATGACACACATTCATTCGGGAAAATAATGTACAAATTGTTTTAGGCCTAAAGTGATTTAGCTTTAACATTGTGCATCTACGCTAAGGACAGCTTATTTTTAGTTACCATTCCAATACCGCATTCAGAGCGGGATCCACAACTCTGTTCTGTAAGGTTGTTGGGCTTTTTCCAGCCAAGCTGGATTTGAATCTTGCGAAGGATTTACAGAGTCATTATTCAACACTACTCACAGTTAAAAGTTCAAGAAACACAGAAAAAGTCCAGGGTATGTAATCAAGGATTAACTGTTGTCAGCTTTCAAATAAAGGAAGGAGGACAGAAAGAAAAAAAAAAAAAAAAAAAAAAAAAAGTCAGGAATACTGGAACAGTTGTTTGAAAGCAGAATGGAGCATCTTAGAGGAAAGTTATTATTTCTGTAGCTGCTTAAAGTGTCACTGCATTTACAGGTGAGACAGGGCTGTTGTTTCCCCCACTACCTGACAAGTTGAAAAGGCAGCACAGGTATTATCTAACAACTGCCAACCCCGTTCCTCAGAATCTTGGCAGTTTTGCAATTCTGAGTTTCATTTGATGATGCTTCTTAAAATTTTCAGGGATCTCAATCCAGCTATAGTACTGAGTTAACAAAGTTAATCGGAATCAGCTGCACAAAGCAGTCCTCCTCTGTGTAAAAAACCCCAACCAAATAAAAAAAAAAATCACCTTGTTTCAATATAAAAATACAGTCAGATACCAGCAACAGAAATACTCTTTCTCCTTCCTGGCCTTGACCTGAATCTCACCCATGGAGCCATGCATACTCCCAAGTATCTTAGGAAAAAAAACAATCAGTACCTGTGCAGTAATTATTCTGCTTATGCAATTGCACAGGTAAGTCAGTTCCCTTGTCTTTACTGTGTGCAAGCCTCTGCTGAAAGTGGTCTAAATTCTAAAGACCAAATAAGGTTATAACCTGAGCTCTGCAGAAATCCATAGGAAACATAATGCGATGAACGTTAAGAGACTGAGGAGTCTCTGCAGTTTGTAGCTCATAGTGAAAGGATGCAGGGGGGCAGGGGTACCGCAAAAACAGCATTTAAATCAATCACTGGTTTCTTAAGTACTGCCTATTTTTATGACTGTTAAAAATCTTAGTTTAAAAATGCCTGGTTCTTAACAAAAGGTCTCTAAATTAAATTTTATTATCGAATTCACATTTAGTATATGCATCAGTTTATATTTAGGATTCAGTGATCACCTCAAGAAAAAGCTAGGAACAATTGTCAGGAGCAGGTCCAACGGCCTAATCTTCTGACTTGTGCTAGTAGTGACACAAAAGCCCAAAGACGAGCAGAGAAGATAAATATCCATAGATCTTCCCCTGTTACTTCGCAAGGTCTAGATCACATCTTAGCTGCATCAGGAAGACAAACCAAACCCGACCTACAAAGGTGCCACAGCTTTCAGGTTTTAGTAGGGTATCTAGAGTGTGGTTTGTTGTTTTGTTTTTAAAATACACCACAGGCTTAATCCTGCATACCTTGCAGACTCTAGACTTGCATGAATTTAAACATGGATTTTAAATAAATAATACAGTATGCAGTATGTGTCCCAGCCTTATCTGTTATTTTTTGCAGAATCCTCATTTTACACTGCTTATGGTTTTTCCCCTCATTTTAGCACTGAGGATATTGCTCTCGTTTTCTACAGTGTGGGGTATTTAGAAAAAGCCCTGAACTGCATACTAAATGATTACTGTTTTGTAAACAGGTGCTCCACAAAAGTAAACCATCATTTACTTATGACTGTGCTTCCAATTCCTGTAATGCTTTCCTGAACATGGAATTCATCTTTCAGGGGAATCTGAAACAAACTGACTAGGAATACACTATATTTGACATAATTTAGGTGAAATAATCTGCTTTACAGATTGGTTGGTTCATTTTTTCTTCTCTTCAGATTAAGGAAAAAAAATTGCTTCCTGCCAGCAGTGGAGTTAGTATTTCCAATGATACCACCAGGAGTTACTTGAGCTGCTCTCAGGCGCTCTTCGAAATACTCCTGTGTCTAGAACACAAACTACTCGGCTAAGCACAGATTAACCCTTTAAAACCAATGTACGACCCAAAACTCTTGGGGACAGTTCTGGAGTAAGTAAATAGCTATAAAAAGGTAGTTTTCTGAGAAAATGGTCAATTATGCTTAGAACTGCATGTTCTTCAGGGTAAGCGGAACTCTGTCACACAGTCAGTCTGAAAGCTGACAGAGACCTGGTAACCTGAACAGTTTTGACATAGCCCATGAAATTTAAAGGAAGGTACCGACACCCCACCATGACACCCACCCAGCTGTTACTCAAGGGGACATGTCTGCCAAGCAAGGCAAGGCACCAGGAGGCTGTACCAGCTCTAGCCAGGACAGTCACACACAACCCCTTCAGCCAGGTGTACTGGGCTCTGGGCTGTTTTGTTTGGGAATCACACTTGGATGTCACCATGCCAGATGCTGGGGAAGCAAGAGTAGGAATAAATTACCCTTCAGTGCTAAGCAGAAGTAGCACTTCTCTTCAGAGCCCCCATGACTGTCTACATCTTTGTGAGGAAGACTCACATGCACTGGATGAGTTTGGAGCTTCTTCCTAGAGGAACTGCTATCTTGTAATAAAAAGGCTGTTCATTTCCTGAAGATTTCTGATCTAGGAGAACATGGTAATTTTGGAAATGCATTACAATCTATCTGGCTAAACAAGTTCACACATGGGACTTACACAGAGGAAGTCTTTTCAAGTTAAGTCGCTGCCATATATGCTTGGAACCATTACTGAAAGTTTGATGTCCATATAATTTTAATTAACAATTTTGAAACAACAACAAAAAAAAAACCCAAAAACCCCAAACCAAACCCAAAGTCACACACATTATGGACTATTTATGTGCTAATTCTTTCTTTCATTGAAACTGCTCCTGCGTTACAAAAGAGTAATAAAAATCCCCATACTGGTAAGGACTAGTAAACATTTTTTTTTCATTTGCATAAACAAGGAAACCCAAACAAGTAACATGGCCAAGGATTGTCCTTGGCCAAGAACTGGTTAACTAGTTTGAAACTGTGCTCAAGATTTCTTGAAAACACATTTTTTTGTGTCTTTCAGCCAAACAATACTGCTAAAAAGTAATGCAAATGCTTTGCTTTACAAATGTGCTTTTTCTGTTCATAGGGAACAGTAGTGTAAAAATACATCATCCATGAAGCATATTCTCATTTTTAATGTCTCCTTTGATAGATCAGTTGCTTCAAGATCCCTTAACAACCAAGGAAGAAAAAGTTCTAGGGTTCACATTTTAAAGATTCCCAGTTGTACAGACCGAGTGTTGCTAACCCATGAAAGATTTACGAGCCATTTCTTCCACAACCTGAAAGCACTGGATTCTATTAACATGAAGTAAGTATCTTTATAGTAGCCTGCAAGGTTGGTAAGGCATTTCACTGCTTTCTCGCACCTTGCTTTTCTCTGGCAAAACCAGCTGTGATCACTCAGCAGGTCCTAAAGAACTAAGTCACAGAAAAGGAACAGATTTTATATTTCCAGGTGACAAGAATGAACAAACAACATGATTTGGGCAATCACTTAAAAGCACATTAGTGCCAATTTCATTACACTTTACACTGGATGATGAAGTTAGTTTAGGACTTAAAACCCAAACAACCCAAAACCCATTTGAAGGAGCTTAGCAAGCCAAGGGCTGGGGTGGGAAGGAATCCACACTGAGTTTGAGTTTGGCAAAATGAACCTGCTTTACTCTTCAGCTACGCTGAACAGTAAAGAGCAAAGCGTATCCAGCACAAGGCTGATGATTTGACTGTTCGCACACTACAATTAAACGTGCATTTTCATGGATATGTACTGTTTTTAGGAGGTGGCGAGAGTCTGAATTTATTATTAGGAAACCAAAACATTTCACTTAATTGTTTAACATGCGAGATTTTCATGAGGGAATGAAGGTTAGTTACATTTCCAACAGGATTTCAAAACTACATTTTGCCTCTTCAGCTCTAAAAAGTAAGCTGAATATAAGGCTGAAAGGTTTAAAAGACTAATCAAAGTAACAGAAGTCAGAAAGACAGTAACAACACAGCACCTAAAAATGGGTAATTCACACATTTTTGACAGTTGTGTCTTGCATAGACAAATACTCATTTTTTTTTTCCCAAGACAACTCAACTTCAGAAAAGAAATCTTAAACTGACTTTAATTACAATTGGATGCATGTGTTCCAATTTTTCAAAATACCAGGGTGTTCTGGTTTTTTGTTTAAGTGCTACAAGCCTAACGGTTTTATGAAACTATCATCCTTTGAAAAGGCTTTGCTGCATCCTCTGGGCTGTCAAGTTCATCAAGTCAGGAAGCTGAACTGCCTTCTAATTATTTCAGAAACAAATAAATATATTATTCATGCATTAAGTCTTTGTGGCCACACTCCACTAGAACATCCATATACCTGAAGCTACTTTTAAAACACAGGGACTGGGAACTCTTAATTCCTCAGTGTAGGTCTGCCTCCTGGCTGTATTCTGAACATCAAAACGGTACATGGTGAACACCAGGTCAACATGAATTCCTGCCCTTCTAAACCCTTTGTCCGTACCCTGGTTTCCACTGAAAGAAAACCTAGGTATGCAGGCAAGAGGAAGCTGGAGTGCTCTCTAAGAAGTTCCTAACAGTGATCAGGCACCAGAACAAGGAACCAATTCTCTTACAGGTAAATGCAGCCTGAGGTGCAGCCTTAAGGAGTTTCCCTGAGGTCAGCAGGACTCCACTTTGACCCAACATCCAGATCTAGGAAACCCTCTGCAGAGCCAGAGCCATGCCTGCCAATTCTAAATGTTTTCCAATGTGATCATTTCTTTGGAACAGTCATTTAAAAATATATCCTCATTGACTCAGAACTGTTCTACTAAAATGCAGTGTTTCTAAAGTTAAAGAATAACAGGAACTTCTCTTGCCTGTTACAGAAATCTTGGAAAAAATTGGACTGAGAACCCCATTTTGGGTTAATGAACTTGATTACATGGAAGAAAAATTAAAAGTTTCAATGATCATAACTGCAGAAGAATTACACCGATTTAAAAAACAAATTAATTCTATTGCATATGAATATGACTTTAATTAGGGGTAAGGGAGGAATTATACATGGGTTTAAAGTTAGGTCCCCTACAAAGTCTTTTTAACTAATGTAAACATGTACCTTTCCTGAATAGTGATGCTTTGCTTAAACCAGCAATCTTTCTTAAACCAGCAATCTTTCTTAGACAGCAAAAAATTAAGGATGCTACTTTTTTTTTTTTTTCTTCTTTTTTTAAAAATCGTGGAACAAACAAGCCCGTCTGTGCAGTTCATACTCACTACAGAATTCTCACTGAATTAAAAGACAAGGTTTGAGTTCCATATATTAAACAATACCTTTGTTACACTGGTAAACCCTTTTCAGTTTTAGGAATTTGAATCCCTACCGGTTTATGTTTCTAATCTGACAGTACAACTATTCCATATTCCCCCTTTCACAGTAAATTTGGTCAACTTCACTTGCCAGGTACTAATAAACTTGCTGAAGGCAAAGTCACAAATGATTCAGAAGAATAAAACTGCTGCTGCATGTAAGGTGGGGGAATAAAAAAGCAGCTAACCAGATAAAAGTTTTTTTCTGAAAAATAAACTTTCAGAAGTTGGCAAACCCTGACGCCTGGTTGTTTCCAATTGAGTTCCAAGTGGCACATAAACTACATATTCCTGAACCTTCTTTCCAGCCCAGCTGTATAGATATTATTTTAATACCCTCTCTCTTTTTTAGGATCTCAGTTCTCAGTTTTGAAGTGCGGGCAAGTGTCCATTGCCACATTACCTCCAGACCACCCTTCCCTTCACTGCTGGCCACTTGCTACCCCAACAGCTCTGCTGGCTAAGCTGCTTCCACGACCAGCTCAACGCAGGCTGGGGAAGGCTCTGCTGCCACATCTGAGGCAGCAGCAACTGGTCAAGGGAGGGAAAGGAGATAGTGAGAAATGGCCTGTTCTTCCAGTGTATGTTGATTTTGAAAAGCATACATTTGTTCACAGGCCTGTACACACTGAGAAGCAGACTATTACCTGCCTACATGCTAGAATCACAGAATGGTCGGGGTTGGAAGGTACCTCTGGAGATCATCTAGTCCAACCCCCTGCTAAAGCAGGTTCTCCTAGAGCAGGTTGCACAGAGTCATGTACAAGATTAACGTACTATTAAACACGAACAAGACTAGCTGAATAAATCCCCCAGATCAACCAATATAACCTACTATATAATGGAGGCTGAGGGGGGTGATAAAGCACTTAGGGAGTTAAATCAAAACCAAAACAACTAAGAAGAAAAATACAGAATCTGTCTCTGTTCTAGTCATCTCAGGTATCTTTTATAGGAGACAGTGCGTTGAATGTTTCGAAAGGAGCATCATTTGTACATGACATTTGCCTTTTAAAATATTTTGGGGTCAAAGTGAATTTGACAATAACCTTCGAGATAGTTATGCTATGTCAAAGCCTGCCAAATTCAATCTGTCATTATTGATTTACTATGCTCTTTAACAAACATGGCACATTAGTGGCAAAACAGGTAAGTTAGAAGAAAACAAATTCTTTAGAAATTACCACTCCAGCTGGAGTGGATCATTACAGCATTTGAACTAAGAAGCAGGATCCTCAGCCAGGAATAAGCGAAAGCCATAGCAGAAACACCACTTGTGTTGAGTAAAACCCAATGCCAATTTTTCAGAATACCTACTAGTCGCTGAAAGCTAGTATTATTCTCCATGTATGTATACCAATGCTACTGACATTTATTTCTGAAGTTTTTCTTCATACCAACTTACACTTGCTTTGGAAGACAATCCAACCATTTAAGCATGTCAAAAAGTACATGCATTAATCCTACTGAAATCAACGGGACCTAAGCAGAAATTAAGTATTCAATTAAATATTTGCATCTGTCAAAGGGCTTTCTTCAAATACAACGTCTAAAGATTCTAAAAGCTAACATCTTCTTCCCAGTCACATTAGAAATGCAACTAGATTCAGTCTAAATCAGAAGGAAGTTCTGGCTTTGATCTAGCCCAACATTGTGACAAATGGACAGGGGGAAAAGAGGATGTTGATCATACCACGAAACTCTTGGAGTCTTACTTGTAGTTAATGATGGGAAACAGAAAGTTCCAAAAGTAACTGTTCATAGATAGACAAACACAGATTCCAAACTCTTGGGGTAAAAAAAAAAAACCCAACAAAAAAAAAACCTGTTATCACAAAACAAAACAAAAAAAAAGAAGTGTTTTCATCACTAGCTCCTAGTTTTTAAATGACACACACTGATTTTCTACTCTAATAAAGCCTGCTGTATACTCTGGTAGTGACGTTCAGATTTGAAGAAATTTTATATAAATCCTGAAGTTATATTTCTTTTTGTATTAGGGGAAAGTATTTCAAATGCAATAAAATAGCAAAGTGATAGCAGAATTCATGACTGTATAGTAGGCAACTCTTCATTTTTCAGGTTCAGCTGTACAAACTATAAACTGTTAAATTTCTCTAACAACTGGAAAAGTTGTGGGTATTTGAATTTACTTACCTGAATATTCATTTAGCAAATATCTTCAGATACAAGTCTAGATACAGAGTTAATGTAAATTGAATAGTAGTTTACACATATTATAAATCAATGTTTGACAATATCAAAATCCCATCAAACAGTGGGCCCTTCTTATGCTATTATCAAATATAGTATATCACTGTGGGATAGCTGAGAATCATAGAATGCTAGTGTAGGCTTGTTTATTAAATTTGGTCAGTTTTCAGACCTTCCAAATAGGAATACTAAACATTTATTTTTTTTCCCCTCTGGAAATTCTTTTTTTTTTTTTCCCCCTCCTGCTTAATACAGTCGTCATCCCAATTCCTAGTGAATTTATAAAAATATTTTTTATCCAATAACCCCGGCAAGGTAAAAATAGGAGTTTTTATAGCAAATGATAAACAGGCTCACGGACTATGAGAGAAACTAAACTTATTTAAATTGCCATACATTCGCTACTTAATCACACATTAACATTTTCTTTTTATGTGTGTTGCTGTCCACCTCAGACTAGCAGTTTTTAAGGTGCAGAAGCATCTTTCAAATATATGCATCTAACTTAACGATCAAGTTTCACACACTAGTGTCACATGCTTTAAATTTACATCACCTCCCCATCAAAAGCTGTTAAATAACAGCACTAAATGAAACTGTGTAATTCTTTAGAAATTGCAGCACTTCCAATTCATAGAACAAATGGGTGCCCATGTGGTCTTTTATATTACTAGATATAATTTTCTGAAATAAGGAAAAGAAATTAAAAAACACATTTGAAAGAAGTTGCTGCACCTGCAAAAACACTCTTTAAGCTTACTATGAAATACAAAAAAGTGCACCCTTCTATATCTACATATAAAACATATTAGAAATAAAACTTGTGTAAAATGTTTGCTGTGCAAACTATAAAAAGTCAGTCAGTCAGTCCATTCTTTTTCCTAAACATTGTCACACTCTCTTGCTTCCTACTGCAGAGAATCGCTGTTATCCAAGACCAGCCCACTGATATTCGTTGTTGAGAGATCTCCTCCATCATCTTCACCGCTGTCTACAGACTCATCCTCACTTTGCCCTGCCATCATAACTTGCTGAACAGCCAAAGTAGCACCATCAGATGACAAAGACTGGAGACTGTCTACATTCATGTTGACTGGAGCTGTAATTGTTACAACAGCACCTGGAGAAGCACAATCATAGTATTTTAGCATCTTCCTTGGTTTCTAATTTTAAGTTATACATTTTTATATATAAGAGAATTTACTTCTAATCGACAGGAAGAAAGCTTAGAGAACTAAATTAAAATAAAAGCTATATAGGTTGGCAAACACTTAAATATCAGAAAATGACAAAATTAAGTTGGCCAGGAATCTTAAACTTAGCTGTGTCATGAACACCCATTAGAGCAATTCTCCAATCAAGTCATCACAGGACCGTTTCTGCAAAGTATTTCAGCTTAATCCATTGCAGAAAAAAAAAAAAGGGAGTGTTCACTGAGATTCAAGGTGACTTAAATGGATAAAGCTGTTGTCAAATCCAGTGGAGACTGAGTGACAAGTTCATACAAACTGCAAAGGAATAAAGCAGCAGGCAGCAGGACAGAAAGGATGGTTTTGAGATTAAAGGAATTATTTATCTTTCTTAAATTGAGTCTATTTGTTTGACCTGATGCTAAGGAAGTTGCGCCAAAGTCTTTAGCAGCTCTGTAACATTTCTCTGCTTCTCAATGTTCAAGTTGAAACATGAGGCATACATAGAATTGCAGATGCTCAGTCTCTCTAACAATAGTGAAAGGAATGTGAACAGAATGGGGAGTCAGAAAACTGAAACTTCAGTCCAATATTGCCAATCAAATGGAACGCTACTGACATGCATACACATACTGAGAGAACTTAGTTGTACATCTAACCTTTTCTCTGTGGTTTCCTAACTTTTGAAATAAAACAGTCTCCCAACATAAATTCCAATAAAATACCCCCCCCTACCCCCGCAAACACAGGAAAAAATTAGAGGGAAAAATTGATACATTTCTGTTATATTTTTCCAGATTTAAAATCTATACTGAAATACCAAGAAGTTCTCCTCCCTCCAAAGGCATCAAACCCTTCATTTCCCTGTTGCAGAGGAATTAACTTTTTTATCTGTGGTTTAGTGGGCTCTCCTTACCATCTGACATTGTAAGCTCATTAGATTGCTGCTGAGCAACTCCTGAGGCAATGGAGTCAGGCCAGAACCTCTGAACTGGTCGGTTCTGAGCTGTTTTCTTCTTCGTTTTTGGAGTTTCAGAACAACTGGAATCCAGCATTGGCTGAAGAATTCGCCTTCTAGCATTGATAAACCTGAACACAATCAAAGGCAAGAAATGCTTATGACCAGTTGGCTGTAAATTCTCTCTCAGATTTACAAAGCACGCAGTGGGGAAGAAAAAATTCATAATATAAAATCTTCTCCCTACCAGCTTGGTTTGACACACTTATTAACGTGCAATACCGCTCCTGGAACACTGGCATTCTTTGATTTTGGCAAACTAGCCAAGAAAGTACTTCTATCATTTTGCTGCTAGTAGCACTTTTTCCCCCACCTCAGAAGGAGAAATTCTCCAGACAGTATGACAGATGTACATTTCAAGATCTTATTAAAAACTAAGCACCACATAATTTGCTGACAGCACAGTCCAGAAAGCTGATACTCCCCTCTCAGTAGGGTTCACCTAAAACCTAGCCCCTGCCTAACCTAGTTTGTTTGGTCTAATTTCACTTACTTCCTTAAGCTCCCGTATTACTTATTTTATAGGCTCTCTGGCTTTCCAGCGTCTGGTTCCTGATCCAGGAGACAATAGCAAACACATTTTTCAGCTCTTTCCCAATTCCTTTTGGTTCCTCTATTTTCACTTGTTTACTTTAGCATGCTAATTGTTGCCCTTCCCCTTTCTGCTAGTGAACAAAAAAATACTTAAACTACATCTTAATTAACTGCCACCAGTTAACTGAACGTCAACACAGCTAGCTGTGGCAAGGTGCTGTGATTGAGGTTAGCACCCCTTGCTAAACTGACAAACACATCCAGGACCCATCTCCACCTGCAATGGAAGGAAGCAGGGTGTAGCTGGCAGGTCCACGTGGTGGAATGCAATGCTTTGCAGAGACATTAGTTGGATCCCAGTACCACAGAGCTCTGTTAGTACTGCATCACACAGGCATTGTTATACTGTTCTACTTTTTGGAACCAGTGTACTGCCACTATCTTAAGTATTTCCCCACTGGTCCCCTCTGCAGCTGTGCAGCCAGCATCATCTTTGACATCTGAGGAAGATCCCTGTTGGACTTAGCTGCGATAATTTTAGGAACCGATACCACAAGCAGAACAGGATGCATGTCAGCATCCTCACTCCTCTACTCTCCCGGGGCAGGGGTATTATCTTAAGCCTCTAGTGAAGACAAGACATGCTAAAACATGTTGAACCATGAACTAGAGTAGTTAAGGTACTGACACTCTCCATTTGGACATCACACTCAGAAGACAGCATCCTTTGGTACAAAAGCAGAATAGTATCTGCTGTTGGTAACTTCTTACAACATTTGCAACCATGATTACCAGAGAACACTTTTCAGAGCTTCAGGTCACTAAATGCCTTTAAACTTCAATTTCTTCACTGGCAGAAGAGACACATGAGTACTTCCGTCTCTTTCAGCAATAGAACAGAATGTAATTCCTTAATGCTGCAAAGTTTTCTGGAGCCCTTATATAATCTAAATGGCACAGGTATTATTATACCTTACTATTAGAATAATATGCTTGTGTATCAGTGCATAATTCTTGTGGTTTTATATGTATTTTGTAACATATGCAGACCAGTAAGTTCAACTCCAGATGTCCAAATTATACTCCTAACTATTTCTCTACCTTGTAAGCACATGGAGACAGACATTAAGTAAGTTTTTGCTCTTACCAGTTGTTAACCTGGAGTAGTGTCAGATTTGTTTGTGCTGCAATCTGTTTCTTCTCATCCTCTGTTGGATATGGATGCTAAACAGGACAAAAAAGCAAAAAAAAAAAAGGCATAAACGTTTCAACTCCTCATCAAAAATAAGGATTCCTTTATTACAACTGATTAAAGCTGCTAGATTAAGACCATCTGACTCATTAAAAAATGAACTTTAGAAACCTCACAAACTTTTATAGATAAAAATAATTTAACAAAGAGAGCTTTACTACACAAAATTGTTTTTATCCAGGAAAGTTATACGATATCATTAAACTGCTGATGTGTAATTCAGAAGAAAAAGCCTCTCATGGCTGACAGTCTTTGTTAAACAGCGTGATCCCTGGGCAACACGGCATATGATAAGGTCTGATTAGTTATGTTCTCTGAAGGCAATGTCGTATGAGTACTGACAAGCATTTTCTAGTTAAATAAAGCTACTCTGAACTAAATAGATGAAGAGAGTGTATGCAACATTAGAAGCATACATGCAGTCTCCCTACAACTATTTTACAACAGCCAAATGATGCAAGTGAAAAGTACCAATCAGCTAAACATCGCGATATAACTTGAGACCCATTTATCCTTTCAGGGTAAGTATTTACGCAAAGGAAAGACATTCTACTGAAAGCACAATAAGATAGTATCACACTTGGTACACATTAGAAGGATTGTCAGAAAGAAGATAAAGTCAGAAAATTTGAAATTCTCCTCTACAGAATATCCCACAGAACACAGATAGAAGTATTCTTCCTTGCGCCATGAATGAAGGTATTGAAAGCATTAAGTTCTCAACACAATGAAATGAAGAAAGATCCCTTTGAACAACGTTTACAGAGCTCATGAGGTACAAATGTAACATACTTATTAAAATAATAATAAGATCAACTGACATTAGACTGTGGAACTACTCCAAATTACTTCAGGGAAAACCAAACTGAGATTACACAAATGACAACAGAATAAATTCACCTTCTCCATGAAGCAAAATCATAAGACATCACATAAAAGAGTTACATAAAAACCTGTGACTCCTGATCATGTTCAGTCCTTACCCCTATGTGCTGAAAAAGCCAAGATCTCATCACATTTGTAGCGTGCTTGGGAAGAACTCCTCTTTTATTTTTTGATGAGCCATCATCTTGATGCAAGATGCCTAGATCTTGGTTTAATTGCAACTGAAGCTGCACATATAATTTTAGAAGAAATAAGGCAGTTAACATAGTAATAGCAGTATTCTGTATCAATGTATGAATAAGGAATGAAAAGAAATTAGGCTTGAGGCATGCTGATTAAAAAAAACTACTTTATTTGCTAGGAAAGACAATAGCAGTTCTCCTACAATAGCATTCCAAAATGTCTTTATCCAGGGAAAATGCTGTATCAGACTTCTATAGTTTTCACATTTTATGTAACTTCAGTTTTAAGAATTACAGCTGTTATCAGGCTGTATATGTGATATTGTGACAACAGCCAAATGCTGATTTACTATAATTTAGAATAAAATCCACTTATGTAGTACATGTCAGGTTAATGATCCCCTGTACTCATCTACACTACCCTAGGGATCTGATAGCCTTGCCACCCTATGCAGTCATTTGCACATGTGAAGAGCAATTGAAAAATACAACGCCGAATATACTCACTGTGTGCAAACATAAACAACTATGGAAGCTGCAAACCAGTACTGATTTAAGACTTAAACGAAGGACCAAAAGTAAAATTAATTATTATGCTACAGCTGTAAACAAAGACGCTAAGGATCCTGCTAAATAAATGGATCCAAATTCTCAAAGAGCAAGAAGATACGTATGTTAGAACCATTAATTCATTTCATAACACTCCTACTATTTTCCTAAAGGTTCATATTCCTTTCTCACTTTTGCTTTCTTTTTCACTGCCTGTGGATACATCAAATCATTTGCACATGGGTTATCTGAACATTAGGGGATACATTGTTACATGCTTATGCAGAAATAAGAAGAAACAGCATATAAATTGCATACGAGATTATCAAATTACAACAAATACATATTTGGAGGATACCTTTGTTTTCAAAATAATGTTTTACATTTCAAATCATCTGCTTGTATATGGAGGCTTTATAATGAACTTTCAACAGCTGGCCCCCAGCATTTTTCCCCTACCTCCACAGCATTCCAAAGCACTGGAATAAGAATTCTAAGAAGGATTTCCTATGGGTGACAAGGATACAAATCCAAGCCCATACAGATGTGGGTTTGGAGATTCGTACTAACATGAAGAGTAGCCACAAATACAAATAGAAGGTCCTTTTTTTGTTTATAGACTACAGGTGTTATTTTCCACTCAGTATTTTCTTTTTTTTGGTCAGAATTATAAAACACGTTTTTCTTCAAACCCACTTCAGTCTAGGAGAGTAACATTACACATTTCTTTCTGAAAGGTATCTGAGGACAGAACTGCATGGATTCTAAAGAAGAGTATGGGCAAGTACATATATGCTACAGCAAATAAAAAGAAGGTAAGAATAAGCATATTTTTTCAGTTGGAAGTCAGAAGAAGGGGAAGAAGAGAAGACAGTTAGTCAGTGATTACCAACAGATCTTATACTGTGGAGATGGTAGCTCCTCATTCACATTTTTAATTGACCCCAGATTCCTAAATGATTTGATTTACCACTTGCCAAGGTTTTCCGTAACTGAAGATGGTCTAGTTTTCATGGTTCCTTTTCTTTAGTTGTTTCTTTGAGCTCTCCAAATGCAACTTTTACAAGCCTCCCCCAAAAAGGGTGCTGGCTATTATCTTTGAGGGTATAATGAGCCCAATGTGAGGATCTCCCATAGTCTCAGCTGGGTATTTTGAAGGGTTTGTGGCAAAATGCTTCTCAACATACATAAATTCTGAAATATATACGGTTTCACAGTACTAGTGGTTGCCATCATGATAAAAAGTAAAGTTTCTGACAGCAGCATTGTGGCACCATAATGCAATATCGTAAATCTATCTAGCCATAAATCTAGTTCAACAATTAGGAATGTTTTAATAATTGAAACTGAATTGTATAATTCAGACTTTTTTTGGTTTGGTGGGGGTTTTTTTTGTTTGTTGGGTTTGGGTTTTTTAATTGGTTTCTGTTTGGTTGATTGACTTTTGTTTTTTAAAAATCCCTGTACCTATACTGTTCTGCCACCAGTAAAAAACTGTATTTAAGAAGTAGGGACTATGATAACCTGTTGTGGCATGGAAAAATCTACCTGGGACCTTATGTCACATCATACAACTTGTAACTCCTATAGCAATGCTTCCATTAATTTTACATTAGTTACTATGTGTACGAACACAGAGCTTATACTGACAGTGTGTTAAATTTAAACCAAAACTCTTAAAAAATGATATTTATTTGAACCCAGAATACTATTCTGTGAAGCCCATGAAACAAACCTGAGAGTTCTGGATCCGAATAGTTCCAGGTGACAGTGCTTGTGTCACCACTTGACCTTGTGGCGTGACCACAGTGACTGGCTGATACACTGTCCCCCCTTAAAACAAAACAAAGATCATAGGTAAGTAAAAGCCCTTCACATATTATTCTCTTTAAACACACAAATACATCAGAACTGCAGACAATACAAGAGTTTTGATGATGTATCAACTATTCTTTTTTAGTAAGCATGCAAGATGTGCTCCTTGCTACACTAGAATTTTTTCTGTCCACAAAAATCTGTATGAAATTTTATTATGTTTCCCTGTATTTTAGGCATTTTAAATCTATTTTCAAAAGGAAAATGCTATGACTATCAGGCTATAAAATAACTCATGATTTTGTTTTAACTGAGCTAACTACAGCCAACCAGGCTTGCAACACCAAAACCACACCCATGTGTGTTGAGTGGTTAGGGCAGTCAGCTGAGTGACACCTACATGTTCAGGTCAACTAAGGTGACAATCTCAGTGAATGCACTGGGGATCCTGGGCACCAAAGCCACAAAGCACACGCTGTGTCTCAGGACAGCCTCTCTGCAAGTACATGCCGTAAGAGCAGACTGCATCACTTTGTTGCATCTGTAGTCAAGGTTTTTTTTTCCCCTGTTTGTTTTAAAACCTTGTTTAGAAGATAAAACATTTCACTTCAAATGTCATCTCCCTACAATAGCAGAACAACTTGGACCATCAAGGATTTCACAGACTCTAGTTTCCAAATTCTATAGAGCATGAGACAGCTAATAAGTGCAGTATTGTAAGTAACACATGTCAAACTAGCCTTTTTTTGAAGAAGAAAAAGAAAAAAAAAAGGGGGGGGGGGGAGAGTAAAACACCTCAGTCACTGAAATGTCTTTCAAAAAAAGTAGTGTTGCACAGAAAAATCTCGTAGTATTTTATATATATATATATATGTAACCTCTGCTCACACATGCATACTTGGTACACATATAAATTAAACATTCGGAAACCAATAAGGCACTTTACTGTATTATAACAACTTTGCAGGTATTAGAGTTAAATTTTTAAAGCATTTGTGTATTTTTTGTAACAGCCATAAAAGAAACAGAAATGAAGAGCAAGGTGCCAGTTTTTCTTCACTATGTCATACCTGCTACTGTTGCCATAGTTACATTTCCCTGCTGCAATGCTGATGCTGGCACCATAATCCCTTGGGGACTGAGTGTGCCTGCAATGGCACTTGGAATTTGCTAGAAAAATAAAACAATTAGTTGCTTGCATATTTTTTTTTAAAGGAGATGAAGCATGCTTGTGTAATTTTGGCTCTAAAAATGCATTTGTAATTCAATCACAGGATTAACTTTCAAAGAGAAAGAGACTTCATTAGAGGTTCATCATTACCTACATTAAGTTTCTCATTATCACCAACCATTACACCTTTGAAAACCCTCATGAAAGCAACTGTTAGAAAAGATGTAAAACTACCTTGAGAAATTTTAGAAGAGAAATGATTCTAGGTATATAAAAACTAAGAGAAACAGTTTCCAAAGTCACAAGGCAAAAAGGACAAACTGAATATACCCTTGATGCTCTTATTACAAACTTCAAAGCTTTAGAATTTTAGTTATTACCTTAATTCCTTCAATTTCAAAAAAATTGTATTAAGCATAAGAATTCAAGATGCCCAGAATATTTTAATCTGCTCAGGATAGTTCTTACTCAACCCCTACCATGCAAACTCTTATTAATTTCTTAGTATGTACGAATAATCTCGTTACCAAATGCAAAATTCAGTCCCTCCTGTCTCTACAGAAGACTGTAACAGACATGCAAAAATAATCTTTTAAAAGTTGGTTTTGTCTAATATTAGACTTTCCTTTCCACACTTCCAGATACCAAAACCTCAGTAAGGAGTCCAGACAGTGAAGTTTAAAAGTAATTGAGGCTTTTCAGAATACATACCATCAAACACATTAGTAACGCAGACAAGGGCCACACCCTAAGACTAGGTATCTAGTAGGTACTCGGACAGCAGAAGCATCAACCATAATATACTAACTGTTGTTAATTAACTGTTGTCAATTTACTACAACAAATACAACTGGCTATTGCATTTAGGTGGTGTCAGCGACATATAAACCAAAATGTGTTCTAGCACATTTCAACAAATTTGCCCATCAGGCAGTGGCACACAGGTGTGCACCAAAAATACAGCTCTTTCTACTCTTAACGAGTTTTGAGAAAGTACAAGAAACTGCAGAAACTCTGTTTGCAAACTAATAGAACTGTAGTTATAACTTCCTAAGCAAAACCTAACTGTGTTTGAAACATACCTGAGATTGCACAGGTGAATAAGGACTTCCAGGTTCTCCACTTAATAGAGTTTCACTGTTCATTTTTGTCTTCAGGCAGGCAATGTAACGACTACAGAAATCCTTGCAGAGTTCATTAACCTTTTCTAGCTCAAGCAGATGGATACGTAGAACTTGGATTGCTTTTACCATCTACGGAGAGTTGAGGAAAAAATATTTAGAAACAAAGTAACTTAATTTAAGACTACTTAGTGAGAGATTTAAACAAACACTACTTGCCAGTAACAAAGACCAACTAAAGCAGAGTTACTAAGTGCTGACTGGAGTTTTCTAGCTCTGACCATTATGCTCCCAAAATGTGAAAGGAACATGTTTACATACCAAACCTGTACCCTTCTACTACATAAGTAAACTACCATACAGGTGAAATGAAACACAACAACAATATAATCTTTGTCACATGTGACACACGAGGAAAAAGCGAATAGTTAAGGTGTACATGGAGCACAGGATGAGCCTGTATGTCCATGTGATCTTTATCCCCATCAAGCAAATCTGGGCCATACACCACGCAAGACCAAATGTGAAGGAAAGTAATTCCATCCACACATACTATTTGGAAAGAATGGTTGCAACATGCTTGGTAAGCAATAGTCATCTTGAGCTATGTATCAGAAACATCAGGTTCAGTTCCACATTAACCCTGACCCAAGAAAACCAAAAGTGTACAGGTGAATTAGAGATATATTGAGAAGACCCTTCTATGACTTAGCATAAATTTGTCACACAGATTGCTAGGGAGGCTGAAAGGTACAGGAGGTGGCCTGCCATCTCACCTGTAACAAAAATACAATAGCTTAGAATTAGAGAGGTGCCAAACTTGTCACGCTGTTCAAAAAGCTTAAAAGTAACCAAACACTTCAGCCTGAGAGCTTTGAACTTCCTCTGCAATTTTAAGTCAAAAGATTAAAAACTCTGGGGTAACATCTTGTAAGAACTTTCAGGTGAGGAGACTGTTTCTGAAATATAAACCATTAAATACAGGGCACTAAACCCAGTAACAAATCCATGTTTAAACAAAAATTGAAGTGCAGGAGATATGTATGTCATGAGAATACTTAACATGCTTACTGCAAGGAAAAGACTTGTAAGCTTGGATAGCTAACGGTATTACATACTGCATAAAAATAGCTTAGGTGATTGTAAGGGTCATGGCAGAAGACCAAAAGCTGAAACCAAATTGAGATGGTCTAAATTTTCATCAAGCAGTAGGAATTCCAGGACATTCAAATATATACATAACATATTGGCAAAGTAATTAGTTAACTTACTTTTTATACAGCGCGCCATCCCCATTTACTTGCTATACTAGATCTCCAAGAAAAATATCCTTTTATGAAACTGAATAATTGTAATTTTGAAACATAGTGCAGAGCTTGATTTTAGCATTATTTGGAAAAAATTGTCCTACATGAAGGCTCATTTACCTGGCCAGAGCACTGAATCCAATGACCAGAAATGATAGCTTACTTATATATATATATATATATATATACACTATACAGGATAAGTAATCCACTTATTCTAACTAAAGAAGCCAACCGGGAGCTGAAGTTGTCTTTGTTCAAAGCACCTGAAGGAGATCAACACAGGCAAACTTCTGGGTGTGTGCTCCCTTCTCCACCATCACCACTTTAGGTTTCATTGTGACAGACATTTGCCCTGCTTTTTCAGTAGAAGGTATTGCACACAAATGACACTCACCTAATGCAGGCAATTGTATGTTAAAATAAGTAAGAGGAAAAAAAATGAAGCGGTAAGAAGAAATCTTATCCCTTCTCAGGGCTAAAAAGAAAACCAACCCCAACCTGTATCTTTAAAAGCACAGCTGCAGAAAAATCTGAGCTGTAGACTTGGTATCTGGTAACTCTTTTGACCTTATGACACCAAAAGCCTTTTGAAATAAGTGAAATGGCCCAGCACTGAGGTATATAAAACAGCCCTCAGCAGTGGTTGCTGTTTAAACTATGTTTAAGTACCTTTAAACACAACCAAGTTAAATTATGCAAATTTAACTAGATTTTAAACACAGAACAAACGTCATCTATGTATAAAGATATTCTGTCACTGTTTCAGAGACAAAAAAAAAAGTTTAAGTTACAAAATTCTTCATGTGTGGCAAAGCACCTATGTTGGCGAGTGCCTTAAACACTCAGCCAAAATTGAGGTAACATAACTTTGGGCACATAATATTTGACTGTATTTGTGATTAGTTTTGCTCCGTCAGGAGGGTTTTTTTTTCTTAAACTATTACTCATATTTATATTATTTATTTATTTATCAGCATTTGTTTGGAAGAAAAATTGAAGTCCTTTCTTCAGCTTAGATCTAGTTTCAAACTGATGGTTGATACTTGAAGTGAAGTTGAATTAAAGTAAAAATTAACTATAAACCAAGAATTAGTAACACTGTGCAGGCTTCTGCAGAGCCACACACAGTCACACTACTCTTACAGCAATCTGGGCTACTGTTGTTACGAAGGGAAACAAAACTTTGTAAATACACCACGCCTGTCACCAGGACTTACTCATTTACAACTACACTAATTGTGGCCACATGGCTCCTGCTCTCTTGCAACATGGGTGGACCAAACTTACATTTGTTATCAGAAGTTCAGGTTTCCCTTGAAACTAAATAAAAAAAATATTTTAAAAAAATCAAGAACTCCTGAGAAAAATAAATCACGTTGAACAAAGGTAATACAGAGAAATGTTTTCAGACAGATCACAGCAACAGTAATATTTCATTCCTATGTTCTTAAAAGGCACACCTTAAAAATCTACAACCATGGTTTTGTTCTTTAGAGCTGCTGAGTAGAATATGCCACAGAACAATGAATTTTTATAACCCAATTGATTCAGTCTTTTCAGCTGTAGAAATAAGCCTGGAGCATCACTTCAGAGGTATGTACAAAGATAGGAGTAACCATGAGATATACGTACACTACTGAAACTGTTGTAAATAAAAATAATGGTAAACTATTAAGCAAAGAAAGATTACTGGAAAATTTCCAGTTCTTGCTAAAACTGCTATCCAGAGCTTATTCATATATAACAATATCATATATTAAATTTGGAGACATCTTTAGCCCTAAAAATGCTTTAGATTGTGCCTGCGTCCCATCTTTTCAGTGCCTCAAGCATGTGGTGCAAAGGGCACAGACCACACTATGCACCACCTTAGTCATAATCCCCAGCTCACCTTTGTTCATCTGAAACATATACACACAATTTTTTACAGATTTCAGGGCACATAACATAAGCATATAGCAAATACATATGCGCACAACATACAGGAAAGAATCTTCATATACTGACCAGTAATATTTGCACTCAAATGACTTCTCATTTGCAAGAATAGTTAAAATACATACATTCACAGCTCACCTACCCTACTGAGCAAATCCTTCTGGGGAAATTTAGGTCTCCAGGGAAAGAACACAAACTCTGGGAGAGAGGGTATTTTGCTTTCATTTATTTTGATTTGATAATCTCTCGCCTATTTTGAGTTCCCAGCTAGGAGACACAGCTAGGAAAGGGATGACTAGAGGTTTACAAGACAGTTCTTCATATTACAATAGCAAGAACACTTTTCAGAAACACAAAAGCATGACTTGTCCAGTCAAGAATATTCAAATGAAATCAGCAGGCTTCACCACCACAACCTTTCCTGATACAACTAAAAATTCAATAGGATCATCTTTGAGAAGAGGGTACCGAATCAAAAATCCTTACCCCAAACAAAACAAAAAACTCAGAGGTCTTCAAAAAAGGTAGTGTCCTGTTCAAATACAAAAGTGAGAGTGTATTTAACACTCATTGTTTTGTATTGTTTCTAGACTTGATAAAGCCATAAGTAACCTGCTCTGACTTCACAGCTGACCCTCCTTTGTGCAAGGGATTGGACTACAGACCTCTTGAGCTTGTAATCCAACCTGAATCATCCTAGGGCCCTATGACTGTGGAGAAATTTAAAAAGCCACACCCATATATGGGAAGAGTTTACTTTGAACAGAAGCAATACAAGAGGTAGGAACCATCCTGAAGCAACATGATGTTTCTGCAGTCGTTGGGTTAACAGTAAGCAACACAACTTATGAAGTACTGAATGTGTAAAGATACAATATAATCTGTGAAAACCCTAAAAATTATCTGGAAACACCCATGTTGAAAAACTTCTTAAGACATGTAGGAAAACGTCCATGTTAAGTCCTAAGCACAAAAAGATACTAGTGGAGAACAAGGAGAAGTTGGTTCATTGCTTCATTTCAAGATTTGTTTTATCTGTGAAAATGAGATAGAGATGGCAAAGGGTAAGGAGCTCCAACAGATGATGCTCCATGTTATGTGGATACAGCTGAGCGCACTTCCAGAAAGAAGCATGTGCATTTAAGAACCTACAGCTAGCAATGCAGACCACCAAGATCTGGTTCTTAACAGTGAACACACCTCTTCTGGTAATGATGCTTGACAGAAGGACTAAAGTGGATGACAAGTAACAATAAAAAAAAAAAAGAGAGGAAGTTAAAGCTCTGGGAAAGAAAGCACACTTTCAGTCTAGCAAGTAAAATGTGCACAACCTTCAGCTTCCACTTCCTTCCCGCAAGGATCAGGATTCGAAAAGGGAAGGTCTGCAACACTTATTACAGCTAATCAGCACTTACATCAAGTTCAGAGAAGAACAATGGAAACACAGACAGTGTGAGGGACCAAGAATCAGAACAGACAAAACTGCTGAAGAATAGAATAGACCTGTAGAAGACATTCCAAGACAGAGAATAATTCTGGCTCCAACAATATACTGTGCCATGCATATCTGCGAGAGCTAAATACTGCACAAAATCATAAACCTGTACCTCTCTTTTTTTACCTTCCTGAATAGTCTAACCTATATGGTCAGTCAGTGACACTGGAAGGAAAAAAATTCATAGTTCTGTTTTCAGCCAATAGTTCTTGAAGAGCAAACATTACCTACCACGGAAAAGCTACTTTGTGTTTGTAGGTATTAATTAGGGATAGACTGGAACTCCTGGGAAAATTTCAGTCCCAAGACAGCTACCTCTTCTAACTGGAAGATGATTCTGCATTAAAAGTAAAGACATACCCAGAATGTCAAGACTTCCTACATCTCAGAAGGAGCTGATAAAATCTGCTCAGAAGCTAGCACTGAAGCTTCTCAGTTTTCTTTCAACATATTTCAGAATTGAACTTTGCGTTCTTTTGCAATATGCTCTTCTTGGAAGGAAAAGAGGCACCTTGTACACCTCTTACAGGAAGAGACAACATCATCAGGGAAGCCATAACACAATTTTGTGGGTTTTTTAGTGCTACAGGTTTTGAACACAAACACTTGCTGACTTTGTTATAGGAATGCACATACAAAAAAAGATCAGGAACATAACAATAAATCAAATAAAAAACATGCTTAATTCAGGTCATTTCACAGCGTACCTTAAAAATTACTTTAAGGAAAAAAACCTTCCACAGGGAAGTGCCAGTTTTTCTACCCTGTTTCCAAATTGTTACAATCTCTTTTGAGGAATTCTCACTCTTCTAAATATGCTGAAGCCTAATACCAAAGTTCTCACCCAATCCAGAAACCATCAATATTTACAGAAATGTTCTCATCCATTTCACTGCAAACACCCTGTTTTGACAATGCACCTGACAAAGTCAGACTTGGGAAAGGCAACGCCAAAGCAGAAGGCCTAGTGACACTATTTCTGTGTTGACTACAACCCTCTGCCATGCCACTTCAAAACCACCAACTCGCACTGCTGGAGTAGTTAACTAGAAAGAGTGGAATCCCTCCACCTAGATAATAAAAAAGGACTGAAACTTGGTTTACAGGCCAGCTTAAGATACACATATCCTCAAAAGGTGGATGTTACCTATATTTCCCTGTGCTGAAATCCTTCATACTACTAATGCAGGAAACCGCCAACTAGTTTAGAATGGGAACCACAGTATCAAAGTAACAAGGTAATGTATACTGCAGCTTACTAAGAGCTACTCAAGTTAGTACATTGCTCTTAACGACTTCCTTTCTGGTCAAACCGATCTAATGCCTATGCCACCCAGATTAACATTCCATGGTCCCCTGGATGAAAACCAAACTTTTCCTTTGGAATATTCAAGGCATTTCAAGTGAGTGCAGGATGTGAAACGTTGCCAGGGTTGTTAAGAGGCCCTACAATCAGTATCTTGACAATTTCTGTTATCTAGTTAATTAGCCTATAGGCAGTACAGAGCCTGAAATTATATTCTGCTGTTTTGGAACCATTAGTTCAATCTCCGTCAAATACACTGTGCAGTGTAGTTGAGTTGTACCTGCCCCTTCCAAAAGAAGGAAAAAACCAGAAAAAGCTGAATTAGTGGCCAATTTCCTTACTGTTGGCAGGCCTGCCACTCTTTTCAGATTGGACTTGAAATTAGAACATTATAGAACTATATAGAGCCATTCATCTTAGTTTAGCTCTGGCTTCAAGTTGAATGACTGCTACGGAGCAAGCATTTACACCTTATTTGTTCAACTCTGCTGGGGTCAGATAAAAGCAAGTAGGTGTCCTGCCTACCTACTCCACCCTTCTGGCTCGTTCTAATTAGCAGTCTTCACTAGCTTCTCCTTTCAAGTGAAGGTGGATTTAACTGTGCAGTTAAAAAGGGAGGGACAGCAAGAACAGAAGATATAACAAGGGTGCACAATATTAGAAACCCTCTCTACTAAAAAGAGATTCTAAATATATACATTTTTTTCCAGATTAATGTGACATAAGGCAGAAAAAATGCCCAGCTACAGCCTTGTCTGTGCAAGCACCAATATTTCAAGCTGAAGAAGAGATGAAAACCATAGTAGCTATTTCACAACTTGACAGAAACTCTTCTGCTTATTGCCCCTGACAAAATGAATAGCCTGTCAGAATGTCAGCTGTTCAGAGTCCCCAGCCTTCAGGACAGGCAGAGGACAAATCATGCTCAGATTTCATTTGGTATCCAGTAACAGAAAATCATAGCTAACAATACAACTACAGAAGAGGAGTTCAAATGCCAAAGATTTTTGATTTTGCAGTGTGGTTCTAGTTTAAGACAGTACTGACCTCAGTAGCCACAGAACACAAGATATGAACAGTTACTTCCTCATCCATCTCAAGCAAAATCAGCCAGATTTGTGCAGGCCATCAACAAAGTGAATACCACATAAACCAAAAGACTTTTGTCACCACTTAAGTCACAAACAGGTCAATCAGCAGGAAGGACTATTTGAACACAGCAAACCCATCTACAACCAAAGCAAGCTAGACCTGAGGGAATGCTTGTGTACAACCAAAAGCATGTTAAATAGGCCAAGGCATGCAGGATCTTTGGGAAATGGATCTCTGAAGGCTCACAGAAACCTTAGGATAGCTGAGGTTGGAAGAGACCTCTGGAGATTGTTTAATCCAACCTCCCTGCTCAAAGCAAGGTCAACTAGGGCAGGTTACTCAGGGCCACTTCCAGTTGGGTTTTGACTGTCTCCAAGGATGGAGACTCCACAACCTCTCTGGGCCACCTGCTCCAGTATTCAATCACCCTTACAGTAAAAATGAGTGGGCAGGGAGGTGTCCCTATGCTTTAATGGAACTTCCCTGTTTCAATTTAAATCTGCTTCCTCTTGCCCTTCCACTGGACACCACTGAGAAGAGTCAGAGAGTCTGTCTTCTTTATTCCATCATTAGGTATTTAGATACATCGATAATATCCTCCCCCCCCCCAAACCACCACTGCTGCAGGCTAAGCAGTCCCAGCTCGCTGAGCCTCTCTTCGTATGACAGATGCTCTAGTGCCTTAATCAACTTTTTGGTCCTTTGCTGGCTTCACTCCAGTATGTAGGTGTCTAGTAGTGGGAAGCTCAGAACCATACCCAGCATTCCAGATGTGTCTCACCAGTACCAAGCAGAGGGAGAGGATCACACCCCTTGACCTGGTGACAATGTTCCTCCTAACACAGCCCAAGTATGTAGAACTTCTTTGCTGCAAGGATGAACTGCTGTCTCGTATTTGGCTTGACTCCACCGACATTGCCAGATCCTTTTCTGCAAGCCTGCTTTCCAGCTGGTTGGGCCCCGGAGTGTACTAGTGCATGAGGTTATTCCTCCCAAGGTACAGGACTATGGCATTTCCCTTTGTTGAACGCCATGAGATCCCCATTTGCCAGCTTCTCCAAATACAACAATAACTCAACAGTGGCATAGTGATATGGTCATCACCCACTCACTCCTAGTTAAGCAAGATCTGCAAACTTGCTGAGGTTATTGCTCTGTCCCATCGTCAATGTCATTAATAAGATGTTAAACCAGTGTTTGTTCTAGTATCAGTCCCTGGAGTAAACTGCTTATGAGTAGCCATCAGCTGGGCTTCATGCTGCTGACTGCAACCCTTTGAGCCCAGAAGTTCACCTAGTTTTCAGTCCATCTCACTGTTCATTTGTCTAGTCCATATTTTATCAGTTTCTCTATAAGAACATTATAGTAGACAATGTCAAAAGCCTTACTAAAGTCAAGATAAACCACATCCATTGCTCCTTCCTCAACCACTGAATCAGAACTACAACATTCCAACGATTAGATTTCAGATATGTTTCTGAAAACAAAGGACTGGGAGTTGAACTATAAGGGAAAAGTGTATTTTCATTGAAATCAGAGTTACAAATGAAGAAATTAATCTGAGGCTTAGCAAGTCATCAGACCTGCTTCATGCAGAACAGAACTAACTCTCATTTTTTGAGTAAAGCATTGGAGACAAGTATATTCAAAAAAGTCTTTGAAGAGCGAGCCATGGAAAAATTTATTGGTGTCTTCAAATTCACAGCTAATGCACAAGCAGCACTCTGGAGATGTCACTCGATAGCAGTAACAAAATCCCAAACGTATTACAGAGTTAAAGAGATAAAGAAAGAAGCAATTAAAAAATTATAAGCACTCCTGGTAGTCAACTTTCTAGGTACTTGGGTCAAACCACAAGATCCTGAAGCTGGGAAGTTTTTGGGTGAATTCTTTGTGTAATTCATTCTTTAACAACCAAAAGGTGTAAGATTTTGTACATATGCAAATTAGCATCCATGATGAATTGCAGTTTTTAGCCTGCATTTAGACCTGCTCAGAAACTAATAGCTCTTTAGAGTATTTATCTCCTTTTCCCTTGACATTACACTCCCCCCCAAATTTGCCCGAATGCTTTCCTGTTCAAGAAAGATCTAAAATTATGGTACCAGTGGCCCTCAGTCTTCAAGAATTACTGCAGCCCAACAGAACCAACATAACTTTTCACAGACAAACCATCTCATTATAACTGTGCTGAAGTACATATCTCTGCTTACAAAGGTAAGACAATCATTATATTGAGCTACAAGTATAAATGTATTATTACACCACTCACATTTCAAATAAAAAAAAAATATTTAAAAAGCAAAGCACCCCACACACCACTGCTGCTCACACTGGGTCAGTAACTAAAGAAGGTAATTATTGTTCATTTTTTCCCCTCCTGCTTTTATTTTTCTTCTTTTGTAGTATATTTTTAATTTCTACAGCAACAACAGTCATTCTACAGGTCTTATTCATGGAACTGTTTTAGTAGGTATGTCAATGCTTCTTTCTACTTAGAAAACCAAGTCACTGTCTGTATCAATAAATATTTCTCAGGTGAGCTGCATCAAAATTTGCCCACACAAATATGATGATTAAGATATTGAGATTTTGGGGGTTCAACTCTGTTCTAGCTGTAACTTTGGTCAAAGTACCCAACACCTGTTCTTCAGTTCTTCATTTATAAACTGAGAATCTTTACACTAATACTGAGAGTATCATTATGTATCATGTTACGCATCCTCCTTTAGCTGATTTTCCATCGTTCTGAAGGGCACTGTTTTGGGTCACCTTCTAACACAAAAACCCTTTTTTGAGCCTTAAAATGTTTCCAAACTGAAAATGAAATCTTCTGTAAGACAAACAGCTCCATATCCAAAGCTGTAAGAGACCTTTTGGAAAGCAGGCGGATTAGTTCAAAGTGAATTATGTTAACTTGATCCATCCTTCAAGAAGATTTAATCTAAGATGTCTTTATATTTACATAAATGTATTAAGATACTTCTGTCCTGGTCACTGTAACCTACAGGTAAAAGGATATAACAAGTAGCCAAGAAAGTAACTTTTTACACCTCTTTAGCTAAAACTGTAAAAGCTTGTCTCATTCTAGAACAGACTGTCTTCTACCTTCTTTACTCTCACACTGGTCTAATTATACATACAGACTCTTGTAGCTTTATTTTTCATGACACTGTTTAAATACTATCTTCTCAGAACTTAAGTACACTAATGATTGGTCATAAAGTGTTTAGAAAGAAATCAAGTTACACAAAATGACTATTTGGTCTGATTGCAAAAGCAGGCAAAATTGACCTCTTTTTTGCTGTAGTACGTGCCCCTCCTAACACACTGCTCACTGCAACACTCCTGCCAATTCTAAACAGCATCTCAGACTTATTTCTTGTTTAAGTGTTGGTTTAGGTTAAGAGTTTTTGCCAGGTACATCATCTTAGCCTCCCACAAGGATACTGTTTGCCCACATAAGTCTTTCTAGCTATCAGCTTTAAAACATAACCATTTCTGTTGTTCACAATCTCTCATCAATTTAGTTCTGTTTGTAAACGTCCATATTTTAAATAGCCTTTTCTTCTACAAGGTAAACTCAAGGAAAAAGACTTGTTTTATTACACAGTCCCCTTAAAGGAACAGGTTTTTAAAAGAGTTAAACAAAACACGACCTCTATAATTCTAACACTCTTGAATATGATAACATCTAGTTGCAACATGACTCAAAAGAGAGGAAAGCAGGCATTAGATACTAGTATGCCAAGAGAGGTATTCTCTATAGATGAGATTCAAGAGAGACTGAAGCACTGGGGGACACAGGAGGAACTTTCAGAAAGTCCTAAAGGAGACAATGACACATAAGAAAAAATTTGTAGATGTTGAAGAGTTTCTAAAGCTCGTCTTAAAACAGCCCTTCACTCACACCAAGTAGATGAACCCTGATTAAAAAACACAGCTGGAAAAGATTTACATCGAATACATGTTTTGGATAAATTGATTTTTAAGTTAACACTCCAAAACTGATTTGCAGTCAACCTGGCTATGGCAAACATACGTTTCTGTTCATCTCTAATACACTGATCTCAGCCAGTTTAGAATAGGAGACAACTGTGAAGGGCTCAATGTAAGTTTAAAGATAAGAGGGCAAAAAAGGGGTCAGAAAAAAAGTGTTTCTCAGCATTAACATAAAAAAAGAATCTCTTATAGGAAGAAAAATGTGAGGAGAAACTATATGCACCAGTTGAGATCAGAATTTAGAGGTGGCAAATGTGACGATTGTTTCAGAAATAAAAGAAACAGCTTATACTTACCAAATTATCAGTTTCTGGATCTTCACAGAAAAAGGGTTTTCCTTCTTTCTCCTGCTTCCTTACAAAATTTTCAATATCTACATCAAAACTGGCAGAAGTTGTGCCTTCTGAGCCTTGTGTAGATTGTTCACATTTTTCAAATAATAGTGCTAACAAGGGAAATAGTGGGTGCCTAGAATAAAAGTTAAAATAAGTAAATATTTTCACGTATTACACATTGTACACCACTGAAAAGTAAAACATCTAGCTAATGTAAGGTTAACAGTTGCTCATGTAAGAAAGAGATAAATCTTGGAAGAGACTGAATATAACACCACTGGCTACAGCAAAAGATGAAAGTTTGGGGTTGTTTTCATTTTGATCTACCACACAACCTAGAGGCAAGTAAAACATTAAATATGCATATTTAAATAAAGAGAATAATCACAATCTACAAAGCTATGGCATACTATTTCATTCAATGTCATTGAGTGGCAAGAGATACATCAATACAGTGCATTAGGAATGAGGATTAGGATTTACAAATAGGATGAATGCAGATCTAAATTATGAAGAATAAATTATTTTTATCAGACTTTATTTCAATGTGGGTCATGTTTATACATCACAAAACTTTACAGAACTGAGAATAGTATCCAGACTGTACTCAGAGGCCTCCTATGAAATCATGCTCAGAGCAGAAGATGAATTTGTTAGCACAAGTCTGCAAATGAGTGGATACATCCTTTTGGGTTTGGTTTGGGGTTTTTTTGGGGGTTGGGTTGGGTTGTTTGTTTTTTGTTTTTTTACCTGCAAACTCATAATAATTATGTATTTACAAAGCACTTAAAGTGAAAGAACACTTAACCTCATAAAAACTGAGCATACTGCTCAGCAAAGCACTTAACACTAGAAAAACCTCAAATGAGTATGTTTATACATCAACATTTAATCCAGTTTGAGCTAATTACTGGGCAATAGATTGTTATCCCTAAAGAAAAGGGAGTAAAGATCAACCTAATTACAATAAAAATAAAATCTCACATTAAAGATAAAAACTGCAGTATAACAAATAGTGACCATAGTTCAACAGTCTGAGTAGCTTGCTAAATTTCACTTCTGCTTTAAAGGCAGTCCCGCTTAGAACATTCTTTAAAACTATGCTGAAACTGAAGAATCCCACAATAAAGGGAAGTGTTTTTTTCTTGGCTGAAGACTAACAGTGAAACTAATTTGATCTCATTCTATCCCTGCAAGCTACTAAGACAGTTAGCCAAGAGATCATTTGATTTTAGGCTACTTATTATTAATGAAAAAAATATAAAATCCTCTATTCTTTACCCTTCAAAGACAGAACACAAGTCCATTACTACCTGTAAATGGCTTGTTTGTCTGCATCCATTGGAGTTTGAGATTCTACAGGGGCAGGACTCACTCCTTCTGCATCAGTTTCAGAGCAGCTGGGATCTTGTTCAGTTTTTAACTCTGTTACTACTTGCATCTGTAGAAAAAGATAAGTAAATCTGTATGCTTGATGTAAAATAAGCGTACTGTTTTCCAATGAAACAGCAATGGAAAGGGCTACTAAATTGCCAGAAAGTTGGTATGACGTAGCAGTTACCCAAAAAGCCAGAGCAGTTACAAAACCCCTTTTTTAATCCTTGACACTTTTTAATGGGTAATGTAAAGGTCACTTCAAGTTTCAGCACTCAGCTGTAAAATGGGAATGACAAATATTAGTAAATTCTTAAAGCATTTTGTCTCTGAATTTTTGGAATATGCTACAGTACATTGCTCCAAAAAAAAAATATGGGGATGTCTGCAGAAAAATCCTTTAGGATGAAAATAGAAAGGAAAGTTTCTAGTCATAAGTTCTCTTATTTCTTACTGTACATTTTATTGGGATACTGAACAAAAGGGATCCTGAAGTTTTTCTTGCCCATTGAAACATGCATTTTCTTAGAAAGAATTGAAATATTCTATGTCCTTCCAATCTTTGAGTTATCAGGTGCATAACCTCCCCTGACCTTTACCACTCAAATTTATGTATTGTAATAACCAATTATTTCAGGAATGTTGACCTATTGGAGAAAAGAGCAGTAACTGCTTCTACAAATCCATTTAACCCAGTTTCACAACCTGCCACTGCTGGAGAAACACCACGGAGACACAGCTTCTACTGAACACCTCCTAAACTGCACTAGGTGGCTGGTAATGCCTTTGAGGTGCTTTGAAGGTGTCAAATGTGGTTGTCCCATCACCTCCAGCTAAATCTCTTTTCTTAAAGGAACCTGACCTGTGAAAGTCAGTTTCCACCCCCCAACCCAAACTTCTTTGTCTTCTCTCCTTTGACCACTAGGAACCATCTGTAAGAAGACAAGAAATTACTGCAATCTTTCTTTTCTATTTTAAACCTAACGACATCTATCTTGACTAGAGGACAGACATTGTTCTAGATATCACCAGGCAGCCAGAACTGACACCTCCAGAAAGGAAGTGTACAGAATGCAATCCTCTGCCCTCTTTTCCTGTGAGATGTACGTATCACGTCACTCACAGAAAACCTCCAAGAAGAAAGCTGGCTTCCAGAAACTAGTAGAGAACCTGACTCCGAGAGAATGTAATCTATTTTCACACAACAGTAGCAAATTAATTTATACTATTCTGAACAAGAAGTCTGGGATAACTGAAAGGTTTGTGCTCTATTACTTGTCGGGCCATCTCCTAAGCAAAATCAGAAGCTGAGAAAATGCCAGCGTATCCTACCCAACAGAGCAGTCTGCCTTGCAAAAGCTTCCTCAGCAAGCACAGATGATTTTTAAAACAGAGTGTTTGCAGAAAAGATGCAACTAATGGACTCGCCGTGGCTAAGGACAAGAAGGCGGAGCAAAATAAAAAGAGGATGACTCATACAATTGATTATAAATGTTGAGCTACACATCTGCAGAGTCTGAAGGGAGAGAGAATGTTCAGTTAGGGCTCTATCTCACTAGGAGGAGAAAACAGCTCACTTAAAACTGCAAACTACTTTCTGTGGGCCATTTCCAAACTACAAAAGCTACAAGATGCCAAATGACCTATCTTGGTCACCGAGAGGTTAAAATACAAAATAGAAAGAAAAGGCTCTCTCCCACTCTGTTCTTTACAAAAACATGTATTACTTTCACTGATGTGTCATAGGATGGCATGTATTTGCTGGGGGTATATAGTAAAAGATCTAAGGTAGGTAAGAGGACACAGAGAAATTAAGATTTGCAATAAAAGAAGCAAACAACAACAAAAATCAATAATCCCAGATTGCATTCAGATACACATCTTCTAAGAGATGGGAAAAGTTGCTGGTTTTCTTCTGACTGTTCGCCACTGTTGCCATCTGCTGACAGAAGTACTTGTTTTTACTGCTTAGGGCTGACACATAGTAATGTAAAAATGTGTCTTCAGAGTACAGGCCACTGCATGACTTGTCTCCAGTTAATTTATTTTAATTTAGCAATTCAAATTGTTGCAATATACAGCCTGTTGTACATAAAAGAAACATCATGACCAGACATATCTCAGTATTTTTCATTATTCTAGCTGTTAACAGAAATAAGAAACTGGAATCCCACTGACCAGCTTTGAAATTAGTAATTCTAATCAATAAACTCGTTAAAATTAATTCAAGTGTTTTAACCAGTTTTCAGCCTGCAGCATAATTGCATCAACTTATATGTTGTCAAAGTAGCATATAATTCTAGATAACTTGATTTATCCTTCACTTAAGCAAGACCAGCAAGTCTATGACTGCATAAACATCATCTGCCTACTGTAACTGCAAGCACATAAGAACACAGACACATCATATACACAAAATATTACAGATATCCATTTGACTTTCCTAAAAATAGGAACATTACAGCACACAAATCACCTAGAGCAGATTCAGAAGAAAATCCCTTACCTAACCATTGTTGCACAAGTTCAGCAAAGTCATGCTAAGTCTTTAATAAGTATCTAAGTATTAAAGAATAGCAGCCTATCACTTTAAAGATTTTGGTTTACAAACAAGAACAGATAGTTAAACAATGACAAAGCAGACTTTAAGGAAAAAAAACACTACCTTTTTTTCTCTTGCTAACTGTATTTAGTTTGTAGAGAAAGAAAACCACACCCACCTGTTGTCCATCTTGATAGTTGTCTATACTTAATGTCTGTGTTGCCATCATGGTTAATAAAACGTTAATTATGTCAAATCATCATAAGTATGAACAAATATTCTTAAAAAAAAAAAAAGTCAGTTACAAAAGTGACCACTTAGAATTCAGTTGTAAAAGATTAAGATTTATGTATACCTCCCCTTGTAAAAAAAAATCAGCAAGTTTACTGACAATGGTAGTTACATACGTATTCTCAGAAAAAAAGTTGGAAAACACAACCGATTTCATCAGCAAAAAAATCATTGTATCATTTTGTATTTTAAATTTAAATTTTTCGTAAGAAGTTGAGGTTCTTTTACATGCATAAACTTCAAATAAACTTTAGCATTTATTTTTGCACTACTTATTCTAAGGTAATACATAAAATCTAGAAACAAGCAAAGATTTATCTTTCTGTTTTGAAAAGTCATTGCTATAACTCAAATAACAGTAGTTTACAACTAATGACCCAAATGTAAAAATTGTTAAGGAATTCCTCATCTCTTATGAGTATGAATCCCATATTGTAAAGTAATGGCCTGAAATTACTTTTAGAAATCAAATATTCAAATCACTTCTGACATCAGGAATCTACAGTCCAACTCATTAAGGCTCAACAAAGAATGGAACAATATCTAGCAACTGTTAAACAACTAGGCCTATGTGAATATATAGTTTCAAAAGCAACCTAAGAATTCACAAGTCTCATTTTCATAGACGTTCTATACTTTGGGAAATAATAATGTTAATTGGATTTATAATACAAGTAAATTTATGTATGTTATTCCCTCTAAGCATTAGCTGGAGCTTGGTGCCCAGATGAGTTCAGCATTTTTTTTTTTTAAAGTTAGACATTCAGCGATTTAAAAAAAAAAGTAGCATAATATCAACACCAGATAGTTTTTCCATCAAATTACTAATTCATGTTTCATTTTCTTGTCAGATTAGCAGCCATTATAACTGAAATCACACAAATCATTAAGCTATTACCATTAAAAACTACCACAAAACTCAATTTTCCTTGACACATAGGAATCCTAATTTTTAACGACTATAAAAATACTAATATTAGAAAAGAAGATAGAGCTCAAGTCTTGAAAAAGATTACATCCAGGTATTAATTCCAGCTTTTCTGCTTTCTTCCACTTAGGTCAATATCAAACAACCAAGTTTTAGAATTTTTATTGGTTTAAGTTCTGAAACAGAGCCTTTTTTCTTTGTAATGTGTTCAACCACTACACATTTTTTCAGCTATTTTTAAATCGTCTCTTCACCATTGCATACTGCTACAGTATATGACCATTTTGAAGAGCAATTTTTACATTTCTGGATATTTTCCCCTACAGATTATAACAGTCTCGAGTACATGTCTAATTTAGGAAAAACAGGATACATTTCAAGATTCCCTTCATTGTTTACTTAACAGCTTCAGGCATAGAGACAAACTTCAGGCCTTACTTTGCATCAGGTTCTACTCAAAGTACGATTCCTAAACATTACTGCATTATTTATTTTTTTTTCCAGTTTTAAAGACCAAAGTAGTTCACCAGGATGACATAAGCATGACTTCACTTACAAACTAGGTTACTGACTTTCACTCACTCGTGCTTAAATGGAGCTGTTACTCTTAGGGAATCTGTGCCATTTTATGCACGCAAAAGCATCTTGGGAACCACAAATATGAGCAGACAGAGCAGATCTTGGTTCTGGCATTGGGTCATGTGCTTGCAGAGCTGAACAAGCTTCTATTTGTAGACAACATGCACATATCATCTTAAGTAGCTTGTGGAATACTAGCTAAAAGGTATGCTACAGTTTGGGGACTCCTATGATGAAGTGTATTTTTCTTAAGAATACAATTTACAGAGGAAAAGAGTAAAAACTGCATTTAGAGGTTGTCTAATAGCTTTAATGAATGTATTTTCTGGTTCTAGCTTGTCTAGCTGTCTTTATAAAATCAGTATCTCTTTCTTTGAAACCCCAAATACATTATTGATTTCCCCACCAAAATAAAAAAAAAAAGGAACGACATAATGCACTCACCAATAGGAGTGCTTAGTTTTTAATTTATTTTTTTTTAAAGTTGTGAATCATTTAACGTTAAAATTAAAACAGCATTTACTACAATAACAAAGTGAGATATCTTTCAAAATACTTTAAGGGGACACATTTTAAAACACCAGCGAGGGCATTAGTGTCTTTCAGTATTTAGAGTGAACAGGCACATACAAAATGCTGCTTTTCTTCCTTCTCAAAAGACACGCATCTAATTTCTGACCATGATATCCGAAGCACAGACCAGGCTACCCTCAAAATAAAAGCATAACAGTTGAACAGATTAACAAAGAAAGAGTAAACACTATTTAATCTTTTAGAGGCTGAAGAAGTTCCTCACAAAATGCTGTTAAAATAAATTGTTTAGCTGTGGGATAAAGATGAAGTTCTCAGCAAGAAGTGAGGAAATAAGAGGTAAAACAGTCACATAAAAAGAAGAATGCTTTACAGTTAGCAAGGATGCAAGATCATATTAGTGACACAAAGAACAACATGGAGAGGGAAGCAACAGAGATAACACATGTAAACTGGTAAAGACAATAGGATATGGCAAGAATTTCTGAAGAATCGGACAAGCTGGACCAACCCTTCCTTCCAGATTTCCATAAAGAAGAGCCATTCCACATCTAAATCCCTCAGGCCCCACTAAGGAAGAAAGAGGTGCACAGCTTTGAGCTAGATCCATAGATTATTTCATCAAGAAGGACTTTTGCCCTATTCTCTCCCAGGGGAACAGCTGGAAAGAATTCTACATGGGTGTATCATTTATTTCCCGTAAGAGCTTCCCCTCTGACTTATAATTACAGTAGAAGAAGATTAAGCTATTAGGCAAGATAGCAACTGATGAGATTTAGTGAAGACAACTATTGCAAATCAAGAAGAACAAATTGAGCTAATCACACACTTAAATTGAGGCAATTAACTGAGGAATTACTTTGGTTCACTAAAGAGAAACATCTCCTCATTACACAGTAGTGGTAAGAAACAAACTATGTTAAACTTTAAGAAAAATAACTGAAAAGGTATTTACACATTTGGCTTTTATAACCTAATTTAGGGTAAAGCATCCAGTTCTAGTTAGCAGATACACAGCCTAAGCAGATGTTCATTCTGCAAACAATGCTAGATGAAGCTGGTATCGCTCCCAGATGTTTACCACTGCCACCCTGCCAGAGCTAATTACTTCCACAGCTCTACCACTGAGCTCACAGAACACGCAAATGATTTCTCATCCTTTTTACATTAAGTCAGTTAGGCTAGTTCAACCCACTGTTAAAGGTGGCTATGATGTAAACCAGCTGACTTTGTCTTAAGTACACTGCTGTGCACTCATACAATCCCAGCTCTCGGTTGACCTATTAGCATGGTAATTTCTGGCTCATATGTGGTGATTATCAACTCACAGCAGGACCATCTTTAACCAGCACAGCTATACCCAACACTATATGACCTAAGGTATCTGAAACAAGCATACGAACCTATGACTTTTGGACAACTTAGCTTTAAAAATGCCAATTAATCTTTGTTAAAGAAACTGAGAGTAGAAGGAAAACTGTGCATTTGTGTTACATTCAAAGAGTTACAAGTAACAAAAATAAGCTGGGGGTGAGAGAGTCAGCCAGTCTGCTTCATGCAGAACAGAATTAACTCTCATTCTATTTATTTTGAAAACACAGTGTGAGGAAAACCCAAGGAAATGTTTAAGGTCATGTAAAGTGGAAGCTGATGCATGAACTGCAATCAGAAACTCCATTGATATTTGTGGTGAAAGGGAATTCATAGACGCATTGCATTCTGTAAAACAAAGCAAAAAGGAAAAAAACCTCAAGCCTTTAATAAAAATAAGTATGCAGGTAAAAAGTAGAGTAGAAAGGAAGCTAAATTAAGAGGAGTAATCATAATTAGAAATGTGGAGACTTTGTGCAAGGTAAGGAGCATCTAAGAGAATAGATTAAAGGTGAGCTGAAACTTGTACACAAAGTCATCAGTTAACACACATCACTCCTCACTTGCTCTACTTTTTCATAATTAAGAGCAAAGGGACCACCCAGTAACGTTAACATAGGGTGCAAGTAAGCTGTTGGAGTTCAGTAATATCACTTTTAACATATACAAGCTACAACAGATGTTTGTAAGAGATATAAATAGTTATGCTTCAGGCTATAAACTAACCACTAACTGTCTCAGGGTTGTGAAGAAACTACCCAACAGACTTGTTAACAAGTTCGTTCCTTCTAACTTTCCCCTACACACGTTCCTTTGAAGTCCTTCAGAGAGAAACCGACGATTGGCAGATTCAGCACGGCTATTTGTTCATTATTTAACTTCAGTCCTGGCACTTGCTCTATACAATATAGATTCTTATATTCACACACAAAGTTAAAAAGAAACAAAAAACAAAACGGCAAGCCTGTTTGATGCATAGAAAGCATCTAGAACTGGCTTCACTCTTCATCAAAATAGATGATGATATTTGCTTCCAGGGCACGCTGCTTTCTAAAGGAGGTAAAATACCGGCCATGAGAAAGCTGCTCACCCCTTTCCTTCAATGGGTTGAAGATGACATTATTTTGTTCCAGCAGAGTGATCCCACTGATGTACGATGTAGGGGACAGAAACCTAAAAACCAAGAGAAATATTCAGAAGGAGACAACAACAGAGAACATATTTCCTGAAACTAAATATGATTACAGAAGATGTTTTGCTTTATTATGTGGTCCCCTCCCCAAGTTTCAATAAACTGACAGGTTTTTCATGTTTTGCAATTTTTTTTTTTTATTTCTAATAATTTCTGATCATACCCACTATCCCATGCTATTACTTCAACTTTCTCGCATGTTATTCCATTCATTCTCCATTATTACCTTTGTCTTAACAGAAGACTACATTTGGACTGCTAACTCACTTGCTGTTCAACCTTCGTATTTTACACTCTGGCTCAGCGTCTGTCTGCTTAGACTAGACAAGACACATCCCAAAAACAAAACTACAAAATGCAAATAGGAATAACTCAGCAGTGTTGTAAAAATTAAGCATGAAACAAAAAACAAAACCAAAAAAAGGCTTTCACCTTTCTTCAAGTTTAACTCCTGCATAATCATGCTTTGAGTTTACCATAGAATGTATTCTAATTATGGGTACGATCAAGTAATCTGCTACATGATACAGACTATAGGAAAGGGCACCAGCCACTGTTAGGATCACATGTTCTGTGAAGACAGGTTCTCCTACAAGATTATTCAGCAATTTTAAAAAGCTTTCAAAAAATTACCACTTAAAATTACTTTAATTATATTTAATAGCACCTGTTTGATATATTAAAGCTATTTTAAAAGAGTAGTAATGACTGTGAAAGCAAAGTAGCAAAGATTGTGAAAATGTGTTTAGAACACACAACTGCTGAAAAGCATCTAAAAGCCTTCAAAACTATCTCGGGGCAAGTTCCAGACACTAATGTTGCACCAAAGGCCATCTGAAATGATACAATGGCTAAACACACAGATGCGATCTTGATTCAGATTATTTCTGTTTCTCACATAGACAAGGCTGGGAACTACATACCCAGTTTTGCCAACTGCGTAAGAACTGGAATGAAAGTAACTCCCAACATTTTTGAAAGTGAGATGAAGTTGGTATTTGGATTTTGAGAAGCAAAATTCATCCACACATACTGTAGAAATAATGTTTTTCAGACAAGTTCACAGAAAAAACCAAGATGCTAAGGGTTAGTCAATATAGATGCCACCTCGGTTCATGAAACCTGGCTCTAGAAGAGCAGGGAGAAGATACTCTGAGGAGTTATAAGGCAGTATAAGTTTCAGACATGGTTAGAGATTAAGTACTGAGCTAGAGGGGGTTTCAGTCCGAACTGATACGCCTGGTCTTGAAGCCTCAAGCGGAAGATGACATTAGACGTTCTTACCAGTTTCTCTTGAACTGTCAAAGACTTATGTCCCCAAAGAATGGGCTTCTCTCATTTTTGAAACTCAATTCTGTTCTGAGAAGACAGAGTACCCTCTTAGTCCCTTCTTCACACGCTATTTACCTTCCATATTTTTGGTATTCATTTTCACCCACCTCAACTTACTGGGCTACTTTGAAATAGAGAACTATTCACTATAGCAAGAGGACTTCTCACTGTAACATCTTCTGAATGGAGGTCAGATAAATTGGGATTATCTGTTCCTTGTCTCTTGCTCAGCCATAAAGGAGGACTACTTCACCATTGCAGGTCTAGAAAACTTGTTCCCTTCAATCAGAAACAACTGCAGCAAAGAACAGATTGTGCCACTGTGCCCGAACTGGTCAATCAAAAATATTTCATGTATGAAGAAGTAGCCCTTGCCTGCAAAGTCTTCAGCTAAAACTCTGGAAATAGGCAAGTTTCTAGACAGAATATGAGATACCAAGGGCAGAAAGAAAGAGGTACTGAAAAAAATGGCAGCCCAGGTGAAAGATGCTGCAGAGGAAAAGGTTTGGCTGAGAAGAAGCCAGAGGTCATTGCAGTCATATTGCCTTCTTCCATGAGATACTTGACAGCAATGAAGACTAGAGTCCAGCCTAAAACACACCAGACAAGAAAATGAGAGATCTGAGCTTGCATGTTATATCCTCTCACATGTGGGAGCAAGAACAAGGAGCAGATACACCTGTTAAAGGACAGAGACAACATCAAGGCACTATGGAGCCTAAACTTGGAATTGCTAGTGCCAATTTTTTCCTTTTATTTCTCTTGCAGACAAGTTTTAAAGTCATTTATCATAATAAAGATGCTTAACTATGAAACCAAAACCAAGAGCAGCTTGCTTTGTCAATTAAAAGGCATATCACCATTGAAGTTTTTTACTACGAAAATATGACCTTGCTCATTCAAGTGTAGAAGTACTCTCTTTTCAGTCATTCTCTCATTTTGCACATCAGCTAGTAAGAAACAAAGACCTGTGCATACATTCACATACGCAAATATTAGCCAACATTGAGATCAAAATATATTTGTCTAGATTTAAGTAACAATAATTAAGCAGTATGTATAGTACATATGACAACACGCTATCAGGGATTCATTCTACTTTTGCTGCAGCGGTTCTCTCTCCATCAACCTGCCTACAAAGAGACACTCAGTAAAATTAAGACAAACAAATCAATATGAAGTTGATGCATACAAGTTTATTAAAACTGCTCAATGAGAACATACTCTTCATTCACCAGCAAGGTGGCTTCCATTTCCTCTATCTTACATACTTACAAAATATAGTCATTATTTGGAAAATTATACTTTTAGAAAAACAATGTTACTATTCGGGAATATAATACCAGCCTCAGGGAGTTGTGCTACGTAGATACAGCTAAACAGTTATTAGACAACAGCTATGCTGTTGATTTCCCTGTGAGACAAGCCCTAAAAAGCCAAGAAACCAATTTTCAGCTGCAGTAAAATGAGATTTACTTTGTGTCACTTTTTTCCCTTTATCGTTTGGTGGTGCAATAAAGTTATTTCTATATTAATCATGATAAATATGAGATTACATTAAAAAACAAATGCATATTATACTTTAATAAACTGAAAACTAAAAATAAATTAGAATCCACCATTAAATTTCTTCAGAAATACGGGCTACACTAAAATCTATCATCCACCTTTCTTTGCCTGTAGGATTTTGAACATAGATACTATGTAACACTGACTTTACTCAGCAAGACCTCTCCAACATTACCGATTTGCTGTCCCATTAATCGTTCATAGCATCCTATTTTCATATAACCTCATTTCAGAATTTAACAAGCCATACAAAGTATTTATATCAGAGACTATATTCCAAGCACCACCACACAATGTCACACAGCATAACATATGACGAACCACCTCATGAAACAACTTGCATTACTTTAGCAATTCACTCTTTGTGTAAACTCTGTTTTCAGTATTTCAAAGTCGTTCCGGAAAATGCCCCATTTGCAGATACCAAATATGAAAAAAAGTGTTATAAAACCCCATACTGCTTCACAAGTTAAAATTGCATATGCAGTAACTGATAAAATGGATATTAAAGATGCATAAAATAATTTAAGTTTCTCAAGGCACAACAACAAAAGCAGAATTAAGGGCATCTGGGTCTTCTAAAGAACTTAATTTCCTTAATTCTGCATACACCCTTTGGGTTTACAGCAGCATATTTCTTGGGAAGCACACATAAACATGGTTCACATATCACCAACTTACCAAAGTGCTTAACAATAAGAAAGAGAAAGATGAGAAATCCTATCAAATCTAGTCATAAAATAATGTCGCCTCAGTATGCTAGGTATCTTGCCTCCAGGTAGCTCTTGGCATTGCAGAAGGAAATCCTCAGGTTGCTCTCCTACATTCTGCCAAATGAAAACTTCATTCTTCTAACTATTAAGAGATTCTCAAATTCAAGATAATTCCTGCAGCATCTCAGTTTCTCCTACCCATTTCACGCTGTAATTTGACCCTGCTTTATTAGCTCCATAAAGTAAGGAATTAAGAGGACTAAATAGAAACTTTGGTAAAAGGAAAATAAACTTTAGGGAAAGAAAGCCTCCCTTCTTTAATTGCTCCAAGACTCCCAAAGGATTAGGGTATGAGGGAGCAAAAATATTTCCCATTACTCCCTCATCCATCCCCAATATTCACATAGGAAATGAAGACTCCCTCAGTTTTTACATTTTTTCTGTATTCTTAACACTGCAAACAGGACTTTGTATGGTTCTCACTTGTGAATCCTAGCATACACATCATGAATCCTCACACGTATCTGCTTGTCACAGGACAGAGAAGTATTTTTTTCCCCCTCGGTATTTACCCAGAGTGCTGTCATCATAACAATGTAGACCCAAGATCAAGAAGGTAGTGTAGTATCTGCCTGGCTGCTATGGTGGTAAGAGGACTGCGTTAGAAAAGACTACCAAAACCACCTTACATACCAGAGGACGTATCAGCAATTCCATAGCTGGAACAAATTCTGGTACAACTTTCCTACTTAATGATATTTAACAACTTTTTAAAGCACAATTTTAAAATAATAACATACACACACCCCCAAAAAAACCAAATCCCTCCCCAAAACACCCAAACCAGCCCCCCGAAACAAACAAACAAGGACAGTGTTCCCCACATGGATGAAAAACAGGTCTGCATATGTGCTAAACCCAACTCCATTCCTTTGCCATTGAAGCCTGTGGAATATCTACGCAAGTATGTAGTGAATCTCTTGCTACTGGAGACACTCATTTTATCATATCCTTCTAGGCAAATTAAACCAAAGCAACAGGAAATCCTATTTTAATGATTTGAATCAGCACCCAATAAACCATGACTGAAATTGATCTTGTTTTGTGTTTATTCTTTGCAGTTTCATAAAGAAGACACAGAATAACCACCAATCTCAGTATGCCTTTATTGCTATTGAATACAATGTTAGCAAGCAGTTTATGTAAGCACACGTAACTTCTCTGACATTTTTATTAGAAAACCATAAAAGTTTCTAATGAGTCCTTCTATGAAAGACTGAATTCCTAATGCTGCTGAAGTACAGTTAAAGGATGAAGACGGTTTTTTTAACTAGTAACTCCATTTAAAATGCACTTAAGATGTTGAATGCATAAGAAAATCCCCTCTACACATTTTTGGCATTTAAACACTTCATGAAGATTAAGGTGTTCCATTGGCAATTATTTCATTTTTATGCCTCTACACAGTTTTAGCCTTAAAACACTTCATCAAGGTGCTCCATCATCAATTATTTAATTTTTATGTCCTTCATGATTTCAGAAATAATGAGCCTGTCAACGAACCAAGTGTTAACTTGGACTCACTGAATACACTAAAGTGACACAAAATCCTGGTCCTGCAACCCTCTGTGAAAATCCAGTTCCAACTGGTCAGTAACTTTTCCATAATCTTCTTCCCTCTTTTGACTGTAACATTTGGTTAAACAAGAACATCTTCGCTTTGCTACTAAGTGTAGGCCATAAAATGAACTGTAATTTTATTTTAAAAATGGTGATTAAATAAGAATTCTTCCTTTCCTGCTCCACTTCATGACAACTCTTTAGCAATGGTGGACCAGAAGCCATCAGTTCAACTAGTTTTTGCAAGTCAGACATGTTCTAGCCTCTTCTGTTCCTCCCACCAATGATCTTCATGTTCCCTTTCTTTTCTATCCATGTCCTTTCTGCTCTTCAGCCTCATACTACCCTTCCCCATTATTCCTTCCACACCCATGTACCGCTTCTCCTCCTTCTCAGTTCTTGCCCTCTCTTTTCCCCCCACTTCTGACCATGTGTCATTTTTGCTTTTCAGGTTCCTGGACCTGTATTGCCACCAAACTTCCATCTCTGTTCCCCACCTCTCCCCGAATACCAACCAGCCTTCACCCCTCCATGAGTACAGCTGCTGCCTATGCATTCTGGGGTTGGGGGAAACGCACAGATAAAGAAAGACTATTCAGGATTAAATCTACCCATCACCTACTGCAGTGGGATGCATCATGCTTAAATACTTGGTCCAGATGATGACTGCACAGTCAGGTGACATGCAAGGACCGACAGACAGGAAGATACCCAAGTTACATGGATTATTCAGGTAATTTAGTTAATAAATATTTGCCAAGTTACCATGCATGAACCAGATTGTCCAAAGTTTTATGTTTTGTTGAAGTTTCTCAAGGAACAGCTGTATGCTCCATCTGAATGCTTATGCTCTACAATGCTAAATTCTAGAACTGAAACATTGGTATGCTCTTAAATAAGGCAGACTAACAAGCATATCCCTTCCCCCCCTTAAATTAACATATTTACTTTCTCTTAAAGTAGTTTTCAAAATGCCAAGTCATTTTAGCTTAAAGTTTCCGGAATAACCCTGCTCAAACGTATTCATCATGGCAAATTTCAGTATGAGTAACAAATAAGCCACTGAAAACACTATCTCCAAACAAAAAATAGAATAACCAGGTCACCTTGCTCCTGGCATTGCTACTGTCATGGCCTGTAACCCATAAAAATGGGCTAGAACACATATAAATTAAGTGATCATAGACTGACCTTGGAGTTCAAGATCTTTAGTTATAAAAACATAAAACAGCACACACATTTTTGTTCCCCTGTTCTCTAGGCATGTTAAACATGTGTAAAGCTCCAATTCCCATTTCAAAATCGTCTCAGTTTCCTTTAAGTATTAAAGACTTGGCTTTCATTTTTCAGTAATAAGTATTATAATATCCTTTTCCCTTTGTTTTGTTCTCTATGTAATTTGAAAAATAGCTAAGCAGGATGTGAAGTATAGCCACATTTCCTAACTTCCTGTCCTCAAGAAAAAACACAGCCAGTTCCAAAAGCTCACAAATAAAATATTAATTGGAATTTGGTGGTTTAAAAAGAAAAAAATGGATCCCTCTTTTAGTAGCAGTAAGCTACCATATTCTACTTTTTTTGCCTGAATTTACTGTTAGCTGCAGAAGATCACAGAGATCCACAGGTATAGCAGGCTAAGGGGCAGTATGTGATTATCACAGTCAGTTAGCTCCCATTTTCAAAAATCACCGTTTGACTAAGCACTGAAATGGCCTTCCATTTAACAGCAAATACCTCTTTTACACACCTATGTAGAAAAAATGAGAGTATCATGGCCTGAAGTAGCTGCTATATTAAAAATAAACAAGTGTGTTCATATGAAGGATGATAAGCAAGCATGTGATGACAAGTAGATCTAAGTTTTATTTCCACTTCTAACATCAACTTCCTTTTTGTCTTTCAGTAACACACACGACTTTGGATCCTCAGGCTGCTGGCAGGGGAACCAAGTTACTGCCCTTTACCAACTTCATAAAAAGATGCTGCTCTGTAAACAAAGACTGGTGTTCCCAGATTCTCGGTGTCACTACTTTTATTTTCTACCCAGTTCCGTGTGATGATACCCGTGTACCACAGTTACAACATGGAACAATCTTACAGAGCAAAGTGAAGAACCTGCTAACAAATGTGAATACTTCAGCATTCCATTACCTCGGGGAGAGCAACAATGGTCTGGCTACAATACTTCAGTAACATCTGGCACCAAGTTAAGCAAAGAAAAGAACTCTACCAGCAGGTTTTTTCCTTGCTCTTGGAATCCTCTCGCTTAGAAGAGAAGTTGTTTTACATTTTGTACAATATTGAGCTGTGGTAAAATACACATCCCCACCCTGAGACTCACTTGTAAGCCTACAGACACTTTTAAACACTGAGAGTCAAGCAACCAGCTGCTGCAAAAGAGAAGTAACGTTTGTACCATTTCAAATTACACACCAAAAAACCCAATTCAGTCTTACTTACACCAAAATAAAATATTCAGCTGCTTTATTGTAAGCTTTCACATGTGTACCAGTTTTGCAGAGGTAACATTTGATTCCCAGACCACTACATAATATTCTGAAATACAGTTTGGACTACATCTTTCTTCACTCAGGACATTAACACAGCCATTAGAACAAGCAGCTCCACTATCGCAGTAGTGGCTATGTGGATCGTTCACCCCTGGCTGTTAGCACATGGCTTAAAAACATCAAGAGAGCTATTCTTTTCCAGGAAACTGAATTGCTCCTAAACACTTCTAAACTTGCTGTGGTAGGAATCAGAATTATGACGACTTTATTACAGCACTGCATTTACAGTACAGGAAAAGGTATGAGAAAAATACACTCGGAAAGCAAAATTCTGAAAAAGGAAGTACAGCTTCTAGAAGACACATCCATTTTATAAGACTGAAGTTTTCAGAATAAACACACGTATTGCACCCATTCTGAACTCCTTTCAGCTGCACTAATGGAAGACTGCAAGGATTTAGTTTTAAAATGTTATTTTATATCCAAAAGACAATCCGAAAAAAATCAAGGCTGTAACTTAAACTTTTTACACGCCAAAGTGAAATTTCCAAATATGAAATAAACCTAACCAACTGTAACAATAACATACACAAAATCTTAAGAATTCTGTTTTACTATTAGTACACAGGAAATGTTAATGACATAAATTCCAGTCCAGCAAAGCACTTGTACTACATGATAATAAGACCCACTTCAGGTATGAGAAAGGTATTAGTATTCACTTTAAGTAGAGAATACACATACACAGATAAAAAAAATGCACGCCCCAGAATCACTGGGGAGATCGATAAGAATGAACAGTATCAGTCGTCAAAGTCTCAGTGCAGCGCAATAGCCTCCACGCTGCCTATCTTTACCCTGCGAATGAAATAAATGCAGGTATGCCTTTCACTACTTAACTGAAGCTTACATTAAGAAAATATAGTGAAACCTACACTGAAGTTTTCCTATGGATACTTTGAACCTAAGATGACAAGAAAATACGTAAAGTGGCAACAGTCAACAGTAAAAACATACTATACACTTTGTAAGATAAACTGAAGATAAAACACACATTTTAAAAAAAATCCTAATTATTTGTTTTGGATAGATTAAAAATAATGTCATACCAAGAAGTGTGAGACTGTTTCTTCACACTGAATAAATGTGAAATATTTTGAGTTTTTTCCCCTCACAAGTTTTTGAAAACTTAAGTGTAATGATTATATATGGCTACACACAGACTCAGAAAAGGATAATTTGGCAATTTTATTTTACAGAGCAATTTAGAAAATGCACTCAAAATGCATTTGCTGTTGCTCGATTACTCTAGCAGTGACAGAGTCTGGAAATACATCAGAAGATTCCTGATACAATCACAACAGTTTGTTTCCTGGTTCAGTATAATCCATGAAATTGGTACATGCAGCTAACAGGCACTAACCAGATCTCATTCTTAAACAAGACTTCAGTGCTTACCCAGCTGCAAAAGCTATATTACTTTGACTGCACACATGTAACTAAAGGGATATAACCCCATAGCACAGGCAGACCATAAACAGTTTATATCCCACAGAGGAAAGGGACCTGTAAGTGTATCCATGGTATAGAAAATAGCAAGGTGCATAAATTTCTTAAGCTACAGTTGTTACAATTCCCCTAATCAAACAATCTGCACTGGTGAAACTTTGCCCAGCGCATGCTCTAGAATGAAATTACGAACAGTATCAGGAACCAACGATACATGCATATTTTTGTAAAGACTAAGAAAGAATCTTTTAGCTTTTTTATAACAGTATGATGAGACATTTAGCATACATTGAAAATGATCTACACGCTCCTGCTATCCTCCGTAAGATGCTGGCTCAAGCGTTTTCCACTATCCACAGATCAGAACATATTGTCCACACTCTCTATTCCTGTGATCTATTTAACGGAACGCACACATCATATTCCAACACGGGGCAAGGACAAAAACTGATCTTGCCTGGATAGCTCTTAACTGCATGTGACAAAACCAAAAAAAAAACAAACCCCAACACACTCAAAAAAATGAACAAACAAAAACCCCCAAAACCACCTTAAATCATTGTGTGGCATAAAAATTCACCTATAAGGGCATCATACCAGATCTAGAGTCTCATTCTCCCTCCCAAAACCACACTAGTGATCTAGTTAGACGTAACTGACAAAAAGGGGTCACAAACTGCAGCAGCAAATAAAAAAAATAAGAATACTGTGACTGTGTCTCTAAAGTTACACTGTATGTTCCCATTTAGGACAACAGAAAATATTTAAGAAATAATAAAAACAGGTAGTTACAAGCTATACAGAGAAGTATCACACAGGCGTGTTAACTACTTATGTTGTTAAGCAATGAACTCTGCGCCATACAGCTGGTGTTGTGGGAATGAGGGAAAGCCATCGACTACTCCAGGGAGACCCGGGACATGTGGCTAATTGAGGCAATATTTCAGGATAAAACCAGCACTTGATTTATTATTGTTTACACACATCATATGCAAGGCCTCTGGGCAATGTCAAGTTTCAGCTCCTAATTGCGGCTGTGTAAACACTCAGGAAGCCTCGGTCTAGGTGTCAAGAAGCCTCTACACATAACCAAGAGACAATGAGGTCACATCACAAAAAAAAAAAAACCAAAACAAAACAAAAACCAAAAAAGAGAGGAAGAAACCGCCTCACGCCAGAGCGGCGCACACCGCCCCAAGTGCCAGCCGCTGACAGAATCTGCTTTCTATGAACTGGAGGGGAGGCGGGGGGGCACAGCCCAAGGCGCGCCAGCCCCCGCGCTCCCGGGGGCCGGGCCGGGCTCCGCCGGAACGCGCCGCCACCGCCGCGGCCCCGGGGCCGGGGGTCACCACCCGTCCCGCCGGCACGGGGCCCGCGCGCGGCCAACTGACGCCGCCAGCCCCCTCCCCCCCCCCACGCCGCGGGCGCCGGGGCTGGGGCCGCACCCGGCCGGGCCTGGGCAGGTGCGGAGGGGAGGCAGCTGCCGCGGCGGTCTGATCCCCGCCACGGGCGAGGGCTCCTCGGGCTGGCTCGGGGTGGGCCGGGTCGACGGGGCCTGGCACGGCAGCGAGGGGAGGCGGGGGCGAGGGGGACCCCGGAGAGCCCCTGCCGGGCGCTCCGTTCAGCCTTGCCCTGCCCCCCTTCCCCCCCAAGGAACGCCTGCCAGCGCGGCGCTGGCCCTTTAAGTATCACGTCGCCTCCCCCCCCTCCTCCCGGCGCCCCCTCTCCCTCCTCCTCCTCCGCCTCCCCCCCCTCCGGCCGCCGCGTCTCCTCCGCGCGGCTCCGAGCAGCGGCCCGCGCTCCCTCTCGCCCCTTCCCTCCCCTCCCCTCCCCGCGCGCGGCGCCTGCGCGCCCCCGCCGGCGCGCGCCCACAAGAGACAACGGTTACATCGGCGGCCGTTCCAGAATTTTCCTCGCTCCCCCCCACCCTCCTCCCCTCCCCGCGCCTGTCCGCCACCGCCCCTAACCCCCCTCTGGGCGAGTTGCGGAGTGCGGGTGCCCCCTCCCCGCTGTTCCGCGTGCCGGGCTCGCCCCCCCCGCTCCTTCCCCAACCACCCCCCCGGTCTGGTGGTACGCCTGGGCCCGGCCGGCGGCGGCGGCGGCGGGCGCGCCGTGATGGATGGCTGGCTGGCTGGCTGGGAGCGGGTTTGAGTGACAGCGCTTACCTGGGTGCCAATCTTCGTCACACTGACAAGCGGCTGCAGCAATCGGGACCCGCACCGCCGCGACACGCGTCACCGCGCACACACGCACCTGGCCAATCGCCGGCCGCGCCGCCCGAGACGACACTACGCCGCGCATCACGCCTCATCAATATTCACCGCGGGGGGCGGGGCACGCGCCGGCGTAGGGAGGTGGCGCGCGGAAGCCCCGCCCCGCCGCTGTGGCGGCGGGGCGGGGCTTCCGCGCACCGCCTCCCTACGCGGGCACCTCCCGGCTCGCGCTCATGAATATGGACGAAGGAGGCGGGGAAACCCCAGCCAGCCCGGCCACGCCCCTCCCCTTGTCGAACGGGGTGGGGGGGAGATGAAACCACCTCCTCGCGGTGGCGGGGGGGGGGGGGCAGGAGGGAGATACCAAGTGACTCCTCCACGGGGGGAGGGGGTCGCCCTCTCCCCGGCAGTTTCCCGCCGTTTCTCCTCAGCCGGGGTCCGCTGCTTTCCCTGGGGCCGCCTCAGGGCTGGGGGGTGTTGGCCCGCCTGGCACGGCCCGGGCGGGGGCCTGTGGGAGTCCCCTGCCTCGGCCGGCTTGTCCTCGGCCCTGAGAAGCCCCGAATCAGAGAGACTCGGTGAAGGCAGCTGGGGGTCTTACTGGAGGACTCCACAAAGGCTGTACAGGCCCATGTTCCAGAAACTCCGGGGGAACTTCTTTCTTTTCCGCCGTGTGTGGTGGAACTGCCTGCTGAAACTGCTCGGCAGGACCTCGGCCATGCTGTGACGCTTCCTTCCCCAAACCTGCTCCTGTCTTTCTTCAAAGCCCGGTCCCACTAAGCCTCTGAGTGAGGGCAGACGCCACACTGCAGCCACCAAATATCCCCAGGACCCCCCGAGGTCCTGCCGTGACCCGAAATAAAGGTGCTGGGTACAAATGTCTTTTCCTGAAACTCTGCTTCGTTTCTCTGCTTGGAAAACAGCATTAGCGCAGCTCTTTCCTCATGTTTTACCACCGTTAAATATGCCCTGTTGCCCTAAACTTCTCAAGTAAGGAGCAGGAGAGTAGACAAAATGCAGTTTCAGACACATGTGCCTTGTGGCTTAGCCCTTTAGCTGGTGGGATATTTCAAAAGTTTCTCTCTTGTAGGTTCTCTGCTGTGCAAAAGGGCTTGAATGTGTACCTTTCAGTCGAGTCACTGAGATGATCTGTCCTCCCTGCCTTGCTCCTCATTCTTAAGATGTCTGAAAGATCATAGCAACCTCTCTCTTTGAGGGCAAAGGTTATCAAGGAAGGGAAGAAGCTGATACACACAGAGCAAATCTCATCTTGGGGAAGCTCAGCTCAAAACCAAAGGAGGTTTAGTTTCAGGTTTTGTAGTCCCTCTGCAGAACAGCAGCTGGAAATCTCCTTGATTATCCTGTACCCCCGTAAACTGGGAATGCTCTACATTTTTTCAAGGTCAGTGCCACTGTTCCTGTTGGTTTAACAGTAGCGAGCCACCTAGTTTGTTTCATATAACACTTTCCTGGGCCAGGCCACTTAAAGAAGATCTGGCTAATAGTCTGGCAATAGAAACAGCTACTCTAATGTTCCTGCAAGCCAGGTCTGCCTACAGTCCTCTGAGCCTAACTGCTGTGTCAAGACCCTGCTCAGCCAACAACACAGTTGCTCTCGGTCTTCAGGCATCTAGTCACTCTGTGCACACTGCCACCACTTGTCTGCTAACAAAACAGTCGTTTCATCCTCTCGCTAGACCGCCTGGAGCCTTTACAGGAGTTCATTTTTGAGCCGTTTTTCCCTGTACAGTCAGAACCATGTGGCCGTCAGGCTGGTGAACAGAGAAAGAACTTATACACCTAGCAGAGAGAGCGGGAAAGAAAATGAGCTAAGCTAATCCAGAGTGCTCAGATGTGTGAATCAGGTCTCAAAGTTCATGTGAATGACTTATATAAATAAGATTTAAAAAAAATACAATTCTTAGTTTGTCTTATTCAGAAGAGCCTCTTTCTCTATTTCTGCTCTTGCATCGTGTACGACCACCTCCAGCAGAGTTCCTGTGGCCAGGCTGCTGCCTTCTGCCGCAAGTTTCACCTCTCATTATCCCTGACACATTCATTAGTGACACATTCACTAAACAGTGCTTAAAATTAACTGGTTCCCATGCCCAAACCTGCCTCTTCTTCAAATTTGATTCTCCCTGCAAACCCTTTGTTCTCCTTCTGCCTTGCCTGCACTTCTTTGGATAGGAGTTCACCCATTTCTTCTGAGAAAGTAGAGATTAAATTCAAACTAGTTTAGTTTCTGTTTAATCTCTTCTCCCAGTGATCTTCAAAGCCTTTCTCGATGCCTTTCCCAGCCAGAATTTTCCTTTCTCCTCCTGCTTCCCTTTGCTTTTCCTTCCGTTCCTGTCTGCCACTTTCTCTTCCCCAGCTCTGCCCTCACATGAGAGGTGTAGAAATTCCTTGTCTGCTGTCTTCCCCTTACCTCAGTAATCCCATCTCTTGGGTCTCCTTTGTAATTAAGATTACTCTACCCTTTACTCCTCTCAGCCTCTTACACTTTTTGTGGTATCAATAGATGTTCTAACTCCCTCGATCTTAAAGCACGTGACTCCCCAAGCACTAGAATTAAGAAAGTCTGGTTCCCCACTCTTTTGTGCCTCATGGTTTGTTAACTTTTAAGTTCTAAGGTGAAAGCTTTAATGGAAATCTCTTCCAAAATTGTGGGGTACTTAAGCTCTCTCTTTTGTCAGTAGATGTTACCTAAAAGCTCTTGCTGCAGACTTTCTGTCATTCAGGGAGGACATGATACATCTTTCCTGCTCCACACCTTATTTTCATGAAAGTTACAGGAACTAAATTATTCTGACAACTTTAATCCTATCTGAAGTAAGTCGCTAGGTTCAAATGTTATTAAACAACATGGATACGCTCCGGAATATACCTGTACCTACATGACATGATCATATAAACCTCGCTCCCACAAGAAAGTAACCTATAAATCATGCTTGATCTAACTTGTGCCTTCCAGCTGCCCATCTCTAAACTCACTGTTGCCAACCACTGCCGAGAGGTGCCTGCTTTTCATTTTATCTTTAGTTCTCTCTGATACAGCCTCTTAAGGCTTGAAAGCTAAGCTTAATTTTTAAAATATCACAGCTGCAATGACTCCAGGAGATGAAGATTTAAGAAAAGCACTAAAAATTACAAGGCTTTTGGGAGAAGCCTGCAACATTTGGAAAATAGAAGGAGCTGGAAAGAGAGGAGCAGCAGGGGAGAGGAATGAAGTAACTGAGATGAGTGATTCAAAGGCAAACAAAAAACCCAACAAACAAAAAAACCCAAACAAAAATGGAAAACGTAGGTACCCTTTTCTTTCTTTGTTTCTAGTTGTCCAAACAAACTCTGTTGTCGCTTACCAGTTCTGAAAATGGACAAGGGTCCAATACATAGGACAGAAGGCAGCAATTCTCCATACTACACTTTTTACAAGGATTATTACGCAACTGATGCAGTTTTAAGCCATGAACTTCCATTGGTATGGGTTACTTATTTAAATGCAATGGTGAGAGGGCTGCTTTTTTTTCTAAAAAAGCAAAAAGCTACATGCCAAAGTGAATGAAATGCCATTTTAATGTTTTGCAATTGCTAATTACAAGTACATAAAAGTGAGGTTCTGTAATATTTAGGCTTGTAGCTGCAAATAACACAAACCTCAGATTCTCAGACTTCTGATACTCTCTTCACATTGCAAGTATTAAAAAAGCTTATTAGGTTATAATAAGCTTTTATAAAAATGCTTTATTACTTAAAGCATGCACAGATATGTTTGTAGGGTCAGGACCTTACTTGGTTACTGAGAACAGTCCCAGATATGTAACAGCATTCTTCACAGTTGGACCAAATATTTGCAAACACTAAGCTCTGAAGGTTCTGTCTCACCAAATGAGAAAAAAAAAACACTCTCCCAAATCTGTACTCTGAAATGCACTTTCAATTGCAGTTTAGTGATAGCAGGATTGTGTAAATGTATTAGAGTGCAAAATTGTATCTTACATACGTTGCTAGACGAATTAGGCTTACTCTGACACCCTTTAGCAATTTCCAAGTTCTAAATATTACAACTGTGTGCATAATATAACATTCATATGCATTTTACCTCTTCAGAAAAAGGAGACTTTTCATAGCTCTTGATTGTGTGCTTTGCAACTTTTTCATATGTAAGCTTTCAAAGGAAATATTTACATAGAGGTGAAGGGATGGGCTTCCACGCAGGTGGCAGTAATCTGCACTCATAACTTACTGAATAAAGAGTGTAATTGCAGTGATAAGACTGGAATAATCTAAACAGAGCAGGGTTTTCCCCGGATTCTCATTAAAATCAGGTGAGTTTTTAAGTGCTGATCTCTTAACACTGGGAGGCCTCTGCAGCAAACCAGTTTCTTCTTTCGTCACTCCAAGGGAAAAAAGTATGTAATAAGACACGTCAATGACTTAGTTGTCCTCTGGCTGTTTGGAGAGCATTCCAAAAAGCAACCTCTATGCTCCCTGTTTGCAGGCACAGCACATCCACATCTGCAGCCACAACATTACGTGGTATAGGAGGAGCCTGGGAAAAATGTGTGACAATTTATAATGGATATGGCTTTTAAGATTTTAAAGCTGAAATTAATGAGTTAACTCAGTCTAAATAAATGTCAAGCTTTGCTCAAACTAGATCATGGAGATCTGGGAACACTCCCTCTGGAGAAATTAAGAGCTCATGTCCCACAGCAGGACTTGGGCTTGGACCAAGAGCTGGCACTGCAGTACAGTACTGCTGCAAGGAGGTTCTGTGCGGGGATCAAGATGCCTTTTTGATCATCCTTTTGATGAGCTGTTATCATCCTATGTTTTTCCACACTCGCTGTTCAGTAGAAAAACCAACGTCCTTAAAGCCTCCTTCAAAAAAGGAAAAATTATAAATGCCTTATTCAACGTTTCTCCTCTTGTTAAATCAAATTTGAATTTCCAGAGCTGTACATTAGCTGAATCACTGGCTGCATACTACTCACTCCATCTGTTTATATGGTTGAGTCACTGCATTACCAGTATCTTAACACATTACTTGGAAAGAATTTGGGGCAATCTGCAGGATAAAACCCCAAAGCTCTCTAAGATAATGTTCCCTCCTGTATGTTGTGTAGTACCATACTCTACATTGCTCCCTTTCTGCTATCAGAGATGGTAATTTGAACAAACTGCTGTTTTACAAAAAAGAGCTTATCAGAAAAGTACAGCTTCCCCCTAAGAGCTGAAGATTGAGCTGTGATGAAGAAATCCTGTCACCTCCCCACGTGCAATGCCTTGCCCTGGGAACTGTGCAAGGAGTTCCATGGTGATGGAACAAACATCTTTCACAATCCAAGGCATCTTTTTTCCACTTGAGATACTATAAGCAGATTACCTTCTGAAGGCAAACTGTCTGCTTTTAATGATGCCAAAAGTTGAGGGTATCTTTTTGTTTGACTGCAAAGTTTCTTCAAAAATGTGCTATATTAAAAAGACATTTTTATTTACCTCATCGTGGAGAGAGGGCAAAAAACAGGGCAGAGGGGCAGAAAAGCAAAGTCAGAAGGACAAACCAGAAGTGGAATTGCTAATACATATCTTGATTTTTATTTTACGAAAAACATAAAAATTTTGTATGAATCTCACCATGGAGGACTAGGAATGCATTCATGTTATTCTGGGAGTTGAGAAGGAGAAAGTGAAACAAATGAAATAAAAGAAAACCAGTGAGACTAGTTTTACCTTCCAGACCAAGGCTAGATCCAACTCTCGCAGAACTCAGTGGAACAATTCCCACCGGCTTGAGCAGGATTTGGATTCGGCAAAGTGAAATGCAGAAAGAATAACCTGAAAGCATTAATGAGAGGTTCTCAAACACTGGTCTACAGAGCACTTTCTTCAGTCCATAGAGACTTTTCTTTCCTCTCCATTACTCATTTGCTTCCAGCTGCTTTTATAGGTTTCTGCATTTTGGAGCCTAGAAGAACCAAAGGCGTTGGTAACAGGGAATGAGAATGGCTGGCCAGCCAGCCTGCTCCCGACACTGTTTTGCAGATGGAAGAGGAAAGAATTCAATTGCTGAGTAAATAGAGCAAAAATAAAGAAGGGACTATCTGAAGGAGTAGAAGGCCATTAAGCTGAGAGGATTAGGTGGCCTTCAGCAAGGATTAGGTGCTTTGCTGCCTAATGCAACTGTCTAGCCAGGCACCTGAGCTCCGAGCACAAAGCAAGAGAAAAGCTGAGCTCCACACAGACGTCTGCACTGAGCTAAAAGCAAATAGGAAATGCCAAGGGCAGAAGCGTTCCACAAACATTCCCCTTCTCGTCTCCGCCAAGTTGGGATTTGTGGAAACTACCATGCACACCCACCCCTGGGCTGAAAGTAGACAAGCCTGTCTCTGATGGTCTACACTGCAGTACTTAGAAGCGTATCCTCCAGGCCAACATCCACACTATCATTCCAGATGTGACATACATTCCTACCACCACATCTAGCTGAAGCCCTTCCTCTTTGGAGCACTCAGGCATCTGGACCAGGCTCTGTATCAGCTGATGGTTGATGTTTGCATTCCCATTAACGCTTTCAGGCTCTTCCTCACCATGAAGGGCTGTTATCATCTGAGTATGAAGCTAACACATGCATGCGCGACAGCCTGGATGGACCTAGCTGGCAACCAGTTCTTAAATGCAGAGCAATCCGTTCCTTCCACATGTACATGTGGGTCAAACTACCTTGAGTCCAACAGTGACTAGTAGTAACTGCTTAGTGAAAGAATGCAAGAAACATGAAAACTACTGGGTCAGCCTTCCTCTGGTGTATCTTAGGACCTCCTGGGGTCAACAATGTAGCACATTTCTGAATCAGCAGTTGGAATCAGACCATCATATTCAATGGCCACTGGCAGACTTCTTCATTAATTCCTCTAGTCCCTTCTTTGAACCCATTTACAGATTGCAATTCTGTAATGCCCGTTTGCCTGCCAGTGAGCCTGTCCTGGAGTTAGACTACCTAAGTCAGCCTTTCCTCACAAGAAAGTGGAGATACAGGAGGCTTTCCGGATATTTTTTCTAAGATTTATTGATGAGAAAACATTCTAGGAAAGAAAGGGTCTGTCAACATCTTGCAGAGCAATAAGGTACAGAGATCCCTATACTGGCTCTGCATGAAATAGCTTTGGATCTGGAAGCAGCAGAAGTAATACCAACCTCATGCTGTGTCCAGGTTAGTTGGTGGGCTGAGAGTCTAGGCAAATTAGCTTGAGGCTGAACGCTATGCTAGCAAAGCAATACTGCTTCTGAGATCTGAGCTTGTATCCCTGCCAAGGTCTGCTCCTTCCTCCAAGAATGACTGGCCCACTCAGACCTGGGTTGGGGATCTGCATCATAGAGATGCATTGTGCCACACTGGCACATCCTGAGAGGAATGTTCCCAAAGCTTTGCAATGCCTGAGGATACAGACCCACCTCCTTGGTGGACCATCTAACCTGGAAGCTGCAAGACAGCGACTTTTCAGCTCTTCTCAGTTTGCAGCATTCTGTTTATTTCCCAGAGCAAGTGCAGATTCCCAGGGAGAGACTTAAGCTTCCTCCCATAGAAGGGGTGTATGAATTCCCACAGATCTGCAGACCCCATGCCTCATACCATTGCTATAGGGTCTCCTGGGATGGGAGCTGCACCCATCCATTACTGAGATTCTACCGCATTGCATACAGTATTTGTTGACCAGCACAGACAATGATGGAATGATGCTCTCTAGGATTATTTAAGCACATTTGATCCAGAACCAGATTGGAACTAAAATTTTCCCTGTAACATGCCTTGATTGCTCTCATGCCCCGTTTATCAAGCTGAATTGCATCCTGCATCAATCAGAAAGCCCCATACATCACATCATGCTCTTAGGAAGGAGCTGAAGTGCAGCCCCTGACGCTGGGTGACTTGCTTGGTGTCCTCAACAGCCCACTGCTGTCACACACTGCTTCCCACTGATGGGACCTTGGTAAAGTCTCCAGCACACCTTGGTCTGCTGACCAAGTCTTCTCCAGACTAAACAAGTAACCCTGGTCTAGTGAGCAGCACACTTACCAGGCAGAGGGCAGACCTAGGTCTCAGCTCACAGCACCAACCAACAGCCAACACAATCATGCTGGCTGGCTTTTTTTCTCTTATCCAAGGAATTCTGAGCCCCGGAGAAGAGAGCCATTAGCAACACATTCCCTTTTACTCCACTTAAAGCATAAGTCACATCAGTAAGGGTTGGAACTTACTTTTTTTTAAATCTAGTAAGTGAAGTTCATGCAGATTGCATTTCTTTTCTAATAATCTGTATGTTTAGGTAGCTTTACTTTCATAAATATGGCATTGAACGGGGTCAGAAAGAACACACTGGAATCAGCAGAGGCCCTTCAAAAAGTGCCAGAAACAATACTGCTTATGGCTTTGTAGCTGTTCATATAAAGCAAGAGTCAGCATTGCAGTTCATTTCATAACTAACCTATACACTCCATAAGTAGTTTAAAGCATCAGAAAAGGCAGCAACAAAATCCACTCTTCGTTGTGAGGTGGCTCGTTATGCTCCCTCACTGTTTCAGAGATTTACTGTTCAGCTGTCTCTAGGGTCTGCTTCCCTTAATCCTACTTTCTGAGTATTATCACCGAATCCTGTCAAAATTGCGCTTTTGTTTTGCACTGCCTTTTCCAATTCTCTTCCAGAAATGATGATGCTTCTGCTTTTCCAGTCACACAGGAATTAAAAAGCTATATCAAACCCGGCATGTTTATCTCGGTATGACATCCCATGTGTAAAATGTGTGCCTATTTTGGATGTCAATCTTCATTATTTTCTTTACTTTAATCAGACCTAGGAAAACAATCACAAAACATGCAGGGGATTTGTTTTTTTCTTCCTCAGTACTGTTTCAGAGTACTGCATGCATCCATAGGATGATGGCATTCCTTTGGCTGCTCAGTAAGCATATTCCCTGATTGCACAGTCTCCACAGGCAGCAAGCAGCCGAGTTCCCATGCTGCACAGTTTGTGCACAGAGTGCGTTTGCACAGTGAGATTCAACTCTATCTGCTTGTAGGGCCCGTAGCTTGCTTTTTCTTTTTAATACTCAGGAGCAAAGTTTTACATTAGCAAAGGTTTGGTGTTTTGTGTTTTTCCCCCAATTAGTACAACATAAACTGCATAGTATATAAGTACTTACGTATAAGTTGTACTTATATGTGTGTATAAGTACAACATAGCCAGAATCTGTGGTGACTATAAATTCCAGCTGCTCCCCTAGTAGACCATGTAGCAGTAGGACACTACTGATACAGTTAAACATGCAAAAAATGAAAGCTTTCAGAACCCCAATTTTCCTGTCATACCTAGACACAGTCTTGCCCCTTTCTCATACTCCAGTTCAGTTCTGTATCACCACCTCCACTGCTGACAATACTTTTTTCAATGGGAATATCACAGCTGTGGCCACTGCCAGAATCTCTTGGCGAATGAGCTGCTTTCTGAGTCAGAGCCTAATGCCATTACAAGGTCTGCAACAGCTGCAGCAGTCATACATCTGCAAGTCATTTGAACATTTTATGATGAATAAAAACTATCCATTACATAGACCTATACATTATATATTAACCCTAATACTTATTCAGTTACACTGACAATAACCTTTTCCCTCTGCATGCCGTAAACTTCTTTGGCTACAGTATGTGTTAACATAGATACTTAGAGCTCCAGTCCATGGTGGAGCAGTCCCTGTGTACATATTACCTAACTTATTCTACCTATTTAGACATGAAATGGGATGATGCAAAGAAAGAAAGAAAGAAAGTGAATGTAAAGCTATAAAAATTAATACCATGCATAAGGAAACCATTTTAATATAATCGTAGGAGGCTGCATACACTCATACAAATAGAGAGTATACAAAACAATGAGAAATACAGAGGAAGAATGAAAACATGGACTGAAAACATAGTTAAGAGATTTGGTTATGATACGCACAGATCTCAAACCCATCCAGATGTCTCCAGCCGGCAACCTGACTCTCAACAGCATAGCCAAGATTTTAAATCTAAAAAGTCAGAATACTGGAGACAGGGTAGCAAGGCTTATGGAAAAAGAAACGGGAGTTGTGAGTAGTTAAAAACCTTTAAAATAATAACAACAATAAAGAAACATAAATGTGGTTTCATGAAGGAAATATATACACAGCCGCAAATTATGAAGTCAGCCCTTCAGGACATTACATTCCTCATGCAAGCTGCTGAGCCCGCTCAACATAAATAGGTGTAAAATACACTCACCGGCTTAGTGACTTCAAGGATAGAGTCCCATATGTGATTCCTTACCAATGAGTCTTCTACATATGTATACTTTTACAACAGTAAATGCGAACTGGGCAAGACATACCTCCCTATGAGTTTCACCATAAGAGTTTTAAAGAGACAAGGCGAAAGTCTGGTATGACAGAAATCTATCTTATTTTTTCCATGAGATTCATCCAGATCCAGGATTTTACTAGCATGCATGTAAATATTATTTCATGTTTGTTCATTATCTATCATTTGCAAACTCTTTTTGGATTCTCAGAAACACATCTCTGTTGCTTCCCATTCACTTTTACTCTGTGTTTCCTGTATCAGTTTAATGCCCTTCATATCAGTATCACTTTGGAAGCAGAATGTCAATTAACTTGCACTTCCACACAGAGTTAAATGTGTGGATTAGTAATCTACAAATAGTGTAGGTTTTAAATAAGAAGCAGCTAACAGAATAGTCTTACAGTTAAATAAGTGATTTTTGGGAAATGTTTTCTTGACTTGATCTGCTTCCTCTGTGCAGTCAGAGGCCAAACTGTTTATTTTACTGGCAATCCATCTTTATTGCTTGTGCTGGCTTTAATATTTCCATTCAAGCAATCCACATATTAAAAATGAAAAAGAAAATCCTAATAAGGTTACAAGCAGTTCATTTAAAGGGGACTCGAAAGGCGTCCAGCAGAGATCTTTTTTTTAAGGGTCAGAAAAGCATTACATTTCAGGGCTGAAAAGCCACCTTGCCGCTGATGAATGGGGACGCTTTACTCGACACGGCCGAATGAATCCCCGTGGTCAACTTGTGGAGCACCTACCTCCCGCCTAAAAAAAAAAGGGAAAACCCTGGCCCTTCTGATTGCAAAGATAACTTACCAAGTATGACGTGACGCAATGATGTCTTTCTAAGTCAGCAGCTAGCCAGCTGTCTCTTTGCTGCTGCTCCTACTTTTCCCATGCTCCGGCAGAGCGGAGCTGAGCAGCCAGGCCAGTTGTACAGCCGCTATTGAGTCAAAGGGCAAGAGCGAAGCTTAGAATAAACACGTTTTCACTCGCTTGCTTGAAGTGCTGCCAAATCTCTTAACGTTAGCACACATAAATTGGTGAGTATCATGAAGCCCGAGGCCCGAGCAGCTGGAATCTTGTAGTTGTTACCTGAAATCTTAACGTCCAAAAAAATAGCTTCCCCATTCCTCCAGGCTATTTGGAAAATCTCAAAAAACACAATCATAAAAGTACGACTAACATTAAGGAAAAGAACTCCCAATTATTTCTTTCTTTAGTTCTCTTTTTTTATCGTAATCTCAAATTTGTGTAGGTGAAGGGGGGAACGAGGTATCTTTCTTGAGATTTTCAAACATGCTGGTTTCCTAAGACTGCACAGAAGAAAGCGGTCATTGGTTCTGGAGGTAAATCCTGAAGTTATTTAGAGGGGAGGAAGACTGAAGATAAGCAGCTCAGGGCCCAGTACTAAACAACCGAACAGCAGGAGCTGAGCAGCTGGAGGAAGGGTAGGCTGGTCGATTTTTCGCTGCCCAACGGCGACCTCCAGGAGGCAGAAGTGGGGTAGAATAGTGATGTTCACCCCCGCCCCGGGCAACAGGTTTGAAAGGGTTCTTCAGCAAGGACTTGAAAGAAAAAGCTCCTTCTCCATATCCAGCCATCAAGAGAAAAGGAGTTGAAAAACACTGAATCCTTATGGCTAATGGGAGGGTGATATAAAAGATGGAGTCCATTGACTGGTGTCCAGAGACAACAACCTGGTATGAATTCCAGCACCATTCCGCTTCCCAGCAGCTGGATTTCTCACCAGGGTAGATTGCTGGTTTTGGACACCTCCCCATTTTTTCCCGCCTGTTAACAGTCTTCCACTAGTAAGTATTTGGAACAGTTGTAAAGCTTTTTTTGTATCTAAACGGCCTTGCCACTGCCTGAATGCAATTTCAGAATCGCTGGCATTTCTGTGCAGACTATCTGAAGTGTATTTTTGTCATGCTGTTAATAAGCGTTGCGCCTCCTGGGAGAACCTCAGCTAGCTCAGAGTTTCTAAATGATGTGCATGCTTGACACAGATGTAAGAAGATTTTTTTCCCATTTTTTCCTAGTTTTTATTCTGAGTTGCTTGCTAAATAGACATGATGTACAAAGAGAAAGTTGGGACCACTAACTTCTCATCTATAAAGTGAGGATGAGAACCAAAGAAATTAATGTGACTTGCCAAAGGTTATGCAGGCAGGCAGGGGTCTCACAACTGATCCATAGCCAGTCCAACACCTGAGTCATAAGGACCATCCTTGCTCTCAGTTATGACATTATCCTTCTGTTTTCTGTATCCTGAATTTCTTTCCAGCTCCCCTTACATTTCCCCCAGTCCTCAAACACTAGAATATAGGGCGCTTTTGGGGGTACCCCAGGAAAGTTTGGGAAACATCAGTACAGTTTAGAATGGCCTAGCTTGGCATGAATTTAAACTAAATTAAGCATAGGAGTGCTTTTTTTAAAAGGAGCGCATGAAAATGAGAAATGAAAGCATGAAGAGGTGGTTCTTTCAAGTCCCTTTCCAAGCCTCCAGGGAAAGGTAACTATTGCCCCCTTCTTTGATACAAGACATAAGCACCTGCCTAGTACAAGGTGTGTTGTGGCTTGCATATTCCCTCTCCGGTGCTAGACAGATTCTGTCACAGATTTTAGAAAGCAAGCGTATCTCCACTGTGCGAAGTGCCAAACAAAATACCAAGAGCACCTCATAACCATGGAGAGAGGTAAGACAGAAACAGAAAACAAATCAAAACCTCAAGCAACAAAAAAAGGAAGCATAAATAATCTCAATTAGGTCATTTTTTACATAACTGGATATTCACTGCTCTAGGAACTATCTATCCAGACTTGATAAAACACTCAGATTTGGAAAGGGGTACTGCCATTTGAACCACATGTCAGACTGGAGAAATAAAGATGACTACTGCTAAGAATTTTAGGCATTAATTTTAACTAAGACACATGGCATAGGTTTTGTATTAAAAGTTAACATGCATATAGGCTGTATTCTGTGATACTACGATTTACAGAACCATGTTCCTGTTAATTGTTTTCCAGTTAAAAGTTTGTTGAAAGTGCAGGGGAGACCAAAATAAATTTTGAGAGCTGACCCACTGACTCCATACGCTGATTCAAAGTCTGTGGGATGTTTTATTATCATAAACACACATGCTTAAACTTATGTCCCTAATTATGCATTAACACAGCCTTTTCTATCCCAGAGCTGCCACGTATCTTAAGACTCTCAGAGGTGAGTGTCAATTTCCAAAGGTAATTGAATGTGTGTAGGCAAAGAAAAAAAAGGGAGCTGAAAAATATGTGCAGATTGGATTAGGAGTGGTATCATCCTGAGATGAACACTTAAGGATAATATATAAGCACCAAAACCATAGAATCATAGAAAAGATAAATAAGTATTTGTAACTCCGAAACAGAACCACATGAGAGGAGAAGGATGATCTGGAAACTTGACGGGATGTTTTGTTTAGAGTCCTCAGAGTTTAATTAAAATCATCCAGAGTTTAGAGGAGTTTCTCTCAAAGGATAAAATTGAAACACATAAACAAACAAAGCCACAATACAAGAACACCATGGTCGTAAACTCAGTCACTTGAATGCTCAAAGGACCTGTACTAAAGTGCTTATATTACCCTTATTGTATTAGCTCCTTTTGTCTAACTCTGTAAAGCGTAGGAAGGTTGTAAATCACAGGCAGATAGCAAATATTTGGGTCGAGAACAATTCCAAGATTATTATTTTTTGTTTTTACAGCAGGACAGCGAGGACCTGAACCTGCCCCACACTACTGTCCCTGCATAACATCATGACGAACAGGAGTCTCCCAGGTCCCTTCCCAATCACTACAGGAGAATCCACACAAAAAGTTAGGAAAATTAACATAACCTCCCCTTTAGCATGTTATGAAGCATAAGCTGTGGGGAGGAAGATGGTCAGAGACCACTTAGGCAACCTGCGCAACTACAGGATAGAGTAGGACACGCTAAGGGTGGACTGTGACCACACAAAGATGCAAATGGGCCTGGAGCACGTTGCACGAGATGTGCCTGAAGGAACAGAAGTTACCTGGTCTGAAGGAGAGAGTAAGGGGCACCTTATTACTACCTTCAACTACTTCCTTGATGGGTATAGACAAGACAAAGCCAGGCTTGTCAGAAGCATGTAGTAAGGATAAGTGTCAGAAAACCAAAAATTCCCATTAGGTAACAGGTAAAGGTTTTGCTTGCTGTGGTTTTTGTTTGTTGCTGTTTGTTTTTTTTTAAATCACGAGGGTGTTCAAATGCTGGAGAAGGTGACCAGGGAGACTGTAGCATCTCCATCCTTGAAGACATTCAAATCTCAGCTGGACAAGGTCCAGGACAACCTGAGACAATTGCATCTGCTAGAAAGCAGAGGACTGATCACCTCAAAACTTCCCTTCCAACCTCAGTTTGCATGATTCTGAGTTAAAATGCTGTGAGCACGCTTTCTACTCACTCACTCACTCACTCACAGTAGTCACTGATTGGATGCACCAGGTACTAAAACTGTTTGGAACAGACAAGTGGCTGCTCTCACCAGCTTGTCCTACTCTTCCTCCCAAATGCCACAAGATCTCAAAATCTCACCAAAGCACTTTGTAAGCTGTGGAATTCTGATCAGCATCAAGCTGAGAAGCCCTGCTCTTCTATGGATCTTCAGCAGACTTGGACAGTCTGGTGACTGTTCTCAGTCACGTTCTCATTGCCGAGTAGCTGAAGGAAGAACTGCACGTTATGCTGACGTAGCCTTAAAACTTCTCACCATTCTTTCAACACACATTAAGAGCAGACTCAACATAATTGCACAAGTAGCTTAGATGATGGTGTACTTGTGGTGGGCAGGTTTTTACGGCTTATGAGTTTAAAGGAAAACAGTGAGATGCACTGAATGTGTTTTGAGAGTTTAAAGTTGGGGACATACTGTGGAAGATCTGTAAGTGCATCCAGTTAAAAGTCTCATTTCCCAAATTTAAAATAAATCATGAAGACAGTCTTATAGATTGCAGCGCTTACAACTGGATGCCAAAGGAAGCACCAGGAGGACCAGAAACATGCTGAGCTTGTAATAACTACAGTGATCACCACAAACTCTGCTTGCATTACTACTTCTGGACCTTGAATTAGTGGGTTTTCAACTGCTGCCCACGATGTTCTCAGCTTCTAAGTTACTTGTGAGGGATCTAAGCGGAACAAAATTATGAAAAGCGATCTTATTAGCAGTTTGCTACACTAAAAAAAAATTAAGACCTACAGTTTGAAAGCCACTCCCTTTGACAAAGAAAGCAGTTGCTTCATCTTTTTAATGAGAAGTTGGTGGATTCCACTTTCCAAATTTTTGTGTGGACTCACCGTAACACATCAAAAACCCCACTTCTGAAGTTTATGCTGGTTCTGAAGAGCTGGTTTGCACAAAAACTAAGATGAGGCTTAATTTCTTTCACATTTGACGTTTTCCAGGAGTTATGTTAATATCCTGGATTATACATTCTTTAAAACAAGGTCCCTGACTGTATCTGACAAGTGCCTAGCACAGCAAACCAAAGTTATAACGTCACAGAATTTGAGCATATTGTATCACATCCTGCTTGAAATTTAAATGCTAGCATATGACTCAAACACAATAATATCTGATAATAACCAAGTACAAAAACATGAAGCCTTTTTCATTGAAGCCCAGCAAAACTCAGCAGTAGGAAAAAGTCTTGGTGCCCTTCCTCACACTATCTGCCCCTCCCCAAGCAGACTGGTTCACTAAACAGAACAAATATACAATACACACCATATATACCAAAAGAGTTACAAATTTATTTGACTTCCAACTTGATTTTAGAGGTGCAGGAAAGATCATCAGAAGCCACTGAGCCAGGATTACAGAGATAGGAAGGGCATTCACCATTAATTTTTGCTGTAATTGTGAAACAAGGGTAGCAAAATGCCTAGCCCAAACACAGATTAGAACTTCCTCAGCTAGAAACGTGTAGGAATTGACTGAAAGCAAGACACACTTTTGTTTCAACCCATTCCTCCTAAGCTGTCAGTATTTATAACGACAAGCCTCCTTAGACGAAGGAGTCTGGCTCCGAAGAGCTAACAGTCACAGCTACTGTGGGTAGATTTAGTAAATACATATGCATATCAATAGTTATCTTTAGCTTTTACTGTTTAGATACTGACAATTTACAGCCTTCTGTAATCACAAAACAAATAGTTAGGAACATAGTTCAGCACCAATGCAGATCTAAGCTACAGGGTTCAGGTTACTACATGGAGCCTCAGTTCATAAGAAAACACAGCAGCTTTACTGGGGCCCTCTGGCAGGCCCTTAATAAAGAAGACCCTTTTCCTTACTCTTTCATGTTTTTATTCTTTCCCTTTTACAAGTCCAGTGTACATGGCACCACTGGCGTCTCAAAGTGACTTTCTGCACTTTATTCCTAAGCACATGGACTTAGACATTTGCTGATTTTTAAATTTCATAGTTAGTCACTTCTTAGTTTTTACAGGACAATAAAATTGCTTGCCAGGGGTTTCTGACTTCAAATTCTACACAGCAGATTGATGTAGCCCTCTTGATCCTTCTTACGACATTTTTGCCAAGTCAGAGTATAAAATATCTGTTCTACTAATTGCACCCAGGGATTTGCGTCCAATATCCAGATAGACTCCTAAAGCAGACTCTGTTTTCCCTTTGATCTTGCATATTCTGTTGCTTGAAAGAATACAGACAGGTGATGGAAAATGCTGGAGCTATTGCAAGTACAACTGCTCAAAGACCAATTAACTCAAAAAAACCCTCAAATGAACAAGAAGCCAAAATGGAACTAAACCCACAACAGCTGGTGGTCATCAAGGCAGTTTTCCCAGAGGGCAGAAGACTGTTACTAATAGGATGGAAACACAAAATTTACCGAGACCAACTGTGACTGCTGATAACATATATTGAGAAGTGCCTCATTTCTCACATTTTCTGTAGCACAAGAGCAAAGCTGGACAGCAATCTTCCCTTTTTTTTTCCACAGCAGAAGTTAACTGAAACATAGTCTCACTGAATTAGTACAAGCGGATTTCACCATAATGCTATTTTAATCACATTTAAGAATAACATTCAAGTGATTCTACCCATAGAAATAAGTTTTCTCACTTGGAGTTTAATCAAAGTAGTAGTTCATTAGGAACTGCCCACTCAGTGCATTTTAAATTCTTTCAGTTAGTGCAGAACCTGGATGCTAGAACCCCCAACAGAAGATTAAATAAAGTTGTACATTCTCCCTTTACAACAGCAGAGGTTTTGAGATGTTTCAGTCACATTACATGAACTTACATTCCTCTACTAACACAAAACATACACTCTTGCCACAGGAGACAAATATGTCTTAGGCTGTTTCCAGCCAATGATTTTAACTTCAAATCCAGAGTAAACATAACCTCTTCAGAGCTGGGAACATGTTTGTTTGCAAGGAGAACAGCCTGCACAGCAATTACAGTGATAATTAAAATCATGGCACATGCTAAACAGGCACATGCACAAGGGCTATTGCGTTCTTTGACAACAGTACTGAAAGAATGGCCAGTTTCCAAAGTTTGGAGACACTGAGCGAAGTCGGGACTTTTTTTACACTATCACCAAATAATATATAGTGAAAGGCAGAAAACCTGTTTTTATTCTGTGATGATTCATTTGCAGCTCATTCATATAAGTCAAGAAGCGAGGGGCTCCAAGAGCTAAAAAGAAACGTTCAAAAGCACAAGCATAACTTATTATGCATTTATTATCTGATTTATACTACAGATGAAGCAACAACGCTAAACAGAACAACTTGTTCTGTCTGGGCATTTGTTTTAAATGTGGTTCTTTCAGTGTCTTGGTGATGGTCTTCCAGAAGATGGCTGAGGCTGCCTGAATTTTGAGAGAACTGCAACAGAATCAGCAAAGGTATAAATGTTATATTCATGATGCTGAAGGTTCTTGTAGGTAGAATTATCGAATTCTTCTGGAGCAGGCTGAGCAGCTGCTGTGGTCTCTGTGAAAACAAAACAGTAACTGTTGACTATAAGGATACCACATCAAAGGGCATTATTCTTAATTACTGAGCCAGCCTTCATATACTGTTAGATCCCTCATCCAGCCAACATTAAAAAGTAAAAAAAGTCAGCAACTATCACAAAAGGGTAAGTTTACTAAGTTCTGCTGGTACCTTGTCTGATCCTAAAGCAGCACATTAGTATGCAGTAGGGGAAGAGGAATCAGTACGAGTCATCTAATACAGCACAGGTTTTAAAATCCAAGCTACCACCTAATACTGGGGGTGGATAGGGCAGAACATGTCATTTATGTTTTGAAGACATATGTCTGCATTTCCTGGCTTTTTCACAGTTGCCTTGGTTTTCACACCAGCCAGAACAGTAGGTGACATTCTTAGCAAGCCAGGAGAGGCAAAGAAGCAGTACAAATGATTTATGATCATGTCAGACCATGAGATACAGCTATTAGAACTACTTTACAGATTGAATTATTTTCCATGGGGAGAAGTGATGGAATTATTGATATCTCCATGGTTTAATCTCAAATGTGGTTATACTGAACAGTAATATATCAAGAGCCTTTGATATAAATTTCCTTTCTTCTAAATATAATCTTCTAAACTTTGTATCAGCTCTTCTTCCTAAAAGAATAACCTAATGAAGTTATTCAGAACTCCTTACTTCACATTAAAGCCAACATTAATTCTTACACTTTTAGAATATTATGCAAATTTAGGCAGTAACATTTACATAAAAGGTTCCTGTTACAGGCTGATTTTACAACCAAGGAAATTGCAAGAAATAAAACTTTACTCCCAATGTTAATTTATTCTCATATACCCAGAGTTTTAACAATAGGAAAGACATAAGCATAGTCTAATAAAAACCTTCATCATATAAATTTGTATGTAGTGGTTTAGGTCAGACCGTATTAAGCTCTTTGCCATACAATCATCTACAACAAACATACAAGGACTCGGGCAACTGAACACCAGAATTTCCCCTTAATTATGACACCATTATTGCAATGTAACACTATCAGTTTAAGAACATGTATCTGTAACATTCAGCAAGACTTGCTTATCAAATGCAATGTTGTAAGCCATGGTTCCAGCAAAACAACACACGCAACCTATGAAAATATCCCTGTGCCTACTGCTCAGTGCCAAATGAGACAGCTCATAGCAGACAACACGACAGATACAAAAACCAGATGATGCGGTCTTTGCTGCAAATAGCCCCAAGAACAGGCAAGCGTAGGCAAGCGTACATTCAACCTGCAACAGACAGTTGTTCCAAATTAAGAGACAGATGCTCAGGAAGAAAAGCAGATGGGAGCCTCGTTTTTCCTGCCCAAATACACTGTACTTGGCTTCTCAAAGGAAAAATTTATCCCCGAGTTCATCATCCTCACACTTAAGACTTCATCTATGCTTTCTCTCTTAAAGAGCAAGTATTTCACAGGGTGTTCTTCCTAAACGAATAAGAGGTATATTTCTGAGTTAACATGCTACTATTTTGCTGCTTAGCAGTTAAAGTCAGCAGGTTTTGCTGACTGCTTAGCATACCTGCTCTACAAAGCAGATGACATCACCTTAACGTCCAGGTTTGTAATGGGAAAAGTTGCTTTTACATCTTCAGCGTGCCTGCTGCAGAGTTTGCAGATGAACAAAAGAACACAGGAGCAGAAGTACAGAATACAGAAGGTATAACTGTGAACGTTAAACACTGAAAAGCAGTAGCTGTTCTCAAAGGCCTCCAAAGGAAAAGAGAATAAGATACATCTGGATATACCAGCGATGCTGTTAAACACGGTGTAGCTACATTTGACTCTTTGGTACCCTCTGCACCCAAAGACATTACACCAGCAGTAAAGGGTGTGAACTTGCCTGTACTAACCCCCACCTCTCCTGCAGCCACTGCATCAGAGTCCTCTAGCACCTACCCAACAGAAACTTTCCTGCTGCTGCAGCCTTACCATCTCCACAGAGGAGCTCAACAGCAAAACCACATCCTACCTAGGAGGCTTTTGCTGTGTGATGACAACAATGGGTCTGAGGCACAGTGGTACTGTTGCCCCATCAATACAGATCTGCAGGAAGTTTGTCACATGGGCTTAACCTTAATTCTGGATTTACAGCATCAGAGTGGAGGAGGTTGCTTCACAGATCTTTGATGTGTCATAATCTTCACCTTGAATCATTAGAACATTTTAACAGTTAAGTCCTCCCTCTCATACTTAAAAAAGTTAACTGAACTGATTTTTTGGGTCTTCATATCAGCTTCAATGTGGAAAAAAACCACCCGTCTAGCATCTAGAACTCCACTATGGATGAATAAGGAGAAAAGCATCTCTGTAGATAAATAGGAATAGCCCTTGCCAATTATTTTTTTTTAAGAAATCCACTGCTGACTGCAAGGAGGAACAAGTAACTGAAGATGTCACTTGCAAACAGTGCTGTATTTCACCATTGAGTTTTAGTCAGGAAAGAAGGCAAGCTTAGCTTCCAGCTCTTTGATGAAATTATGAGCCAATTAACCCCTTAAAACAGAAGGTTGGTCTTTTACTCAGCACTGTATCCTGGGAACCCATGTACAAAATCTATTATTTGTCGCTTAACCTGCTTAGACACTTCACAGTCACAGAATGGCTGAGGCTGGAAGACACCTCTGGATGTCATCTGGTCCAACCTCAAACACTCAAGCAAGGTCAGCTAGAGCAGGCTGCCCAGGACCGCATCCAGACACCTTCTGAATGTCTCCAAGGATGGGGACTCCACCACCTCTCTGGGCAACCTCTGCCAGCACTCACAGTAAAAAAAAAAGAAAAAAAACCCAAAAAGGTGTTTCTTGATGTTCAGGCAAAACCCTGCGTTACAGTTCATACCCAATGCCTCTTATCCTGTCACTGGGTACCACTGAAAAGTCTTACCTCTGTCTTTGCACCTTCCCATCAACTATTTATACACATTGATGAGATCTCCCTGAGCCTTCTCTTCTCTGGGCCAAACAGTCCTAGTGCTCTCAGCCTTTCCTCACAGGAGAGATACTCCAGTCTCACCACCATCTTAGTGGCACTCAGCTGGACAATCTCCAGTAGCTCCACATCCCTCTTGTATTGGGGAGCCTGAAACCGAACACAGCACTCCCGCTGTATCTCACCAGGGAACGATCACCTTTCTCAGCCTCCTGGCAATGCTCCTCCTAACGCAGCCCAGGTTACCATTGGTGGTCTTTGCTGCAAGGGCACACTGCTGGTCAGCTTGCTGTCCACCTGGACCCCCAGGGCCTTTTCTGCCAGGATATCACTTGAAGGATGATACCCAAGCAGCTTTACAACTATGTTGCTTTTACTTCCAAGTAGGCAAACTCTTTCATTCAAAGAAGCAGCCAGAAGCACGGGGTCTTAAAAATGGTATGCTGCCTAAGTTGAAAGGCAAGAATGGTAAGCCACCACCGACCAGGATGGAGGGGCATTTGCTATCGAAATACATGGAATGAGATCAGTAGGTAAGTTAACAGAACTGGTAGTAAATAAAAAGGGTAAGTTAAACATGGAAGTATAGCTAGGGAGATGATTATTTGATGCATGATGCTCTCTCCTAAAAATGTATCGCTATCTCCTCTCCAATTCACTACAAAAACTGAGTTATAAGGTCAGCTCTACTACTTCAACATGACTTGCTTACAACCCACCAATCTCAGAATCAATACCTGTTTCTGACATTATACTATGATTTCTGAAAGTCTACTGAAATCTGAAACACTGCAAGACTTAAAAAAAAAAAAAAAAAAAAAAAAAAGACAGCAGGATTTAGAGCAAAAATCAGATGGCACCAAATTTGGGTCAGGAGAAAGGCAGCTACAAAATCCTTCTGAGAAAAGACAAGAGGGAAAGCAATTTTTGTCATATAAACTCCATGATTTTCATCATAGAGGAAACAATCTCATTTTCATTTTATAATTAACTGGTTTATGAAAATATAAATACAGTGAAATGAAGACCACTTCCTTTCACAGGATAACTGGAAACTGAGTATTACTGAGCACTTACAACAATTAGCAATGAACAAGAATTTATCCTCCAGAAAGTCACTGCTACACAGTTAGCTTCAGTATAAAGATCAGAGAATCATGAACAGAGTAGATTTGGAAACACTTTAAAAAAAGTTCAGCCCTAGCCCAGATGAATCAATACAGTTCAAACAATTTAAAGTTGTACCCTCTATTGTGTTTCTTTCTCCAGCCTGGACTCCTGCTTCCTGAATGGTCTCCTCCTTGGCTGTAGTGCCCATCACCAATATTGTGCTTTCAGAAGTCTTTTCTGGTTTAGGAGCAGCTACTACCTCTGCTTCTGACTCCTGTGCCTCCTTCACCTGTTTTTCTTCTCTTCTGGATACCAGTTTTTGCTTTTTGTCTTTCTGAGTCACTGATGAAGCTTTCAGCTGAATAGCTGCTACCTGGGTTCCAATGGACTTTTCCTCCAAATAATCAGATTTATGAGTGACATCCGTCAGGTCTTGTCTTTCAGTCATGCGTGGTTCTAAGACCAGCTTCTGCCGATCCGCTTCTTTTGGAGTTGATTTTACTTTGGGGTCTCTTGCTTTGGATTTTGGCTTTTCATGGCTGACTGATCTTTTAGAAAACGTGACCTGCTTGACAGGAGACACATCAGTTTCTGTTCTGCATGTCTTCTTCTTAGCTACATATTCTTGGTGGGATTTTTGGGACAAGTTCTCTCTTGCTAGCATTGATGCCTTTACTGCGATGTTCTCAGAAAAGATGGAATCCCGTCTAGGAAACTCAACTTTGGTTTTAATGGCAGCTTCTGAATCATCATCATTTTCTTCCCCAGAATCTGAGCTAGAATCTGAATCTGAGCTGGATGAAGATGAAGTTTCTTCCTCAACTAACTCTTTCCTCAAGTCTCTTTCTGTTGCTGGTGTAGTGACATTTTCCTCCTCAAGGGAAGAAACAACTCGCCGAGGAAATGCAACCACGGTTTTTCTTGACATGAACACCCTCATGTCTTCAGCAGAAGGTTCTGAAGCTTCCTCGAGGTTAGTACTAGATATGCTCTCACCTTTATTTGCAGACAAAAGGAGAGCGCTAGAAGATAACATTTTAGGAAATTCAGCTGGTGCCTTGGTGGCTAGCAGTTTGGTGCTTCCCTGTGGTGCCACTACATCTAGGAAATGGCATAAAGAGGATTATCATCATTATATTTGACACCGCTGTTAATTAGTAATCTTAGTCAATTTTAACTTTCTGAGATAATCTGGCACAAAAAGCAAATTGAAAGAAGTTATTATACTAAATACAGGCATTATAAAGCAGAAAGTTTTAAGACATTTTAAGTTAAAGAAACTAGAGTTCTACTTAGCACTTAACAATTTTTGCTGCCACAATGCTGAAAGTCATGAGACAATGCCTTTTGCTCCTTGTTTTTCCAGAGTCCTTGCAAGAGCTATTTTTCTCCGTGATTCAATTCTGCATCACTAAAAGTGGTTGACAGCCACCTTCCTATCTCAGATGAACATTAAGACAGCTTGTTAGCTAAGCTCTTCAAATATGCTGTTACAGAGGTAACACTTGTCTATGAACAAGCCAGAGAAGCAGAAGACACAGTGAACAGACATAGCAATAGCTAGCCTCTTGCAGTAGTTATCTTTAAAGCAATAGAGAGGGATGACTCCCAAAAGACAAAGTAGCAGAATAACAGATACCTGAGGCCATACATGAAAGTATTACTTATTCATGCGTCCATGTGACCTACCAACTAAATTGTATCTAATACAGTTTAATGTTACTTCCCCAAGACCTCACCTCCTCCAGTCTTTACTGTCTCTACTTCCTTTTTCGTTTGAGACCTCTTTGTAAAGTCTTAGAGGCTTTAGGAGACCTTCATATTACCCTGCCTTTATTTCCTCTCCCTCATGGATACTTTCATTAAGCTAAATTCTCCAGACAAGGAGCCAACAGTTGAAGAGAAAGCAGCAGCATTCAGGCCCTTTCAGAGAGTGCCAAAACCCCCTTGGATGCTTGTGCTAATGATATCCTTGAGAGGTTGATCAACAGCAAATACTGCTGTGGTTACTGAAAACAGGAGGACAAAGAAGACTGGAAGCACATTAGGAAGATACAGCATCACTGAAAGTTGCTATAGCAAAGCCAACTCCATTATGAGTTGCACTGCTTCCAACCAGTTGTATAATTCAACAGAGTTCCACTCTATTGCATAGATTTATCTGCAATTTGGAAACCCAGATCTACTTTACAAAACCATAAACTAGATACAGTTTTCCCCCTTACTAGTATTTTACAGTAATACCTTGCACAATCTAAAGAGTTAGTATAATGAGTTCTGAACAGAAGCAAGTCTTTAGCAATTTCCAAGTGAAAACATCATAGAAGAGACAGACACATGAAATTAAAAGCAAAATATTTAACAAAGAAATACAGAGTTCTTCAGTACAAATGAAAAAAATAACAGTTTACTACACAGGTAATACTTTTGAATAATTTCAGGCACATTATTTGTCTCTGCTAGACAGAAGGTGCAGGGCAGGTAGGGAAGGCAGGGGGAAGTAGGAGGATGGGCAGCCACCTTTGAAATAAGCCTGACTCCCTGCACAGACTGACACAGCCAAAGAGTAGCCTGTAGAAACTAATACATGAGGAAACCGCTCAGGATCGAAGAGTTCTTCAAAGCAGCGTACAGGAAGGCCAAACTAACACAAGAATGCCCCAAGGGATGACAGACAAGTGAAAGCTGAGCAAAAGTTGTAGTAGTATTAATGTTAAGACATCCTGAGGAACCAGGAAGGCACGTTACATTCAACTTGACCATTAACAGTAGGTGTTATTGGATAAATACTTTAAACAGTAATATTTGGATATGTGAAAAAGATATGTTTCAGCTTTTAATCATAAAGTCTAACACAACTGGTACACACACTTTAATCAGGGTACCTCAAACTTTGTACCACCTGATCTGTATTTGCATCACTTTGCCAAAAGAACAATACATCCAAATCAGTAACAAGAATATTATTCCCAGATGCATTCTTACTGATGCTGGTAAGATCAGCATCATTACTGGAACATGTTTAAAACATGTTCACACTCAGAAATGTGGCACGCAGAAGTTATAGGTCTATTCCCCATCACTGACTTCGTATGTAAACATGACTTTTATCGAAGAAATTTTGCACACCCCGTTCCAGCTAAAATCTGAAAAGGACAGCTGCATCCTATATACATTAACTAACCATAACCATTTACAGGGGAAGCAGCTGGCTGAAAGAGATGGTCTAAAAGGTCTCCTGACACCTTCTGAAACCAGAGCTGCAGGACAATGAATCTAGAAATTGATGCTGAAGTACATCTCAAATACACTTAAAATAACGCCCCAAAAATATTGTAAGGCTTTGTTAATGTAACAACAAAACTTTTATATGCCTTTGCATTTAGGAAGCTAACATTAGAAGCCAGAAGCCCACATTCAATTATTCTTCCAGTGATCTTTTCAACAGCTGTCTGATCATTCTACGTATGGTCCCACGGAGCTTTGCTGTTTAAGCACATGGTTCTCTGATTGGGGGTGGGAACTGTACTCACTGAATTCAGTGAGCCCCTATTTACAAACAGCATTTTGAACAAGATATCCCTCTCTGAAGTTTGTATTCATGTTTTGACTTTGGTAAGGAACAGAAGGGGTTCAAATACTTCTGAATGTTGAATGCACTGCAGCATCCAAACCCAGGTCCATGCATTGCCTTGCTTGCAAACTTATGGGGCAAGAAGCACTATAACTAAATTTAACACAACAGGGCCATGGCAGTTTTCTGCAGTTTCTCGACACTATTGCCTGGAGTAGATATTTGGATCTTGCAAGTCTTTCTTTCTGTGGAATGAGATGCTTTTGGACCTCACAACCCAAACATTTCAAAAGAGAAAGGGGAACATTCGAAGTCCAAAACCAGATTTTGCACCTCGTTTAAGAGAGTAACTTGCTACACTCATTTCCATCACATTTCAGGCAATTTGCAAAGCTTCTTTAGATTAAGACAAATGTAATGATAGCTCTCAAGTCTAGTCAAACATCACAGCAGCTATCATTAAAGTGAAGGTGAACAGGAAAGAAGTATCAAGCTCACAGCATGGCCTACGAATGTAAATATATCCCACACAGCCCCATTCCTACCAGCCCTTTACTTTTAGTTTTCTTACTATGCAGTACATTGGAACAGAAATCCTTGGTTTACATGGGAGTGACCTTTTACTTTCTTGGCTTAAGTAGCAGTTGTGGCCACGAGCATTTCTAAACTTTTCTTGCCAATTTAATGACAGAGGGACCTGAACTTCAGTTCAGGACTCCCGGCTCCAACCCGCTGATTATTATGGTCTGGGTACCACACTCAGGGCACAGAAGGCTCCCCAGGCAGGCAGGCAGGCAGCAGGGGAAGGTGGTTAGCACCAAGAAAGGAGGCTCTCCTAAGAAGAGCTACATGCCCGTTTGCTTTTATTTACCCCCCCCCCCCACCGCTGAGGACGAAAGGAGCATCTTACGCGTTGGCGGCGTCCCGGAGCCCGCCGGCCTGGTGCAGAGCGCCGCGCTGGGGGCCGCCCCTCGCAGCCCCCGGGCCTCCAGCCGCAACACCTGCAAGGCACCGTGTAAGAAGGAACGATGCGGGACACAAGCGATCGCCGGCCCACGCGGGACGCGCGCCCGCCGCAACGGCCCGGTGAACCGCGTCCCCCCCCGGCCCCGGCGGGGCCCAGGACACACACGCGCCGGTGCCACCGGCCCCTCGGTGGGGGGCGCTCGGTGGGCGGGGCCGCCGTTCCGCCCGCGCATGCGCACCGCCCCTCGACCGGCACCTGCGCCACGGGCCCGGGAAGGGGAAGGTCACCGGCCGGGTGCGTGCCACCGAGAGGGAGCCGAGCAACCGCGCAGGGGTAGGGGGGCCCGAGGAACAACCCCCTGCCCCTTTCCCCACGTCCGGCGTCCACCTTCCCCCTTACCTTGCGGGTCGCCACCCGGCCGCAGCCCAGCAGCGAGGGAGCCGCCATCTTGACGTGAGCCCGGACGGTGCGCGAACGCCGGGGCGGCTCCGGGCCCTCCCGGTGGGCGGGGCCTGAGCCGTGGGGCTTTGCCCCTGCCGGTGGCAGCAGCGGGGACGCCGTTGGCGAGGCCCGGTGGGACTGTCGAGTATAGAACGGTAGAATCATTTAGGTTGAAAAACACCTTTGAGATCATCAAGTCCAACCGTTAGCCCAGGACTGCCAAGTCCACCACTAAACCAAGGCTACGCACCCGGCGCTCCCTAGCCGTCTCCCATCCAGGTACTAACCGGGCCCGATCCTGCTTAGCTTCCGAGATCAGATGAGCTCGGGCATTCTCAGGGCGGTATGGAGGAGACACGCAGCCTTCCGGCTCGTGAGAGGCATGACCAGAACATTGTCAGTTACTTCCAACGCTTAAGGCAGAAAACACCAAGTATTTTAAAATAGAATCGCTGCTTTCAAGTTAAAAGCGGCCGTTTACATTGTCCATTATCTGCAGTTGTACACGGAGCAATTACGCGAAACGCGGCTATTGGAAATGGCTTCATCCTGCCGTGCTCTCTGTTGAGGCCGCGCCACCGGGACACAGCGCAGCTGCCGCCTGAAGCGCGGCCCCATCAAACCCCGCCAAGGGCCCGGGCGGGCGGGATCACCCAAACCCCGAGGCGCACAGGAAGGCTGCTGCTGCGCCCCGGCTGGGGATCCGCACCGCCGCCCGGCCCCTCCGGCTCCCCGCTGCGCGCTCAGGGGCGGAGGGCTGCGCTGAGCCCCGCCCGCTGCCCTCAGCGGCCCCGCTGAGAGAGCGGCCAGCGCAGCGGGGCATGCGGGCCCCCCGGGGGCCGGGGGTGTTCCCGTGCACCCGCCGTGTCACGCAGCGGGACAGGCGCTGCCTCGCGGAGCCGCCCCCGGCTGCGCAGGCGCAGCACGGCCACACGTCATTGCCTCGTGCCGTGACGCCCGTGCCCTGCGCCCGCCGCGGCGGCACGTGGCGCCGTTGACGCATGGAGGGCGGCGGCGGCGGGGGGCGCAGCCCCGGGCCCGGGCCTGGGCCGGCCCTGGCGCTCCGCGGGGCGCTCATGGTCGCCGGCGGCGGCGGGCGGCTCCTGGCGGCGCGGTACAAGGAGCCCGGGTCAGTGCTAGGCGGCGCGGCTGTAGGGTGGGGCCTGTCTCGCCGGCGGGGCCGGGGCGAGCGGGGCCGGGGCGAGCGGGGCCGGGGCCATCCGAGCGGCAGAGGCTGCCCCGCTGCTGGCCGGCAGCCGGGGGGCGGCGGGAGCGGCAGCAGCCCCGGCCTGTGCCCGCCTGTCGGGAGCGCCGTGGCGGCCGAGCGCAGCCTTCAGGCGCCCCTTCAGCACCCGCCGTTACCGAAATGGCGTTCCTCAGCTTTCTAGTCCTGCCGGTGTTCTGGCACGATCGCGCGCCACCAGGTGCGCGCCGCTGCTATGTGAACAGCGGGGTAAGTGCTAGTGACAAGCACAGCGGGTCTGACGAGTAAAATGTGCAGAAGTCACGGTTACGTTGCCAGCAGGTGACGATTTGGTTTGGCAGGTGTAAACTTGCGATGCTCCTGTGGCGCTTTGGGAGCCCGTTTGGCAGGGGGGGCCTCAAGGTATTGGCGGTGCTGCAAGTGACCACGAAATAGCATGTTACAAAGGAGTTGAGCTCTTTGTAGTTAAGCTCATGGTCGTTCTAGTGTCTTTAGTTTGTTGGTTTTTATTCACAGTGATGATGGTCTCTTCGTGTACGATTGCAGCAATGTAGAGAAGACAACCTTAGGAAATAAAGGGTGAGAAAATCTGCTGTTTTCCTAGAGGGAGCATCTCCTCTGAAGGTTATGTGGTAATGACGGTAATAAAAGAAAGACATGGGATGATTTCTTGATCAGGTGATGGCGAGTTTGGTTTTGCTAACCCTAGTGGATATATATGTATGTATTTTTTTCTTTCTGTTTCGTCCCAGAGGGGAGACTGTACAAGTTCTTAGAGAAACACCAGTAGTACAATCAGTGATTCTGTATGACTCTTCTTCGTCAAGACATCTACAGAGAATGCTGCATTGTTTATTAGGTCATCTAAGACAGAAAAAAAGATATAAACCAGTTACATAACTCCTCCTTCAGGTCTGTTCTCCAAGTCATGAGATTTCAAAACTTGAAAAAGTATTTTTCTTAGTTTATATTCTACCACTGGACATTGCTTTACCTGTAGCTAATTTTTCTGTTTTGTCCTAAATTTATATCAGGATCTGCTAGCACAAACCCTAGCGTTTTTTGGTTTTTTTGTAGTTTTTTTTTTTTTTTAAGCAGGTAAATTCAGGCTTAGACCTTATATCAGTTTCCTTTTTCTTAGCTTTTCTCTTTGCATTAATGTTCAAGTTGGCTCAGCATTTTAAGCACAAATACACAAATTGTTGTACTTTGTTCTTCATGCTCCCCCTTGGTGGTGTGAGAACAGCCATCTTTCTTAAGGATTTCAGGAACTCTCAGGTTGTGAACTGTTGTTTTCCTTCTCTCTATTAGGCAGGATGGAAAACTTACAGGTAAAGGAAGTGATGACATCCTGGCTTTTGCCTTCTCCCCATCAGGAGATTATTTTGCCTTGACAGATGACAGCAAACGTCTGATTCTGTTCCATACGAAGCCTTCCTGGGAATGTGTTAGCATCAGGTAAGGAAGCAGGATGTTGTGTGTCACTTTGTTATGGAGATATGGCTGATTCATTTAGAACTATAAAATAGTAGTGCTTGGGATGTTGCCATTTGTTGTCACTAAGCTTCCTGTTTATATCATTGGCTGAGGAAAGGATAATCTGTTTTCTTATTCCAGAAGATAGTATTTGTGTCCTTAAGAACTGAAACTTTACCTACTCCTAGTGAATGGTAAGGTTGGGCTTGCAAGAGTAATACTGAGTAGTTCAGCGAGTGCAATGTCTGCTTCTCTTGATTTGGAGAAGATGTTTTGAGGAATTTGTGAATTCTCTTAAAAGCAGATCTTTAGAGGTGGTCCCAACTGTTTCCGTTCTGCTGTACGGTCCTCTTGAGAAAACAGTCTGTAGCTGTCCACCAGAGGTCCTCCAGTTACAGGTTTTCTGCTGCTGCTTGTGACTACTGTTTGTGGAGAAAGAGGAGGAAAAAAAAAAAAAAAAGAGTACCATGAAGGACTTCCTGAGAAAGTACCTCAGCATATGACACCTCTGCTTCTGGTGGTCTCTGACAAATGCTGAGGCCCTGGTTGCAAAACAAAATAGAGTCTCTGTCTGCCTGGCTGTGTGTGTAGGGTACATGATGGACCTTTAACCAATGTTATCGTAAGTAAGTAATCACCAACAAAACCAGAAATGGTGAATTCTGTTCATTCTGCATTCTGTCATCCCTGTATGTCTTGCCCATAATATGCCATGGGGTAATTGTTTGATATTTCATTTTTCTGCTAAAAGATCAGCTAGGACCACAGCTGGATTTTTTGGGAATGTCACTACCTGCTATTAGGAAACCGGGAATGCAGGCAAAAGGGCCTCTGCATGAAAAAAAGAATGCTAGAGTTGAGCTATGTAACTTGCGCTGGTGTTCTGTGGCAAGCTATATATAAGTTTTCATGTGGTGCTGTCTCTTGTAGTCAGCTCATTTCAGACAAGGGGAACTTTTGACTTTTTGTGTTGTAAGATCAAAGGCAGTACAATGAACTTGGACCAAGACTTTTTCTTCTTGGCAAGGTAACCTATTTTGAAACTCTGCTGCCTGAGCCTGCAGTGTGTTAGTAGGCATTCTGTTCTATACATTTTTCCATTGTTACGGTGTTCCTTTAAACAGCCACTAAAAAATATTAGATTTTCTGATTCCTACCCTAAATACAGTGTATTGTTCTTTTGCCTCCAGATGATCACCAAATTTGAGAGCGGGTGAATAGAAATGTCCATTCCTTATGATCCCCGGTGACCCTAGTCGTTTGTTAACACACAGGACATAGAGGGGTTTGGAAAGAAAAGAATAGCAGCAGTAACAATAGCTGTTAAGTTGCAGAAGCATTTTCCAGAATAAGTGGTTAAACCTTTCCTAAAACTTGTTTTCTCACATATATGGTCCTTACATTTATCTGAAAAGGCGCAAGAAAACTGTTACCTGCTGCAATAGCAACTGGAACTATAAGATACTGGCAGATGATGAGGGACAGTCGGAATTCAAGTTCAGGGCTTTGCCTGGACAAGGTACCCTAAGACTGTGGTGCTCTGACTCTGGCTGTGAGGAGGAAGAGTCCTTGAGGTTCACAAGTAAGGGCTTCCTTTTACAGTAAGAAGTGGTAAATGGAGGAGTAGTTTCCACACAGTTTTCAGATGTGTTGTTGCAAAGGGCTTTTACTAGGAGAACTCCTACCTTGTCTTCTCTTTTCTGCATGTTTAACTTGTATTTTTATTATGGAGAGTTCAAAAAAGTCTGCTCGCTTTCTTTATAGAGTACTGGCAGGCTGCCTAGGTAAAATGCTCAGTTGAGAAAGCACCTAAGCAAAATGCAGGCATGCAGCTTTAATGGTCTCTTTTTTTTCTGTCACCCCCCCCAGGTGTTTGCTATTACATAGTTTAGTCTTTTAATAGGTCTCAAAAGTGCTATTTCAGACCCGTACCTTCCCTTAACATTATTCTCATTACTGCCATTTCAAGAATACTGCGTCTGAGAGCTTTTTGTCCAGTCTGTTGGCCTGTTTAACCGGGTCTGAATCCAGATTTGCTGAAGCTGCCATCCAGAGCTGTTCAAATTGTGCTGTTTTTCTTTCAGGTCTGTGAACAGGAGATGCACTTCCCTGGTTATTACAGCTGCAGAAGATAAGATTCTGGTTGCAGACAAGTCTGGTGATGTCTATTCTTACTCAATAACTGAACCCCAAGCAGATGGAAAACTTGAGCTAGGTCACTTGTCTCTGCTGTTGGATGTTGTAAGTACATGCCTCCTTGTAGTTAGTGTACAAACCTGCGTTCCTGCTTGTGTTTGGGTCTTTCATTGTTGCTCTTGTCCTAGGTTTGGGATTTCTGTTTTTTATATAAATGCAATACGTGGTCGGGATTTCTTCCTGCAGAGTTTGGTAAGGAAACAAGCTTACCAAAGGGTTACCTATTGGGAAAGTGTGTGTGTTTAAGAAGGCTTCATGTTACAGTCACAGAAGACTTAGTGATAGAATGTATATGAGAATTCACCTAGTCTGTCATGTCGGTTGGGTTCTTCAATGTGATAAGTTTCTCTTTTTAACACTCAGTGGGACGTTTGCCTGTAGTGTTGGAGCTCAGTGGATTTCACTGGACCTGGTAGTCAGTGTCACTTGTCTTAGCCAAAGTTACTGTCATAAAGATGTATGCTTCTGTTTTTGGTGGAAAAGCATGGCTTAATAGCTGCGCCTGTCATTGAGAATCAGGAGCAGCAGACAGTTTACTGCTTATCTTTTTTTCTCCTGGTTAGAAAGAATTGTATTAAAACAAGCATTGAACCGCCGGGCACTTAAACTCTCCCTTTACCAACAGGCACTGAGTCCTGATGACCGGTATATCCTAACTGCAGACAGAGATGAGAAGATCAGAGTCAGCTTGGCAAAGGCTCCTTATAATATTGTATCTTACTGTTTGGGACACACAGAGTAAGTTCGTTGTGTGCAAAAGTTATTGTGTGCAGCTCTTCCCTGTGTCTCAGTGGATGAAATGATTGTCTCTTCTAGTCATAGTAGATTAACGGCTAAGTCTGTATTAGAATCATAGAATGTGTTGAGTTGGAAATGACTTTTAAAAGTCATATAGTCCAACCCTCTTGCAATGAGCAGGGACATCTTAAACTAGTTTAGGTTGCTCAGAGCCCTGTCCAACTTGACCTTGAATGTTGCCAGGGATGGGGCATCTACCACCTCTCTGGGCAACCTGCTCCACTGTTTCACCACCCTCACTATAAAAAAAAATTCTTTCTTCTTTCTAGTCTGAATCTACCCTCTTTTAGTTTAAAACCATTACCCCTTGTCCTATTGCAACAGACCCTATTTAAAAGTCTGTCCCCATCTTTCTAATAAGCCCCCTTTAAGTATTGAAGGGCTGCAGTAAGGTCTCCCCAGAGTCTTCTCCAGGCTGAATGACCTCAGCTGTCTCAGCCTGTCCTTATAGCAGAGGTGCTCCAGCCCTCTGATCATTTTTGTGGCCCAACTCTGGACCTGCTCCAACAAGTCCATGCCTTTCCTGTACTGAGGACCTCGAAGCTGGACATAGTACTGCAGGTGGGGTCTCACCAGAGCAGAGGGGCAGAATTGCCTCCCTGGACCTCCTGGCCACAAGAGACTGCAGAGTCTGGAGACTGTTAGTTCAAGATGGAGCCCCCCTTAGTCTTAGGAAGGGAGGTCTTAGTGATTAGCATGGACAGATGTTAATCTAATGCCGTCTCAAGGCAGAGCTCAGACTTGGAGGTTCTGTGGTAATACAAAAGAAACCTGGCTGTATCAGTAAGATACACTCTTTCTGCCTGGACATTAGACTGCAGTGAACTAGAGGCTGCAGAATGGCTGCATAAAATAGATTCAAGGAATCACGCTTCTTAATGTAGTTACCTGGCCTTTCTGGTAGCTGAGAAAAGGGACTTGGTGTTTTTCTTGAGATTGGTTCTATTGCTGTGGGGAAGAACAGTTAGGTAGGTAGAAGGGTCTGCAGAAGGTGGATTGTAGGGGATATCCCTGTAGAAAGATAATGTGCTGCTGCTGTGTTACTAAGCCTAGTAAAATTCAGGGTTCGCTCTGCATAAAAACAGGAAGGATGTTCCTTCCTTTCCCTTCCTTTCCTTTCTCTTCCATCCTGAAGTGAAGGTCCTTCTATTCCCAGGGATCTGAAGAGTAGAGGGCAGCAAATCAGCCTGCTAGCTGTGTGGATGTGGTTCAGATGTGCTCTGACTTGCTAGGAGACAGGTACTTGTTTTGCTATAGGAGTAAGGTTTTTTTCTAGCCAGTTGATCTGGACTTCCTTTTCAGCCTGCAGGAGGGGACTGTATTTTCCCTTTACTTCTCAGCAGTCATTTTACTGCGAAGAAGATTCAGATGGCAAATAGACTTTTAAAAGACTTTTTAAGCAGCAAAATGTAGAGGGAAATGTCTATCAGTTGTGGTATTTTCAAAGTCTGTTCACTTTGCCTTCTATCTCCACATGGTTTTGTGGACTTTTGGAGGTTTTTTTTGTTGTTGCTGGTTGTTAGGGTTTTTGAGTAGGGTAGGGGGGTTGTGCAAGTTTGGGGTTTTTTTTTTGTGTGGCTGCTGCTACATTTTGAAGTCCCCAGTGACAAGATAGCAGCGAAGATGTGACCCTGCGTAGGGTGGAGAATGCACGTAATTCTGCTTGTCTGTCTGTCTCTGAGTTACTTGGGGTTAATGACACTCTTCCAGGCATGTTCTTCCATAAGATGATGCAACGCGGTGCAGTCAACTCACTGTATCAGAAACAGGAGTTAAAGACTCTCTGACTGGGGAACTTGAGATATGGGTAGCAAACCTATCTACAGTTGCCCACCAAGGTGTTTCAATGGAGCGTTTAGGACATGGATTAATTTGGAGTGTCAGTCTGATTTTAATAAACATCATTTGGTAGTCTAATCTGTGGAGAATTGGCATAGTATAAAAGCAAGAGACTACTGAAGTTAAAGATCTAAGTAGTCTTTGATCAGGCCAGTTTCTATAGCATATTTACAGAGCCGTGTCTGATGTTTCCACCTACTGTGTACACAGTTGTACTTTCTAATGAATAGAATTTGATCGTCAGAAAGACTCTTCTAAACGGGGGCTGTTTTGTCTGCACAAAGAGTTCATTAGTGGCTGCAGAGTGGAAAGGCACTTAGTGTAAATTAATTGAAATATATTTAAAAATGCAATATTTAAATTAGGAATGAATGAGCAAAGGTTTACATAAAGCAGCTGTAACTGTTGTCTTGTTTCACACTCCTGGATCTTCTTTCAGTGAGGTGCGTGGTGACTCTTGCTGGATCTGCCATTACTGCTTTGTCATGGAAGTTTGTATTACAGTGGCCAAATCTCTTCTTTCTATTTATTTTTCCTCTTTATTTTTTTAATGGCCTTAATATTATGCCCATTTTAAAGCAAGACTGTCCCACTCAGGTAATGTTCTGCTCAGGTCACTGTGTTTTAAGTTGCTGAGCATTAAGTTAATTAACGAATTCCAGAAGTTCAGGTCCCTGTTACTCAGCAAAGGCAAGTCACGGTAGACACAGCAGTATTACATATTTCTGAAAAATAAGGTTTCTGGCTGAATGTAGACACTGGTGGTAAATTGTCACATTCTTGTTTTAAAAATCTGTAAAGATTGCTTTTGAATGGTCTCCAGCTGTGATGGGAGAGATGTGGTACTCTGAAAGCTGATTCATTGTTGTTGCTGTGTTTCAAAAGCATCTGTTGATTTATGTTTTAAATGTGTGTCATGAGTTGAGAAAGGGCAATGTGCTACCCAAGTAAATCTATCTCCATTGGTATTTTCTTGGTCTAAATGGCAAAGCTCGCAGTCGGGAGAAAGTCGATAGAATTCCTTGAGTGCAGATGGGGAAATATTTTTTTCCCATTAAGTAGAAGGTAGTTTGTGTAGCATATATGAAGTACTGTAGACATATTTTTTTTCTCCCTCCCAATTAGCTTGATGTCGAGAATCTGTTTATTTTAGAGTTACCTTTAAAATTGGTGTTTTCTCTTACTGTGTGTGTTTAAAGACCAGTGTCATGCAAGAGAGTTCAACTTCTCACTACTTTCCCTTTAGGTTTGTGAACAAAATACTTGTAATACCCAACTGTCCTGACCTACTGTTATCAGCTTCTGGGGTACGTATTGCAATTTCTTCAGAAAAGTATTTCTCAAAAATACAGATTTTAAAGCCATTGTTTGCTTGTGTTTCCCTCAGGTTCCTTGGAATACTTAGCATCATCTCTCATGGTTTACAGCATGCCCTCTCTCTCCCTCCCCCCCCCCCTTTCTCAGTTTTCTCTTCAGTATTCACCCATTCTGTTCCTAGATAATCTTAAGAGCCATTTACTCTGTTTATAGCATGGCTAGCTGCTTATTAAGATCTTTGGGATGGAGAAATCACAAAGTCCTCAGTATTTCTTCATCATTAATTCTTGCTTTGGAGCACAGACAAACTTTAATCGTTGGACTGTTAAACAACTTTGAAGCAAATGAGTATTATGCTAGCCTGCCATGATAATGAGTGTTTTGAGAATGAATGGCCTTAGAATCACAGATATTTTTAGAGCTTTTAATGTGAGAAAATTGTTCCTTCTACACCCTCCCACTTGCTTTCCCCTGGGCGACTTGTTCTGGATTATGTCCTTGTCTGTATGTCCTCATAGTATGTCCAGTGCATGTTATGTAGAGATTGCAGTGCAGTGCCTCGCAATGCTTGGATGAGGACTGAAGAAGTGAGTGTTCCGTCCATTCCCTCCCCCCAGCCCTTTTCTGAAATTGATGGCATCCTGCTGTCATGCCAGACATGTACAAAGGGAGTAGATGGAGTTGGTCTATAATAAGGGAAACAATATTCTTTGTTTCCCAGACTACCAAAACTACATAGGAAACAATTGTTTTCTGTGAAGATGTGAAGATCATAGTAATCCTTAGTGTTTGGTTTCAGCTGCTGCTCTTGCCTTCCCTAAGGCTCTTGTCTCTTGTTCCTTTAATACTTAGCAACTCTAGTGTTAGTGCTGCATGTGGCTGTACTTCATTCTTAGCTCTTGGATTACTCTGCTTTTCCAGAGAAGTGTTTAGCTTCTTTCTTGGAGGTTACTAAAGCAAGCAAGAATTTGGGTGATAACAAGAGTAGGAGTGGAGAAGGGCAACTTGAAAGAATAGCCATTAAAATGCTGAGCACATGTATTACTGTGCTATTTGAAATTAGGCTTGAAATGTCCTCCTCCAGCTACCCAATTTCCACTTCAGAAGGAGAACTAAAGTTAGTGTGATTGAATAATTTAGAATGGAGAGGAAAAATTGTGTTAATTAAAATGTTTTATCTGCAGTTTGAGGTCTTAACTAAATGACTGTTTAGCAGCTTCTGTGGGAAGCTCTCCAGGGAAATAGGATTTAGCTGAAGGCCACAAATGGCTTCTCTTTGCCTGAGGTGCTGTTAGTAATAGGCTTGTGTCTGCTTCCCTCTGTCCAGGACTTGACTTTGAGGCTTTGGGAGTACAAAAGTGGAGAAGAAGTGTACTGCTGTCATCTAAGTAGCATCTGTGGGCCTGAGACAACCAAACCCGACCAGGTACTCCTGTGTGTGTGTCAATGCTTTTGCTATCTTCCTGATCCTTGTGACTCCCAAACGTGGTGTTTGCATTTTGTTGGGAGTGCTTCCCTTCTGTCGGTGGGTTCAGAAGTTATGTGAGGCCTGTGAGTTGCTGTTACAATAGCCTGGGATTTCAGGAAAGGTAGAAGGTTCTTGTGTGCATTTATAAATGTGCCAAGCAGTAACCAAAAGAACCTGTTTGTAATTCTTCCCAAATGTAAGTTCTGCACACTGGAGAAAGCCTTCACGTGAAAATGTTACCAAAACCACAGGTGCCAGAGAGTCTTGGTGCCAGAAAATACCTTGTAACACTGGAAAAAAACTAAAAAATCGCCTGTTTTTATAAAATACCTAGAATTTCAAGTGTTACAGTTGCAATTTATCTGAGCAAAGAGCAGTGTTGTAACATTTGTAGGCAGTCACCTGCAATAGTACTACCCCACAGAGTCAAAACACTGGGCTTGGGTTGTCTGAAGCTGGGCGGTATCCAGAATTAAAATGTCCAAGTCCTACATGAAAACTGAATACCTCAGCAGCTCTCCCTAGCTTGCAGCCTGTACATGAGTGCTGTCGTATGTGTGTGTTTGGGGTGCTGCTGTGATAACGGGATGCTAATCTGATGTGAGCAGTGGTTCTGGTTGTACTTGATCTCTGGTTTTGTTCTTTCTTGTCACATGAATTGACATATGACCTTATAGCAGTGTTACAGCACTTGTTCTTGTCCCTACTTTGTATGTCATATTAAGCTGGCTGCTAATCTGTTGAGTCATTTAAGAGTTGTTCATTTAACCACCCATCCTGCTGGGTGTGTTTTTCATGTGAATCTTTAAACTGCTTTCTCTGAAGTCCACAGCTGCCTCCCAGTTGTTAGGTGACTGGGAAGCCAGCAGCTGTGCATGGCTCTTGAGGCAAATCCACTGCAGAATTTGTATCCAGACTGAAATTAAATTGGAAAGTCCCCTTCCCTTGTGTTTTGTTGTGGTTTTGGTTAGTCAGTGTGTTGTGCTTGGCCTCTCCCAGCAGTCGGGAGCCATTCACGGGCATCCGTCAGAGATTCTTTGACGTCCATATACGTCTGGCCTGTTTTGTTAGTGGGATTCCCAGTTACTGAACTGGGAGCATAACTGATGGAAGGACCAAGCTGCTAGGTACAGACCCAACAACTTGAGTTTTTTTCTGTGTGAAAGACATCAGTAAGTTGTTCTTTGTGTTGAGTAATAACTTGCAACATTGTAGGTAAGCCCAGGATGGCAGCCACTTGGATCATAGCATTCAAAGCTTAGATACTGGAAATCTTGGGTTTGGAATTCAGAGTAGTATCCATACATTAACCTGCACCTGAACTCGAAAGTATACTTGAAAGTACACCTGAGCCAGAGACCTCTGGTACACATTCACAAGGTCCCTGGCTCATTTCAGACTGAGTCTAGTACTTGAAATCTTTGAAGTTGTTAACTGCTGTTTCTTTTTTTCACAAGCAAAAAAGGGGTGTAGCAAGTTAGGCAACAAGCCCATCTAGCGGGCATCCTCTTAGAGTCTGGGTGCAGCAGGATTTGAGTAAAGAAAGGAGAATTAAGACTGAGGCAAACCTGTAAAATTACTGCATATAGTCTTCTGGAAATAAGTGGCTTGGGGAGTTTCATAGCTGAGGTGTTTTCTCTTTGTGTTCAAAAGTAGCTAATGTTGAAACAGTGTGGTTTGACAACCATCAAATCCACATCCACAGCAATGTTGTAAGGCATTTCCTTTGGAGGGAAGAATGGTTTTATTTTAAAATAGTTTGCCTTCTAGCTTTACTGGATCATTGAGGACTAGTAAGCAACTAGCTGTGAAGTGAGGAATCCTATTATTAATTTTAAAAATGCTACTTTTTGCTTAGACTGGCTTAGCATTTAGAAAGATAGCTTGCCTATAAATTAACGGGGCTTGGTCTCACACTGTATTCTAACCTCATTGCTTACAAACTATTATTATTTTTTAAAAAAATGAAGCTATAATAAACTTTGAACATAGCATTGGATAAACTAACAAATGTTAGAGGAAAAAAACCTTGTGGCTGCAAGCAGGAATTGATTTTAAAAATAATCTCCAACTCTCTTAGAATGTATTTGAAGGCTTTTGGACATAGTTCAGTAATACTTGCCTTGCCTCCTCACACACCTGATAAAGTCCCTTCCATAGGATACTCTGTGCTGATGGAGTCTCTCAGCAGAAAGTTGGGGTGCCCATTCACTGAGGAGTGTCAGTTTAGCTTCTTTACCTCGGTGTAAGCAAGCAATGACAGGGAAAATCCACAAACTGTGGGTTAATAAATGTAACACAACAGTTAATAAACTATTCCTGCAGTGTTTTGCAGTTCTTCTGTCCACTGCCGTATGTGTCTCCTAATGGTGGTCTTGGAAGCCTCAGGCTGGCCTGTTCCTTGAATCTGTGAAATTCTGCTCACTGCCCACTCTTACAGGGGTTTTAAAAATCTGTCTCCGGTGACACTAAATTTGCACAATGCTTGAGGGATGCCAAAGACTCAGTTGACTTCTGGAGTTTGTACACACTTGGAATGGTGATCAGGCAGTGTCTCAGTGATTACAGACAGATAAATGACAGATTTAAACCTTAATACAGTGCATTGCCACTTTTGTGCTGTATGCTACACAGCTGTCAGTACGTGCTTCTTTCAGAACAGTTACAGTCTCAATGGCCAGCAGGACCAAAGGAGGAGATTTGTGTTTTGCTGGCATCATAGTGCTAGAAATGCCAGAGGTGTTGTTTGGTGGTAGTATTTAGTCATGCTATGTATCCAGGTGTATCAAAGATCACCTTCAAAACCTACTGTAACATTTACAGTCTGAATTTAAGGGAACAATGTCTTGAGTCAGCACTTCGTCGGTTGTAACTAGCAGCTGTCTGCAGATGACTCCAGCAACCAAAGATCAGATATCGATAAGTGTGTTTTCTTGTCTTCTGCATTACATTTTTATCATTGATAACCACTGTGAATGCACTGAAGCTTGAAACACAGCTTGAAGCATGGAAAAATGGATAACGATAATGGAATTATCTGTAATGATGGGTCATGTGAGCACATAAACATGGGCTTATTTTGCTTGGCAGATAATGAATATGTGTTTTGGGAATGTAACAATGTTTTTGAGCAGTATAGCATTGGTTTCAGCTGATGGGTTGCAGATCCTCAGTTCATTTTTTCACTAGAATGGGAGTAATTCTCTAATTTCATAGTGCTATATAAATATTTTTCCTGCTTCAAAGCTTCCGCCTCATCTGATCCTCTTGACAGCAGAAGCTTGTTTAAAGTCCAGAAGAAGAATTGCACAACTGTACCCCACTGCTCCAGTACATTAATTTTTCATAGGGTCACCTCTTCTCACAGATGACATCAAAAGTTAATTTTAAGGTGTTGGCAGGCTGATAACAGTGTCATATAAATGCTGAATAAGTTCAGAGAGTATCAACTGAACATCTGTTTATCACAGACTGCTCCTGTAGCTTGTCTTTAAATTAACTGATTTTATAGGCTTGTCCTTGAACAAGATACTACTCCAGGTCTTGTAATCATTTGCTGATTGTTAATTTACCTACACATGTAAAGGAAAGAGCTTGCAAAGAAGATACATTTTCTTGGTCTGTCCAGCTGTGGATAACACTTGGTTCAAATCAAAATAGCCTTCTCCTCCCTCCCACAGTGAGGGTGGGGGAGAGCTGCTGCATACTTCAAGTTCACAGAACCCTTTGTCTCTCTGACAAAGCACTCCTGTGTAGGTGGGCACTTCCCATCGCTGCACTTGCCCTGCATGTTTGTCATGAGACAGGCATAAAAGCAGTGCTTTGTTATTAGAAGTAAATATCACAGGTTTGGGGTTTCTATATATATATTTCTATATATCTTGGCTTGTTCCTTTAAATGTCTAAAGAACCCACTGGTGGTTTGCAACAGGAGCTGTCAGTTCTACTCTAAAGCTGTGGTATAAATGGCTCCATACTGCAATAACTACATTTAGATGTATTGGCTGCAGAGGACCTTTCTGATTCAGCCCACTCATCCTGCCCAGTATTTGGAACTGCAAGCATTTTTTATGTCAGTGTGAAACAGGGATCCTGGGTCCCAATGCTAAATATGGACTAACAACTTAGTATTTCTGCACAGTAGCAAGAGATTAGTCCCATCTGTTCCCAACAGCTCTGAAACACATCATCGTTTTGATAATGTTTTTTGTAAAGTGCTCCTCTTCTGTTCATATTGGCATACAGGCATCTGAATACGTGAGTGAAAGGTGTGCGCATGCTGTTGTTCTTGCTTCCTTCCGTGAGATTGTATCACACAACGGATTTAATTTTTTTTCTCATGTGCTTGAGATGCACTATGTAACCCTGGCTTTCAGATATATTTATACTATTAAATATCTTTCCCACTGTTGGTTTATCTTTAAGTAGTTGCATCATGTACCACTGACAAAATAGTTAATTCTGGTATTAAACTTGCTGACTTGAATGTTTGGAAGCTGTACAGCTTGTTTTGCTTTTCTATGTTGATTGCAAAATTCAGAAACAAGCACCCTGACAATGCCTATACATCAGCTGGTAGCTCAGAGGGTAAAATCCCATGGTTACTCCCAAATTCAGCTGAACCTGGTGATCCAGATGGTTTGTCTAGTGACCAGTGTCATGTCAGGGAAGGAGGTGAAGGCTGGAAAGTAGATAAAAGGAAAGAGGACTTGAGGATGCACCTGAATTCTGCCAGCAGGGTGTCAAGAAGATGTATTTTCCCTGGCATAAAGGAGATAACTCTAGTAGGAAGGCTTTTATTAATCAGAAATGCTGGTGTTATAACTACTTAGAAAATATACTTGAGAACCAGCCTTTTGCCTTTGCAGTTCCATCTTTCACATTACATAACAGATACTTTTGGAAAAGCACCCTAGGGCATCTTATTGCAGTTTCTCTGCTCCTCCCAAGCTCTCGCTTCCCACTCAGGGAGCCTCAAATCAGTTTTTATATATTTCAAGTAGTATGTTTTGTGTAGCAAAGGTATTTCTCTGATTCTCTCCCAGGTAAAACTATGTGTCTTCTAAACTGGGAATGTTGTGTAGGGTTTTTTTGTTGCTGTTGGGTGTGAGATTATAATTTTTTTTTTAGTTTGTTCGAGGATTTTGTTTGGTTTTTTTCTTAATGAGGAAAATGGCCTCTGGCCGTCTTGCCTTGTTCTTCAAGGCATGTTTTCTGTTAAGCAGTATGGCTTCACCCAGACGCAGGTTGAAAACAGAGGCATCACAGCAAGGATATTAGCTGTGCCTCACTATCTTCTTTTTTTTTAACAAACATAACAGCAACAGCAGCTAATGGCTTGTGTTTATAATCTCTGAGCTGCTAGTGTGATATCCTGGCTGAGCGGGCTTAATGTCGATGTTTTTGCCATTAGCGTCGCAGGAGAGAATGTTTGAAGGTGGTGTACTTTTCCTTCATCTGTTAGTTTGTCTATTAAGAGTAGTTCACTAAAACCTTTGCATTTGATCTCTGGATGGCTGTGAAGGGAGAAGTGCGGAAAACTTCATAAAACAGCAAACAGTGGCGCAGTTTAAAGGTAATTATGTTGCTTAACTTGCTGTAAATTAAGACATCTTCTGTATTTTAAAGGCTGAGATGTGAAATGGAATGTGAATTTTCTGCCCATAAATGGTCTTGACTTACAAGGATGTTTCTTTTTCTTTTTTTAATAGAAATACCCTGTGTCAAGAATAACCTACTGCTGTCAAGGTGGTTATGTTGCCATTCTATGTGACTGGTAAGAGTAAATGGGGAAAAAAGGCTAAAATCATCATGGCTCCTGCAAAGGCAAGAGCGGCTTTCCCTGCTGGCTGTCCTAACTTTCCCCTAGCCTGCAGTACTTGGTACTGTGGATCTCCAAGTGTCCCAGGCATGCCTGCAGCCTCACAGGGAGCCTCTGAGTCCTTATTGTGCTTGGTCTGCGTGCAAGGGTTACCTGGCTTAGTTAAATTTTGCAGACTTTAGGATGCCTTTCCATCACAGGAGGAAACACACGACGAGGATGTGTGAGAGCCCTCCTTGGTGCTCAGGATGTCTCCCAAAATTGCTGTGCGTGACGCCCATGTGTTTTAGGTCCAGTTTTGTTCAGGGTGCTGTGGTGATGGAACGGCCAAACTTCTGTTACCATATTCTGCTCCTGTAGATGGGTTTGGCCATTCTGTTTAAAACCCCGGCGTTGCTTCAGTTTAAAACTGTGGAGAGGCTACGTTGATTTTGGAGGTTCAGATAGGTGTGTTTGTGTAAGGAGAGAGTGCTCAGGAGCTGAAGGGCCTAAGCACTGAAGCTTTACAAATCCAGCTGGCAAGGAAGTGTCTTACGGGGATGGACAAGCACTCTTCCCCTCTCTTTCCACAGCACCTTAAGCCTGCTAAGGAAGCTGTTCTTCCCGACAAAAGCTTGCCAACAGGAAAAGGAGAGATTGCCAGAGCTACCTGTACAGTGAAATCTGTAATCTGTCCCCTCAGTGGACTTGCTCTTGGCCAGAGCAAGGATCCCCGTCATGCATTCTGCATGGGCATCCAGAGTGGCCCTGGAGGGAGAAGCCATGTCAGCTGAGGGCTGTGCCTGTGTCACTTAGCCCAGGGGCCATGCTGCGCTCTGCGTCAGGCTTTTATTTCTAACTCCACAGCCTAGCATTTCTGAACAGTGCTGTCACGTGGACCTGGTAGGCCACTCGGGAGGGAGCCATGGTGTCCTGCCTGGCACACTGGGGACCTGTCTGAGGGAGGTTAGGAAGCTCTGCACGTAGAGGCTGTGGCTGTTAGAGGAGTGAGTCCTGATGGGAGAGGTGGAGATGAGTGCAGTGCCAGAGTCCCGTTCTTCAGCCGTGTCAAGATTTCCTGTCCCTCTTATTCCCTCCTCCCCTCCCTGGTATGTAATTCCCTTCCTGTTTTATTTTGACTGGTGCTTGGCTACGTATTCCATCAAGTGAAGCCTTGTAGGCCAGTGTGCTATGATGCACCACTCCTTATATAAATCTTTAGTAATTCTTATGAAATTCCATTTGCTACCTTTTCTTTTAAAGAAAGGGCAGCGTTGACTGCTTTTTCTTTCATATAACACTTGAAAAGCTGTTTGATGTGTTACGTATTTACAGCTTCTGTCTCAGATCATGTAAGCAAACTGCACTAGAAACGCTAGAGTATTTTTTGCAATTCCTAATGACTTTGCTTTGGCTCTGTTTGGAATTAGCGTGGGTGTTTGTAGTTTGCTGTGCAAGTGATGGCTGTAGGTGGATTCGGTAATAATGGTAATTAAGTTTTTCCTCTCAAAAGTATTCCCACAGTCTACATCTTTCAGCTTGATGCCATTGCCCAACAGCTAGTTTACAGACAGCAAATCTCTTTGAAACATAAAGGTTGGGACATTGCATTTGAGGAAACGGGAGATCTCTGGATTTTGCAGGAAGACAATGAAGCTCCTCTTCAGTTGTACAGACCATGTGATGATCAGTGGAAGGTAGATACTTTTGTTACACTAGCATCCTGAATGTTTTGTGTTGCTTTGAGGCCATAGCAAAAATGAGTAAACTATGTTCCATGAAAGCTAAATGGCACATTTCTCTGTTTGTGTCTTGAGATGGCATAGAAGGCATGGGTACACATCTCATTCTGCTTCTCACCTGTGTATAACACAAAGCTACTGAGAGCTTATGATGAATACCAGTCTCTTCTCTCGTAAAGCTGACATCTGCCATAGCAGGATCAAGCAGAGTGGTTGTCAGCTGTTGCACTCAGTACTTCAAACCATTGTCTGTGCTACACTTGATTATTTAAAAAAAACCCACAAAACAACAAAATCCCTTTCTGGTTTGCTCAGATAGGCTTTCCACACAGCCTTCGCTGTGCCTGCCTCTGAAGGATCCTTTGGGGGACGAGGCATTCTGGGAGCATTAAGGGGATTTTTTTTTTTCCCCACGAACAACAGGAGTCAAATTTGAGTAATGTGCTATCGAGTTCTCTATAATAGCCTGTTAAACAACTGGAAACTCACTTGTTATCCTTTTACGTCCCCAGCTAACTATGGTACAGCTGTGAAGTGTTTTTAAATGAAATTTCCAAGTATGTTCTGTGGCCCTTATGTGTTTCTTGTGATATTCGTTTTCCTCGCAGATTAGTAAGTGGGAATCTGTTTTCTTTTCCTTCAAGTTGCAAAGCTTCCCCAGCAGAACACGTGATCTCAGGCCAGGGTTCTATAGCAGTCCTGGAAAAAAGGAGCCTAAAAGAGGTTGTGGGGGGCTTACGCTTACTCTCCTTTCACTGTACTCATTTGAGAGCTGTTGCAATTTTGTGTGCCATGAAGCATGAGATTAGATGATATTTTGGAAATAATAAACAATATTCCTTCTCTTCCCAGGCTGTAACTGATGACAAAGGACTACAGAAGATGTCAAAATATCTTCAAGACAACTGGACAGTGTTTGAAGGTAGAGAAATTTGGTCTAAAGGCCCAGGAAATGCAGTTTTTATAACTAAAGCATGAATCTAGGAGCAGAATTAGAGTTCAGGTCTGTTCAGCTGGCTGTTGAAGTTACTTCATCTTTCAGTTTTCTCAGTTTCGTCACTCCATCTGGTATGGCAGTTAGTGTAGTACATTAAGTGTGTTCAGGATACTGTTACCACAAAATGATGTAGGCATTTAGATCTGAATTATACCATTCTAACTGTTTTACTAGACACCTTATCACAGGGATGTATCTAAACACCCTATGATTGAGCTGCCAGAGTCTGTCTTACTGCTGTGATATTGAATACTGTTGTTTGTTTGTTTAGTCTCTTTAACTGGCAGTGATACTCTTATCAGAAGTATAGTGGAGACAGTAAGAATGGAATAGCCATGGGAGGAGCAGCTTTGCTGTAAAGATGGGCCATTCAGGTCCACCGTGGCAAGGTAGATTGTGTGGAGTTTGCTGTGGCTGGAGGGTGTGACCCTGGATGGTATCACAGATGAAATTGTTTGCTGTCAGGGCTGGTTCATTTTGTTCTTGATTCCTGCCCCACCTCTAGTCTCTGAAAGAAAAGTAGTACATGGTTTACTAGTTCAGAAGCACCCAATGCTTGTAGGATTTTTTTATGTAAAAACCACCCAACTTTACTTAGAAGCTGAAATTATGGTGGCTGCAGGACAGAGAAAGATTGCAGCACATGCCAGTGGATATCTCATTGTGTATTGAGAGTTGATTAATTGAAATTTCTCTCCTGTACTTTGCTGGGAAACTGGGAACCTTCCTTAAAAAAGTTGTTACAGTCCCCATTGGTCTTTTAGTCTGTTCTTGGTGGCCATACATAAAGATGGAAATGTTGCAGGAATCTGCAGTCTAATGTAAAGTCGTCTTAGTGTCTAGTATTGGATGGCTTAGAGTGTAGCTGTGATTAAGTTGTTCATTAAATTGTCATTAAGCTGGTACAGTCTTTGAAATCAAAGAGGAAGTCAGGTACTCCTTTGGAAGGGAGAGTGTTTGCATGTAGATGTTGCTGACTTGATAGTTACGGCCAGGCAGATAATTAGAAGTACGAGGTGTGAGTGAAAATGAACAATAGAGAAGTAAAAAGAGTAGGCAAGGGAAGAGGTTCTGAGCTTAATTAGCCACTGTAACAAATTACTGTGATATGTGGTAGCCAGCTGCATCTGCAGCTGGGAAGGGAGAACTGCTCAGATGACAGGGTCTATTATTGTTAATTAGTAAGGAGAGGCTCACTTGATGAGCACTTATTCCAGTGCATAATTAGTGCTTGAAAAGGTAGTTACTCCTTTTAAAAAAGGTGATCATTACATTGTTTAAACCCAGTCTTAATTTCTTCCTACTGTCCCTTTATAAACTTGTTTAACCTGATTGATGATTCTGTAGGTTTTAAGACATGTAGGTCAATCTTGAAATACACGTTGAACAGTTTGACATTCTGCTTGTAACTGATCCCAGAGAAAGATAGATCAAGATTTAGTGCAGACCAATAAAGCAGAGACTATCATGGGTATTCAAACTGACAGCATGCAATTTCTCCCAGGGCCAGAGGCCAATAAATTGTTTACTATGTGAGTGCAAGATCTTTGAAAGTAAACGTGTATGCTTTGCTCAGTGCCAGCAAGGGAAAATTGCTGGAAGGAACGAGAGGATGCTGTATGTACACTACTGTGGAGTAGCACACTAACTTCAGGACCAAACCCTAGCAAATCGGCCCTTTAAGATCAAGAATTTTTGATAGCAGGAAAAGTAGGAATATAAAAAGAACTAGAGGTAACTGGCTTTGTCAGGTATCACTCTTAACAATTTTTAGAAATGTGGACCTAGCCAGCTAGTGTTGTTCTACAGAAACAACCTGATCAGGTTTTTTGGGATAGTAGTTGTATAAGCTTGGAGTCTTGGAGATGGTGTGATGAACATTATGCAGAATTCACAGAAAGTTAAAACCATTGGAGTGAATACTTAGAAATGAGTACATTGCTGTTTGAAGTCTACTTCTTTTGAGCTTCTTTTAGGTTAATACTCTAGGAGACCAGTCACAATTAGGCATACCCTTTGCAGGTCTTGGGGAACAACTCCAATAAGATGTCTAACAAGAAGTCGTGACAGCAGTCATTTTAAAAACAGAAGCCTTGAAGTCTGCAAGTGTCCAACATGTAAGGAGAGCTGCGTGCTCTCTTTGCTTCAGTGTCAGGTGCTTGTGTCTGTGAATGTTTTTAGCCTAAAAATGGAGACTGTGCATGGCTGTGTGAAGGCTAAACAGATGCTAACCAGCACTAATCACAGTGTAAATGCTGATATTTAATAAAGTGAATAGGACCACAGGAAATTAGTTGAAATTCCACTGTCTGTAATTATAGTACAGGAAGTAACTGATGGGACCCCCAAGGGAATTAACACTTGTCTTGTGTTCTCGCTTTGCCCAATTGCAGGTTTTGTTGGTGCAGAGAGCCACTACAGCAGTCTCTACAAGGCTTCATTTGATAACATGGCTGCCTACTTACAGAGGAAGGAGGAAAGGTTACAGCAGCAGAAAAAGAAAAGGCAGGATCTGCAACGCGGCTCGAATGGACAAACAAAAAAGATGAAGACTGAAGAATCATCACTATGACATTTGCTAGCTTGTAACTTTTGCCTTGCTGAAAAGAACTGATCCAACTGTGGACTGCTTTTAAGTGCAAAATGGATTATGGAAAAAGGCTGGTTTAAACATCTATTCAGATTCAGGTTTTCAAGTAGCCTGACATGACAATATCCTGCTTGCAGCAGATAATGCATTTACAATATGTCTAAGCTTCTAGCTGCATACAAGTATTAGCGGTTCAGTCCTAGGAATCTCTAATGCATGATATATGAAAATTGGAGATGGTGTTTTCCTCGAGACGGAATTTCCTTTTTGCCTACCATGTTCAGGCTTTGTTCTTCAGGTGGAAGTGCACTGATTAAAGTTGATGTGTTGGGTTTTTTTCTTTTGTTTTTGTTTTAAAGGTCTGTTAGTTAATATAACTAGCTTAGTGTTCTGGCTATGGGAGAGGGAATGTAGCAAAATCCTTGCTGTATATAAAACATTTTAGCTGAGATTTCGCCATCCTTGTTTTAACCCTTTACCTTCAGTTCATATGGTAGGAATTGTGCCTAGCTTTCAATCCATTGCTTCTTGCTTGTGGCATATTTCTGTAAGAGGAAACGCAAAAATAGATTTTATACATTGGAAAGTAAAAGTAAAATGTGTCAGTCAACTTTGTGTTACTGGAAGATCCTTTTATTGCAATATGATCCTAGTGTTTCTGTAAAAATTGAGAGGTCTATAAGGAAAAATTGCTTTCTTCAGCAAGAACTCTTTCATGTTGCGCTTAGCCAAGAAGTACATCTTTTTTCAAAAGTTACCAGTAAGAGCCTTATGGGATCACTTGTTGCTTCATCGTGGGGCAGAAGATAAGCATTCGTCTACCAGATGGCATTGTGTCTATATGGGATATAATGTACTTTGTAAAACCAGGTGTAGAAATCTGTACAATCCATTACAGAATTAACCTGTGAACCATGAATAATTCTCTAGGTCTCTTTATATAGCTGTCCTCTCTGGAGTATCTGGATACTTAAAAATTTTGCACTCAAGTTTTAGTTATGCTAATGTGTAAGACATTGTTGAGCTGTAGCTTGTTTTGAGAATATGAGGTGTCCAGCAGTGAAGCAGAACTTGCTGCTTACATCTGTTCAAAATTGCAGTCTTGTCCTTGTGTGTCCCAGAGGCCACGAATCTTTCTTGAGCTGTAGGATGTCACGTGGATTTTCGTAGTCCTGTTTGGAAGTGCCTCCTTAAGGACAGTGTTGAGTGCATTAGTACAGAGCCAGTCTTTCACCTCCTGGATCCAGCTTATTTCAGTGATTCCTTTTAAGAACCTTCTGCCTTGGTTGGCAAAGGTCTCTTTGGGCAAAACTTGTGAATTGTCAAGAATGGTATTGTCTGTTCTGGTTAATGTCTCCATTCTGGACGGAGCTGCCTCGGCATGAATAAAATGTGAAGTAGTTTCTACTAGGTGTACAGTTGCATGATGTAATAACGCAGTGTCACATCCAAAAAGATGATGATCTTGTGTAGCAATTCAGCCTCCTCTGTCCAATAGCCACATACCAGGGATCTGAAGCATCTTGTTTGGGTATCACCAAATCAGTTGAGTGCTCCTGGATTACACTGGGCCTTGAACAAAGGAGAAGGTGGTGGCTATATTTGGGCTTCAGCAAGGAGTTTTACCCTCTCGAGGGCAATAACCTTTTTATTAGAGAGCCTGCTGAGATAAGAGAGACCTGACTACATAATCTGGAGGAAACACTTTTGAGCTGATACGTCTTTCTGTCTTTCAGGAGAGTGCCTGAACCACCAGGCCGGCCTGGTGGAGTGGCTCACTGGCTCTCATGCAAAGAACTGGCCTAGCGTGGAGGCACGCCCCTGGAACAGGGCTGCTGGCTGAGCACCCTGAGTGCCTGAAGGCTCTTGTGCTGCATGGAGTCCTTGCTGTTTCTGACAAGCTGGCTTGGGTAGTTTCTTATTTGTACTGTCGACTGATGAGGATCATGTTCTCATACGTGCAGTGCCCTCCCTGCTCTGGGAAGGTGGTGTCTGTCCTTAGCTGTGCTGTATTAAAAGTAATTATTTCTGCAGTGCATCATTGTGTATGTGTACATACGTAATGTCACATAAATGGAACAAATGCTTTCCTGTATTTAGGTTGGGAATGTGGTAGAAGGCCTAAACAGCTCAAATGCAGGCAAGGCCCAGCTGCTTGGTTTGCTGACCGTAGGCTCCCCTTCTCTAGTGGAAGATGTTGAATGTCAGTAATGGAGCTCAGCAACAGGTACGCGGATTTCCTGGTAGTTTCCTCACATCCCATGCTGACGAGAAGCTAGGATTAAGAAGCCCTATAATCAGTCTTCTGAAGGACAGTTGCAGGTGTAAGGTGAAAGTCTTTTGACTGTATCTGGAACAGTAAATGCATTGGTATGACACTGGTGATGCGTGTTTGTCTTGGTCCTCGAGAAAGGATGAGAAATCACTAGCTGAAATGCTTGATATTATTGGGTAGGAATGGTGACTTGGAGACTGAGATACCTGCTGTATGATGGTGGCTATGAAAGTGTTGTACTTCATTTAATTTAAGAGGGGGCTCTAGGGAAAGCAGTTGGGGAAGCAATTAAGGACACTCTAGCCACAGGGTATAGCTTTGTGATTGTTTGGGTGAGGAGTTCAGTCATTCAGTACAATCTTATGAGAAACAGGCCAGCGCTCACGCTGCTTGTGAACTAAGCAGTACAGGAGGAAAAAGCTCCAACTAGTTTTTGTGCTAATTGTTGGTGAAGAAATGATTCTTCTCTTTGCCCAGCATGAAGCCTGCTGCTACAAAGCAAACTGCAACATTCTTGAACAGGAGTCTATTGGATCACTTCTGCATGTCACGTAATACTGTTTTTGAGGTGGTGGTGTGTGCTAAAGGCAGGTCTTTTTTGTGTTTTATTTTAGCTGGATCTGACCTCATGAGGGCTGGTCCCAAGAATTGCTCTGGTGCTCTTACCTTAGCATGGGAGGGATGCAGGGAGGCTGAAGCCTGTGGCACGTGAGGCATTTCTGGAGGGGCTGACAGGACAGGTCACCTCTTGTCTGTGACCTTCCTGGTCACCACAGAGGTTTCTGCCTGGCCCTACCTTCTTTTTAGCAGCTCTGATGTTGAACGTTATGAGTCCTTGTGCATAAAACCAATTACAGGGGAGGAAAATCTTCTGAGGACAACACAGGTAACTGCTCTCAGTGCATTGGTCGCATGTCCTACATGGAGTTTCAGCATGAATGTCTGTATTGTTACGCGTCTAAAGGATAAGAGACTGCCATGTCAGCAGTTCCTATCCCTGAGGAATGCTCTTCCCCAGCTGCTTTCTCAGCACAGGATGGACCTCAGCAGTGATCTTCACTGGCTGTGGGTGGGATGCTCTTGTGATCCTCACCCTGCCTGCTGTCCTGGAAGAAACCAAAATTTCTTCCAACACTTTAACTCATGACAGATCAAGGTGTGTGGGAGTGATGTGAGATGTAAAATCTGACAGACGATTCAGGCATTTTTGCTTTTTCCTGCAAGTTTTTCCTTCCTTTTCATGTTTCCTTTTCTGCATGCAGCAGTTCCTGAGCTTAAGTTGTGAGCCTGTGTGTGCCTGTGGACTGCTTTGAAGGGGTCTGAAAAGTGATCAGAGAAAGGAAGTTTGCTGGAAGGTCTAACTCTGCTGTGGTGTTGCCTACACCTTGAATGGAAAATGGTTAGATACCCTCAAATCACTTATAAAAGGAGTGAGTACCAGTGCAACCGTGTGAGATGGCACTCCTCTCCCTGGTATTTCTACTATTTCTAGTGGTTAAACCTTACGTCACTTGCTTGTGTTTATTTTATGAACTTGAACTGAAGCAAATGTGCCTAACAAAAAGGGGATAGGTCAACTAAGGTGTAGTTCTACAGCAGAACTGGGAACCCTCAGACCATTGCGAGGGGTATTTGTAGGCCATGAAAGTTCACCCTACAGTGTGCTAGATTTCTTTTGTAGTGATTGTGCGACTTCCCTGCTTCTTTCCTGAGCACTGACAATCCAAGGAGCCTTTAAAAATGCAGGTAAGGAAAAAGCTGAAGCAGTAATGAGTTTCTTTTCCTTAGCATTTTAAACTGAAAGATGTTTCCTACTCCTGTTGTTGGGATTTCACTAAAACCCTTTCAGCAACACGTTGAACAGAGTGACCTTTTGTCTGTTGCAGCAGGAAGGAATTGTCATCAAATACAGCTCAGCAGCATCTTTTAGAACAGTCCTTATATTTTTTAAAAAACTTCAGAAGCAAATTTACTCCTCAAGTGTCTGTAAACAAAAATGTTCCTTTCTTTATCAAAAAAAAACCCCTACCCCAAAACCCTGTACAGTACAGTTGCTTTACCCTCAGAAGTTGTTGCCAATTTCGATACACTCCAAAGTTTGCTCCAGCTTGCTTTGCTTTTTGCTGAAATATTTTGTATGAAGTTCTTTGATCTGAAAAGGAAAAGCCCTACAGGCTTAACTTACTGGATGTCCCTGCTGCCATCAGTCCTGGTGATGTGTGGTGAATGAGGCCAGGATAACTCAGCCGAATGTGGTGGTTCACAAATGAGAAAAAACAGGCTGGACGTGGTTTGTCAATACTTGTAGACGAAGTGGATGGCTGAAAAGAAAAAGGGCTAGAGAACTGAATGGCTGTAGAGGCTGACAAATCTCGATTTCTAATGTGTTTGCACAAGTTACTGTGTACCTGTCAGCAAGGTTCTGGAAAGTTGTGCAAGAACTAGAAGTAAAGGCTCTTCCACTTCTGAAGTGGGTCATTGTTTGATACCCCACATCAGCACTTTTTTACTTGGTGACCTTCTGCATCGCCTTCCCTCAGTCCGGTCAAGGACAGAGTAGAAATTCTGTGGGGAAAAACACCTCCTGGGAACTAACGTGACTCTGGAAGGCAAAGGAGCAGCAAGGAGGTGAAACTTCCCTGCATAAGGTAGGGACCTGGACGTGAACGCCACAGTTGAGGGCACATCTGTATGCATGTGTGCGTAGTAAGCTCTCATGGGTCAGTGCCGACTGACCTTGCACCTGTCTGCTTTGAGCAGAGGAGCAGAGCCCAGGACACAGCCTGGCAGCAGCCCACAGTTGCACTGTCTCCACCCCTGCCACTCAAAACAAGAATGCTCAGGCTTTTTGCTCTGCACCCTTTGTTTTAGGCTGAGTCAACCACCCCAGCAGGGGCTGTGGCAATGGCAGTTCTCCTGGGCACCTTTGAACACAAGCCCCGTTTCGGTGCCAAGGTCCCCAAGCAGCAGTGTTGTGACTTGTGGCATGCGCTGGGGACGCCATGGCCAGCATGCAGACAAGTGTGCAATCACCAGTGGTGGTGTGGTGCAAGTCTCATTTAGCTCATGGCGTTTGGCAAGCCTATGATGCAAGGCCACTGTGTCCCACAGGGATTAGCAGCTAAGATCTATCAGAGCTCACCTCCAAATTGAGCTACTCTGGCTACGGGTGCCTTAGGGAGCTGGACCACAGCTGTCAGTAGTGAAGAAGGAGTTGTGTGACCTGATGCTTTGTGTTCAAGCACATCAGCAATATATTTCTTTTAATACTATATTTTTGCCCCCACCCTTTTCTGTTAATAGAGGTAATGGATGTGTTTGCATATGCATAAGATGGATGTTCCTGTGTGCATAACCTGAACACCTGGGAGTGGCTACCCCCCATTTTCTAATCAGTGCTTACAGACTTAAGTCTTTTGGTAAGTTTATTAAGAGTCAGTGGGACTGATATTCATTGGATGTGGAAGTTAAGTACGGTTGGTTGTGTAATTCAACTTTTAATTCAAACAGTACGTTATAGCTAGGTAGATGTATTAACTCCAGAGAATCACAGAATGGTCAGGGTTGGAAAGGTCCTCTGGAGATCATCTAGTCCAACCCCCGCTAAACAGGTTCTCCTAGATCAGGTTGCAGAGTCACGTCCAGGCTGGTTTTCAGTGTCTCCAGAGAAGGAGACTCCACAACCTCTCTAGACAGCCTGTTCCAGAGCTCTGTCACTCTCAAGGTAAAGAAGTTCTTCCTCATATTCAGATGGAACGTCTTGCGTTTCAGTTTGTGCTCGTTGCTCCTTGTCCATCGCTGGGCACCACTGAAAAGAGCCTGGCCCCATCCTCCTGACACTTGCCCTTAAGATATTTGTAGGCATTGATAAGATCCTCTCACAGTTTTCTCCAGGCTGAACAGGCCCAGCTCTCTCAGCCTTTCCACATAAGGGAGGTGCTTCAGTCCCTTAATCACCTTTGCAGCCCTCCGCTGGATCATCCCCAGCAGTTCTCTGCTTCTCTTGAACTGGGGAGCCCAGCACTGGACACAGCACTCTGGATGGGGCCTCACCAGCACAGAGTGGAGGGGAGGATCACCTCCCTTGACCTACTGGCCACACTTCTCCTAATGCACCCCCGGGCCCCACTGGCCTTGGCCCCAAGAACACACTGTTGGCTCATGGGCAACTTGCCATGGCCACCAGGGCTCCCAGGCCCATCTCTGCAGAGCTGCTTTCCAGCAGGTCCTTCCCCGGCCTGTGCTGATGCGTGGGGTTGTTCCTCCCTCGTGTAAGACCTTACACTTGCCTTTGTTGAACTTCATTAGGTTCTTCTCCACCCAACTCTCCGGCCTATTCAGGTCTCGCTGAATGGAACCAGCACAAAGCAAATACAGGTAGAAGCAAATATGGCTAACACAGCTGTGGAGCCCCCCTGCTTCTATTAATAGCAAGGCTCAGGCTCTTGATGGAAAAGCTTTGTACATAGATTTACAAAAAAAGCTTTTTGTCAGATTTACATTTACACGCATGATATAGTATTTCTGCATGTTGTCCATAGGGGTACAAAGAATAATTTAATAGTCTCATCCGGAGAGGAAATTTTGATTTTGGACTGTCAGACCTAGTCATATATATACATAAATAAAAAATTATATATATAAAAACCCACAACAAACAAAAAAAACCCCAACCATTTGTAGGAGACCCAAACTGCCTTCTAACATGAGGTAAGGAGACAATCACCTGCATTGTATCTTGCTGTCATCCTTTGGCTTAAACTTCCTTTGTACGTGGGAAGAGAACAACAGTACTTGTGGCCCTCACCTCGCTCGACCACCATGGGAAGAGAAGGGGACAACCTAAACCCTGTGTGATGGCCAGGGGACAGGACGTGATGGCACTTTGGAGTTTTCTATGCCTGGTGCTAAGGAAAAGAGAGTACAGTGTAAGCAAGTAGCTGTTGTCGCTGCTGTTAATCCTTTCTGAAGTGACTACCAGGGGAAGGCAATTATGAAACACAATATTCAATGTGAAAAACACCAACTAAAACATCCATTTCAGCATTCCATTTGTGCAAGTGTTCAGGCGTGTGGCTTTGATTAACTGCCTTTACTGCTGTGTTTCAACCCACCAGGGTTTTGTGCTTTTAAATAAGAACTGTGTTACTATATTTTCTCATCAGCATGTCGTCAAGATGGCAGCACTGAATATAAATTCTACTTAGTTTCTGCAATGCTGGGTATCTTGGATTTCTCTGTTGACTTTTTCCCCTTTATAATTGCAGTATTTCTCATTGCAGTGCTACCTTTGCTTTCTAATGTTCCAAAGCTTAAGAAAGGTAGGATGAGACACAGCAGTTATTTTAAATTAAAAGCAACATTGATCTGATTTTTTTCCCCTTATTTCATAGTCTGCAGAAGAATTCATATTATTATCTATGTACATTTAGATTTACCTGAAATAGTAATTCATCATCATATCTAAGACCAACAGTATTCAGCAAATAAACCAGCCTTAGAAAGTGAAGGCTTATCTTCAAGGAAATAATAATTGTAATAATTAGTCACTGTCTTAACGTTTGCATATACTGTGTTTCTGGAATACTTTACCAAGAAATTATTTTTGCAAACAAGGCAGAACTTCTAGTAAGAACAATAAAAAAATCAACGAGTACTTCTCTGTTTTCCTGAAATTTCTTAAGGTAAGTTTCTTCAGAGAAGAGTAGTTACTACCTGCCTGTTTTAATACAAAGGCATAGGAACTTTTGTCATTATGTCATGACTGAGTTTTCAGCGTTTTCCCACTCTTGCCACTGACTTCTTTAAAACACACAAAAAAATCTCCAAAATCAAACAAAAACCCCACAGCCAAATTAGTACAAAAGACCCCAGTGATGCCTCTGTTAAGTGTAAAGCCAGGTATGTAAGTTTTCAAAATATGATAATTGTCATATGACTATGTCAAAACCAGTCATATGAGACAAGGCTCCGTCCCTTCTCTACTCTTCGTGGTACAGCCAGGAGGAAGTTTCAGCTGGTTTTGGTTTTGTAACCTAGCACAGGCATGATCTACAGTAAAATAAAAAGGGAAGAATCCTCCTGACTCTTCCACCTGTGCAGCCTTGGAGATTCCACTGCGTAAGAGGTTAATGGCTTAAAACTCAGAGTGCTCGCTGGTCAGATGCAGCAGCTTAGGCAACAGTTGTCTAAAACAGCTCCATTGGGCTGTGCCAGGTACCACCACGGGAAAGCTGCTGCTGCTGCCATTTTGCTTCCTGTTAGTAAGCAAAGGGTGTGTTTGGGAAGGCACTGAAAATGGGTTGAATAAATCAAAAAGCAAGAAGTTTTTTCACTCTATCTGCTTTGCTGCTTTTTTTTTTTTTTTTTTTTTTTTTTTTTTTTTTTTTTAGTGCTTGCTGGGAAGTCCAACACTGTTATCTAGATAGCATAGGGGAAGTCTATGCATGAATTAATAACAATTACTGTAATTCTTAGGAGGTTCCCAGTTCACTTACTGCCCTGTGACTTCATGTGGGGCTTTACTGGCACCGTGCAGGCAATGCCCTGCCTCGCCCCTTGTGTGCCTTGTGCCACCCTGCCCTGGCACCTGTCTTTCCCCATGCTGGTGCAGAGAGGGTGAGGTTGGGGGACTCGGTCTGTGGCTGGGCTTCTTGCTACATCCCCTTCTAGGAATGCACGGCACAGTGAGACCTGCTCTCCTCACCTACTGGGTGTGGGAAGGAGGCTTGTGTGCCAGCTGAGGGAGGCAGGGCTGCGTGAGCCATCAGAGCCCTGATTTCAGCTCTCCCTTTGGCCTGATGTGTCTCCTCTGCTGGATTCCCCTTCATGCATGTCGCTTGTGCTTTGGCACAGCGCCTGGTGCTCCAGCTCCACTCTGCTCTGACAGCTTGTGTCACACTGACAGGAGCAACAGGTGTCATCAGGCTCCCCCTGCAGATGTCACTGACATAATAAGTCTTGTTGAGCAAGGTATGCACCTGCACCAAACAGTTCAGTTAATGTGAAATGGAGAAGTTGCTCCCCTGGTAGGGCTTTCCAGGAGGTACAGTCACCTCCCCATTCCCACACTCATCCTTCATAACTAGGTGAGATGCCACCTCTTTCTTTTGCAGGCACTCAGGCCTGCATACCTTGTGTGCATCTTTGCTCTTTCTGTAATTATCTTCAAGAACCCAGCTGATTTTACTTGCCTGAGGACAATTAAAATGTGCAAAGCCTGTTGGTATTTTCTAGTAAAATTTATGTATTTTCTAGTAAAACAACTTCTGTATTTTTTTAATATAGATCATATCAAACTTGCAAGAGATGGAGAAAGGGTCAGGAAATTATGCTTCCTGGTAAGCAATGAGCAGCACTGCAAGTGCGGCTGCCACTTTATTCCTGAGTGGGAGATGTTAGGACTGGGAAGATATTTTGCTAAGATATTCAGTCCTTTCTGCTGCCCTGGGGAGCCAGGTGGTGGTGAGAAGGCTATCTACTGCCCTTGCTGGTCAGCTCCACTTCATAACAGCAGACCTGCAGGAGTAAGCCTGGCAAAGGTAAATACACCAAGACATGCTGACAAGTTGAGGGTGCTGGCTGTGGTTGGCTGTCATGAGGACACAGAGAGAAGCAAGTGTTGTGACTGTGTTTCTAGCTTCCTTTTGCCCTCTTCCTGCTCCTGAGCTGTGGGAGAGGAGGCAGGCAGATAGTGTCACTGAGGCTGGGAGCTGATCCCACCCTGGCCACCTCTAAGCCGTGGAGGACTTTGGCAGAAGCAGATGCTAGAAAAGCCAGTCTGCACTCAGGCTTTACTGGCAGTGCTGCTCCTGAGCTGGTCCATTCGGTTCTCAGCAGTGTGCCATCTAAAGCTGCTCAGCCACTACCCACACCCAGGGCTCCTGTCGGGACAGAGAAAGCTCTTATCTGCCTGCTACATATCATGTAGACTCAGCCCAGTCTGGTGTGGCTGAATGAGGTCCCTCAGGGCCTCAAACCAAAGGGAATTTAGTCTTTGTGAGCACCGACTGCTTTTTTTTTTTTTAGCCCTGGCAGGAGGAAAGCCAGCTCCTCTTGGGAGAGACACAGCTGTCCCCCCCCTGCAGCCAGTGGTACTTCAACGAGCCCTTACTCACCCAGGAGTAAGTAAAGTAAGTAAACGCGTAAGTCAGTAAAGCGCGTGAGCTTGGCCCTGCGATGACATTTCTGCTCTGCTCCTCTGGCAGCAGTAGTCACTGATTTCCAGCTCACATGCCTCTGGTTAGTCAAGTACACCCCCTTTTACAGGAAAAGTCTTTCCTGGGAAGGGTAAAGGCAGCCTGGTTTTTGCCCCAGTGTGCTTTGCTTTGTCCCCGTGAATTTAATGGGCTCTCTGCACTTGGCTGAGCTGAGCACAGTGTTCCCAATTCAGCCCATCAACTTACAATAAAACGATGTAATTCAGAAGGAAAGCATATCTAAATGATCCTAATTTAAAATCAACAGATAAGCTGAACATGCAGGAGTAACACAAGGCTCAGCAACATCTAGGGGAAGAAGGGAAAGTCTTTCCAGATCTGACCTTTCAGCCAAGCTCCTCTGAGAAGCAAACAGATCACCTCTGTACAGAGTTATCTCGCAGGCTTCTGTCCAGGTGCAGAGGAGCTGCATCAGCCCCTGCATACACAGACATGTGTTGGACTGGTGCACTCAGCAAATCTTTCCTGAACGACAGCAGAAGAAACATGCTGTAACCATCGCTGTCACAAGTTAAGAAAGAAACTTCAGCTGAAAAAATGCAGATGAGTTTGCACGGGCAACTTCATTTTGGAGAAATGTAATTAGTGTTTTGCACCCCTATGAATTTCCTGACTTCTCTCACAGATCTCTTGGCGACCAAAGATGGCATCAGCACTGTGTTCACACAGAGGTTAATGAGTAGAAGCTACATGAGGAATGAGGGTGGGAGGAGTTTGCTGTCCCTGCAGAACATTCAGCATCATCAGAGTGCTTCGATCATCTGCTTGCTCATCCTAGGATGTGTATTACACCATGTAAGTTAATTTATGTCCCATTTCAGATTATACAGTCAACTCACTGAGGTAGAAACTATGCTTCTCTTAACATTTGCAGACTGCCCAGCAATTCGGGGCTACCGTGGTATGAAGTCTTCCAGCAGAAAGTAGCATGTGACATTAGAAGTGAACAGAGAATTAGTGGCATCTACTCCAACTTCTCCCATTTTCATTTTATGCTTATAGATGTTTCCTGGTGGAACATGGTTGTCCCCGGGGAAAGCTGGATGAATTTTAAACTGAGAGGCTTCCAGTGAAATGTTACTGTTTGACGTACTCATGTAGATAACCACTGTAGAAGTGTCCTTATTAGAGCTAGAACAAAGAAACAGTGTTTAGTTTTGATAGACATAGTCTAAGATTTGAGGTCAGGGTTGCAACTGAGCCAAACCTGTTTGGGATGATTCACACTGGAAACCCTCACTAGGATCTGTGATTACTGTAAAATTGCCAACTGAAGAAGAAAATACTAGAAAAAAAATCATGGTAGTCTCAACGTTAGGGGGGTAAGCATTGGCTCCATCTTTAACTGTTCTGGTTTTAGTGGCCATGCAGCTTCCTTGTCTTTCTGGTGGCTGCGCCTGTGGGACCACTCAGAGCTGGACCTTGTGGGTGGCTGATGCACATTATTTACAGAATCATATTCCTGGCAGAGGCGTGTGTAGTGATCAGGGGCTTTTACAGACATCTGATAGTTACAAAAGTTGTTTATTGCCAGCGTCATGTAACCACTGAGAATAGTGGCTATTATCCTCCCCATCCTGCTAAATCCTTAAGGATCAGAAAATGTAAAAGTTCTGCATGATTTTCTTCTCTGATCCTCCTTTGGCAGTTCTTTAACACAATGCTTGTGCAGTTGGAAGTGAGGAGACTGAAGTGGGTGTCATACAAGGGATTTCAATGTGTTTTGTGAAAGGATAATGGAACGGCCTGCTTGGTGCAGCATGCTTCTGAAGATGGAGAGTCCTTTCAAATGATCAGTGCCTTTCACCTGTGGAAAGGCGGACATAATTAATATTCTTCTAGGACATTTTGAACAGTAAGTACCAACATAAAAAGAAATGTCAGGTTTCTATATGTTTCCTTGTTATTATGCTGCTTTTACGTACATGAGAATACATTTAGATGGGCTAAAAAGGGGTTCTTAATGGAGTAGAGTAGATAATGTAATTCTGAAAAAATGAGAAACTGGAGAAGATAAAAGGTGTCATATTTGGACAGTGTGGGAGATGGATGGAGTTGATGCAGGCTAATTAACCCCTAATTGAGCAGAAGAGGGCATAATCATGTCTGATGTAAACTCTACAGCTGTCACGTAGCGTAAAATGGTACACCTGTTAGGCTGGCCCATCTGCCATTCTTGCATGCATGAATGTTTAATTGGAATTTTGTCTAATGAGGCCAGTATGCAAATTTGCATGCAAATCTAACAGCCAAACCTACTTTGTCAAATGCTGTATTGCAACTTTAAAAATACACCAACAGCACAAAGGCATTTAACTCTTGTGTTCAGGTGACCAGTGCTTCTTATTTTCTGCATTGGTTGCCTGGCACTTTGTTCCTTAGTTGGGGCTGGCACAATCCTGAGTTTTATTCTTTACATGCAAAACCCAGGTAAGGGGTACCAATGTCCTGTCTCCCTCTGGCTTTGCAATGCCAGTTCTTTCCTCCGCTGCTGTGGGAGGTGCGTGTTGTGTGGACCCCACGCAACAGGAGGTCCTCAGCAGAGACTCCACTGCCCTTCCTAAGCCTGATACCCTCTGGTTTTAGCAGCACTGGCAGAGCAGACATCTGCAGCCTCAAACCTGGGATCCCTTCCCCCTCTAGGAAGGTGGGGGGTGAAGCTAGGGGTGTGAGATGGGGATTTGAGGGCTGCAGGTTTGCTCTTCCTTTTTGCTATAGCTGCAGCCCTACTGCAGTGGCTAACTTGTCCTGGCAGCTGCCAGCTTCCCTATGTGTTAGTGTTGACAGCAAGGTCACAGCCATGTTGACATCCCTAGTGGTATCGTGCCTTGGTCCTTGCCATGTCTACCACCCCAAAAAAAGTGAGCTATGCAGCTGTGGTGCTTTAAGAGGGCTGCCTTTGCTGGGAGTGCAGATTGGAACATGAACTCCCCTTGTTGCAGACCAAAAGGCTCCTGCTGTGCGCTGAGGGAAATGGTGAAAGGGTTTGGGTGCAGATCACCCTCTGATGCCCACTGTGGTACTTCCTCCTCTGGGCAAGGGAGGAATGGGGAGCACCACAGCACAGAGCACCTGTGGCTATGCTGCCAGTCACTGGGTGGTAAAAATACAGCAACAGTTGCGATAGTAGAGTAAAGGCAGCATGTGCATACGCACAGAGGACTAATCCAGGCACTTTTATCTGCCCTTGATTATCTGGCTTGTTTACAGAGAAGCTGATTTTCCAGGCAACTAGTTGGAGGCAGCTGCCCACAGCTTTGGGAAGACTGCACTGTGTAAATGCACATTCAGGGGGTGAATGCTGATATAAGTTACGGTGGTGAAACTAACTTTTTACTGAGTTCTAAACAAGACAGGTCTCAAAAAAGAAATTTAAAAAAATTAGGCAAACCCTATGTGGCAAATGGGCTTTGATTTTGACCCCACCGTATGGGGAACAAATCTTCCTGTGCTGTGCAGCAAAGGATTCACCTCTTTTCTGAAAGAGTATCCCAGGGGCTGTTACTCTCTTTTACAGTCTGCAAACACTATTCTTTCTCTGCAAACTTTGAGTTCCTCTTGTAAGTCACGCGACCAAACCCCCCTCCATGTGCAATGTGTCTTTCAGGATGATTATTGTCTTCCTAGTTAAATTTTAACAACTGGGATGAGAAAAGACCTTTGTCCTAGAGATAAATTCAGAGGTACTATAAGGTTATTACACTGGAAATAATGCATTTAATCTCAGTTTTTAAAAAAGTAAGCATCCTGACTTACTCTGCATAGTTCATGTTTGAAAGAGCGAGCTTTACCGTACTAACTGGTACAAACTTTGAATATTAATCAGCTTGCAACCTTTTGAATTTAATTTTATGTATTTTCCTGCAAAATACACATGTTAAAACTTGATTCTGTAGAACACCTAAAGGAAGCTATGTGAATGTTTATAATTCAGTGCAGTTCAAAACTGTGGGTGCCACTAGCTTAGTATTCACAATTTTCTCCTTAGTCAAAATAGTTAAATAAATACATAGATAAAATAAGGTGTAGGCATAGGAATGCATTTTCACTGCTTTTTAAGTGCACTTGCCAGTGGATGAATTTGGATGACCTGACATAGCCCAGTCTCTCATGAAGGTGCTTAGCACTGTGTAGCGATTGGCAGCAGTTGATGCTTTCTGCATGGGTGGAAATGGCAACATGAGGCACAGGTTAATGAATAAATCGCCATATGGGCTGAATAAATTAAACAGCTGGCAGGATAAAATGAAACACTAGAAATAAAGGGGAGATTCCTGTACTTTTTATCTACTGAAGTCCTACAAACCAGGTTCTCCCTGGACACAGGCTGCCTTCCAGATGGAGGTGAAACTTGCCACCATTCTCTAGCAAAGCATGGCCAGCTTCCACCAGCTCTGGATGATGCAGCCTTGGCTCACCTTTCCTAAAGTGAGTGGCATGTCCTCTGCAAGCAAAGGAGCTGGGATGAGTCACTGCAGCAGGAGCTCTGCCCTTGGCAACACACATAGTAGCCAGCATGATGAGGAGGATCAAAGTCTTGAATGAGGGAAAAAAATACAGCCTGGAATAAATGAAATTGTCATTTATGGCACATCACCCCGGTGAACTTTCTGAAGCACGCAGTGTTTTAGACTTGTTATCCTATAACCTTTAGGAACATATTTCTTCAGCTCTTCCCCAAGATAAGCAGCTATCTCCTTGCAGCCAAACCCTGCTGGCCAGCCCTGGAGGCACCATGCAAGTCCAGATGCCCTGGACAGCACTGGGAAGTTGTGGTAGAACAGCTGCCGCTGAGGAAGGAGGCGCCATACTCCCAGTGTGAGCATGGTTTGAGGACACCAGTGCCTGCCCCAGGCTCTTCGTTGCTTTCTGGGGTGCACCGGCCTCCTCTTGTGCACAAGGCGCAGCTCCCCTGGCCTGACCTGCAGTGTCTCTGCCTCCGGGGCCCGAGGCAGGCAGAAGAGGGCTCCTGGCCATGGCTGCAAGCTGTTATGGTGTTGCCTGTGGGCTGAAGTCAAATTGGGCAGGTTGTTTCAAAGCTGGGCAGGGAAACATAGTGGAAAACATTTCTAATAGGGACGTTATGGGCTTGCTTGTTTCAAGAATAACTTCACCTGCATTAATAAAGTTTTTTGGAAGGGAAATAATAGCTCAAAAATGAAGGAACACATAAGCATTGCTGTCAGTGTTCATTTCATTTACCTGAAGCTTTTGTAGTTAAATGAGATTTCAAGCTTTCAAGTTAGTACAGGAAAAATTTTTGAGGGTGGGAAATTTGCTTATCAAAATGGAAAATCTTTGCACCTTCCTGGAGAGGTGGTCAGTGCCCCAAACCTGTCAGTGTTTAAGGGGCATTTGGTGAACAACATGCTTTAACTTTTGGTCAGCCCTGAAGTGGTCAGGCAGTTGGACTAGATGATTGTTGTAGGTCCCTTCCAACTGAAATAGTCTATTCTGTTCTGTTCTCTTCTGTTCTGTCCTACCTGTAACATCTTTCCCAAAGCCACGAGGAGGCTGGCAGAGGGCTTCTCCCCACTGCCACCCTCCTTCCCTTCATTCACAAAACGGTGGGGCAGCGGGGGGCAGACGTGGCTGAGAGGGAAGGCCGGGGTCAGCAGCCGAAAAAATCCCATGGCGGCCTGGAGGCAGGCTGCCCGCGCTTTCCCCACCGCTTCCTCCTTTGGGGACTGTGGGGGTGCCCTGGCGCTGATGGTGGCTCAGGGCCTCGGCCAGGGCCAGCAGCCTGCTCCCTGCGGTCTGCCAGGGGCTCGGTGCCCATGGCGAGGGCTGCGCTGCCACCGTCCCTGCGCTCTCTGGGTGGCTGCCGCTCCACCCTGCACAGCGCATCACCACGTGCCCTCTGGAGCCACGGGCCCACTTGTAGGCAACGTTTACATTTAAACTACAAGAGGGGATTTCAGCCTCCAATGCCATTTTACATGGCCCCAGATGTGAAGGCCTGACAAGGCGGCTTTTGTGTGACAGAAAGCTCGGCTGGTCGCCAGGCACTCAGTGCCGTGGTAAGCAAACATGGCTGCTATGTTTCCAGCATGTTGATTTGAAAAGCAGACCAAGTGCTGCAGGATGGAAAAGTGCTAGAAAAAAACCCAGTCAGCCCCTGCCCTGCGCCCCCCCCCCCCCCCCCCCCCCCGCAAAAAGAAAAAGAACAACCTCAACCAGCTTCCCTGATACGAAGCTAGAAGGAGCAGGAGGGCCTCAGAGCCCATGTCCCGTTTGTGTGGCCATCACTTTGCTGGTCATTTGCATTTATGTTGAAGCCCTGGCGATGCTGGCCACGGAGGTGGTCATGGCTGGGCACAAAAGCTACAGTCTCAGAGCCCAACAATTCTACTGCCAACAGTCCTTTGTTGGGGGCACATTTTCACTTCTTGGATGTGGGGAGCAGGGGCAGTCAGGCAGCACACGAACAGCTGGAGACACCATGTCAGGAGCAAGCCATGCATACCCAAACATTAAACCTGTCTGGGAAAGCCTGAGAAAAATCCCATAATATCTGAGGCTGAAAAATTACACTGGGATGTTATGTCTCCATACCATGTGGTGGGCTGGCTGCCTATCCCTCTGGCTTGCCATACTCTCCTGCTTTAGGCCAGGCCAGGGGCAGTTCTGGATCTGCCTTTCCACTGAGATGCATGCGTATCTAATGGTTTATAGCTTAGTTGTTCATACATGAGCCTGTTAGTTACAAGTGCTTTAGAGCATCCTTGTGTGCTGTGGGGTGGCTGCAAAGCCTGGCAGCTCTCCAGTAGCACAAGTACTGCAGGACAAGTTGGCTTCCAGGGGTTAACCAGAGAAGCTATTAACTGGGCATGCTAGAAGGCATGGCTTGGGCACACAGATTTGAGGAGGATCTGTATGTTTTTGTGTTGATTTTCTTGTTGTGTTTTTCAACCTGGAGCACATCCCGGCTGTCCTGAGCCCAGAACACCATCAGCAGGCTGACAGCAAGCTCTTTTCATCTAGAAACACATAGAGCTGCTCCAAGTCCCTGTCACCTTGGAGCTTCCTTTAGGGCAGAGGATCTGCCGGGTCTGTCAGCCAGGCAGTAAATGTGCTTCCACACAGTTTGGAAAACAGAGATTTTTCCTCAGAGACATTATAGCACATGTTGGCTCTGACAAGAGTGGTTTACACTTTCCAAACCCTCCTGGTTCTAAGTTTGTCTTGCAAAAAAGCCAAGAGCTGTAATACAAAAATGTCTACAGATAGCCATTTTGTGTATGTGCATGTGCCTGAGTACACCTGTAATTCCTGATTATGTGCCAAAATAGTCAGAAAGGTTTTTTTGTGTGTGTGAGATAGTAAAAAGTATGACTTCTCACTAGCAAAGAGCCAGATTTACTCCAACATGATCATGAAGAAAGAGATGTTTGACTTGTTGGTTAGAGCGTCTTCATTTATGAGGACATCTAATAAGTATTTTGGCCAGAATTTTCCATGAAGTCGTATTTTCTGGAAATGGTAACTGTTGGTTCTTGCAGTGAGGAGCATTTTACATCCGAATACCACAAGGTGCTTTACAGAGGTGGGTCCCTCTGTTTGAAAGGAGAGGGAAGCCCTGGCCTGATGACTTGCTGTCATGACCTGATGACAAATAGAGGGTATTTGAAGCCAGTGGCAGATACAGGTTTATTATTAAGACTTACTGGTTTCTTGTGCTATCATAGGACCCACACACAGGCCTCCAATGCACCAGTTTTTCATAGTACAAACTTTACATCTGCCTAGGCACTCCCCTGCAGAGCTGAGAGAAAGGAGAGCTCGCCCACTGGACTGTTGCCTAGAAAAGCAGAATCCAAGCTGTTTTAAATATACTTCATAAGTCTTTGCTTCACTTTGCTGGCACTGAACAACCTTGGTCGCAAGGGTGCTGCATGGCAGAGGGTTGTGCATACAGAAGGGTGGTTCGGGAGGGCAGGGCCTGCATGGTGTCCTCTGGGCCACAGCCTGAAGCTGGGATGTGCCTGATTCCAGGGCAACCTCTTGGAAAGTAGTTTGGTTTTTTTTTTTTATACTGGGAGTCAAAGCAGCAGCTGGATGACCCCACATCAGGCTGTCCGTTCACATATATCCTTCCTGCAGGCTGGGGCTTGAGTACTCCTTGTCTCTAACAGGATGTTGCTGTGTTTTGTACCCTGCCTTGCCACAGGGAAATCAAGGAGATGATGGTGTGGGAAAGAGGTAAATATGAGGAGATTTTGCATTAGTAGGGTAGGTGATTTGCCCCACCATGTCTGCTTTCTCACAGAAACGTTCACAACAGAACAGAACAATATGACAAGGAGAATACAATGTGTGTACGCTCTTAACACAACAAACCAGGCACAAAGGTGAGACTTGTTCTTCAGTTGTTTCCAGAGAGAAGGGGCAGTTTGCAGTAAAAACCCACTGCTTAAACAGGAAAATTGAATACTGCTTGACAGTACTTCTCCTGATGGGTTCATATTCCACACCAGCACTCTGCTTCTCTCTCACATGGAACAGATGCTGTTATTATTGCTGCTCAGAGGCAGCACCGAGATTAACAATTTCCATGCACAGATACTTCTTTGGCATTACATAACCTATGTATTTAACACACACTAAATTTTCATTGCAAATTGGCTGCTGTGGGGGTATTCACATTTTTAAAAAGCTGTTTCCTTCTCAAGACATGCAGTTGTACTATAGCCTTAGTTTGATCTGATTATGAAAGCCATCCTAAAAAATGAAGGGAGTATGGGGCTGTGGGATCTCATAGTTGTTTGGTTTTTTTTTAAAGAAGTAAAATCCCAGGGCTCATCATTAGTTTTACAAGCTAAATGGCATGGAATAGTTACAGCCTGTTTCGTGTTCATCTTTGGTCACAAGTAAAGGATTAGCAATGTAAGGCTGGGATGCATGTGGCACTGTTGTGATGCTGAAAAGTTGCATGAAACAGATCACAGACAGTTCTTTGTAAGGCACCTACCATAAACAACACTGAGATACAATATTCACTCCTATTCCTTGGATTAGGGAGAGAAAAGATTAAATCACACTTGAGACATCTGTCTGGCTGCCTCAACAAACTTCATTTTCATACTAAGTGTAGTTTTAAAATGTCACCTTGGAAATGTGTGACATTTTAATGGGCTGATTGCCAAGACTGTCAAATCTGTTAATTTGCATATGAATCACATCAGCAAATATTATGGAAAAAATATAAGAAACTAGAATTATGAGAGAATGCCTTGCATTCGCCTTGGTTAAACATATGTTCAGAGGATTGTCTCTTAGAAATAGAATATTACAAAGGCAAATGAGATTAAAAAATTCTGTGGTATTCCTGTTTATACCAATAGCTGGTGGTGATTGAATGTGGTCTTTTTTTCAGCTGTCTGTGAATAGCAGTCTGGATGTTGCCTGTTCTTTCAATAAGCCCCAGAGCACATTATAGCATCATGACAATCACTGGTGCAGCCCTGAGGACAAGTTGCATTCCCTTCTCCATGTTTCTGATGCAGCTCCAGTAAAATCAGTGGGATTTCACCAATGTCTTCTGATCATCTCTCTCCAGTAAACAGTTTTCTTGCTCTTAAAAATGATGGAGCCAAAACAAGCCAAACCAAGCACTAAGGACCATGAATTCTCAAACAACTCCCATGAACTTCAATTAGAGAAAGCTAAGGAGCCTGTACTATGCAATTAGCTACTGTACACCAGGGTCCATGACTAGGCTTGTGGAAGTTAAGCACATGCATTAATACTTGTTAGATGAGGGTTTATGATTAGAGAAAATCCTTCTAACTGAAAGAAAACTTCATATCAGGATCTAACTCTTAAACAGTTTTAGTGGAAGGAGGGTGCAGTCAGGTTCCTACAGCAGGTTTTCTCATCTCATGTAACAAGCTCAGTGCAGGACTTGGCATATCCTAAGCAATTGTTCATAGCTCCTGCACAGCTCATCTGCTTTGGGAGCTGATTTGTGACAGAAATCCGCTTGAATGGAGATGGTAAATTTGATTTACTTGGGAAAAAGAAGTGAAGAATTCCACAGCAGAACTATCCGGGTCACAATGTACTTTGAATTGTAAGATTTAGTACAGAAAAAAGGCCCAAACCACGTAAGTCAGATCCAAATTTCAGGCATCGAAAGTTTGAGGTTAATCAAAACTAGGGTTTAGCTCACCCATTCATGAAGATGTCTGTGTAGCTCAGATCTGACCCTGTGCTTGGATCTTCCCATCTCCCTTGGGGTCCCCCAGGACTGTTCAAACCCAGGGATCAAAGCCTTTTCCAGTTGGAGCAGAAAGCCTAATCCCACCCCCAACCCCAAGCTGTTTAAAGGAGGAGGCAGCTTGAGCAGAAAGAGGCACAAGCAGAGAGAATTAGCTGTGAATCTGCCTTGGGTCTCTGGAAATGCACAATCAGGAATAGTGAGAGGGATAGATGTTTCAGGTGATATTGATCTCCCTGAGAGAGTGGACAGTAGCTGAAGTAATACAGTTTTGTGCAAAAGAAAGTGACCAAACATGGGAAATGGCACTGGGGGAGAGACAAGAGCTAAGCTTGGAATTAATGTACAGAAACAACAGGAGAATAAATCCGAATTTCCATAGCAGGAGGCAGAGTTTGTTGTTCAGAGGTGAGCTTGGTGCTAGACACTGGCCAGAGAGGCTAAGCTTCCTAAGGTGTGTCCTGGGTCATGAGGGGCAAGACTGGCCCCCACCTGCTCATCTCTTTCTGAAAAACAAGCTAAGACAGCACATGTGGCTTTGGATTTTACAGAGGCATAGCACTAGTGTTACCCTTATTGCTAACACACCTAGCAAAGTTGATGGGGCAGCCTTAGGAACTGAGCCAAGGAGAACCAAAGCAGCACGCATTACACTTTGCTGGCTGTATGCCTACGGCTGCCAGTGTGGGGGGTGCCAGCAGGCCATGGTGCATGCGTACCACTGGTCTCAGCAGCCATGCCGTGGTAGGAACTGATCCTGTCTGCTGAAGCCCCCAGCGAGTGCAACCCTTCCCCCGTGGGAGAAACCAGGAGCAGGTGAGCAGCCTGGCTGTGACTTGCCTCTCATGGGCACAATGAAGGGGGATTTCTTCTGGCCTCCTCTTTGGTGAGACAGTGCGCAGGAGTCAGTCACAGCATTGTCTGCTGCTCGTTTGCATGACTGCAACTCTGGGCAGAGCTTGGCTCCCAGACTTTACAAAGTCATCACTGGAAGCGAAGCTCTTTTGGTGTTGCTCTTATGATGCAAGTATAACACACAAAAAAATGTTTCTAAAGCCTCTCCTCTTCAGGAGAACAAACCCTCCCCACTCCTTTACAGCCCCTTACCTTGTATTCATTATGCAAACATTTGTCTTTAGGAACAGAGACAGTTCTCACGCGAACACAGACGCAAAAGAAAACAAGTGCAACACCTTATTCTGTAGAAGAATATATTATTTAGCAGATCAGTTTAAAAGTAAAAAAAAAAAATCTGTACATCTTTGAAGATTTTTCTTGTTGTTGCTTTTTGCCTCCACAAGGATAAAAAATGTTTGTACAGTGGTTTCAGCTTTGTGCTCCCTTCTTTGCTTGTGCTGAAGGATCCTGTGACATCTAGCTGTACCAGGCCACAAAGCAAACCTGCAAACTCACTAAAGTTTCTTATGATTTCTTCTAGTGTAGAAAAAAAATAAAATTGCATCCACTATGTGGACCTCTGAAGGTACTGTGAACACTATAAAATTCAGAGAATAACACAGAGAAATGTGTCATTAGGGCCTACTAAGCAAACAAAAATATATGCCAGGGCCCTTGTCAGGATATAAGCATCTGTTAAACTATGCTGTAATTAGCATACTGCTGTACACACATATATATATAGTATCTTGACTAAAACAACTCTTTTATTTTGTTTTTGGATGCCAGTGGATCATTTTCCAGAAAAGGCTCCTTAGCAAAACTCCACTTTGCCTCTACAGACTGCAGTCAGCGTGGTCACCAAAAGGCAAATTTGAAGATTTGAGCCATGCTGCAACTGGTGCAATGTCTGCAGGGGAAGCCCGGCTAGAGGGGCTGTGGTGGGCATGCCAGAGCATGGGGAGCCCATGGTGCCCAACGGTGGCAGCATCTGTGTGAGCAGGCTTTAGGCTGCAGACAAGGTGCCCAGGCAGGCAGAGAGGCAGACAGGGCATCCGTACCTGCCACATTTCCATGTACATGGTCCCAGTTGGATTTTGATGTAGCCACCACATCTGTTTGGCAAATACAGCATTTCTCAAAAACAGAATAACCTTAGGGCTTACGTTTTGTTCAAAGACTTTTTCGTCTCACTTTTCAGTACTGCTGGTGGTCAAACTTTCACTTTTCTTTTTCTGCAACTAAAATGAAAAGCAAAGCAGGATTAACACCCCTGACTCACACAGTGCCCCTTTCCACTGCTGCTGTGAATTGAACTCTCATCTCTCCACAAGGCATGTGCAACATGTGTTGGGAAATAATAGGCAGCAGCTTGGTATATCCCAGGCACTGTTTCATCCAAACAGCCCTGAATGTATGTCCTAAGTAAACAGAACTCAGTCTTTCTCATCGTTTGCCATGCTAGGCTCTTGGATTATTGACTAACTCCTCTTGTTTCAGGATATTTCTGAATGCAGGCAGCTCCCATTTTCCTAAGACCTCTTGTGCCAATACACCATAATTAAATCTCCATCAGTTTGTATAAAACTTCTGTTTTGACTGCTTCTTTAAACCAGAAGTAAAACCTCAGCTCAATTTCAAAGATTAATAGGACTCAGAAAGTCTGGCAGTCATATTTGAATTTTTCTTCCCTTCTTCAAGAAATGCTCCTCTCTAAACTGAAGAATGCCAAAAAGACTTTTTTTTCTTCTATAACTTCGTGCCCTCAGAGCATGTGCTCTTTGATTAACCAACCTTAGTATTTCTGCTGCTGATGGGCTTTTCCTCCAAAGCACTTGGGAGGAGGTGGAAGCTACCCCAGAAAGCTACCATTTCACTCATCCAGCCAAGGATGATCAAGTGACTGAACCTTCATTTCCCACATATCAAACAATATCAGCACAACTAGTGCTTCAGGGCACATCCCGGTTTATTTTAATGACAGAGTGACTGATAGTATCCTGTCTACACGATTTATTTGTTCATGTCAGAAAACCCTTAAACTGTAATGCCATTTGGACAGGTTTTGTCACCGTCCTTGGCAGGGAAAAGAAGTGCTCAAAGAGGCATGCAAGGCAGGCATGCAGGCTCAGTGTCGCAGGCTGCAGGGTGCTGCGGGAGCCGGGCCAGCATGCCGGCTGCTGCCCTGCAGACACAGCGCACCTGCTCCCAGGGCCTGGCCTTGGTGTCCATCCTGCCAGTTTCCTGAGGCAATGCAGACAACGGCTGGAGACAACAAATGTGGTCACATTTATATCCCACCTCCCCTAAGCCTGACTTGTGAGACACAAGAGAGCCTTGCAATGACAGACACTCTGTAAATGGAGGTCCTCACTCAGCCTGGGCCTTAAAATGGCTTCATTGGTTGTGTGTTTAATCTTACTGGGTGCTGTGTATGAGAGAGTAATTCCTCATAAAATTTCAAACACATCATTGATGATAGACACATGAGTGGAAGTTTCTTCCCAGAAAATAAACTTGTGCATTGGTGGTGCAGTGCCTTGAACTGTCCAACCCCAGGACATTTTGCCGCAATCTAGCCTGGGCTAACTCCTTTCTGGGGAAAGGCAGCTTCCTCCAGGAAGATGCTTTGCTAACGCACTCCCCTTAGGAGCTTATCTCTGGGTTTTGTCTTGAGGTCCCTCTCTTGCAAGCAGCTCCCTTCCTGCAGTTGTACTTGTGTGGTGCCTGGTGGACTCTGCAAGGGCATGGCCTTGTGCACACTCAGTGCTTGTGGCACACACTTCTCTCCAGCCAGGTATAATGAAAGTTTCTTGTGAAAATGATTATGCCATAAGCATTCCTACTATTTCAGAATTAACCTGCTATTAAATTATAATGTTTGACTTATTCAACCATAACGTTTACTTTATCAAAGAGATATTTTTAGCACTTACCTCTTTCATAGCATCATCTATCTGTTTTAATTCCTCGTAGTGGTCCCTGGATTCCCAAAGGGGTTGGAGCATCACCTCCTCCACCTCTGGGAATAGCTAAGTGAAAACAAGAGAAAAAAGACTGATACATCCTTTTGTATACATTATCTTGTACGTGCTAGAAATGGGGTGAAAGACAGGGTGTGAACTGTACATCCTCATTTCCCTGGCTAACTAAACACCTGTTGGAGCAAATGTTGAAGCTCTACACACCCCCACTTCGGCTTCTGGCCTTGGGTGACTTACCTTTGTTACTGTTTCGAACATGGGGATGAGAATAAACTTCAGGAAGCCAATCTGTGCTGTTGGCTTGGTCACTTTATCACGGTCCATGAACGGTGCCACTGGAAGCCCCTCAGATTTTTCTCTGTCACTCTGGAACAAATCCAGAGTTAACCAATATTAATCTTGGCTAGAAGCTTGTGAGGAAAGTAATGTACCAAGCAGATCACTAGCTAAAGAGCAGTAGCCTTCAGATACAGATCTCAGTAGTGTCTGAAGATAGCACAGAATAACAATATGCTTCCCTTGGGGCAATGTATCCTGCTTTGTTGAGAGCAAGCATCTGAATAACGAAAACTCTGATCAGTTACTTCTGTACAACACTGGCATGAAAGTGTTCACCTCCAGGCTTATGGGGCAATGAGGCTATCTGATTACCTTTGCAAACTCATGGGACTTGTGACGTAAAATATTTCAGAGCATTCAGAAAGGTGGTAATGTCTCTTTACCCTTTGGAAAAGAAGGAATAGGTATTTGATTTCCTTACCATTCTCCAGAGGGTGATGATTTTTGGGTATTCAACCAGAAACAACTACTTCTTCTTTACTAATGATTAAAACTAATTCTGGCTAACCAGGTCAATGCAGAATAGTTCTGTTGACTAGTAAGAGTTTACCAAGCTATGTACTTGACCACTCACTGTTTCTATGTGGGTTCATGTGCAAGGAGGTCACAGACTATGCATGCAAAAAAGGTATCCTGTAGCAGACTTTATCTCTTGATTATTGGGTGTTTCAGGACATAGTGCCTTTGCTGGATGGCCAAAACAGTTAGACACACAGATAGTGTGATTTTGAGTAAGAAGCTGGAGATGTAGCGAGCTAGAAGCCTTTCTGACACATCATCTGAGATGTCTGTCTCTTGCGAGATGCCCTCCTTGGTGCGCAGCTTATCAAAGTATAGACAAAACACACCAGAAGGCTCTGGCATCTTCTCCTCAGAGCACTGCAGCTACATGTTGGTTGAAATCCTACTGCTGCAGTGTACACACTGCTCAGGACCCTGTCTGCTGGAGGCAACACAGGGCTGCTCTTCCAGGGATCCTTTTTTAAGCAGTCAGAATCTGTGTTCATCTGGGAATCCAGTGAGGAGAAATTGTGTGTGGAGCTTAAAGTCTGACTTGACACACCTCAGCAAGTCTTCTGTTTTCTCTTTAGGGGACTATTCACATGCAGTGAAAATTATCTAAATGAATTCCCATGTGATATTTTATATAACTCGCTTAACTATTTTCTCTTGCCACTGCTCTTGCCCTTTTGGCTCAAAAAATCATTTATACGTCAAACAAACTTGCAAGGCAGCCGCTTTACAAAGAACAAGCTCCGGTCTGCTAGCATTAGGATTTCTAGGTCTTTGATCTGCAAATTGTAGCCAGCTGCATTCACTTGCTTTCTGAACAGCTTCTCTTCCTGACATCCTTCTCTGACTTTCTGTAAAAGAAGCCTTTCCATCCTAGGGCTAGACTGCACTGTCAGATAGCGGGACACCTGTAGCTGAGTTGGAATTCAGGAAGATCAGTAATTTGTGCAATTGCATCTCTCCCTCATTCTTACCTGCATAAAATATTCCTCTAGTAAGCAATCTACCCAGGGCTCTGCCACTTCCATTGGGCGGACTTCGTTGGAGATGTCACAGCATTTTATCAGTACCATCTTCAGCTGAAAGATGATAATACTTTAATACTGCAGTCTTAATACCAGCATCTTTTCTGCTATCCAGAACCTGTGTCTTTACAATGGAGTGGTTGGCAATGTTTTCAAACAGAAAGGACAATTTTAGGATTAAATTGGAGGTCTTAAATGACCTGGATTCTTTTCCACTCTTTCAGTCACTTATTCCTTCTCTGCCTTGGTTTCCCTGTCTGCAGCACTGGGATGTGTCGCTGCGGGATGTACGCTTATTTACTGCACGAAGAAGTTCAGCCACAAATAGCCATTAAGTTGTTTGTGGAGCATTCAGAGACAGCTGAGGAAAGACTTCCCTGGACATCAAAGATGACTGGGTTGGTAAGTAGAGGAAACTAGAGTCTGTACTCTTGTGGATAATTTGCTCCACAGTAGTGGGCAATAACAATTTCAACCTGACAGAGTAAATATAGTTTTTTTCCTGATGGGACTCTATTTCTAAATTTCTAAAGCTGGACTAATCTATTTTATAGAGAGCATTTACAAATTGTAATTCTTTTTGGCGGGGCAGAGGATGTAGGAAGGATTCTTTTTTTGATAATGCATATTGAATCTTGGTTTCAAAACAAACAGATGTTAATCTACAAGCTTTCACACTATGGACATAAAAATAATAATCCACAAAACTTCCTTACACAGGTCATGTGTTCTTCATTTGAGTAATCAAAATTTTCCATTTTTTCCTTGAAAGAGTCCAGTATTTCTGCATGTCTTGCCATATCTGTAGCCAGGATTAATGTAATTATCCCCTAGCAAAGAAAACATGGTCACATATTAATTTGACAATCTTTACAAAGTCTACTATTGCATAGCAAAGTAGGGTCTTTCTTACACACAGAAAGCCTCAGATGCATTACACTGTTAATACTGAAAGGGGAAGTTTCTAACTTGAAACTACCAAGCAGACTGGAGGAGGATTATAAAGAGTTCACAGTATATGAAGATCATGGTCGGATTGATCTGTAACACTGGTGTGATATTCCAGAGGCATTGAGGTTTTTCCTTTCTGATTGACTAATTATGAAAAAAAAAACCCGGTACAACAGGATATTAAAAGCCACACTCTGTCTGCCAAGATTCAATTTTGGCTCCTTGGAAAGCACTATGGGTTTTGCTGCTGACTCTTAGTGGCCCTAGGAAGAGACAGAGATCAGTAGATACAGATATCTTCTGTGCTTGTCCTCCTTGGAATAAGGGCTTTGAAATACCCAGATGCAGCCAATGTGTTAGGAGCTCTGTATCTTCCTGCTAGGCAGAGTTTGTGATGGGAAAACGTGGTTAATTTAAAGTTGTGGGGTTTCATACAGATCTATCAATTTTGGACTTATGCCTGCTTCCCATACACTGGCAGAATCAGTAACTCCAACCAGACCAGTATCTGAGCCTTACACTGGTCTGCTTTTTCATTTGGTGTGTGAGGAAGGTGTAACATGAGAACTAAGACCTAATTGTGGCCCTTAGTGCTCTAATGGGAATTGTAGCATTGCTCACTGTCTCAGAGATAACTGGGATGACTCCCAGACCACCAAAGCCTCTTCCAACAAGTGCTCTGCTGTTGTAAATCTTTTTCCATTTTGAAGTTCCTCTTAAAATTAATACAATGTTCTTTTTAAAGTATAAACTTATGTCATGAGAGCTTAATCATTTCCCAGTTAAAGTAAATTGGCTCCTTCAATAATACCCCCAAAATGTCATAGGCTTTAATCATCAGGAAATACTCATTATTTCACAGCAAGACATGCCAGGGAGTGCTGCTGTGGAAATTTTCCAAGAATCCCTCTTGCATCCTTCCAGTGCGAGGGGCTTTTTCAGGCCCACCCTCTAGGGAGAATGATTCACTTGCATTGTACGGCAGGGAAGTCTGTGCATGCTTACATCTTCAGGAACAGTTTGTACGACACAGATGGGAACAGCATTCATACCTGTCTTATCTGCTTGAATTGGTCCTGGTCGACGTTGGAGAAAATGTTGTATTCTGGCTGGGAAATGATCTGGAAAGCCACAGCACAGTGGTGGTTCTCCAGTGGGGAAATGTCATTGTAGCGTACCGCAAGCTCGGTTCGTGCATTTATCTGATAGCTGATGTGAAGAAAAACAATGAAAACCCCTACAGACACACACCAGCTGCTCTAAACCGTGCTCCTTACTTTTATTTACATTTTTTTAATACTTATTCAGCTAGCTGCAGCTTGTTTTTTGATTGTTAATACTAAATCAGATTTTTAGAGAAGATAGATACTACTTCAGTATCATGTCAGGCACTATTCCCCTGTAGGTTTTTCTTTTTAATTTTACCATTTCTGTAGCTTAAAATGACATAGACCAAACACAGAAGGAACTGTCTGACCTTCAGTCAACCCCCACTAATGTCAATGGAGAGATTCTCACTAATCTAAGTCAGAATTAGGTTCTACTGTTATTTAATGAATGTCTGCAAGTAAAGTAGATTCTCTCTCTCTTTTTCACACACACATACATGCACACAAGTGTCCATCAGTAAGCAATTCTAATTTCGTTACATGATAATAAATAGAATAATATGCACTTCATTATTTATAATTATGAAATAATGTTTAAGTTAAATCACCCTTCGCATTTTAGTGTAATTACTCCATTTCAGTCAATAAAGCTATAATAATTTATGCCCTCTCTCTCAGCTGTAAACCATTTTACCTTGTTTTCTCAGGAGTGAGGGGAACTGTTGGAATAGAAATCTGGAAAAGCATTTTCCTTACAGAGCCAAGGACAGCTGGCAATCCCAACCCAGACCTGAGTTTTCTGCATGAAACTCTGCCTTGGCCCATGTGCGAGTGAACATCAGGGCCTTGAGGAAGGTCATGACCAGCTCAAGCTGTGAGAAGGAAAACCTGATCTACCAAAAATACCAACTGGTATTACCTTCCCAATAAATTTTAAGGGAATAGAATCAAGAGAGACTTACGTATTGTTATAGCCCGGATGGTCCAAGTCATGGCATACTGCTGCAGTCATGAGAATCAAGATGTCAATTTGGGAAAATTTCTCCTGTAAAATACAAAACATAAACATAGTATTACAATTTCTACTTCCCCTGTCCCCATAAATGAAGTAAAAAATACATCCACATTTACTTTTTAGAGAAATGCAAATCTGAGAAAAATGAAGTATTTTTCCACAGATCAATTTACTTCAGTCAAGAAAGAGAATTCTGTCTTCCCTTCCAGTAAAAATGACTCAGATTTGCTTTTGTTGCATTAAATAACAGCAGCTCGGTGGAGGCAATTTGCTTGAAACTTGGTATCACTGCAGAGATCATATAAAAGCACTGAGATATTAGTACAGTCTCTTACAAGTCATTTGAGCATCCTGATTAGTTAAGGGAGGGCTGGAAGATAGCTTAGTTGCCATTGCATTCTCCATTAACTAAAGTTATGAAGAGTAAGAAAAATTAAGTGTTACATTCTCACAGCTTCTGAATAGGATGAACTCCCATTCAAGCAAGTTTTTCTTCATACTCCTGCTGGCAAGAAAATAGACTTAGGCCAGTAACCAAGATGTTTAACTATGGAGTAAAAAGGGGTTTTTTTAACTGAAGAAAATCTGGTTTGTACAGAAATTAAATTAATATATAAACACAGGTTATCCATCCAGTCAATGAAAACAAATTATGTCTCTAGTTTTGGAGAAAGTACAGGTCAAACGTGAATCTTGCGTACAGTACATGCAAGGTATTATTTGCAGTAGCTGACCCAGATGCAAGCACACATTTGGAGAAAACCTCTTGTGGGAACATTTTGTGTCACGGATGAAGACTATATCCACAGACCATAATTCAGTAGGCTTTTGGATCTGATTCATAGATGTTTCATGCTATCAATGTCACAAGAGCTTCAGTGTACAAATCTGAGATACCCAGGAGGTGAAGGTAGCTTCCCAGCAACCCCAGGAAGCTGTGTAGGTGCTTTTGGGTCTAGGATGGGATGGCTGAGTGGGCAGCCAGTGGTGGAAATGCAACACCTCTCCTCCTCTCCCCAAGGACTGAACAAGTGCAGCTACTGCAAAGCTCACCACTTGCTAGCCAGCTGGTGGCCTGTGTTGCAAGGAAAGTGGCACAGGTGTCATGGTGCTTAGTGGACGAACATGTGCCCCATGAATGAAATTGAGTGATACTGTTGAGGTGGGGGCATACCTGGAGTCTGCAGAGTGAGATCATGCTGTACATCATCTGGGTCACGCAGAAGCAGTGCCGGAAATTATGAAAGGGGTTGTTTCTGTAATTGTCGTGAATACACAGCTGCAGAGAGAGGGAATGAAACAGTCAGAGACAAGAGAGTTCTTTCCTCATAAAAAAACGATTACGTACACTTCCCAGCCTCCCTGGAAGCACTGTATACCTCTACAGGAGTCCTATGGAGCCCAATATAATTTTCTGCTAGGACAGAGTGGTAGCACAAGGCCCTCTGACACTCCCTGTCCACCTGGGGAATGGTGAAGAACACTGCATTTCAAGAATTTGTCAGCAGGTAAAGCTTACAGCAATTTCTCTCTCATACCAGCTAGTGATGGGTAAACATCCCAGCACAGCTGCAAGTGCATCTCGATCTTGAGATAGGACTCTGTGCTCTAATCCTAAATTTGTATTTCAGACTGTGATGTGGTTAAATGGTGACTTTGGGATGTGTAAAGAACTCAAAGTACATCCTCATTCCCCTGTCTCGCCGAATGCAAATTGCAGCTTTGAAAACTTCCAGGCTGAACTGTAGTTGTTATTTCATTTGCAAATGTTCAGAGGTGGCACTTTGGGATGTGTTTCCTGGCAAAGTAAAGATGTGAATGCACACACACTAGCATACCTGTGTGGATTTCCTATTCTAGGCAGCATTGAAGAGATTTAGCCATATAGGCACGTGGAACTGATTTTTGTGTGTTTTAACTTTCTACAGATCCTGACTGTGTGCCCTCATTACAAATACAAGCTAGAGCTTGTCTTTCCATGTGTCCTTGCTCCTGTCAGCCAGGCTAGCTGAGTGAAGCTGGCACAGCTGGGTTAACACATGCCACAGTCACTCTTCCAATGCACTGGATAGCCTTGGGTATCCTGTCCTGCACAAAACAGCAAAGCATCAGCAGCACTGCTGGACCCCTTCTGCTGAATCCTTTGTAGCCTGGACCCTAGAGAGCCCTTACACACATTACTGAGTCTGAATTAATGACATGGACAGAATTTGTGTCCCCTTCTCCAGCTAAATAGTGGATTTACTTAAAGAAACCTCAAGCCCCACCAGGATCAAACCCTTCAGCCTGGGACCTGATTTCTAGGAAGCCTCAAAGCTCTGGACGAGGTCAAGACAACTGTGGATTTTCAATGCTTATTCAATATTTGGGGGCTTCATTGCAAAAGCTGTTCAGATTATTCTGCAGCAAGACTTCAGGAATGTATTACATTATTGTAAAATGAATAACTAATGGAACTATATGGTTGACAGCAGGGCTTCCAGGTGGTGGGCAGTATCTCACAGCCTCTACATGGAAACCGTGGCCATGCCCAGGCACTGTACAACACTGCATGGATGTAACATATACATCCAGCATTGGAGCCCAGCGTATCCCAGGGAACTCCTGGCTCAGAACACTAAAGGGCTGGAGTGACTGGGTTGTATTAGTCACCCTTTCCTCCCCTTTCTGGAACATTTCTGTAGCCAATGGATATGGGAGCAAGAAAGCAAGCATACGTATGAGGTGGCTTTTTCTTACCCGCTTAAGTTCAAACTGGTGCCCACAGCATGCCTGGGGAAGTATCATAGTTTGAAGCAGAGTCCTTGGGGCTCTTTTTAAATCATCTGTTTTTCTGTGAAGCTAGAGTTTAGGAAAAGAAATCTTACCCTGTCTTACCTTTGTAGAAAATGCATAATAAACTCCCCTTGTTCAGATCTAGGTGGTCTGAAATGCTGGTGGTAAATAATTACTTGGAGATACATGCTAACAGGAAGCTGCCTGCAGTAATGTGTGTGGGTGGCATGTTGATGTGTGTTGACATATCACCTTGTTTCCCATGTTTTCAGGCTGTGAGACAGGAGGAGGAAATTTTGTGTTTTATCTACTCTGTGCTAGCCTTGTTTATATTGGGTTTCATCCCACCCCTCCTGTTCAGCTGCTTTCTAAGGTCAACATTACTGAGCTTTTCATCTGCCTTTGGGGAGAGATTTCCTAGGTCTTGATTACTTTTTGTGTCTCCTTTAATGTAGTCATACTGTTTTTCTAAAAAGGTTTAACCAGTGCTAGACCTAAATCTCAGGTAAGCCTTATGCCTTCTATGGTGACATGATAACATTGGTCCATTTTATGCCTTATTCCATTCTCTGATCAGTCCAATGACTTGTTAGATTCACCCTACAGCAGTGCACCAAGCAATGACAGTCACTGCCCCTGTGCACACTGGTGCCCAGGTGCTTTCTGCTCTTGCTGTACTTCATGATACAATGAATCCAGTGCTTTGCTTTGTGTTTTTTAGCCACCTTCTGAATTTGTGGAATTTGTTCAGGCCTTTCTTGGGAGTCTACATCCATCATGTAGAACAGTTCCCTCTATTCTGTGCATATGCTTCAGGTAATTAGAAGAAATTAATGAGATTTAAGTCTTCACTGTAGGAATTGTATGAAGCGTCTGTATAATGAACTTCACATCATGATGTTTTTAATTATTGTTTCAATCATTTTTTCAGGTAGAGTTGTGAGTTTTACTAACTGTAATTCTTCAGGCTACCCCTAGATCCTTTTTGAACAATGGGTAAAATACTTACTGTTCTACAGTTCGCTAGGGACGTGATAGATTTTTCTGAGAAAGCAAATATATTCTTCAGTTTTTAGCAAGTGCTTTCTTACGGTCTCCTTTGGACCTGAAAACTTACTGATTTTTAAATATTCCAATGTTTCTTCTTTAGACATCTTAATTTTGGTATAATCTCATCTTTATCTGAAGTCTTGCATCTCTGCAACATTCTTAGCATTAAAGACTGAAGCAAAAAATGCTGTTTAGTTTGTCAGCAAGTCCTTTTCTTTCCTGACTTGCTCTTTTAGTCCCTGTGACTTAGTACCTCTAATGATTATTGCACATACTGATTTTTTCTTGGTCATATCTGAAGACACTGTCTTGTCTCCATTTCCAGTAGGTACCAAGAGCATTCGTCAGAAATGAGCTGCTTTCAGTAACAGAAAGCTCAGCAGACAAACGCAAAACAGTTTTAAAAAAAGTCATTGACCACAAGAATGTAAACATTTGCTGAAATACTTAAATTTTAAGAATTTGTATAGATTGACTGCCTTCAGTGGGATTACTCATGTGAGTCGAGTTGACTAAATGTCTTATTTATTGATTTTTGAATTTGAAAAACTGCTAATATCAATAATTTGAAATACTTACCAACCACCTTTTTAGTGTGATAGGATTGATATTGAAGTCTTTTACCAATCCAAGATCATGGTACATATGTTCCAAACAGCTCAGCATCTGCAGCCCGGAAGAGATAGTTTATTGGTTTGGTAAATATCAATTTACTTTATGATACATTGCAAAGTGAATTTCCTCCTTGCAAGCACTGAATAATTGCAGAGCCCTCTTGTTAAGATGAAAGATGTTCAAAGATTGCATGATTAAAGGCAGTGCAAGAGGGGAGACAGAGGTTCTGAAAGCTTTTTGAAGCAGACAGACCGCTGTTGACTTCATAGGTTTTGTGCAGGGCTTTGAATCACACCAGCTCTCTTTAGTAATTGTGATTCATGCATATCATAGCAATTCCTTCTCACAAAAAAGTATTGCCATTTTTCTAATTCAGCTGGGATATGTTCTAATGCTCAGTGAAATCAGTGGGAGTTTGACCACTGACTCCAAAGGCCCTAGCTGTACAGAAACGGATCAGGCCCTAGATGTATAGAAAATGACAGCAGAAAATAAAAGAACCTTAGAGAAATATTTATTCTAGATATGTGTCAATATCTTCTTTCTTTACTTCACTCTCTTAGCTCATATTTCTTGTTTAACGAAAAGATAACAACTCTACAAAAATGCAGCAGGTTTGTGACCATCCGCTCCTGTAAACTATAACTATTAATCCTAACAGCTGAAATGCAAAGACAGGCTGCTCTTTTGACACAATGTCTGCTCTGCAGTAGGAAGGGATGCAGGTAATTTAGCACTACTACTCCCGGTTAATCTTCCAGGTTTGAAAATATTGGAAAAGAAAGATATTGATAATGTGATGTGTTTGGGCACTTAACAGCTGCCACCAGTCAGAAATGGACAGACTTCCAGGAGTTCAGGAGTTTATGTATCTGCATTTCCATTTCTGAAGGCAAAATCTGCAGGGGATGAAATGGAGGCATTATATTAGCAGCTGTAGTTTTTAGACTGTAGGCTGATCCAGGAGTTTTAACATGATGAATGTAATGTCACAACTATGGCCTTGGAGACATTTTTAGTTAGGTTTCTGTTATTTAGGCTCTTAAAAACTCTCCAGAAAAATTATTTAATCTAATGAAACTTTATATTTATCCAGAGAATATGCATAGTTTGTACAGTAACAAAGGGGCTGGTTTTGAGTCAGCCGAACAGGAAGAAAGAGACTTTCCTGCAAGACTTGAGGGACAATGTCTGAGCTGAGTTGTGCTCACATGAACAGCGTTTTGCTGTAGACCGCTTTGTCTTATTCCTGGCCCTTGAGGTCACAATACTTTCAGAAAAGACTTTCTGAGACAATAAACTTGATCCAAAAGGGCTGAATTATCCTCAGAAATGCCTGTCTCCCTCCAGCTGTTGCCAAGAGATCTTTGGGTGAGTGGCAGGGTGACTCTGAGTCCCAAAGCTCCTGCCCCTGAACACATGAGAATCTCAGTTTCCATTTTCAGCTTTCTTGGTCAAGAGCAAAAATGTGAATGTTGGACTCTTGTAAGGCTTGAAAGCAAGGGAGCATTTGAGAAAGAGAACACAAGTTTGTGGCATATCTCTGTTTACTGAGATGATGCAGAGCACATTGTTAATTTGCTTACAGAAGAATATCGTTTATAACCTGCCTGCCCCACATTAAGCATGTGGGCAAATGCTTATTGCTAAGCAAGCATTGACAGAATTGAAATATTCTCTGTAAACATAAACTAGAGCTACAAGGGTGAGATAAAACCCATATGGTGCTTGGCTCACTAGAGCTTGTGTGGTATCTTATTTCTGAGCAGCACTCCTCCTTGCAGGGCATGTCTAATCTCCACACCCTCTTGTTAGCCTCATTCATGCCACCATATAGGGTTTCCTAGTACTCTGAATGAGTTACTGTGCTAAAATACTATGCCTCAGCACACAAGAATCCGTGGATAATGGTTTTTGTCTCTCCCCATTCTTTCTTAATAGTCAGAATAACAGTGAGCCAACAGCGTTATGGTCCACCTGGCAGGTCATAATTTTCTCTTGCTGTAAAGACCTGACAGGCGTTCAAAAGCTGGGGGAAAGCCATTTTGCCTGAGCAGTTGTATGGCCATGGTAGAGAGAAAAGGGGCTGGAGAGGGAGCAGTAACTGCAGAGCACCAAGCTCAGCTTGGCATGGACTGCACAAGGGAAGCTCCGCCAGCCTCTGTGAATGGGAGCTGGACTTAAAGCCACCAGAGAGTCCTTCTGTTATGCTACCAGCCAGATGAAATATCCTGAAAGGAATATGCTGTTCCTGCGGGTGTTGTATGAGGTACTTTTCCTTGTGATGTTGACCTATAGGTGCTGAACCACAATGACTCTTGTATGCACAAGATCTGATTGGGATGGTAGTTAAGGTGATTGCTGCTAAGGGGTGCTGCGAGAACTACCCAATCCTTCCCTTGGGGAAAATCCAACACAAACCCCCTAGTTTAGTCCTACCCTCCCTTACACTTTTCCTAGGTGAGATTTGCTCATATTTGCTGAATCTAGTTTCACATTACATTATAAGCTGGCCATTACAGAAACATCCTTTTCCTTCATGTTTCTACAGAGGTTTACATGTGGGCCTTCCAGAACCTTCTGCAATACAAGTGATGAACAATGAATAATACTAATAGCAATAAGAAAAATAAGAAAATGAAGCAATAAGAAAACACTAATAGGCTGTGCACGCAATTTTGCAACTTCTTCAGAATACACTACAGAAAACCTCTTGCCTAAAAGGGTGTGAATCGATGCATGCACCTCTGTCCAGCTTCACACAGCAGCACGCTGCTTTATTGATTTGAGTGGAGTTATTGATGGTGTGCTTAAGCATACGCTTTCATAGGGATTGATTTGTTCAGATAAAACGGCACAAGAGAACTCATGTGGCAGTAATGATAGTGCACTGGTTGTTATGGGACATTACTAGGAAGAGATTAAAGAAAAAATAAAGACAACTCAGGATATAATATTCAGTATAATCTACCTGGCATCTGTCAGGAAAAAGTACTGTATTCTGGTGTGATATGAAAGTTAAAAAAATATAGACAGTAAGGGGCAGAAAAGGGGAAAAACCCTGCAGACCATCTTAAAGGGCTCTTCCGGCCTTGTTGGCTCTCAGAAAGAGTGCAAACTCAGCTAACATGGCATCCTTACTTCGTTGGGCTCCCACAGCCAGACATCAAAGGTTGGCTTCCGAAGTGCTTCAATGGTCTCCTGGGACAGCATGTACTGTAGACAAAAAGGCAGTCAGAGTAAGTAATGGTCCCCCACTCTGGCAAGGGACCTACTGTTGGCATGTCCTTGGGACTCTCGGGGTTCCATTCATGAGGGATTTAGCCATATTTCCCAAAGAGAGAGCAACTGATCTCTTCCTCTGCCTGCCCAACCCGTCTCACCATCCCCACCAGCTGCTCATGGTCACACCAGAATGGCCACACCAGAAAGCCCTCAGACAGCTTGCTGCCTGCCACAGCACTAGCTGGTAGGTCACTGATGGGTGGAGATCCTTGTGGAGCCAGGAGGTGAAGGGTTTGGGAGAAAAGGAAGGAGAGCAGAGGTGTTATGGACAGGGCTGTGAGTAAATCCAGCACAGAGATATAAAGATCTGTCCCCGGCTGCACTGGTTCTGCTGCCTGCAGAACATCAGTGATAATCAGTGGAGCCAGTTACATCTGGATGATGTGAAGTGTCTATGCCAACAGTGTTAAATTAGCTGGTGGGTATGATATATTTACTTTCAGATGATTTATGCTCCCATTTTGAGTATTTTTTCAAGAACACCCACATTTTCAAATTGGTTGTCAGCCTGCAAGACTCAAGTGATTATTTTATCATTATGTTCAGAGGCTTAAAACAAAATCAAGCTCATCATCCAGTTACCAATTATATACAAAATTTAAAAAAGGAATGTGGGGGGTTAAAAGACCAGGGGAGATCTGGACTGTACTGGTTTATCTTTTCAAGACTCTATTCATCAGAGACTTTCTGGGACACAAAACCCTTGTAGCTTCAATTGGTCCATTTACCATGGCTGTTTCTAATTAGTCTGGGCTTACTGTAGTGAACAGGTGAATGAATGTTCTAAGCTATCAAATTGTTGATACTTGATCCAAGGAATAATAACACTGAAGATTAATTTTCCTCCTTAAGAAGCAATGATTTTTGCATTTGCTTATATAACGTACATTTAATATGACTTTCTGAAAGAAAACTGTGTGTTAGCAATACAGATTTTTTTATTTGATACCAGTGTTTAAATGATATCTTCTTTCAGTGTACTCATCACTTCCTAACCTCACTGACATTGGACAAACCTGGCACCTGACAACTGATAACAAATTTCACAGATTTGTCAAGCCGGACCCAAACTCTTAAAACCGAAACTCTTATGGGCTTTGGTCTAGGGATAATACAGAAATACAGACTACCAGTTTACTCTGCAGTCAGTCAGTACAACTTTTCATAGCGCTTGTTGTTAATTCAAGATCCTAATATCATAGCAGTACATCAAAGTTTGTTTTGACATATATACTGATTAAGTGCAAAAATCTGCTTTAGAACCAATATGTTTTGTGAAAACATTTTCTAGTGTCAGAAGAACAAGCCTCTAGCTCAGAAGTTAATGGAAAGAAATGTAGTATCATGATGTCTGCCTCAGAGGCCTGGAGGTCACTTTTGCTAGGCAGAGCAGAATAAACAGCAGAACTTACAACTCATTGTTCTGGAAGACTGTGAAGACAAATACGCAAAGATGCACGTCCATATCATACACCTGCATCACATGGGACCATGTGAACTTCAGAGTGGCTGAGACAGCTTTGATGTGTGCAAACAAATGCTCACTGTTAAACTATGACTTGCACATGTGTAAGCTGGTGTCTTGTCAAGGTGTGAGCTGGGCACTGAGCAGACATAACCTGGTAGCTTTGAATAACTCCTGTGGGTAAAGACTGCCAATGCTAGGATCAAAGATCCTGTGTGCTTCATGGTTTCAGCCTCATTCATCAATGTGGATTTGCACTTGTACTTGCCCAATAGACATTTTTCTTCAAGCATTACTGTTTTCTCTAGCAAATACACTAACTCATTTTCACAGGGACAATGAATCATTCTGCAGAGAATCCAATGTCGCATTTTATCTTTGTTTCCCTGGGTGAAGCATACCCATAAATTACTTTTTAAATTAAAAAATAATCCATTAGGAGAAAACAGACAGCAACACTATTGTCAATCAGAGTACAACATTACGGGCTAGTTTTGATTGTCTGCTATGAGCATGGAGAATAAACAAATGTAACTAGACAAAAGAGCGTTAAATGTTGGTGATTGCAAAATGATCATTAACATTTCAAACACTAATGAGTTTTCAAGTATTAAAAGACTACTGAGGATCCAACTTTAAGTCACCACTGGCAACAACAGCTTTTTCCATTAGTTTCCAGGGATTTTGGATCAGGCCCTAGACTGTAGAATAACTAGGCTAAGAAGGCTATGGAGTCATGCATTGTAAACCAGAGCTTGTCAAGATGGCAAGGGTGTAGTAGGATTCTGGGAAGAGCAAGCATTGTGTGGTACCTTTGGGTAGGATGGTACATCTCGCCGGGGAGTCGGCCTCTTGTTTTCATCCAAAAAGCTGTACTTGCAGGAACAGTTAGTCCTGAAATGAAATATTCAGCTTTTAACATTATGGGAACAGAAACACAGTGTCTTGAAAAATGCCAGAAGTACTCTTGTTTCTCAGTAGGCATCACTCAGAGAATTACCCCACGCCCCAGCCTCTCCCTTTCTAATGTGGTGTTGCTCAAATGCTTTAAAAGTGTGATTCTCTTTTGGATTTTCTCCCCTCATGCAATGCCCATGTTGCCCCTTCTCCATATATTTGAATTCAAGTGAGAAGCATCTGTCTTCAAGCATGTATCCATGGATACCCAACCACTTCTACTTAAACCAAGTAACTTTCCTTTCAGCAAGCACCTTGCTGTCTGAGGATGGCAGAGCCCTGCTAGGGGCGATGCTGAGTATGGACGCTGGCATACCTGTGCTTATTTGCTGGTGTAGGCACCCACTGAGCCCATGACACTGCAGCCCAGCTCTAGGTCTTGTAAAATCTTGGGTATGACCATCCATTTTGATGGCATGACCGTCTTGTCTGCTGCCCTTCAGGTGGGACAACAGCAGTGAGGCACAGGCTCAGCAGACACAGTCTGCTAGGCTCCCAGGGGGAAGCGAGCCACTGCCAGAAATTACAGGTAATTAACACTTGCCGTGTTATTAACACCAGCACCCACTGCCAATTACCTGCTCCTCCTTCCTCTGCATGTGGAAGAGCCAAGCTGGGAGGTACACTCTAGCCTTACAGCCTTTGCAGAACATCTAAGCTGCTGCACTGTAGCACGAGAGCAGTTTCTTGCCTTACAGCCATGGGGAGCACAATAAAACTAAGAGCTGTGAGGTGTCACCCATGGCAATCATGATACTTTAACTCAACACATGTTTCCCAGGTAGCTGGTCGTATGGACTTTAATTAGTCCCATGTGAGACTGATCTACTAGCATTTTGTATTTATCCCTGTAGTCCTAACATTTGGATTATCCTTTCTCATTTTTCAAATCTCCTGCTAAATAAAGCTCAAAGAAAACCCTCTCAAGAAACCAACCAAAGTATTCCGTTAACTTTGTTTGTCCCTTTCGAATTATTTTGCATATTCTGTATTGCATCTCTTTTTAGTGCTTCTCTTCTCCATTGGGAATTGGTCCAGCTGTCTTGTCTTTTCTCCTCTTAATATTGATGTCTGCTAACATTTCTGATGATATTGTCTAAATCCTGCAAAAGTTATGTCATCTTACAGTTCACGGTGGTCAGCTGGCTTCAACCAGCTGTCTTTTCCTGCCCTGTTTAAGGAGAGTCTCAGTGGGTGAAAAGCTGTCATAATAATTTCTAAAGCTGTTTCCTCAAAACTGCACTGTGAGGGGTATTAGTAGGATAAAATTAGTGGGACTGGGGCATTCCTTGCCCTAACTGGAGCTGGCTGCCAGGGTTAGCTGAGGGTCAGCCAACTCTCTCTAATTCCCAGCTGCAGTAAGACATCGAAGCCTTCATCCTGCCACACTGGGGAACACACCAGAGCCAGGATGCATCAGACCTTTACAAATGTAAAACTGTATCTGCAAATGATCATGATTCTAAATTACACTATAACATTATTAGCATCTGTCAGTGGTGAGTGCAAAAAGCAGACTAGCAAAACCCCCACAATTTAAGGGGGTGCAAGTGGGGCTGCTTTGCTCTTCTGAAGAGGGGAGATGCACAGTTCACTGTGTGATGACTTTATAAACCCAGCTGTTAATCCTTACTCTGACATTTGTTAATACAAGAGCAAATGTAAGAATATGTAAACGTATAAGAATACAGCTGTGTACACTGTGATATTATTGAAAGAATATAGGCACCGCATATATTTATGTACATTAATTAACATTAGATGCAATCCCTAATTGCAACTGTAATGCATTATCTAGCAAATGACATTGCACAAGGGATGACAAGTCTAAATAAGAGCAAATATATTTCCACTTACCCAGGGATGTCTCTGTTCCTCCCATAGCATGCACATATCTCATGCCAATGGGACAGAGCTTGCTGAGCCGTTCTGGGATGAAGGACCCCTAGGCTGAGGTCACCATGGGCTAGTGGCATGGGTCCTGCAGAGCCATGGTCATTTGGGAATAGAGAGCCACAGCTCATTCTTCAGCAGCTCCCCATGAGGTCTTACAGCAAAAAGAAGTGACCCGCAGCCACGCCCAGTTAGACACTGAACCCAGACACATCTAGCTGCTGCTTTGAGACCCAAGCCCTTAGGCTACTGATAATCATGGGCAGAATTTTGTGCAAGGAGAAGGAGGTTTTGTGCAACTGAGAGGAGGAAGACCCAGCTCAAGGCAACCAAGAAGAGCTGTGACAAGTAGCTGCCACGTTGATATGGCACAAAGTGATGCTGAGCAGAGACAGTTAGGCTCCTGCTTCAGTGAAAGCAGCTATGCAGTGTGAGCTCAGAGCAAGCTAGCTTGGGTGTCAGCACTACCTGCTGCTGAGCACCACACCCACTTTCACCACAGCCTGCCAGCATCCTGCTCCATGCTGGACTCTGGCTTTTGGCAGCTGTCATATCTCATAACAAGCCTGCGGTGAAGACTACACCTCAGCTGAAGACGGCTGCACTGGGCAGACATAGCACTGCCCATTCCTGTTTTTCTTGTTAACAGGTTGCTGTTTATAATACAAAATAGAGATTGTAAGGTGACAAGATCTGGAACAGGAATGAGTCATAGCTGCTGCTGGGACAGTCTCGTACTTCCTCATCTGTGTGGCAGCAACTGGGTGAGCATGAAGCTGCCATTAATTTCTTTTCTTGGTTTTAATTCCCTATCTGCCTGTGTGTCACTATGCTTATAAATGCAGCTCTCCCAGCTCCCTGAAACAGTTGAGGAAAGGTAAGGACGCATGCATAGGCACACTTTATTCACATCACACTCAGCACAAATCAGCACACATGTGCTGCCAGTCTGAGCTCCTCACATAAGGTTTCCTCACACACCTGAACAAGAAATGCTGCAAGTCACAGGGCAGACTGCAATCCATTTTACTGTTATAAATCTAGAAAGCTGGAGCAGATCTGAGTTTAAAAATGTTACTCTGCGTTTATGCTGGTATGACAGCTGAGTTTGGCCTTAGACTTAACAGGAATGTATTAATGCTGAGCTACCTGATATATCTGGGTAGCAAAATTCATAACAGCAAATTATTATAAAGTCTAATTCTTTTAGCAAATCTCCCACTGCCCTCAATAGGTAATTGCTTTGATTAGAGGACAGAGAATTTGACCCCAAATGAAGAAAATGAGAGAGGCTGTCAAGATAGCATAGTTACATTTGCTGAGAAAAATCCCCTTCACCCGCACTTTAAGCAACGCTGTATATCCTTCAGCAACCTTCCCAGAAGTATTCATAATCTCACAGTGATGATTTCTTTGTACTAATGGGGTATTTCAGTGACACAGGAGGCAGACTTTCAAGCCTAGGCTGCATACCATACCAAATGCAATTTTTTTCCTGTGTTTTAATTACAGCAAAACCAAGCTTCACAATCACAGTGAGCCCTTGAATTAGAAAGTAAATTCCCAGTTTCTTGTTGAATTTGAAATGAATGTTTTTTTAATAGCATGAGATCATAATTAGAAGAGCTGCTACATATTTATTTTGTATTTTCCCAGAATATATTGGAGCTGATTTGAGTGATAACTTGCTCCTAATCAAACACTGCACTGTGCAGAACTTCTATGCAGAAGTTCTTCTCCCATTCCCTCTCTCCCAGTAAATCTGGATGAAGAATTCCCATTCTGTATGGTGAAAAATAGCTCTCTGTTGCAAGACCTTTTTCTCTATTCCCATGGCCTGAGCTATTTTAACTGATGAATTGCTGTAGATCTTCAAATGTTAAATTAAAGTCACTGTCCTTAATGGTTATTAGTTTCTTCCTCCTTTACTTCTAAGCCCAGAAGGTAACACAATTCTGCAGAAATGTTGCATTAGGGTTTGAAACCAGATGCTTATTTCTTTGGTTAGGTCCAAAGCAGAACTTACCTGCTGCTTCTTGCTGCCATTTCCTCCCTCATCTTTTTAATGTCGCTCTTGCATTTCTCAATCTCCACGACTTTCAGGCCTTCCACTGTCAACAAAGGAAAACAACAGGAGGGTTACCATGGCAAAAGTCGAAGGATCTTGTTTCACAATTGTGCAAAATTTCAAAGGGCTTTAACAATGGGGTTATCCAGTGAGCCAGCAAGCTCTTACATTCTGCCCTGGTTCTCACATATGCAGGTGCTGCCAAAGCAATATATCTTGAAAACCCATAGGAATTCTCTGTTGCCAATTTTAGATAATAGCTACAGGATTTTAATTCACAAAATGGCTATAACGTCTCAGCTTTTCCACGACTGTTAGCAGCAGTCAGCTGTTCTGGTGCCTTCACTTCTTTGCTGTAGAACACAAATCAAAGGAAATCCTGAGTGAAAAAACCCTCCCACGATGGGATGATAAGCGCAGCTAGGCAAACGTGTCCCAGTAGGATTAGAATTCCCATTAAGATAAAAGGTTTTAATTTTTAAGTTCATGCAGAGCATTAAGGAGCTCTGAGAGTCATTGTTAAGTACAGAAAAACCAAAGTGAGAATGCAGGAGAGGGAGAGAGATGTTGAAAGTTTTGCTCTCGCAATTGATTTGGGGTTTTTTTTAGGTATTGAATATCTGTCACTTCTTTTTGCCAATCAGTTTTGTAATCAAAGGTTATTTCTGCATGCAGCACAAAAATCCTTTATTTCCCTTCTGTACATAATTATGAGACCCACAAGGCAAAAAGTTTGATTGCCTGTTTATGCAGCAATGCACTTCATTCCATGTAGCTATGAGAACCTAATGCAGTGCAAGTATGAGAAAATTCTCCCTTTTCTTTCCCTCTTGTTGAACTACCAGCATGCTCAAGGACATAATACAGCAGCATTTATTAAGTACATGTCATTCATATGCAATCATTTCACAGCTCATTTGTTTACTGAACTCATTGTTTGCATGGACAAGCTGTGGTTCAGGAAACTCAAGGGAATGTGCAATCATACAATCAGTATTCGGTCACTTTCTTAGAAAATAAAATCACACTTATCTGGAGGGTAGTAGCATGTAAGTGACAAAAAACTGCCTTGGAGGGCACAACTCTGTAAATAAGCAGAGACCTCAGTTTTGCTTTCTTTATGTTCGTAAAAACAAAAATTGCTGTTGGATCTGGGAAAGGGGGAAAAAAGAGAGATATATGAACTGAGTCCAAAATGCCATATATTAGGAGAGGAAAGGGAAAAGCTTTTGATTTATGCTTGATTACAGGGATACCCTTCACTTAAATATCCTGTTTCCAGATTAGTGTTTTTTTGTCTAGCATTGCTACAAGCAATTTCTTTGGGTGATCACAATGTGATGATACAGGCAAGATGCTGTCTTGCTTGCTCAATATCTTCATTTTGGGTATCTGGCTGCACTTTTTTTGGGTACTCCATTCAACTGCCACTCACCAGCTGCAGCTGACCTGCAAGCCTCATGCTGCTATATACCACCCCAGTGCATTCATCCAGGAGAAGTTCATGGGTAACCCATTCGCCAGGCTATCTAAATGGTGGCTGGTGCCTATTTGAAGCAGTGGGAGCCAAGCGGAGTTATCAGATGGATGTGGTAGTGGGGCAGGCAACTGCAGAGAGAAGAGAAGTTCTGGTGCAAAATGGCAGCCCTGAGCATTTTTCTGTATTGCATCTCTTTAGTTTTCTTCCAAAACCTCTCTGGGGAGCACAGCATTTACATAATTATTTTCTTAAGGTAGATGTGAGGTGCTTACAAATTGCAAAGGGTTTTTGCCAGCTTCCTTATTGATATGTGGGCTGCTGTAAAAACACGAGCAGAGTAAGTCAAGCTATGGGACAAAGCATTCCCAGTGCTTGCCCTGCATAGATGCATTTTCCAAGGGGAAGTCACAAGCTTTAGATGGGATTTAAAAATCAGTTACAAGATTTGGCTCCTCGAAAACACATCTTTGTGATGAAGTCTCTAGACAGTAATGGGAAGGAAGCTGAGAACATTTTATGTGAGGTGCAGATGTAGTGCTGTCATGAGCACTTATCCCCACACACGTCCCTTCTGGGGAAGAAATCCTGGAGATCGCATGTCAAAGTGGTGGAAAAGGGATCTCCGAAGAAGGTGGGAGAAAAGGCAAAACAAAAGCACAATTCTTTTCGCATTTGGCTCACAAATGATAAATGGCCTTGTCATGTGCACTGATTAAGAGCCCATTATATTATTCTGCAGCAAGAAATACCTTCTGAAAAGACCCTGTGCTGTCTAAAGAAATCCTTGGGCTGAATCCAGCACTGAAACATGGCTCTTAAAGCAACCTCTGGGAGTCCAGCTTGAGTAGGAAGGTTGGACACTCCCTTTCTCTCACAGTTTTGCTTTTTAAACATGAAAGCGTGGGATTATTTCAAAATGTTGCAGATTTGGCTCTGTTGCAAATTCTGGAAGTCCATTTCTGAGCAGATGGGTGCACTTGGAGACAGGCAACCCAGGGAGCTCCTTCCCACAGGCTGAGGCTGCTGGAGATGGGATCGTAAGCGCTCAGGCAGAATAGCAGCAGATTGCTACATCAGCTGCTATTTCCATCAGCGGTGAGACCCACTTACTGAAAGAAGCCTTGTCTGGGGACCAGTGAATTCAGTTCACCTGCACGGCACAGCACCTCTGTGTAGGCTGCCTTCCCTAAAGCAGCAATAAAGTGCTGGAGAGTGCAAGCGCACAACTATTCCTCTCCTGCAGTGGTGTGCAAATCTTCATTATCTCCCTCCGCTGCCAAGGGCTGCTGGTGCTGAAAGGCAGTGTGCATGCAGGGTGCAGCCAGGGGTCCCAAGGGGTCATCAGGGGAGTCGGTGGCCAAAAGAAGCCCCTAGCTGGCTGGGAGAGCTGCTTGCCTGGGCTGCCAAGGGGATAGGAAGACTCACAGGAATGCTTGCCTCATTTGCTCTAGTCCATGGCACTTAGCCCTGAGGACTGGAGTTGGTCAGAAGTTTCACAGAAAAGGCAGAATGACTGAGCTAATTTTTCTTTTTTTCTTTCTTTCCTTTTTTTTTTTTCTTTTGGTCCATAGCATAAATCAGCGGAGCCTTGGGAAAAGCAGACAGGGAGGAATTGCTACCTGGGCTCCTTGCAGAGATCTGTGCTGTGAGTATGTGCGCTGCAGGTTGCCCCCTCCATGAGTGTGACCAAAGGGCTCCCACTGCACTGGGAGCCTGTGGCTGGGGTGGCCTCACAGAAAAGGTCCCCTGCAGCTGCTCTTTGAATAAGGATATTTTTCCTCTCCCTGCTGACAATGGCATCAGTCTCATTGAGAAGCTGCAGGGTCAAGGCAGCTTCTGGTCAGGGGAAGTTTCAACAAAAATTCTTCCATGAACCAGAAACTTTTTTTTTCCAGCCAGCTCTAGTGAGAAAGTGGTTTCTGCAGCTGTAGTGCTGGGGAAGACTCTGCGTGCTCCTGACTTAAATGTTGCGTATCAGCAAGGATGTGACCTTTGGTGTCAAAACAGTGCTGGGTGACAGTGCCCTGTTCATTCCCCTTCCCTGCCTTTCTGGGACCTGTGTTCTGCCTCATATACTGAAAAGCAACAAAACAAGTCAGGTGCTGCATGGGGAAAAAAATTTCCGCCCCCCCACCCCCCCAATGGAAAAGGAGCTTTTGACCAGATGAACTTAACTTTGCTGTTGCACAGTAGCTGAACATGGTTGCATTGCTGTTAACACACTGAACAAGGCAATCGATGCTGCCTAGAACTCTGCCAGGCAATATGGCCAGAGAGGGGTGAAGCCCCGTGTTCGCAGCCCAGCAATCACCCCCTCGCGAGACCACAAGATGTACCCTCCGGCTGCCTCATGGCACACGTTACACCGCCCGTTTATGGACGTTTTGGTGCCGTGTTAGTGTCCCATGCGTAGCGCACACGTGGCACCACATGTGCTGTGGGGACAGGCCTTTCCCCGGCCCCCGGCCCTTTCCCAGCAGGGGGAGGCAGGCAACATGGCGTTGAGCAGAAGAAACACAGTCAGGTCCCAGTGCTGGTGCTGGGCCTCTGTCAGCAACGAGGACTGACCTGACTGCTTAACATACAGTAAATGCATTTCTGAAAGGAGAAAGCCTCTCTGCAAGGCAACATGTTTGACCTGTGCAAGTATCTGACTTAAAGTAGGATGAAGGCAGCTGTGTTACCCTCCTGATATTAACTACAAAGTGCAACAGCGAGCGCTAGGCCCCGGGCGTGCTCCAGGGCAGCGTCTTGCGGGGAATGCCTGTGCAGAGGCATGGGGGACACTGCTGGGTGCAGGGGAGCTGAGGAGGGGCAGGGGATGGGTCGGGGGGCATGGGAGGGCAGGCTGAGGGGCTTGGAGGTGGGCGATAGGGAGCTGTGTGGTGGAGACCCTCTTCTGTGGGGACATGGTAGCAGGAGGATGTGGCCCTGGGCCCGAAGCTCAGCGGAGGGCTCGATGGCCCCTCAGCGGGGAGGCCGGGAGGAGCTCTGGGTGTCTGCAACACAGAGCGTCCCTCCGCGGCCTCAACCCGCCGGTGGGTGCCACCACAGGCTCCCACCTTTCCCGTGCCTCACCCTGGGACGGACTGTGGCCTCTCAGGCTCAAGGCTGGCCACATTGCTAGCAATCAGAGAAAGCAGAGGGGCTGTGAGGAGTGGGACAGAGAGGGGTTCAATGAGGGCAAGAAGGTGGGGAATTTCTGAGACACCGGTTCCCACTGCAATACGAATAAAGGGACACTCACATTCAACCTTTTTCTCCAGCATTGCCAAGTGATTAGCTACTTCCGTTTTCAGCTCATTGATTTTAAAAACCCTGAAAAGAAAACCCTCATGTATTAATGTTATACATTTAGTGCTGTACCTGCCATTTGGTACAAAGGACTTTTGCTAGAAACGTCTATATTTTTCAAAGGATTGATCTGTCCAACCATGGTTGCCATAAGGAAAAGAAATTTTCCTGTGGAAATGTTAAAATTTGGGCAGAAAATACACCCGCGTTTAATTTTCAGAAAAAATAACAACTAATGATTTTGTTGTGACCCTGGGAATGTACTGTGGCTCTGCAACACTTCATCACCCCCTCTCTTGGCAATGGCTTGTTATTGTACCCCCCAGGGAAGCAAAGTTAAATTGATAATGCTTTGCCTAACAGCAGCATCTTGGTGTCTGCACACTCTGAAGCCCCCCTTCCTTTAGAGTTATGCTGGTGATTTGCTAAGCTGTGGCGGGATTGATCTGTCTTATTGAAACCAGCTGGAATAAAATAAGCAGCTATACAGATGTTGATAAATCCTCTCAGGGGAGAGACATGTTTGAGTGATAAAGGGAAAAATGAAACAAACCGGATGATTTGACTGCTCAATGTAGAAACATTTCTTTTGCTTCCTAAGAGGGCAGAAGCACAATAAGAACATTTATATTTACAACTTGATCTCCTTTTTAGATCAAACATAATCACTGAAATCACATTTAGTTCAAGCCACCATATTGCTGTCAGCAGGAAATAAGCTGTGTACCAGGCGTAAATTTGTCAGGAAGAGTGGGATTTGAAGATCTTAAATGCCCCTCTGCCTCCTGTGAAAATATTACTTTAGGGTGATAAAAGAAATAGCATTTTAAATTAATAATGATGTTCAGCTTCTTACCTTGAGAACTGCTCAGCAATCTGTCCCAATAAATTCTGGAACAATTCTTCTTTCTCTGAGAAAATAGGAGGGGGACATAACAGAAAATGACAGAGCAAAAAAGACATCCTCAGCCTCCCTGCAAAGTGGCATCCCCAGACTTCCAGCTCTGTCGCCGAGGCATTTAGCCAAAAAGTAGTTCTGGTCCTTTGAACAGTGATAGTGTTTAGGAATGACTTCTCATATCACCTGCCTTTCTCTGCCTGCAGATTACAGTCAAGGTTTCTCAGAAATTTTTTTTAGAGGGGGGCTGGTGAGGTCTCTGAGAGGTACTTGTTTTAAGGCAGCACTCTCTGAAAAGATGACCCCTTTCACATTTCTTGGGTAGGACTCCCAGAATCACCATCCACTTTTGAAACATCTGGCTCACAAGGACTGCCTCTACACCGTCAGCACACTGCCGGAGTGCCTATGAGCAGTGCAACAGCTTATGAACACAAGATAACCCAGTTTTCTTTTCAGATGTATACTGGGACATTATCCTGGAGACCAATTTTTTTTTTGTGCAAATTCATAAGGATTGTACTGCTATGCATAAACTTCAGGCAAATGTGAGATTTCAAAGTGACTGTCCTTGCAGAATGAGTCCTTCCTGGTTCACAGGATGGACACAGCAGTGCATAAGCTTCCCAGCCCCCTTCCCTTGAGAACATAACTTGGACAGAGCCACCATAGGGATCCCGTCAGGATCCCATCAATGTCTGAGACGCTGTGGCAGTGGCTGCACTGGGAGCGCTCACTCCAGTAGCTCCCTGCCTCCTGCTGCCAACTCCAGTGCTCGGGTGCTTCAGCCAGCTCAGGAAAGTCAGCCTGCTGAAGCACCAACCCCTTCCAAGACCATCACAGGATTGCAATAACTAACACAGGGAAAAGCAAACGCATCCTTAAAACAAGAACCTAGATTTTGAGGGACAGTACACTTTAGGAAGGAAGAAGTATAATAACAATATTTTCCCATCTTTCAGTCAGTCCACACTGTATTCACACAGATGGGAAGCATAAATCACCTTTGCTGAGCTGCGAGCTGCTGTTTTGAGATTGTTCCCACTTTGTCTCACCAGTTAATTTAAACTGCACTGTGCTTGCAATGTGGTTGCACTCTTGGTTACTCATGCTCCAGAAGTAGAAATGTTGCATACTCTTATATACATGCCGCACATTATGGAACACCCATTTATATGCTATGTAGAAATACCCCAATGGCATTTCTGAAGCTACTTTTTGCACTTGCCTGAGGGAGCACAATGTCTCACGAGTGCAATCACCCAGGCAAAACACATCACACAGAAATACAGCCCGGCATTTACAGAGTAATTCTAAATAATAGCTCTTGTACCTGTTGAAAAGATTTGCAATTCCTCAGGTATTAAAGATGTCAGAAATACTTGTCAAGTGCTTTCACTTTGCTGATCGAAACAATTTGGCTGTTACCCCTGTGTCTTTAAACTGGAACAAGCACTCTGTGCTCTGAAAGTCTCAGATCTATTTCCCTCTTCATTTTTTTTTTCTGTGATCCAACTCCCAGCAGAGAGGCTAGCAGAGCAAATGAAGAAATTAGTTCTTTTCACAGAGACCCATTTTTCAGTTTTCTCACAAATCCCATTCGAAAATCCAAGCGCTGAAACAAAGCAAACGCTGCGTCCTATTTAAGACAGGAGGAAAGCTTACCGTGCACAGCACCTGGGATGGTACCTGAGTCCAACAGTGAAAATAAGCAGAGAAACCCGTGTCCTCTCACTTCAGTGCTGCTCAGCTCTCTGACAGTGGCTGTAGCATGCCAGAGACTGACAAGTTCCCTATAAAAACTGTTCCAGTAAAAAAAAAATTAAAAAAAATATCTTATTTTCATTCCCTCCCCCTGTCAAAACTCACTTGGAGTACTAGGACGTTCTCATCCAGGGAACAGTCAGCTGCAATCTGATGTTTATGGATGTAATAAAAGACTTTCAAAATGAAGATGTATGTTTTTATAACCCTAGGGTGCAGTAAAGATATATGACTAAGAGTGGCAGTTCGTCTCATCTTAAAGAGACAAAGATCCATTTCTTCGTCCTGTTCCTTTCCAAGGGGGAGACCACTGCTAACCCCTGATTCTGAAGAAAATGAGATAACACTCCAACATCATTTAGTCTCACTTATCCACTCATTTGTGTAACAGGAGGGCTAGGTGTTCTTTTACTCCGTTACCGTCTATCTGCTTTTTTTTATACCTCTGGGCAGGGCTGATACCCCAGGTGCATGCAGCTACCTTTTCCCTCAGTTGCTTCATTTGTTTTGCTGCAATTCCCTCTATGAAAAGGAAATCCTAGTGCATGTAGCATGGGCAGCTGCAATCTGTGAACGTTGCTGAGGGTCACCAGCTCCTTCCTGCAGCACCCCAAAAGCCAGCAGCAACCCTCTTCTCAGCTCACCCTCTGCCAGCACCATGAATGTGCAATGTTTGCAAATGCAGGTGTTCAGCAAGACAGGTTTTTGCACAATATGCAAGATATTTTGAAGCTGACTAATGAAAATTAGAAAAACTCCCTCCAGAAGATGCTGCAATAGTGTAATGCTGGGCAGAGGACAGAGCAGCTCAGGCCTCCCCAGGCTTCCCTTGGCTCATTCCTGTGCTCACTGTGGGCACAGGGACTTCAGCTCCTTGCCTGCTGGCCCCTGCCAAGTTCAGCAGGGAACTTGGCTGGGGCATCACAGAGCAAGGAGCCATTTTGCTGTCCCTCTCAGCAGTCCTGTCTCTAGCAGGGCTGGGCAGAAAGCAGGTGCAGGGGAATATGGCAGCAGCACTTTTTCCTGTGACTCCCACTGTGGCCGGATCAGAGGGCTGGCAGCGAGCGTGTACACACCTTCCCTGCCAGACAGAGACTAGGTACATGCTGGGGCAGCTCAGGTCACCTGTGCGCTGACACAGATGGCTTATAAGCTGCTGGCATGCACCCTCTGCTTCACACCGCCCTGCTCAGCAGTGACTATTCCTCTCCTGTCCTACCCACCAGAATCACAGCCAGGGAGCCACCTACACCCTCTCGCCCTCCCTGGCTCCCCTTGCCATCCTGCCAGCGTTGGCAGGGTGCAGGCAGAGAGTGCATGGGGTTGTGAGTGTGGGATGGTTTTCCCCCTATCTTTTCTGCTGTGACCATCAAGGCTGGGAGGATGTGGGCATCTGCCTTTGCCTGCCAGCATCAGGCTGGTGAACTCCTGCCATACGGTCTCCTTCTCACGTGTTCTTGTGCCTCTGGCTCAGGCCTCTATCTGTATTTTGCACTCTGTGGTTTGTTTGGATCAGGACAGTCAGAGGAATTAAAAAAAACCAAACAGCCAGGTGGACAAAAGCCTGAGGAAGGGGTGTGTTTTCCAGCCCAAGCCCACGTCTGTGAATCATGTCATATCGAACACCAAATTCACTTGACAGCTCAGGTTAATTCGGGCTGTTGCATGCAAACCCCTGCTCAGGTGAGTAATCCTGAAGCTGTTGGCCCTGTCCGGATGCATGCATCCATGTGGGATGCATGTAAGGAGCAGCAGGAGGGAGGGGGCTTTTTCTCTCACAGTCTCTGCCTCTTCACACTTGCTTGATCTGCAAGCGTGAATATGCCTCCAAAAGGAGAGGAGAGATATCCCAGAATAAGAAGATTTAGACACAGTGACAAGCTTCTGTCACTTTACTAAGAGCAATCTGCACAAGATCTTGTGTATTTAATCACTCGGGGGGGGGAAAGCTGTCTCCACAGTTCGCTGGTGCAGTCATTGGTGGGCTCAGTGGTGGGCAAGGCGCAGTTAGCACTGTTCAGATGTGAGCCTCCTAGCAGGCAGCTACACAGGTGTTGGTTGAGCTAGCTTTCCTGCTACAAGCCGATATCCATGGGGAGAGACCCTGGGCTTTCCTCCATGCAAGTGCTAGATGGGTTGTTAGCTGAAAAGGCAAACAATTGAATAGCAAGTGAAGTGGGAGGTGAAGATGCTGCCTATAGCCTTAGGCTGGCCAAGCCACTCCGATGCACGCTCCGATGCATGCTGGCAGGGTTCCCCACTGCTGAGGCTGCTGAGCAAGGAGTGGTAAGTGGTGAGGTCTCTCCACGTGCTGGCCTCCGTCCCAACAGGGCACTGCTGTCTTCGGGTTTCCTTGCCCATTTCTACAGGGATGAGGGGATGCTTGTGTTGAAGGATCCACCAGAACAAACTGGAGACAGAGATGTGGCGAAAACTGGGACTAAGCTCAGCACATCTTATGCTGTTTCAGGTCACATCCCTGGTGAGATTTTTAAGGGCTCGTTCAGCCACCTGTGTGCTTTGTTGCTCTAACTCTGAAGCGGTAGGACAGTCCCTGCACGTTTCCAGCCCTGTTTAGGACTGTGGTGGATCAGGCTCACTTGAGCTCCACGATAGCTCCACTCTGTGCACTATCAGACTTCAGTTTTATTTCTCAAGTGTGTGCTGCTAGTAGGATTTGTTCATTTAATTGGCATCTCCAGCAATATTGCAGAGTGCTTGAACCCTACTAATTATACCCACAACACAGCCATCCATTTGTGAGTTTTGAACCTGTTCTACCACAAGGATGCAGACCAGAGCCTTCCTGCTGTTGGGAGGGAGAAGATAGCCTTGGGAGTTTAAACACCCCAGAAAGAAGGAAGGGTTTGGCACCAGGGGTTTGATGCTCTGCTCAGATAGCCACGTACCTTCTACTCTGGGGCCACAGAAGGAGGGACAGCACGTGATGCAATGGCCACACAGGCTCAGAGCTGGCCAGCTCAGCCCTTGCTTTGCCTTGCAGACAGCTGACCCCATGGTGATACGGTAGTCACTGCTGCATCTAACGGATGCTCACTGGAATAATAATTTTTGTAATTCCAGCCCTCTCCCATGACTATGGCCAGGAAATAAAGAATGACTTCTTAGTAGAACTCCAGTGGATATCTCCTCTGCTGGATAAAAGCCACTGCTTATATTTTCCTCCCAAAGGATCATATTTTCCAGTCCCACCTTTTACAGTCTTTGTTCCACTGAAACATGCGTCATTCTTTTCCAGCTGCCTGGGAGACTGCTGAAAAGAGGTGCATTACCTCCCACTGCTGTGAAAATTAGGGTGACCCCTTTTTTGGCATGTATTTGGACAAGTTGCTTTGGGAAGCAGAACCACGCAGGCAGAGTTGCTTAAGAAGTGAAGAGTAGAACAGAGGTGGATTTTTTTCTTTTAATGAAGAGGAACAATTTCCCACTCTGTTTATTCTTCCTACTCTCAGCAAAATGTCAGGAATGCTTAAGATTAATGACAGCCCATGCAAAAGAGAAACAGATACCAAGGAACATTAGTTCCATCACACTCAATTCAACTTCCCTCCTCTTTCCATAGCAGACTCTCTTCTGCTTTGGCAACTAACAGCCAGAATTTTTCTTGCCCTTTTCAGCTTAGATCTTTGGAAATCCTTGTTTCATAAAATTCAAGGAGGGAAGAGAGACCTTGCTGACACCGTGAGCTGCACTCTGAAGAAAGAAAAGCCATGTGCTGTCAGCTGGGGTGAAAAACGAGGGCCCTGGGAAAGTGTGAAAAGTCATACATGGTCTTATAAAAATATACAGTTAGTTTCATGTTAGGTAAAAAAAAGGGTAGATGTTCTAGCAAGCCTTTTGATTGGCTTCCCAGCTGGTATAACACAGTGGCTTTGCCCAGCAGATCCTTGCTGGCCCTGTTCGCCCTGTTCCTCCATCTTGGGGCAAATGGCTATTGATTACCCATGTAGCTGGTACACCGAGACACATGCAGCAGGTAAGACCCCACCTTTTCTGACCTGATAATGCAAATAGCGTACTTCTGGAGCACAACAGTGATGCTGTTCCAGCAGAGTTTGTTACAAAAAGGAAATAGTTTAGGAGGCAGCTTCTTTTCCCTTAGCAGTTGGCTTTGACTACCTCCTTCCAGCAACAGTGGCAATCACCGATCTAGGACCTGTTTATGGCTTGTAACAAATCTTACTGTGATAAAGCACTTCCCCATTTCCTAGCTTCTTTGTTCTTTTTGCTCTGTTTGCCTTTGCTCTCTGCATGCACAAGCTCCCCACTGCGGCCTTTCCATGCCCCCCCCAGCCCCCCACCCCCCATCATTCTCCTACGCTGCCTTGCTGTGCCCTGTTCCTACAGATGTTTCTGCTGCAGCAGTCGTGGGTGCCTCAGAGAGCAGCTTTGGTTCCCTGTGTCTCCCCATCTAAAAAAAGGCAGTGCTGTGAGACACTATGTTTTGTTGTGTAATACAGGAGCCTGAGCAATAAGAAGAGGTGGGACCTGCAATCAGCATTAGCAAGAAGACAAACCAGTGGGACCAGCAAAACTGCCTTGCCCCTGTCACAAGAGCCTCTATTCCTGCCCCAGACTTTCTGGCTCCCTCCTGTTCTTTCTGTTCCCAGGATAATCTTAACCTCTTGCCCCTTGTCTCACCTATCTTCTCATTTTAGTGCTCCAAACTGTGTCCCCAGCTGACATTCCCTATCCTCCTGCAGCCCTTGCCTCAGTGGCCAGCCTTTCGCTACAGCTCCACAGCGTACAGTCTAGGGCTCTTGCTCAGTCTGCCTTGGAGAGAATAGCAGGAGATAACACGGTTGCACAGATGAGAGAGACCGTGAGCCAGATGCTCTACAGGACCTGCCCCAGGCAAATGCTCTTCTCCAGTGTCTGAGAGCTACTGGCCTGACTGTGACACTGGCAGGCAAAGAGAAATGGTAGAAGTGCCGCTTAGTCTTGCCTGTGGAGTACAACAGTGTTCTGTGGAGAACAGCTGTGTTCTGGGAAACATGTTCCAGATGTGCTCTTCCATCCAAGCCTTCTTTAATCTTGTCAGGTATATTTAAATATTTATTACACTTAGAGCTACCATGCCCACAACGGAAATTATGCTCTCTCCTCAGCCATTTGGAACTAACATGGAATTCAAATGTTGTGCTCAGTTTTCCAGTGGAGCTTTGCTGAGAGATGAACAAGTTAAACAAAACACTGCAGGACAGTCTTTCAAACTTTGTCTACATTGCCTGAAAAAATCACACTGCTCCATCTAGGGCTTTCCCCAGGACATCAGTGGTGCTGTGTCAGACCACAGCTAAGCACTGGGAAAGTCCCCTGGACCCCAGCCATTCCACCTCATTCTCAAATACTTTGGGGATTTTTCTTCAACTTTCCTCCAGAACACTATGATCAAATACTTCTTATTCTGCTGTAGCTACAATCATGACACTATCATCATTCTTCCTTGCATCATAGCCATATAATTTCCATGTGCAAATGTTCACAAATTTAGCTTTAGCAAATTCACTTCAAAAGGGTTGTTTTACCTGAGAGTTGCCCAGTGGCAACAGGTATCACTTTGTATGGCGACCTGGAAGAGTCAGAGAGGGTTGATGTTAGCAACACTCAGAAAGCAGTTTGTATTTCATATCTAAACTCCCCAAGAATTTGGAATAAGTATCTGAATATATTCTAACCACTCTTAAAACCTGTGAGTTTAAATATGCAATGAGTACTTCTTATGAACACACATCTCTCCAGTTTACTACTGAGCTAGAGACAGAGAGATCTTTCTTGTGCTGTATGGTCATGCAACAAACATGGTAAAAATGCCTCCTGCCTGGCAAGCCTTGATAGCTTGTGGACTGAGATGGTGAGGAAATTTTGTAGGTCAGAAGGGAGCTCCAGTGGTGGGGATCATCTTTTGGCCTGTGTTGACACATCATCCTGTGCAGTAGGTTCCTCCCAACTGCTGGGGCTCCATCACAGGTGCCAATGAGAGTAATGCCAGTGATAAGTAATGATGAAATATGCAATTAAGAAAATGACACCAGCAGGAGTAAGTACAAGCAGTCAGAGTGAAACTAAAAGCCCCAGGTTGGAAAAGCAACAGGAAACTAAGGAGAGAAAGAAAAAGGCATTTGGAGGTGAGAAGGGCCAAAGCTAGCATGGAAGAGACCTACCCTCATCAAAACCTTTGACTTCTCTTTGCAAGTAATGTCATGGTTGTGTCCTAGCAGAGCAATAAAGGAGTAAGGGAGCAAAGGAGCCGGGAGCCTTGACAGCAAACATGGTGGGATGGGAACAGATGTTCTACATTCAATACCTAAAAGCAGTATTTTTTCCTCAGACAATTACTTCTACCTTAATAACAAGTTAAAATCTTCAAAACCAGCAGGCATTAGTGTTATAAGCCAGCAAGCAATTCTTACTGTCATCTCCCTCCCTCCAGGGAGCTGCTCACCTCCCACTGCGTACGAAATGCATCTGCACACAACCATCACCCCTTCCCTTGGGCTTGACCCTATTTTTAAAGAGCAGGTTGCAGCAAAGCTTACCTCTCTGAGTTTGCAGGCATTGTCGGGTCAATGGATACCATACAATTGTCTGCCGTCAGAAGGGAGATTGTTGTGTTCCTGAAAAGCATGTTTCAAAGATGTTTATTTGACCTGGAAATGCTGGCTGAAATTCTGTGCACACAGTACATAGCCATCTTATCTCCTGCAGCACTCTTGGCCTGGCCTGACATTGTCTCAGATCCTTTTTACCTGGGTGCAGAAAGGGTCAAAGCACGGGACAGGGTGAAGCTTGATGGTTCGCCCACTTCAGTTACCAGAGATGTTTCTGGAAAAATTAAGTGTGATCATCCTTGATCTCTGAGCAGACTTTGCTCCCTGAATTCAGTTGACTCATCAACTCATCATTTCTGTTAAAAAGCTATGTTTTATGATACATTGACTCAGCAGCTATGTATTGACTCCCACTACACAAATAACTACTGGTAATATGACTGTCTTGAACTTACTCAGTTACTCTTTTACCAGAACAAACAAAACAAAATGTCTTGCTGAATATGGGGCCTTTTTTTTTTTAGTATTGTGAGAAGTGTGATCTCATAGGCTCAGATCTAAACCTTGGAGGTTTACTTTGGCTCCAGAATCCTGGTTGAAATGCATCGTTCTTTGAAAGTCTTCTGATGAAAAAAAAAAAAAAAAAAAAAAAAAAAAAAAAAAAAAAGCCAAATATGCGGTGAACACCCTAATCATGAGTCATTAAAACTGCTCAACAAGGTTTCCTCAGTGATAGAGTGGAAGTATTTCACATCATAAGCAAATGAGAGTTATTAACCTCTCTAATGTCAAATGGGAAGAAATAGCTAGGATAAACAGCAAAGGACATTAATTCTGTCCAGCAGCTTATGCAAATTCTGAGTCAATATAGACATTTTTATCATTCAATCCCCAGAGCTAGAGTCATGCAATAAACCCATAATCAAAGGACTGGCTTATTTTTTCCTATGATTTTTCTTATTGTAAACCTATTTTTACACAGGTAAAGACTATAGCTTATTGCATGCTGCTGTGCATCTGGCCTGCGTTGCCCGAGCTCCTATTCAGAGAGGAGATGGCCCCTTTTAGACAGAGCTTCCCTCCCTGCATGCCATTGCCCTGGACAGGTGGTGCAGAAGTGGCTGGGTGCTACACCATGCCACCCTCCACCATTCACCAGCCTCTCCCACCCCAGCACACAACTACACCTGATCCTGGATCCCTCTCAACACAGAGATTTAAGTTGGATGCTGCTTTCTGGGTTGAAGGTAAGAGAAACAAACCCTACAGGAAATTGCAGCAGGAGAGATGCATGGACTTTGCAAGGCAACATAAATTAGAAAATACTTGGCCTGGGCAATGGATTTGGGGATATTTATGTTCCATAAAATGGGGTATTTTATGTTTAACTACCCTATACCTGGGATTAGATTGTACTGTATCTAAATGGAAAGCCTTTCACCAATGCCAAATGGCCTTTCACCAACGCCAATGGCAAATCATTGGGCCAAATTTTTCCCTAAAAAACAGGTTCTAAACATATGGTTGTGTTTCACTCGATCTGGGCAAAAATGTAGTGCTGATGTATAACTGCTACACAACCCTTCTGCACTCAGTGCTGGTCTTCTGCACTTGCTTGTATTTTTTGGACTATCTCTTTTCTGTTCTACCCTATTCCTCTCTGTTCCTCAGGCACAGCTGCCGCTGAGGTGGCTCAATGCCTGACAGAGCTTCATGCACTTTTCCAGCTGGTGTTATCCGGATTGCCCCAATTTCTTCTTCCAGTAGACTGGAATGAGAGAAAAGCTTGAATAGCAGCTAAGTTAGTCTTTTGGGGCTTGTCTTTAAATTTCCCCCAGAAGTAAAGAAACAAAAGTGAAACGAATGTCACAAATTAAAAGAGACCTACCTTGGTAACCCTGTTGCAATGCAGAAGAGGTCCATAATATCTTTGGAGTTGCAGTATTTGCTGAAGATCACCTTCCAAACCGAACAGCAGAAGGGGGAGAAAAATAAAGACAAAGAAGAAAAAGGACAGTTAGTTCCCAGTGAGATATGAACTCTATTCAGGCATGAACTAGGCTAATTTTAAGGCCATTTCAATTATCTGATTTGACTTATGAGCTGGAATATTTCTCTACTCCTGTTTAATACCTGTGTATTTTTTGATAAAGAAAGCAAGCTCTGGAGACCTAATTGTACTGCTCAGAAGTAGAGCAATAACGTATGTGAACTGACAGCAAAAGGTTTCTTACAATGCCATATTGCTGCAGGATGATAACAACAGCAGATTTAAGGATGTAAGAGCCCGGATTTAGGAAGAAAACAGCCCAGATTTGGGGAGGTCCTTGGATGGTATAAAAGGGCACTACTTTTTGGACTTAAGCCAGCTTCAAACTGAACAGAGGGTTTTTTTGCCCCACAGGTTGGGCCAAATTTTCTGCAGGCTGTCAGGCTGTGTGGTTCCCATTGTTAGGTCACAACCTGGAGCTTGAAAAATTACAAAATTTGCCAGTTACCTTCCCAGGCCCCCAAACAGCTTTTCAACCCACTGCCTTTCCACACATGCCTTCTCCTATGCAGAGAAGACTGTCTGAGCAGTGGATCTGGGAATGCAATATCCCCTTGATCCCACTGTGATACAGCCTTCAATGTTGCCATCCCATGCCGTGATTTTCCTCAAGACTCCTATGTCCATCAGGACGTGTGGGTGATGGTGCTCCCTGATTGAGAAGCTCTTCTGCAGCCACAGTGGAGGGCAGAAAACCTCTCTGTGTGCCTTTGATTGACTGTGGGTGGAAGCTTTGAACCTGCCATGGAAATAAAATACCTCACTGCAGTCAGGTCTAGCTCATCTTCTCAAAGGCAGGAACAATGGCGAGCAGTGGGTCTGATTTGTCTGGGGGCTGCTGGTGTCAACAGGGTGGCTGTTGGCTGTGGGGGACAGCTTACTGTGGTGAATGGGGGGAGGTGGTGGTGTGGAGAGGGGCAGTTTCCCTGGCCAGTGCTGGAGCACAGCTCCCTCGCACACCACAAGAAATAGCCATAGAGCCTCTGGGTTCAGGATTCGGCAGCCCAAAGGGACTTGTGGAGACCTAATGGCTAGAACTCAGGAGGAGCAAGAAAGAGGTATTTTGCAGATAAGGTCTGAGGCACAGGGAGATCAAAGTCAAAAGTCTCCTCTCCTTTCAAGTACCTTGCTGGAAACTCTATTTTCTAACCCCCACAACCACCCTTAGCATCCCATATTCTCAAGTATAGCCTGTTGTGGACAGAGGAGTTTTGTGTGTGCCCACAGATCAGCCTCAAGGCTGGTGACCCAGAAAATGAGGAACGTGTCACCCAGGGTGGCCTTCCACTGGTTTGTTTTCACTGTCTTGCCTCATGCTGCCAGGAGGAGACAGGGGCTGCAGGCAGCGGGGGCTGCAGGCAGTGGGGGCTGCTGCCACCCTTGCCAGGTCAAAGCAGGCCCCATGTGTTCAGCGAGATGAGGACCACACTTGAAAAAATAACATTTTATCATCTAATTAAAGATGCTTCCAAAAGTGTCGGTGCCAGGAGTTAATTAAGCCCGCAGCCTCACTCCAGCAGCTTTGGCCTTTGAGTGCTTGAGTTCCTAAATCATAATAGCATTGCTGTAACACACGTGCCTTTTCTGAGATGCCTTTCAGACACCAGGGGAAATTCCTCACCCAGAGGTGTCATGTGACGCCAACCCAGACCTCTGCTGCTGGCGATGGGGAAGCCATGGGACAGCCTGCAGGACATTGTGCCAGTGAGGAGTTGCTAATGCCTGCTCACAGCTCAGGTCACCACGAGCCTGAAGCATCAGGAGATTTGGGACAGCATGTGCAAGACCTGACCAGCCTGGTTGAATCCCCTTGTGCCTGGAGTGAGATGCACCGAAGCTCCAGTTGATGCTGAAGCAAAGCCCTCTTACTCTTGAGCGGAATGTCATGGGTTTCGTGGTAGAGAAGAGAATGATACTGGTCACCTCAAGAGGTGGCTGTGACCGACAGGTGTGCTTACACTCACCTTCGCTGTTTTCTGACCTGGATGAGATTACACCAGGCAATCAAGGCACTTGATTACTGAGGTAGTGATTGTTACTGGGGAAATGGGTGGGATTAATACCCAAGTGGGTCTTAAAAACCTGTTTTATCCAGTGATTGGCCCTTGGTTATTAAAATACAGCAGCAATCAAAGCAATAAAACATAGTTGATTGAGTACAGATAGGACTGAAAACCCACTCCTAGCAGAACACAGAGTCCTACCTGAGTGATAAGTGCTAAAATTGGCTGACAGGCATTGGAGGGTACAACAACTGGTGCACACAGTAACTGAGCAGATTATGTTAATTGTGGCTGAACAGAAGGTAAAGGCTTGTGATGTGCCAGGAGTGCTATTTCAGGTATTGAGGTTTCTTATTCTGGAAATCAATTATGATTGACCAGGACAGATAAAAGAGGAAAAGATAAAAAACCCATAAAATTAAAAACCATTAAAGGTAAGAAAGCCAGCCTGACTCATAGAAAGCAGCAGGATCTTTCAATGCATTGAGGATGAATTTTAATGCTTTTTACTCCACGTAATAGTGCAAGAGTGGGAAGCAAAATAAAGACTGTGGATGCTAGATCATGAGTTATCTCCATACATGCTTTTTAGCTTTCCACACTTGGCATTTTTACTTAGGTTTGCTAGAAGTGGATTTGTGAATCACCCACCGCACTTTGATACTCAACTTAGGGTGGTTGTCCTCAGCTGTTTGTATTTTTTTAATCAAAGCACATAAGCTACTACAATTTTCTTCTATTGCGACCTGCTGAGCTCTTCTGACCAACTTCCTTCTGTTCCAAACCAAAGCAGCTAGCTTCAGACATTACCCAGCAACATGCAATTGTTCCTGTTACTGTCCACAGGTTTACATTCCCAATAAAGTTGATGTCAGTTTTGCCGATGGAATACAATTGGAATGTATTTTGGAGAGATGGGAGGACAGTACTGCATACTATTGATGGCTCCAGCACAGTATAGGAATCCGATTTGCCTAAAGTCCATTGTCATTGCAGGGACATTAGCAACTTGAAGGCAATATAGTGACACTTGGCTTGCAGCCATAGTTCAACCATCTGGGACACATGGTTTCTCCAATGATCAGGGAAGATGGTTGACCTGCAGCTTTGAGGATAGGCAACCCTGTTGGCACTAGTTGCAGAAGCACCTATCTTACCCAGCCCTGTGAAGATGTCCTTGCTTGGGCAGATCTCCTGAAACCATTGCTGTTCAGCGTGGTCTCCATGATGATACTTTTCTGGTACTGTTTGTGGATCTGATCCAGACCCACAGACAGCACTGAGGGACTTCATCTCCCTTCAAACCTGTTTCAGCTGTCTCTGACCCACAGTCATCCTCTTGCTTAGGTCCCTGTTCCTACACCTGGGTGGCAAGCCGTGGCTGCGATGTGTCCCACAACACTTCACTCCCTGCATTAATACCTGGCACTGGAAGATACCACTGCTTAGGAAAGAACTGAGACCTTGCTATGGAGCATAATAGAGGCCAAAGACAGGAGACCACAGCAGTTTCTACAGCTGTTGTAGTGGGCTAAGATCATGTGTGTGTAGGGCACAGACAGGTTTCCCAATAATATGTGTCAAAAAAGTTCATCACCTAGGTCAGCACAGCCCAAAAAAGCCAGGGATTCAGCTTCTGACACACCTCCTGCAAGAAAAAGTGGACACAGGGACTCCAACATTGTCTCATGGTACAAGAGTTTCCTGCAAGATTGGTCAACACAAGACACTCAGTTGCCAGGGTCATTTCTGAAAGCAAAGGCAGAGCCAAAATCACATGTAAGCAGAGTTACAGTAGGGATGCACTGCATGGGAAACAGAGGCCTCTGCTTCAGCTTGCAGACTGATAATTAAATGCCACGAAGAAAATCAGCCACATATAAGTCCTGTTAATTGCATTTCCCTTGGATTTTTGCCAGAAGAAAAATAATATATTCCTCAAAAGTGATGCAGCATCTTCAAACAATTAATTTCCCTTGTTTGAGAACTAACATTATTTCATATTTCTGTCTTTGTCACTGTTAACAAACTTCTACCATGTGTAGAAAAAAAAAAGGAGAGGAAAACTAGTCTTCTCTGAATGCTTTGCTTGATTGTTTCAGTGAGTCTTCATCAAGACCAAGAAGCAGCCATTTGATTTAAGTGAGGAATGGTTCTGTCTGCCTTGGAAAATAACATGAAACAAAGCGGGGGAAAGCAGAATGAATAATAACTGAAGCTTTTTGGAGTGGAAATAATATTGTGATGAAACATTCAGTGACTGTGAAGCAGGACAGCATGAGTTGACGGGGATGGCTGGTTCCTGGCCCAGAGATCGGTTCTGTGAGACTGATTTCTTTCCTGGAGACAGTTCTGCAGTTTTTTGAAACATCTTCCTCTGAAAGAAGGAGGCATTGTCTCTTAATCCATAGTGTCTACCCCTGGTCCAGGACAAGGATTCCAAAACCCCTCAGAAAGAGTAGGGATTAGGAGCTCTGGTACTCTGACTGGCTTCCCCACTCAGAGGAACAGTTCAATATTAAGGACTGTGATGGAGGTATTACTAAGGGACCACTGAGCACATACTCCGCAACCTACCAGTTTCCAACTAGTCACATCATGTTTTGCTTTCAGATAGGGTGGGTAAAAAACACAGCTTACAAATTCAATTTCTGTTCTATATTTGATCCTCAGAACAGTTAATCCTCTCTGTAAACTGCAAACCCTATCCAGAATGTTATCCTGTTCTGATCTGCTGTTGGTAATTGGGTTTTCTTCCAAGAATTTAACTCACATTTGTGGGGTTTTTTTACCCTAGTAAAATTCCTAAATAAATAATACAAAAATATTTTCAAAGCCAGTGTACCCTCAGTTTCCAGTCCTGCTTTCTTTTGCTCATCTCAACCTGCTGTGTTCAAGACTTCTAGCACTTGGTGATGTCTTTCATTCAACTCAGTGATCAATGTCCAGTCAGGGCTGAAACTGGAGTGGAAACAACCTAAAATGATAATCGCTCCTAATGAGATTGGAAGAGAGTGTGTCAGAAGAGAGTCTGGTAAAACTCGGTTATGTATCTTGCATGGACTGTGAATATTGTTGCTGCTTCTGTACGAGCAGCTTTCATGGAGGATTCCTGAATTGCTATGGCAGAAGGCTGATGTGAACTTTTTCATTGTGATTTTCCCTGTTTCTCCAGTGGTCTTTGTTGTCCACATTAGTATGAAGCAAGATCCAGGACTTTCAGATACCACTGTGTAGAAATCACTGGAAAGAATTTATATTTCTAGACGTGTAAGCAAATAAGTCTTCCTTAAAAAACAGCAATAAACGAACTATCATAGATCCCAATATCTAACAGCAGCCTTACCTAAAATCCCATATCTAAACATCTTCCAGGTTTCTTATACTTTGAATTCAGGTACAAGCATAGCATAAGCACAACTATATCCCAACTATCTATTTTTTATTTCTTGCACTAATTAACAGTTGATATTTTGAAAACCACCCCATTTATCTGAGCTTCGAATGTTAGGTTGTATTAAAAATAGTATGCTAGATTTGCCAACTGCATGATGTAGTAGGGGCTTCCCTAAGAGAAGAACAGGAAATAAATGCATGTGTGCATGTGTGCATGTGTGCATGTGCATGTGTGGGGAAGAAAACATGAAAGCCCTCAGCTGAGAGTCCAAGCAAAAATGAAAGCTCCCCCAAACTCTTTAAATATCTCTTCTGTTAGAGGATGAGGAGTGCGGTCGATGTTTTATTTTACTTCCAGCAGCTGGAGCTCTGCGGTCCTGCTGATCCACACTTACCTTCGGGCAGTGATGTGACAACATTTATTTTAACAGGACACCTAAGTGAAATATACAGGTGGGATTTGTCTGAAGTAACTTTAACCATCTCCAAGTTCAACATCTCATGCATGTCATTCTGCTAGACTCCCTCTCTTGCCAGCAGAGAAAGAGGACAACTTCCAAAGGGTATATATCAGCCCACATGTCTCCAAAACCCAGTTTAAGATGGGATGAATCATCCTCTGGAGATAGCACCCACCTCCCCACTGACTACAGGGGAAACTGCATGACTAGCTTGGAGCACTCATCACTAACTTTTAGATGGCTACGGTTAATGGTTAAGTGGGGTGAATCCTTATAGTTTCCTGATTATATATGTTATCCTAAAATAAGAAACAGGAGCTGCAGACAGAGCTGAAGTATCAAGATCGCGAGACACGTCACTATATGGTAAGTCGCAATTCCCACCCCTATAACATCCCTGAACAGAAAGCTATAGGAAAAGAGATTTTTCTCTTTTTGGGAAAGATAAAACATCTGTGATTCACTCATATGTGTGATCCCCAGGGCAGTTTTGGACATCCATTCAGAGAGACAGCATGGCAGAGGCTGGCTCTTTCACTATGAGCGAGGAAGGATCTCATTACTTTTTAGAGTCCTTTGGGCTCATAGAAGAAGTGAGGTTGCATTAAAGAGAGCCTTGTGCAACCTATTGACTATACTAAGGGACATATTGCTAATATTCAGTCTTTCAGTACTAATGATTAATGGTGGAATATAACCAGGAACCAGGTTATAAACCAAGGCTGTTTGTGAGAGGCTGAGCTGAAAGTTTATTGTTTCCTGCAGTAGACATTTCAGCCTTTGAGCAATAACACAAATGTCTATACTCTGGCTTTTCTTAACACAAAAAGGGCACATGTTAGCTGCTAATGGAGTGCTAAGTACAATTAACCCTGTAGCACATTAATGCATTAGGCTTGAAATGTTTTGTAAACTGAATAATAAGGAAGCTTTAGCACCAAATGTCCTCACTAAATGCAAGTGAAGCTAGGCTGCTTGTTTCAAAACTACTCACACAGTTAATGTCTGACATTACAACATGCTTGATAATATAGGACTGTTAGAAGGGTAATCTTAGTTAATGGTGTAAGGAAATGCAGGTATGGTGAGGGGTCAGTGAAAGGCTGATTTGAAGCTGTAGAAATAAGTTTGCTAGAAAGGTGCTGAAACCAAGATGGCTTTGTCTTGTTTGTAGTAAACCAGAAGAATTGTATATGAGTCGCGTGAGTTGCTGTGTTTGGCTTGTCCACATTCATAGGTAATGCTAGCAGGAGACTGTTACACTTTGTCTTGGCTAACGTGAGCAGCAACTCTAACAACTGTAATAGACTGCATGTGACTTCAGAATGATAAACAGCAGCAAACAAGCCTTTCTGGGTGAGGGGCATAGAAGAATTATGGAGCTATGCTGGAATTACAGAGCTGTACTGGGGCTATGGGTTGGTCCCCTAAATGCTCTGAGGAGCCCTCACTGGGGACGAAAGAGAAGGGGGAGTAGGAGAGAGAGAGAGACCTCTGATATGACACTTTCTTTCATTTTTTTAAAACCATGCTTTTAAGCCATTTTGACTCTTTAAAATGTTTATGTGCTGTAATGTGATGGAGTTTTAGGAACCTGCTGTTCATTTCTTGCTGCTTTACAAGAACATCTAGCAGCTGCCTTGAATTCACTGGGGCCAGCTAAAATTGGAAAGCCAGGGTTAGCTAAGACCAGCGGCCAGACTCAGGCTGTGTGACCTTGCACCCTCCCTCACCCACAGAGATCTGCCAGCGGTAAGAAAATGGCCTTGATCCCACAAAAACATACTTACACCTCACAGTGCTAAAATGGGTTTTGGCATCAGCTTGTGCATGCATGGGAAGAACCTGTGAACGCCAGCCAGGCAGAGCAGCCCCCAGAGGTGTCCATGCCCCCACAGCCCATGAGCACCCACTCTGCACACCCCTCTGACACTTGGCAGCTGAAAGGGTGTTGTCCTAAATCCTCATTCCAAACAGACAGGGGATGGGGTCCATAAGCACCGCAGAGCATGCTTGCCCTGCTGTGCCAAGAGTTACCGGCATGCAAAAACATCTAATCGCCTTGAACCAATCATCATGCCATTATTTTTCTGCTGTGTTTTGTAAACTGAATCCAGTTTGGTGTGTTAAAAATAGCACGATGCGCTCTGGAAAAATCTGTTGGTTTTGCTAGAGTCTAGGCATTTATACCACAGTTGCTGTTGTTCTAATTAAAAAGAGAAGTTCACATGACAGAAATTATTCCGGTGCGCTGACGTTTCAGTGCAATAACCACAGCACCAAAATGCAATCTTAATGTTGTTCTGTTCATTGCGGACCTTGGACCAAGAGGAACAGTGGCTATGGATGGCTCAGTGTCCTGCTCCACAGGTCAGTACAGCAGTCAGAAAGGTTGAACTCAATACATTTCTTTGAGAAAATAACGAAGGTCATTTATCTGTTTGGCATCCAGAATGACTCAGAAAACCAGCAAAATTACTCCAAAACTCTTTAGTTGCTTTCTGAAGAGGAAGAAAATACCACCCTGAATGATTTCATAGACTTCTTGACAAAGGTGGAGGTCCTTTTCTTTTTTTCCAGTTAGTTGAGGTCCTATACCCCTCTGACTTTCCATCCATGTTACAAATATGATGTTGATTAAGACACTGGAAACAGAAATCCTCTTGAATTAAGTATTTTTCTCAGAGGAACTCTCAAAGCCACTACCCTGTGACATTTGGAAATGAGAGCCATGAAGCCACCCACCTGGGAATAGGGCCACTGGCTGGTTTGGTTTTGCTACCATTTAAATCTCAAAGGTCAAAAGAAAATGTTCCCCAGTAGTTTCTTCATGGAAAAAGATCAGGCACAAGCTGGGGAATATTTTCTTGCTGGTGGATTTTTAATTTGAAACAGACTCAGTAGGATTTTTTCTTAAAAATGCAGCCAAAGGGTTAATAATATTAAGAAGGAAAATAAGACTCCAGATCCAGCTCAGGTTTGGCAGAGCAAACCTCCCTTCCTGCCGGCAGGTTGGGGGTTTTGGGTGCTTGGTCCCATCTAGTGGCACTCCAGGAACAATGAGAAATCCCTGTCCACAGTGGCACTGCAAGATCCCCTTCTCCTACATCAAACGGGGCCACGGCTTCCCCCATCGCACCTTTTTCTCCTTTGCCTGGCAGCAGAGCAAGCTGTGGCAGGGGTGGGACACGGCTGTGTTTCACAGGTGTGCTAAGCCGAAGTGCAGAGGGAGGCATGTGTCCAGGCAAGTGGGAAATGAACTGCTGCGTGTCTCTGGGTGAAAGGATCCCTTAAAAATGAACAAACAGAGCAGCTCTTGTTTCCCCTGCATGTGCATCCCCTTTGCACAGGCACTGGATAGGAAGTGCGTTATGCTGTAATTTCATTTTTCAGTCAGCTCCAAGAACAAGTGACCTCTTTGAAGCTAGTTTGTGCAGAGTCATGGTTTGGTGCACGGCTGGAACACTGCAGAGCCTTTGATCCTCCCTCTGCTGCCGCCCCAGCACAGCCATCCCCTCCATCTCCTGCTTTGTGTTCAGCTCTACCTCCACCAGCTCAGCAGGCGGCCACCCCATGGGACACCCCCATCCCCTGCCCTTGGTTGGGACACAGCTACCAGCAACCCAAAGCCTTCCCCTGGTGGACACAAAACCCACCCTTTGGTGATCCTGAGCTCAGGTGCCTGTGGAGGTACCGTGGTTGGTGTGTGCTGGGCTGGGGTGGGTCATCTTGTGTCCCAGCATAGGGAGATGCTCAGTCAGCTTTGGTGAAGATAGTTTTGTGCCTGCCCATGTCTACGAAAGGTCAGTTTATCAAACTGTGACAAACGACCAGAAGCTTTTGAGGCTGCAGGCAGGATGGGGATGAGGAGAAAGGGCAGGAGCTGAGTAATTTATGGAGGCGAGGGCGAGGCTTCCCCAGCATCACGTTGGAGCAATGTACAGCTGCACTGGGCTGGGCTCCCCTCAGCTCCCAGCCTCCCACTGCCCTCTCACAGGAGGCTATGGGACTTTTGGTTGTTCATGGCACCAGCCTTGCAGGTATGGACTTCAGCCTTTCCTCTGGGACCTGCTGGCCTTGGGTTTAGACGTTCATTCAACCCCTGCTGATGGTGCCTCCATTATTTCAGTGACTATTGTGAAGGGTTTCCAAGCCAGCAAATTTTCCTTCAGTGATGGCCTCCCTCGCTGTGCCCCTCTGGACCTGCCAACACACAAACCTACTTAGCTTAATTCAACACTCCTGTCAAGTGCTCATCTGCAATGTGCAGGCTCCCAGGGGAGGTGGCATGCAGCTCTCTGAGCCTGCTCTGTCCCTTCATTTACCCCAGTGCTGAGGTGAAACAACTTCTCCCAAAGTCAGTAGCATGCCCTACAGCTGCACCGGTAAAAATTCAGGATGAGGCCGTGGAAACCCAAAATTACCTATGAATAGTTGCTATCACAGCTAGCACTACCAGAGGATGCCCGGTTCTATTGCACAGCGCTGGCATGTCCAGCAAGCCAGTTGCAAGTTGGAGCTGAGCCCTTTCAAACAAGTGCTGTTATAATGAAGCTCCTACCTCGTTACTGGGTTGATGAGTAGCTTAGCATTGATTTAATGAATTCACTGTAGAAGCCTCCAGTACTGCATTCCTTAGAAGATTAAGGGTTGTGAGGGTGGCTTTTTTTTTTTTCTTTGTAATGACGTTGTTACTGAGGAGGCATGAGAATCTGAGATATGCCCTGCTTACCCCTGGATGAACCCCATTTACATGGCATTTTTACTGCAGGAATGGAATCCTTCCAAACATTGCACAGATGGAATTTCACATCTGACAAAAAGAAACAGATAACATTTAGAGAACAAACCCCCCCTTAATCCGCCTGAGTTTGCGTTTGCTTGGTCTGCGATTGTGCCTCTTCTGCGTTCTTAGTGTCAAAAGTACTCTCCAGAGACTGGTTCTGAGAAACGCTTTTTTTTTCTTTTTTAAACCAGCACAGATGACAGACAATGTGCTTTCCCAACATCTATGGAAACACTCACCACCCTTTCAAAATACCAAAACATTTTCATACTGAACTGCAAAGATGCCGAGGAGCTCTGTACAAGCCTTGCTTCTGGGGGCCATCAGGCAACTAACTCATTAAGCCCTGGCAAAAGAGAAGCGGCACCTTCAGCTCGGCAGAGCCAGCACGCTCCCTCCCACCAGTACAGAGGAGCCCGCGGCAGCGGAGGGACCTTTGTCACATCTAAGCCCTGAGATGGATGAAGAGGAGCAGCCTGCTCCTGGTGCAGATTTGGATTCTCCAAGGTCTTGTTCCCGAGGATATGACTTTGACGGTCACGGTGGGTCTCCAGGGCAGTGGCAGAGGGGACAGCAGGCAACAGAGGCATGCGTGGTGGGACGGGACTGTATCAGCTCTCCCTTTACCTCCTTACTGCAGTCACTCATACAGCAAAGGGGAGGGAAGGGAAAGGGTTTCTTTGCTGTTTCTTTTTAAAGGAGAAACAAAAGGTGAGGCTAGGTGAAATGAAAATTTAGAGCAAGAAGACAAGAGAGATTTGTATTTTGCAAGTCAGAGTTTACTTGCTCTTGAGCCTTGCAGCAATTCTTAATTACAAAAAAGGCACTTGGTTTGTAGCCAAAGAATTGCTGACAAAAAGAAAAAAAAATTACAAAAATGCAGCGGCATTGTTTCTGTTTAAAAGCTGTCAGCTCAACAGCATGCGAGCTCTCCCTTCAGCCAGAATATATTTCTCCTGCAGTTTTCCCTGTGCTGTGAACCGTGGTTCAGCAAACAAGGCAGGCTAATGGAACTGAAACTTTTAATTAACATTTATCATCATTTATGAACAACTTAGCAAAGGTGGTGGGGACCTCCCAGCCCCCTGGCGATGCAGCGGCACACCCCATCGCACAGCAGTCAGGCACCTGCCTGCCGTTCAGCTTGGCAGTAGCAAAATGCCCATTGCTAAAACCCCTGGCAGAAAATCTCCACATAACTCGGCACGCCATGCTTTCTGGCTCCCACTGCTTGGTGAGAACCTCTCCCCAGGCAAAACTTTGTAAACACATTGCGACGCTACTCTGGGAGAGGCAGCCTGCACAGCTGCTAAACCAAGGATCCCCACACCAGCAGCAAAAGCTGGCAGCACCCAGCCCTCCCCTGCTGCCAGCTTCCCCTTTCCCCTTTAAACAAACATCCATGTACAAAGCAGAAGGCGCTCAAGATCCCCCCCTTCCCCTTAAAAAGAGATTTGAAGCGTGCAACTGCGCTGAATGCAAACATGCATCTAACTTGCGTTACAGAAATACGTCGTGCAGCAAACAGCCCTCAGTTGCTGCTACGTCTGGAGATGCTACTTTGTGAAAAACAGCAAAAGTACCTTTTGAATTCTTCCATCAATATCCAAATAAATACACTTGGGCCGGTAAGTTGAAGAGGCAGATCCCATCTTGCTACAGTTGGGCTTTCACTAGACTTTTTTCCAGTGTCAAACAGAGCAGAAAATAAGGTTTATCCTACCAAGCTGAGCCACCGCTGCCTGCCAGTTTGGTGTCCCCGCTCTTCTGTATCCCACTGTACTCTCATTCTGGGAAGGTCCCTCCTCTAACATGCATGCATTTTGCTGTGCCTCTGTCTCTCTCTGCCACCTCCTTTTAGTTTTGCTTCCCTCCAAATCCAGCTGCCTCAGACAGGGAAAGACACAGGCTCCAGATGCTGTCTGCAAGTGCCCTCTCAATTCCCATAGCAACAACCCCTCTCGGCTTTAGGGCTGAGAGCTGCTGGGCATCCACATTGCAGCTCTGACCCTGGGGCTGACCAGCTCCTGGTATGCACCAGACCAAGTGGCACTTATCCCCCGGGGGGGCTAGGGAGGGGGGAAAAAACCCTCCTTCATCAGGGTGGTGAGAGATGTCATTCGTTTTTATGCTGAAATAGGACCGTAGTTATTAATTAGTGCCGACCGTTTTGGTGAGCTACCTGCACCCTGTGGGTCGTGTGACAGGCTCCCAGCTTTGCTCTGAGCTGGCCAGGGCTCCAGCTGTCTCAGCCCAAACTCAGCAGCTTAATTGCCGCATCCCTCCTCTTATCATTACAAGGATGGAAAGAAAAAGCAGTAGCTTTTTTCACCCTGTAAGCTCCAGAAGCACGAAGAAAGTGTGAAGCCCACACTCTCACCCAGCACCACCCGTGCCACACCTGGAGTGAAGGAATTTGTTATTTAAGGGAATGTGAAGTGTCCTGGCAAAGGCATCTCCCGTGGGAAGTCACAGCCAAAAACCAGGAGGGAGACGAGCATTCGACAGTCGATTCCCTGAGCGGATGCCAAATGCCATCTGCTTTGTGTCTGTGCTGTGCTGCAGTGCCTGCGCCTGTGAGGAGCTGGAGCAGTGGCGGAGAAGGGTGATGCTGGTCATGGAGGGGAGAGAGCTTTGGAGGCAGCGGCTCCTCTGCCTTCACGGGGGAGAGGCTGGCTGATGGGCTGCAAGCATGCAGTGGCTGGAAACAGCTCGTCCTGTGAGTGTTAGTTCTTGGTGTTTTCTGAGGCTTCTGATGGAGGAGCTGCAAAAACATTGCCTGGCCTCTTTTGCGCTGCAGTCTGGGACAGCTGGAGTTGCAGCAGCAGCGTTAGTGCTGCCTTCCCTGCCCACCCCCAGGGCCTTGCTGCAACTTGAGAGAGATGCAACTGACTTGCAGAGGAAGCCAATGTGGCCCTGCGGGCTACGGCTCAATGCGCAGCCTCAGCTGCCCCCTGCAACACACGGGCAGGGCTTGTTCGCTGTGCGAAGTGGATTCGTAAGAGCTGGCAGGGCTGAGCAGGTCTTGGAGCCAGCCTGGGAGCTAGAGCCAGGCTGGCCTTTCAGACCAAAGCCAGTGGTACTCCTAATGCCCTCAGAGCCAGCAGCAAGGCGATTCTTCGGGGAGGTGCAAGCCTCTGCTTCAAATCTTTCCTCTCTAACAGCTTGGAGCAGGCACTTGAAATGCTCCAGGAGAGAGTCCTTGCCACTGTAGGGCTATCCTGTGGGCTGTCCTCTAGGCTGTCTTACAGTCTATCCTGTAAACTGCCCTGGAGCCCAGCCCCTAGGCTATCTTCTAGGCTATTTTGCAGTCTATCCCATAGGCTATCCTGTGAGCTATGCTGGAGGCTAATCCCTGAGGCTCTCCCATAGGCTATGTCCATGGCTATTCTGAGGTGGGAGCAGCCTCTCCCACTGCAACAGCCCTGCCACATCATCCCCACTGCTTCTGTACATCAGTTAGGGCTTCTGTGACTGATCATCTCATACCCTGCTCTGCTAAGCATTGCCTTAACCCCACTGACAAATGGCAGGTATCTGAGGAAGATGGCCATGGCAACAAAACTGCAGTCATTTGGAAAGAGGCACCAAGAGCACTCACACTGGGAGATGCGCATGGGGTGTTTGGTTTTGTAGAGGAGGAAGCTGAGATCTTCCCCCGTGACAACCTGCCCCAGAAGTGGTCAGACAAGGTCACTGGTGCATTGAGGGATTTGATTGCACATCATTGAGACATCTAGTGACCCAAATCTCACACCGGTGAGCATTCACCCTTTGATTTCTATTTAAAAAAGTGACCAGCTTCTCCAGCCAGCAAAAAGACAGGCTCCAAAATCCAGGCAATGAACCTGTTCCTGCCTCTTCACCCTCTTACATACCCATTGTCCCTGTGGATTTAAATTGTGTTTCTTAAGCTCCAGCACGCATCCCACTCCCCCTTAATTACATTAATTCTTGTTGGAAAAAAATAATTTTTTTACAGCTTTGCTGTAAAATTGCTGACTACTGCACTTTTCAAGAACTTTTCATGTAGAAGTGAATCTACAAAAGCTGACCTCTCAGAAATTATGGGAAAAACCTGATGCAATCTAAGGCACAGCACAGGCCCATGACTGAAAGTTGACAACAGATGGTATTTAAAGAGGATGTGCAGCTCCGTGAGATTGCTGCCTTCCTTTAGCTGGTTTAACCCTCCTGAATCTCCTTATTTTATTCTACACTGTGCAACATGGGGCAAAAATTACTTAGAAGAATTATTCTATCTTCCCAAACCCTTCAACAGTTCATCAGCTGGGCCAAATCCTGGCAACACAGCTCCAGATGACGTTTCTCCGTTGTTTGCCTTGAAGGAGCATTTTGACCAGCTAAGGGCAGCACTAGGCTATTACCCCCAAACCACAGGTGGCACATCAAGTGTTGCACAGCTCTGCTTTGCCTTTTCTGCTAAGCTGTTTACTGAAGTTAACACACACCACTTTGTACACACAACCCTTAAAAGTAGATGTGTGGGGGTTGAGCCTTTGGCCCAACGATCTGGTAGCACCCCAGCCAGATGTCACTTAGCCCAGTGGGTGCTCCCAAGGAGTAAAAAAGGTGCTTCTGTCTCCCGATCCTGGCATCTGCTCCATGTACACGGTTCAGATGTAGCTTTATTAGCATTTCCAAGGTGTAACTGGAGGATATTCAGATCACACACGGTTCGCACTTGGACTCATCACTGCTGTTGAGACACAAAACATCCATGCTGTCTTTGTATGAGTTGAGATCTGCTCCCCTGTTGCAAACCCTGTCTAAAGGGTGGCTGGAAAGCTTTAGGGATGAAAAGCACTGCCCAAACCACTTTTCATGCAGGCCTGGGGTGGACTGGCACTGTCCCCTCTGTCCCCCTGCCTCCAGTTATGTCTACGCATATGGGACTGAGGTGGTGAGCCATTGAGGGTAAGGTGAGGGCAGCACTGCAGACTGCCAGCCTGCGTGGTCCCCCCAAGGATCTGCCCATCAGACATGTCTTGAGGTAACAACATCCTTTTGAAATAGTTTCCCAAAATCTATAGCTTCTCCCAAGCACCCCCATCAATGCCAGTCACCTACAGACACCCATGGGACAGGGTTTCCAGGGCTCACTTCCCCCGTCCTGAAGTCACTGTGCTCACACCATGGCGCCCACCACAGCACGACCCCCAGCCTCTCTAAAACCTAGGTTTTCCTGCAGCACTCAAGAAATAAACTACCCTTTGCAACCTGCTGTGGGTAGCTGCACATCCAAACCAGGGGAGTGCAGGGTGGTAATCTCCAAAGGGATTTAGATGGGGAAAAAAAAAGCCAGATAAGTTAATCCTTTCAGTGGAAGATTTCCTGTTCAGTTTTCCTCAGAGAAACGCATTTTCACATGCCATTGCTGAACCCTCTCTCCCTGCTGCTCTTTGGCTCTCCTTGCCCACCGTGATGGAGAAAGACCTCTCCATGCCCTGCCAGGGTGCCTGCCTCTGCCCTGCACCCCCGGGGAGGTTGCTGGGGCCGGACCCCACACCAAACAGGTCACCCCACCTGAAGGGCAGGGGGAGGTGCCTGTGGTTGAGGTGGCAAGGGAAAACCTTGGGGTTTCTGCAAAGCACAGAAAGTACCAATGTGCCCCTGGAGGGGGTGGTTAGGGTCTAAGGTTGTATTTGGAGATGCCCCCTGGGCCACTGGGACTGGAAGGTGCAGCCTGGCCTGAGAATCGCCTAATGCACACCTGGAGCACGACTCAAGACAAGTATTTTAAGGACAGTGATACATTTTGAACACAGTTTGCCTAGAAGAAAAAGCAGAGAATAATAATTTTTAAAAATCAACCTTTTTTCTTACCTACTCCCAGCTGCTTCCTCTGCCCACTAACCCCTTCTCTTGCAGGTCCCCTCCTTCAGCTGTAGGTCTCTTGCACGTGTCTGCCTGTTTCCACGTTCCCACAGGGCTTCCTTTTACTGCTTTACCTCTCCACGCCATTTCCCTCAAACCTACTGAAATGCCTGATTACCCCCGGAGCCGGGAAGCTTTCCCCTTTGCTCCCCCGGCTCCTCTTCCCCTTCCTACTTTGCTCAGTCTTCTCTCCCTCCTTTCACCATCTCTGGTGTTTTGCCACTCTTGCTTCTAGATTTTTCTCCCCCACAAACCCTTGAGTCAGGGTCGAGGGTATGCAGGAATTAACTTTTCATGGCGATTACGCTGTTAACTGGCTTTGCCAGTGTACGCTCCTCCGTCACACCTGTGGCAGGGTATAACTAACCTTTCCAGTCCAGCTCTCGCTCCTTTCCATAAGCTTATGGAAAGCCTATGGCTTACTGTATATGGAAATTTTAGCTCACTTCTCTACATATTTCTTTTATACACTGCCAGATTTCCACAGGACCAAACCTGGAAATAATCATATTTAATGCTAATTACAGAATGACTGATTACTAATCCTGGGACCTTCAGACAATTTGTCTATACGAGCCCTGAAAGTTCGCGTTTGGCTCTTCACCAAGCAGTGGCACAGCTCTCCACCTTTCTCTTGGCTCCAGCCCCATTTCTGGGTCTGCTGCTCACCCCAGCCCGTCCCCAATCCATGCAGTGCAGCTGTAATCACCCACATCCCTGTTTCCATGGCAAACCCCCAGGAACGTGGGCTGGAAGGGAGCTGCGGCATCTCCTGGCATGGCTGGTCCAGGGCAGTAGGGTGCAGATATAGAGCTTGCGGACTGGAGACATAGTATTACTCACTCAGGAACCACTCTTGCTCTTTGATCCAACAATGCTGGCCACCTCGGTGATATACTGCCTTTATTCTGTTTACAATTGTTATTAAATTTCTGAGACCAGTAGTTCTTGCTTGTCTCTCAACACTCACACGTACCAGTTAATAGGCTCAAATCTTGGGAAAGTGAAAGCAGCAAACGCTGTTAACACAAATACCTGTCCATCTGCGCAGTACTGGCTTGGAGAAGAAGAGCAGCCTGAAGCCATGGGCAATCCTACCGCTTCATGAAAGCCTGTATCCATTACAGCATCTGCTGTTTCTTGGCTTTCCTCTTCTGTCTGTTGAGGAAAAAAACATTTTTCTCCAGCTCTATATTAGCTATTTGTTTAATAATCTGTTTTGTAAAGCACTCACAATGCCTGGCAGGACCCCAGGTTGATTTCCTGAAGGTGTCCCAGTGGTGAAACCCATTACTTTTCCCTGCTGGGCATGGAGGAAGCCCAGCCCCCACAAGCGTTTCTTTTCATTGCAATGCTAATATCAGGTCCTTAGCAGAGGCCTTGCAACGCAGTGGCAGACAACCCTACATGCTGATTTTGCTAAAAGCACTTTGCATCACCTCCTCAGGTGACCCCTTCTCCCTGCCAGGAGCGAGCAGGACCTCAGGCATTGCCATGCCACACGGTGGTGTGCTGCCAGCTGCCTACAGAGCGCCTTAGCTGCACTCTCTTCCATTGCAGCCTCTCTGCTTGATTTTCAGGCTCCCTTGCCTCTCTGCTTTCCATTTTCCACCCGTTCCCTTCATTTCTCACGCCCCTCCCCTCCTCAATCCAGCTACCTGTTCCTAGGCCTTCATTTAAAGTATCAGGATGGAGCCAAGAGCACCCGAGTGCCCTGCAGCCTCACCCTAGGCACTGCTGTATATGACGTGAAGCATGCCATACAGCCCTGTACATATGGACCCTAACTAGCTGCTAACAACGCATGCAGTCAGCCTGCCGGATCCCTAGCACAGAGCTTCTGGGAAAGCCCAGCTGTAAAAGCTCTGTTTTCCTAAGCTTATGGAAGAAATTAGCAGACCCAACTGGAACTTTCAAGAGCTGATGAGAAAAAAATAAATGAAACTAACTGTGGCTGGAGTCACCCGCTAGATCATTCAGAGGGATGATAGCCAAGAAGTGGAAAAGTCAATTCCCTCTACTGGACAAGGCTGGCTCGTGCTTTTGGCAGGAAAGCCTGAGCGGGGGCTGCAGCCCATGCTCCTAAACCAGGGGGCGGGGGGGAAGCAATATATGGCTCAACTTGAAGAAAACTGCCTGGCATTTTATGTGGTGCAGGAAGACGAAGTTACTTCAGATGCCTGTTTTGGGAGACTGCCATCTGAGCAGCTCCGAGCTGCTCAGTGACTCACTGTAAATCAGCTATTTCCATCTTCCTGACAAGCGGACCTCAGACACCCTAAAGTCTTGGCAACCCAAAGATTAATGAAGGGGTGCTAATAGCTGTGCCAGTCTAGCACACATCACTTGTTCAGGAGAAGTGGGGCCTAGGGGACAGGGTGTCCCTGTGCTTTTGTGTCTGGGCTAAAGACCTGACATGGGCAGGGCAGGAGGCAATCACTGCTGCATCTGTGATTCATCCCTGGGTGCCTCCTTGTCTGCATGCGTCCCGACCATCACCCCCTCCTTACACCACCAAGCCACCCATCACATCAGCAGGAACAGCTACAAATGTTTCACTACTTGGGGCTGCTTTTCAGCAAGCTAGGTGCAGTGGCAAAGTTCAGACCCTGGGTGGGAGACTGTACCTCAACTGCATCACACCTGAGTCCCATAAAAATCAGAGCTAGCTATGTGAATTCCTGTAGGTGTGTGTCAGAATAAAGGGACTTTGCACAGTTCTTTGCAGTACATAAAAAAATCAGACCTTCAATTTTAACATGATTTTTAAAATACTGATCTTCATAAATAGCTAGATAATTTCTCCAATATATAACATTTTTCTATAATGTATGTATTTTCGCATATTTATTCTGTTTGCACAGATGACTCAGTGCTGTTCCCATTAACGGGCAGAACCACATTTTCTCAATAAAAGAGATTAGAGAGTCTCAGCTTTTAGGGTGAGAAGCCAGAACAGGATCACAGACTCGGTGTGAAAAGGATGACAAAAGCCTCAGGTAGCACTGAAAGTGCCTGATCTGCTCCACCAGAACACTGAAGGCTGCATGAAATGGGGAAATTTTTAACAATTCTTACAGTTTCTAAAACTATGTTGAGTGATGCTTTTCTCCAGGAGCGTTACCCAGACAATCACCCATCACACACCTCTCCATTACAGTTATCACCATTTCTAAAAATCATAGGTCATGACCAAAGAAACTCAAAAGACTGGATGAGAAATCATTAGTGTCTGCTTTCAAGTAACATATTTGTGGCTCTTTTTACTTGTCTCCTATTTTCTGAACCTGACTTCCCATCCAGGTCATGTACGTGAGCTTTCCTCTATGACTTTGAAAGCCAGAAACTTTCACTAAGGAACAAAGTTGAACTGAGATTTTCATGCACCAAGACTATTCCACTCCCCACGCAAACAGTAAATTTCATGAATTAATAGTGTGGTCAGGAGAAATGGCAGTACTGAAGTATTACAGACAACAAAATGGAAGTAGCTTTGGAAGGGACAGAGTGCTTCGCACAAAAGCTGATTTTTTAATTCTTTTTGTAAATATTTTCAACTACTCTTTTTCCATCCTCCATTTGCTTCTGCCCTGCACAGCCCAAGCTTTCACCATGGTGCTGGGCCACAGGCTATACCTCCCCTCCCTTCCTCAGAGGTGGCCCCAGGTGAGCCCTGAGACCAGCAACATTGGTTTTGAGATGTGAACATTAAAGTCCAAGATACTTGGAGGTATCTTTACCAAGAGGTAAAGAAAACAAGCCCAATCCAGTGATCCCCTTCTTAGGTCCTGCACAGGGAAGGACCCAACATCACCATGTTGAGACTAGCTCTATAGCATGTATTTAACCTCAAAACTGAGGAGAGAGCTCAGGGACCACCACCAGGGACAACGCTCATGGCTGTCCCCATGGGGTCCCAGCCGGCTTTTAGCAAGAAGCTTCTTCCAGAGGAGCTTTATTAGTGGCCAGATCCTACCCTGTCACAGCCCAGCACAGCTAAAGCCATCTCTCCTTCCTAGTCTTTCACCCTCCTCTTCCTCCTTTCTTCCTTCTTTTTCCTTCTTCAAATTGATTTCACCGGATTCACTTGCATTTAGTTTTTTGGTTTAAAACCCTGATCCTCCTACCTTCAGCTGCTTTCACACAACCTGGACATAAAGGTTTTCCCCTCCTTGGATCTGTCCCTCTGCCCAAGCATTTCATGAAGATGGACTGTTGGGTCTTAGCTACTGTCTAAAACCTTTCTGTAGGCAGCAAAAGTTTTCAGACAAGAAACTGAGAAGATCAAGAACATACAGAAACAAAGTAAAAGCCCAGCAGCCCTCCACTAAAAAAAGTACAATGTTGTGCCCAGCTCTTCTCTTTTCCCTGCACTTTTATACTATTTTTTTTTTTCGTGTCTCCTGCTGCTCTTCCATCATGACCTCCTCTGACCAGTGCTCTACTCCCTGCTATTTGCTCCAGTGTCTTCACCTGCCACAGCTGAAGGGGCTCCACACTCTTCCCCTTGCCCCATTTCATCTGAGGGACACGGTCTCCCTGCCGTTTGCCATCCAGCTCTCCTGCCAGCAGTGCAACCAGCTCTCCACTTTCCCTCTGCCCAAGGAATGGCGCCCACAACCAGCAGAAAAGCCAAGAGCCAGAATCACCAACAGAACAGGATTCCTGTAGAGACGCTGCACCCTGCTTGCTTTGGAGCGTATGAGTGCTTGGCCCTCACGCTTGCTAGGGAGAAGGCCAAAGGCAACGCATCGCTTTGCTTCTCTTAATAGTGCTTTTGGTCTATTTGTCTCCTACACATCCCTCTCCCCTTCTGTAACCAGTCACACCATGTTCCCAGAGTGAGTGACTGAGACTGGAGTTTCATTTCAAGAACTGCGCCTGCAGCTGAAGAGCCGCTGTTCGGAGGTGTGCCTGGGCCACGTGCGCACGCCTGTGTGCACAAACACATATGTGTGAGTGTCCACAGATCTTTAAGGTGTAGCATGCATTATGAACATGCCCACCCCACCCCAACATGTGTGGTGGCTACCATGAATTAAATATTGCTAGTGTGCTAGAGCATCACGTCACTATAAGCGAAACATCACCATTACTAGCTGCTCCTGCATTACTGAATATTATTTGTAGGAACTTCCATGGAGTCCTCCATGAGGATACCCAAACCTCCGACAAGATTAATATATCCCACCACTACCTGAGAGGAGCCACACACTCTTTTCATGCCTTTGGAGTCCAGCTTCTCCCCAGTGCTGCCGCTACTGTTCTCTAGGTGCATCTGCTCCATGTTTCTTTTGATGCGATTGCATCAAAAGCGATGATGTGATTGTGGATCACTTTGTGAAAACATCCTGCCCTTGGCATCCTGGCTGAGCCTCCATCAGCCAGCGCGTCCCCCTGGAGCATTAGCTGCTACAGACAGCCCAGATACCTGTATGGGCAGAGCTCAGCAAAGGCCACACACTCCGAAACAATCCAGGATTTCATTCTAGGTTAGTCAAACTGTCATTCACAAGTAATTGCTTGGACAAACGTGCCTGAAAACAGACTCATGCCACAGAATACTATACTTGCTGGAAAGTCACGCAGCACCCAAGTGCTTACTAGATCCATTTTTTGGCCCAAAAAATAAGGCTAGCAAGACAGTTTATTGGAGGTTTGTTTGCTGCTCTCAGCAGAACCCATTTATGTGAACAATTTCAACTTTGTGTGAAAAACAGAGACAGCAAAAAAACATAGAAGGCAGATCCTGATGTTTACAGGGATGCATAAGGTGAATGTACCAGATCACCCATTTTAACTGTTTTTATGGGTCTGGGAAGGCTGAAAACATCGTGTATAGGAACCAGTCTGCAGTTAGGAATAACATTTCCTTTCTGATGACACACAAATGACATTTAGATGCTGCTTTGGCAGATGCATTATTTCATTAGAGGTTTTCAAGCTGGCAAATATAGGAGCTTTGTTTTCCCGGTTACTGTATGACTTACATCATCCGTAACCTTTCTACCAAGAGGTCTCATTTCAAATGACAGTGAGAACCGTTCTGAGAACTAAATATGTTAGTTCTGTTTCAGATGTTCAGGTGATTTCATCCATTCACCATTTCTAGGTGCTTTGCTGGAACGGGATTTCATCCTCCTCAAAAAAAAAAAAAAAAAAAGATTTGCTGAAGTCTGGGGTAAGTTTAGAGTCTCACGATTTGCCTGACAGTGAAGCACATGGGAAGTTAGTCAGCCTAACGGAGCTCTAATACACGTATCTGTGCTGAAACGCACATTCTCAGGCTTCCACCTGCACTCTAGATCTGCCAGTCAGCCCAGTTCTGCCTGTCCGGGCTGGTTTGAGAACTGCTGATGTAAGAATCAGAGCAAGGAAACCATAAAGCTTCTCTTTCCCTCTGCTTTCAGCAATGGCACTGTTTTGCCAGCAGACATGCAGACCTGCCATGGAAGAGGATTTCCCTCAGTGCCAAGCAAGTGAGCAAGCGTTCTCACTTCCAAACCCCTAATGTGGCCAAGAGGAAAGTAAAGAGCTGGCACTGAGCTGAATGCATGCACGCGTGGATGGGTTGATGGTCCCTCCAGCACGGGTGACCCTGCATACCATTTCAGCTCCTTCTATTTGGGAGAGAGGATATGCTTTTGATACATTTTTGTGACCTCTTCTGTTCTTTGTTAACATGCATTCTTCCTTACACGTCACTGCAAAGCTGCAGGCAGCGGAAAAGGGAGAGGGAGCTTTATAAAGACTTCTAACAGGGATGGCTAAATCGAACCCCGTTTTCACACCTGTCGGTATAAAACCAAACCTGCAGATTCTGCCACCAAATGACACAACACACAGCTGTTTCCTACCAGATGACCAGAGCGATTTAGGAATAGTTTCAGAACCTTCTGTACTTATTAAGCTGAAGTCTTACATGGCCTGTGGTGAAATTGGGTGACTCAGACTCAAATACAATACTCCCTCCTCTGCAGTAGAAAAAACATCACTGTGTTTAGCAGAAGATTCAGAAGAAACGCACATCTCCCAAGAAGTTTTGCCTGTACGTCACTCGACTGCGATGGGCTGCCTATACTGACTACCCTGCGCATCACAAAATTTTGTTGCTTCTCTTTTGAACTAGACTCCCTGTACCTATCAGGCAGTGAAATCCATCCCTTTCAGCTTGATTTCAATTCGTGCTGCAACTCATGTGCGTGCATGTGTATATATATATATATATATATGCATACACACAGAGAGACATATATATACAGGTGCATCTGTATCCTTCTTGATTTAGCATATGAACTCAGGCTGCTGCTTTCAGTTGTGGCCTCAATGCAAGAAGCTGCTGCTGGTTTCTGAAAAACCTAAAAAATTCAGGCCACCTGTTAAGGATTAAGGTACCAGATAAGACTAAAAAGAACTTCAGTGCCCAAGGATGTCAAGGGCTTAAATAAAATTCTGGGCTTCTCCAAACACTTGCTCTTGAGCTACACCAGTGACAGGGGAATTAATTCCCAGGCATAAAGGCTGAAAAGGATTACACCTTCACTGTAGCCTATGAGTACAATTGCAAAAGTACTCACAGTTAGGAAAGTTTAAGCAATTTACCTCCAACTTACCTCACACAGCTCTGCTGCAGTTCATCTATCCAATACCACCTCACCAAGGCTTTGCCTTCTGTGAATCTTTATGTGGCACAAACAAGAGTAATTAACTCATAGATGGGAGGCCACAAAGAGCACATTTTCTAACATATATGAAATCGTTGTCCTGCGATAGTGGGAGAAACATTACAAGCTCGGGGCCAGGTTTATGAAATAAAGTGACCTCTAGGGGTGAGGAAAAATGAGAAATGAGAATTCCAGTTCAAATATCTCTGCTATATTTTTAAAATCATATTATTAATGTGATTAGAGCAGGAGAATTGGTTAGTATGATGGTAAATAAATGTAAATATCAGAGTAATCCAGGTTCCAAGACGTTTATTTTTGAAGTACTACCTCTAGCCCCAAGCCCAGATTCAAGTAACTGCAGTAACCTGGAGATGATGGAAGTAACATGAAGTGACCCCACGTGGACAGGCCCGCACCTTGCTGGGGAAGGACATCCCCACATATTTCAACCCCACTCAAGTTTTCCACTAGCTGCTCATCCAACCCCGTGTCCAACCTGCCGTCACACCAGCAAAGGAGCGTGCTGATGCCAAAAAGTGAAAAATCAATGGAAAGCTACTGGATGCGAGTCCTATGACAGCTCTGCAGGGACCTGCAGAAGCCCTGAGACCCATCAACCCAACCCTCACAGGCATTTCTTACAAGCACAGCAACCAACTTTTTGGGGTTTTTTTCTCCCGTAACAATTACAGATGTGAGCACCGAAGTGCCAAACTTCAAATGAACGCACTGGCAGTTGAAAAATGAGAAAGGTTCAGGCTGAAGCATCTAGGCATCTTACAGGTTACATATGGCTAAATAGTATGTGGGAAGTAACCCAGCAGCTCCACATCCAGTCACAGCAGCCCTCTGCCCTTGGGATGTGTCCCTTGGGGCTCCTGGGCTCTCCCGAGCCCAAGCCTGGTATCCACCGGAGGCAGAGGGGGGAGAGCAGCCGCCTCATCCCTGTCTGCAAACGCTGCTCAGCACATAGTACCTTTGGGGTGAGGTGGCTGCTCCCTGCCTTCCGTTGCTTTTTTGCTTTTGTCTTTTTTTTTTTAAATCCCAACACCAGACTTCCACTTCCCTCTGTAGTTTTTCAGTCAACCCAGACTTTTGCACGTTGTCTTCTTCGCATTTTTACCATTACTCCATCCCATGTTCACATCTCTATAGCACCCCAATGACACCCTGCATTCGAATTCTGTGTCATCACTTGATATCCTCCTCTCATTTCCAAAACTTCCCTGTTTTAATCTGTAGCAAACTTTTCATACGCAAAGGCCCTTGCTCATTTTTAGATGAAGTCTGTTCAAGCTTTTGAATGCAGCCTTCTGATGACTTATGCTTTACTTCCCTTTGGTTTGTCTGTTTGTTTGGTTGGGTTTTTTTTTTTTTTTCTTTTTTTTTTTTGCAACCTCACTGACATGCAGATATACCTCTGTGTGTGTGTGTGTAAGACAGACTCATTTGTATTTATTTACATCTGGACAGTTACTTAGTAGCCACAAAATAAGCTATTCCATGGATGTGTGTACATACCCTTATTGTATGGCACAGAATACATACGTTAACTCTCAACCAGAAAGACAGTCCCTTACGATGTGAAGTCAAACATTCATGAAAAGAGTTCTTAATTGTCTTCCATTGCTGAACGGCTGGAAAAGCCTGGAGTGAAGACTGTAATCAATCACCAGGAAGGAAATCTTTTTGCAGTCCCATCAAAGTGAGAAACATTACCTGCCGCATTAGCCTTTTAACAGCCTTCTAATGTTTATACTTAGGTGGCAGGGCAGAACACCTGAAGTCAGTTTAATGTCCTCCTCTGCCCAAAACAAACAACTGGACCAAAGAGAGAACTGTGGAAACGTGGCTAAGCATTTGTCAGCTGCTTTTATAAGAGAAGGAGAGAGAGAAACCCTACCCCCAGCATCATCACAAGGTGAAGAAAACATCCTTAAAATCCTCCAGGTAAGTACAGTATCAAAAAAGACTTTCAACACATTTTTGACAGCTGGTCTCCTGATGCAGGACGTGAGCAGGCTCCCTGAAATAGGCCTAAAGAGTCTGGCTCTTGTATTCACAGTTTACAGAGCTGCAAAAGTTTCCCTGCAGCAGAAGGGTAACTGGTATACTTTATCAGTACAGAAATACAGAGGTAAAAATAAAAATTAATCCCAAGCATCAGCTGGTTACGTTAACTAATTCTCTCCCTATTTCACACTAGAAACTAACCAAAAGAAGGGAAAACCAAAATTTTATAGCAATTGAGTTTAATAAACTGAGTCAGTGAGACACATAACACAATGTTAAGGTCAATGGACATGAGGCTGAAGCATGAGGCTAAATCCTCTTTCCCCTTTCCCTGCTTTAAGGATGACAGTCAGGTTTTTAACTCAGCATAGCAGAAAATGTAGTTGAAGGTTACCAAAGCCCCTGAGCACACAGATGCAAACCTCCCGGTGAACTGCCTACAGTCCTTCCACAGAGGAGGGCAGGAGGAAGAGTCTGTACCGTCGCATGGCTAGTTCAGCAGAGCACAAAAATACCCAAAACAGACTTCCTGTACAGTGAGAGTGACATGGGTCAGCAATCAGAACATTGTGTCAGATAAACTGAGGTTGGGACAAATCATGAAATAATCAAACCTCCTATATAATATGCAGGCCATAAAACTTCATTCAGACCGAAGAGCACCACTGTTACCAATTTTGGGCCTCATCATTTGATGGGATTGCAAGCAATCTTCCTCAAATTAATTCCATATGAAGATCAGTAGATTCCAACAGCTCTAAATATCCTCCGATTCATTTTTACCATCTTACACCTACCTAATTTTGAGCAGCATTTCTCATATAAACAACCTCACACATTAGTCACTACAGAAAACTACCAGCAGCGACCAAACAAATTCCCAAGTGTAAACATGATGAGGTCAACCAAAGTCTGAGGCAGCGTGACGTTGGCACAAACATATATGGAGGATTCCCACTGGTATTCTATGGATATTATGCCAGAAACACATGTAATAACCTCCCAAAGCGGATGGCAGAATCCCTTCAGGAATTTCATACCTGGCAAAACATACAGGAGTAGGTCTATCAGTGCACGGAGTAGGTTAGCAGTTTAACTCACAGGCAAAAGAAGTCTCAAAGCAACCTGGAACACGACATCACCCTCCCTGCTACTTATTCATCTTTTTCCCACCCCTAAAGTTTTCCTACACACAATGGGGACAAACCTCCACAGCAGCGTGTTCGGCAACAGCCAGGGTGCTCATGAGGGTACAAGCACCTGCTCCAAATCAGGCAGAACAGAAACTTGGATTCAAGTCTCCCTTCTTTTATAAGATGCCCCAGCTATATTTGCCTGTTCCTGAGAGGCACTTTGGGCACATTTTGATCAGAAATTCTGCCCTCAAGACCCTCAAACATCTTTTTGTTTTCCTTTCCAAACAGCTTTTCCACAGCGCATCAGTCATTTGGACATCGTATCTCTGGTAGAGGCACACAAACTACATCAAACACCATAGCAGAATGAAGTCAAGAATAAATGTTCAAGATGATTAGAGCTAGAGAGAAAAGATGAAGCTTTTCAATTTCAATTCCATATAAGTTGAAGAGCAGGCAAAGCAGGCAACAAAAAGAAGTAATTTTAAAACTATGATGTAGGAGCTGGACTTAGTCCCTGACTCCGGTGAGTGCCCTCCTGCCCTACTAGGCCAAAATAAGTAAGCAGAATATACCCATCTGATGCAGCTGACTGGAAATACTGGTGTTGTACAACCCACAATCCCACAAAATCAAAAAAAATTACATGTTGAAGTTGAAAAGGGCACTGTTTTCAAAACAAAAGGTTCTCATTTGTTCTCCTAATGAAGCATTTTCATCACCTTCACAAGAGACAGTAGTGCTGTTCCAGCAGGGACGCCTATCCTTCCAACCAATAAATGGAGCATTTCTTCATGGAGATGTAAAAGATGAAGTAATCAACATTTCTCATATTAAAGTAGGATCTATTTTATTCACCACAGGACGGTAAATGGATAAAATTCACAATAACCAGCATTAAAAATCAACAAACCAACCCTCCAGTCCTATTTAAATTTGGCTTTATCTACTGGTCACTCACATTTCTACATACAAAATTTTGTCACTTTTGCTCATTTCCAGATTAATGGATATTGACACCCGATACTAACAACACACAGTTTATTCACAACTTGGGGGACCTTTAGGGTTGTTAAGAAAAACAAATCTTTTATCTTTTTGTCCAACAAATTCATAGCTGGGAAGAACTGAAAAGCTGCACATTAGCAAGGAAGGAGACTAAATTTTTTTTTTTTTTAATAGCACACTGAGTCCTAACTCCGGCATACAATCAATGGAAGGAAGGACTCAGCCCAGCACCTCCAACATTTTTGCCATCCCATATCCAAGTCAATGAAGTGCAAAAGCTATTAAAATAAATAAATAAATAACAGCAGCGGCCCCAACAAGTAAAACATGTAAAACCCAAAACACAATTAAATCTTTACAATTTGTTACTACTAAATACAACTGAAAGCATTTTAACCGAAGACTTCAGCCCATAGGGAACAGCCTCTCAAAATCTGAGTGCAGCAGTTCAAGTTGTTTCTATAAACTAGTATATAGATCTACACAGCTTTTTGGGGGGAAGGGATTGGCATCTTCAGCTAAAGTAGTCCTCCATCCATCCATCCATCCCTTCCTCCCCCTCTCCTCACACAGCCATTGAAGTTGTGCCAGTACAGATGTTCTGGGGCTGCAATGTTATTTTTCCCCCATCAGAGGCTTGATCAGTCCCCTGGTCTGGCTAGCAGTCCCCCCGAGTCAGTCTGGGCGAGCGAGGGGCAGTGTGCCATGCCACTGGATGTCCTTTCAAGTAACATCACTGCAGAATTCTGTCCCATTTAACTACAGCCTAAAGCCCAAATGCAGCACAGATGTATTAATTCACGTGTTGAGTATCCCCACTGGTCTCAACAGTTTCACTCAAAAACGTGTGAAGTTCGCTATTCATCTAGGTAACTGCAGGGTCAGGGCCTACATAGGGCATTCACTTGCAAGGACTTGGCACCTTCCTTAAGCCTTTGTGGGACTGAGGTCTTCCTTGTATCTCTGTTCAGCAGAACAGTTAAAAATGAACACTGTCTTACACTGGTCAAGACAAGCATAAAGCACGTGCTGAATTAAACCAGTGAAGTAAAAACTCAAAGACTGAATTTCCAGGGCTGTTCTGTGATCGCCAAGTGTTGTGCCAGCACATGGAACACAACACCAGCAGCTGATGAGACATTTCTCCATGTGTTACAGGACTATTTTAGAGCGTGCTGTTTTGTTTGTCAAGTGTAAAGGCTACTGCATCGTTTCACAAACAGTTCAGAACAAGACATATGCCTAGAACTTTAATAAATACAGTTAAGAATAATACACAGCTGAATTTATCTAGCCTTCGTGATCTAAGTATAAACATCTCATACAAAAACAAAAATCCTTTTTAGTCTGTACATCTTGAAAAAGAAAAATCACAGAAACATCTGTTTTGCAAAGAAGATAGCTGTACAAAGAAATGATATGTTTTGAAGATATTAAACCATCTAATTTGCTGCGTAACTCTAGTTACTGAAATGTTCTCTTAAAACATACTACCTAGGTCATTTTTCTTTTCTGATATTTTGGCTCCAAATCTGAAATTCAGAGCCACTTGAAAGAAATTTCTAATTATTAAGGCCCTGATCTGAGAATGATTTCCACATGCCCATGTCAGCACTGAAATCTGGGAGTACCCAGCAGAGATCACTGTGGCCACGGGCACTAAAGCAGCTCATCTGTTCAATCCTGTAGTGCTAAAGTGCTCACAGTTCCCTGCCACCCCAAAGGAACCACCTCTCATTTCAACGCAGCCTAGTGGAGCAGCACAACTGCGTGATGCTTAGGACTCCTTTTTGCACAATCCTAACTGAGGATTAACATCCATCCAGAGAGTCTGTGAAAACTGCTAACCACAGTACACCGCAACACTAAGTTCCATTTTATTACCTACCAAAAGGCTGGATGTCCTCGGGATTCGAAGCAGTACTGTAGTTACAAATTAATAGTACGGTGAGGTTATTATTGTCTGAGCAGCTTCAAAATATTAACAGCAGTGCATCTTAATAACCAGCTGGTATCATCCTCTCTAAAGTGATGCCCTCTATGTGTGCAAGATGACATACGGGATACATACTTTGCTCACTGACACTGGGACGTTTCACTGCTAGACCGTTACGATTTCAAATTCCTTCTGCTCTAGTTTTGACTTGGTTTTGGAAAATACACAGTTCTGCATTTTAATTAAAAACATTCTATCAAAAGAAATAAAAAGGCACTTGGTATTTCTCTTTGGCTCAGTTGAGGTGTGCTGCTAAAACCTTCCCAAAGTTCCTGTCTCTTCATCTGATGAATAGTTGCCATCCTGAGGTACTTATTCATGTGCAAAAATAAGAGCTTCAGGGGTTTACCAGCCACATTTGTCACATTGCTTCCAGCAAACCTGTAAAGTTCTTCACCAAACAATCTCTTAAATGCAGAATAACGCATTCCATGAAGTTTGTTTTTCAGGGAAGAGATCTGACTGATGCAATCCTTATTCCAAATCTCGTTTCGTATCTCAGTGTTCTTTAAACCTGGGAAAGAACAGCAACCAGGCAGGAAAAGTTGAGGTGGAAGGCATAACAGCCACTAACTTCAAAATGCAGGATCTACCCCTTGCCACGTGTTTTTCTATTCTCTGTCCACTTTACTTCTCCAAAACTACAACCAAGGGGCTTAATTTAGATTTTGCATATGCCAGTATAACTTCATTGATTCAGTGGCTTTTTATTTTTTTTCCTCAATTCAAATCATTGTAAATTCAGAGTCACCCTGTTCTTTAAGGAGACCTTTTGGAAAAGTTAAATTTGAAACTATTAATAAACACAGAGCAAGCAATCGAGTAGCTTCTTACTCCCCACCTGCATGCTCCCTGATGAAACCCAGGAAAGTTACATATTTGGGAAAAAAACAAACCATAACCAAGAGACCATGGCAGAGGTGTGTTTTCAGATACTTTTCTAAATAAGACGTTCTAAAAACATGTTCATGATTTGAAAACATCAAACTGAATTACTCTTTTGAAACTAAATTAAAACAAACAGAAATGGACATACAGAAACTGTTAACACATTCAGTCTACACCTAGGTATTATGGGGCAAAGGCTTAGTAAATGTTTTTAAACTGTTATTAAAGAACAACAGCCAGGCGTAACACTTACAGGGTATGATCTGCATTACACCGAAGCTCCTTCTGAATAAGACGGAGTAAGAACTGTAAAAAGTCACAGTGTCTGTATTAATATCTATACAGATAAACAAGTTAAGTTTCAGGGTAAGATGTTCACTGTTATTCAAAGAGTTCCTTATTTGAAACATGACCCTGTAAAGCTGAACTCAGTTTAAAACAAAAAAAAATTAAAAGATTTACAGATGCTCTGTCAATGTTTGGAAGAGGTGTTTTCACAATGAATAGGTAAGAGGAAAATAATTTCCTTTTTGCAACTGAGATCAATTTCTTCATAAAAACCAGAATGGCTTTCCAGTTACTTTACCAGCAGATGTATAAAGAAACCAGCAGAGGGAACCCAAGACTTCAAGAAAACATGGCAGAAGGAAATTATGGAGTAAAAATATTTTAGCTGCTATTCTGTAAAACAACTGTATGTGTGAAAAGCTTTAATCGCACAATTAGGCAAGACAAATTTAAGTCAGCCATGTTTATTTGCCTGTTGCAGGATCAGGACTTTTAAAAGCACTTTAAAAGGTACTAAGAGTACCCAGGAAAGCGATTTTACAAATAAAATCTGATTATTCCCATGTACATTAAAGACAGAATTAGAACTTCCAGGGTTCCTCACTGTTACAGGTTTCCTTATCCTCAGAGTCTCACTGTTATAAATAGAAGTTTCTTTACTATCTTAAGTATTGGTGTTTTATGAAGTTAAACCTAACATTTCAGAGGTATGGGAATAGCCAAGAATGACAGAACCGAATACCACATAAGAGACTAAAGCCCCTCCACATATCTTTGAAGAAATAATATTTGAACACAGGCATCTATATGCTGTTCTGCTCTTCCTGTTCTTCGCAGTACAAGAGTTACAAAACCCAGCATTTATTACAACAGCACAAAGTCAACCCTCTCAACAACAGAGCTTTACAAAGGCACTTTAACTGGAACTGCAAAGAAACGTGGGATTTTTTCAATTGGTTTTAATAAAGAACCATAAAAGAAAAGCAGCAGGGCTTTAAGTCTACTTGGGAAAACTGACAATCTCCCAAACCTCACTGCAGCATGGAAAATCTAATACTGAAAACAGCACAAATCAGGATTTATAGAGCTGCTGACTACCAGTGGCAACATACTTCCAGCTATTAACTTACCTAATTTATTTACTTACCTAATTTATTTACTTAACTTCCAGAGATTTCACATCTTAAATGTGGAAAAAATTACTTTAAAATTTTGGATTTAACTTGAATTTAGGAAAAAAGCCTCAATAGTAACCCAAAGCAAGATTTTCTGCTTTTCTTGTGCCAGGAAAGAGTGGTCTGACGCACTCAGCATTAGCTCCTCTGCAGGAGCACAGAGCTCCATGCAATACCATGCACAGGGCTTTGTCTGGGCACAGCCAGCACGGAGGAAGGAGTATTTCTGAAGTGTTCCACAGTCACCTTGCCCTTTCATGGGTACTTCCACCCCGGACTTCAAAAGGAGAGGATATGCAGGTGACGCTTCAGGACATCTCTGAGATAATCATAGCAGCATTCTGCTCTGCTGGAGATCAAAGCTGGTACAGATGCCTGCCAGGGAAATCTGTGGCAATCTCAAAAATGTAACCTACAGGCTAACCTACAGATGGGTACAGCGAGACTGACTTCAAAGTACAGCAAGACTCCCCTTGCCTCATCTTGTGTCTTCCTTGGTCTTTAAAAGCAAAGCAGAGCGACTCAGAATTTAAAAAAACCCAAACAACCCTTTCAGATCTTCCTATCAATCATGCAGGATCTCAGACACAAGAAAAAAGGAAAATGCATGTGCTTTGTACCAAGTCACCACGTGTGTGTTGCACTCCATTTCCCTAAATATCTGCTCCTGGTTACTGTCAAAAGTTAGGACGCCAGTTGTACGTCTAACCTCGTACAGCAGTTTTAGAGCCCGTCTGGAGAATGCATTGTATTAACTTTCAACAGCTTCATTATTGTGGTGATTTTGGTGATAAAACAATGTAGTAAAACATCTGTTACCACTTTGCTAAAACAGCTTTAAAGAAAACAGGAGTAATACTTCCGTGAGTGGAAGGCATCTTCTAGGTCTATATATGAAGGTTTACTTACAATTGTGTGCTGTAATCTGCTCAGACAGCAATTAACAGATGTGTATTTGCTCAAGAATTGAAGTGCATCAGAACTAATCTGCACTTTTGATTAAAATTAGATGAGAATTTCAAAATTTGCAAATTTGCTCTTTAATTGAAAATTTCCTACACAATTGGAAGTTTCTTATAAGATGGAGTATAGAAATTGCAAAAGGAAATTTGCATTTTAAGGTAGTTTAGCACAAAGGAAATACACAGCAACTAATTAGTAGTTTTAGACTTACTAGCAAGGCACATCCATCTGCCACCATAAGCATGTAAAACACGTTGTTCCAACCAGATGGGGAAATAAGACCAGCTAAGAGAGGCCCCAAAGCCGCACCTAAAATATAACATTGATATTGTCAGAATAACGCAACATAAGATTTACTATGCTGGAAGACCGTTATTCCCAGTAAGAATCTCAATTTCTCCACCTAGTTAGCTTAGTATTCACTTATGTATTAAAAGGTCCCAGAAAGTCCAAAACATTACTGGTACAGCTGCAAGCCAGTAGGAAACCTATCACAGGGGAAGCTGAAGACTAGAAGTTTGAGAAATGCCTACCTTTGGCTCAACAAAACGCCCATCCAGTATTCAGCTGAATCCCACTTAGTTTTCCCTGGCTGCACGTACCAGTGCAGAGGACATGAATAAAATATCCCTGATCTCAGAAACAGCCCAACAGCATCTATTTTTGCTGTTTGTGCCCAGTATCAGTCTACCACCCTCCTCCTTCCTCCCTCCCCTCAGGTGTGGGACCACTAGAGATGCTTAAGGCTAAGTTTGCTCTGCTCCCCACTGCCAAAGCTGTACTGAGTCCTGGCAAAACGTGAACTGGAGAGAGCTGAGTTTCTCAAAGATCCTTTGTTTTAACCTACCACAGCTAAGGCAGGCTGCCTTAAAGCTCTGGCTTACCTACAGATCCTGTTCCATCGATGATCGCTGTCACTGTGGACAAGGCTCTTGCATTCCCTTTCAGGCTTTTATGGGTACCCTAAAGTGACAAAGACTGCTTAGACCTGCGCTGAGCTGAACTCCGAAGAAGTCCTCATGATATCATCTAGCTCACACCCCTCCACATTAGATGTACATTGTGAAGATGCCTTAAATATCCTAGCTCAGACCCTTTTATCACCACTTAAAGAAGCCTTCTACTACATCAACCTGTTGCCTATAGCATTCTCCTTTATTAAATTATGTTATTTAAACGACAGGAGCCAAGAAGCTTTCCGTTCTGCACACTGTGGATTCAAGCAACAAGGATGGCACTTCAGCTCTGCGTTTATGCTGCAAGGCTGTTTTCACAGCCACCCTTCCCCCTTCTAACACAGCTCTGCAGAACAAACAGACGCACTCCCATTGGCGGGGAGGGGGGACGGGACGGGGGAGATCACTGCTATGACAGGAATACTAGAATACCAGAACTATGAATATATACTGAAATGCTAAACATTCAGAGAATTCCTAAGCTTTCTTGCATCCTTGAGCCAAAAGAAGCTATTCAGTTCCAATTTTAGAAGCCAGGTCTTCAGAACAAAACGACTGATAAAGGGAATGACTTAGTAAAAAGACAGAGAAACTGAATAGTTCAGAGAACTGCTAATAAGAGACAGTCCTTCATCTCCAGTACACCAAGGAAAATCCAGTCAGCTAATCAGCGATTTGCATTTGCTTGTGGCAGATATTTGATTGTTGACATTTGAGGAACTGGCTGGCAGTTTCAACCCTCTTCCCAAAGGCCAGGTAGAGATCTTACAATGGCAGGCTCCACTTTCTAGCGAGCAGCCCCTTCAACAAGGCTAAGGATAAAATGGCAATGCATAGTGGCTGCCTTTGTCTTGCCAAGACCTCCAGGCCAAGGACAGGGCTCCAGAGGACATTTGGAGACTTCTGTCCTACTCATTTTATTTAGTGCATTTGTTGTTAGAGGACTTTTGCCTCTTGCTTGGTGACTTAAGGAATCAGTTTCTTTGAAAACAATCTTCCAAAGCCCACCTAATGAAAGGTACCAGGGTCAATGTTTTCACATGGCATTTGTGACTTGACTGACCCAATCGAGCTGGAAGTACTGGCAACCAGAGTAACTGTACAAGAAAGGGCAGAGGGTAGCATGGGCAAAAGTAAAGGCATGTGCCAGGTACAGCTTTCTGCACTGAGGGAATTAAGTCTCCAGCTCATCTCTTACACAGATATAGCTTTTCCCCTCATTTAAAGATGCAAAGTATAAAAGGGGAGAAGGCACCTTGTACAGAGACCTGGCTTTGCATGCGACCCTCACATTCACTTTGGGCTGTCATCTACAAGATTTGGTCTGTCTTGTTAGTAGGCAAGAATAATTTAGAAGCCTCTCACAAGCACGACACTCATTCATACTAATACATGAACTCTAAAACAACCTTAATGGCTGAGTTCAGCACTGCCTACCCAGCTCCTTATCCCTCTGCTTTGGGACAATGCAGCCACTTCACTGATGACCCTGCAAGAATCAAAGGGCTCTGGCTGGAGACCAAGGCTGCTACACTGGAAGCAGAGGGGAAACCAAACTCACCAAGTCAGCAGAGACAGCAGTGGTGATCAAAGCGTAGGGGCCATTCACTAGGGCACCACTGATAAGCAGCATCACTGTTGTAAGATGACAAAAATGGAAAATATGAGTTGCCTAAAAGACCGTTAACCTTAAAAACGGGAGACATCATAGCCTATGGTTCTCAAATGATTTAACCCCTCCTTCACTCCCCTGACCCTATTACAGAATTGGGAAAGGAGGAAAAGCAACATACATTCCTAGCTCTCTTCACTGCTTACTCCACGATGTGAATTCTCAAATACATCAGGAGATGGGACTGAGTCGAAAGGCACTTCCCAGGGCCTTTATTGATCCTGGTAGGTCAGAGAAAGGGGAAAATCTGACCAAACCGACCCTAAGAGCAGGGGATGCTCACAGGATCCACCCATAAACTCCTCCTCTGCTTAGACAGCAGCAAGCACCAGAGGACTCTAAAACCTAACAAGGCCTTTAGGTAGGTGAGACACTACTGTCACCACTTGTGTTTCCGCTTCTGTTTTGAGATAACAGATATAAAGCCACGAGTGAATTCAGCCTATACAAGTAAAGTTAACATTGCTGTCATAAGTCCTACAAGTATTATTTAAACACATCTGACATCTGGCATAGGGAAGATAATAAAGCCTGTGCTGACACAACAAGCTCCAGAAAGAAGACTAAAGGTATTAATTAAATCACTGTTCTCATACCACTCTTCACTCATTTCCTAGCCCCCCCCTTCCTTACCCTGCAAAAAGCCTGCAAGACAAAGTCTACAGAATTTGATTGTATACTTCCTCCTCTAAGGGAAAAAATAAAATAAAAATAGAAAAAGGAGAGAGAATCAGGGGATCATAAACGAAAAGTTCACAGAACGGCAGGCAGAAAATAATTTAAAAATACTCACCTACAGTAGCCTCAAGACCCATTTTACTGACTGCAGAGAACAGGTACAACTGTAAAGACAAAAAAACAAACATGCTGAATACCAACGTATGGACTAATCCTAGGTTCCCAATTTTTCCCATGTTAACTACAAAATATCTTAAGTTGGTATTACGTGAAAAGTAGTTCCAGGTTTTACTAAACCCTTTTAAGACCACAGCAGAATGATTGTTTGATTGGACACAGGAGGGAGATAACAGGTATGCTCCCATTCCCCAGTATGTCCTTTCAGAAGAAAAGGCTGTGTCATGAGACCACTCAATTTTAAACTCTCAAATCACCAATTTTAACATAGCATAGAATACTGTTCACAGAAGAATCAAAGAAAAATGCATCTCATATGTACAACCGCCAGTTTTCCCACAGTTATAGCACATTTTAGCCTTTGAGCAGCTAAAATTCTGGCTAAGAACTGAACGTCAAATTTTACAAGAGAGTGAAACTTTCCGTATAATAACATCCTAGAACAAGCAGCACGTTAGACTTGTTTGCTTGTTTAGTAAAGGCAGTCCCCAATGTCTATACTTGCCCACATGCTGAACTTCCCACGTCAGCTTTCAACCTGGCCTGAACTCTTTAGATCCAAGTTAGGAGATGCTGTCTGCAGAACCTCCCAAGCAATGCTGTCAAAGTCTCAGCCACAGCTGTAACAGAGGCAAACTCTTACTGTGGGTGCTGCAAGCAGTAACATCATTCCGCAGGTTGATGCCCTCTTCTCCAGCCTGTCTGAAATCAGGCCTGCCAAAACTCCACCTGAAAGACACCACAGGTGTTTGAGGAAAACACTCTGCATATCTTTTACACAAAAGGCATCAGTTATACTTTATGGAACCCAACCCAGATTAAAACAATATGACACGACTTTTAATGTACAGTTATATACAGGAGCACAGAGCACAAGACTGACAACGTAATTGCACTTAGCAATATACTTATTAACCCAAACAGCTTTGACTTAGAAGTTAACACCAGCAGACAGTCGTTCTTCCTCGTTGTTTATTTCAACCAAATACTGAAGATGACAGGAGTGGGGGCGGACTGGAGATGGCAGAAATACTTAGAAATCATCGTTCTGCTGATTTTGAATGCAAAAAGCCTCTCTTCCAGGTGCCACATGGCCTCACTGCTGGCATTCTGGAATCCAGCTGTGCCCAGCTACTCACTGGTCTCAACTGCTCACATGCAACAGTAAACTCTATCCATGTCACACTGAAACCAGGGGTAATGAGAAATTCTAGATCTTGGGGCAAACGAAATATTAGGTTTTCACTCCAGCCTCTTTAATTTGTCCTACTTCTTGTGTTTGCCAATGACTGTACACAAAAGTACTAAACGCAGTGTGTGGCAGGAAGGGGTGGGAAGGCCTGAGGGAAGGAGCTGCAAAATGATACAAATGGAACTTGGTACAGGGAGAAGGAAAGGAAGTTCTCTGGATTCTCCAGATTCCTAAATATTGCTGGACCTCCTTCTCCCTTCCCAGCTGCCCATCTCCAAAGTGCTCACATCCCACTTGGATTTAAGTGCAAATGCCAAAGGTCTGAGCAGCACTGACACATTAAAAGTTTGTATTCACAGTGAAATAAGATGCTGCTGCAAGAAGTCACCCACATCTCTAAGGTACTACTGACTCTGGCTTCTAGCTATCTGGGATGAAATAAACAGTGAGAAATGGCAGAAGTCACACCCAGCACAAGACTAGAACAGTAACTACAAGACACCTTGACAGCTGCATCTTGAACTACCAGGGTCTACATAGCTCTTGATCCAGTGAAACTTCTCTATCATCTTCCAATAGACTTATACAAGGCTTACTTTCATAAAGGAACTGGGGGAGGTGGAGAGGGCATGGGTGTGGAGGTGTGTCATGAATCAGCCAGGCATCAAGATGACGATGCTTGGTTTTTTGTGAGCTATAGTGTCTACACTGGCATAAAAAAGTAATTTTTCAGTGGTTACCTCACAAATTACAAAGGAATAGTCTCACCCTTGCTATTATTGCAATCTTACAATTTTATCACATACAGTTATATGAGGCATCAGGGAAAAAAAACAAACTGAAAATACTGGTGGCCATTCACCTCTGTGCCCACCAAAAAATACACACCTGTGCAAGCTGAGATACTTCTGTTATGTTACAGTGACAAAAGGAAGATATTTTGATAGGTGGAGTGACCAAGACTCGTGGGCCAGAGCTGATGGAGCTAAAAGATTCCATTATATTTGGCTCTTACAAGTCTGTACTGGACAATATAATTGGCTCTGTGATTTGTTGTATCTGAAGATATTCTGCTAGGTTTCCAATGTCCAACCCAACTCTCAACTTAGTACCTTTACTGCCACTCTCCTTCAGTGGACGCAAGGCACAAGGATTAATAATATACGTAAGCTGCGTTTACCACAGTTTTTCCTAAACTGGTGTGATTAATGATGAAATATTAATAATAAAACTTACCGAAGATTCCACCCACATCAAACAGTGTAGATAGGTCCCCAGCTCTTTTGGCATCAAGATGCTCTAGTGAGACAAGTAAGACATTTGACACATTTCCAGACTATAAAACATATAAATCTCATCACGGTCTTGTCATGTTTGGGTAAAGGCATCTTATGGCAGTATTGTTTATTTACAGGAATAAGCTACCATAAGGTGTCATTGTGTAAGACAAGTAAGAACCTATCATGACTGGATATCCAAGGATTTAGTCTTTGAATGCAATTACACTAACGGCAAGACACATTTTACCACTTTAACAGTTAATCACAGAATGGCCTGGGGTCAGAAGGGACCTTTAAAGGTATTTAGTCCAACCCTCCCTGCAATGAGCAGGGAGGTCTTCAAGTAGATCAGGTTGCTCAGAGCCCTGTCCAATCTGACCTTGAACGTTTCAAGGGATGGGACATCTACCACCTCTCTGGGCAACCTGCTCCAGTGCTTCACCAACCCTTATTGTAAAAAACATCTTCCTTGTATCTAGTTTAAATCTACCCTCCTAATTTAAAACCATTAGCCCTCGTCCTATTGTAACATGCCCTATTAAAAAGTTTGTCCTCATCTTTCTTATAAGCCCCCTTTAAGTACTGAAAGGCCGCAATAAGGTCTTCCCAGAGTCTTCTCCAACTGAACAACCCCAAGTCTCTCAGCCTTTCTTCATAGGAAAGGTCTTTGTGGCCCTCCTCTGGACTTGCTCCACCAGGTCCATGTCTTTTCTGTGCTGAGGACCCCTGAGCTGGACACAGTATTCCAGGTGGGGTCTCAGCAGCACAGAGCAGAGAGGCAGAATCATCTCCCTCGACCTGCTGGCCACGCTTCTTTTGATGCAGCCCAGGACACGGTTGGCTCTGCAAGTGCACATTGCCGGCTCATGTCCAGCTTTTCATCCACCAGTACCTCCATGTCTTTCTCTGCAGGGCTGCTCTCAATCCATTCATTCTCCAGCCTGTATTGATACTGGAGGTTGTCCCAACTCAGATGCAAGACCTTGCACCTGGCCTTGTTGCACCTCATGAGGTTCATAGAAGGCCACTAGGTTGGTCAGGCAAGATTTACCCTTGGTGAAGCCATGTGCTGTCTCTTAGCACCTCCCTGTCCTCCATGTGCCCTAGTACAACTTCTATGAGGATCTGTTCCATGATCTTCCCAGGCACAGAGGTGAGGGCTGACTGATTGGTAGTTGCCAGCATCCTCCTTTCTACCATTTTTAAAAATGGGTGCCAACATTTCCCTTTTTTTAAGTCATGAGGGGTTTCGCCTGACTGCCATGACTTTTCAAATATCATGAAGACTGGCTTGGCAGCTACATCAGCCAGTTCCCCCAGGACTCTGGGATGCATCTCATCAGGTCCCATAGACATTTATGTTCAGGTTCTTCAGGTGGTCATGAACCTGATCTTCTTTCACAGTGGGAGGGACTTCGCTCCCCTACTCCCTGCCTTGTGGTCCATCTGCTTGAGAGGTGTTGGAAGAAAGGCTGCCAAGCAAAGAGTGAGGCAAAAAAGCTGTTGAGTACCTCAGCCTCCTCCCTGTCTGTTGTTATAATTTGCCAGTCATGTGCATCAGGGAGGGGTATGCTTTCTTTGACTTTCCTTTTCTAGCTGACATACCTATAGAAGCCCTTCTTATTATTCTTTGTGTCCCTGGCCAAGTTCAGCTCCAGCTGCACCTTGGCCTTCCTGACCCCATCCCTACATAACTGGGCAGTGTCCCTGTATTCTTCCCAAGATACTTGTCCCCACTTCCACTGCCTGCACATTGACTTCTTGCCCTTTAGTTTGATCAGCAGGTCTTGACTTATCCATGCCAGTCTCTTCCCTTCTTTTCCTGATTTCTTACACCTGGGGATCAAGAGCTCTTGCACTTAGGGGAAAGTGTCCTTAAAGATCAGCCAGGTCTGTTCTGCTCCCTTGTCCCTGAGGGCCACTTCCCTGGGGATCCTATTAACTAACTCCTTGAACAGCTGGAAGTTTGCTTTCCTAAAATTCAGGGTCCTGACTCTACTGTTCGCCTGACCCATATCCCTCAGGACTGTGAACTCCACCAGTGCATAATCACTGCAGTCCAGGCTACCTCCAATCTTGACATCACCAACTAGCTTACTTGTGTTGGTGACCATGAACAGTGCTAACGCTTGGACTGTAACTATGTTAAAATTTGGCCAAACAACATTCCCATAAACATATGATTCATAAACAGTTAACAAATCCTAGTGAGGCTCTCTGCTCTAAAAGCATGGTTAGGGTACACTTGGATCACTTGTAGAGCCTCATCCTGGAGGCCTCCATCACATGACCAGTAATATTAATCATTAAATTACATCTGGCCACCCTGCTCGGCACAACAGGCACTGTGTAGTTCAGGATGACTACAAAGAGACAGTGATTTCTTTAATTCCACTGTCTGCCAAGGGCAGTGAGGACCACTGTTTGCACATACTTATATTCAGTCTAACATAGTTACTGGTACGCTATGGGGTCAGATTTCCAAAAGTACATCAGGGAGATGGGCAACCCAGTCCTATTGTGTTAAGTGTGAAGCTTAAAAAGGAGCTGAATTTCTAAACCCCTGTGATTTTTTTTTTAAAGTCTCTGAAATATATTGGAAAGAACAACATGTGCTAAACCAGTGATGTCAGTGGCACTACCATAACCTCACCAGCATCTGCCACAGCACAGATAGCAGTACTGCTGTAAATACCATCAACCTTTCTATCAAAAGCCCACTGCTTGCAAGGTACTCAGTCCTGCAGGAGCACTGGTTATTTGCAGTCCACACACAATAGCCTTTAACTATAGGATTTGCAGCTTTATGTGTTTCCATAAGGTGTTCAACTTGTCTCTCTCTTCTGGTTATTACTGTCATACTTGTCCAGCTGTCGTGGCACAGCTTTTTTGTTAGCTGAGGATTTAAAGGTCACATCATGACTCACAAGAACATGAATTTCTCTGGCTAGGGAGAACTCCTTTCTCTGCACTCTACAGTACAAAAAACAAAACAGCAGTACTGAACAGATAAAGCTAATTTAGAGGTTTTAATAAAGCACTTCAATCATGTAAAACCATTTTTAGAAAGTAAACCTTTTTGATCGGTTTGCAAGAGCCAAAGACAGCATTTATGCTTGGAATTGTTGAAGATAAGCCAGATTCTTTCTGTTTTGAAAATGCCTTCTCATAATACTGAGTTCACAGAACTGAGAAATGTTAGTTGGTGACTTATAACTCTCCTGCTACTGTAGTAAAGACAGCCTACTTCAGAAACTGTAATGTTCATTTTCTTATTTATTTCAAGCTCGTATTTCCAGACATTTTGCAGTCATAACTCTGTATCCCTTTACTGTGACACTTACCTACATTTGTGATATAGAGGGGAAGCCAGAAGAGGAAAGTATAGCTCACCAGCTTTGCAAACAGAAGACAAAGGGAGAACTCGATGACTCCCTGCAAGAATCATGAAAATAAGTTAGTATCTTGACAGAGGCTGCTACTTGCTTTCAAAGACCATTCTGAAAATGGTTTCTAAGAAGCATTTAGGCTTTTCTTTTTCTCTCAAGAATTCCCAAGAAGCATTCTTCCCCTAAGAGCACAAAGCTTAAAATCAAAGCAGACTGCTATTTCACTTACGTGTTATCTCTTCTCTTAATTGTACTGAACTGACTGCAGAGAGAACACTAAAATGAACAGGAAGGATTTGATACTGTTTGGGACACCTGCATTACTTATTTTCCTCATGTAAAGACTTTTTATATAGCATTGTAGCAGGGTTGGAATGCATTGCAGAGAAATTAGCATATTTTTGTGTTCTTTATATCCTTCCTTCAGATAGGTCTAAGGTTTCTCCCTTATCATTTAACTCTTTACAAAAAGCCAGCAAACCAGTACGACAGTTCAAATGAGTAGGTGGTAAAAGCACACTACAGACAGGGCATACGCCTATCTAAAATACTAATTTGTTCCACCCTCTTTCCTGTTGGGTACATGGAAAGTATACTTACTGCACGGATCTGCAACTAAACTGCCAAATTAACCTACCTTCATTCCCCTCACCAACTGGTATCTTTTTGTTTGAAATTGGCTTTCTTAGGTCCCTGGTATAGAGTACTGCAGTTATCTGCGTGGACCACACACATACACAGCTGGCTCTACTTCACATACAGTTGTGACTCTTCCCAACAATAGGCAGGAAAAATACCAGAGAGTTACAGAGATTCCAGGTGGCATCAGCAGCAAGTTTTCTACCCATTACTTCCACTTCGCCACCGTAAAAACAGTTGAGACACAGGACCAGACTGGACAAGATGAGAAGATGCAGGAATACAGTGACTGAGTGCTGGGGATTTCCTCCCCTACCTTTATACCTGGTCCAAATTGATTTGCTTATAATTCTACCTGCGCATCCCATGGAGGCTTCTAGGCTTCAAGCCAAGAGGACGATCAAGAATGATAGTTCCTTAATAAAGGAAACTTCCTTTCCTTTCCTTTTACTAGCAGTCCAAATGTTTGGGTTCTCTGAAACTTCTCAATATAAACCATACAAGATATTTTAAAATTCAAGCTTTTAAAAACAGTGTTGAGGAGTGTAAAAAGGGAAGCCATGGAAGGAAGTTCTGATGCAGAGAAATGCTTATAGATTCAGTCTGCTATTCCATCCTTAATACTCATGTGCCATTAACTAAGACCAGTAAACATTTATAATAGACTTCAGAATAGACTATTTCAGTTGGAATGGACTCACAACAATCATCTAGTCCAACTGCCTGACCAAAAGTTAAAACATGTTGTCAAGAGCATTGTCCAAACACCTCTTAAACACTGATCAGCTTGGGGCACCAACCACTTTTCTAGCAAGCCTGTTCCAGTGTTTGATCACCCTCTTGGAAAAGAAATCATAGAATGGTTTGGGTTGGAAGAGATCTTATAAATCATCTAGTCCCAACCTGCCTGCCACAGGCAGGGACACCTTCCACTAGACCAGGTTGCTCAAAGCCCCATCCAATTTGGCCTTGAACACTTCCAGGGATGGAGCATCCACAACTTTTCGGGGCAACCTGTTCATCTCTCACCACCCTCACAGTAAAGAATTTCTTCCTAATATCTAATCTAAAGCTACCCTCTTTCAGTTTAAAACCATTACCCCTTGTCCTATCACTACATGCCCTCGTAGAAAGTCCCTCTCCAGCTTTCTTGTAGGCCCCTTTAGGCACTGCAAGGTGCTATAAGATCTCCCCAGAGCCTTCTCTTCTCCAGGCTGAACAACCTCAACTCCCTCAGCCTGTCTTCATATGAAACGCTTCCTAATGTCCAGTCTAAACCTCCCCTGGTGCAGCTTTGAACCATTCCCATACTGGCTATCACTGGATCCCCAGGAGAAGAGCTCATCACCTCCCTCTCCACTTCCCCTCCTCAGGAAGCTGTAGAGAGCAATGAGGTTGCCCCTCAGCCTCCTCTTCTTCAAACTAGACATGGCCACAGTCTTCAGCCACCCCTCACGGGACATTCCGCCCAGCCCTTCCACCAGTTTTGTTGCTCTCCTCTGGATGAATTCAAGGACCTTCACATCCTTCATAACGGTGGGGCCCAGAAGTGCCCACAGTGCTCCAGGTCAGGCCGCTCCAGCACTGAACGCAGGGATAATCGCCTCCCTGACCAGCTGGTTATGCCGTGTTTAGGGCACCCCGGGGTGCCGTTTGCCCTCCTGGTGCCGGGGCACGCTGCTGGCTCACCCTGCACCTGCTGCTGACCAGCACCCCCAGATCCCTCCCTGCGGGGCTGCCCCCAGCCCCTCCCTCCCACCTTGTATTTGTGCCCAGCGTTACTGTCTTAGGTGCAGGATCCGGCATTTGGCCTTGTTAAATTTCATCCCATTAACCACAGCCCAGTGCTCCCATCTATCTAGATCCCTCTGCAAGGCCTCTCGTCCCTCAAGAGAGTCAATGGCACCTCCCAGCTTGGTATCGTCAGCAAAGATGCTGATGGTGCATTCAACTCCTGCAGCCAGATCCCTGATGAATATATTGGTCAGGACCGGCTGTAGAACCGAGCCCTGAGGAACGGCGCTGGTGACCATCCATCAGCCAGGTGTAGCCCCATTCACTACAACCCTGTGAGCTCTGCTCTTCAGCCAGTTCTTCACCCAGCGCACCGTGAACCTGCTCATCCCACAGCTGGACAACTTGTCCAGAAGGATGCTGTGAGGAACAGTGTCAAAAGCCTTACTAAAATCCAGAAAAACTACACCCACCACCTGGGTGACCTTATCACAGAAGGATATCAAATCAGTTCAGTGGGATTTTCTTTCCCTTGGTGATCCCATGCTGCCCCCATGCTGACTGTGCCCGATGATGGCATTATTCTTTAAACGTCTTTCAACAGTACTGAGTATAATCTCCATAATTTTTCCAGGAACTGGGGTTGGACTAGCAGTTCCCTGGGTCTCCCCCCCTGCCCTTTCTGTACATTGGAATACCGTCACCGAGCTTCCAGTCAGCCCAGACCTCCCCAGACTCCCAAGACCTTTGGCAGATGATAGAGAAGGGTCCTGCCATAACGTCTGCTGGCTCCTTCAGCACTCTGGGGTGAATCCCATCCCGTCAGGCCTCACGGACTTGTGAGCATTCAGCTGATACAGCTGGCCCCTTACAATTTCAGCATCCACAAATGAAAAGTCACTGTTCCCACATCTAGAACTTCATGGGAAATACGAATTCTAAGGCAAAATTTAATTCTTAAAGGAACAGGCAAGAATAGCACGTGTACTCACTGGTATTCGCAAGGCCCCAAGGAAGCTGATGGCTGATGTCCCATGTCTACCTTCCCCAGTGACCACAGTGCTGGAGTTCAGTGACACGCTGCAATTTTCACTGTCAAGTAAATGCTGCATCTCTGGATCCTGAAATTTCCCCCAGCAAGACCATACAAAAAAAGAAAGGAATAATGCATCAAAACACATATCAAGGAATCAAATAATTCCAAAATATTTTTTAGACACTGTATCCATTTTATCACAGAAAGTTAAAGCCTTTAAAAATCTCTTGATTTGGATATACAGAGTATATAGAGTAGAGAGCATATACAGAATATCAGGTGAAGCATGCCTGGCTGCTTATGCCTGAGTGCATAAACTCTGTTATGGAATCAGTTTCTGTTCTATTGCAGAACAATTTCAAGTTGCAAAAACCACGTATTAGAGTACAATTCAATGCAATAAAACAATTTCCAGTCTCCCCATACCCCACCACATAAATGCAGTCTAATTAAAACTGACAGTCTACTGAGTACTGCAACACATTTATGTATGAAAGCGTGTATTACCTTCTTTCTGCACAAATATTAAGTCCCTTTTTCAGACACTGTAACATCACCTTATCCACTGATTTAAATACAGGCCATCTTTCCAAGTGAATTATGGATACTGAGTGCTTTATGTTAAGAAATCGCTTATTTTTTCATGTGTTGCATTTGAGCATTGCAATCCACAAATGATAAAAGCCTGGAGTTTACCCATACTACCTAAATTGTGAATTCTGAGTTCTTTTTTAGCACTAGGAAGGAATTTACTCTAATAATTCCACTGGCTGCTAAGAATACTTGTGCAACAAGTTATTGCTTAACAAAAACATGCCACCAAAGTCTAGCTGTGAGGATATCTTGCTATTTTTATCCATCAACCACAATGAAGTGAACTCTCCAAGTAGAACAGGAAATTTATATCTTACAGCTGTACACAGAAAAAAATATTTCAAGTATAAATAGTCCTCAGAACTTCTTTTCCAACTCGGAAAAAGTATGGGATGTATGTATCCTCACTTTCACCTGCTCACTGAGAAGCTTATTTAGCTGCATACTTTTACTAGCTATAGATCTATTTTACATACTGTTGTCTTTCTCCCAATTTGCATTCATTTGAATAAAGACTTAGTGAAGAATTAAGCCTCAAATACATATTTGTCTGTAGGTCAGTAAGGATATTATACCAGGCCACTCTGTTTCCAGTAGTTATTACAAAGATGAAAACTTTCTGATTAATATTTGGTAAGCTGACAGAGGAAGAAAGAAAAAAAAAATCAAGTGCTGGACAAATTAATTTCTGCTATTTTATACTCAGTGATTCTAAATAAATTCTGTTCTTAAAAACCTTCATTTAGGAGAAGACACTAGGGAATAATGTGGGCACCTGAGCCCAGACATTTAGCATAATTTTAGAAGCTACCATGCAGCATCCAAAATATTTGTACAGGATTGGTAGATAGGATGCAGGATTTACAGGAGACCCTGCACCCTGATGAAACATCAACTAGAAGACAGGAAAAACATCTAGGAACGTCTGACATGGCACCATAAACCTATGTTATGGCACATGAGTCACTCCATCTTAAGTACTCATCTTCTGAATTACTGGGGCAACTTCCAGATTTCAATGATTTTAACAGTAACAATTTAAACCATCAGCTATTAAAACTTTAAGAAAAAAAGGGGGTGGTGGTGGTGGTGGAAAAGAAGGGCTTAAACAGTGCATCTTAAGTGAGTATCTCCTGCACAATTTGCACAGCAAAATTAACCAGGATTGTCTGAGGTAATGCTGCTCATTTCTAAGACAGTTAGCTTTAGGCCTATTTAAGAAGAGTGGGTTAAACATTGAAGTGGAAGTGACCAAAGTCCAAATAACTTATTTAGCAGCTCATGCTGGAAACTTTTCTCAACAATATGGGATTTTTATGCTGCACATAGCTGAATGATAAATAAACACAGCAGTTTGTGCTTGGCAGAAATAATATTGTTCAGCCTTGCCAGCTTGTCACACTGTGATTAGGCATATGGCACACTCTTGATCTCTGGGGAGGGATTCATTATCCCTCAATTTTGTGTAATTTTTAAGAGGCCAACCTTACATAAGCAGTAATGAACACACAGAGGTATTCAGGTCACACAGCAAAAACCACATTCTGCTTTCAATCACTGCATATCCTGAATATTTGCTTTCTTTTTACATTCATTGAAGAGGTCATGGAAAAAAAATCAGTAAAAGCTGCCATTCCAGTGTGGTTGGAGACCAGCTCATAAATGCAAAACATCTGCTGTTTGTACAGGCACAAAAGCTGACTGCAATAACCAGCTCAGCACAACTGTAACAAAACCACTGTAAAAAGGAAAGATACTCAACCCCACTTTGACAGGAAAAAGATTATCTTCTGTCACTGTCAGAAAATCAGGGGGTCTCAGATAGTGACAGACAAGGATTTTTAATTTTTTATTAATTTCTTTTTAACCCTTTTTAGGACTCCATATTACAAACATATAAGCCAGCTGGCAGGGTGGAGGCAGGGGGAGAACACTGACAGCATCACCAGCAAGTGCCCTCATGCTTTGTTGTCCGTGTTGTGCCTCTTCCCTGCTCACAAGGGACCACCAGCCAGTGTGAGAGGGGGTCCATTTTCCTTGCCCACTTGCTATGCAGACTCTTTGCACAGGCTGACAGTAGAGGTACTAGCAGAGCCAGGAGAGAAATTTTGGCTACTAATTTGCTGACTATATTTTTAGCTGTCCTCAGGACTTGTCTAAAGAGAACTGCTGATAATTCTTGTATCTTCTCTCCTTATCTTCCAGCCGGTTGTGAAACAATATTGCCAAAAGGTTTCTGGGCCGGAGAATGCTCTTGGGCAGCTCAAAATGAACATTAATAAACTCAGTTCTGAGGGGGTTTAGGCTGGACTGATCGAAAGAAAGAGTTAAAAGTTTTCTTATCAAATTATCAATATTTCAATCAAAATATCTATATTAAATTATCAAAAATGTCAAAATCTCTTCAACAACATTGATTATTATACCCTGTGAATGCTGATTATTATTTTATAGGCAAAGGCTGAAAAGAACAGGAAGTTTCTATTTTCCTGTAAAAGTCTGAAAGAAGTTAAAAAGAAGACGTTATCATCTCAGGATATGACGTGACAAGTATACTGAATACAAATAAAAAATTTCAAATGGATATTTTCAGTTAATGTCCATCACAAGATAAAATGTCTTTCTGTTCACAAATGAACGAATCCAGAATTCAGTTTCCAGTGAGAATTACCAGCACTTACAGTTACAAGTTTTAAGCAAGATTTTTGTGAACAACTGCTCATATTTAGAACTCTCCATCTCCATGTATACTCTTGTAAGTACATACACCTATTACATTAAAAAGGAAGAGAAGGGAGACTGCAAGGTCAGGACAAACACAATATGAGTAGTTTAAAGACTTCAAATGGGCTATTTTTAAAATATTGCGCAGTGCATTACTTTTGCTGGAATTGTATGAATATCACAAGATAAGACCAACTGAGTAAGCATGCTCTCCTACTCACCTCAGTTTGCAGTATTTATGTTAGATACTGCTTAGCTCCCTCATTTGAATTTTTCATTTGTGCATGAAGATGGAAGTAGATTTCAGCACCATAAAAGGAAGAGCAATCTTTACCAATAACAAATCTACTATAATTATTCCATGTGAGCTTTAGGAAGTTTTCTATACAATTTTACAATAATATGTTACATTTTACCTGAGGTTTGCTGGTTTCCTTAGCATTTAAAGTTGTCATCTGGACTCTGAATCGAGATGCACCATTCAGAAAGGTTTTAGAACTCTGAAAAACACAAAACAAAAAAAACCCCATACTTCTGTTGCTTGTTTTTTAAAGGATTACGTTAGTGTCGGTCATTTCTCTGCAATAGAAGTCTTTGTGTATTGTAACATAAACATAACATAACCCCAAATGGAGCATCTTTAATTTAATGACTGTATTTTGGGTTTCTAAAGTTCTTATGCAGACCTATGGCAACATACATAACACGCAGTCACAAATTTATTTGGAGGCTAACTTCACACTGGTTTTATATAGAAGCAGCACACTGAATTCAGAGCAGTCATGCCATTCTTAAAATCTTTAGCTGTTTTTTCCTTTACTGAACTTTCACTGACATTGCAAACAATTTTTTTCATAAGCAGATAATCCTAATAGCAACTACAGATGTTTATTTGTTTCAGGAAAACTTTGATTCTTCATTTCCCTGTCTCTTTAAGATAAAAGTTTTTCCCTTTAGCTTATTCTCACTATATTCTTCTAACCCAGAGATAGACTACGCTCTCGTGAGCAGGAGGGTTAATGAAGAGTCTGAGCATCTCCAGCATGCCCAGTACAAAAAGTGAGGTGACAAGCTGTATCTTCAGGCCCCAGACAGACCTGCTTTTTACACGTACTTATGAGTGCATTAGTGTATCCAAAATGGCATTCATTGGAAAACATCATTGTGAGATCTTTGTCTAAAAAGATTTACCAAGGATATTAAGGTTTGTCCACCAAATTAAACATACAGCTTTGAAGCAGGTTTGCAGCTAGGTACCGACAAACTATTGTTAATACCACAAGAGGCACAATGCACTCCTCAGGGATGAGATGTTTAAGTGTCTAATTGTACTCCAGACACGACATTAAGAAAACAAAATAAAACTAAAACCCCCAAACCTTGCCCCAAATAAACCGCCGCCCCCCGTCCCCCGTCCCAAACCCACCACCACAAATAAAAAAAGAATGTTCATCCTCACTGAACATTTTAATTCAAAATTAATCTCTAGGTAATTCTTCCCCAACGAAAATACAAGGGTATGTATTGCAGTATTCTTTAGACAAACTGCCATATATCAGCCAAATCCTTCTAAAGAAGGCAAAAAACTTCTGAGGATAAACTAAAGTATTTCTGCTGCTCAGTGCAGAGCTGAGGCACAAGCAGTCTTGGGCATGCATTCCCCAAAATAAACAAAAAACACTGAAAGCCCCAGGGTCTAATAAAACAGATTTTTAAATTTTATCTTACAGAAAATTAGGGTCTTGTCAAAAAAGTGTTTTACGATAACCTATGGGGAAGAAAATCCATTATGCAGAGACAAATTATCTATATCTCTATTCAGCAGCTCAGCAGAGAAAAAAACGAAAGACTTTTCCATTTCAGTGTCAAAAATAAGATCTGCTGTGGTAAGGAGGAAATGTCTGGGGAAAAGGACTAGACTGAGAGGCTGCACATTTAATACTTAGACTTCTTTCTCCTTTTCTGAAGATAAAAACTGCAGCCTGGTATCTTTTAAGTGCACAAGCACTTTGCCACAGGAGTTTAACAGAACCAAGTTTCCTGGAAATGCAAAGTCAGGTTACAGAAAGTTCCTAGAAGATAAAGACAGGTCTGTGTGAACATGCTGCAACTAACGTGTTTAGCTATAGCAAAAAAAAGGTACAGGGAGAAAAGATGAGAAGCAATAAAACCAGTTCTAAATCATCACATTTCACAAACACCTTTAAATCTACTCTAACTTTCATCATGAAAGTGCACTATTGCTTAATAAAGTACACTGACTTCTCACTTGCGTTTGTCATGGGTATAGCCTTTTTGAAAGTCACAGATTAAGCCTCCAATGCTAGCATTTACAAGTACTTTATTGTACTCAAATATTTGTTTTGAAACAAATTTCAGATTCATAAATCAGAGCCAAGGTGAAAACAAGAAAATGAAGCACAGCCCAAGAAGTTGGTGAATAAAGAATAAAACCTACACATTCAAGGCTCTGCATCTTTCCCTCTGTCTGGGCTTCTGGACAACTCATTTAAATCAGATTACTCACCACTACAAACTCTGTAGAAATACTGGGCTCACGATCATGCTGCAAATAAACAGTAGACTGCATTCATCCAAGATAGTGATAGCACACAGAGATTAATCTGATCTATAAATCTTAACATAAATCTACCCTAAGTCCTTCCCTCACGTTCAGCATTTATTTTAGTCGTGCTTAAATTTAACTGGCCTCATTTTTCCACGATGAGGTTTGGCTTTTGGCACCAGCTAGCAGAGCTGCCTGCACCAAGACACCTGCCCAAAGTGACCTACTACAGCCTTACGAGCAAAGCAAGCGTGTATGGTTTTTTAGTGTCTTAGAAAAAACATTTCTAATTATTTGAAAACACACACAGGTTGTTCAGGTTGTCATTGAAATGACTGAGCAAAAAAAGACAACTAGTATTTTATGCCTGCCGGCAAATTCTACCCCTTGTACAACATGGCTGAAATGTTTTGTTCCCGGTAATAACACAGTCTACTTGTGTTATGATTGTCTATTGTGTTACGAAAGGTCTATAAACCTTTCCTCGATTTGCAATCATTTTACTTTAAGTCAAACATTGTCAGTACCACATCTGCATTTGTAGAAGATCTTCTTGAACTTCTATTTTTACCTTATTAATTTCCTTAACTTCTAAAACCACCCTCCCCACAGTGAACAGCAGCTGTGAGACTTATTCACTAAGGATTTAGAATCCATTGTACTTTGCAGACCACACAGGTCTGAAGAGAGGTATTTGAGCAACCCAAATGGCATATGGCTTCCCAAGACAATGGCAAATCTTGATCTGAGGAGGGTGGGAAGCCCGTCTATAAACCTCCTGCAAGACAAACCTTCTCCCTTCCACAAGCAGATGTGGGTATATGGAATAGGGAACTAAGAAGTGATGCCTTTTGCCATGGAGAGCAAGATTTCCAGAGCAAGAGAAGGTCAAATGCATCCCTACACAACGAGACTACACCTGGAGCAGTGATCTTGTTCGTACCCTAGAGAAGATTAGGCCAAATACTAGCCTTTTTCTGGACTGGGGGAAAGGGTGTTGAATGGAAGGGGAAAACAGCTCCGAAAATACTAAATTTTTGTTAACAATATCATGGCAAGTAGATATTGAATGTCAATTTTTTCCATACTGGCTCCTTGAAAGACATGAGCAACATACTGTGCAGAACTCTTTAGTTATGCTTTCCAGTAAGTGTTTGAAACAAATAACAAACGTTTTACTTCCATAAAGCTTAACAGCAAATTCTGTAAACATTATGCTCTAGGTATTATAAACAGCAGCTGAAATGTTCATGGGAGCATTTCTGAACTAAGTAAAATCTACGGGAAAAAAATACCTCCTGTTAGGAGTCTCTAAGAGTCAAAATATTCTCATACTTGACAGAAGTTACCTTTAAGAAATGAAAGAGGATTAAGTGAAAAATACAGAGCACGTTGTAAGCACACCTTATCTCACAATAACAGACTAGAACAGGAATTCCACAGACCATTAAAAGCATTCAGTAGCTTCATCAGGAATACTTCATATGAGGAGAAAAAAATCCATTAACTGGTAAAGAAGAGATAAAACAGACCAGAAAAGCTGTCTTCAGTTACTATTCAAGAAAAAGAGAGCATTTAAAATTTTAAGAAGCCATCTATCTGAAACTATTGGGTGGGTGGTAAAAAAACAGCAATCATCCCCATACAATCTACCTGCGAGACTTGCAACTAAAATGTATAGTTCATGTACACCTACATGTGCAGACATCTCCAGGTATAACCCCCTAGCACTGGAAAATATATGTGGGATTCCCTTGGGACCTTCCCTCTGACACTTTCTGCAATAGCTCTGATTTGCCCTCACATACAGGAAACCTTAAAGACCAACCAAATCCTACTACTCTTCCACAGAACTAGTTGAAAATGTGGTGAACCTGATTGCCCACAGGTCCATGGGAACCAAAGGGGAAAGAGCCAAGAGCAACATGCTGATCCAGGTTTTGGTTAGAGACAAACAGGTACCAGAGTCTTACAGAACACGAAACAGAGAGGAACCTGCAAACACACTCCTAAACAAAACTGGGCTACAAATGACATTCTGTTACAAGAAGTTATACACATCCACATCTAGTCTTCCTAATGTTCTTTATTTTTTTCCCTTTCCTTGCTTTTTCTTTTTCTCTCCTTCTGTTTGGATTGCCTTCCTCCTTTTGGGTCATAGCTACATGAGGCAAAAATGGAATCATTTTCTCACATAGTAGCTAAAGCTTTCTAAGGCATATCTTTTTACCACTGACATGGCTTTCTACTTAATTCTGAGTACATAAAATGTCTTATGAATTTTTGTTTCAGAAGTGCTGGGCAAACATCTTGATACCTGAGCTTAAGGACTTCTAACCTACTTTTAAAGTAGTGTTTGAACAACTCTATACAAATAACACAAAACTTTCCTTATAGAAACAATTTTAAAATTTAAATTTGTGAGTTTTGCTGCCACAATGGCACAAGGAAGTATATATGCAAAGCTCAGCAGCTCAAAGAAAGCTTAGACATTTGCACACACAAACACTTCAACCCTGTTTCAACAATGCCTTAAGCAGTCAATCTCTGCTGATGGATTTTCAAACTCGAGTCGAGTCAGATTTTCCCTTGTGATCCAGGCAGTGTCCCACAGTTTGTGTGTGATAGCATGTTTACAGCTAAAGTGAAGTTCACTTGATAAAATAGCAAGATCCACTGCCTTGATGCCAGTAAAACGTGATCCATGCATTCTAAAAACTCACTGTATATTAAAAAAAATCATCTATGTATAATCAGCACCTCCATCCCTGAAGACTTGAAAATTTGACAGGCAAACCCTAAGCAATTTGATTCTCTGTCAAACTTAGACCTACTACAGAGTGTAGGACCATACAATGTCCAGAGGTCCCGCCCCTTTCAACTTAAATTATTCTATGATGCCACAAAAACTGAAGTGTTGATTCATCATGTGACCCATACCTCTAAGCACAGATTATTTCTCTCTCCTTTTCGCAGCTCTTTAATGTCAGTTTTGGTTAAATAAAGGCCGTATTATATCATGATTAAACTCACGATCACAGACTGACTATTTGTTACAATCTCTTCACCTCAGGTTTATATCCGTCCCATGCTTCCTCTCTTCCCTAGCCATGTGCTCCTATTGTCCTTCCCTCTATCAAAAGAAACATCCCACCTTCCATCCCCAAGCCCATAGATGAATGGTTTGTTGACACTACATCACCAAAAAGGCTGTTCGCTCTTTCTGCAGTGCCTAATACAGGGTTCTCAAACAGTGACACCATTCACAGGACATGGTTTGCAGCTATCTCATTATACCATACCTAAGCAAGGAAGGTAACAGGCAGGAGATAAGTCAAAATGCTCTGAAGATCCCCAGGAAGACTGAAGGAAAGCAAGAAAACTCAAAAAAAAAGATGAACAGTTTTTACTTGATTTGCTGTAGTAAGAGCAACTATTCCAAAACTTTAGTTAAAACAAACTCATTCACCTCTTGATTCACATTGCTTTGATAGAAAGTAAGCTACTAGTCCACCAGTGAAGCACAGAAGACCAATCTTTCCCTCAAGTACAAGGTCAGTTACAACAGCCTGACATGAAAGGGCCACACAGATCATAATAAATGTGTATTAGGAGGCAAAAACCAAAATAGAAAAAGCATTCACTTACGCTGGATGGTGTGCAGGAGCAACTTACATCTTTAGGATCTGAAATACAATACCACACATAGTTAATAGTGAAAACAAACATAATGAACATAGTTTAAAACACCAGTAGTGTAATTTACCAACAATAAACCAACAGAACAACTAACACAGAAGTAGTCCTGGTAGACATGTGTAACTGTAGCTTCAGAGAAAAACGAAAGGGTGCTCCATGGTACCCTTCCCATCCCATGGCCACATTAAGTGCTATTCTGGCAGTCCAGCCCACTACAGCATTCTAGTCACATCTGCAGAACTTTTTACTTCCTGAGATGGGACAGGTACAGTAAAATAAGCATTTATCCTAATATTTCTGAGTCTACACAGGGACAAGATGGGGCATTCCTGTTTTATTTCTAATTTAAAGTACAAAACTTGCTCTATCAGCTGACTTCTGTATTTCATAGCACTGAATATGAATAGCATGGGTTGAACAGTAGCACAGACATATACACTGCAGCCAGGTGGGCTAAGATAGACTTGAACAATTTACAAAGACAGGGAACTAACAACAGTGCAGTGGGCTGAATTCTGTAGTTTTACTCTCCCAGGTATGCCAGAGTCTGAGTGTATAAACTCTTTAGACATACACAGGTTCTTCTCTATCTAGTGTTCTAGGAAGAAGTTCTTTAACTATTGGCACAGCTTGAGGAATATACTTCACACTGGGTCATTTTGCTTAAACAGCTGGTGTTCCTCACCCATAATGAACTATCTCACCCATAATGGTTCTATCTCATTAAAGCACTTACGTTCAATAAGAAACAGGAAACAAACAATCCCCATCACAGCAATGATAACACCAGGCATCACGAAGGACAGACCCCAGCATGTAGACACCCAATAAGCAGCAATTAAGGATCCCAAGATATTTCCCACTGAAGTGTGTGAATTCCAGATTCCCATGATCAAACCTCTCCTGCATTTAAAACAAACACACAAACATTTCTTACTACTCCAACTATAAGCATTACTATCTTGAGAAAACTGTATCAAAAATGACTGTTCACCTGTGATGTTCATGAAATATTTACTGTTCTTTAAATGACAACTTTTTATGCTAGTCTTTCATCTGGCAATTTCAAGGCACCTAAATATTAATAGAAATGTTCTAAATACTTCTCTCTGTGTGACAGAACTCATCCTGCATTTAATGGTATCACTAGGGCTTGCCTATTTCCAGGTAAGAGTTTGTTCGATAAAAAGAAGTATGCAGATATTGAGTAGTATGTGTATGCCAAGTCTGACACTTCTGGGAATGCAAGTCCTCCTGCAGACATGCTGCACCCATAAGGTAACGCTTTCAGGGTATGTGAGACTTATCATGCAGAAGAAAACAATCTGTACAGGACAGGTAGAGCAAATTCAGTATTTTCTGATTACATTCTGGATTTGCTAGGCACTAGTAGAAGGTAACACCGGCACAAGCTTTGCTGAAGGCTACATCAAACTGCTGTCTTCCTGGAAATCCCAGATTAGAGCTGCTGCAGAATAGCTCCAGCTGAGCCACTGTAAACCACAAAAGTCCTACTGAAGTCATGACAATTAGCAGGTTTGGGTTTTTTCCTTGTAAGTCATAGGAAAACTGCTTTGCCTTCAGCAGGGGTTTACCTGAAGCAACCTAATTTGAACTAAATCAAATCTTCCTTTGGCTGAAGACAAGATCTAAAGGGTCTGTTCATGTTTCAAAGAATTTGTAGCAAAAAACCTCCAAGAACTGGATCACTGACATTCAAACCAGAGTCCTGTCCACCGGTCCACTATGCAGCCTCCTAAAAACTAAAGGCTGTTGCTTTTGCACAAAGCAAAATCTGAATAAACATATCTGTTTTGCACACACTTGCCAATTTTGTTCAGTATTGTATGACTGTTATCATTCTCTGCATAGAACCATAGAATCATTTAGTTTGGAAAAGACCTTTAGATTATCAAGTCCAACAATTAACCCTGGACTGCCAAGTCCACCACTAAACCATGTCCCTAAGTGACACATCTATGCATTTTTTAACCACCTCCAGGCATGGCGATTCCACCACCTCCCTGAGCAGCCCATTCCAATGCTTGACAGCCCTTTCAGTGAAGAAATTTTTTGTAATACCCAATCTAAACCTCCCCTGGTGTAACTTGAAGCCATCTCCTCTTATTCTGTTGCTTGTTACTTGGGAGAGGAGACTGACACCCACCTTGCTACAACATCCTTTCAGATAGTTGTAGAGACCAGTAATGTCCTCCCCTGAGTCTTCTCCTCTCCAGGCTCAACTACGCCCATTTCCTTCAGATTATCCTCACAAGGCTTCTGCTCCAGACCCTTCAGCAGCTTCACTACCCTTCTCCGCACCTGTTCCAGCACCTCAATGCCCCTCTTGCAGTGAGGGGCCCAAAACTGCACACAGTATTCAAGGTGCAGCCTCACCAGTGCTGTGTACAGGGGGACAATCACTTCCCTTGTCCTGCTGGCCACACTTTTAGACACAAGCCAGGATGCTGTTGGCCTTTTTGGCCACCTGAGCACACTGATGCCTCACGTTCAGCAGGTCATCAACCAACATCCCCAGGTCCTTTTCCACTTGGGCAGCTTTCCAGCCACTCTTCCCCAAGCCTGTAGCACTGCGTGGGGTTGTTGTGACCCAAGTGCAGGACCCAGCACTTCTCCCTGTTGAAACTCATACAGTTGGCCTTGGCCCACTGGTCTAGCCTGGCCAGATCCCCCTGCAGGGCCTTCATACACTCAAGCAGACCAACACTCCCCCTCAACTTGGTGGTGTCTGCAAATTTACTGAGGGTGCACTCGATCCCCTTATCCAGATTGTCAATAAAGATAATAAACAGGACGAGCCCCCAGTACTGAGCCCAGGGGAACACCATGTGTGACCAGTCACCAGTTGGACAAAACTCCATTCACCACCACTGCTTGGGCTCAGCTGTCCAGTCAGCTTTTTACATAGTGTAAAATACACCATAAGCAGCCAGAAATGCTGCTGAATGTTCCATTTTGCAACATTCACCTAAAAGGTGGCAGCAACTATGGAAAACTAGTTTGAGCCTATTACTTCTTAGCTATCCTGTGATTTTATACAGAAAGCATATACATAATTTTTATATGTCCTTCTTTTGAACTGATTGACAATAAAGTTCATTCAATGGTATGTATCTAGAATGGATGGCACTACAGTAGCATTACTATATGCTACATGCACCAACCATTATTAAAGCAAATGGATTTAGCATGCAACTCTTGCAAAATTCATGGAAAATCCTGTATGGTATGACAAAATAAATGTTATGAGTGATCTCTATGCAGGATTAAGGGGAAAAAAAAAAAAAAGATGATTTAAAGTGACAAAGAGAAAGATTAAATCAGTTGGCAGATGTATTTTCTTTTTTAATTACATTTTCAAATTTTTAAATTTTTTTGTGTGTGTTAGAAAAAAGACAATAGACAAAAAGATACTTTTAGAGTTACACCCAGACAACTGCTTTGAAACACAAATGAAAACAAAGGAAATTCCATATTAAAATGGCATAACAACAGCCTTTATTAAAAGTGGGTTTAGATTGTTAGCATTTGCAAGAATTATTCTTAATTCAATTCTGAAATTTTTCATCTGAAAAATTAAGCATCACACTAAAGAGCTACCACAGAACACTGTTTTGACATGAGGGAGAATATTTCAAACCGATGTATAAACTACTAATCAGTGTAACAAATGGAACTCCTCTCAAAGATCTACCTAACTGCTTGTTTCATCCCCCCAAAAATACTGAAGAAAAAAAAAAAAAGATATTTACATTGACTATATCATATTACAGCCCAGAATGTATTGATTTGTACTTCCAAAACTTTGGATTGCATATTATTTACCTTCCTTTTCCAAACCAGTTGCCAATACATGTAACGACACTCGGCCAGCCAGTAGTTTGCACCAACCCATTAGCTATCTGAAAGTATATAAAAATAATAATAAATAACCATACCCTATAATAAATCAGGTTCCTACACAATTCCTGCCAAGTGCTGCATAGGGAAGAGGAAGCCTACACAAATGCTTTGAATCTAGAAATTGAGCAGGGGGTTTTGAAAGCGTTATTTTTCAAGAATAAACAATTGATGATGTTTTGTGGAGATTCTTCCCTCTGCCTACATCTCTCTAATTATTTTATGACTTAAACCACAAAAGATTGTAATTCAATCACATGCTTACCAAAATCACATGGCACTGAACTGAACAGAGAAATTAACCGCCTACACTTAAACAGAAGCATATTGGAACATACAGCAAAGCATGTTTGCAATCAAACAAAGCAGAAAAAAAAATTAGGAGACTGGGTAAGTTTGAACATTAACTTTAAAATGCTTAACAGACACCTGTAAATAAACTGAGAGGAGAAACTTAACTTATTGTATTCAGGCTGAAGTAAGAACTATTTCACCCTTCATGTTGCACGGACCACAATGCTAACTCATCTCAACTCCTAAAACGCTCCCTAGCTAGAACTACATATTTACACAAAGATCACAATAAAATAATTCACATGTACAATGAGCATTTGAACATAAAATGAAACAACCTCGCTCTACCCAGCAAAAACCAATCAGGCTTGTGGCGTGAGACCACCCTCAGTACTACAGGACCCACTGACCACACAACGCAGTGCAGCACTGGTAGAGATAGATAGCTTATCCCTACAGGAGCCAGCTCCTGTCTTAGAAACAGGTAAGAAGCCAAGAGCACTGCAGCAGTGACATAGTTAAGTGGATGATGTGGTGAAATGGTTATAAATGCTTGCAGTACCCAAGTTAGTATCACTGCATGCCATGTTGCACAATGCCAATCAAATGTGCCAGCAGTGAAAGCGCTACTGCAGTAACACAAAGGAGCAGTGCAAGGTGCAGACCTGTCCAAAATGACTCAGAAGTGCTAACAATATCTTGGTTCTGACCTAAATTCCATTTTAGGTCAACAGTAAATATTCTTGTGACACCTGATTAGATCTACAAGTGCTCTGAAAAATCCCACACAATGAATCTTGTTACAGAAGCTGCCTGTTCTCAGCCACACCAACGTGGGAGACTGTTCATCGTTAGCAGTATAAATGTAATTTTCCTGCAGAGAAAGTCAGGATGCATCACTCAGGTCTTGGCAGACTGACAAAAGTAAATAATTTGTTTTAAAACTTGCCCACATTTAAGCTTGCAAGGATTTGATCACTGACTTGACACAGACTGAAACACTTTAATTTGCTTTCAAAGATTTCTTCCACTAGAAAGAACATTTTTCAAAAATAAGCCTGGGGCTATCCACTCTATCATTTCTGCCTGTCATCAACAACAATGTATGCCAGCATTTACAGCCTCCCATCCAACCACTAATCACTGTTCACAACTGAAAAACTCCAATAAAACACTAAACAGCACCACAGAAATTCAAGAGTATCTAAATAACATCATGCCTACCTGGGCCATTATGTAAAACCACAGATTATGTATATTATAGAAATAACCCAATCCAAACATCGCAGTGAAGAGTCCGCTAGCAAGCATCCCAACTGTCAGATAGTACCGGATAGGTAGCCGTTCTCCTATTATTCCACTTGGAACGTGGAAGAAAATAAAAAGAAAAGCAGTAATTAAAAATTACATCATACCCCAGCCTTCACAAATAAAGAATATTTTGTGTTTACTTCTGGCTGAGGAGAAACTTATACTGGTAAACGCTGTTGTTCTTCACAGCAGCAAATGAGCAATTTTTAGCACTCAACAGAAAAAAACCAGCAAACATTTCATGTTCACTAATTGCCAAATGCCAACATCTGCACAGCTATCTTCCAGGGAGATACTCACCTGAAGTGCATTGGAAGTCATTTACTTACAGAGTCATTTTCTAAATGATCCATAAGGTGGGACAAGTCTCCAGCCATTTAAAGTGAGACTTGTGTCCCTTGCTAATGATTCTAGTTATGAAGGTTCTGGTTTTAGTCAGTAAAAAGAAGCATCTCCAAAGAGCAGCTAATATTGTGCATTTTAAGATTGGTTTGGTATTATTTTTTTTAGGAGGTGTCTGCTTCTGTCCTTTGACTATAGGGAAAGCCAGGACAATCACTTTAGTCTACTTCTGGAATATATCTGTCCTCAAACTTTATCATCCAACTTGCAGAATATATTCCTTCACATTCCATATGAAGAAAAGACTGACTAGATTGCAAGTCAGAAAGCATTCTTGCACAAAGCAGTCAGGATGAGTGCAGCTAAGAAGCTTTCTATACACCAACAGGAAGGGTACCACTGGGGACTCAGGATGATGATGTTTTTTCCTCAATAACCAAGTTCTTACTCTCTTCACCAGAAACTGCAGTAGGAAAGGACATTATCTTAGAAGCAGTGCAGCTCCACAAATTAACAGGAAAAGACAAAGCAGGTTTCCAAGAGCGCAGTTTACCTTAAATACATTCCAACTGCATATGCACACAAAAATGAGTAATCCAGTGCTCCCAGTAACTGTTTGTAGTTGTTCTTATCTAAGAATAATTTTCAAAACAAATTATCAGTTAAAGGTACCAATAACTTCCCAACCATTTTTGCATATGACAAGAAAAATGTTAGTGAAGGTACACTGACATTTAATTTTCAATAGGCACTTTTAGACACAAGCATGCATTTTGCAAAATATTTTATTTAATCAAAACAACAACCACTACAACTGACTCTTCTGCCTGTAACATATTAGTAAAATCTTGGTAGACCCATTTGAAAGTCTACCTTATTTAAAATATCATTTGAAAGAGAACATCAGTTATTAGCAACTTTTTGTTGTTAAATTTAATAATTAATAAAAAATAGCCTTTTCTTATAGGTCCTTAGAGAAAAGAAGACCCAAACTTTAACGGTCTTTTTATTAGGAGTGGAAAGATGTGTTGCAAAAGTGTGAGGTCCTAACTGTCGAAATGGCTAAAAAAACACATCATCATATAGGCTTTTAAGGAATCAACTTAATATATCTTTTTTAAATGGTTGCAGCCTTTTGAATTTCATTTTCCAACTAACTACTCATAAGGCATAGAGATAGAAGTCTTGTTTAATGAAAAAACAGGATTCTGCTCTGTACAGCAAATTACCATAATCACAGCTAAATAGGACTTGCAGTCAGGATGGAGGGAGCAGGGACTCCACCCGGATAGAAACACCAAGTTTAGTCTCAAGGGACCTGAGCTCATACGAAGAAAGACAGTTTGTGTATTTGCAAGGAGCCACAATTCCCATTGACTTTGAGAATAAAGTCACAGTTATGAAAGCATTCCTTCTTCCAGTGTTACTCCCAGCTTGCCAGCTATGTCGCCTGAAAAACAGAGCTGAAAGAACAAGTCTAGAGTGCCATTCCAAAGGGGTAGCTTTGCAACAACCTGTGCAGTGTATTCATGGAAAAAGGAGGACACTGGAGCTCAGAAGTCTCCATTAAGAAAGCTAACTAGTGTTTTAGACAAGCAAACCGTTTCCCCTTGGTCCAGGGACGAGAAACAGAAACGAAGCTTAACTGCATCCTGATACATTTGGAAACCTGTTGGACTAAATTTCAGTAGACCGATTACCTTGCAGCATGCAGTTAATACACAGAATTTCGTCCACAGAAAACCCAGAGCTCAGGCCTTTAATTACCTTTGAACAGAGTAGAACTTTTTTTTAATTGCTAATTAAATAATAATTAGAATGGGTGGCTAGATAGACCAGAGTGGAACGGCACACTGACAGAATGGACTATTCTACTTTGCTGATGTTCTTGGTAGTGACAAAAGCATCAAGGAATGATTCAAAAATCTCTATTAAATTCAAATACAGTTAAATTTAAATTTAATTGTAAGTAGGCAAATATTTTTTTCTATGTAAGTGAAAGGCCAGGTTCATAAGCTATTCAGTAAGTTGTCAGCTCTATTCTGCAATAGTCACCCAAAAAGCAAGAAAAGTATTTTTTCTGGTAGGTAAGGACTCTGAAAAGTTCCAGTTTAGATAAACACCAAGTAACTTCATTTAAATGGTTGCTGAACCTTGAATTAAACCAGCAGAAAATTATGACTTATTTAATTCTTCACTGTTTTTTCCTTAATAGACATTCTAAAGACAAATTCCATTTTCTGACTGAAAACTGATCTCTTAAAACCATCTCATAGCTGTAACACGTAAAATAATGTCAGTGACTAAGTAGAAAAGACATCATACAGTTAGTCACAACTTAACTTTCTTTGGAAAAATCAGTGAGAACACGGAAAACAAAACACGCCTCCCATACATATCTCCTCACCTCCTGAATCCCTCCACACACGAGGAAGAAATAGCAAGAGGCATATAATCTCTTACCAAATGGCTCCCAACCACACTGAGATACATTAGATGGCTTTTTGACAGGCTGAATCTGCGCAGCATATTCTTTGTAAGAATCGTGTTCAACTTCATGTGAAGCAGCGCAATGCTTATGTAGCTCTCCCTGATACAGAAAGGAAATTTGAAAATGGAAAATTCACTTCTGATTGTTAAACTCCATACAGCAACAAGTTTAACAATTCTTGCTTTACATAAACCTGTGTCAAACTCACTGAAATCAGTAGAATTCTTATCCATTATTAATTGCTTGGCGAAACCACCATTACACGAAAATGTAATTATGTGGGTCAAAACCACATGCTATAGTGAACTGGTGCTTCTAATGCTGCAGAATTTCAAAAGTCTTCACTAACGCCAAGCTACTTTGCCCATTGTTATTTATCAATATACAATACAGACCTCAAGAATTTAATTTGTGTTTGACAAATTATATAGGTTGAAGATTAACAAATCTAGAATTAGATAATATTTTGCCACCAGCTTCACTGGAAACAGAGTCCCAAGTGTACAGACAACTATGACTATAATGCTCAACAATACTCGAACAGTCTTGCAAATGCCAGTAGAATTTTATCAGTTACAAGCAATTTTTCTCAAACATATGAGTGTAAATCTGTAAACTCCTAAAATCTATAATTAATTAGATAAATTCACATGAATTATGTGTAGGCATGGCTGTTTCAAGTCTTAAACCCAAAGATTAGAGGTATATGCAATATTCTAGGTGTGGTCTCACCGAAGTTTATCAAGTAAACGTCACTATGTACTAGCTTTATCAGTTTTTCAGCTTTTGAACCAATCCAAGTTAAAGTTTAACACTGCCTTTCACAAAAGGAAATACCAAAAAACCGCAACTACTTCCGTGTTTGACAGGAACAGAAGGATGTTTAACAAGGATGCAACCTTGCTTACCTTAACTATACTAATAGGTTTCCTTGATAAATGGAAGCTGGCATACAAGAAGAAAGTGAGAGAGAAAATGAAGGCTCTATACCTACAATATAAAAAAACCAAACAACAGTATTTGAAAATTATTTTATTCAGATTTAATTTTAGCACTAAGTTACATAAAAACATTACAGAAGTCATTGGTAATCTTGGAATAGTGAAACCCAACTTTTTTTTTCATGTTCTCTAACAGTCTGTAGAACTACCCTAGCAGTTACGTTGTTTTGCAAAATCTGCTCAGATCTGCCTTTGGAAGGGAGTTTGGTAACACCCAGATATAGGCAGGACAGCATGCAGTACTCTGGTGTCCACGGAGCTGATCTGCCTTGTTTACAATCTTCCTTTGGGGGCTATTTTAAAGGCAGTTCAACATTAAACATACTGATAATGAGATTTCACATTTCACTGTCTCATCCAGTTTTCTGGTACAATTAGGACATAAATGATGGCTCTGTGAATTGCCAGTTTGGCTACTATGGGTTTTTTCTTTCCTTACTGCTTTTAGGATGTTGCTTTACTTTTGCTGGTAGCAACAGAAATCAGCCATTTCTAGAGATGGACAGGGAGACAGACACTGACTGTGCATACTGTCAGCTAAAGCACATGAATGTAATTAACCAGCTTTGGGACTAGGAAGGAATTTTCCCCCGAGATCCTTGGATCTTTCTCTGCAGTTCATCTGAATTAAAAGGGCATCTCAATCTCCCTGTCACTGCAAGCGTTAAACAAAGATAACAATCTGATCTAGTCCATTTTCCACTACAGCACATTTCAGATTGTGCTTTTAACAATATGCAAAGTGTATCTACCACTTCCTTCTAGCCTGATCTTAAAATTAAACATCTGTAAATAAAAGTACATATATACGTATAAAGATCTGATGTCACACAGCCTACTATGGTCTCTAATTTTTCATTAACCTTTTTCAATAATTTTCTGCCTTATAAACTTTTACTAACAAGGGTCTTGTTTTATAGTTCTGGTATATTCACAGAGACATTAAAAAAAAATATCCTGTGAGTTGACTTATTCACTTAGGTAACTGAAAACGCCTCACCAGTGATAAAACTTAAATTACTTTGTCCTTGCTGCTCTACTAGAGAAACCATATGATAAAATTGCTCAAATGGGAAGTGCTTGGTCTTTCATTTGTTATTTTATTATCCACACACAACTGACTCAGTATTCCATCTCATTCAACTTCCTGAATTGGTTTTCCTAAAGCAGAGGTTTTGGGTTTGTTTTGGGATTTAGTTTTTTAAATACTACAGTAGCAAGAACTAGAACTGTCATGCTGCAAGTCTGTATTACACATCAAATTATGGGGGAGAAAACATACTTCTGGTTAAGAAAGCTAACCTCAAGCACCCCTCCCACCTAAAGAGTTTGTAAATTAAAATCTGAAATATATCCCTTCAAATATATATCTCACAAAGAAAAGGACAAAAGGTTTTATTCTCTAGCACACCTGACTTGCAAGGGTCTGTGTTCCCCTAACAAAGTATCTCACTTTTTAGGTGTCAGCAATATTTATTTATTATACAACTGGCTACATTTACTTGCTGTATATATTAAAAAACAAAAAAGTAAAAACAGAGCACAAACTCACATTGTCCAAAACAAAGATCACCACCATACTTCAAGACTTACCACTGATCTCGTGAAAATGAAGTGATGAAGCGAATGCCCGGAGGAAGCTGAGCCATCTACTCTACAGCTGGTATCAAATTTTAGGCGACACAATTATGTACTTATGACAACATTAACTGTTCTCCAGAATGTGTAACAAAGATCCTCCCAAAGCTGTGTGATGATAGGCTGTTAACGAATGTGGAAGATATGCTGCTGAGTAGATCTCCCTGTACCTTTTTTTTTTATATACCTTCAGTTGTGACGTGGCGAATTCTTCACTCTGCCTTTGTTAACTGCTGATCTTCAAATAAGAGAAGCTGACAAGTAAATATTCTTATTGAGTTAGTGTAATATTTTCTAATCATAACATTTGAATCAGCAATTATCTATTTCAGAGACAAGTAATTACCACAACTAATCTTCTAGACATCAAAAATGTAATGGAGAATCTTAAGCCAATATAAATTGCAGCCTTTTCTCAATTTGATTACATATACTCTATTTTGAGAAGTCAGCATAGTATAAAGAGTGGGGACACAAGGGAAAGATGCACTTAGAACATGATCCAAAGCCAGCTGACTGACATCAAAACACTCTGCTTTTGTCCCTGAAAGACTACAAATAGGCAATCCCCCAGCTTACAAAGACATCTTAACACATCTGAAACATTCATGAGGTTGAAATTTGTTAAAAAAATTACTGTAGCGTTTTCAGCCCAGAGACTCTTCCAGCTAGAGAGTAGGTGCTGCTTAACAATACTGCCAGCAAGACTTGGCCAGCACGCCCTTTTCCAGCCCAACTTCCCTGTCCCAGTATCACTACTGCATAAAGCACCACATGATCAGAAAACTTAGAAAAGAAAAAAAGCTTTTTCACCACTTGAGCTCCCTACACCTGCTCATCCAGCACAAGGGAGAAGGCAGGCTCATGCACCTACAAGACATTCAGGGAAGAGAGACTGTGGCAGCATCAATCCACTTTGGTTTAAAATCTTGTAGAGTTCCTCCTGTCTGTTCAAATTTGGGCGGAAGCCCCTTAACAGATAAAGACACACGGTACCCTTTATTACAGGTACTGCAACAGGAACTAGCTGCATTGTTACTTCGCAGCAAATCTGAGCCAATGGTTGAGTAAAATGAGAAAAGCCACTCCAGGCAAGAGGTGTGACTGCAACTCATGCGTGCAAACCCAGCCTCCCTGCATGCTAACACTAGAGACACCCCAGCAGCCTGACAAATAACACACCACTGTCTGCACCATAACCCCTACCCTCCCCAGAGCCCAGCTACTGGGCTTAGCACTAGCACCAGCTGCTGCAACGCTCCTGATGGAAGCTGGTAGCATTCAGGACTAGCTCTCCTGGTAAACAGCAGGAGGTGAGCTAAAGCAAAATCACTTCTGAAGAAAACATACCTGCCAAGACCAAGGGTTTGTCTTAACCTGGGAATTTTAGAGGCTGCCACCGGGTAGGCAAAGGTGTGAGCCTCCCTCATGTTTATTGCCTCATCTTACTACAGAAATCAAAACTACTACTCCTCAGCCAGCTGAATGACAATACCAAACAGAACCTGCTGCGTCAAAGCCAGAACTTGAAAGCTTCACTACCCACGTAAGCTTTTTCCCCAGGAATGGAAGGAAAACTACCACCTCTTCACGTAACAGGGTATCCCACCAAAACATCAAGTCTGCTCCTTTATGCTAACACATTTTTGTCATACCTTTATTTTTTTCACAGCATCCTGGTTCAGCTTGACACCTCCCTCCCCTAAAAGTGAATTGACTTGCTAATCTCGTTCGGCACATTCCACCTCCCCCTGCCCTAAATCAGATAACTGTTTGCGCAATTAATCAGCAAAACCCATAATCATAGGGTTGCAGGTTAAAGGAAGTGCAACCCTACACTCTCCTCCCCTCTCCCACTCCCAGCGGCAGGTCCCTGCCTCCCTCTGTGTCAGACCTTGCAGTCATACTGCTATAGTTCAAGTGCTTGATCCATAAGAAAATAGAACATTAACTCACTCTGTGGCCAAAAAACTGCTAGGCAGGACGAATCCGAAGCAGCAGGAACATAAAGGCAGGGACTACAAGCAGGACTGCCCCTTACAGCCATGACTAGCTAGTTAGGCCAGCTGAACTCTTAATTTCAAATCAACAACTGCTTGTTAGTAATTTTGTGTTCGGCTGAAATGAGCTGTGGATAGCTTCTCCAGTGGGAGAAGAAAGGTAAGAAGAGAGGTGGGCACAAGCAGCACAGAGTAGGAGTGAATTTTTCTTCCACCAGTAACAGATCTATTTCAGGGTGATCCCAAACCCCGTTTCCCCTCTCTCACAGTTATCCCAAACACTGAAACTGTTATTTAACTGATCACACTAAGTGAGAGGACAGAAAAATCTACTGGGAAAAAACTGAGAGGCCAGCAAAAATCCGAGGTCATAAACCTCTTTAAACAGTTCCCTTAAAATATAATGGGACAAGGCAATTGTCATCATAGTAAAGTAATTGCTTAACAGGTTACTATTTAACAGCTTTAATATAAACAGAAAAGGACTTCACCCATCTTACAAGAGATTTCAATGCTAATTGCACATGCCCCACTGATCATATTCACAGCACCTCTTTAACAGTGTATCCTTGACATAAATCCAGAGTCACAAAGCCACAATACCCCAGCAAAGATGACTGGACTAGCAGCAGTGCTTAGAGAACTGCACCCTAATTCTATTTCAGGGGCTGATTTAATTTTCTCTACTGCAGACAGCAACCAGAGGTCTCATTTACTTGTCAACATTGCCTCTGTCCCCATATATGTGTAAGTTCCTCTGACATTCACGTGCCTTTAATAAACAAACAAAACTCCTTCCAGAAAAGCAAAGAAACTTGTGGCAATAAAACTTGTGGTAGCAGATTATAAAGATCACATCCTGCTGCAGATTAAACCAGATTTTAAAACTAAGCTATTCTTCAGAAATGACATTAACAGGCTGCCACACACAAACGGTAATTTATAAACACATCCTTTATATTTCCATTTTATTATTGAAGCCCAAGATCAAACTCCAACTCAATCACTTGAACTGGTCTTATGTTCTTTCATTTTTGGCAACTATCTTACCTGACAGTGAAAACAAATACTTTGCTTCCTCCTTGCTGTGCTACAACGTATAAAGCAATATCCCGGTACTTACTCTGAATCCATATATACCTTCCAAACTTTGTATTGCTTCTTCAGGCTCCCGCTGCACTGGCTGAAATACAGCTCCCTCCCTGTTTCAGTAAAATACAGTAATTTGTGACTGGCCTTTAGCACTGCAAATACTGCGAAGCCTGGCTCAGCTGTGCTGCACGCTGGAGAGACAGCGCGAGGCTGCCTGGCCCCTGCCCCATCACGCACGGTCCCCCTGGAGGGCAGACATTAATTCTGCGTATGCAGAGACAGCGGGTAATGCAAGTGCTGCTCATCAGGATGCCCTTAAGGACTCGAAATGGCCTTTAGACACACGCAGATCAAATGCATACTGTGCTCGAATGCCCAGCAGCTCTGCACCTGAGCCATAAACTGCCAAATCCATCAGCTTTGGACCTTAAACGGCCATGTTCCTGGCTCAACAACAGGGGGGGAGAGTCCTTGCGAACGCACAGCGAACCCGCGGCAGCGTCCCGGGACCCTGCGCCGCCAGCCGCGCCGCGCCGGGAGCCGCCGCCACACGGGACGGGTGGCCCAGCCGCAGCCCGGGCTGCCACCCAGCTCCTTCAGAGCCGAGCCTGGGCCGAGGGCAGCACACTCTCACGACAAGCACACGCCTCCCCTGGCGGGCCTTCCCCAGCGCTACCAGGTGCCGGTGGCCTCAGGAGCCGCTCGCCCCCCACGGGGAGGGTTCAGGCACCTCAGCGCCAGCCGCGGGCCGGCCCCTGCCCCCGGGTTACAGCCGCCCAGCGGCAGCCGCGCAACCCCCGGCGCTGCCCGCGACACGCAGGGGCGCCCCCAGAACAACGCCCCCGGGCCCGGGGCCTGACCCCGCCGGCGGGGGCGGAGGAAGGGGGTCTCGTAGCAACCCAAGACCATGAAGAAATCAAAGGAGGAAAGCAAGACAAAAGGTGAAGCAAAACAAGCGGAGAGCCGAAGGCGGCGGCGGCCGGGGAGGTGACCGCCCGAGCCCCGGCCGCACCGCAGCCGCCTTCCCAGCGCCTACCGGCGGGGAGCCGGGGCCGCCGCGCCCGCCGCACCCCCCGCCCGGCCACCGCTCCCGAGCAGCCCCGCGGCGGAAGGGGCCGCCGCCGCACAGGCGGGAAGCGGCGGCGACGCCCCCGCCCCGCCCCCGCCGCGAGCACGGCAGGTGCACGGCCGCCCCCCGCCCGCCGAGCCTACCCGCTGCCGCCGGTGCTTCCTTCTTCCTGCCTGGCCTGCGCCGAGCCGAGCCGAGCGGCCGGGCGCGGCTGCGGGTCGCCGCCCGGCCGCGGGAGCTGCGCGGCGGGACCGGTCTGCCTGGGCCCCTCCCCACCGTGCCGTGGATGAGGAGGGCGCCCCGCGGCGGCGGGGCGGGCTGCGCCACGCCACGGCGGGGTTCCGGGCTGCTCGGCGGGCAGCCGGGCACCCCGGCGGCGGCGGGCCGGGCCGGGCCGGCGGCTGCCTAGAGCTGCGCCGTGGGCCGGGCCGTGCCGGCAGCGCGCCCCGCGGAGGCTGCGGGCCGCCTCTGTGACGGTGGGCGAAGCCTCCGGGGGGAACCGCTGCCCTCTCCCGGCCTCCCGCGGTTCCCCGGGCCTCGGCCGCCGCGGGGCTGAGGGGGCGGTGGCGAGTCCTCGGCCTGGCCCCGGCCCGCCGCGGGGAGCGGAGCCGCTCCGTGGGCCGGTGCCGCCCGCCATCCCCGCCGACCCACCTGTCACCCCGGCGGCCTCTCCCACCCCGGGCGCTCCGGAGCGGCGGCCCGACGCCCTCTGCTTTTGCCTCTGGTTCCCTCATCCCAGCAGGGCGTTTCCGTTTGCAGCAACCGTACGTATTTCAAAACTTAGTTATTTATATAAACGTGTACTTGCAGCTGCAGCTGTATTTCTTTATAGCGACCACCTCACCAGTGCAGATAACCCTGCGCTGGTTAGTTCATCCAAACTGAACAGCTGCCTACAGTCACCTTGTGCAGGTTTTGATTTCTCTGTATAACTGTTTATGCCTTGTAAAGTATCACCTGCCTGGCACAAGAAACCCACTTAAGATGCTCACTAAAATGTTCAGTTTTATTTTGTTTCTTCCCTCTCATCCTGCACTGCCTGCCCTGGTAATACCAATAAAAGAAATTTTGACTCCCAGTGTGATATTACTTAGGCCCCATATTTCAAACGCTGCAGACACGTTGGTTAGCTTGGCTCTGCCATCCCACTGGCACCTTTCCTTCACTTTCTCCCAGTCAATAAACAAGCCCTCCTCCCTTACGACAATGTTTGCAGAACCAGGGTCTCGGTGCTACACCTGGACCATTGCAAATGCAGATGGGTGTTACACAACCTGCTGCTTTTAAACTTGTCACTGGCAGTTGTTGATTCCTGCTCAGGCTCACATCCTTCCAGCTGAGATTTGCAAGCAGTTTGTCAGAGGTTAAAAAAGTCTTCGTAACACGTCCCCAAATGCTAGAAAGCTCCTACTTGAAAAGCTAATACACTGCTTTTGATTTTCATCGATCTTACCTTTTAAGGAGACTGTTTTGGTTCACAGATAAAAGCAAAAGCCACTGCTTGGCATCAGAAGGTCTCACGTTAGCACAGCTTTTACAGAACCATGTTGCAGTATAAGACAACCGACAGTCATCCAGTGTCTCAGGGAAAGGACAGTGCATAGTTGCTTTTTGACAGTACAGCTCCATGTCTTTTATGAATCCAAAAGAAAAATCATCTGCCCCAAACCCTCAGCAGCTCAGCTGAAATGGCTGATGCCCTGGGCAACAGGGCTTAGTTAACTCTTGGAGGGCTCTTAACATTTGGAGGTGGAGCACAAACATGCATGTCCCAGCACTGCTTTAGCTCTCCGCATGTCCTGTCCCCTGTATGATGATGGTGTGTGAACTGGAGGAGGAAATACTTCTAGCCTCCTTTGTTCTTCTGAGCAGGCAAGTTGTGGAAGTGCCCTTGTTTTACCAAGAGGGCATTAGTTCTCTGGGGTGGAAAAGCACATGGTAACATCAGATATAGATGGTGGAGTTACAGCCAGAATGAAGCATCTCTGTATGTTGATATTTATCTTTTCTGCTGTAACAACCATTTAGCAGAGGTAAAACTAGTCAGGGAATGCTCCTCCAAAAACAGTGAATTGCATGAATCATGTTGCTGCACTTTTGTACCAGCACGGGGAGGCACCCAGGCACTGTCTTCTGACTGGCACGAACACAGAAAAATGAAGATTTGTCTCTTTACAACAGAAAAGGTCAGACCCATCACAGTGCATTTGTTTGTATACATGATTAGCCATCCCAAATTATCACAACGACTATCATCATCATGTGGGATCCTGATATTTTTAAAATGGATGTCAGCTTGGCCCTTTTTAAGTTCCTTTAATAATTTAAACTTGCTTGAGTATCCTTCTATCTTCAGTTACAAGCGACTTGCAAACAGCGTGACCTAAACAGCCGCAGAAATCTCTGATATTTTTTCATACTTAAAAGTAGAAACTGCATCTCCCATTAAAATAAACGTCCCTCATAACCCATTCCTCTAACATCATGGAAACCTGCTGGCTGTCACACTTGGCAGCTGAGCAGCTGCTCTCTCTGCTATGCCGGTGCTGGTCACCAGCAGCTACTACAGTTGCCAGAAGCTGTCAAGTAAGTACAAATGCAGAGGGAAGTGGCAGCATGAGCTTGTGCTGTTGGTTGCAAAACAGCCTGCTGGTATAGAGTATCAAAGGAGGGCCAGAGGTTCCTCGGAGATAAAAGGAGGTCTACAGCCAGGAATAAATGGTTAAAAAAACACAGAACACACACACACAAACACATTTTAAATAACATATTCGATCTAGAGCCTCACAGAAAAAAATAAAAAAGTCATTTTGCCAGTTCCTTTGCAGAAGGAAGTACAAATGAAAGATACAGTCCAGTAAATGGCTGTATTGAGTAGCAAGCGTGGCAGTGGTTTGGCTTCCTAAGCCTCTAGCAATGTTCACACTAGAGGAAATAGAAAAGGGCATGTTCTTGTCTGCAAAACCAAACAGAAGTAAAGATGTATGAGTTGACAGATGCTTAGCATGCCTCTCCTGGTGCTTCTCTCAGAAAAGGTACCCTAATTTCCTGGTTGACAGTTAAATTTTATGTCTGCTGAACAAGAGTGGTTAGTGCTCTTAAGTCCTGAAGTAGCAAAACATACTGAAGTTAGTGGATGTCAGCATAGTCTTTCCTTTGCTGAACAGGTGATGCTGGTTGCACAGAGGTCTGAATGCAGACTATGGTAACCTTTAGCTGATTAATGTATTCATTTTCTTTCCAGTAGATTGCACAAGTATATTTTAGTATTCATAATTGCACAGATGGAAAAGGCTAATCTGTTTTGCCACTGAGTGATCTCTATGTCTTAGGGGATCAGAAAAGTTCATAACTTCTTTATATAATACTGGGTTGTTAAATAGTATTTTACTATATAAAAATCGATATTTACTTAGGCTTTATTCCACACAAGTAGCAGGATTCTCAAGACTGATATAATCACAGCTTTTAGTTGCCATTATTAGTTTTACATGCTTTGTTTTCCCAACAGAGCAGCTGGGATATTGTATAAGCAATTCACATTAACACTGGCAGCAATCCAAATATGACCTGCCATCAAGCCTTGGCAGACAAAAAAAAAAAATGTCCAAAAGAGCCAAAATAGAAAGAGACTTCAAAAGCTATGCCTGTATATATGGAAGTAGACAGGTATAGCAGTGGCCGCACTTAGAAATGGCTGGAGGTAAGCCAGCTGTGGTCTGGAAGCTATCTAGCTGAGACAGCTATCCTGCCTGTTGAGAAATTTTGGAGTCGGCACAGAGCCACATTAATGTGACTGCATAGTTTCCAGACTGCTACTTTCATCGCATCTAGCTTGCCAGGAAGCTAGTGAGAATCACCAGTGAGTAGCTTTAGGAAGAAACCAATGGACAAGACCACTGTGCCAGCACAGCCTTTTCCCCAGCCAGACCAGGATGGTACCTGAGTACTAAAGGCTACTTATGAAGAAAAATTCCTATAGCAAGTGGAACATTGAGAGGGAGGGGCAGTAAAACTCCCTCCAGGCCTCCTACATAAAGATAGATACTGCTATGACTGCAGGGGACATTTAGGAATAATGGCATTTATTTGAGCCCTGTGTGTTGCTTAGCAGGTCTCTGGTTCCATCCAGAAAAATGAGATCAGTGGTGCTGACCGTATGCTACTCTGACTCACCCCAGGGTTTTCCAGAGGGGTGGGCAGTGGGACTGTTAAATCACCTCCCACCGTCTAAGGAAAGATCTATAAAAAAGCAGTTGTGGCAGCAGGGGTGTCTGTTGGGGTAGGATCTGCTGGAAGGAGTCCTGGGCAGAGCTGCTGCACGTGACCTGTTGCTACAGCAATCAGTGGCCCCTTTAGGTAGGATGGAGGTTCCCTGGGTGGAGACTTAGATCAATTCTCATACCTTCAGCCACCTGTTCACAGAAAAATGAACAAGAATGTACTGAGAGTGCAGAATTAAAAAAAAAAAACAAACAAACACCAAGCTGTATTATTTTAAACGGAATCTGTAAAACAATATATAGATAATTTTTCATTACAAAAGAAGAACATCTATTTTGAGGAACTTATCTTGAATAATTTAATTCTGCTTCCAGCAGAAAATGGGAGACTTTCTCTTGTTACTTTGCCCTTATTTCTACTTTTCTTAAATTTCCTGGAGAGCTGAGTGGAAGTGAAGAAATGGCTACAGAAACAATTGCTGAGGATTAAACAGATGGAAACAAGCGAGTAGACTACCAATCGATTTAATTTCTCCATGTTTGTGGACTTGATCACTGGAGGGCAGTTAAACGAGAAAGGAGGACTAAGGCATTATTTTAATAGAAATCAAATACCTGAACAGTTACAAATACCGTGGTAAAACACAGTAGACCAGAACAGAAAGCTTATACTAAAGCAGTTGCCTTGCAAGTCATGTCTAAGAAGATGAAGTACCTTTAAAGGTATTCAAGCTGACAGGAATGGGGAGGCAGCAAATTAGTCCCATCTACCTCAGTCATTTCCTTCTCTATTGAATCCATTCTGAGTTACCAGCTAAGGATTTCAGATAGTATGGACAAAAGGACTGGACTTCTTAAGCTGTATGTCACAGCTATGACTAAATAAGTAAGCTTAGGTTTGAGGTTTTGTTCTTTTAATGAAACAAAACCCATTTCCAGAGGAAAGTAGAGAAAAATGTAGTATTAACACTGCTTTATTCTTATACTGACTATAAAGTATTTTTTTATCTCATGAATATCAACTGCTTTCTTGTTAGCAGTAGTAACGCTGACTGTTGTAAGTCTTGAGAAGAGACATTAGCAACAATTTCCTAAATGGAATAGAAGTGACCAAGCACTTTAGTGGAACGGGAGATCCCTTAGGTAAAAGAAAATACTTGACAATTTTCCCTTATTTCTGAAGAACGGAATGCACTCTGTACTTCAAAATGAGCAGTTAGGTCAGAGAAATGGGAGGCAGGGTATAAATACAGCAGAACACTTTCCCTTGGATATTTTGCAGGAGGGAACTGAAACTTTATATTTAGCCAAGATGCAAAAAAGTATTATTGGTATTTCAAGAATGGCTTTCATACAAACATTTCTTTTCTAATCATCCCACCTTCAGGATATCCCAATGTTAATTGTACTTGGAGGAGGCAGCGTAAACTGGATGCCTAGAAAGGTCATTTACTTGTTTTCCTGGCTTGGTTATGAGCACAAAAAGAGGCTTTCTTTACTCAGTATACAAACATACTGAACAGCTTTCATTTTGCCTGTAAAGGGCTTAAAAAGAGCTGTGTGGAGAGAAGTTCCCATTTTGCAAAGGGTTTTGACAATTTAGGATCTGTTTTCATTCTGAACTGGAGGAAAAATACCCCAATATATGGAAGTTAGTGACAGTAAATTCCACTTTGTCCACGGTTTGCTCCCATGAGCTAAAAAAATATTTTGAATTCTTAAAAGTGTGTCTGGTAGTATATATTGCAGAATAATAAAAAGGCCTGAAATGTTTATTCCCAAATAAGAAGTCTCTTTTAGATATTACTTTAATTCCTAATCCCAGTTTTCTTCCAAAAGGCTGGTGAAATCACCCTGGTTTCTATTCAAGTTTCAGGAGGAAGAGAGCTGGTTTCATGTTTTTTCCTGAGAACTCCAGTTTACACTTTGCTAGTATCTGATACTGACCATGGAGTACTCTAGACTGTGGTTTTAGCTTTTATAAGGAGAAAGATGTAAATGACTGTCTTCTAAGAGATAACAAAATATTTCCCTACAGATTCCTGTTCTTTAAATTCCTGTCAAAAGACATAATCTTGCCCGGGTCTGCCCTACCAAAAGCCATAAATGGTCATTTGCATCTCTAATTTAGCCCAGAGCAAAACTCAAACTGACTTGAGTGCCCAAGGACTGGCCCTCACAAAGTGCTGTCAGTAATCACTGAACAGTATGTGAAGTGAGGAAACCACACTGCGAATCAGGCAAATTACCTTCACTCTTCCTATTAATTCTGAATTTGTTAATTTTTTAATTTGAAAAGGTGGCTCCCTAGAGCCACATTGCTGGCAGGGTGGAGAGAAGCTGGTTCACAGGGGCATTGCCCCTGGAAGAAGGATGCATGGTAGAACAGGGGCATAGAGCAGGGGGCTCCTAGAGGGCAGGAATGCTGGAGTGCACCCTGCATCAATTAAGAAGCATGCTGCCTTTACCACATCAGTGGTGATGTGTGCACCCTGCTGTATTTTTATCACCCCTTTGAAGCAAGAGACTGATTGCAATATAAAGGCAAACAAATAGTACTGTTGTTTCTAATGTTCACTGTGCAACGTGTGTTTTCAAAGCTTAATCAGTGCTGGAAGGAGCCCCCAAGGCCAGGCCTGGCACAGCATTTTTCTTGCAAAACCTCTGCACTGCCAAAAGTCTCCCATTTCCTAACACAAGGTAAAGTCCAAAGAGAGCCAGGAGTGTAGCAGGCCTTAAAAGTGCCTTTTGGCCATTCCTCCCTATGGAGGAGCACTCTGGCTAAATTCAAAGTGAGGACCTGCAAAGCAGGATAAAGGGCTGTCCAGGGCTGTCCTTTCCTGCAGGAGTAAACTTACAGGGTCCTGTGCCTAGCAGTCTTTTTCTTTGCTGTATCACTGTCTGCCTCTGTTTGTAGACACCTCTAGCAGCAACAGCTTTGGGTTTCTCTGAAGTTTTCTGTCCCTCCAGGACTTCTGCTCAAATGGCAAACCAGGAGCTTCTCCAGGGTAGCTTGCAGCTGCAGCAGCTGCTGCCCTCTCCTGCCAGGGTGATTGACAGTCGGTGCCAGCAGCTGCCAGCTGAGCCAGCAGTAAGAGCAGAGCAGATGATCAGCACATCCACTGACTCTCTCAGGCCTCTTGCTGAATGAAGTTTATATGCAAGATCAGAGTGACCTTAAGAATATTTATGTTATTATGTTGGTCCTTTGACGGAAAAGGAAAAAGAACAAGAAAATGAGGATGATAGCAACCTTTCTTTCAATAATAACATACTTAAATCTTAACTTTAATCTGACATTGAAACAAACCCAAATGCAACTGGAAGACCAGAACCTACAAAACATATGCTCCTTGTCATTAATTATATGCATCTGTATAAGCTGTAGTTGTCCTCACAAGACTGTAACTGGGTATATAAAACTTTAAATGATGCTTCCCTCATTTAGGTCAAACAATGTGATCCTGACATACAGAGGTTTGTGCAATCTGCCACTTCTAGGTTCAGAGCAGTGTAAATCTTATGAAGAAATCGTTCTTGGCTGTTTCCCAAGAAAAGTGAACTCTTCCTCCTTCAGACCCTTTCCTCCTTTAGGACTTTGAAACAATACATCGAGCAAGAGCAGTTAAAGATCATTAGGGGGAGTGTCTCCAACGGCTTGTCACTGCTTCCTGTTTGTGCCACAGCTGTTCTCTGGGCTACATCAAATTTGAAGCCAAAAGAATAGCCAGTTATTTTTGTCATGGAGTTTAACAGGGTGCACCTCTAATGCATCCCAAACATATTCTCCCATACAACTCTGAGCTGCAATGTCTGCTTAGAATTAATATGCCACTCAGACTAAGTAACCAGTTTTATAGAGACATTACCTTACCATAGATAAAATAATTCAGCCATCCTTAGGTGAAAGAAGAAACTGAGGCATCATCAGGAGTGAGAAAGGAGGAAATGCACGGACTGTGCTTCAGATAACACTCATATCCTGTTCTGCAGAAGGTAAGCAATCAAAGCAGTAGTTACATACTCTGCAGTTACTTATTAACTTAACAGAACAGTCATTATGCAAATTAGGCTTCCCTAGTCAAATGCTGGGGTTGTGCAGATAACACATCTATGTGGGGATAACCATACAGTTTTGAGTTAATAAATGCATAGCTTCTTAATGCTCTGCCAGCTAACAAAGTTTAATTTCAGTGGTTTTAAATGTTCCAAATGGAAAGCACTCCTAATTAGTAACTGGGTATTAACTCAGAAGCCCAAATGGTTCCTGTGACTTAAGAAAGCGGTGGTATTTAGCAATAGTTCTCTTCCTTTTTCATCTTTGCCCAACTGAAAACAAAAAGGCACATATGCCACATAAGTGACACATCTTAATAAATAAATACTATGTATTTATTATCTAAATACTGACTACTTAGATTCCTACCTATGAAAACTAAGAAAATTACCTGAATATGTAGTATATCTTTGTATAGAGATGACCCTGTTTTTCCTGTGGTTTGGGTGGTAAAGCTTTGACCTACAGTCTAAAGTGACCTCCATGTTTTCCAGCCACTTGCCACTCCTTTTGCTGCCTATCTCAGAAGCATCACCTCCTCTTCCCTGTGCTTAGTTAGCCGACTGCTTTTCACCACCCATATCCTCACATGGCTCCCCTTGTGAAACCTTGGCCATTCAATTATTTTGCAAAGTGATAGTGAGGTGATCTGCCTGCCTCCTGTATCACTGACAGGCCCCAAGTCCTGCCAAGCTCCTGCAAGCGCTGTGAAGCTGCTGCTGTGCAGAGGAGTGAAGTACCATTCACATTCAGCAAGACAACCCACCCTCAACATCTGCAGGAGGGGAGCATGAGCTGTAATGCAATCATCATCAACTCCCTTAGCCAAGGTAGATTTTTAGGGCTTTTTCCTCTGTAGAAAGTAAGAAAGCACTACCTCGTATCAAGGCAAATAAGATCTTTTTAAAGAGAGATTGGTTTTGAGTACTGCAGCTCATATATGAAACATTAATGCAACAAAAAATATAAAGCAGGTCTTTTCCATTTGGGGTATTATTGATACATATTAATGGACTGAGGGTGTCTATGATGTACTTTACCTCCTCTTTTTCCTTGTGAGCTACTCCCTTCTACTCCTCTTGGCCTTTTGAGAAAGGAGAGCTCTCCTCATGCTCCCCTGCATTGATTTAGCTGTAACCATATTAGTTCAGGAGGCTCTTGCCTGGCTGAGGTAACTGAACCTGAGTTATGTAGATCACTGCTGAGGCTGACTGAGTAGAGGTGTTTGGAGAAAAGTCAGAATACAGAGGATTCCCTACATATTAAGGTCATTGAGAATTATTGTAACTAAAAGGAGAAGAAAAAAAAAAGTGACATTAAAGCAGTTGTATGTGTGAAAGCAGAAGATGCTTAAATGATGTAAAAACCTGACTGACTCATCATTCTAATATCTCACTAGTAACACTGTTAGAATGGCCACCACCACAGTTTGGTGCAATTTAGAAAAAATAACAGGAGAAATTAACGCACAGTCCATTCGTTTATGCAGAAACATGGGAATTTCCAGGCCAGATCACACAGCGGTTTGGTGACTTCCAGTGCCTAAGCTCCAGAAGTGATTAGTGCCAGAGCATTTCCCTCCCTGTGTGCTGACCCCTGAATTACCCATACAGACCATTCAGATGCTCTTTGCATACAGAAAAGAAAGAAATCTCTTCAGAGTGCCCTGAAATGCAGGGCCTGACTGCTAATGGTATGCCAGTGCCCCAGGCATGCCAGTGGCAGCCCAAACATGCTTCTGTGATGCCTCTTGAGCACATGTGGGTCCTCTGTTTCCAACCGTGCCATCAGGTGTGCACCAAGCCAGCTGTGGAAATCCTGTGGGATTTCAGTGGCTCGAGCTGAATGCCGAAGGCTTTCTGGCTGGAATTTAGGGAGTGTATTGAATTTCCAGTGGGATTCTCCAGGCTGTGTGTGGGGAACACGTCTGGTCTGTTGAGCAGATGAATGAGAGTTATCATCAGGCTGAAAACGTAAGATGTGAAACAAAAAGATAAGATCCATGAACAGGAATTTTTGAACATCATTAAACGTGACAGAAAAGAAAGAATGCAGGAATGGTTTTTAAATCTAAGACGTTGTTTACAGGCCAAACCAGCCAGCTCTACTGGGAGCTCTCTGAAGACTGAGGGCTCTGAGGTCACATCTCAAACGTCACCAGCCTGTTCCACGACCGTGAGGGTGGGAAAAGCTAAGCACAAGCCGCAGGAGGGAGACCAGTGACTGGGAAAGGTGGCGTCCCGCACCCCGAGCGCTTATTAACACGTCAGTCTCCTGGCGGCTGCCGCACCCCTCCCGGGCCTTCGGCGCCGAGAGCCACCCGGCAGCTCGGCAGCCCGGTAGCCCGCCTGGGGAGGGGAGGGGGCAGCTCCCCGCTCCCGCCGGCCGCCGCCGCTTCTCCTCAGCGGCCAGACGGCGGCCCCGCGCGCCCCTCCCGCCCCGCCACCGCGGAGAGGGGCGGGGCCGGCCCGTTGCTCTCAGCACCCGGGACAGCAGCGCGCGCCCCGGCGGCTGTTGCCATGGCAGCCACGGCGGCGGCGGACCCCGCCCTCCCCCGCGCGCCTCGGTTGCCGCGGTGACGGCGACGTCGCGGTCATGTCGGACCTGAGCTCGGAGCTGACCGAGGAGGCCGAGGCCGATCTGGGGGTCCGCCGGGGCGGTCTGGGGGGCCGCTGAGCAGCACGGGCGGGGGCGGCCCTGCCCCGTCCCCGCTGGGAGCATCCGCCGCCGAGGGCGAGGGGGGGAGCGGGGCAGGCAGCGGCCCACCGCCACGGGCACCTCGGGCGGCCGGGGGGAGCGCCAGCGGGGAAGGGAAGAGCCAACGTGACCGGCCACGGGGGCTCGGGTACTGTGTGCCGGCCGTGCCCAGCCCGGGGAGCTCCCGGGGCGCTGCTTCCCTGGGCACCAGCCTCTCGCAAGCGGGGCTGTGCCGTTTCGGTTGGGGCCTTCCTGACTTTCTCCAGCGGATGACAAGTCACCCGTACTGCCCAGCGGTGTGTCAGGGCGGGAGGAAAGCCTCTGGGTGCCAGGATCTGGTGAAAATGTCTGCATAAGCAGTACTTCTGTTGGCCAGGTGCTCCTGCAGTCTCTGATTCAAGCCACACCGGAGCTTCTTGAGCAAACACCTGTTTCCTCTCTCTAATGAGGTTACAGTCAGTCAGGTCTAGGCCTCTTAAACAATTTTTTTCCACACTTGATCAGGAGTATGATGGTGAACGCAATTCAGAAGGTGAGCGACATGGACATGGAAAAGCACGTCTCCCCAATGGTGATACATATGATGGAGAATATGAACATGGTCTCAGAAGTGGACAGGTAAGACAATGACAGAAGGCAGCCGTCGTGCTTATGTTTCAGCAGTTCTGTTAGTTTGGGCACTGTACTGAAACAAGAGTGAGAACTGACAAATATTTTATCTATACCCAATACATTTCAGGGGACCTACAGATTTAGAAATGGTGCTTGCTACACTGGAGGATATCTTCAAAACAAAAAGCATGGCCAGGGAACTTTTTTTTATCCAGATGGATCCAAATACGAAGGTAACACACTGAAGAGAGTTCCAAGGATTTCTATAACTGAAATGAGACTTCCCCCCCAACCCCAAATGAAAGGAGATGATAGTGAATTGGAGAATGTATTATTTTAAGAAGATGAATTTGCTATGAAATTGGTTTGTTTGTTTTTTGGTTTTTTTACTGCAAGGTCTAAGAAGTATGTGTTTTACTTGTGGGAATTTATGTTGATTATTGTGCGGAATGTAGTATTTAGTAGCAGTTTATTCTTCTTGTCATGTCCTTGTCTCAAGTAGGGTGTTCCAAGTTCTGAAAAATATTAAATATCTTTTACAAATCAGTGCAATCAGTAGAAGACAGTATAGTTACTTATTTCTGAATAAAGATTAGAACCACAGATGTGTTCAGGATAAAATATTTCAGGACTTTATTAGGTCTATTCTTAAAACATTGTCTACTGATTAGAGCACTTACTCAGGGAGTGGGATGCCTCTGAAGTTTGAAGAAATTGAAAGTCACACTATTTCCCCTCTTCCAGAAGAGTACCTGAAGGATTCTGAATATCAGTTAGGTTTCCATGGACAACATTTCCCTGGAATAGGGAAATTCTAGACAAGAAAGAATATTTGCATTGTGAGGGCTTGAAAAAGAGAGCAACAAGAGCAGCCCAATCTTGCCTTATGGGAGCATACGCATGTGTCATTTAAATTATTTTTTTAATTTCTTTTAAGTTTGAATAGAAAAGTAGTTAAGACACTCAATCTAGCATCCTTTTGAGTATATATTGCTCCTGACAAACAGGAAAGTTTTAGCAAATGTGTGAAACTAAAGTAGTGCCTCTTTTTATTTGAGTGGAAATGTCACATTACCTAATGGCACTGCCATACATGACCAAATTTAAAGACAGGAGCAGGATGTTACATGGCTTCTTGTGTTCATAATGATAATGGAAAGTGATAATGAAGACAGACTGTGATGGACAAAATGAAAGAGTGGTCAAGCAGCTGCATAAATATATGTGGAAAGTGACGGAGAAGGGAAAAAAGAGCAAGGGTTTAGAATAAGGAATGGTGTAAGGAATCACAGTGGTGTCATAGTTTTCTTTTCCTTCCCTAATAATTCACGTATGATAACTTTACAAGCTGACCACTATATCACACAATGAAACAAACCACATCTCACTCTGTTTTTATCGCATTTTTATTAAAGGAGACTGGGTGAATGATCAGAGACACGGCTACGGAAAGTATATGTATGCAAATGGAGACACCTATATTGGAGAATGGTTTAACAACAATAGGTTTGTTTCATTCTTACAGTTATGTTTCAAGTCACCCAATGGCATTAAAATGTAAAGTTTATTCTCAAGGCACGGCTGACTGCAGTAAATCAAGTGCTACTGGATGACCTTGGCAATTTAGTCCAACTTGAGCCATTTCAGCTACTTAAATAATACAGTTTTAATACCTTAAGTATAACACATCCTGAATTCTTAATATTCAGTAATAGAAAGCAAAATTATTATTTTCTCCTTAGGCATGGGCAAGGTACATATGTCTATAAAGACACAGGATCTAAGTATGTTGGTGGTTGGGTAAATGGAAACCAGGAAGGAGAAGCTGAACTTATCCACCTAAACCATAGATTTAAGGGCAAGTTTTTGAATGGAAATGTAAGTGTGCTGAAAAGCTCTCTATTCATCTGAACAGTAAGCATGAAATTGTCTTAATTTGATCTGTTTCCACTTAAAATAAGAAGCTAGGCTCTTGATCTTTTGCAGTATTTCTTGTACCATAAGTGTAACATATGTGTCTGTGTCTGTAGGTCACAATGCCAAGTTTCTCTGCAACTTTGCTTTCAAACTATGCTGTTATTGACTATAGTACGAATTTTGTAGTAAAGTGTATTTTACATTTATATGCTTAGAATTTACTAACTTTATAGTTCTGCTGACTTCTTCCTATCTTTGTGCAGCCTTTAGGTCGTGGCAAATATGTCTTTGATATTGGGTGTGAACAGCATGGTGAATACATAGAAGCAGAACAGGTAAAAGAAATAGTGCGAATTATACTGAATATCAGAGAACTCAGTAAATCAAATCTATTGTTGAGTAATCTATAAAATGCCTTACAGACACTGATGTTAAAGTAGATCTAACCAGTCAAAAAAGGGTAGAAACTCATGCTGCTTAAGAATTAATGAGGTTTCATTTTGCTTTTTTCTTTAGCTTCTCTACTGTGTGAGCTTTGACAAGTACAAGGTGTGATTTTTGCACTACTTGCAAAAGTTTCAAACCACAGAATAATGTAGATGTAATTATATATTTAACCTGTATTCTACTTTGTTCTGAAGACTAGAAAACAATGAAAAGTATTTCTTCTTATATTTCTGGATTGCTTGATGCTATGTGTACAAATGGTAATTTCCAGAAGATTCATGTTTTGGAAATATGTCCCATTGTTGTTCTGGTCCTGTTAGGAGCTTAATAGCCACAGCTCCTAATAACTATAGGGAGCCGCTGTGATCAGAGCCTGCTTTTCCTTCTCCTTTATGCATGAATGTTTTAAAACATTTCTGATTAATATGGTGCAAAACAGCTATAGAAATAAGTAATATATCTTAATGTTATTGTTTTGTTTTCAAGAAAATATGCTAAATTTTAGCTTAGAGTTTGCTACTTCTGTCGTCTGGCACATTAGTTCCCATTACACACTCAGTTCTCCAATGCAGCAATTGTTTCTTAAGACAAGGACAAAACCATAATTGAAAAAAATTCCTATCATTAGTGATAGAGATTTGCAAAACATGGGGACTGTTTTGCTTTCTTGGATAAAAGCAAGATATCCTCAAATTGTCAGATTCATATGAGTATCCAAAGCAGTGTGTATCTAGTATCCTCAGTTCAGTTGGGAATTGTTAGATGTGCTGATTTTGGAATATTAGGCCATTGATGTAGGAGTTTAAACATGAACTTAGGAACCCAAGCACTCAGCTTCTGAAAATCGTTACTCTCAGAAACAGTAATTTCTTCTCATGTGAATGCTGTAGTGACTGTGCAAAGCAATGGACAGTGCTTTGTCTCACTAAAGTAAGATTAAATTTTGCCTCTTTGCTTTAATTGAAGTAATTGCAGAACAAGGCCCATTTAAAAAAAATTAAAAGAAAGTAGCTTGCAATACAGGTGATGATTCCATTACTAAGGCTCCTTCATATTTGGATAAAATAAAGCATGATTTTAAAAATAAAATAATAATCTTCAAATTTCAAAAACATACGCTTTGTGCAGAATCTTACTGCTTCCTAGATCCTTTCCAAGGTCTTCCCTAAGCAAAGACTGAGGCAGAAAGAGCTGTTTTGCCACTCTGTTCCTGTGTAACATAGACAGCATAGCATCTACTGGACAGAGCATCAGGTCTTATCCACCTCTGTTATACTGTAGGTAGGCACAGAGGAGGAGATGTAGTTAATAGGCCCCTCACAGCCATTCTGTTTAAGAAAGAGAAAAAAAATTAGCTTAAATAAAACAAGCTGGCAAGCATTGATCATTAGTAATAGTCAACTGACTTCATCAAGGTTCAAAGTGTAGTTCTCTTTCAAAATTTGTGGCTGCTGAAGTTCTTCCACCTGTAAATACTTTAAAAGGCCATGTCATTGCCATTTTGAGGCCAGATAAAGGTTTTAGTACAAAAAACGATCATAGAATCATAGAATCATTTAGGCTGGAAAAGAACACGGAGTCCAACCATTAACCTAGCACTGCCAAGTCCACCACAGAACCATGTCCCCAGGTGGCACATCTACAGGTCTTTTAAAAACCTCCAGGGATGGTGACTCAACAACTTCCCTGGGCAGCCTGTTCCAGTGCTTGACAACCCTTTTGGTGAAGAAATTTTTCCTAATATCCAGTTTAAACCTCCCCTGGTGCAACTGGAGGAAATCTTAGTTACTCCCTTAATAGCCTGTAAGATGAGATGTTGGATTTCATGAGTTTCTTCTAGGATAAAGGAGAAGAGGAGGAACCCTCATTACTTGTCACACCAAAATGGAAAGCATCAGAAATTACCAAATTAACTCCTCAAGGGGAAAACACACCTTTTCCCAGAAAAACCTCCTTAGTGGTAGCAGCAGAAGCAGAAGCAGTGGAAGAAAGAGCAGCAGCAGCAGTAACTGAAGAGGAGAAAATGCCAGCAACTACAGGTTTGTTCTGCTAGAACAGCTGGAAACTCCGTGCTTGGACTATCCTCCAAAACTGTGTTCTTCAGGTTTAATATCAAGTGGTATGAGCATTTTGGGTTTTTTTTTTTTTCGTTTGTTTGTTTGATTGTTTTCTTTCCCCTATAATTTACCACATATTGAATGTTAGGAACTTCCAAGTCTGTTCATGAACTGCACAATATATATATATCTGTCTGTTTTATCTCACACAGCATAATGAGATAAAACTGTCATGGGAAGCCTGTAAATCATTTTAGTCTGTATCATGGCTTGTTATACACTTAATTATAAACAGTCACAGAAGATTTTGTGGGATTTCTCATGTGAGTAAAGACTACAGTCCTCAGTAGGAGTTATTAGCTACTGCATGAAAACAATGGCTGAGTGCAATTTTGTAAAATTAATTTGCTTTGCCATTTCTAATTTCTTGTATTTCAGTCACTGATGGGTCTGCTGAGGGTAGTGATGATGAGCCTTCCCTTCATGAAGCATCCAGGGAAGTTTTTAGCCCAGTAAAGTATGCAGGAGAGGAAGATGAGGGAAGCAGAGAAGAAGAAAACAAAGATCAGGAGGATCACGGTGAGGAATGGGGCACAGATGCTCATTCTTCAATTAACAATCAGGGTTTGAAATTATGTATTTCAATCAGCTGAAGAGATGCTGCTGCTGAGAGGTCCATTATCAAGGTGAAGAGACCATGGGGAACCTAGACCTTTCATGAGGGGGGCAGTCCTCTAAAGATGTAAACTGCTTTTAAGTAGTCAAGTTTATATACTGTAACAGTACAAATGAGAAGTGACAATCCTGTGCAGCATTATCTATGCATGTACAGTTGACAGCACTTGCACAGCTGACTTTATAAGTGATTGCATTTACCAACTTTTTTTTTAATACAAAAATGAGAGAGAAACTGCAAAATTCATGAGGTTTTCAGCAATCCACTTTTCTGTCATGAATGGAATTGTGTATTCTTATTCTCTCAACTGAAGTTAGAAAGCAGGCAAAACAAATCTGAAGAAACAAATTTTAGATGTTGTTATGCATTATGGTTTGAACAGTCTCTGGCTGATTTGTTTCTCCTACAAACCAAAGAGATTTGGAATTCAGATGCTCACATTTTCTTTCAGGCAGTTCAGAAGCTTGTTTTAAATACAAAATTACTAAGAAGCAACAAAAGGTTGTGTCTTTTATTGCTTTGTTTACTCATATTTAGCCTATAGGCCTCCACCCAACTGTGGTGTTTATATTTATTGTTAACTTTTACATATTTGAGGTACGAAAATATAACATAAATTTATCCATTTGTAGTCAGTCCATTTTACAATAAGTCAAAGCAAAGCACTATCCACAGGGATCAGAAAGACTATTAAGACATGTGAAAATGCCTGGAGGTATACACTAAACATTTCGGTCAGCCCTTGGAATTTTTATAGTTTATTTGCTCTCATTTTTTACCCATCACCTCTGAAGGTGCTTTCCTGCTTCAGGACAGACTAGCCAGATAGCTGATTGATCTGCTGTGTAGGACTGACTTCTTAAAAGGTCCCTGTGGGGTTTTTTTTGTTTTTTTTTTTGGGGGGTCAGATCCAGCAGAAATCTCAGCAGGTTTCCTGCATACCTCTGCTTTGGATTTGGCAAAAGTTCATTGAGCCTGGTTTGTCTCAAAGTCTCTTGGACTCAAATAACTATTTTGGCTGAACTTGATTCTAGTAAATTTTCTGGCCTACCACAATGAAGCAGTTCTGGTATCCCCATTGTTTTTTGTGGGTTTTTAAATGTTTGTTGTGTTTTTTTAAAGAACAAATGGACCCAAGTATTTGTCAGAGACAGCATAGATGCAGATACCAATGCATGAAAACAGAAATGGGATAGATGTTCTCAAAGTTCCTTCCAGCTCTTTATTTCTAGAATCAAAGAGATGTATAATATCATCCATTATACATTTTTCATCATAGGTCTACATCCTTTATTAATTAGGCAACATATTTTCCTTTTGTCTTTATGTTTAGTAAGATTAAGTTATAGTAAGAGGAAATGATTTGAAGAAAATATGCATACTGTAAAGAGCAGATGTAACAAAATCTGTTTTCATGCAGCCTTATATTCTTTGTCCTATTACTGTCATTTTTTTCCACAGAGGAATTCCATTCTCCTTGTTCCACATTTCTTATGATACTGTCTAAGTAGGAGACATTCTTTGGCTATTCCAGAGTTACATATGGGCCGGCTGGCAGACTGTGTGTACTGAGTCTGTCTGGCAGCTGACAAACAATGTATGACAATGAAATTCAAGTATTGGCAGTGAAAGGCAGTAGGGAAGAAGGACTGAGGTAGACAGAATAGTCCTAGAATTATGTTTCCAGTATTTTATAATAAAATGCATCCCTACACCCTGTCTTTCCTTTGCCTCCGTAGGAACTACTGGTTTAGAGGATAAGGAAGATGAATCAAAGGAAGCAGAGTAATTGGACAGAACTAAAGACAAAGAGCCAAGAGTAAGCCTTTTATTATGGTAAACCTGCATTAGTTTTGTTCATAAAAGGCTGAGTTAAGATGCTTTGAATAAACATTTCTGTCACTGTTCTGTCTGGAATATATATCTCTGCAACTTTTATGATCTCAAGCGTGTGCAGTATCACGTGTATGTGTGTGTGTGTTGCAGCTCAGTCACATGTTTCTTATTTACCATATAGCCTTCCTGAAGTTGTTCAGAGGAGACTCTCTACTGATCAGGGTGAGGAAGCAGATCTGTAACAAATTTACAGGCCTGGAGCATGAGGTAGAGAGGTGCCAGCAGGTAGAATTTGCTTTTGAAGCAAAATAACTGGTTTTGGCCCGGTAGGGGTAAGAGATGTTGTACTGATATTGCTGAAACAGATAAGGAAACGAGCCACATTAAATAAATAGAGTTTATTATTCCTTCTGTGCAATTTTTCTCCTATCAAAAATGTCATAGTGAGAAAATTCCTATGCAGTCTTTCCCCTCCTATCTTACATGTCATTTTGTTCACAGTTTCTTATCACACTGGTGTGACTTCAGTGAACATTTTTAGAGGTGGTTATCTTTTCCTCTTTTTGCTTGCTTTGGCAAACTACTGCATTTCTGTTATTGCTGTAGCTAGATCAAAGCATACTTGGCTTGCTAATGTTGGGGGCTTTGTCTTTTTATAAACAACTAAAAATGATTAGTTTACTTGCTAGTTTTAATATATTATATTGTAAATTTGAGAAATACCTGGACAACGTATTTCTCAACTCATTGCCATTTTAAAGTAATCTTCAGGTCAAGCTGAATTAATTCTTGGATGATTTAGATTACCTTTTCCCCTGCAGCACTGTACTGTTTATTAGTACGTGAGTGACCTCCAGTGGTATACCTGTAAAAAAATGCATCCTGTCTGGAGTACAATCAAGGAAAAAGGTCTGGAAGTCTCTAATGTATTACAAAGTGCTCCCTTAGAAATTGGCTTACCACCAGTGCTTTAGTTGGAGGAGACATTTCACTGTATTTTCCAGAAATACCTTAAGGATAATTTGGAAACTAGTTAATAGTAGTTCCTTCATTCCTATCTTGGAGAGGAAGGACCCCCTGCCAAAACTTATTGCACAAAGGTGTGTTAAGCCCCTCTCATCCTTCTGCCTCTTAACTCTTCAGTAATGAAGAAAGACAGTTTAGTACAAGATACTATGAAGAAAATTAACTCCATCCCAGCCAAAACCAGCACAGTATCCCAAAAGGTGATATTCCTTGAAAGGGTCTTTGGTGACATGCCTTGTTCAGCCTGTAAGCCCAGCAAAAAGGTTATCTGTAATCTGCTTCTGTAAGAGACATAAGAAGACATGACTAGACTCTGTAAAGTCATGCAGCGCTCACAACCCTGCACCAACTCACATTCCTGTGCTAACTCTTCACCCAGCAGAGTCCTTCACAGGCTTGGGGTCCCAAAGCTGTAGCCACATTGGCACAGTGCTGTGTCTGAGCTAACAGACACCATTAGCACTTAAGGTGAAAAACATCAATGTTGCTCTGTGCTGAGAGCATCTCTCCAGGTGTGGCATGGACACAGGTCTTTGCATGAAGTGCTGCTGAGCCACGTGGGCAAATGAAGCAAGGAACTACAGCGCAGATGCAGGTGTCTCTGCATTTCAGTCCTGCAGAAGAACACAGAGAACTGCAGAATCTGAAGCTTTATTGTGTACATGAGGTGGGAAACAAAGCCATAAAAGAGGTTTACACCTTATTTTTCTGCTCAGAATACACAGCTTGGTTCCATTCCTGAAGGTGAGCAAATGTTGGTGAGTCATTTGTCAACCCACACAATCACAGAGGTTTTCACCGGCAGAGGTATATCCACAATTTACTCTTAAGAGGCTTTTAAGTAGCACAGTTACTGTCATGTACTGGAGCAGTTTCTGAACCATCCTCAAGTACAGTGATTTTAAACTAAACATCACAGCGTTTAGTAAATTAGCAACTTTCTGACCCAAGTTCTGTGGGACCACAAAACCCTATTTCTTGAGTACATCTAGCTTGGTATTTTTTATAAAAATTGATGCTTGGGCAAGATTTTTTTGAATACATTTGTTTTAGATAATAGGTTACATTGCACATGGCATTTTTCCAATCTGTGTATTATTTATTCAGCTTTCTAGCCCACAGTTGGCAAGAGAAACCTGGCAGAACACCTGGGAAATGATATCTTAGGATCAGACAAATTTAGGGACAATTGAGCTTTAAAAGACAGAAATAAGGCCATTATATTTTAAATGTGTTCTGTCAAAATTGGATTAATCAATTTTCATAAACAGATTTGCAATAGAAATTCCTGTTGTGAATTAGAAAGCATACATGTATTAGTAGCATCTCTCTCTGCTCCTCATTCCTAGGCCCAAGCAGCATCAGAATACTGAAATGCTACAAGTTTAGGTCCTGGTTTTCAAAACACTTAATTACGCAAGTGGTTCCATTAAGGAGGCACTTTCAGGTGGATTGTGTTGAATGCTTTTAACAATATGGGTTTGGTTTTGTTCTTTGCATCTGTAGAGGTAGGTGACACTGCCTCCTGGGTATCCTCACTGAGAACCCAGGAAGCTCAGGGAGATCCTATTTGGAAGCTTTGCACAGTTTTTCTCCAAGTTTTTCTTCTAACTGGGTGTTAGAATCAAGACACCTGAAGTGTTCTCCAGACACTGTGATCTCCACAAAAAAATGGACCGCAAACCCCAATGATTCACTAAATCCTTCATGTTCCCCATAGTACAATCTTTCATTTGTTCAAAGCTTTTGTGCTTTTCTAAAGTTCGAAGAGTAATGAACATTTTAATTTTTAATCACCCTTTAAAGAAAGCACTAAAAGTTCAAGACCAGACTCACACATTCTTCTAAACTCACAATAAACAGCTGCATACAGTCTTTTTAAAAATTTCCTTTTGTTTCAGAGCACTGCAATAACAAACCTCTCAGGAGACAGACAAAAATCTACTCGACTGCTTTAATCTCTGCCTGATGATTTAAAATTGTGTAAAGTGAATAGAAATAACTATGCTTCTGAGTCAGCAGAATTGCACATTCGCCTTGCACCAGCATCAATGCTGACACAAGGAAAAAGATTTAGAAAAATAAGGAACAAAACAGCCATAGGATTTTTTTTAATCTTGCTTTTCAGAAGAATGGGATCCAAGTCTCTATCCAAGCAGTTCTGCCTAAAAGTAGTCACAAACGGAGATTTCAATGTTACTATCCTTCCAAAGCGTATGGAAGGAGCATTCTTGTTCAAAAAAATGCTGCTCCTCCTCCCCATCCCTCAATCACACCGAATCTTATTTAGTCATGTAAATCTGAAGTTGTATTTTCCCACAAGGTGTCACCATATATTAACTTCACTGTAGGTCATTACCAAAAGAATTTATATTTTCAGTTTTTAAGATATAAAAAACCCATTCAGATTCTCTAGGTAGTACTAGAAACATTTATTAAAGTACATAATTTTATAATGAAATAGATACCATTAAAGAAAATTGCAATGGAGTAAAGCAACAGCTATTTTTTGAAGTCACATAAAAAATCAAGAAAATAATTTCCTATTTCTTTTGCTTACTAGAAAAACAACTTTGAAGCTTCCCAGGAAATTTTCTTCATTTCACCCATGTTCAGTGATCAGTTTCGTATTATGAACGCACCACATCAGTAATTCTCTCTCTTTCCTAAGCGTTGGATTTTGCAAGTAATAACCCTTGTATGTTAAAGGTACAATTTCAGCTCTGATCTTCTAAAGTGTTCTTTAGAGGTGAATCTGTGCTCGCATGGGGTCCCAGGAAAGCCAAATGCAGGGTCCTTGTGAATAAAAGAGCTTGCCCTTGCCCTTTCAATATTAAGGCTGAGGTACAGTTTGAATGACTTTATATTTCTGTTACCTGTTGTTTCTGTTCAATTGATTTGGACAGTAGAAGCAGAGAAGTCTTTATAAGTTACAGACAGTATTTTGCGACTAAGCATTTGTCCTCACCTGCTTAGCACTGTGGTGTCTGGATTAGAAACCATCATAAGACAAACATTTAAGTCCCCCAAACGCTCTTTCCCACATGCTCTGAAGTTTAATTAATTGCATTCACTGCAGTAAAATTCATTGGAACACATCTTTATTGGGGTGGGGGAAAGCGTAGTGTGATTTTGGTCCAAGCATCTTAGCAATCTGCCTGTTAAGTATATTTATTTTGCAAATAGTGTTGTTCATGCTCTTTGGACATTTGATTAGATGCCAAGATAGGGTGAATTGGTTGCATCCTTCCTCCATGCCTTGGTCCTTTCCTGTAAGAAAGACCCTACCAGACAGAGAGGCACTTTGCCCAGCTGTGTCCTTCTCTTCTCTTGGCACTGCCTCTAGAGCAGCCTGCATGCACTAGTTTGAGATAGGAACTTGATGCATAATAACAGGATTGCAGTGCCATAAACTGGATTTTAGTAACCTGATTTCTGCATAGCAAAAGGATTGAAAAGCAATGAGAAGTATTTCGTTGCTGTGTTGTACACAGTGGCAGCAGCATAGGAAAGCTGTTCAAAGAAAGGAGATGATGCTGTTCTTGCAGGTTACTTTTCACAACAGACCCATCCTGACAAGAATTCTGATGTCATTGGGTGAAAGAAGAGATATCATTTGGTATTTTATTTTGGTGTTTTAAAATAAGGCCCAGATTCTTAACCCAAACTGGTATTTGTGGCACAATCTAGGATTAATTTATAAAATAATTACAGAAAAAAATTGCCTACAATTTTTTTTCTATATTTCTAATATTCCACATTATATGTAAAAAGGTAGAGGAAAGTTTCTCATTAAAGCACTTGAAAATTTATGTCACTAATTCTTTAAAAATGACCAATCTTTTAAGTGGCTTTGAAGACTCCTGTTCCTGAAGGGAGTTTCCTTTTTCTCTTCCTTGTCAGTGCCAACTCCATACCGCACAGGCAGGTACGTTGTGTAACAAGGAGAGCACAGGTCTCACCTGCCTCTGGCTCCATCCCCAGGCAGGCAGTGTGCCACCATGCCCTGCTCTCATGGAGTATCATTTGAGCAGCAGGCATTTTCCCTTCCCGTGTAAACCTGGAGCATCATTGTCACTCCCACCCATCCTTATTTTCATCTGGGGTTTTGTTTCACTTGAACCAGCCTCTGTGCCTGGGCCACCAAGGTCGAGACCTCCCCTTATGCATTGCACACACACGTGCCCCACTGGAGAAGAAAGGCAATCTCAACGACTTGCCTGCGTTTCTTCTTACATAGAAAGGAGGGATCAGACCCAATGCTGGAGGAACATAAAAAGCCGAAAGCAGGTAGGCTGAAGCCTGGGACACAGCCTGCAAAAGCTGTCTCAGAAGGTGGCTTTTCAGAGGTGAGGGACAATGGTAGCATGGACCATATCAAGTACAGCGGCTACCAGATGTTAAAACAGAGCCAGGTCTCTATCCAGAGGCTTTATCCCTAGCAAAAGCTCAACCCAGAAAGACACACCAACACTTACACAATCCTGGTGCCACACAACCCCAGGCCCTGGTCAGAGCTGGGACCATCTCTCACATGCAGGTTTCAGTCTGGAGTGACAGCTTCTCAGATGACACCTGTCCTGTGGCTTGAAATTGCTTGATGAAATCAGAGCAAATCACACCAAAAGCATCAGCTTTCATAGAGAGGAAAGCCCCATGGGTGCACTGTGAGGTGGGAGCTGACTTCTCTGTGGGCATTGAGCTTGAACCTCCTGGGAGTGACTGGAGGTGTCAGGTGCCAGGGCCAGGTCCTCGCCCCATGCCACCCTCATTGCTCCACTGTCCCCATTTGCCCCTCCCTTCCCACTTGGACAGGTTCCTTGGTGAGGAAGCAGTGCCCAAAGGGGCTGCTTTTCACTCACAGAAGGTTGGGCTTGCCCCTGCATCTGGGGCTGAGCCCAGCCTAAGGGAGCAGGCGGTGTGATGGGAGACCCTTGCTGGCTGCTGTTAGCTTGGCTGATTGCAAGGCAGAGATCTTGCTCCCTCCCTCATCACCTTGCTCTTCCCCTGCATGCTCATTTTCTTGTATCATAAGGCCTTTTCTCAGCTAGACCTCTGACTCGCAGCCCTCCCTGAAGACCACAGAGGAGACTTGCCCGCTGCCTTTGGGGCTCAGTGCAAAATTGTCCCTCACCACACCTGCCCCTCTCAGCTGACACGTGTGTGCTGGGGCAAGCTGTGGAGAAGTAACCAAGCCACAGCCTTCTCAGTGCTGTAGCAGCATCCTTCTCCCCCAGAGCAAGAAGAGGCTGTGATGACACCTGGGGGTTTTGTCTTTTTTCCAGTGCTGCATCTGTAGCCACCCATCTCATGCGCTCAACCTGCAACCAGCAATGCAGTCCTACACCCTTCCTTGCATCTCTTGCTAGCTAAAGTGCTGCTGTCTTGGCCCTGGGGCATTTGATTTTCACTTTAAAATTACAGCTCTTGTCAGAAAAGCAAGAGTTCACCAGAGCTGGGAAGTCAAAATGAATCATTTTGGGTGCAAGACTGAGATACAAAGTTTCCACATGCACAGATAAGGGTGCTTGTCAGACACCTCTCAGCCCCAAAGCCTGAATGTCGGCTGGGCTGTACTGCATGCATGCAGAGATGTGTCAAGAAAGCGCAGAGAGATGAAAAGTGAAAATGAAAACGTTTTTAGTCACGCTAAGAAAGAAAGAGAAACCTCCATTTTTTCTTTTCACTGAAAGAAACACTTGTCTTTTCCAGGAGGTGGTTATCTGAGAGAATAACTAGAAAGGAAAATTAGAAAGGAAAACAGACTGGGAAGGCATGTTCGTATTTATGCATGAAATGTCAGGGCTACATTCCCTTAATCAAACAAATCACCAAGGGAAGAGCTACAGAGACCTTTTGGGTGACCCACCTAATAGATATGTCACCATTTGTAGAATTCAGCACAGAACTGCACAAAGCAAAGCTGATGTCCTGTGAGTGCCATCTCAGGAAGTGTTCAGCAGTTAGAGTTGCTTACATCATGGTTTTGTCACCAGTACAGTAACACAGGACATCTTTCTTTGCCCCAGTAACAGTAAAGCAATCAGTTCAGTTTTCTTCAAAAAGGAACCATTTAGTCCCCTTTGCAATATAGGTCACTCGAGAATCACTGAATGGGGAGCTGTCGTGATAGAAAAAGGATTCCCTTTGCAGAAGAGGTAAATAAATAGTTAATGTGGTATTTGATCTCACGGAACTGACAGAGTGAACAGGAAACCCAGTGGCTTTAGGTGGAGCTGGTCTCCTCTTTGGGTAGGAGATGACCTTTTTTCAGTCCCAGTTTCACTGCTCGTCTGAAAATATTCAAGTGCATGAAAAAAACCAATTCTTACTGGATACATTTTGGTCTTTGAAAATGCCACAGTGTCTACTTTAGTGCCTTTAGCAGTGGCATTTGTAATCAGGTAGTTCTGTATTTATCAAACATTGTTACTCTCAGGAAAGGGTAGAAGGTTCTTCACCACCAGAAGAGTTATTTCTTACTCGCATGCCCGTTCCTAGATTACTTCTTCTCAGCCACTGAAATAAAAACAAAATTCAGGTACCAAACTCAGAAGAGTTTTTCTGTGCTTTGACAACTCAGAGGTTTTGATTTACATCCTCTGTAAATCTTCTGAATGAATCACTGGACTGTGCTGAACCATAACCTGTCTTGGGCTCATTTTTGACAACGGCAAAGGCAGAGCCGGCCTTCTAATCTTCCACGATACCATTTCTCCAGTTAAATGCTGCATTTGCTCCATGAGTTAACGTCTTCACTGGTGGGTTGACCATCTGCCATTTGTTCTCCTCTTTCAGCTCTTCGCAGAAACACATGCCCAGCGAAGGGATCTAGGAAAGAAGTTACCAGTAGTATTATTAGCGGGGTCATTGCTTTGACACGGAAGAGAGGGCTTTGCTACGGAAGAGAGCACACCCTGAGACTGTTCTGGAAAGAGAGACTGGAACATTTTACCATTTCTGAAATGAACTAAAAACAGACTGGAGGCCTGTGGGGTGAAAGCTGAACTTGTGTCACCACCCCACATTCATACTTGGATTTGATGATCAAAATACGTTCGCTCCTTCTTACGCATTGACAGTGGTAGTAAAAATATATCTAAAGGCTGAATTTTCTGGTCAGTCATACCAGATCAGATGGTAAGGAAAACGGGGGTGAAGAATTCTGCCACTGGTGATAATACACCAACAAAGTAAGCCAAAACCCCCATGGTGACCTAATCTCAAACACAAGCCCCACTTGTGAAGCTGGCAAGAAAACCCTTCTCCACTTCATTCTGTGGATGAGCACCGAAGTTGTGAATTTACAGTGACTCAAAACCCACACCGCTTCTTAAGGAGCGACTCACTGGATGTAGCTGCAGGTTACACTCACACCACCATGGGGAGGGGAGGAAAGGCTCTTAGCCATGTTTCTAAAGGAAGGAGGCTAGCCTCAGGTAGAGAGGTTTGTCTTGTCTGTAGGTGTCACCTGGCATTGACTTTCCAGGGGAGCTGGACAGAAACCTTCTCCAAAGGCTTAGCTGCTAGTCACATACTGTTCGACAGGAGAAAATCCTTCTCTTGACCTCCAGTGCTTTGCTAAAACTACATGAGACCATGCCATTTGTAATGAGAAAGCTAATGTCATTGGTATTGGCACGCAGTTACATGCATATCTTGCTGTGTAAGCAGGCTCCTCACTAAAAGTATAATAAAACAAAAAGAAAGCTTCCTGCTGATAAAAAACCCCTTACCTTTCGTACCACCTGGGCAAAGTCACTGCTGTCTCTGGTGGGAAGCCCTATCAGAGGTCGGATGAAAGATACTAAGGAAGAACCATGGCCCACAATGAGGATGATACCTGACACACCAGAAAAAGCAAAGAAAATTAGTAAGGGAGCTGCAGCAATGTCAGGTTACCCATCAGCAGATGGGTATAAGGCTCTTTTGGTGCTGTTCATTTTTGCAGACCTCTTTGATAATGTGGAAGTGTGTATTGTGCTGGTCAGAAAAAATCTGGTGTGTTGTAGGTGTGCCAGCTAGTGAGAGAAAGCATTTGCTAGGAAAAGAGAAAAAAAAGCTTCCCAGAAAAGTAAATTGTCTTATGCTGAGCTACATCCCAATGTACAAAGACCAAGCAAAGAGTGTACTCTTGCATTTTAGTACTCTACTGTCTCCTATTTAATTTTGCTTTTTCATTTCTATCCCATAAATTGCATGTATTTTAATTTAGCATAGCCCAGGACAAGGACTAAGAGTCTAACTTAAGCTCTGTGCAGTACCAACAACTTCCGTTAAATGTGTTTCTGTTGGCAAATCTCTGCCAGTTGCTGTTACTGAAAGTGTCTGACAGGACACACAAAGATCTGAAACTTCTACCTTTGCTGGTGCAGGCAGCGATGATCTGTTTTATAACCGCAGAGCTTCTGCTTACAAATTCTTCGTAACTTTCCGACGGCACCAGAGAAGAGAGTGGGAAGTTACCCCTGGCAATAAAATCACAAATATATGTTAATCTAGATAAAAACTGAGACACTTGGCACCACTGAATGACTACACCAGAGAAAAGGCACTTCATTAAAGGGATATAGCTTTATTTACTGGCTTGGCTGACATACTGCTACCTCAGCTTGCATGGAGCATTAGCTTCCCCCACAGTCATTGCCATTAAATGTTATGGCTAAATCTCATAGCTCATAAAGCACCAGATGCAGGGAAAACCATGCTTTAATAAAACTTGTAGTTTACAGTGGAGATTATTTAAAGTAGGATTCATGCCTAAGAAAAGCTTAAGCTTTAAGCAATTCTGTCAGCAGGGACCGCTGCCCAGCTATGGATTGCAGATTTGCAGAGCTGCCCAGCTCTGCAGTTCTCACCAAGTTCAAACCAATGTGAGACACTGATGATTTGAATGCTCTCAAGATCTGGCATCTCATTGATAGGGTCTTTAACAAAGCAAATCAAAATCTACAACAGACGAGGCAATCGCAATACACCAATCCTAAGTATCTGAGCACTTCCACAGAGTCCAGGCATTCTTCTGCTTTTATATACTAGGGCTCTTCAGGAGCTGAATAAGTATTTTCCTGAAGCAGTAAGAGCCAGACCTTCAAACTGCTGCAAACCCGGGCAGCCCCACAAGACCAGTAGGGCCTGGGTTGAGGGACGCCATGCACCCTGCTCAAACCCATCCCAAGGCTCTGCAGCAGCTTCCAGGACACCAGCTCAGTCCAGCCGTGGGAAGGGGACTGGGGGCTGCCCCAGCCCAGTAGCAGTGGGGAAGAACCTGCAGAGCCCTCATGTGCGGGGGCTCGTGGTGCCAAGTGTGGGCAGCTGGGAACACCAGATTTCTGATGGTGGGAGACCCTAACAACTTTCCTAGAGCTGTGGGACAGGCAAAACAGGCAGCAGGGACCATAGTAATTTGCTGCCTCTCAGCAGGCTCCTGTCTTTGATACCAACCCTCTTAGCTGATGCTTGAATCAGGCCTTCTTGGCAACAGATTAAAACCTCCCCAAACTCACTTTCTATTTTTTATGTGATCCTCTTAATCTCTGGGGATGGGAAGCGTTTACTGCTATAGCTGGCAAATAGTTAGCCATGTGTTGTGATACAATACACGGTCTTAATTTATTTTCTTCAAGTAACTGCCCCCCCCTTGCCCTGATTTGATTGTCTCATTGTTCAGTGAATAGGCAGGATGAGATTAGATTAATAAATTGTAGTAAGGTATGGTATCACAGTGTACTTTCACAGGTGAGTCTTCAGTGCATTATGTCAGCACAAAGGGCAGAAGTAGAAAACAGGTGGTAAAACCGTGTGAAAGGCTCACGGTGGATCGTTAATCATAGCTCAAATTAGTCCTGGCTAGGTTGGACAAGTCTAGACTGGGGTATTCAAAACTAGTCTGCTTTTTGGCAGAGCTGCAAATTTTTTTTAATGCACTGTCCTGTTGGTACCTCAGTCCCTTCAGTATTGACCCTTTTACTAACCAGCCATCCTGCAGCAGAACTAAGCATCCCCAGCACTGGCCCAGGTGGTTTCCAGGCTAAGTAGCAACAGGAGTGCTCAGCCCAGGCCAAGGTCTTGGTGGGAGTGCTGTGTCCAGGTGTGAGTGCTACAGGGCAAGTGAGCTGAGGACCAACAAGTGAAAAATCCAGAAAGGAGCCGCGAGCAGGGGTCCAGAAAGCACAGCCAGCGAGGGAGGATGGGAGGAGTTCAGCTCAGGGGAGACTGAAGAAGGACACGATAGCAGTCTGAAAAAAGTTGTTGTGAAGAAGGGTCTGTCCTCCATGCAGAGGATGAAGAGGAAAGAAATAAGTGGCTTACACATGGCTGCCAGTTTTTAGCAGCAGGAATGGGAAAGGCAGAGTGTATCCTGCTTTGGGACAGGGAGCACATACCAACTCTGCTTCTGTGAAAGCGTGAGAGGAGGGAGAGGCAGAGTTAATCTCACCCAGATGTAGCTGCCTACCACTCAAGTGTCTGGCTAGGTCAACGGAGACAATTAAACCCCTTCAGAAGGCAATTCATGCTATCTTAAATGTCAGACGTAGTCTAAGATGGGAAAATCAGTCTTGGGAGCCCCTTCTTTCCACCAATGACAAGGCTGCCAGCAAAGAATCACAGCCTAGGCACCCAGCTCTTAGATGTCTGCAAGTGGTTGCAGCTAACCTCAAGGTGATTTCATCTCAGCACACAATGCATGGGCAGCAAATGTTTCAGCACCACTCACATTACCTCTTAGTGGCACTGGCAACAGGAGAATTTGGGTCAGGTCCACTGATGGCAGGCAATGATCAGGGACTTAACCTAGTTGAAGGTTGTCATTTGCAGTGGGTCAGTATGGTAAAAATCAGTCCCTGGGACCTAAGGATTTTGAACCCTGCATGCAACAGGAAGAAACTGGCATCATATGTGCAAGTTTATAGCTCATCCACCCTATTTTTGCCTGGACCTGATTGACCTGTGAGGGGTCTAAATCCAGTAGTTACCATTGCTTCAGAGCTTCCTCTTTGTACTTCCCACTGCTCTGCATTTGCACACTTTTTTTTTTTTTTTTTTTTTTAGGCAAGTGATTTTGTACCAAAACACCTAGGAAAAACAGTTTGTTGGTGGGAAAACACAGCAGAAAGCACTATGATCCAAGAAAATGAAGGATTTCATTCCTTCATACAATTTCAAATGAAGACACTTGCTTGGCTGTAAGAAATGCATTGAGACGTGAACAGTTTCCTTTCCCCCTTTCTTGTATATATGGGAAACCCCAGAGATACGCACTTTTATTAGCTGAGTAATATCCTGGATCTGGCTGTGCACTGTGAACACAGAGCAGCCTGGCTTGTGAGCAAGATGAGGAGCTAGATTGAATGGGAGGCTGATTTCCTGCCCTGCTGTGGTTTGCAAGTGCTCAGAAAGGGCATCACACACCCCACACACCCCTCCCCAAGTTATGAGGGCCCCAAAAAGTCCTTGCTGAGCATAGAACTTTAAGCAGTTCAAAACAAACCCCCTCCCGCATCCCTGACCAAATTTATCATGAACATCAATGATAGTAAAAGGCTGTCACCCTGCCTGCCTCCAAAACCAGAAGGGCAGCTGGTGCGTGTCAGGCTCACCTCTCTCTTCCCAGACCCTGCGTGGCTCTGTCCTGGGGTGCACGGGGGTGGCCCCTCACTTTCCCTTCCTCTTGTAGCTGTTGTTTCAGCGACACAAACCCGTGACATTTCAGTGTGGAGCTGTGCTCCTTGCCATCTCCCAGCCTGTGCTCACCCCCTGACGCCAGGCAGACCTCTTGCTGCTGCCCTGCAGACCCTCAACAAAGGGCTCACTGACTTCTCTGAAGCCACAACTTTTCATCGCTGAAAACCAGCACGTCATTTACCGGACAGGTTATTCTTCCCATTTCTAAACTGTGCTTCACATGAGCCAAAAGTAAAAAACAAATGGCTGTAACACAACTATGCTCATGCATGACAAATCGTGGGTCGGAGCCAGCAGATGAAGACAGCACCAAAGCATGGCTGGTCCTGCGCACAAGTATCAGATGTTTGTGCATGTGCAGGTGCACCCATGTGCTATATAGGCACATACTGCCAAGCGTGCACATGTGTCTCTGTGTCAGAGCAGCAAAGTTGACTCCTGTCACAAGACAGCTGACAACATAACATATTTTCGGAACAGATCATGCAGGCTTGACTTTGATCAGAATCACCCCATTTTTGCAATGTTTGTAATGGTTTATGACATTTAAAAAGGTGAGGAGATACTTTGGGGAAAAAAAACCCCACCAAAACTTCAACAGCTAGATATGGAGCAATTACCTGTAATTTGTATCTATTCTGTAAGATGCCTCTGCCAGTTCTGTCACAGTCATGAAGTTAGGAATTACTTTGCTTGTTTCCCACTTAGTCCATTCAAACAGTCCTGGTTCCACCCTGATTTTGATTTTTTGATCTAATTTAAGCCCTGCAAGAACAAGGAATATTTCTTAAGGAGAGAAAAGTACATTCAAAGTGTTACATTCAGGCTATACATTTTGCCTTGTTTGCTGTAATGCTTTCATTAATGAAAATAAATAACTTATTGTCAAGCAAAAGAGGATCATGTTGATTAAATGAAGCCACCATTATATTCTTGTCTGATTAATACTAAGGCACTACAAATTATTACATCACTTTTATTATTATCACCATCATTATTATTATTTCTGGAGCTCTCTTGTGATGATCTGCAAGGGACAGAAGAAAAGACCTCAGTAATGTTGCAGTCTGAGTAAACTTTAGACAGGAAAAGTTTTTACCATTTTTATATAACATTTTTCTCAGTGGTCCTCGGTGGGGCAATAAATTGCCCTACAGAGTTAGAAATGGAATTATCTTGTCAAGAGATACATTATTTTGTTGATAATTCTCAAGAGAGATTACTGAGTGTCACTAGTTCCCAGAAGAAATGCACTCCCATCGTAATTCTGAGGTAAACATGGTAATGAACTGTAAGCCTATGACAGACCTGTCCGAGCAGACAGGAGAGGGGAAAAAAAAAAAGAAAGGGAGAGGGAGAAAAAGGAAAGATTTTCTGCAATATGAAGGAATTACAATAGTTTGGCTTGCAAAGGCAAATGCTTTCAGGAGAAAGTTGTCTTCCCTGATTCACATACCTATCCTTTGGAGCACTGGAAACATCTGCTTTTTGGCTCAGAATGTTTTCTGGTAAAGGTGGCAGTGGTGATGAGCAGCTACTAATCTTGAATTCAACTGGATGTGAAACGTCTCTGTTTCATACAACATCAGATTCCATTTTAACTAGTGCCTACTAGAGTTAGTGGGATCGCACTCTGCAGACCATACATGTGGCAGTAGGTTTATTACTGCCTGTATTACCAACTAGACAAAACCATCTTGTCTTCCCTGCTTAAATATAGCAACAAATAACCACAAAGTCGTACATTTTAATTGCTCATCTCAGAGACTTCACAGAAGTTTCACAAAGATGTTTTCACTGTGGCAAAAGCACCTGGTCAGTTTTGCTGCCTTACCCTGCAGTACGTGTTGAGCTGTCTGTATGCAGCGGAGAGAGGGTGATGAGTACACGTAGCTGACTGTCACCTCCTGGTCCAGCAGAGCTTCCCCTGGATGGGAACAGCAAAATGAGTTACTCTTTTATCAATCATGACAGGTGAGAAACTAGTACGAAATACTTTCTGCAAAAAACAGCTTGGAGCTTTTCAGTTTCATTGACATGGGATACATTGACAGTTCCTTTCTATTCGTTTTTTCACACTGTTGGCTGACTGAGTTCACTAAAAAGCTCACTCTGGTGGCAATAGGAAGTTTAAAATGAGTGTTGGAGAGATAATTATAGAAGATTCACTCCAAATCTGCAAACAGCAATTAGGCGTTTGGCCGTCTCCACCTACCTGAATCATCAGACACAAGCATTCGCACCAGCCTTGCACTGTCACAGTCAGGCACGCTTGCTCAGGGAGCAGAAACGACGTCGTTTGGTGAATGAAATGAGTCAGACTAACCCATACAGTTCAGCTGCCAGGTACCTGTGATGAGGTGACCACACTGCTGACCATGAAGCTGTTTCCTCTGGCCAGCCCCTTCGCTCCTCACTGCCCATTCAGCAACAACTGCATATGACACTAATCTGCAGACAAGCAGCAGGGCATGGGTAGTGTTGCAGCTTATTTTTTTCAACTTTCTTTGCCAGGAACTGGCAGAATGGGTCCCAAAGATGAGCAACCAGCCATGCTCTCTGTTTTTCTGTTTAAGAAGATCTTGCAGTGGTTGCCCATAGAGGTGTTACCACAATGAGTGCTGCTAAAAAGTTTTTCTACTGCAAAACCAGTATGAGCTTTTGCAGATGATGAAAGCTTGCTTCCCAAACCCTTAAATTTGCAGTAGTATATTATCCAGCTTACCTATAAGCCTTGACTGGAAAATACCACAGCAAGATATAGGAGGATCATTTTCAAACTGCTTCACACTATCTTTCCGCTTCGGCAGGGTGGAAGGGAAGTTCAGATCTGCTCTGTAGTATTTTCCTGAAATGAGGTTGGACATTTTGCCACAGCACAAGGGAAGCAGCAGCTGAACACACAGATGGCATTTTGTTATAATGACTTCACTTCAACTGAATGGTTGGATGGCCGGTTCTGAAAACTCAGCTCAGAGCAGCATCTTGGCTGGCAAATGGAACAGGTCAAATCTCGTTCTCTGGCCATGAGGGCAAGTGATGAAGCAGGGCACCTGCCCAAGGAGCCAGTCTCTCTTCGCTCCACCTCAGACACCCACACTGTCTGTCCACTGGGGATGGACAGTGACCTGTGTTCTCCGCAAACCTCACCTGGAAGCCACCTGGGCAAAGGGGCACCGCCATCAGCTGAGACCACGCCAAGGAGACAGCGAATAACTAAGCAGTTCGGGGGATTGCGGGGCACTGCCTGAACTCAGATGCCTACAGGATCACTTCAGTACTGCAGACACAGTCAGTGTCTCTCTGATAAAAAAAACCTGCCTACAGGATCACTTCAGTACTGCAGACACAGTCAGTGTCTCTCTGATGAAAAAAATCTGCAGTGACTGCTATTATCTTAAAGAGATCACATTTTAAAGTCACAACACTGGCTTGGGAAATCACCTGTCCTAATAAAACAGCACCTTTTCTGCAAGCTCTGAACGAGCAAACGTGGGGGAGAGAGGGCAGGAAAGTGTGCAAATTCAGCTTTGTGGGGCTCACATGAAACAAAAATCTACTCCTTATGGATATTCTTTTACCATTGCCAAAATAACAAAAAACATTTCCACTGAAGAAAAATGAAAGCAATGAATAGGTTATGCAGCCAGAAGGTACCACCCTCATCATCCAGTGTGAATTTAGCACACTTAATATAGGAGATCTCCAGCGTAACAAAGGAGACTTTCAGCATAAAGCGCTCCCTTCTGAACTCCCATCTTCTTGTTGCCCTCCTTCCTCCTGACACATATTTCCCTCTTCTGGGTCTGTTTTCTTCACCTGAAAACATCCTTTTTTTGAGAGAGAGGGCCAACAAATTCAGCTTTTAATTTAGCTCAGTGCTGACATCTCATTTTCTCCATGGATTGCTCTTGCTGCTCTTCCCCAGGTTTGACTGGTGACATACTGTGACTGATGAACAGACCATGATTCTGACTCAAGCACAGAAACGTGGAGGGGTCTGCCAACCACCACCACCTTGTGTAACGAGCAGTAGAGATCTTGTGTTTTGTACATCTGTCAGCGAGACACACATCCATCAGTATGACAAGATCTTTGCCTGTTCCACAGCGTTTATCCAACATAAACAAGGAGGACTTTAGACCATTGCGAGCTAGTTATATGCAGGTCTAAGCAGTGCTGCATCTGACTGGCTACGTTACTCACTCTTTTGTGTCAGTGTTTACATTTACACATAGGAAATGGATTTTCTTGTACGCATTACTGGGGTTAATTGGTTTTGGTTCTGATTTGCTAAGATCCTCCCATTATCTTACTTACCATCTGCAGTCAAGCACTGCTGAAGCCAAGATTTGCCAAAGACTTGATCAACTCCTTCCCCGTGGCGCATCACCAGCACGCCTCTTCGCAGAGTGGCATTCTGAGACAGCTGTGTAAAAAGGGGTTTCATTATGATATTAAGTGTAACCTGCATGAGAAGTTTCGATTCCTGGATGCTGCCTGATGGAGGAAGGAACAGTGCCTGGGAGGTTTATAACAAGCACAGAGTGGGAAAAAAAGCTGCTGTAATAGATATCTGTCTTCAGGACAACAGGAAGCCTGACTGGCTTTCAACTGAAGACATAGGAAAGAGATCTCTGACCTTCATGGGCTACAGATTAGATTTTAATTCTGCGTTTACGCTAGTGAAAGGTAATGTTGATAACGGATCTTTTAATTCCAGCGTGGGAAAGAATTATAATTTTAAGGTATATCATATGGTTGATATAAACAGAGGAGGGAAACTAGCTAAAATTTAAATGGTAATGTTCTTTCCTACACCAAGACTAACACCAAGCTTGTTCTTCTTTTCCTAATGAAAACACTACTTCAACATTTTCATAGCTATATGGCTGAGTCAAAAGTGAACCCAAATCAGAGGCCACATTTTTATTCAGACTGCACGGAATTATAAATAAGTTTGAAGTAGTTTGGGCTTAGTATACAATGCACGTTAAATACAGATGAGAAGATAAGGAGGAACAGGTTAAAGACTTTAAAATTTTTTCAGCAGTAACCCATTGCAACATTACTGTGGCAACCCTGAGGTTAGCGATGTGTATCTGCAGCAGCAGAGAAGGGAATTCTTCAGAAGTGGTATGAGATTTGTATTCATGTATTCTACTAAACGCTATAGCATTTCTGCCATGAAACATGAATCAACTGCCACAAGATCAGAGTTTAAAACTAAGGTTTCGTGGTCTTGCTCTTCTGCTTTGGAGGAATCCAGAGGCTGGGGAAGCTCTAGACTGGAGACCTGCACATCTGCAAAACATTTTCTTCAGGCCACTTAGTGTCTCTGCCACAGAACTGAGCTAGACAAGAGCAATAAAGAGCCAGTGGAAGAATGTGTGGCTCTGACAGAAGTTTCTCTCTTACAATCACACACGCAGCATCCTGGGAGGCCCCAGGGTGGAAGTTCCCTCAAGGTGCCCTCATGTTTCTCTGATGTTAATACAAATGAACCTGGGGTTATCTCCCAGCACAGCAAGAAGAGAGGCTGTGGGGCCAGCAAGCCCAAAGGCGTTTCTGCAGCATGTCAGTGTGCCAGAAAGGACTGTCTTGGCATCCCTGACAGTCAAAGCCAATAAGGCAATGCACGTGCAAACGTGCCATAGGTAGAAAAAACTAAGTCATTTGTCTGGCCAGTCCTAACAGAATACTAGTGGAAAACCTGGTAAAAAAATGATACGTGTTGATTTTGAAACTGGGACAAAAACGTAATCCCATCAGTGCTGCCAACCTTTCAAGTGAGCTGTTCTCTTGCTGCATTTCTATGCAGTTAGTTGCATTAGCTATGTATCTAAAAATACAAAAGAAGATGAACCATTTAAATGTGCTAAGACATGGGACCACGTAAACCACCAAGGTGACATCCACAGAATCCGGGCATAAAGTAACAATGAACAACAAGCCTAATTCTGCTCTAGTTACTCTGCTGTGAACCCATATGAAAGTCAGAGGAAGTTGTGCCTCTGCGTCACTTGTCAGACATGTTACCGTATCTCTGCACAGCTTGCCCAGTAAGGTTTTGCACAGAGAAACCCAAGCAGAGAGCTCATACGTTGTGCTGTTATGACAGGAACGAAAAGGGTTTTATGAAAGAAAGCAAGAGTAATGTACATCATATACATTACAAAATATTTATGAGATATTATACCATACGATACGAGCATGTGTGTAGAATATATATGTGCATTACAACATAGCATAAAAATGTGAGGGAGAAAAAGGAAGATACTATTAAATTTACTAAATGCTTTTAGGTAACAATATATCTACACAAGCACATGGCAATGATAAGAAACGGAAAAAAACCCCTGTTACCTGAAGAGAAAGTACATTGCTTACACTCCTTGATGTACTAGGATTATGGACTTCTCCATTCAGCTTCACATTAGGTTCACTTTCAGTTTGGGTGAGGAATCTCGAAGCTGTTGCAAAAACATATTCCCTATAGACAGAGCAGAAGCAATACACACACACAGACAGATGGACACACAAAATAAAAGGGATTTTAAGTCATGATTTTGTCTACAGGCACATGCAAGTCAGGATTCATATTCCATTCAGGGATTTTTTGCACGCTTGCAATCCACTTCATCACTTTGCTCTTGAGTTAAAATATGCCCAGTAAAACTAAGTTTGAAATACTATGAACTGATGGCATGTTCAAGCAGGAAATACTAGTTGGTTGCCTCCTGTCTGCCTCTGAAAACTCAGCAAGTGCCCCTACACCTCCCTTCTTAGAAAAATCAGCTCTAATCTACAAGTAGCATCAGCTGTGCTGTCAGCTGCAGAGCAAAGTGCAGGAAGCCAGGCAGATGCCTGCTGATACAGGGTAAATCAACAAGATGAGGGTGGGCTCAAGGTGGTGGAGTAACCTTTGTGTGGTTTCATTTTAAGTTCACTTTGGAGGCTCTTGAAAGAAGAAGAAAGCAGTGAGCCAGGCTGAAGGCTCAGCCTGCCCAGCAGAGCGTGGTCTTTTAAAATTCATTAGGATGTCTAGGTTGTTCAAGAGCAAACAGGGGTCATCCCTTGAGCAGCTGAACTAATGAACTCTGGGTGTCTGTGGGTATGTCCCCTATCTCTTTTCTTTCAGAAGTCTCAGCATTCCACCCAGACACACAGGATCCTCTCCTCTGCCCATGCCTCGGCTCCCGGCTGGCAGCCCACAGCTCACACAAGGAGGAACACTGCCATAGCTCCGCAGCAGAAAAAGTGACTGATACAAAGCAACGCCCATGAAACCCCAACTCACCTGTGCTTAACCCACGTGTCCGACTCATTGGCCCTCTCAGTGTAGTTTTCGGGAAGAAAACCCCTGCAGCCAGTCCGATGTGAGGTCCCGATCACCCAGCCTTCACTCACGTCAGACTGCTGCGTCGGGTCAACATAGATAAAGTCCCCGGCATTGATCATGAGTTCATCAATGTTCTGGGGCTTGTACTGGAATAGGGCTCTCAGTGTCTGGGGGGAACACACAGCAAGGTCAGGCTGCTGCCCAGAGTCCACTGTGGACATGACATGACAGTTCAGGGGATGCTTCTTCAACTACTGAACACAGTGACCAGTACTATTTTCCAGTCTGTGATGTGCTGTTTAGTGGCACTTCGGCAGAGAAAAAGGAAGACGCTACCGCATTTGCAGTATGTGTAAAAATAGGCACTTGGTTTTCATAAAAATACTTTTTTCCTGTAACTAGTACAGGCTTACTTGAAAGCAAACGTGGCAGAAGTGCTATCAGCTATTTTTGTGCTTACTTGCAGCTCTCCTGCGTGTGACCAAAATCCAATATGAGACTTGTGACAAAGTGATATACTGAACTGGCTAAAAGATGTTGATCATTCCATAATTTAAATTTGGAAATGAGAACTGCGAAAGTGTTTACTGGTTTAAGTAAGAGTCTGTTAATCATCAGCAAGAACTGTGCCCGGCTCACTGATATTTAACCTGGACAGTTTTCATCATGGCTGGGACAATCAAGAAAACTAATTTTACATAATGGAACTTTACTGCAAAGCTGTGATCTGACAACTCTTAGCAAATATTCAAGCATCATTATTTCCTGTCTCTTTTATTTTCTCAAGTCATGGTAAGATTTTTTTCTGCTGAAGTTTGGAATTACACCTTGCTGACATGCAGGTCAAACAGCCATCCATAAAGGTATCTTCTACTGATTGATGAGAACAGTTTTTCAACCGAAAGAGGTGCTTGAAACAACAATGCTTTTTGAAACACTGTACTGTGCATGCACTGATTTTCTTCAGGAAATAAAAGGCAAGATGACTAGCAAAAAGTCATCATGGGTTCAAGAAAAAAATCTGATGACAGTACCTGGTAATGCACAAAACGCATGTCCCGTGAGTAGAGAGCAGCTACCCACTGGCAGGTCTCCCCTGGGTTAATGCATTTGGCCAGTTGTTCCAAAGTCTTCTGATGGTGAGGATAAAACTTGTGAGCCAAGGTAAGGTGGAGCTGCTTTTGGCAGGGCTTCACATGGCAATCTAGGAATGAAACAATCATATCACAACATAGAAGAAAAGGTAATTTAAAGCTCTTCTTGCTTTATCCTACATGTTTTGCATGATGCAGGAAAAACTCATAGTAATTAGTACCAGAGTAGATGATAGTTTTGCAGAATGTCATGGTTTTGATCATGCCAGAAAAAAATGAGCAGAGCTTGAACTCCTCTCCCAGTCTGAGATGTATTGAACTTAGTTCTGCCAGATGAAGCTATGCTGGGGCTGTGTCCCTTCAGTCTCTACTGGTGATGCAGTTTTCCTTCGCTGTCACTGGAGTGGGAATTAGGGCATATTTCTCAGGGATGCAGTTGGGCCATAGGATGGTGGGAATGGACGTCTGGGAATAGGGAATATTATATCCTTGCCCATCTTGGATATTCTGATCGATGGCCTATAAAGTTACACAGTCAACCATTTCAGCTTCTAGACAAAAGCACTGTCTCTTTGAAGTCTAAAACATGCTCCCCTAGCCACATTGTTTTCAAACCTGTAGGAGGAAAGGGTGCTTTCTGGCAGTAAAACATCAGCTAAGCTTCCCTGGAGACACAGGAAATGTTTTCAGTAGCATGCCTAAGCATTTGTGCTACAGCCTACCCATCTTCCCTGATGTTGGTCCTACCTGCCAGGGCTGAAGCCTCTGACGAGAATGCCAGAGCAAATTCTTTGAGGATATTTGCATGGCTGTCACCAATGAAGAAGCCAAGGTAGCTGGTGGATGAATGTAGTGAAAGGGAAATGGCTGGTGGAAAGCGCTGTAAAAAGCTGTTACCAACTCGCTTTAAGATGTCATACAATAATTCCACTTTCTGGTCTTCACACTGAAAGAAAACAGAGGAGGAGCAGGCTTTACCCACCGGCTCAACAGCCACTACCATAGCCTGTGTTACACAGCAGCACTAGAAAACAGTGCGGGCATTAGAATTCCTGAGAAAGACCTGCTAACTTGTCTGGGACTCCTGGTATTAAAATCTGTACTGTTGGGCAGTCCGATCTGCACAGTATCCTGGTGCTGTACGAGGAGATGGAGCATTCTACCAGGAGGTGTTATCTACTCTGGGTGGGAAAGAGCCAAAAGATTTTACCATCTGACAGGTGTGCAGTAACCTATCTGAAACGAGGCAGGGATCATGATTTTCCTCTTCTAAGTAAGAATCTGTGTTCTTATTATCCTACAGTCCTTAGCTGAAATTGCTCCTGGTAAAAGTTCAAGATCTCAGATGATGAGCAACATACCCAGCGAAATTCATAAGGCATCTTTGTCATTATGATCCTTAATGCTCTAATCACAGCAAATTAAAGGATTGAACAGAGCCATGCTTCCACAAAAGAGTGACAATTAAGCAATTTAAGAAGTGAAGAGACAAAGATGGAATTTGTGCCATTCAGCCAAAGACAGGAACATTATTGATGCTCCATTTCTGCCCTGCCTTGTTCTCTTCCACAGAGCTATTTGCTCCTTTCAGCCTTTATACTGGGCCAAGTTGCTGAAGGGGAAGAGCAAAAGAGAAGAAAGGAGCTCCTCCTCCTTCTTCTTCTTAGACAGTCTTTCTCTCTCAAGCATTTCTCAAGCCACAGGGAGGATGGATGCACCAAGGGGACACTGGGCAGACTGGGCTGGGCTGGGCTGGAGGTGGGATCCTGCACCAGGGCAAGTGCCGTACAGCAGGCTCCTCCAGGGCTGACAGGTCCAGCAGCTGCAAAAGGTGTGGGGAGTCAGGAAACAGGAGAGGGCCAGGTCAGGAGAAGGAGGTGGGAGCCAGGTCAGTGAGTCTGGCTTTCTGCCGGGGGGGCAGCCAGGTCAAGTCTTGCTGCCAGCCAAGGAACAGCAAAGAGCACCAGAGGGTGCATTTATCACTAGAAATATGGTACCTGAAATGGGGCTGAGATGTGCAATGTGAGGGTTCCCATTCAGTTGTCTCTTCCCGGGGCAGGTCTTTATAACTTGGCACCTTCCAAGAGCATGGCATTCATTACCAATAAATGACTTTCTGTTCTGTATAATTGTGATTAATAGCCACAGGGTACCATTCAATATTTTGCAACAAAACACTCTTATTTTCACTGTTTATACTTAGTGGCATGGTTTAGCATAGAAGTATGATTAACAGAGTAATTTTTGTCCAGCTGCTGTAGCTCACGTCTGTTTCAGTGCATTTCAGCGGCAGCATGTTCATGTGCTGCACCATCAACATGGAAAACTGGATTCCAGGTGGGTCCAGAGTTTTTCCAGATCAGTGGCTCTTTGGTGGTCTTTGCTGGTAGTGGCATCTATGCAGGAGAAGCAGCTCAGCTGGGAAGTTCTCTAGAGGGTTACCCAACATTCAGAAGGTCACCTAGGAGGGCAGTAACATCTCTAGAACCAGAACACAGCCCACCAGGAGTCCAGCTCAGGAGCCTAACTTCAATATTAAATTATTGACAAAGTGACTCAATGGCATTGCCGGACACCAGTTCGGCTTTCCTTGCTCCTTGAATCCCTGTGCATTCCCCTTCTCTCTTTTTCACAACATCCAAGATTCAATAGAAAATGTAAAGACTGGGACATACCACCATAGTGGTGACCTACTGGCTGGGGCTCTCTGGGGAAGGCAGGGGTTTCCTTGAGATTCCCATAGGGGTGATACCAAGGTTGACCATATCCTATGATAGCTCTGTCACCAGCGCACAGCTGGCTGAAGGCAGCCACTGCTGCCCTGGCCAGGAAGGTTTAACACCCTAGATCAATGCAGAAATGGCCACGATCTCTGAAGCCTGCCAATAGCTGCTTGTGGGGAGCAGTGATTCCTGCTGGATGGATGCTGGACATGTGTCACTCAGCTACCTCGAAGCATCCCACTGTCCCCAGCATCCAATTTTTAGGTATGCAAAGGCCCAAGTTGGGTAGCTAAAGTGGGTGGTGGGAAGAAAGCCTCCAGTGCCTATGCAGGGGCTGAATGCTCAAATATTAAGTATGTGTGGACCTGGGTCGTGTCAGTTTGATCACCAAGGAGAAGTTCTGGTGTAAGACAATGGCAGGTGGCCCAGTTTCACCAGTAATTGATATCTGAGCCTTGCACATCTTTTATTTCTTACCGTGAAGAAATCGCAGAGAGTGACGTGTGGAAAAATCTCATGGGCTCTGTTTTTCCCACACTGGCGCTTGCTCTCCTTCCAAAACTCTTGCAGGTGGTTATGCAAATGGCCAGTGGGACACAAGTAAAGAGCATACTCCTGAGGGATTGGGTCATCCAAAGAGGGATCGTTGCAGTGGGAGTGCAACCTGAAATCAAGAGCATATCACAGAGACTAAGTGTGTGCACCACTTAGTCTTGTGGCTGAAGGCATCCATAGTAGAGACCAAAACAAGGAAATACAAGATTGTTATTTTCTTACAAATGAAAAGCTAAAATAAAAGCTCCTTACAAATTTCCTCTCTAAAGTACTAACTAATGGGGAATGGAGATTTTTTTTCCTGCTTATTTTTTGTGTACTTTACATTTTATTATGTGCCTTCACTTCTTCCAATGTCTGAAAATGAAAGTCAGCAAAAAATATTTTTTTAGTTTTTTTGGAGTTATTTTTCCTTTTTCATGACTGGAAACAGAGGATTGGGGGAAGAAAGAGAATCAATGGGTAGAAAATGTTGAAGAATGACAAAATGAAAACTAACTGAAGATTAAAAAAATACCTAGAATGAGCTAGCCTTTTGATTCAGACCTAATAAAACCAAGTAAGGCAAATCAGGAAATGCACAAGCACAGGTCAGAAACTTGTATCCCATATGATGATATCCTTCACCTTCTTCTTCTTCACGTGCTGTATGTTTGACTTTGCAGCTGTTGGATTGGGAGTTGGATTCTTGGAAAGTGTGGTAGCATCCCTGGCAAAAAAAATTATTTGGGAAGAACATGCCATTCTGAAATGCCTCCTCTGGCTTTTCACAAAACAATAAAAAAGAAAAAAACAATCAATCAAACAAACAAAAAAAACCCCACCCAAAACACCCAAAAAGAGAAGAAAGTGCAAGAAAAGACGGGTTTTAATTTGAAGGTGGATTAAACAAAGAAATCAATTATCAGCACATGAATAACATGAATGCTGTGTGAGAGTCTTGATACAGGGATCAAGACTAAGAAGTAATTTTGATTCTAATTGTACCTCCGTCTGACCATCAGCCTTTCAGCTTATTTTATAATGAGTCTTTCTCAAGGGAAGAAGGTGGACTGTTTGCCTTCAGCCACTGCTGTTCAACCCCATGTTGTTACTGCATGTTTGTAACTGCAGCCATGGGTTACAGATATTTCCACTTCCTTCCTCCTTTCCTCTGGGAAGGAGAGTCCAGGTTCCCCCCTCGGGCCCTGTGCCCATTGCCCGTGGGTGCACACCATGAGGTGTGACTGCTGTGCCAAGGCAGGGAGGACATTTACCCCATGGGTGCCTCCGAGCACCTTCCTGGACATGCCTTGGTATGTGCTCACCATCCTGGCTCAGGGTTTGAGAATCCCTTGCAGAGGCAGTGACCAGATCTTGGTGGCCATGGCCATAAAAATCAGGAGGCTTGAAACTGAGGAGAAGGGTCTGCCCCAAACAGCAGGTCCCATGAACTGACTAACATCACTGTGGTGAAAGTAGCTGCTTCTGCCCCCAAGACTGCCCTTTCCTCCCCAGCCTTTCTGATTTACCCTGGACCTTCTGCTAATTGCCTCACTTGCCAGAATAAATAAAAATGCAATTATTTCTTTCTCAGTGTGAACTGAAATGAAAAAAAATTAACTCCGATGCAGGAGTTTTTATGGTAGCTATCTTCAAAACTGAGTGACAGAATCAGCACAGAAACAAGGATTTTTAGGCAGGTTTAATAAAATACTCCTTAGAAATCACAGGTACTTACCATTTTGCAGCATCTTCTATTGTCTTTTGTCCAGTAGCAGCCAAGGCTTTTTGCCTAGAAAAAAAACCACAACATGGATTCCTCAGACTAACAGAAAGAAAACTCCTAGAAAGTAAAGAACAGGCTTGCTGTGGTCATTGAGTCTTATTTTCCAGCAGTGACAGAACCTTTAACAACTAGGTTATTCCTGGCAAATATTAACGTTCTTGAAGCCCTCCAGATATTTTTTTCCACTGCAAGTCTTTAGTTCTTTCTTTCAGGACTGGTAACTTGTTCTCCCCACTGGATGTCTTCTTTTTGTGTTCTGTAGGTGTTTCCTTAACAGCCCAGCTGGCTATATGGATTTCCTTAGGGTTGGGTAAACCATACATCCACCCACTGTAAGAGCAGGGTTTGCTCGGTTCGTGGGGTAATGTTTTGGTTCAAGATGCCAGGCCCAAGCCCATACATGTAAACAAAGCAAAACAAACTTATATTGGAGTTTGAAAATGTGGATTGAGGATCTCCCATAGGCTAGCAGAGAGCCACACCTAAGCCACCAGTTCAGTCCAAGAAGAGAGACAATATCTCATGTTTCTCTCTGTTAATGCAACTGTCATTCTCTGGGATCGGATTTGATTAACATTTCCTTTTCTCACTAGAGCTGTGAAAATGCCAACTATGTACTTCACATGAATAAGTCTCTGTGGCTAAATGCTAGGTGATGGGTGAAGGACTCCAGTGTTTAAATAGCACCTGCATGCATGAACCCCATTTCCATCCCTGTCATCCACCTACAAACTTCTCAGAAGAGAAATGAAGGGGTAATAGAGACAGTGGACATGGAGGAGAACCTGCTAAATTACTTGGCATTTGTTCACCTCTTTCTTCCTCTCATGAGGCCATCCTTCCTGGACACTGGGTCCTGAGGGCACTGATTCATTTAGTCTTCTCACATTTTTATCCTCCCTCCATCCCTGTGACACCCGAGCATGCACCAGCAGTGCAATGACAGCATTAAGAGGAGGACTCAGGTTCATCCTTGGTGCTTTCTCCTAGCCTTCTGTCTTCTCTCTAATGCAAAACCTACACATGGGCTAGTTAAAAACATTTAAATGTGTACGTGCAACCATGTCTGGCTCTTTAGTAGGGGCTTAACATGGATAAGGGCTAACGTGAGTCTTTCTACTCAAGCTTTATCTTCTACCTTTCTTCTTTGTAAAGTAAATCAACTACCATGGCCAAATCAATGCAAACCCATGAACTAGCTGGTCTAAAACTAGCCTGTGTCCTCTGTGACTGAATACTACACATTTTCTTTCCATGCCTCTGCTGGCTTCCCCTTCTCCATCACATCAAACACGAACAACCTGTGTTTTTGTCATTCTCCCCATGCAGCCCTTCCTGCCATATCCTGTTGAAATGTCAGTGCCTGCCACTGCTCAGCTAATGATGCCAGACTTTGTTAACCACTTGTTACACCTCAAAGTGAGTGTTTTACTGCTTCATGCCATGCTGCCTCTCCCACTTGGAAAGAAGCTCTGGGCAAACAGAGCTTGACTTCAGCTTTTGCTTACCACAGGGCCTGTAAAATCATAAATGTAGTAAGACAAGAGAGACCTGAAACCATGGACTGTCACGCTGCTAAGTACTGTCTTTTGCTCCCTTGTGCTCCTTTCTGTGCCTGTTCCCACCTTTGGTTTCGTCATATGCATTGGCTGTAGGATGCTTCCCCGCAGGGTTTGTAGAGCCCTTAGGGTCAGGAGAGCATTAGGCTGTGACTAGAAATCCTGAGCTTCAAAGATTGAAAGTGAATACTGAAAGATAATGCACAGAATAAATTCTGCATATACCAGTTTCTCTCAGATAAAGACTAGGAATCAACCATTGAAAATCTTTATTAAAAACAGTGTCTTTACAGTGAGAATAAACTGGCTCTTCCCTAAAGCAGAAACTGCTGACACTGTTCAGTTCTGTGAAAGCACTGGGGAGGCCCATTTTATTGATCTGATGCTGGTCTTGATCCTCACATACGTGGTTTTCTTTTGTTGGGGAAATGTTGCTTTGGCATGCTGGTCCTACATTATGAAAGATTTTGTAATATTTCCACCCAGCCTCATTTTTCTTAGGCCAGGACATCTGAAAATAACAACTTTTCAGTGCTTTCATGTACAGTTCAATCCAGAAACTACAGAAACAGCTAAAAGGTTTTATAAAAACACAGTCAAGATTTTGAAGGTCTTAAAGTCAATGAAAGCAAATAGATTAAAACATAAAGTGCTTCTGGACATTTTATCATTTTATGCTGGTTTGCATAGTACTTCTGCCACTGCTTCTTGATTTTGACCTGGGAAGCACAAAGCCATCTCATTAATAGCAGAAAGTGTTTCAAAGTGGATTTGAAGAACATCAAATGCAGGACAAAAAAACTGAAAACTAGACATCACTTTGGGGTGACCTAACTTATAGTATTACTAGAGAAATGATGAGCCAGGTTTTCAGCTGCACAGCTAAAATTCTACGGTGCATAACTGGGAACAAGGAACCCACAGTTTCCTTGTAAGCTGTGCCCATTGTGTCTAAAGTTGATCCTCTAAACACAGCTGTTCCTAAAAAAGTAACACAGCACTTACAAATGAAGCCTTTTCAACTTGCTCAAGTTTTAGTCAAAAGGGAGAGATATTGCTCTACTTTCTAAAATATTTGTAGGGGAGGTTCTTTGACATTTAAATAAAAAAAATATTTTTTGAGTAGTTTGAACTAAGTGTCCATACTTGCCCTTCAGATGTTGGAAAATCCTCCCCAAAGTTTCCCTGTCCAACCAGAGCAATGTTTGGGGGAGGAGTGACCACCACATTTCTTTCTTATTAACTTGGTTAGTTGCCACCAGTTAATCTCTAATCCACTGAGGTTGCCAAGAATAGTGCCTCATTCTTTAATATTACGTTTTCCAGGTAGGACATGCTTTTGGAACAAGATCCTGATTCAAGAAAGGAAGAATAATTGACAGACTTATGTGGTATCCTGTTAAGGAAAGCTTGCTCTCTTAAAACAGTTTCCAGTGGCAAAATCCAGCAGGAGATCTTTGCCAAGCCTGAAAAAATCTTTGGAAAGAAGTTACATCCACATTTAACTCCCTTAGAGTAACAGTGATAGGCAGAAAAAGTGGAAAGAGGCTAAATCCCAGGAACAAACTATGGACGTCAATTTCTTAACACATTGTGAAGCCTCTCAATCTGAAGACACGCGAGGGCATGTGTCTTCAGATATACACAGTATTTATAAAAATGGATACAGGGCAGGTTGTTTTTGCAATGTGAGCAACACACACTGCTCTATAAGAAATTCAAAGCAAGATAGGTCTGATCCCTGCAGGGACATCGCTCCCAGGAAGCAGCATGCTCTCTTTATAAAAAACAGCAAGCTGCTGCTGCCAGGATCTGGTGAGAAATACCTCTTATATCTTGAATACTTCTTACTGTGCAAAGGCAGCTGAACACATTACTCACGCGATATGAGCTGGGAATCCTTTGGCAAGGAGAGACTCGAGGAGCACAGAGGTGCTTTTGCTCCTGTGCTTGTTGGACACCTTTGCATACAGCTGTGTCTCAGCCACCGCCATCTCCTCTGCTGTTCCCCTGACTGTGTGCTCAGTGCTGACAGAAAGTGGGAGGTGGGAGGAGGGTGCGAGGGAGGGAGGGAGTAAGAAAATGAGAGAGAAAGAGGCAGCTAAAATAAAAAACCTCAAACCTCTTGTGATCTTTTCTGACAAAAGCTGACATCCTGTTTTCGTAGCATCTACACCTCCGAATTTTTGTTTTAAGGTGGCTAAAAAAGCAAAAGGTACCTACAGGCTTTCCCATCCACCCCAGAAGAACAAGACTAGTAGTCCAAAGGTAAACACCATAGTCAGGGTGGACTTGCTGAAGGGTCTGAGATGGGGTCTTTTATCCTTTCACTTTAAATTGTCTTCTGAAAGCTGAGAAATCTACCTGGGTTGCTATTGCAGTGTGAGAGAGGCGACAGGGATGTCCTGCAGCATGTAAGAAGTTAGTTTGTAGGCCAAATGCTTTCCTTGTTTGGCTTGATTTTCCTGTCCTCCTGACCCTATCATACATAGCTCCTGCTTTGGTCTTCTCAGCCTAAGGTGATGAGCTGTGCAAGGCCAAATCCAATGTGCCATCTAGACATCATGCCCTGAGGCTGGGCTTGGAGCAGCTCAGGGTGGCACCAGGGACAAGCCTGTCCTTTCTGGTGGTGCCAGTCCCACCATGGGAGCCTTTGCAGAGCTGCACTAGCTAGTCCCCAGGGTTTCCAGCATGGACAGAGCAGACAAAATGGAGACAATATTCTCTGCTCTGGGCTGTCCTCACTGAAGGTGTTCCCCTGTGTTCCCCATTTCCATGGAAGGCTGCTGAAGGAGTGTCATAAGAGATCATGAACTCTTGATGTCATGGACTAGATGTGAACAGTTAACAGGATCATGATGTGGCGTCCTCTCCTCTGGAAGTGCCAGTTTCCATTATGCACAGCAGAGGAACTGAACAGCTTCCCTCATCACAGCCATGTTCCAGGAACATGGATTTTGTCAGGGAAAACCTTCATTTCTTCCCTGGCCTTTCAGGAGCCTTGTTTCACTTACACTGCTATGGTTTTTTGCTTCATCTCTCCTTCTCCTTGTTCCCTACAGCCTCCCCTCTGTCCTCTTTCTCTCTTCTTAGTAAAAAAAAGCCAAGCCAAATTCTTACTACTCTTGAGCATTTTATGAAGCTAAGCATATATTTTAATTTTCTAAATCCCAGAGTATGAATAAGTTGATACTTCAGAAAGAAGAGATACTGCTTTAGAAGCACTTCCAAAATATTGTGCAATATTGACTTATAAAAGTTATCCATAACTAGAACATGGGTCTTTAAGCATGCTCTTTTCTGCAAGCACACAGTGAAGGCTAAATCAAGTGAATGAAGACAAGGTGAGCCTGTGGGCCTTGTGTGCCAAAGAGATGAAGCACCTGGGGCTTCTGCCTTCCACCACCCACAGCTGCCTGCAGACTCCTCAGCTGCACGAGTTTTGATAAAAGACGAGCAAGCATGAGGCTGTGCAATTTGTGCTGCTCCTTTGCTGGGAGGTTACAGAAAGGTTTGCAAATGCTACAATATTACCTGATGCTCTTAGGCTAATTAAAAAGCGTGCTGAATTTTTATCTTCCCCTTTCCGTAGCCATGCCATCAGGGGCTACCTGATACCCTCACCAGGTTGAGTTACACGGGATGCTGCCGTAATGCCGCATGCGACAGATGACTGAACGGGCAGCTCAGTGAAAACCTTTCCAGAGCAGACTGGCTTAGCAACCTCAGAATTTCTTTTTGGTTTCTTTTGATAATGAAGAAGGAAAATAGTTTTGCTTTTAACTATGACTTCTCAGGAAGAGGTGAGTGAAACTTTGGGAGCATGTGATATCCTCTAAATAAATGCCACATCAGTGTTTAGCTTTTGTGTAGTGTACTTCACAATGCTGTTTTGTTTCCTGGTGGACAACTTATGCACCAGTTAGAAGGCTTTTTTTTTTTAATATTTAAAAATCATGCACAGTAAGTTGTCCTTTTCTCTGCCTTAAAGCTAGCAGATTCTATGTAAAATTTAATTTATGTTCATTGAAATGTATGTTAAATTTTTATCAAATGAAGGAGTAGAAACCCTATTGCAGTTGTTTGATGAAAAATGAAAAGATATTCCAGGTGACTTAAAGATATAGTGTCGTAGACAAAACATGTATTCTTCACCTAAGATGTGTCATTGTAAGCATTTTCTGGGACTGACTTTACAAACCCACCACTTCTACAGCTTACCAGCTCCACTGTCTTTAACAAACCTGGACCTATTTCACACCCCTGTGAGTTCAAATGTCTGATTCCTTTTGCCAGTGCCAGTGTGCAGAACTGGAGTCAGAAATTAGCATTTCAAATCTATTAACCTTGAATTCTAGCATAGCCCATTTTGATTCTTTTTCACTGTGTAGAAAGCGATCAAAGGTTTTATGAAGTAAAATTCAGTGGCCCCTGCATGAGGATCCTGTCAGGTGCTGTGTGGATGTCATACACTGTTTAGTCTTTCTCTTGTTTCCTATTGCAATTAAAGAACAGGGGACGGATTCACACCCCCAGTGTGAGTTATTAAAAGTAGCTATGGTGCTTAGACAAATTTAAACAAAAATTAACTTCACTAGTTTGCTGGTAAGTTTATTACAAGAGCTCCTCTCATGAACATTAGATACATAATGCACTGTGTCCAGCTCTGGAGTCCTCAGCACAGGAAAGACATGAACCTGTTGGAGCAGGTCCAGAGTTGGGCCACAAAAATGATTCCAGGGCTGGAGCACCTCTGCTATGAGGACAGGCTGAGAGAGTTGGGGTTGTTCAGCCTGGAGAAGAGAGGGCTCTGCAGAGACCTAATTGCGGCCCTTCAACGCTTAAAGGGGGCTTATAAGAAAGATGGGGACAGACTTTCTAAATAGGGCCTGTTGCAATAGGACGAGGGGTAATGGCTTTAAACTAAAAGGGGGTAGATTTAGACTAGGTATAAGAAAGACATTTTTTAAGTGAGGGTGGTGAAACACTGGAACAGGTCGCCCAGAGATGTAGCAGATGCCCCATCCCTGGAAACATTCAAAGTCAGGTTGGATGGGGCTCATTGCAGGGAGGGTTAGACTAGAATGACCTTTAAAGGTCCCTTCCAACCCAAACTATTCTATGATTCTATGATAACATTTTGCAAGGTGATTATCTTCTTTTTTTCTTCTTTTTTTTCTCCTGTTGAGACAGGTACAAGAGACAAGTCCCACTACTGGAAGTCTTGAAATCATCTCTGTTACAGACGACGAACCACCAGTGTCAGAAATTGAGTTTTCCTTCAAAAGATTTTTTTGCATACCACAAGCAAAAGTGGACCCCACTGCAGATGGATCTGGTAGGGACACTGCAGAGCTTTTTGATCTTTGTAATGTAAATGGATAATGTAGGTCTTTAGCCCTGCAAAATTATGCTTGCCCACTCAGTCAGAGAAAGGAATCACCTGGAGAAGAAACACAACCTCACTCCCCAGCCATGAGGTTTGCCAGCATATTAAGAGGTGGTGACACCTTGGCTGGCTTGCATATGTAAGCATTTTTCATAGCCAGATTATTCACACACTTCAGCCACATAGCAAATATTTGCTCACACTTCCCAGACACGTTTTTGAATGGCTTACTTGAAATTTTACCAACCTGGCATTTGGCCCACTAAAAAACCAAATATACAATACAGCCTTGGAGGGATAGCATGCACGTTTGCTGTTTCCCATAGGTTTCATGGCAAAAATAGCTTCAACAGAGGCAGGCTGAGCATCAAGGATGAAGATAGAGCAATTTAATTTTCTAGTCCATTAGCTACTACAGCTGTCTATTTTCTGGTCTATACTCCATTGCCAAAACCAGCTACTCAGCTGTTGCTGACAGTCTGTGTAGGCTGGGATTTTCTTATGAGTCTATAAGCCCTGGGAGACACTCCTCATTCTTGACTGATTATAAGTGTCTGGCAATCTCAAATTCAAAGCTTAAAGAATGATGAGAGTGAAGAGCAGCATGAATTAAAATTGAAGACAAGATTCTGTCAGTTCCAGTGTGTACCCAAGACCGAGCTGTGTATGCCATTTTCTCATAGTTTGCTCTTTGTATATCAGAATACGTATGAAACAAGTGAACTGTTGACAATACCACTATGTTGGGGTCAGCTATGGAGGTGGCTTGTTCGCAGGACTAGTCCAGTTCATGAAATATATTCAGCAATTACTAATGATGAATATTTTAACTTCAGAATCGTATTTTTTCATTGAGAACTCAATGCTCAGCCTTGAGCCATTGCTCAGACCTCTCCTTGTCTTTATAGCAAAATTTGGAACAGATCGCTGTTTTCCAGTACCAGTTTGGGGGTCCTGTTTTTTGCAAATTTAGCTTTCTATCACTTTCAGTTAACCTTACTTCCAAGTCCAAAAGGACCAGTCACTTTCCTCCTTTTTGTCTTGAACACCTATTTACTAGCTAGTCCTGCCTTTCTCTAATATCCCTGCTCCTGTTCAAATCTTTAGGCTCTGTTTCCATGCCTTTGCTACCCCAACTGTGCCGGAATGCACTGTGCATGTGACTTAGCTCCCTGGTGCATGAGACAGAGCTATGTGGCCTCTGGCCTCATCGCAGGATTTTTGTTGTCCCAGGCTCATCACTCAGAGCAGCATCCGGCTGGGGCTAACAGCTGGAGGGAGCACAGGGACTGTGGGCTTGGTACCGGCAAGAGTCAGGAGGCATCACAGATAGGAACGGTCATATGGAGGAGACTCAAACTAGCTTATTCTTCTGTACTTCCACTGAAAGAATTTATTAGTCCATTTGAGTGTTCTGAAGTCCTCAAAGATTATACCTGTATCCTGCACACAGGTTTGATTACACAAACAAACCAGGTCTGAATTTAATTTTTATTCTGGGACTCATGTTTTCAGGAAAGGTGTTTGTATACTTCTAAAGCTCACAGTGTGATGTAACCCATGAAAATAAAATGTAGAGCTCATATCCTTCATTGCATTGAGGCCACGCCAGGTGCTTTGTAAGAATGTGACTCAGACCACTTGTGGGGCAAATGCTGAAGGGATGTCTGAGAGCATCAGCCAGCCCCAAAGCACTTGGAGTGTTCTCAGCCCCTGAGTCAAGGGATCTGAACCCCTCCGGGTCAGGTCAGCTCATGAAATGTATATACTGCCATCTAGTTTAATGTTAGATAAATCTTTTTCATTGCAAACTCAAGCTGATTTAACTTCACAGAAGCTATCCTCTCTGTTTGGTTTCTAGGAGATATCGAACCACCTTCTGTGTGCCATGTTCTTCTCTCTCTAAAATACTTCCCATATATCTGTGGCTTATTCCTTGCAGTAATCCTAGCAGTTGCCATTGGCCTGGGTGGTGAGTACAATTAGTTATTCATTAAGTTCTCGCTTAACCATTCAAATGCTTAATTTTTCATGAGCCTTTTACTTAGAATGGAATTAAACTACTGCTGCGGCTTGTTTGATGAAATAAAAAATCTTGCTGATGTGATGGCTTTAAATTTTATTTACATGTAGGGATAAAACAGATCTGGCACTCATAAGAGGATTGGTGTAATATTTACAACGTGGGAACCTGCAGCTCCATGAAACCTTTCTCCAGTAAAACTTCACCGATTCCTCTCGGGTGGTGAGCTAAGAGTTTAGAAACTGAGGGAGGCTTCAGGTAGTGCACACCCTATTTTTGTCCTGTAATTCACTTTAAGTTAGTTGTCAGAGAATTAAAGAACTTTCCCCTATCATGAACAATTTCTGCAAAGGAAAAGAAAAGGCAGAATGAGTTTAGTTGTGACTGGGAAGTGTGACCTGTCCAGGTCTAGGTGCCAAATATGTTGATGCTAGAGCAGTACCTCCACACCTGCAACAGGGATAAGCTTGTGGGAGGTTGAGGCATCCCCTCAGGAAGAGAGCGCACTGACCGTATTTTGCAAGGGTCTACTTGCTTTGCTGCTGCTGGGCTGAGGCACCAGGCAGAAACTTGTCCTGGAGTGAAACATTAATTTGGTAGAGGGAGCTGAGAAGGAGTCAGCACAGACAGCAAGGCTGGCCAATCCTACGAGTCATTACTAATGGATGAGTTTAGCAGCACCGAGTAGCAACCTCCAGGTTGCATTTCAAAAGTTCCTAGAGTACAGGAGTTTTCTTTTCCTTAGTAAGAGAGAAATCTGGCCAGATAATGGAAGTCAGAAGTGTTAATTTAATATCAAAGTGTGTTTTCATCACCCTGTTTTCTCTCATTCTTGTTAGTCCAATACAACTGCATTGGGAAGTTTCGCTGCCGATCATCCTTTAAGTGTATCCAGAAATCAGCCAGGTGCAATGGTGTCTTCAACTGTAAAGAAGGGGAGGATGAGTACGGATGTGGTAATTCAAATTTGATTATAAATCCCTCCTACCTCCTCCTGTAGCATCTGGCACATTATCAAGAAATGCATGTTGTAAAGACTTCAGGTGAGACAAGAAAGATCGAGACTAATGTATTATCTAAATCACCACTTCAGAGGGGCAATCTCTCTGAGGTATTGATTTACAGCTTGTGAGAAATTAAACTGCTCTTAGGACAAATGTGATGACTGCTGAATATTGTTACTGCCGTATTGGGCATGTTTCTCCATTAGAAGTCTAGATGCTTTATGACTGCTAGCGTTTCCTCTGCCTGCAACATACACCATCACTGCGTTAAAGTGTGTGTATACAGCACTCTCTGTATTCACCAGCACACAGTTGCACTGTGTTGGTTCTGAAGATTGCAAAAGCCTAATATTAAGGGATGTGGGAACAGGAGAGATCAGCACTGCCTTTTGTGCATTGAGTATTGTGGAGTCTGCTGCTTCGTGTATAGAATGTATGGCCCCATGTCTGAGTTTCTCTCTGTAATGGTTTCAGGCGTCACAGGGACGTTTTAAATGGTCCCTTCCTGTCCTGTGCTATCGAAGATGACTATAGTGTTTGCAGCCACTGGAGGGAAAGGACTGTACTAGTATTAGTAAACAAAGTAACTGATTTTTAGATCAGTGCACTTGTAATTCTGACTCCTGTACCTACAGGTAAGGAGGCAGCACAAGTCTCCATCTGTGCCATATGAGGAATGAGCTTTTGGCCCCAGCTAACCCTGCACAATGCTTTCAACCTTTTGTGTGTTTTCCCCAGGGAGTCTTCAGGCCTCTGTGGAGCTTGTGGGCAATATGTCTGCTTTTCTTGTCTGCCTCTGTGCTTCCATAACACTGGCCTATGGGCCTGTAGGAAATCCCTGTCCAGCAGTGACCTCCCTTCTCTCTGGGCAGACCATGTAGATGTGCCGTTTTCCAGGTCCAGGTGCCTCCTGCTCATCCAGGGCTCTGCACCCTGGCAGCAGCTGTGGTGTGGGGCACAGGGGTGAGGAGGACATGGCGACATGCAGGACAAAGGGTGGTGGGTGGTGGCTCTGTACCTGGGCCTCCTGCAGTATTTCTCCATCGGTCTCTTGGCCAGGGGCCACCCAGCTTGCAGGGGAAGGGCTGTGCTGAGCAAAGCCTGGCTGGCACAGGGAAGGAATCCTTGGGACCTGAGCTCCTGACCTGTGCACCCCTCTTCTCCCCAGTCTTTACATGCTCATCAGCCCAGACATGCCAGCCCCATTTCAGAAAAGGGAAGCAGATAGGAAACTCTATGGAAGCTTGGAGATGTCTGCATGCAAGTGCACCCACCTCTCTGATTGCACTGTGCAGTGTAGGAGGTGCCAACCACCCTTCATCAGTTTTCTTGATTGTAGGTTTCCTTGGTGCCAAGCATCTGAAGCTCCAACTCACTGCAATGAGCAAAACTTGCTTTGGCTTGTCGGAGGGCAAGGCAGCCTTCTTTAATACAGATGGAGCTAGCATCCCCCATCCATTCCCATGAGCACGGACTTTTTCCTCCTGGCTCTTTTAGCTTGGTGTGCCTTGGTTCCCTTCCTTAAGGGGGGGTGGGGGTGGGGAGGGGGAGGGGGAAGCACAGAAAAAAATCTGTCAAAGCATCGAAGTAATGAAAAAGTCAAGCAGTAAAAACTCAGTGAGCCAAGAAATGTGTATGCCACATTTATCCACATGCTGCATGGACACTGTTGTGCACCTGTTGTGTACCCAATAGTTCTTCTTCACAACTCATGTTGTTCTTCTGGATCTCAAAGTCAGGTTGAGTGGCAAGAAAGCAGTGCTGCAGGTGTTCACTTCTGGGTCCTGGCGAACGGTCTGCTCTGATGACTGGAAAGAAGAGTATGGAAATACTACCTGCAAACACCTGGGTTTCTCAAGGTATGAACACAAAATGGAAGAAACTTTATTTGGCATTTTGAACAAACTCTGAAGTTTTCAGTCTTTCTAAAGAAACCTTGTATTAGACTGTGCTTTAAAAGAAAGAAAGACTTATCAATACACCTTTGTGAATTATATGGTTCAGGAGATTTGGGATGATGTGGGAAATAGTCCTGAATACTTGTGCACTGTTATGAATCCTCAGTGATGGCCAAATACAGTGGTTTGGTTAAATCTTCCCTATGGGGTGCAGGTGCCTGAATCCTACTCGTCTCTCTAGTAGCTTACAGCCTGTCAGAAAGGCTGTAAACATATGGAAAATGCTCAGATGTTTTTTATTCTCATTTCTTTTACTTTATCTGTAGGAAAATTGTATATATAATACATGTGATGACATCTGTTATGAGTTAAGAACCACCTCACAATCAGAGAATAACCTAGTAAGGTGGTTCTTACTGGATTGATCCCCTTCCTGAAAAAGGACCATTTGTTTCACAAACTTTCACACAATTAAGAAAGAATTTGAAGTTGTGGCTTGCAATGATGCTATGTTATTTCTTACAATGGCATCATTCTGATTTCTGCGCTTTATAGTTAACAGTATAAAGCTTCTTTTGAAGAAATTCTTGTGGCCTTTAGTACAAAATACATCTCAATTGTTCAATAAAAAAAAGAAAAGAAAAAATTACAAATTATTCATCCTCCCTGCTTCAAAACATAACTCTAGAAAAAGGATACAATGAGCTTGTTAGTACTTCAGGAAATGTGCCAACCAGTTACAATAAAAGCTTTATTGGAATACTAGAATTAAAATTTGCTTTCTCTGCCAGTTAAATTCCTTTCAGCATGTGTGACTTCCATGCATGATTATGGCAAAAATACATGCACGTGATAAGAAGCATTACTTGGGGAGGATAGGATTACTTTATCAAGTATCAGAATTCAATTATTGTGGTTGCTACAGTGGGTTTTCATTAGCAGAACCACTGAATTATTTAAACAGATTACTGAAATGCTGTCTGAGGAAGCTGTGTTTATGGTTTATTTGCAGTTACGTGAGTTCAGGTTACCTGCCCGTGGCTGCAGTTGAAAAACAGTTTCAAAGACATTTTGTATCCCTCAGCCACTGGTTATCAGCTGATCAAGTGACATCCCTGCACAATGCAACAAACCTCAGGTATGCCTCAGCGTGCTCATCCTGACAGAAAGCAAGCAATCAATAGAAGGAGAATTAGTAACGGTCTAAGACTGTTGCCTGTTTTTCAGGCATGTAGTACTTCATAAGTGGTTGATGGTGTTATGTGTCATAAACCAAGGTTCAGTAGCAGTCTTGCTGGAGTACAAATTAAGAGCCTGATCCAAGGCCCATTAAAGTCAACAAAGGCTTTAAAATGAGCTATTTGAAAAGCCTGTTTGTCCCGTGATTCCTTTTTTTGCAAATGGATAGGCACCAGGCGCTTATCTTTTCCCACTGTGAAGCGGTTTGTTTCAGTTTACAGATTCCCAGATATTTCCCAGTGGGTTTATGAACCCTTTATGGTCCATTTCTTCCTCCTGACAATTGCTTGTTTTTCTTAGTTACCTTTCACTGAGAAGCAAGCTATGGATCCAAGGAGACTACAGATCACATGTTGAAAATCACTGATAAGCCTCCCCTTGCCGAAGAGTGAACCGCTCTTCAGCAGGGCAGCATATGGTCTGCGGGCTCCTGATGGTATTTAAGCTCCTAACTTAAGTATTTCAGCTAAATGCCCTGAGTAGATTGGATGAGTACCTGACTTTGTACCTATTTCAGTATGTGAGTTACTTATATTTATGTGCACATAGCTGTACAGGAAGATGACACAATACTGAAAAATGTCCCAGTATTTGTGAATTGAAGCTAATACTGCACTGTCTTTTTGTCTTAGAGAGGAATGTACTTCTGGGAATGTGATCATCTTAAAGTGTTTGGGTAAGAATCAAGAAAAACGAAAATAAAATCAGAAACTGTCCTTCATCCACTGCATGGCAAGAGTTGAGTGAAATTGTGTACTCAGGGCATACTATAACACCGGTTTATCACACAAAAGAAAAACAATATTTATTATATAAAGCTTAAAAGAATTTCAGAAAGTGAGCATAGGCTGAAAGGGCAGACTGGGAACATCAGGTATCAGGAGCGTTTTGGTGAGAATGTAGTAGGAAGTAGATGTTTAAGGATCGGGAGTTGAACCCATGGACTGATAGTGTAATTCCAACCCTGCCATCTCAGCGGTGAATAGGAAATTCTGTCTTAACATTTGAGCTTTCACCCCACACCTCTCCGTATCAGCTAGTTCTCAGATTGGAATATGAAAAGGTCAAAAACCAGCATCAAAATAATCACTGGGGATAGGAGATGCTTCAGGTTGCCTATGTGGGCCCCTGGGACCCTGTATGTTTAAGAAGGGCAGAATGCTGGAGTTTACAGCTCAGCTGAGCACTACATCTGCAGGGGAGAAAACGTGAACCTCGCAGCCCCCATACAGGCTGCCAGGCACGATGCTTCAGGGATGGCAGGGAGGAGGAGAAACCTCTGGGAGCAGCCCCAGATGTGGGCCATGGGGATGGGGTTGGTTCTGCTGCAGAGACCTCCCAGCCTCAGCAAGTCTGGGAGCAGAGGGGCTGAAGGTGACCAAACCTCCGTGGACTGTAACCTTTGCTTTCTGGCAGCGTGCGGGACACGGGCCAGCTATGGACCACGGATTGTGGGGGGCAATGCATCCTCCCCCCGGCAATGGCCCTGGCAGGTCAGCCTGCAGTTTCACGGACACCACCTCTGCGGAGGGTCCGTCATCACCCCACGCTGGATCATCACAGCTGCCCACTGCGTCTACGAGTAAGTCCCTAAGTCATCTTGCTCGGGGTGTCCCACTGGCCCTGCTTGCAGCGGGTCTGTATGGGGGGCCACTGCAGTGGAGGGCTAATGCACTGTGATTTCTCTTCAAAATGAACTGAAGGAGAGATCGGGTTATCCTTATTTCATGGGCTTGCTCAATAACATTTAAGCCATCTCTCTCTCTCCTTGCATGAGTGCAAGTCTTTACTGAAAAAAAAGTCTCCCCAAGAAGTGATCCAAATCAGGGCCCCCAGTTTTCAGATAACCTGGGCACTCCCAGCTTCCTGGGAAAGCAGCTTAAAATATTTAAGCACCAGATTTTAGGTATCCCAATCTGCAATTTCTGTACATTGTGTGTGAGTTAACAGCTCAGGAGGAATTTGGGCTTGGCTGCTCTGGTAATTTGGAGCTCCAAAATAAATTACACTAATCCTTTTCCAGTTGTGGTAGGTAGTGAATTGTGCCGTGCTTAGTGCCCTTTACCACATACTGTTCCTTTTTATGCTGTTGAAGCAGTCTTTCAGTTGTAAGTAGATGCTAAAACAGTTATTTCCACTCCTATCCTTTGCGTTGTTATAAACACAGCCTTCTCTCTTATTTATAATGAGTTGTCTGTTTATGGCCAATAGTGCAGGACAGCTCTTCTCACTCTTACAAACTCGAGCTCACTTTCACCAAAGACATTTAGACAGCTAAAATGGGATTTTTCTGACCACTTCTAGGCACCCACAATACCCGCCTGCTTCTGATCAAGTCCTGTAGGATGCTTTTATACCCAGTAGCAAGAAGAGATGGGACAGATGAATCCCACCCCTAGATCCTATGCAGATTCCAGTCTTGCCACAAAAACAATTACTCGGGGAATTAAGCATTTTAGGACTTTTGTCCTTAGCTCCATCCCACAACCCAGTTGGCTGTGGTGTGTTCAAAGGCTGATGCAGGATGGGAGCTGGCAACACAACCCACATGCCTGAAGCCTTTTCCCAGCACTGCTGCCAGCCCATTGCTAGCCCTGTGGGGTGAGGCCAGAAGAGGAGCTGCTCATGTGCCGCAGGCTGAAAGATGTGGCTGCTTATGAACTGGGGGCAGAAGCACCTTCCATAAGTGCTGCTGATCTAGCCAGATGGCTGAGCACAAGGGTGCCAAGCAGCAGCATTGACTGCTGTGGGGTCACCCAGGAGGACAGACAGGTAGGCCAGTGCAAAACTCGTATATTTGTAGAAAACTACAGAGGTAAAATACAAGTGACCCAGTGTGTTACTAAGATCAGTCACTCATTCTACATTTTTTGCAATAGATGCAAAACATAGCCAATATTAACATAGGTAAGCAACTACAGCAGACTGTAGGCATTTGCCTGTGGAGCCTTACAAGGCTCATAAGCTCAGAGGACAACTAGAAAACCTGAGATTTTTCTTTAAGATTTTTCACTCTCTCCTACCTCTTCGTTTCAGCCTTTACTTGCCGAGCTCGTGGAGTGTGCAGGTTGGTTTTGTGACTCATCAAGACACCCAGGTTCACCCATATTCAGTGGAAAAAATTATATACCATCGAAATTACAAACCCAAGACAATGGGAAATGATATAGCACTGATGAAACTGGCAGCACCACTTGCTCTCAATGGTAAATCTTTCTGTTAGCTTTCAATTGACTTTCTCATCTTTCTAGCTAAAAGTGGGAAGGGTCTTTCCTAGTACAGACAGGGAAATTTCTGTTGGCACCCTACGCCTGACCTAGAACTGTCAAGTGGATCCCCACTGCCTCTAAAAGCAATGAGAGATGTGCAGCACAGATGTAGCCAGTCTGCAGTTGTGATGGCAAGGCAGTGATGCCTGTTCAGACCGCATCAGCAGAAACCCCTCAGCCTCAGTATCAGGAACTCCTCTGTACTCTATACCCGAGCACAGAGAACAACAATTTGGTCGTAGGGCTCTGCAAAGTATTCCCAGTCCATTCAATTACTGAAAGAATTTAATAATAGGCAAACATTAACATTATCATTTCTAAATATTTTCCCTATCTCTAAAATAAATACCCCACCTCATTTTACTTGGAGGTCACAGAGATTTTTATTGTGCCCTTTCTGTGGGTATGGGGGAGATCCAGCAGTGTCCAAAGCTGAAAATCAAGCTTAAATTTCAAAGAGAAGAAAAGGTAATTAAAATATAATTATGCTTTTAAATGAAAATGACTTTTATTTTCTCAGCAGAATGCTACCTACAGCTGACACAGTTAGTGAATTGAAATGGCGTATAATAGTATGAATTTAAATGACCACCTGCCAATACCTTCTAATGACTGTGAGCTCTTTGCAAGGGGGAGCTGGTGCTCTCTGTGAATCTAGATTGTCAGTTCCTAAATAAATTCTCTTGAAACACTTCAAACTTCCACTTTGAATTAGCATTAAGCTTGGTCTTGCTTTGTTTTATGTCTCAGCTAGAGCTGTTTTCTTTTGCTCAGGGATAAGTTTGGGAGGTTGTCAAGAACAGTAATGGCTCCATCCCTGAGCGAGACACCTGCTATGCCTGGGAGGCTGGGGCAGCCCAGGGGGCTTGGAGGTTCCAGGCTGGGGGCTTGATGCTTTGAGCTGGGGTCATTGCACTGTGGAGAACTGAACCGCTAGGAATTACCCAGTAATACCTTGCATCTTCCCTCCCTTTGCTCAGTGCCAGCTCATCTTGACACGTCACGGTTTGTCCCTGCAAGCATCAAACACTGACCGTATTGCACGGTATTCAGTGCCCCAGAGCGCAAAGGCACTGAAAGTCTATGAGCCAGTGGGTTGGAAGCAAAAAGCAGCCCAGACCTCTGGTTGCCCTTTCAGAAGAGCGCAGGGATGTGCACACACGGCTCTTTGTACATGCCATTCCACACCATCTGTTAGGAGGTGCCATACAGTTGTGCCGTTTCTTTGCCCAGGCAGGGTGTTGTGGGGCCTCTGATCTGCCCATCCGCTGCATATGCGGTGCATTGCTTGTTGCTCATTCTTCAGTTCATTGACCTGCCAACACCTCCTTCTGTTGCTTCACACTTGAAACTAACGAGCCCTAGTGTAGGTACCGTTTCAAACCCAAGGTATTTGCCACAAGGCAAAAGACCTGCAGACCTGCCAGGCTATTTATGTGGGGACTGGGTCGTGTTCAGAACAAGTCCACTGCAAGACAAGTCCTCAGGCTTTACTGAGGCATACCATTTTTTGCTAAATTTGAAAAGTGATTCTTTCTTCCCTCTCTTTTATTTTTGGTTTGTTTGTCTTTTTTTTTTTAATAGGTCACATAGAGCCAATTTGTCTGCCTAACTTTGGCGAACACTTCCCAGCAGGGAAAATGTGTTGGATATCAGGATGGGGAGCAACTGTAGAAGGAGGTATTTAAACTGGTCTCCTGTTGATTACACTACATGAAAACATCTCACATACAGGAAATACAGGATTTGGCTGGAGCATTGTTCAACATTAAATTTTCTGGAATATCTTGGGGAGGAAAGAAGACATATTCCTAAGTATTATGCTCACTCTGAACTGCAAAAGTGCTATACAAACCCGCTTCACAAGGAATGGATAGGTACACCCTGTGAAAAGGCTGAAAATGACATGTAGACAGCAACACTGTTCACAATGTTGTACTCAGCCTCAGTTAAACAGGCTGTGTCCTTTATGACTTTGAGCGCAGAAAGCACAGCATGATTGCAAGAATCAATCCTCCATTTTTCCAGAGAAAGCATGTATGCATTTTCAGTCAGGTTGGATGATGTAGAAATTGCATCTGTGAATAATGTCACAAAGAAAAGGTCATTTATATATATATATATTTACCATTACTCACAGGTCGTGTTAATCAATAATATATACTGAATCACTTTCATGACAAAATGCTTGAATTGTCATGTCATTGTTTTTAATTATTCTTCCTTCATCTCACTCAACATGTTCTTGTTCAAAGAACAAGAACAGCATGTTATCTGACCTACAGCTAGTTTTAGCAAAAGGTGGGGAAAAAATGAAAGTAAGATTTACTGCATAAAGTGTCAGCTATATATTGACAATGGACTGTGCACATACTCCCATTTGTAGAAATGATCCATTCAGATTCCAAATAAGATAAAATAAATATTTATAAAATAAATCAGATCTTTGCAGATCATGTGTTGACTAACAGAACAGGCAATAAATTAGAAACAAATTTTGGCACTAGTATTGAAGATAGTGTCCTACTAGTTTTAAGTTCATTTGTGTCATTAATTGTCTAGTTTGAAGTAGAAACGTATAATGTACAGCTTTATACTATATATATACTGTGATAATCCAGAGCTCTACAGAGATACCAGTTACTGGATTCCGGAAGCGATGAGACAGCTGCCTTACTTTATTGTCATTTTAACTGTATTTCTTTTGCCCTTGCTTGCCGATTCTTCACATACTGAAACATTTTATGTTTATAATTAGAAATTAGTTTCAAGGATGTAGAGGTTTTTTCTTCTTTTTTTTTTTTGTTGTTGTTGGTTGTTTTTTTAACAGGTGATACATCTGACACCATGAATTATGCAGGTGTTCCTCTGATTTCTAATGCAATTTGCAATCACAGGGATGTCTACGGTGGAATCATAACTTCTTCAATGCTTTGTGCTGGTTTCCTAAAGGGAGGGGTAGACACCTGCCAGGTATGGAAGTTTCCAAACTTCAGCTGTGCTCATTAACAGCAGCAATGGAAAAACATGAGTAATAAGTTATCAGAAGGCACTCCCAGGCTTTTCTTGGGCAAACATTTGGGTTTGTGCCATTTCCTGTTTACCATGAGTATCGATCACTGACTGTGTATGCATTCATATGCTACAATTCCCTTCTTATATTTCTTCTGTGGGACCATATCTACTATTTCTGAAGCCAAATTTACTTAAGACATTTTTAAATTTCTTGCATGCGCTAGAGCACAGTGCCATCCTTTCTTTGCCCTGGCTGTGGCCTCTGCACTGCACTGAATGGCACTGCACGGTGAGCAGCTCTGGAGACTTGCAAGGTGTAGAAACTTTATGGTGAAAAGCAGGCAAAGCATATATCAAGAAAGAAGCAGAAGCATGTGATTTTGGAGACAGTAGAGTGAGGCAGGGGAAGAAAGAAAGGGAGAGGTGTCTGAGTAACTCAGAGGACTGGTAATGACTCTGGGGGAGAGGGGTTCATAGCAGTGATGGATCAGAGGATCCTTTGCAATGTGCAGTGGTGATGATTCAAAATCACTCCCAGAGTCATGATGGTGCCCACTTTGTGCAAGGTCTCATCCACAAACGCACTGATGTGAACTCACCTAGCTAGTAATGGAGCAAGGGCTGAGGAGGAGCTTCATGTTTGCTTAGTCCCTATTATGCATGGGACAAGACAAAGCAAAGGCATTAGTTACACAGATCTTCATTTAAGCCCCTGTTTGCACATGTACTCAGCAATGTACCCAGTATGTCAGTATGCCTGGGAGAGCTGCCCAAAGGCAGCATGCTCAGCATACTGCTCCAAGTGACAAAACGAGCCCTACTCACCAAAGGCAGAGGCTTGTTCCAAATTCCACCTTTTTTCATTGTGCTCCCTCTGATGCTCATAGGGCAGGGAACTGCCCCAGCAAATTAAATTGAGAGTTTCCAGTACTTTGATGTGAGTCAGCTGAGTCTCAAATCTGCTTAGCAAAGTGTCTGGGAAGGGGCAGAAAAGCAGTGTGCGAGACTGCAGGCAGGAGCAGGCAGGAAAGGGGGTGGGGTACAAGCTTCTTGTTGTGACCCTGGGCTCGGCTCAGCTCAGCTCAGCAGCCAGGAGCAGTGGGGAGAGACCAAGACAACGGCATGGAGACTGCAGGTTAGCGATGCCCTGCCTGCAGGACAGGCACACTCCCCAGCACCTAAATGTTGTTTAATAGCAGGCTTCAAAGTTGCTTCTGTTGTACTGTGCTGCTACCTGGGGAAAGAAAAATATGACCAATACATGCCTCCAAGAAGCCTCCAACTTCTGCCATAGCATATGCTTTTCCCAGACCCAAAAGAGAGCAGAAACAGGAGATGCTGAATTACTGGACTATGCCTTTCTCCCTGCCCCCTTAAATAGATGTTCCCCTCCTTTTCTGGGGCGCTGACATTTGTTTTAATTCTTTGTCCTCCAGGGAGATAGTGGGGGCCCTTTAGCATGTGAAGATATGAGCATCTGGAAGTTGGTGGGGACCACCAGCTTTGGAGTGGGCTGTGCAGAAAAGAACAAGCCAGGCGTCTACAGCCGAACCACCTCCTTCCTGGACTGGATCCATGAACAGATGGAGGTCTGGTTTTGCCCTGTCTCTCCATCTCGGGTTGTTGCTTTGCTCCACCTGTGCCACGCAGGGTTTAGCTCATATTTGTCACAGCTGAGTCATGTCATATGAACACATTTGACCCAAGGACATGTCTGGGGACCAGTGCAGGTCTGCGGGCAGAGCAGAGTGCAGGAGTCTTAGAGAGATGCAGGGGGCACTGGAGCAGGGGTAGAGAGGGGAGAGGAGCATGGGAGTGACTGGGGAGGGGGCCTGGAGGCACAGAGCAGGGAGCAGGGAGGTGTGAAAGGGCTGAGTAAGGAGATGGGGAGCAAGGGAAGAGATGCTAGGGGACTTTACCTGAAGCCATGAGGCTGCTACAAAAAAGCCTGGAGAGTGGAAGCTGAGAGGGCCAAAGAAATTGGTGACGGGGGGAGACAGCATTGGCTTGAAGGAGAGGAGAGCGGAGGCAAGGAGGTGGGGGGATGCTGCAGCCACCTTCACCTGACCGACAATGGCCCACTCGTTCTCCAGAGGCCAGGTCCTCTGCTGCCGGCACCCCTCCAGTGCTGCCAGGGAGGTGCTGGGTTCAGTCAGCTGAGCAGAGCGAGTCGTTGTGTTTCAGGCGGACTCCCAGGCAGGGGTTTGTTGCCTAAGCAGAGCCATCTAGAGACATTTTAGAGACCCCAGGCTGTCCCACTGGCTCACTGGTGTCCCTGCAGAAGGGTAAAGACTTTCAGGAGGATACAAATGTTTTGCTAAAGGTTGTCTCCTGTGAGTGCAAAGAGAAGTTTTTTATTGCTTTCCACTACGTGGTGAAAATTAGTCGATGTCCTTTCCCAAGATGTTTCTTGAACATTGTGAACAGAATTTCTGCTGCCTCCATTTTGGCCAGCTCTCCCACTAGGGAGGAAGCAAAAAGTTTATAGCACTAGGGGGAGTACCAGTGACCTACATACATTACTGTATGAGAAGTATTAATACTTCAACTATTAAATCTGAATAGAAATAAAAGGTTCCCACCCCTGGGGGAAAAAAAAAAACAAACCCAAACAAAAAAACCCAAAAAAACAGCAAGGGAAAAACCAAGAGGAAACAAAATAACCCATTTCAAAGCGTACTCATCTCCCTGCATACATGTGTTCCATGCATGCAGTATCTACCACTGTTACTAACGTATTCCTCCATCCCCTGTAACCATATTCCTTGATGAGTCTTACATGCCTGTATCAGCTCGTGCAAGGCTGAGAACCAGTGGAGTGCTGAAAGAAGCTGATGGCATTTGCTCAAGTTCACAGTGCACACAATGGGAATAGGACCACAGCTCTTTTGTTGAGGTGGTCTGATATTCTGAAGAACTTCAGCTGGCAGAACTGGCTTCAGCAGCCCTGCGATTCCTTTGGCGACCCTAGTACAAGAGGGAGAAAAAAAATCAGAGTTCTGATTGTGTTGAACCCTTTCAGAGTTCAGTAGGCAGCAACATGAGCATTTGAATAGATGCATAACTGGTTTTGCTTCCCAGAGAGAAGAACTGCAGACCTGAGGAGAATGGCAGCGTGCTGGGCTTCTGAAAACCCACATCATGCTTTGGCCCCATAGAAGGACCCACCACACTCTTCCGGACACCTGCTCTGAGCTTTGTACCTTCACAGACTACTTTTTACTATTTCCTATTGGTATTGGTAACTGTACTTACTGAAAACTGTTGCACATTTAGCCTCTTTTGGATGGAAGAGGCAGCTGGGTGCAGGATGATGGGCATGTGTATTTACTGTCAGCTACATGTGTAGAAAAAGTGCTAAGACTGATAACGTGGGAAGCTATCACAATGAAGTTTTGCAGGCACCATGAGTAAAAGACTAAAGCAACTTCAGATCAGGTTGCTAGCTAATATTTTAGTACTTACCTTCCAAGAACCAGAGACAAAAAGACTTTTTTCCTGAAAGTATTCATATATAAAGTCCATGCTCTGTTGCACCACCAGAAGCAGCTTGCTTTGAAGTCATAAAGCAGGCAGGAAGCAAGCAGTTGGCAATTTTGGCAAGCATTTGGCAAGTATGTTCAATTCTTGTTAGGAAAAATCCCTGGATTCAAATCTTACATCGTGTGGCTGTGAACAAAGTCCTTAAAAACTGAATTCTTAGGTCTGTTCTTGTGGTAAATAGCTCTGAAATGAGCTACACACAGGTTGTAACTTTACTGAAAAATTCTGAGATTACTGAACAGTCTGAAAGCGAAAAGGAGCTTCTTTACTGCCTTTCAATAAGCTAGAGAGTCAAAATCATTGCTGTATCTATGATGCACCATGCGGCGCAACAGCCATTGAATATCCCCAAGCTCACATCATGTAGTGCAGTTCACCAAGGCACTCGTGCTCAGTCACCTTCCCTGTTTTCCCTCCCTTTCTCTGCAGACAGGGCAATACAGAATCTGCCCTCTTTGCATCTATTAGTGGCATCAGTGGTGTTGATGAACAGATGCCAGCCAGGCGAGGGGCAAAACATCTGAGGTGCCGCTGTGGTTTCCTGTTTTACAAGCCATTTTAACATAACAGCCTTGTGTTGTTAGGTTGGAAAACACCTGATCATTTTGCACTTGCCCTTATTAAAAATCCTGGAATGAAAGTTGTTTCTTTTAGATTGATTGCCAGGAACTAGGTAGGGTGAATAATGGATAATATTGTCAGAACTTTTTGATATCAGCCCAAATCGATCTTATAATCTGATCAAGTGCTGCTGATCTGCTTGAAATATGGTTCTGGATGCAGTCTGTATGCTTCTACATCAGTATCTGCATCACCACTGTTATCTACCACTGCCACAAGAAAGCGCTAGTGGAACTGGAATTGCATTCTCACTGCAATGTGTCGGGTCAAAACCTGGACAGCAGGACAGCAAACCTGCATGAACTGTCAACCTCCACGTTGCTCTGTGGACACAAACTTTGATCTCAGAGGACATTGCATCAATACCTTTCACCCTAGCTAAAGAAACTGCAGTGCAGTGGAAACAGCACTTCCAAAAATATCATGTTGTTAAAAAGAAGAGGGAAGGATTATTGCAAAGATGACACGAAAGCTGAAATGAAATGGAAAATTTCAACTTGACAGAACCTTGACAAAATTAAAACAAAGTATGTTGAACCCTTGTGTAACTAGGACAATTTCAGAAGAGTTCTAATGTTCACTGTTTGTTATCATAACATTTTCACATCCCCAGCATGGCTCATGTTTTAGTATTATCAGCAGTCTGGAGATGAGAGCACTGCTCTCTGAGCTTATGGAGTTATTTGGTATTTCAGAAAGGATCCATGAAATTTCCTTTTGAACTCCTATTTTCATAAAAAGACTGTACAATAAGTATCCATTGTTGTCTGCCTTTATATTAAAGACAAATTCGATGTAAAATGTAGAAAGCTAGCAAAGTCTTCCCAACAAGAAGTCACTTTGACCCCCAGGTCAATGACAGTCACTTACGGGCAGACCTAGCTCAGTCAAATCTTTCTTCTGATTTCTTTTATGCCTCTTGCTGTGGTGTCTTAGGTACAGGCAGAATACAAGAGTCACTCTCTAAAGCTGGATTTTCCTCCCTCAACTTATGCCATTAATATGCATGCCAGGAGTTTTAAAGGAAATCTAAGTACAATATTAGCAGATTTCTTTGTGTTAACTCAGGTGAAGGTACATGAGGTTTTGAGAAATTTGCTGTGGGAAGGTTTTTGTACAGAATGAGCATTGCTTTTTTGCTTTATTCAGAGAGGTGGAATTGATGAGCTGGTCTTTACTGGTACTCAGTATTACAGCTGGAATGAACTGGTAGACAGTAAAGAAGCTTTTCAAAGAGTCTATATGACAGGTTACCAAGCTTTTCCTTTTCCTTGGATTTTCTTCTCTCTATTCAAGGAAAATAATTGGCTACACTCCATATGCACGTACAGAGGCCCACCAAACTAGGTGGGGCTGAAGGCAGCTCTAGTTTAGCTAATCCTGATTAGGCGTTTCATGATAAACACCTTGGAAGAATTTAAGATCTTTATACAGAGGAGTGCATATCTACTACATTATTAAAAAGGCTGATGAAACAGCTTCTAGCCTGTGAACTCAGATCGCTAGTCAATAATGGTTGCTTTAACAAAGGATTATGTTACAGCCATAGTATCCCTTAGAAATACAACCTGCTTGTATGCACAGCTTGTGGAGAAAACTCGCATCAACATGTAACAGACTCTCAGAAAACGAATCCAATGTATAACTTCACAAGAGATGTCCAGCATGTGAAGAAAAAGTCCTTTGCTGTTCGTCACCTGTTCCTGTTATCACGATAGTTAAGTCTGGAAACTGAGACAAATAAGTTTGAATGAATCAGATGTGACTTACTCAATATGCAGTTTCCCCAGACACTCTGAAAAGCATCAGATGGATAAACTCTCCTTTGGCCAATCTGAAATTCATTTTTTTCCACTTGAGATGTACAAATAAGAAGGTGATTTCTGCAAAGATACAGAGATAAGCATAAAAAAAAAAAGTTTAAATTTGGTGTCTGAGAAAGCCAGAGTGTTTTCTGAGAGGTGGCATGTTGCTGATATGTTAATGCGTCCTGCACCAGGAAGCAATCACTGCGCAGAGGTGGGGATGCCACGCAGCTCTGCTCGTAGGGACTGTCTCACAGGCAAAATTCATATAGGTCTGTAAATGCAAATTCAAGAACTGTACATTAAACTTAAAAAAACCCTCAACAGATCTACCTTGTCCAATTTTTTGACTGTCTTCAACGTTCAAACAAAGCAGACTGAGATCTTATGTTCTAAGTGCTGCATTGTAAATCGTGCTGGTTTTGCTGACAGACTTGGTTGATCCCTGAACAGTACACACTTTCCAGTATCTCTGTTAGTGTAGTACCATTTTAAGATAGGCAGATCATATTTCTTTTCTTCAACAAATAGCCCTGTGAGAAGCAGTTTCACAGTGCAGCAGAGCCTGAGGTTACTTCAAGGACAGCAAGAAGTGAGTCACTTCAGCAGTCAAACTTTAGGGAATGTACAAGGAAGTGTTTCTTATCTGAACTGAAAGAGCACACTGGATCATTGCATTTAATCTCTGATTTTATATATATTACACAAGCAGAGGCTTCTGAATTTTTTTGTGGTGGTGGTGTTGCTTTTGTCACACACTTTCATGTTAGTGGAGCTCCTGTCCCAGTAGAGGACGGCAGGTTGGGTCCCCAGCATTGACACCAGTGAGGCAGGTAGGTTTTTTAACAATTTACTTCAAGATTTGGCAAGGTAGGGGTAAAAAAGGTGTCTTGTGGATGACACAAAACAGCCAGACCAGTTTTTCCTGATTAAAAGAAAACTGACTCCCTGACAGATTCATTTTGCTGAAGAGCACTTTGGTAGCTGCCAGTCTGAGCAATATGAATGTAAAACGTAATAGGCAAGAGGAAAAAAAAAAATATCCTCCATCTCCTAATGCTGGAGTGTGTTTACGCAAGGTAAATGCAGGCAGATGACTGGCAGCTGAGCGAGGAGCCTGGCCTCACCTCGGGCACCCATGTTAGACCTCTGTTTTGAGATTGCCAGCACGCATCTATGTGTCCCCATAGCCAGGGCTGGGTACAGCCGCACAGTGAAAACAAGCTTGGCAAAATGCAACCTTAGAAAGTAAGGCCAGAGCAGCAGCTTTAGTCCTTTAGCAGAGGACTAAACAAATGGAAATTAGCTACAGCAAGCAGGATGCTGCCCTGTGCACCCATTTGTCAAGGACTGTTCCCTGCTGAGCCTGGGGTAGGGCAGGCTGGTGGAGCTCCAGTGGCTGGATGACCATCTGTGGCTTTCCTGAGAAAGGATTTGCTTAAATCTTGCTGAATTTAAATGGTTTCCAATGGCAATAGTGGGAATGAGGTCTTCTTCTCTGAGATGTAGTCTTAAAATAAATATGGTCCCCCTGAAGCTGAGAAGTTCAGGAATGAACTGAAAATGAGAAGGGAAGAGTGAAGAACAAGATTGTCTTAAGCACCACAGCGTAAAGCACTTAGGGGAAATAATTTGCACTTAAAAATAAAATCTCGAGTAAATTGTAATTCCTTCCTACAAAACCCCCACTTTCTGAAGTATGTTTTGCACAGAAGGTCAAGTGGAAAGGAGCTTTAGATCCTATTTGTACAACTAGTATGACTTTCATGTATCATTTATTTGGGCACCCTTACCCTCAGCAGCATTACTTCTATCAGAAAAAAATTTGAAATGCTTCTGAAAATATGAAACCCACAGCAGATGGCAGCATACATCAAAATTTTGCCTACATCCTCTGGCTTTTAAAAAATAAATAAATAATGAACAGTTCATGCCTCAGCCACCAGAAGTGGGTAATGTGAACATAGTTACGGTCCCCATTGGACTCTTGGCCATTTGAGGAGGGGCTACTGGGGAGATGCAGCTCCCCCAGCAGAGGGGGGGACTCTCAGGTACCCGGGAGCATGGTCAGAGCATCCACAAGCCTCCCCAGGTCTCCTCTGGTTGGTGCTGGCCCTGGCTCCCCACCTTGCACGGCTGTGCTGTGTGCTAGTGCTGCTGGCTCCTCACGCTATGGGATGCCCTGGCAATCACAGCCTCAGGCTTTCTTATGCTTTGATATATTTAAAGTGATATATTTGATATTTTTAAAATATTAAAGACCTACAGTGCAATAGCAGTGAGGTGTCACTGCTGAGCTGTTTTTGATCCAGAGAGACCTGTTGAGCCGTATATTATCCATGACTCCAGCTACATGGCCAGTCTGTTCCCTTCTGAGACTGCAGCTATAACTGGACAGTAACAGTGAAAAAGAACCTTTCACTACAAATAATTTTGTGTCACTCACCATTGGCAGAAAGAAAATAAGTTTATTTAGGGATTTATCAACTTTCCTTTTTACTAGGACTAGGATGGTATCACAACTCACAGGCCTCAGGGCAAATATGCAACTGCCACATAAAATATTTCTGTGCAGGTACCCAGTGCTAGACACTTACAGCCACATATAGATACCCATTAGAGAGCTTAATTTTAAGAAACCCTTAAAGCTGGTAAGCTTCTCCAGAACCAAATTACTTCATTGCACTCTGGCTGCAGCGAGAATGAAAAGAAAGATGGTCACCTATTTAAAGTTTCCTTCACCTCCTCCTCCTGCTTCTCCCTGTGGGAGGAGTAAGGCATGGCCGTGCCGGTGGGAGGCTGCAGCCAGGCTCTGTGTCCCTGCCTGCTGTGGCTCTGTGTCCTCATGTCCACCCACACCACGATAATCCCTGCTTTTTATAGCACCTCTTCTGCAATACCCTTAGATCTTCTCCACCTCTCAAGACCCCTTCCTTGCCTCACAAGCCCTTTGCTTTCTCCACCCCTCTATATCCCTAAATACCCATCTTCTATCCCCTGGCTGCCCCTCACATCCCCTGTGCCCGTGGCGTTTGGCTGGGCAGGAGACAGGGCAAGCACCAGCCAGCCAGTCAGCCCAGCGGCCGACCCGCTGATGCCAAACCAAAGCCTGGAACCTCTCTGCTTTTCCAGTGGGAGCAGTCATCCAGATTTATCTTCCTCCCAGCTGCAAATTTGCATGAAACTTGCCAGAAGATGGTATCACTGTTTCAATAGTTTCTCCTCCAGTTTCTCAGATTCTTTACAATGTCCAGCAGGCTCAGGAGCCAGTAGAGGACTGGGAAGCCAGGCAGAAGGAGGGCAGATGTTCTGTCTGCTTGCAAAAAACCAGGCAAAACCCCACAGGTATCCCCCAGGCACAGGGTTGCTTCAAGCCTTCATTCCCTTCCAAAAGTAACAGCCTCTCCTCCTCAATGCCTCACCCCCCTGGGGCAAAGCCTAATGTCACATTGCCCCTGTGCCCTGGTGACAGCCCAAATCAGTCCTTGAGCAGTGTCATGCTTTTCCTGCCCGCATAAGCACCAATATTCATATATGAGGGGGTTGCATTATATGTATATATAAAAGGATTTTAAAATTAAGTACATAAATATAAGTATTTATATATTTATATGCATTTATACACACACACAAACCTATGCCTAAGCTTCCTTTATTTTTTGCACCCAGAACAGAAAAATATTAATATCACAGCAGATCCCGGTCACCTGGCCTAGGGAGGGGAGCCACATGCAGGCCCCTGTGATGGCCATGATCTCTGGGCAGCAAGCACTCCTCCTTCCCAGGGCAACCACAGGCCTGTTGGCCACTCATCCTTCAGCCTCAGGGAATTGAGCCTCCAGGGTGTTCATCTTCTTGGGTGAAGCAGAGAAAAGAATGAAGCTTCAAAAAAGCAGGTAGGCCCAAAAATAAACATAAGCTACCAAACCAAGAAAACAAAAAAAAGTCTTGGAGAAGTTAAAGAGCTTTATGGTTGTGGTTCATTTCCAGTATCCCCCCATGGCTTTGCCGCTGCCCCTATTTCACAGCCCTCCTCAGCCCAGGAGCACCCCCAAATGGTGTGTTTGGTGGAGATTGGACTCCACAGAGAAAATCAAGCCCAGGTCAGCAGCTAACAGAGGCATAGCACATCTTGATGCCTTGGGTGGCTGCAAGAACCTCTGTGGTGGAGCCCCTTCATCGATCAAAGGGACTCAGAGCCATTGACCTCCCTGCCAGCAGCAGGCAGAGCAAACTGGGAGCATCTCAGTTTATGTGTCGCCAAATGCAAGGTCTTTATTGGTGGCAGCCCTGCCTGCTGCATAATGCCAGATATACCGTATGTATGCTGTGCTGAAATCAGCATTTCCCACCTTTCTGAATCCAAGGGCCACAGAGTCATTTTCAACAATGCTGGGGCCATCCTGCCCCATGCAGTCAAAATGGTTTTTTTTATTTACAAGTAGAGATGTTTCTCTGTTTATGCTAGTTTCCTTTTTCTGTTCACCCACCTGTACACATGAACACGTGTTCATATTTATAAAGGGTTTTTCCCCCCCCCTTTTTTTTTTCTTGTCAGATGCTCTGCAGGTCACCCTTTGGTCACTAACAGACTGGGGCTGGAGACTCAGAAATGCTGCTCCAGATGATGCAACAATTCCTCTTCATGTTGCAGTAGGACAGGAAACAAATGCTGACTGCTGACTCCTCTGGGACCTGACGCTCCTCATCCCTGCCTCAGACATGGGTGAGCTGGAGGGGACAGTGGTGACTGTTGTTTCAGGCAGCCCTCTGAGCACTCCCAGCATCCCGTTGTGAGACACCAGGGAAGTCACCATGAGACCTATCCTTATGGAGACCCGTGTGTCACAGGGGATTTGTCACTTACTAGAATTGCATAAATCACACACACACGCACGCACACATATGCTGAAGCGTGAAGACTGTGGCAGAGCAGGGACATCCCAGGGGAAGGCCAGTGACCACCTGGAGCTCAGGGAGAGGCCCCAGACCACACCACAGGCTTCCTCCCGAGAAGGCTCCTGCAGTCCTGCACCCAAAGGCTGCCTGTACCTGAGGGCTGCCTGCACCCAGCTTGCACCTGCCCGGCATAACCCCTCCACCTACACTGCGTGGCAGGCAGCAGTGTCACCCCTCTTACTGCACTGACATCTCCAGCTCTGTGATGTTTGTCAGTTCTTATGGATAGCATCTGCCACTGCTATGGGCACAATACTTTAAGGCCCTGTTGAAGTTCCTGAGAAGCAACAGAAACCACAGACATATGTGGGAATGTGACTTCTTCCGGACTGTTTTGCTGATCATGTTTTTGCAGCATGAAGGAGAGCAGTGCACCTCTGAGCACTCCAGCTGATCCATAGTGCCAATTTTCTCCAGTGCTACAGACAACCTGTGTATGTTATCCAGCAAGGCGGTAAGAGCCAAGAGTGGAGGGGCTGCACAACTGCTCCTCCACCATTTACCTGGGAGTACATATCTACCAGACACTGTTAAAAGAAAGGAGGGGTAATAACAAGCCCCTCTGCAAATCTGTTCATATTTGGCTCTGTGCTTATTTGCCTCACTAAAGAAGAAACTTAATTTTTTGTTTTTCTCCCCCAGCACTTGCAGCCCCTGTTCATCTTGTCTCTGGACTGAGCATTATTTGAAGGTTCCCCATCACCTGTATAATTTTGGAAGTAAACAAAAAATATTGCTGCACACACACATAAAAGCACGGACCTGATGATTCATCATGTTGAAGAGAACTTAGTAACTGGCAGAACACACACCCAGTGAAAAAACTGGCCTAGCGCGGGTGAGAATGGCCACTTTGATGGTTGATCCTCCTTGCCACAAAGACCTGATGCTAAACTGGGTATCTTTTTTTGCCAGCCCTTGCCCAGGATCAGCCACCTGCCTGTTTATGTGACACCAAATGTGCTAACAACATGTTAACCAAGAGTGACTAAAAAAAAAATAAAACAACCAACTGCCAAAAAGCTCCTCCTCAAGCAAATGTAAATCAGGGTATTTGAGGAAACACAGCGATACAAAATACAAGCCTCAAAAGTGACTTTCTTGGGTGGGCACATGCCCTGCCTGAAGTCTATAGACAGAGGACAGCCACGCAGAAGACGCTGTCCTGGCTCCTCACCACCTCACTGGCTGTGGGGCTCAGCGGCCCCCTGGAAAGTAAGCACAGGAGTTTGTATATCAGCATCCAGCAGTTGTATGGGCTGTAAAATCAAGCCTCTTAAATTAGCCCGATGCTGCTAAATAACATTTTTCATAGGAAGCTTGCTTTGTTATCAAGAAATACTAAACATTAAGTGAGTATTATGCTTATAGGTGTAAAGAGGTAAAACACAATTCAGTACAGGATCATGAAAGACATGATGGACATGGAAAATTACGATGCTTCCAGTGTTGTTCCTGTTAGAAGGAGGAAGAGGAGAGATTAGGGGTGCCAATGATTTGTGTTTCTCTTAGCTGTGGTAGCACAGTCACATGCAGATCTGCTTTCCCAGCAGCACTACTTTTTGAGCAGCTGAAAAGTAATATTTTTCTGAATCTGATCAGGAATTACTGCAGCCCTTTTTTTTCCTTTCTTGAGTTGGTGAAAAGCAAATTTAATTTTGGATTTAAACCATTCAGCAGCTCAAAGGGAGCAGCCCCATCCTACCAGCAGGGAATCAAGGAGTGAACCTATGTAGCTGCTTTCAGATTGTATAGTGGTGCCTCTCACTCTGTTGTGTATGTGACAGCAGGAAAATAAAGTGGCATTTGAACATCCCTAAAGGGTTGCAATGTAAAATATTACATTACAAAAGATCTAGTCAATTTTCATTCTCCAAGTTAATGAACTCACAAAATAAACCGATATTCAGAAGTAAAGGGGATTTTTCTGAATGTTTAGTTTAGCTTAATCTAGCGTTAATAATGTAAGTAAGATTTATTTAAGTAAGTTTCTACGGCATCATCCTTGCTGTACAAAGCTCAGAAATGCTCCTTATGCAGGTGCCTCCAGCTCCCCTGGCAAAGGAGGAGTATAAGAGCCACAGGGTCAGTCAGGGAGTCTCTCAGGTATTTGCAGTATGACACATATGGGCAGTACTCGACAAAATATGAAAAAAAGGATTTCTGCTGGAGGTGTTAGCACCCAGGCAGGGTGCGACAAGCTGTCATGACTCAGACCTTCTGTCCTGACCTCTGGTCCCTGGGGCATCCTCAGCGAGGTGGCTGTAGCAGAGCATTTCCAGCAGATGGAGGGGAAAAGGCCTGGCTTTGCCTTGGAGGGGGCTGAACGCAGGCACCCCACCGACCCAGCCTGTTGTTGCTGCTGCACTGAGACTTTTTGCATGAGCCCCCTTTGCTTTTCACATGCACTGTCCCTGATGTATTGCCCACAGTGTTGGTGGTGTTGCTTTCATATTACAGCGAAGTCTTACCCTGCCTCATGTTTACACTAACCAGCTTTTAATACCTCATATTTGCAACTTGCCACCACTGTCAGCAGTCTGTTTCTGTCAGCAGAACAGTGTTGTGTCACCCCCTCAGATGCTCTTTGGGGTGACATTTAGAGGCATACTGGTCTGCATGGCAATGTTATTGTCGCATGCACAGATATGTGCTAGGGACTAATGTGAAGAGAGAGAAACCGTTAAACTGTGGACATTAGCATAATTTGCTTCCGATAGCAGGCCAAGACCATAACCTACTTCACTAAGTAGCCCTTTGCTTAGAGGATTGACCTGTGTTGGGCCTATTTATAGTGGAAGGCATTACACCTTGGAGTTCACAGCTATTTTTGATATATGAGCAGGCAGACCAAATATCAAGTGCAACCCTGGAGTGGCTGCATTGGTTAGTGAGGAAAAAATATTTATGTATCTCTCTATGGTTTTATATATTCATATATATATGTGTATGTGTATGCATATGTTTGTGAGACATACAGATACATATTTACCTTTACCTTTGCTTTAGATCAACTGTAACTAATGTGATGTGCACCCAAAAGCAAAGGAAAACCATGGGTTTCTAGGCATCACAGAGTCATCACAATGCTTATAACAAATGTGTTGCTTTGACCCAGCCACGTGCCCTGGTGCTTTAGGCCTGTCTCCAGGTGGTCAGTATCCACCAGAAGCCCTGACAGTTCTCCTCAGTTTTTAATGACAAGCCTTTCTGTCTGTTGCTTTCTCCCAGACCTGCACTGTGCTGAGGGCTCAACACTGGTGCATCTGCACCTTAAGGTCCGTGCTGCACCTTGCAGAATGGATCCCAGGGTCAACTAAACATCACACCAGCTGCAGCTCTGTTGCGCTCTGATTGATAGCACAATGCCATGGGTTGAAGGAAAACAGTATGTGGTATAGGGACATGGTTTAGTGGTAGACTTGTCAGTGTTAAGTTTATGGTTGGACTCGATCTCAAGGTTTTTTTCCAGCCCGAATGATTATTTGATCCTATGATATAGATATATGGCTGGTTACCTGCCATTGTGCACAGTGGCAAGGGCAGGCATAGCCCTGACGTGAAGAGGGGGGTGGGGGGTGGGCAAGGAGAGACTGCTCCTTCTGCTCCCCTCTGCTGACACTGGGGCCCTGTGACACGCAACCTTCAGGTCCTGCCAAGGAGACGGCCTGTGGTGTGGTGCAACCTCAGTGCCTGATCTACTAGAGCTGCAGTGCGGGAGGAGGCACTTGGGAATACTGGGGAGGCAAAGGCCACTGCATGCTGAGAGCAGAGATCTCCTCCTCCAAGTGAGCGCAACTGGAGAGCAAGAACAAGTGCTAGGACAAACTCAGGGTTATCCACATACTGGCCCGAGCCAAAGGGAAACAATTCTATCTTGAGGCCATTAAGTATACTAATTACCTAGAAACCATCGATTTCTTTCTCTTGCAGCAAGCTGGAGTGCTGTGGGGCAGCCCAGGGACAGGCGTGCTCAGCAGGTGGTGGAAGGAGGGAGGGAAGGGAAGGGGGAAAGAGGAGGATAACCCTTTGGACCCCTAGTACCCAGATTGCGGTAACCATTTAAACAAGCAGCATTGGGTCACCTGTGCAGAGGAACTGTGACGGGGAAGAGAGGCTGAGGACTGGATCTGGTTGCTTAGAGCCAGGTGGTGGGTGTCCTATAGCAACCCCCCCAGGTCCTGTGTGATACCAGCCAGCACCCAGGAGTGTTGCAGACACCATGGGGCAGTGCAGCTGGCATGAGGGGTGCAGACAGCCAAATCCAGCCCTGACGCAAAGGGACTCTGGCATGCCCAAACCCACAAGCAAGCTCCATCAGGGTCATTTCTCCAGCACAACCCACGGAGTGGGGTTTCTGCTTACAGAGACCCTCCCAATGGGGTTTGCACCTAGGAAGCTGGGGCAGGAGGCTGCTGTCAAAAGACAGACAGGCAGTTTCCCTTGCAGAGAGGAGCTGAAGCCCCTCTGGGTGGGTGAGAATGACTGGGGAGAGCTGGGCTGGTGGCAGCAGGGCCGAGAGGGGCTCAGAGCAGGCAGGGCCCTCCACTGCCAGCACCTGCAAGCGGGTAGTAGCTCTTCTGCAGGGGACCACCACCCGTCCCTCCTCTTCCTCCCTCTGCACAGCCAGCCCACGTGCCAGCAGCGGGAGTGCAAAGCCCACTCACACCGCAGGGCACGGCCCTCTGGAGGATCAGCACTTCCTAGGTTCAAATGTACTCCATTTATAGAAGGAAAAATAAAGACCACTCTCTCCAGTAATTAGTCCCCTCATACTTCCTGTCCCAATATTGCTGAAGAAGAAAAAGCAGGAGGAAAACATGGGGTTTGCAATTATCAGCCCTTCCCGTGCAGCCTGAGGGCTGGCAGGGCTGGAACCCTCCCTGTGGTGCAGTTCAAGCTGAGCTTCTGCTGCTTTATCCTTGAACACTTGAGTTTTCAGGGGAAGAGCCGGGGGCAGAAAGGCTCAGACAGCACAAGGAGCACACGGATCTGCTGACAGCCCCAGAGGCTGCGGGCTGTGGTCCTGGCTGTGCTTTTGTACAGGCAGCAAGGTGTTGGTGCAGGCAAAGGCTGGGGTAGCAGGGCTGGGTGCAGGGTTAAACCTGCCGAATGCAAATGCTGTGACCCCATCTCTCTCCATCTCCTGCAAGGGTCTTGCATTTCAGAGGGTCTTTGCTCCCCTGGCTTCAGCTCTGAGTAACTAGTCCCAGCCTACAGCCTGTGGGAGAGGATTTCAAAAACAGTTTTGCTCACTTTTAGGCCCAGGAGGCTCGTTACAGAGGTCCAGAAGGATCTTCTAAATTTAATCGATTGGGAAGGGGGTGACAGAAAGGACCTGCTGAAATCCACTTTTCTTGTGCTTCTTTCTTGCAGAGGGGACTTGCTACCTACATCATCTGAGCAAACTGGGCTAGGCAAGACCTCAGGGGGAAAGGTTAGTGCCCGAAGTTCAGGGCAGAGGGCTGATCCAGGACGTGCAGCCTTGTTTCTTCAGGAATGAGCACTGACTCAACATGAATAGTGGGGCTCGAGGCACCCCTGCTGCCCCCTGGTTTGTGAAGGCAAGTGAAAAGGTGACTGGCCATCTAATTCCAGGGCTGCCGTTGCATTTCCCAGGACACTAGTCCAGGGTGCATCAGATTAAAAGCCACCAGGCCAAGGATGGAATAAATTAGCAACATTAGCATAAAGCTTCTCCTGGGCTGTTTTCCCCAGTGGCAAGGTGCAGTCACATCAAGCCCTCTGAAGCTGTTACTGGTCCACACTGAGCTTCAGGCAATGCATAGCCAGTGGGGTAACCTGTAGTTCAACCAGGAACCTGAAGGTATTAAAGCAAGTATTCACTATGGCATGTATATTTTTTATTTTAAAATTACTATAAAAGTAAAAGGATCCGAAGAGAAAATTATTTCCTTCTCCTAAATCTTGTCCTCCTTCCATCTGTGTCATGGGAGAGAAATGAGTTCAAGACAGGAATGGCCCAAATGTTAGTGTAACAAAGCACAGGATTTAAAGCACATCTGCTTTGTAGACATCTATATGCCCAGAGATACTTTGATTTAACCAACTGAGAAAGAAAACAAAGGAAACAGAGAAATAAAAAATATTTAAAGGTTTGTTTTCTCCCCATTAGTCCTACAGATAGGCTCACATTCCTATACCATAGAGGAACACAACAATGACAAATGGAGCACATAAAGCCATTTGTCCTCATCCTGTCTTCATCCACCCATTTTACTACAACAGCACAGGAACTGGTCTCTTCAAGAACACACGTAAACTTGTTTTCTTATATCTGGTAAAAGGTGAAGTGAATGAGGTCAGGTCAGTAGCAGAAAGTCCTGTTGGCGCGAGGATGACCCACCTAATGTGAATGGGAACCAAATGTTTGTGCCGAGCTGAAGCCCTGGCCATCTAAAGCCAGTGAAGCTCACCTTTTCAGCTCCCTCCATGGCCACGCAGGCTCTTTCAGAAAGGCAGCAAGCCTCTTTGCCCAGACTTCCCTTTGCAGGACCTTCCAGCTGTCCTGATGGCAGCATCTCCCACATGGACTTTATTTGAAAGCTATTTTTTCAGGAGGATTTTAGCTGAGGGCATCTCATCAGGGTCACTACTTCATCTGCAGGTCTGCATTTCCCAAGGGCCAACAATAGCAAACATTTGTTTTGAACATTGAAAATCTCTTGAACTAATGTAATACCAAAAAAATCACTAAATTAGTCCTTGAAGTAGCAACCATTTTGTTACATCATACAGTTACAGTGGCCACGTTTAGTTACAGCGCAGGAAGAAAACCTCTGACTGAAAATTCTGACCAGTGTGTTGGTTCCTGTAACTGGGGAGGGAATGATCTAATCAAAATGTGTGTAAAGCTACACTTAGGAATGGCAAACAAAGCATTTACTAAATAGTAGATGTTCTGAATAGATCCCAACACAAACATCAGTAGTTGTACAGGTAGCAACAAATAATTTGAATTAAATTATTGGCAGAACGTTTTCTTACTGTTAATGTAATTCCACTAAGTAAAAGTATTTTAAAGGGACAAAGGAACTGAACCAGAGATTTGCCTCCAGTCCAGGCTAAGAGGAGAGAACAAGGTGGGGGGAAAAACCCAACCCCAAAACCTTCAGGCAAGGACACCTGGCCAGGGTTCCTAACTTCTGAAACTTCATTCTGACTCACTTAGTTTCCCTCTTATTTCTCTCCTTGCAGGTGGCCCTCCTTAATGCAAACAATTAAATAGGCATTAGGTGAAAGTGGTTGATCCTATTGCCTAATGAGAAGGATATTTGGCAGGAAGGTAGAGGCACCTGACTTGTTGCTCAGAAATCAGACCCTTTCTTACAGGGGCCTCATGTTTTCCACATTTCTAAAGCTCTCCTTTGTTACTGAGGAGATGAATAAAGAGATTTTAAACCTCTCCAAACAAAGTTCTGCCAGCCTGAGACTAAAACCCAGAAACAGCATTTGTAGAACAGAGTAACAGTGGGTTCCAGCAACAAGAAATGCATTGTCTGATTTATATGTAATTAAACCTTGCTGGCCCTCCCCCCAGCAATGGGTACTACCATTGCAAAGCCCTTGGCTGCAAAGTGCTCTGCACCGGTAACAGGCTCAGAATGTGACACAGTGGGTCTCTAAGGGTGTTGGAGGGTGATATTTGCCACCAAGGAAGTGTTCTTAGTGGGGCAGGACTAGTGAGAGGGTGGGCTGCTTTGCATTACCTGCCTGGCATAAACGTGCCTGTAACAGGTGGCCAACAGTCTATTCCCGGTTTGGGAAAACTGCTTTCACTTTGGGAGAAAAGCAGTCTTCAATCTCCAGCCGGTGAAATGAGAAATGCCTGAAGTCCATCAGGTTTGCATGAAGTTCATCTACAGCAAAGCCTGCCTTCAGTGCACATGTTGCTTCACAGATATTGCTGCTGAAAAAGGCCATCCAGAAGCCTTGATGGCTCTTACAACAGTCACTGACTCCCTCTAGCACTTCTTGTCTACTGTGGATGTGGTTAATGCACCTTCGTCTATGAGCAAGGTGTAGATGAGAGCTGTAATGGAGCTACCACAGGTCCTGGGGACCAACAGGAGAAAGTTTGGGATGGATGGGCCTCTGTGCACAGCTGATCTGAGCAGCATTGCCTGCATCACCTGCAACGATGTCCTCCTTCAGCCCAGGGTGCAGGTACCCCCAGCATCCATATCTCATGGTGTAGCCCCAGGGAAGCAGCAGCCTCTAAACTCCCCAGAAGCCTTCTATGGAGCTAGAGCTGAACCAGGCTGTAGCATGGGCTGTCAAGAAACAGCTACCTGCTGGGTGACTGCCAAGGTGGCCAAATGTCACTGGCAGGAACAGTGTCCAGGATGGTCTGTTGCTGTGTCTCTGTATTTATCATCACCCTTCAAGAGAGATCTGTGATGTTACCAGGCAGTAATGCCTGGTTGAATGGTTTACTGCCCTTTTGGTTAAGCAGACCCACAGATGCAGCCCCTTCCTTTAGAAAAGGTAAAAGCCCACAGGACGTCCCTGATTATCCCACTGAAACCTCTCCCGGAGCAGCATTTGTTAGTGCTGACACCAGCATACCCTGAGTCCTCTCCCTTCCTTGGCCTCCCTGCATACCAGCATCCAGCTGTCTGAAACAGTGCCCAGTGTACTGCCTATTTCCTTGTTCTCGCTCTATTCTTATTTGTAGTCCCTTAATCATAAGTTCCCACAGGACTATCAATAGCATATTTGTCTGACACAGACAGTTTCATTGCTATAAATTCTCCACAGCCCATTGAATAGAGACTTTTTAATTAGGTTTTAGAATTTTTCCATTAGCAGAGAGACGTTGAGAATTCAGGTCTCACTTCTGAAAAGCAAAATATTATAGAGAGGAAAACTGCTTGATTTACTGCAACATTAACATTTTCCTCCCTGTATTTATGGGCATGAATCAATTGCTGTTTTGCTACGGTGGACAGAAATGTGTTTGACAATTTATTTTATTGTGTTACAAATGAGAGATTTAATCCAATGATCCAGTATGAGAGCCCTCTTGGGATACTGTATTGTCTGTGTGACATATACAGAAAATGTGAGCAGTATGTTTTACCTTCAAAATTTGATTATTTCCTATTTGCACCAAAATGACTGTATGTTCTCACTATTAAAGGGGTTTTCTGGGCCTTATACGAAAGGGGAAAAGATTGAACTGGTGCCACCTCCTTGGCAAGTGTGGAAGAGCAAAGCTGTGCTGCCTTTGGCCCTAGGCACCAGCCTCCATGGTCACAAGAAGAGGGCAAGTATCCTCCCAGCTGCTGAATATTCCAGACTCAGGGAATTCATGAACCAACTGTGATATTTTTGGTTTTTAAAAATCCTGGATGGATTTTCCCTTCCAGGAACTGTTGCAAATGGCTTTTTGTTGAGCTGTCAGAGACCTCTCTTGCTTGCTGCCTGTCCCATCCAAAAACATCTTCAGATTGGGAAGAACTGTCACGACGGTATTTGCCAGTGCAGTCCTTGCAGGCATCAAGTTTCTATTCCAATCTACTCATCCCAACAAAATTTTAAGTTGAAAAAAATCCCAGTCAACTCTAACAAGCAATGTCTTAATCCTGCTAGGTACATTTGATCTAGTTCTTGCACCTCAGCTATAGTCTAGCATGTTGCATCGTCTTTCGTCGGTTACATCAGGTAAGCAGGATGCAGCAAGGGCAGCCTCAGGTGCCATTTCATCTGCTGTGGCATCCTTCATCCCAGCTGGAGACTGCCAACATGCTTGTCTAGGCCTGAGCTAACGACCTTTGTGGCTTCTGCAATGCTCTCACCTGTAGTCGTGTATTATAAGAAACACAGTAGAAAAAAATGTTCTTATCAAGATTTTACAGTTTTGAGAGGAGGAAAATATTCTTTTTCCTTTTCTGATTCTTGCCGAGACTTTACAGTTCACTTCATATGCTCACTCTCTTTAAAATCCTTAAAAGGAAAATTCTGAAGGAATTTCATAGCTAGTCTTCTTTTTTCTTTTGAAATTTCTACATTTTCTTTCATTGTTTTGTTAACTCCTTTGAAGAATTTAACTATATAGAGAGGTAGTTTTCCCACAAAGTAGCTCTCCTGTTAATACTCATATACTCTTACTAACATTAAAGCTTAATATTTCTCCCTCTATTTTTAACTTCATTTAACTGGTACAGAAGAAACACTTCCTGACCAGCATTTCCTCCACTCAGTCATGAATGAAAAGAGCAGTAACTTAAACTTAGTAAATGCAGCAAGTGTCCTGACTCCACTCTGCTGCCACCGTAGGTAATTTTTGCTAGCAGCTCAGTTGAGTCAGTGCAGGTCACTTTCTGCCCTCTACATTTTGTGCAGACCCTGCCACACTGTACCTCCCGCTGAGCCTTCTCCAGTCCTCACTGTTCTTTGGAGATGGCTGTTTAGGCAGTATCTTTTTGCTACCCGCTTTCGAAACGGCTATGGCAAACCTTCTCTGAAATGACCTTTTCCTCCCACATGATGTCTTAGGCTCGCTTATTATTTCACAGGTCTCCTGCTTCTCCTATTTCAGGAATTTCTCATTTGTATTTATCTCTTCAGCTATTTGTGCCAGAAATAACCTTATAGCCCTTTGCCTGCATTGCCTGTTTTTGAAGTTTTGATCACCCACTGTTCCCATAGTAGCAAATGAAAACGATGGATTATTTTTTTTCATGTGTCCTGAATAATATTCAGTCCTTGATATGTAAAGTGAAAACCAGATTCACAATCTACTCTAAGAAGCTGCAAAAAAAATTAAAGGGGAACATTTACCTTTAGCTTGCAGAATTAATGGCTGCTAACCCCTCTGTGTTCCTATATATGCTAGCACTTGCTCTGACATTAATGAATGAGTTATGCTAAAATTATACAATATGGGCAATATTTATCAGCTCTTCCATGCCACTGCCCTCAGCACCTCAGTGTTTGGTACTGCCAACCAGTCTTGGTGCCTCCCTGTCTCTTGTCCTGGGTGCAGGTGAGAAGTGTTGGCCTGCTCATACCCCTTGCTGGCTGCACCACAGGGCATGCATCTTCACTGCATCTGCAAGCATCTTTCCCTCCCTCCCTCCTGCCAATCACCGTGGGAAGGAACTGACCCAGAAATCCTTCCCAAATCTAGCACCTTTCACAAGCGGTGCTAGATTTGAGTCTTTCTTCTGGTAATTACAACCAGTCCCCAGGAGTAGGTTTGCTTTGGGTTTTGGTGAGTTTCAGAAACATCTGTGAAACTCCACCCATCACAGCATTTTCCATTCTCCAAACAGGGACATTTTTGCCTGATTCAGTATTAAAACCAAACTAGATTGTCTTGGTTTTGAACTCAAAACTTTCACCATATGATTAAACTCATCGATTCCGGAGAGTTTGAAAAGATGCTCCTAAAAATGATGAAAATCAAAAGGTGCAATGATAAAATCATAGGATTGGCCAGTCTAAGCTAAATCCATCCCTAGCCCAGTGCCTCATGCCATGCTTGGCCAGCTACAAGGGCTTACAGGAAAACTTCAAGAAGGAGTAGAGAGAATACAGCCATACACCATACTCTTCTCAGTTGTAACCCCTGCCTCATCATTTTATTGAATGCATTCTGGTGGTTGTATTCTGAGAGATGGTGAGTAACATCAGCTAAAGTCCAGCCAGGCATGGGCAGTGATACTTTCACAGAATGCTCTTCCAACCTGCAGTGATTTGCAGCTTAGACGTTTCCTCAGATACATGTATAGTTTGGGGATTTAATAGCCCCAAACAATTTTTCTTTAATGAGTTTATCCAATTGCTTTTCCGACCTGTGTGATGTTTTAGCATCCACCACATCCTGCAGAAGGGAGCTCCACAACTGGATTGCATCATATCCACAGGCTCAGTGAAGAGCCGTCTTCCTTCACATGCTTCTAACCTGCCACTTGGACTTTTGTTAGGTGAGACAGTGAGCTCTGCCTCCTGTGACCTGTATGAAGCTCACAGGCTGGAGAAACCTAGTGTATGTGGTCATTCCTCGTGTGGATGCTGTCCCACACCACCAGCCTCGCTATGGGACTTTTTGCAGGCTGGAGATTGGAAACACAGCATGAAAAAGTAGACATACTGTGGATTTATAAAATGGCATAACAGAGTGAATCTGTGTGATTCTCTATCCCTTGCCTAATAATTGTTAACCTGCCATTTGCTTTTCTCATGGTTGCTAAGCACTGAGCTCATGTTTTCATAAAACTGTCTGTTATCCTCCGTATGCTCATGTCATACTTACATCATACTCACACATACCCGAGTGATCGTGAACACCTCAGGGCCCATCGTTTTATTTGAAAAGGCAGGAACGCTCCATTCCCAGAAGTGTATCACTTCATATTTACGGACATTAAGCATCACCTGCCATCTTATTCTGCAGTCATTCAATTTTCCATAATCCATCTCAGCAATTGGCTCATATCTTTACTACCGCAGAAATATTGTTGGCAACAAATTTTGCCCTCTCGTCTCCTTTTCCAGATGGTTTATGAGTTTGTTAAGCTGCAAAAGTCCCAGCATAACTCTCTGCAGGAGCCTTCTTGTGACTTCTCCCTGAAGAGGAAAACTGTCCACTGGCTCCTGCCCTCTGCTTGTTACCCTGTTACTTTCCCAGGAGAAAACCTTCCCTGTCCATCCTGTGACAACTTATTTTCTAAGATCCTTACACTCTTCAAAACCTTTTTTCATAGCTCATTGCTCCCATGAGCTGGAGGGCTCTTCACAGCATCTATTCTAATTACACTTTCTCCTTTTTAAATTGGATCAACCAGAATGTCACAAAGTGATGCAGACATAGGAACAGCAGGGACTGCAGTGGTATCAAAATTATATTTGCTGCTTTGTACTCGGTCCCTTTCCTAATAGCTACTAAAACTCAATTTGCCTTTTTGACACTTCGAATATTCAGTCGGTATATCCACAGTGATGCAAAGCTTTGTGACTGACAATAGCTAATTTGCAGCCCATCTTTGTGTTTATATAATTAGGTTACTCTTCCTCCATGCACTTTGCTTTGCACTTACCCACTCTGCCTTTCATTTGCCATTTATCACCCAGTCAGTCTTGTAAGATATTTCTGCAACTGTTCAGTTACCTGCACTTTTGAAAAACATGAAAAATGATTCTGAATCACCAGCATATTAATCACCTCGTTATTCACCAAGCTGTCTTGATCCTTTATGAGTATGTTGAACAATAAAAATGCTCTCCTCTGCCTTGTGATTACTGACCTTTGTTTCTTATCTTAAAGGAAGTTATTTGTTTATCTCTTTATGATTTTACTTCCCTGCAGTCAGTTTTGGTTTGTTTTTTTCCCCCGTTTTCTTTATTTGGCTTTTTAAAAAGGTCTTTTTTTTCTAGTAGCTTCTACCATTTAATTGTTCTGGATATATATGTGTGCTTGAGGACATCAGTTTCATATTTTTTGTTTGATGTTAAATATTTACCTTAAGTATTTCATATTGTGTCTTTAAATAGCACCCTGCAGTTTACAATCATTTCACCCATTTTAGTCTTCCTTTAGGTTCCATTTAATAAATCTTCTTGTTTGTATGCTTCCCTTTTTAGAAGGTAATAGATCAGGATTTGGGTTTTTTTATCATTTGGGCCATGGTTAACTGGAAGGTATCACAACCACTATCACAAAGAGACTTTTCAGTGGCCATGTCTTGAACTAGGTCTTCCACAATTCAAGAGTTCCTTCCCCTCTCTGGGTCACTGCAAAACTGATGGGGTCTAGAAGAGAAACAAAATGCTTCTTTCCCTGCCTTGCTAACTACAGCCAGTGTGTCCACAGACTGGTCCCAACCTCATCTCAGAATGATAAACCTTTTCTGGTGTTACTTTGGTGCTCACAAAAAAACCCCAAAACAAAACAAAAAAGGCAAGTGCTGACAATGCAGGTATCACAGGCTGCTTGGAGAACCCAGAAGCATTAGGGGAAATAAAAGGCTTGGATCTATGTTTCTAAATTGGCACTGAGGTTTGCAATTGCAACCAAAACATTTTGCAAGGTATTGGATGTTGAAATTCAGACTTTTAGGTCTGACTCAGCTCTGAGTTATATATTTGATTAACTTCAAGTAATTATTTTTTTCAATTTTACCTTATGCAAGGATGCTGGCCACAGAAATGTCACAAAACCCCTACTCCAGCATGGTCTGTGGTTTGTAGAAATGACATATTCTTCCACAGAATTCCCTTGAAGAATTAAAGTTGGTTTTGACACCTGTGTCAGTATCTTTCAGGTAGGTGTGTTTTATCGAAGCAGTGGGTCTCAATGGTCACTCTGAACTCTCCATTCCCAGAATTAAGATGCAGGATTTTCTCTGTTTATTTTTTGAACCCACAGCTTAGTTGGTAGATAGGCAGTTAACATCCTCATCTGAGGGCTTTTGTGTGCTAACTCATCTGGTTAAAATATGTGGGAGGCTAACAGCCCTCTCCCTCTTTTACAGCAGAAATGTCACTTCTCCCAAGCATGCATCAATGCATCTTACACAACAGGTCATCAGAGACTGTATAGTACCTTTCATCCCTGCTACTTTCTCCTCTGCCTCCACCACCACCAATTACAGCAAAATGTGTCTTTCTGTAGCTCCTTCTCCAGACCTGTTCGGATTTTGGTTGCCTTGAGGGTGAGTTTAGCAGTTCGGGGAGACAAGACGTGTGGTGGGATGCAGACCGCTGCAGTAACCTACATCTGAACTTCGGTGTACGTGAGGGTCACAGAGTTTCTCTCTATATCCAATTCCTCCTGACTCTGCCTTCCCTGTTTGCCCTAGTGACACATATCTGCCCCTGTTCTGGTGGCTGACATTTTTATGCAAAAGGTTTCTCTGTAGCATGGCTTGTAAAAGCAAGCCAGGCAGCAACCATGTAACGAGCGCTGCAAAACCTTTGGCTGGACTCCAGGGTCTTACATACATGAATGAGTGTTTAAGTTTTTTCAGAAATCTCAACTGTCCCATATTTCAGCCTGTGATTAACAACATGCACAGTTTCAAGTTTTAGAGTCCCCTGTGCTATAGTTAGGTCCAGCTGTGTTTTCCCAGTTGTGGTATTTTTAAGTTTCCCTATGAAGTGTTGCTTGGCTGATTGCTTCTGAAATGGGAGCCACACTGACATAAAAAAGGGAAGCCAGCCCCCGTCTGTACCCAGGAAGAGTGACCCAAATGAGTGGCACCAGTTGTACTGCTCTGCATAGACACCTCCAAGCTGCAGCACAGCTCTTGCCTGCTTTGTGGGAAACAAAGATTTTGAGCATGTTTTACAACAGACCTATATCTAAAAATAACATCATTAACCACCTCCCTCAGTTACTCAAAATATTAACCTCTAAGCTTCAAAAACACAGGGATTTTTTATCTGGGCTAGAGAATAACCTCTGCTAGGGAAGCCCAATACATATCTGAGACCACGATGCTTGTTACAGGCATTGAGCTGGGAACTTCTTCCAGGTATTTTTACTTCTGTTCAAATGCACACTCCTGCACAATCTCAGCAACCTTGCTGGCCTCTTGAAACTCCCATTCCTAGATGTGTTTGACACAGAAATAAACGAGTACAGGCTCAGATCAGGAAGGGACATTATTTGTGGATGCCCCATCCCTGGAAGCATTCAAGGCCAGGCTGGATGGGGCTTTGAGCAAATTGGTCTAGTGGCAGGTGTCCCTGCCCATGGCAGGGGGCTTGGAACTAGATGATCTTTTAAGGTCCCTTCCAACCCAAACCATTCTATGATTCTATGAATTGACTGCAACATTGCTTAAAGAGTGTATTAGAAGTTTTTTTCAGCATCCAGGTAACTCTAATTTACACCAGGGATTAGGGAGAACTGAAATGATTTCTGACATTAGCCCAGGATTCCTGCTGCATGCAAAAATCTGCAGCTCCAAATCCAGTCCCCTAATTTATTTATTTTTATTTGATTTTCTCTAGTTTTTAACAGAAGCAGCAAGGAAGCTCATCACTGTACTATGCCTTGCAAGGGCAAGTGCCACATGGGAATGTGCCTATTGAAAACACAAGGGTCAGCAGGACAGTAGCTGGAAGACACTTCCCTACTTCCAGCCATAGCATCTCATCCAGAGAGGCATAGAGAGGAACACCCCCACGCTGGGAGCCCAGACCCTACCCACAGATGCAGCAGCTGCCCGCTGTGCTGTACACAAACCACCCATATAGCTCATCATGGTAGAGCATCCCCACAGCATGGTCCTATGGGCCCCATGGGAAGTACACCCTGAAAAATACACCCTTTAAACATTGTGGTCCTACAGGCCATACCATGGGGGAGAGCAGGCACCTGCACTGTTCCCTACACCACATGTACCTCCAAAAGGAGTGGAGGAAGGGAGATGTGGCAGGGCACCAGTGGCCGTTGTGAAGCAAGACAAACAATGAGCCTAACGATAAGGGAGAATAGTACTTACTCATTGCTATGGTTTCTAGAAACACTCTCATAAAAACTAGCGCTGCAGCGAATGAGCGGCATGTAGCGAGAGGCTCACCTAAGTGGTGTTGTCAGCCTCCTGAGCCTCTCCTTCTGCTGAGTGCCCCTCACACAGCTGGAAGGAGCAAAATTGATGAAGGGTCCCCTCTGCTTTGTCTCTGATTTTTTTCTCTTTTATGATGATTTATTTTATGGAGCACTCATAACTTGGGATTTATTTTGTGGGCTCTCGTACAGTAGTGTTAGCCCAATGACAGATTTCTCAGGTCAGCACTCATACTAACAGTTACCACAAAAGGAAATTCCCTTTAGGACAAAAAAAGCCCTCTTTAGGATGAAAACCTAAGTTGTGCTGTTGGTTGCTGGTTCTTTGGTTTTAAGTGAAAAGAAAATTTAAAAATACCAGCATCCTTCAAAAATTCTGCAATATTAGAATAAAAGGTTGCACCCTGTTACTGACCTGCGGCAGGGTCTGTACCAGCCATGGAGATTTCTCCATTTCCTTGCTGGGAAGGAAATGAGAGCACCAGTTCAGCTAAAAACCTCTGTGGGACTGGAGGAAGGTGGTGAGAGGGGACACAGAGGCTGGAGGGGGGGAAGGAGCCCTCCAAGCCCCTTCTGGCCATGGGCACTCACAGAGCCTGGGCACCCTATACTGAGTTACCAAAAGGTCTAGGCAGGTGCTGGCCTCAGGGAAGGAAATATATTTACAGGGAAACCCCAGATAATTTTCAAAGCTTTACTATATAAACATATTAAAGATCTTAAAGCAATTATCTGGTAGAAAGCAAAAAGCTTATTTCTTTTGCTGTGTTTGTTTTAAGATGCCTATCGAACACTCTTGCTGCAAAAAACCCTCAATGGTAGATTTGTTTTTGTGCATGCAGCTGGGATTGGACCCAAGAGGTAGCAGCCAACAGATAAGGACTTAATGGATGTCCGGTAAGGTAAGAAGAAGGAGGGTCCAAGGTTATCGGCAGTTTCACCTGACACGTGATGGGCTGCTAATCTGTTGAGAACTCCACCGAGGTTTGAAAACAGTGTCCCCAGATAATGGTTTTCCTCCCATGCAAGGGCAACATTTCAGCCAGTCTCACACCCTGCACCGTAAGAAGAAAGCTGATGGAAAAATTACTAATGACTTTACTGGACTGGGCATCATGATGGGCCTTTGGGAGAACTGTCGACTTTGCACATAAGGAGAAAATTGGATTTTTAAGTTTTAAGTATGATGCTTTCTCCCAGTTATGGAGGTACAATGCGTGATATGAACTGCTGAGTGCTGGAACTTGTTGGTATCTTGTGAAATGAAGAATGCACTAATTGGTTTATGAATCACAACTTTCAGTAAGAAGTGCCATCAATATATTCAATAGGGATGGACACAAATATAAGTCCATAAAGCATTAAATAAGTTAAAGAGCAGGAAAATGAGCTCTTACTATTTTCTCCCTTGCAGACCAAAATACCTCCCACAGGGTTCAAAATACTTTTCAACAAATAGATTACCTTCAAAACACAACTATAGAAGTTAGAAGTTTTCACTTCGAACTTTGTCAAGGAAAGAGACACAAACCAAACTCATGTATAATAATCAAAGGCATGAAGACACAATTCTGTGAAAGATGAAAAAAAATGTATTGAATCCCTTTTTTGGTGATGAACAGGAAGAATTCCCTGGTGGTTTTCCCTTGCCTGCTCTGTGGGTACCTCCTCTGGAGGGGGTGCAGAGATGTTCCCACCATCCCACTGTTTGTGTCCCTCTCCCTGGCACTGTTCTGCTTGTGGTCAAGCATCTGAAAGTAGCTAGAAGTTGAGAAATGTTACAGTAAGTGGTAGAAAAATGTACAAAAGGGAGATTAAAGTTTGACTGGGCAGTCCAAGTCCCAAGGCCCATGGTCCTGAAACAGCCCAAATGCTGCCTTAGAGGTCACCTTGGAAACCAGGGGAAAAGCAATCAGGAAATTAATAGGTCAAATGTGGTGCTTTGGAAGTCTGGTTTTAGCAAATCCTGTGCCCATGGTGTCAGATGGGGTGGGAGGCAATGTGCTGCTCTGGGGACTGGACAGAGGGGATGGGGGATGCCCCCACTGCGGTCCCCCTGGGACAGGACCCACAGGCTGGGAAGGTGTCTGCTCCTTGTGCAGGACAGCAACTCCAAAACATCAGCTGGGGCACCTGGGTCTGGCCCCTGGGTGAGCACAGTGCCTGTGGGTCAGGCTGAGATCATATATAACTTTTCTTTTCCTCTCTTGAGTCTCTTTATGCTGTCGTCCCTCTTGGCATTTTTGGTTTTGGTTGGGTTCCCCCCCCCCCCCCCCCCTTACCTTACCTTTTTTTCCTATTCCAAACTGGTTCAAATTGCCTCATGTTTGGAAACAAACAGCAGCCTCGGCTGGGCTCGGTATTTCAGTCACATCTTCCACTTTCCGTATTTATGCCTTTCTTCAGCTGCATGGTTTGCCCTGTGGTCTTCTGAAGCTTGGAGGTGTCACACCTCCAGCCCTCCTGCTTTGCCCATTTCAGAGTAAGCATAACCAAAACCTTAAGGCCAGGGAAAAACTGAGGCAGAAAAGATACACTTGGACAGGAAATACATGTACGTATTTTTCAGTAGTGGCAACCATTTAAAGCTGCCCAGAGGTCTGAAACACTCTAATGGCAATGAAATCAGCTGGGGCTGCCCGAGGCACCCAACAGCATCCACTTAATAGATTATGGGATCATGTGGTAGATAAGTACCTATAGTTACATAATAGACACATTATCAATAGCTCATGGGAACCTAGAAATTTATCTTAAGGATATCAAACTACACATGGCAACATTTCCTAATTAAACAAAAGAAAAGTCAACCTCTGGGTGAAGCATCAGATGGAACAATGTTATCAGACCTTGCCAGGCAAACATGAGGTGCATATAAAATGAGCTGCTCCTGGGCAAAGCAGCACCTCTCCTCCAACCACCTTCCAAGAAATGGATCTCAAAGTGATCTGTGCACTCTCTGCCATCCTTGTCATAGCCCTCAGCACCCTGGCAGAGGGAAAGGCACCACCAAGTAAGTACATTCATCTGCTGTTGCCTTCACAGGTATGTATGTGGGCCTGTACAGTAGGACTACTGACTGTAAATGCAGCAAGAGCACATCTCCACTTTACCTATCAGACAGCAAATGTTTTGCTCTGCTACTATTACCAGAGTCTACTTTTTAATTTTTCCAGAGATATCTGTGGCAAAATCATTGCAGGTCATCTCTTGTGCTGCAAAGGCAGAGGGACAGATGTGCCTGGGAGCTCTCTAGAATGGGACTCAGACTCGAACAGGACCAAGCTTGGTCTAAATAGTCTTCTGACATTCATTTTATGCTACTTTGTCACGTGAATACAATTTCAAAGGAGTCTATCTGCCTCCTCAAAAAGACAAGTCATTTAGACAACTTAGGAAGTGAAAAGCAAGTAACTCAATGACAGGCACCAGACATGTCCAGAAATTCTTGGTTGTGGATGACTGTGCAGTAGACTTAAAATATTAAAAGTATAGCTGCAACTACTTGCACATATTCTTATGTTTTTCTAGTCACCTGATGAGAAGGCAAAGATTTTGTATCTTTACACCTCTTTGAATATCCACTGGACCCTTAATCCTTTCTTTGCATGACGTGGGCAAAGTAGCAAACATTTACTAGCATGATATTTGAAGTTATGGGTTATTACCATTTGACATGGTCTATTTGAAGTCCACAGACCCCACTGTACCAGGCTTGCTTGGCTGCAAGTGAAAGCACAGATTTTCAACCCTTACTGCAATTGGTGGAGTTTAAAAGCAGCTTTTAAACTGCAGAATTTTTGGTCTTAGCAAGTGACAGAGAAGGTGCACTTGCAAAGATGGACAGAATCTAGGGAAAGATCATTGTTCTCAGTGGACATCTGATAAATGCATCTCCGCTAACGAGTGTGCAAACTGACACCCAGTCCCTTGCTACTCCTGTCCTGAACAGCAAGATGCCAGTGTAAAGTGACCCCCAAGGAGCGGAAGAACTGCGGCTATCCGGGAATCTCAGCAAAGGAGTGCAGGAAAGCTGGGTGCTGCTTCGACGCTTCAGTCCCTAACGTTCCCTGGTGCTTTGTTGCTAAACCAAAGAAAGGTAATATCTCTGCCAGAAACACTGATTTACCTAGTGTTTGATTATGCAGAAATGTGTACAACCCAGGAGCAGCTCTGCTTTTTTTCTCAGGCTAACGAAGTGAGCACAAACCTTTATTAGAAGACCACTGGTAGTAAAATGCAAAGTCAAACCTTGCTTACCAGTCTTTTGTCTCATCCTGTTCACACAATATATTTCCTCTTCTTTCAGGTTTCTAATTATCAAAGAACCCATGCTGAGTATTTAAAAACATTTCACTGCCATTTGTGGTCTTGTTCATCAGTAGAGCAAGGGATCCTCAGCACTTATTTGAATGGGGTTTCTCTATGGCTGAGGAGGGCTTTAGCACTGCATGTCAAAGTCCTGAGCAGTTGTTTGACACCTGTACAGAAGACCACAGGCATCCTGTAACTTCCAGGGGGGGGGTGTGTTCTCTTTTCTCCAGCCTGTTTTGTTAATTGCTACTTCCTTTCTCTCCTGCCTGCTTCCCAACGTAATTCCACTTGGTGCTTCTTTTTTTTTCTCTTCCATTTTCTCTCCCAGTCTTCATTTAATGCAAACTCCAAAATATCCCAGGGGAAATCTTTTTCTCCATTACATTTTTCCTTCTAAACCTTCTATGTCCTGTTTCCATTTTTTGCCTCTGTTTCCTCAGAGAGGGTAAGAGCTGCTCTTCCAGTCCTTCAGTGACTGGGTGTATAATTTACGTAACTGCTAAACGCCAGCTTTTTACTGGGCTGATTGCATGACTCCTTAGGAGAACTTCAGAGCAATCCCAGCAGTTGCACAGGTGAAATGAAAGGAAGTGAGGGTGCAAAGACAATGTTACCAATAAAATAACTTGATATGAATCAGGATTGGTCACCAGGTCTCAGGTTTGTTGGAGAAAAAACCATAATTTTGCTGTTTGCATATCATGAAAATCAAGAACAAATGGCAGCACCTTACAGTGTCATTCTCACAGAACTGCTTTTCTGAGCAGAACTGTTTCAGGAGAGGAAAACTGAATTATTCAGGCCAGGTGGTGTAACCTCATTGCTTGTGTTATTATTTTAAATTGCCTCGATGAGCTGTGATTTCCTCCTAATTGACCTACCTCCTTTCCATACCTCAAGCTGGCACACAGAGGAGGCTGCGTTTTTCCCTCCCCATATTACCTAGGCTGCTCTGGGGTTAGCAGTGGATCAGGTCATGAATATACCCTGGGCCAAGTCCAGTGTCTGTGGTACTGTCATGGGAGACACATGGTGGCTTTTCACCCCATTGCTGGACCTGGGAGAGGAAAGCTGGGTTGCTGCCTACCAGACACTTCTAGGGGTGAATTTTTCCCCCTCTGTCCCCCGGGGCACAGTAGCAGTTCCTCACTCCTTGGTATTTAGTTTTGCCTAACAGGCGTGGTGAGGATTTGGGTGAACCTGCTGCCTGAAATTGGTATGGAGAAGGTCATCGTGGCTGTCATGTCTGCTCACTGGCCTCACCGTTGTGGCCTGCCTTTTATTTGTGAATTATGCCACCAGGTAAATGCAGCAGAAAGTAACAAAACCTTCTTCCTTCATTTTTGCTTTACGCAGTTAAGAAAGTGTGTCCCAGCAATTCTCACACCAGGATAAACTGTGGCTTCCCTGGTATCACAGCTAAGGAGTGTGAACAGAAGGGGTGCTGCTTCGAGGCGCATCCTGCTGGTGTCCCCTGGTGCTTCTACCGCCACGTGGTGGAGGAAGGTAATGTCCGGTACAAGACACCGTCCCCGTGTCCTCATGGATGCACCTTGGCTCCTGGCAGGGTCCATGCCGTGCCCAGGCTTGGTGTGCTGTGCCAGCCCAGCACAGTGGGAGGCCACACGGGAGGGATTGAGCAGGACAGGGTCTCCCCACCTTCCCGGTGTGCGTGCAGAGCTGCCTTGCCCGAAGCGTGAGCAGGAAGGGGCAACTAAACCCTAAAAAGACTGGCTTCTTGCACAGGAGGGGGTGGTGCTGCTGCAGCTGAGCCAGGGCTTGTGGCAACGTGGCTGCACGGCTCGTCTGGGCTCAGGTGTGAGCTCGTGCCCTCAGCTAACGCCGTGCAGCTGCAGAACTCACATCTACTCTATCACAAGAGGCAAAAGGCTTTGCTTTAAAAATGTGAATAAAAACTACAGAAATTTCTGATCCCCTGCTTTTTTTTTTTTTTTTTTTTAATTAAGATTGACCTTTCAGCGTATCTAACACAGATAACCAATAGCATCAGACAATTCCAACCTGCCCCACAGTGTATTTTGTACTGGAAACAATTCACCGTAATTTGTTTTTACTGATCTGAACCGTTAGGAAACGTGTGCAGATAGGGGAGAGGGGAGCAACTGCTAAAAAATTGCCTTTTTGACGTCCTGCATTTAGGCAAAACACCTCCTAGCATTTTGTGTAATGTGTGGAGAAAACATGCCTCTTAATCTGCTTCTCCTCTTTACCTCCCCAGCTTGTTAAAGGAGAAACTTCCATCAAGAACCTTGTGATCTTTGGACGTACTCCAATGGGAAACAACAGCTGGAGACCCCAACTCAAACTTTATAGTTTGCAACAGCTATGATTTCTAGGCCATTTTTACCTTGTATTGACTCCTTTCTGATGAAAAGTTACTTGTATCATTTATTCTTTCAGTAGGCTACTACTGTGCAGGTCTTCACTGTAATAAAAGAACTAAGATGCAATTTGTGAGTTCTCTGCTGTCTTTATTTTAAAGCTGTGTATTTCTGTTTCCCAGGAAATTTAGCAACCTGCCGACCAGAGAGCAGTCACTAACACTTCTGAAAGGAACAGGGCACTCAGCTTTTTGAGTTACACTTCACACTTGCAAGTGACTGCTTGTATTTGTTAGCTGGTATGTGCTTCACACAGGCCACTTGCCCTTCTGCAAGCTGAAAATATTCTTGGTATGAATCAGGATTGGTCACCAGGTCTCAGGTTTGTTGGAGAAAAAACCGTAATTTTGCTGTTTTCAAAATTTGCAAAACAAATATTCAGTGTTTCCCTTTATATAGCTACAGCTATGGAGTTGGATGGTTTTTTTCCCCCTCAAAACACAGGGAAAGGTACTTTTGTTAGCTGACCACTGAGCTGGTCTGACTCAGACACCTCCTGGTCTCTGCATCACTGCTGCCAGTCCCTCAGTGCTGCTACCAGTGGGGCACGGAGTAGCACAGGAAGGCAGGTACCCACCTGGTACCCTACCTAACTCAGCACAGACCCTGGCTGCTGATGCAACATGCAGCTGAATCATAGAGACATTTAGGTTGGAAAAGATCATTAGCTCCATCCAAAGAAGGACAACGAAGCTGGTGGAGGGTCTGGAGCACAAGGCTTATGAGGAGCAGCTGAGGGAACTGGGGTTGTTTAGCCTGGAGCAGAGGAGACTCAGAAGGGATATTGGTGCTCTCTATAACTACCTGAAAGGAGGCTGGAGGCAGATGGTGTTCAGTCTGTTCTCCCAGATAACAAGTGACAGGACAAGAGGAAATGGCCTCAAGTTACACCAGAGGAGGTTTAGATCGGATATTAGGAAAAATTTCTTCACTGAAAGGGTGGTTAGGCATTGGAACAGGCTGCCCAGGGAGGTGGTGGAATCACCATCCCTGAAAGTGTTTAAATATGCATAGGTGTGCCACTTTAGTGGCGGACTTGGTGGTCCTGGGTTAACAGTTGGGCGTGATGATCTTAAAGATCTTTTCCAACCTAAATGATTCTATGATTCTACAAACCTGCCTGCCATTCTTACTGCTAACCAGCGTTCCCCCAAGCAGGTCCCATGGGTCATGCTTAGCAAAAGTCCCTGCAACACTAAAAGCAAGGCACAGGTCCCCTGGCCCTGACCTATACCTGTAATAGAGCCTGCTGTGTCTCACAAGTCACAGAAGAAGCTCCTGGTCTCCAGGTGAGTGTGGCTGCTTTCTCCTGGATGTCTTAAATGCTCAGCACAGCAGCTTGAATGCTTCCCTGCTTCAGCTGAGTAAGAGCACAGTGAAGAGCCTCTAAGAACACCGCTGGGAACAAAATGGGTGACACGAGACTGCCGTGGCAGTGACTCGTACTCAGGGCTTAGCAGGAAAGAACAGTTGTGCAGGGCTGTGCTGCAAGGAGAGAGAAAACGGCAGCGACACATGCCTCCTTAGGGATTTCCCCAAGTACACTTCTGTGATGAGTAAGTTTATCCAAGTGGGTAAAAATTAGTCATTCATAAACCATCATTCTCTTGCACTTACAATAGGCTTGAATAGACTTGAATATGGTGGGATATTGGGGACAATATCAACAACTGAAGGTCTTTGCTGAGCAAGGTTTGGTGTTGTAGCCCAGATGAATTTGAAAGGCTCAAGCAGAGTGTAATCATGATAATACTGCACTGCAAAATCTGGTGCAACAATTAGGTGCGTTCACCAGGTAATAGGGTCTTCATAGGAGTCTCATTGGGAGAAAGAATGAAAATGCAGCCACACTGAAAAGGGTAACCCTAATTAGTGCCGTGGGGAGTCATCTGCAGGGACTGAAATTAGATGCCAGAGTCAGGGTTCTGCCAGGGCAGAGCTCTCGCTGAGCTACATGTACTTACCAAAAGTCTTTTCCTGCTGCAGAGGGATGGGGCGACATGTGCAACACAGAGTGTAAGGGAACATACGGGTATTTCAGAGGGACAGGCTCAGATGTGTAACTGCTTACTACCCTTGTCACACCCTCCAGACCTCTCTGTTGGGGCTGTGACAGTGAGGCAGGTGCAGGTCAGTGGTCCTGCTGAGCTTCTTCTGCCACAGTGTACCAGGGCTGGTTTTGGCTTTGCAAGGAAAGTTATGAACAGAAATGTCTTATTAAGGGGAGAGGGGGTGGGTACCGTGTCATCCTCTGCTACAAACCCTGACTGGGAAACAGCCCGGCGAGGCACAGCAGCTGAAACTCCTGGGAACTGCTTGAGCCCCTCTGTTTAAATGGTCTGTATCTTGGTGTGGCAGAAAAGAGCAGTGATGGTGCAGGAAAGCCACACTGACAGCAGTCTCACCCTAAAGGTATGAAGTATGAAGTGCTGAACTTGCTCACTTGCTGTCTCTGGGCACAGTGTCCCCTGCAAAAACCATTAAGTGCTGTGTGCTGACCAGCAAACCATTCCCAACAACGTGCTAAGCCAAGGCACTGGGTCATGCAGTTGCTCTGGACATTTGAGGTTATAAATCAGAGTTAGCTGCTCACAGCACAAAGAATTATGACCTAAGGATCTGTCATCGGCAGCAAGTCCTAAGGGATGATGGCTATTCTGGGAATTTACATTAAGTAAATACTTGGGGTCTTGCTATGTAGACTGTTATCCATACCCACCCAAATGCACTTGAAAAAGCTGCCTAGTATTCTTAAAATTAACATTTTTGGTAAGAAAATAAGCTGGCAAAACCAGAATAAAAGACACAGCCACTGAGGACTTGAAGATGGCAAGCAGAGCCAAGGCAGAGCAAAGTGACATCACAAAGCAGGAACAGGGCCCAAAGAGGAGTGTGTGGGACCTGCAGAGACATGGCTGCAGAAGGAAGGACCTTGCTCTCCTCACCTTCAGAGTTACTCTGTGGTCTTCCCTCACCTGAGTCAGTCACCATGGGCCCCATTCACAGCCCTTGGAGAGAAAAAGACACCTCTGGGCTGGAAATCATCTGGCTAGTTCATATGTGCCCAGTAGGGTGAGTTGAACTGCCCAGAAAGGCCTCCTCCCTGCCCAGCTCCAAGGGCTGGCTGGATGAGCGGCTGTACGTACCCGCTCTCCTTCCCTGGGTTTTCTCATCAGTGCCTTTTGCTGCTGGGGAGAGCCACCCAAGGGACAGGAGAGAGATGGGGAACACCACAGCCCCGGCACAGATTTCTGACTTGATGCTGGATTTCCTAGCCAACCTGGTGGCAAAGGCCCAAGAAAGACAAATCACTGCACCAGAGTAGAGGTGTCCTGGTTGCTGGCAACCGATGCTTCTTGCAGCTCACAGCCTGGCCAGTGGATAGACACAAGTAGATATGTGCAGTTTGTTCATTTATTTTGCGTGAATAGATTGACAAGCTTCACTAGCTCATGTGATTGAAATGTGATTGTGTAAACTCTGTCCTTTTCTCTCCTTTCTTCAACTTCCCCCCTGCCCCCCACCCCCCCACCCACCCCCGTTCTTTTTGCTTCTAGGTAGCTCTATCCAGCACAAGGAAGAAAAATTAAAACAGAGACTTTAGAACTGTTTTTAGTGTTTCAGGTTGGTTACTTTACCCAATTAACCTATATAATAGAAAGAAAGCTGAGTGCAACCACAACACCTTGAGGCTGATGGTGGATAAGCATATAACGAGGCTTCTCTTCTAACAAAATGTGAATCAGTTCTAACAAGCAAATATAAGAAGCCCAAATGAAGACTTACCCTTTGTATCTCCGCAGCTCTGCTTGCACACCCACGTCATTGTACAGTGAGTGCCGAATAAGTAAACAAAGTTCTGAATATTTTTCTGGGGGGAAAAATAGTAGCTCAGCTACATGACTTTCATCAGCAAAGGTACTACCATAACAGGAATCAATTCTTTGTGACACAAAGCACCTGTGCTGATGAGGCTATTATGCCAATAGTGATTGACATTTAAAATCACAAATGCCTGTGTCCTGGTTTAATTTTCTTCTCAGTAGCTGGCGCAGTGCCATGTTTTGGATTTAGTATGAGAATAACATTGGTAACACACTGGTATTTTTAGTTGTTGCTAAGTAATGCTTAAACTAAGTTAAGAACTTCTCAGTGCCAGTGAGGAGGGGAGGGGACACCGCCAGGACAGCTGACCTGAACTAGCCAAAGGGATATTCCATACCATAGAACGTCATACTCAACATATAAACTGGGGGGTGTTGGCTGGGAGGGGCTGATCACTGCTGGGGGATGGATTGGTTGGGCATCGGTCAGCGGGTGATGAGCAATTGTATTGTGCATCATTTGGGTTGTTTTTTTCCCCTTCCCTTTGGATTTTATTCCTCTCCCCTTCTCTATCCTTTATCATCATCATCATAATTATTATTGTTATTATCATTGTTATTATTTTATCGTATTTCAGTTATTGAATTGTTCTTATCTCAACCTTCACATTTTACCTTGTTTCCCAGTTCTTCTCCCCACCCTGCTGGGGTGGAGGGGAGCGATTGAGCAGCCGTGTGGTACTTAGCTGCCGGCTGGGGTTAAACCATGCCAGCCTGATAGTCCTAAACTGTCTGTAATGATGACAGCTGTGTGCAACCAGTGCTTCAGCTTCTAACAAAGGCTGAATAGAAAATGTTTATTATCATTGCAGATTGATTGCCTGTGTGGTTCTTCAGTGAGTGAGGATATGCTACTTTTATCTAAAGCAATTGTAGCCAAGGAAAAGGTCTCCGAAATGATCCATTTTGAAGCAATGCAGGAAAGCTGTATTTGGCTGACATGGAGAATTAACAGAGGAGAAAACTAGGACAGACAAGTAGCTCAGAGCAGATGGGTGCTAGCAACAAAGAACAAACCTGCAGCAATGTGAAAAAGGGATGTAACTGAAAACATCTCCAAAAGGTATATTTTAATGTGCCCACTTACTTCAGACCCTATTCCCAAATGTCTCTGGAAAGGGTATGACTCCCGCTAACGCTAGTATCACACACCTCCCCTGGCAAAGCTCCCATTCAAGAGGAAGGTTTCAGACAAGGTGCTAAACCAAAGCAAAAAAAGAATACAGAAACTAAAATCTTCCTCTGTTGAGAGCAGCTAAATTGCATGGTTCTGCCACAAGTCTCTAACGGGCTATCAGTTTTACTAACCAGCTTGGAAAGCAGAAGGTAACACACAAGAACAAATTCTGATTCTCTCTGTTAAAACCCAGCAGAATGATGATCTCAAGACCCAGATTTAGTTTCCAGGAGGTTGTCCTTGCTGCCAGGCTGAGTCCAAAATGGGGAACTTGCTGCTCTGAGTTGCCAGTTGCAAAACCTTCCTTATGAGCAAAGTTCAGATGAGAGTTTCCAAAGCTCTCAGGCAAGAATTTCCCAGGTGGCTCCCTGCCAGAAACAAAAGTCCTCTTCAGGCAGAACCGTCCATCATTATGCTGTAGACTTCTATTCCGTCATCTGAACCTTCTTCTACAGCACTTGAAAGCTATCAGTGTCAGTACACAACTCAGTGAGCTGCCTGACTACCTAAGACAGAGTGCATGGTGCCCGTCCCAGTGCATTCCACCCAATGGGAGGACGGACCACAAATGTGTCCTCAGTACTAGAGAACAGTGGCCAAACAGATTTTGCTTTAAAATATGTGTGCTGCAACATATAATACATTCAAGTGCTAGAACTAAGTAGTAGTGCTCACGCATGCTATAAAAAAGGATGCTGTTTTGTTCATGTGTTTGCAGTCATTTGGTGCTACTCTCCCTGCTAGTGAATGGTAAAATTTCTGTGTGCCTATCAGAAGTGAGATGGGTAAGAAAACAAGTATTTTCTCCTGGAGACCAGCGTATCTGTTCATCTAGCTGTAATAATTTCTTGTGCTTTGTGAGCACCCTTTGTATACCCATTGTGGTACCCTGAAATTTCCCTCAGAGTAGACACTAGACAAAGACAGGCTCCTGCAGGGTCTTGCTCCCACCTGCCTCCAAGTTATGTCTTCCAGGCTTCCTTCAATGTGCGCTTCTGTCTCTGAGCGTAACAAAAGGTTGTTTTGGATTTAATACTGAAATAGTGAAATAAAACTCTGGAAGTGTTGAATCAAATTATTTCACTGCAGCTGAGCTGAACACCTTCATTGCTGAACTTCTTGCAGAAATCTTCAGGAAATTCCCGGAGTATGAAGCCCTTTGTCATGGTTTAACCCCAGCCAGCAACTAAGCACCACTCACTCACTCCCCTCTGGTGGGATGGGGAAGGGAATCAGAAGGGTAAAAAGGAGAAAACTCCTGAGTTGGGATAAAGACACTTCAAGAAGTAAATCAAAAGCCACACATGCAAGGAAAGCAAAACAAGGAGTTCATTCACCACTTCCCATCAGCAGGCAGGTGTTCAGCCATCCTCAGGAAAGCCGGGCTCCATCACGTGCAATGGTTACCTGGGATTTCAAACCTCCCCTCTTTCCTTCTTCTTCCCCCAACTTCATATGCTGAGCATGACGTCTCATGATACGGAATGTCCCTTTGGTCAGTTGGGGTCAGCTGTCCCACCTGTGTCCCCTCCCCTGTCCCTTCTCGTACCCCCCCAGCCTGCTCGCTGTGGGGTGAGGAGCAGAAAAGCCCTTGGCTCTGTGTAAGCGCTGCTCAGCAGGAACTAAAACATCCCTGTATTATCAACGCCGTTTCCAGCACCAATCCAAAACACAGCCCCATGCCAGCTACTATCAAGAAAATTAACTCTACCTCAGCCCAAACCAGCACACCCATGAGTTTGTTGGGTCTGACTAAACACAGGGGTGGCCTGATGGTTGTTTGAAAGCAGGTATCATCAGTCTGATGATTTTAGTCTATGGTGTTTCCAGAAAGCTTAATGAAAGGTAAATTTGGCAAGTAAAACCCAGCCAGGGCACACGCTCCTTCCCGCCACAAAGCAGGATTTCCCCTGCTTGTTATCCTTTTTCAGACTTGGCATTATGCCCCATCCAAGGGATGCTTCACCGAGACTTAGGATATGGGTTTCAACAAAGAGGAGGAGCAAAATCAAAAGCTTTACTGTAGCTTTTGTTTCTTCTCTAACTACTTTGGGGCTACTTTCTGATTCTTACACAGGAGAAAGACAAAAAGACTCTTGATAAAGCCATGACATTACTTAATATTTGACTCTACAAATCTGGTGGGGATGAGCAAGGAGGTCCTAGGAATGTGGAGCTTTACTCAACCTGCCCAGCAGAGCAGATGAACTGGCAGCGGGACAAGAGAATGACTACGTGCTAGAAACAAGTGGGGGGAAATAGTGCTACTCTGAGGGGTGTTCTTGCAGTCAGGGGCTGACAGTGGTTGAGCTTCATGTTTTGATACTATTTTCCACCTGTGGAAGAGATCGAGTATTGACTTCCTTCTCAGCCTTCCTATCAGCGTGTGGGCACAGGCACAAAAGTGAAATGGCAGGTATCCAGCACTGCCATCACACAAAGTTAACACTGCATAAAAACATTCACAATCTTGAAAAAATCTTCAAGACACAGGAAAAATTAAAAGAAACCAAATGAAGCTATGCAATCTAAAATAAAATAAAGCAAGAAATTGATGCAGTTAGTGCAAATTTGACTAATCCAGCCCTTGACAGCTTTTCTGCCCTAAATAGAGCTTGCAACATACAGTTCCCCGCCAAGCCCCTTATTAAGGCTCTCCCAAGATAAGATGACAGTGCCAGTGATTGACAGCACGATGGCTGCTCATTGCTCACCTGGCACTGCACAGATCCTCGTATCCTCCCATGCTGAAAAAAGCGATTGCTCTTACTGTTGTAACTTCCCTGGTTCCAGTGCCTTTCAACCTGCACTGCGAAGCATGTTTTAAATGGATAGCCAACAGAAAATATGTGAAGTGTCCTTTATTTTGAAACGCTCTTTATTTTGTTAATCCATTTGGAGTACACAGTGGATGGTAATTGCATGTGAGGTATATTAATTTTTGCAGCATTGCTAATGAGAAATTTATGGTTAGCTTATTTCATAGCATTAACTGTAATATAAAACACTTAAAGTAATTTATGCTGCCACTCAGGCTGCAAAGGACTCCTGTTCCTCCTCTTCCCTTCCTGATCTATGGAGGATCTATGGGGAGGCATCTAGCTTTCTGGGAGCGTGATTCCTTCAATCTAGTATTATTTGTAGGTCTATAAAACATAACATAAAGTATGATCTCTGTTACCATTAGAAAATTGTTTCACTGTTAGTTTTGAAAATGCAATCCTATGGCGTCCTTAGGGTAATTTATCCTTTAAGCATCACTGCTGGTGTTACCTAGGACTGGACACTAACTTGTGAAAGTTTTATGGCTGTTACCCTTGAACTGTGGTGACCAATGCAGGTAATTTTGTTGCTGTGGTGGTCAGGAAGGGTGGCCCAAGGACAGAGATGTTGTCTAGGCTTGACCTTAAGTCCAATACACAGCTTAATAGCATGAAAAGCCACCCAGGCAAACAAAAGTAGATGGGAAAGCAAGGGACACCTACACTGAATGAAACCCTTTCTCTGATGCTGCTGTTCTTGGGGCCTTACAGGCATCAGGTTTTCCGCACAAGAATATCCCTGCCACTGCAATAGGAAGCAGCAGACCCAATGCCTCACGGACCATATTTTCGGAGACTGTTCAGAATGGAATAACCAGCAAGCACGTCACTTCTTGGACAATGTGGATGTTCAGGAGAAACATGAGAGGAAAATTACTGGCTTTCTTTTTTAAACCAGCTGAAGAGACCTTCCACGACAACAGAAATGCACAGAAGGCTGCAGAAGAACACAGCATGGGTGCTGTGGCTGAACGAGAGAGAACAGTGTTTTGTAACATGGGGAAGGGACAGGTGTGATTGGCAGAATAAAACATGGTTTCTCTTCAGCTGGGAACAAAGGAGGAGGAAATCTATACATTCCGGAGTGCTGAGCAGAAGGTAAAGAGGGAATGATTCTTTACTGCCTCTTGTAATGCAAGAGCATGGGGAACATCTGCTGACACTTGCATATAGCATGGTCAAGGTAAACAGCAGGTAAGTCTGTGGAAGAGAAATCCATCAAAGGCAAGAATATGCAAAGACAATGGCACTGATTCAGGAAGTTCTCAAATTGTGTAGGGTTTGTCAGGGAAGCACTCCCTGATGCTTGCCCTGTTCTTGCACTCTTCTCTGTGTGGTGCTGTTCACTGTCAGGCACTGCACAATACAGACCTTTGCTCTGAGCCAATGTGGCTGCACGTAACATTTTTAAGCATTTTTACTGCATGTTTCTGTAACCTACCTGTATTGGTGGTTAGCTGAAACCTCCACAATGTACATCTGAAACAGACAATGTCCTTGCTGACTGCCAGAACCTAGGAGCAGGCAGTGAAAACATCTAACTAACAATGTACCTGTCACTTCCCTTTAAAAGAGAATGGGGACAAAGGCATCTGTCTGAAAATAGTAACACTTTATTTGATTTTTTTTTTGATCGTTACATTATCATAAATGTTCTCTAGTCTCAGAAAACAAAGCCCTAGTTTGGAAAATAATGCACATACAAATCTCTTCTTACAGGTATTAAGTATACAGAAATATACAAAGATTTCTCTATCATTGTAACGTATCATCAGAATGCCCCACATCCCACATTTTTACTCAGGTCCACTGTACCAGTAAGCATAAACTACAAAGGTAACAAGCAACCTGAAAAAGACATGGTTTCTATAATATAATTATATATATGTATTTTTATATATATATCTACAACAGTGCAAATATATCACAGCGTGCAGGCAGCAATAGTCTCTAGAGAAGCCTAATAAAATTGATTCATAGTAATGCGAATGCATTACAGAAACAAGAGACAACAATGACATATTAGATATACAGAATATGCACACTTTAGCACGCTGATTTAAAATGATACCTTGCATTGACTCTTGCTTTAAAAACAAAAGAACAAATGTTAAATAATTCAGTAACAGATTCATGGGCAGTATCTCACAACAAGGTCAGCTGACTCAGGTAAGATATTTCACAACTCTTTACTAAACAGGTAAAGGCTTGGCTACACTGCAGGACTTGTTTGTCTTCTTTTTAGATATATCGATGTAGTCTTCACCTTAAATATAATTTACTTGTAATGTAATTTAAGTGCATTTTTTCCCATTTGTTTTAAAAATTGCTCAACAACTAATTCACATTTGTAAAGGCGGGTACAATTATTGAGGCCAGGGAAGCTGTTTTTCAGAAGTAATAGAAAGGAGTTTGTATAATGATTACCCTCAACAGGCTATTAAAATAAGCTACAATGGGGTCAGAAAAAAAGACATCACAGATGCCGCTGAAGTAAAAAAAACCAACAACCGTAAAAGTAAAGACTTCCATGTTGCCTTGCGATCTGCTTAAAAAGACATTTCAGATTATTTTTCTTCTTGAAACAGTAAAGCACACCCATAGATCCAGCACATTAGGTATTCAGTAGCTCAAAGACATCTAAAAGTCATCTTTTCACCTCTAACTACCTCGGCACTGTTCCCAAGCAGCTCATTTTTACACCCCATGTGGACAGCAACCACAAATATCCAGTAAGAAGGACACATGCAACTGGTAGGCAAGGGCTGAGTTCCATGGAGGCCCCCAGCAAGAAAATGGGTCGATAAAATCTTGCTGTATCTTGAAGGCATAAATAATGCAGAGAATGCAGGCTCGCAGGCTGGACCATGGAGATTTATTGTGCCAAAGGATACCTATTTTGACTGGTCATCTTTTTTACTGTGCTGGCAATGGGTCTCAACAGAAATCTAAATCTCTTGAAGGTTCTACAGTTGACAACTGCATAAAGTTATGGTTCAGTGTAAGATTTCAAAAGAATAAAAACACTGAAGGTAGATTTTATGCTCTACAGTACCATTACTCCTTCCCAAACTCTACATGAAATGTGTACAGAAACAGAAATATGCTAACATATGCACAGAACACGAAACTTCTTATGCTTTGCAGGCTCAACCTGCAACTTTTGGACAGGTAATATGCAGAATGATTATCTGGGGTTACAAAAACTACTCAGTGGGATACATTACAACGACCTCTTTATATATTGTGAAAACAGGTATTTAAGAACTGGACAGTAGAAGCTGACCCCTGAAAATGCTACTACCTCTGTTCATGAATAGCAGAGCTCATGATTAACTCTGGTGACACTCAGCAGTTAATTTATGCACTCACTAGTGCTGTGTGGCAGCGTCATGCACACAGCAATGATCAGCCTGTCACAAACTGTTTCAGAGGACATGACAGTGTCATTTTCTGCCTCCTTCTAGTTCCCAACAGCTTTTCAAATTATCGTATGTTATAAATGGCTTTCAGTACAGAACGAAAGGAAAGAAATTCCTGAGCAACTGCAGCCTATTAGGCTGTTCTGGAAGGAAAATGGATACACGAGAAGATAATTTTCTCAAAAAGAACATCATGTGGGACAGTATCTCTGCAGCTACCACCGAGATCCCCTCTGCAGAAATGCAGACCAGTTATCTACCACAGTCAACCTGCTCTGGAAGAGCCTAAGGCTAGCTACTGCCAAAACCAGCGTTGATGTTTTCTAATATTCCTGCTTTTGGCAGGAATATCCAATAATATCCTAATACCCAATCTAAACCTCCCCTGCTGCAACTTGAGGCCATTTCACCTTGTCCTATCGCTTGCTACTTGGGAGAAGAGACCAATACACTGCTGCCTACAGCCTCCTGTCAGGTAGTTGTAGAGAGCGATCAGGTCCCCCATGAGTTTCCTTTTCTCTAGACTAAACCACCCCAGTTCCCTCAGCTACTTCTCGTAACACTTGTGCTCTAGACCCTTCACCAGCTCCTGCACCCTTTAACATTTCCTTCTCGAAGAGTGCACAGCCTTCCTCAACTCCTCTGCCCTCCAGGCCTGCCTCCCAAAGGACACTGTCACCCAGTCTCCTCAACAGGCCAAGGTCAGCCCTCCATAAGTCTCAAGGCAGCAGTTCTGCTGAGCCCCCTCCACACTTCTCCAAGAATCGAAAACTCCATCATTTCATGATCGCTATGCCCAAGACAGCCTCCAACCATCACTTCACCCAGAAGTCCTTCTCTGTTCACAAAGAACATGTCCAGCGGGGCGCCTTCCCTAGCTGGCTGACTCACCAGCTGTGTCAGTAAGTTTCTCTTCCACACACTCCAGGAACCTCCTAGGCTGTTTCCTCTCCACTGTATTGTATTTCCAGCAGACATCTGGTAAGGTGAAATCTCCCATGAGAACAAGGACTAGTGATTGTGAGACTTCTCCCAGCTGCTTATAGAATATTTCACTGGGTGGTCTACAACAGACTCCCACCACAGTATCTGCCTTGTTGGCCTCCTTTCTGATTCTTACCCCTGAACAGTCAACCTTATCATCACCATCATTAAAAACTAGACAATCAAAACACTCCCTAACATACAGGGGTACCCTACCACCTCTGGTTCCTTCCCTATGCCTTCTGAAGATTTTACAGCCATCCATTGCAGCACTCCAGTTGTGACAGTCATCAGACCATTTCTGTGATGGCAACTATGTCATGGTTTTCCTGCTCCACAACGGCTTCCAGCTCCTCCTGTTTGCCACCCACACTGTGTGCACAGGTGTAGATGTACTTCAGCTGGGCTACTGACCCTGCCACCTTTTGGAGGGGAGAGGCCTTAATTTCTGTGACCATTCTTGTGTGCTTCGGTGGTTTCTAACACATCAATGACCCTTGTGTCTTTGCTGCTATGTAGATGTCTATTCCCTACCTCCACTGAGATGGCAGACTGAGGGACCTTGCTAGTACACTGTCCCCTCAAACACTAGCATGCTGGCTTCTCTCTAGTGAGCCTGGTTTTATCCCCTTCCCTCTTCAAATCTAGTTTAAAGCTCTTTCAGTGAGCTCTGCTAATTCCTGCACAAAGATCCTTTTCTCCCTTTGGGACAGGTGTTTCCCATCTGTCTCCAGCAGGCCTGGTGTTGTGTAGACCAACCCATCATCAAAGAATCTAAAATTCTGCCGGTGACAGCGGGCTTGGAGCCAGGTATTGATCTGCTGGCTCTTCCTGTTTCTTCCCTCATCACTCCCTGCAACTGGAAGGACAGAGGAGAACACTGCCTGTGCTCCTGATCCCTTAACTGGTTGTCCCAATGTCCTGAAGTCTCTCTTGATGGCCCTCAGACTTGTTGCAACTTCATCACTGCCTACCTGAAAAATCAGTAATGCATAATAACCTGAGGCCATACCAGGGTAGGCAGCTTTCTGTTCACATCTCAACCCGGGCCCCAGGGAGGCAGCAGACTTCCCTAAGAAGTGGGTCTGGTCTGCATGTTGGGCCTTCTGTTCCCCTCAGGAAAGTGTCCTATTACAACAACCTGTCTTTTTATCTTTATGGAAATGTGCCATGCCAGTTTTGATGCAGCGCATAGGCCAACTTAACCTTGGCAACACCTCCACACTGGATGAACCATCACCGTCATTACTGTTTGGTTCCACTTGCAGAGCCTCATACCTGTTTATGCACGGGCACCTGGGCAGATGGGGCAGGCACAGAGGAGACGCGCCTGCTGCACTGGGCAGGAACCTGTCGCCATTGCCCCTATCCCTTCAGTCATCCTGTTCAGCCAGGTGGAGAGAGGGTAGGGAGTCCTCCGTGTCACGTGGCCTGTCTGCCTGTTGGGCCTGTCTCGGGGAAAGCAGGGTGCAATTCCAGTAGTCTATTTTAATCCCACTCCCTGATACTCCTCAACCCTCCTCGCCTCCCCTCGGCACTCTGTCACTAAGCGGAGGAGTTGCTCTCCCCGAGCGCACGTCCCACCGAGGTGCTCACCGCTGCCATCCGGTACGGGCGTAAGAGCAGGGCACAGCCGGCAGCCCAGCACTGGCTGCGTGGTCCCACCGGAGCTCTGTCTGGGCAGCTGTGCCAGCCATGGTGGGCGCAGAGCCTAGAGAGGCCATGGCTTTCTGCCAGGTGGATACCACTGCTCCCTGGTCAAGCTGGCAGGGCTTCAGTGCCTGCCCTGCCGCACAAACCGCCACACCGTGCCACTGCTTATACGCCATGCCTTGTTTGCCCACCCTGATTGCTCATGCACCCTGAGGGCTTATTTTTTTGGGGGGGGAGCTGGCTGCTGTTGCTCCTGGCCCTGCCCAGGTGCCATCAGCTGCTATCATGCAAGCTGAGGGATCCTGGCAGCATTTGGCTCCCCTGAGGTTTCTCCAGTTCAGGAAATCCTGTGTGCACTGTGCTGGAGCACTCCACTCCCACTCATGCCACCATCAGAGCTGCTTGCCTCAGCAACCGAGTCCTTTTATTATTTCCTATTATTATAGAGAAAATTAGATGATCTGGGCCTCTCATTTTCAGACAGCTACTGTTCTGTGAGATAAACCATCACCAAAACCACTATCCAGTTCATGAAAATTAAAAAGAATTGAATTTCACTGGCTGAATCATGGTATCCATAGTTAGAAGCAGCATGCGTGTAATTTCCTCCTACTCCACAGCTAGATCCTAACAAGCAGGCCAGTGCTACGGCTGGCCACCTGCACCCCAAGCTCTACCCATGCATACAGAAGGAAGCTCTGCCTCGCTGCTACTCCTGCAGCTGATGCCCTTTTCAACCATGTTCATACTACCTGACAAAGCCTGGCCCAAAACAAACACAAGTCAAGAGAACTGTTCTGTTTGGGAAAGCATTCGAGCTTGTGCTTACACCCCACTCAACCCAAGACAGTTGATGCACTTCAAAATTCTCCCTGAATGAGAATACACTGGAGTAGAGCCACTGCCAGACTGGGACAGAAAATACTGTGCTCAAGCCCTGTGAAGAAGACTCCAAGCCAGCTTCTGCTGCACTGAGATCAAGGAATATCAGAGCAGATCCCCCAAGTAACAGAAACTCACCACAGAACTAACCTGACTCCTTTAAGGAGCTGATAAACAACCCTGCGGTGCCGGTGCCGGTGCCGGAGGGGGCTCTCCTGCATTATGCAGGATAAACACACAAGACCCTCTCTCCCACAGAGCCACCAAATGATACTGGACCTGAAGCGCAGTGAGCAAAGGCAACGTGGAAGAAGGTGCAGCAGGGTGCAGAAAGAGGTACAAACACATCTGCACCCTCTTCACACACATCTTCTGATGAGCTCTGTCTGGAAACATCATCATTGCATCTTAATTCTCTCCCTATGCACTTTGCTATTGTTCCTGAATATGACTGTCACAGAGCAGGAGACAAAAGAATAAAATCGTTCTCCAACAACACTGAACGTTGAAAAATAATTAATTAATATCCTTTCCTGATTAGTTTGTAAAGTAAAAATAAATACTGACATTGCTCAAACGTTAAGCAGTCCTGGATTGGCATTTCTGGTACAGGAATTAGAAAAAATAGAAACTTCATTCTTCCCTACCAAAACTATGCAGGTAACAAAAGCAATTATGCAAAGCAACAGTAAATGTACAGAAAAACATACACACATCTCCATGCTTAGTTTTCCTTCTCCTCTTTCCCTCAAATGAAGTATTTTGTGATTCAAAAAGATCTATTCAAGATCACTGTAGAGCTGTAATCTACTAGAGACTAAGCCAAAGCAAACGGACTTTTCAGTACAGTCTCTCAGTCTGTTTGGACAGGCAACATCTCAGTCTTCCTGTGCAATACAGCCCTCACCCAGCAACGCACTTAAGCCTTGGCTTCATTTTAAAGACATTAGCTGTTCCTTTGATTCACAAAACACCACAGATATTAGAAGTTATTAAGATACTTGAGCGCTTTGTTGGAACAGGGCTTCAAAGGACCCCAATAGTCAAAAATACCCATCTAGTGTTGAGTAAATAGCACAGACAGGACCTCCTCTGTGAGGATCACTGGGGTGGTACAAGTCAGTACATACCACAATTCTTTCCAGAAACAAATGTTTAATGAAACATTCATTTCTGCTGGCAACAGAGACTTTGACACAAAAGAGTAGATCAAAACACCAGTCACCTGATAGATTCAGTACTTGGACCCAAGTGTTCATTATCTCCCACATACATAACCAGCTCTGCCTATTATGTGTATATATATATATACATATTCCTCTCCTTTAATGAAAAAAGATACCTTGGGCTCCAAATACTTAATATAGTGAACAGGATTTCAGTACCAGTTATTCTTCTGTTACTCCTTTTAATGTATAAAATGTTCTCAATTTCTTATGTGAGGAGAATCTGCTTTCCAAATCTTTTATTTAATGGTAAATAAGAATGTTTTAAGTTCTTTTTAGAGACTTTCAGGGTTCTTCAGATTATGTGCAAGTTTCCGCAAAGAAAAACAACAAAAAACATCTGAAGCACCTAAAGTCTTAACTGATGCACATAGTAATCAAAGCAACATGTCAAAACAAGTTACATTAAAACAAGGAGGCCAACAGAACACTAAAGTCTTCCGCAATCCCAACAGAAATCATACAGTCTTCAACAGACCTCTAAAAACTTTTAGCCTCTTACATAACTTTGAGCCAGTGTGTGACTCGTTTGAATGGTAATAATGGCATTGATTGCAGCTACTTTATGGCTATTTATATATGGCTATATAAACTGAGGATCTGAAATCTTTAGAATCTGGCTGGTCTTATTATGCTTCTGTGTGAAGCCTCCAGAACTTCACAATGCACTTGCTTCACACTACAGCACATGCATGCCCAGTCCTTTAACCTGGGAATGTGTTTTATACCAGCCTGTTAGAATTTATTTATACATAAACAGAGAAAAGCCAAGCTAGATTATGTTAAAAATCTTTGCACTATTTGAAAACATAATTGGGATGGACTTCAAATACTTCTGTCCCACAGCAGTGACAAAAGAGATATTACTAGTTAATTTTTGAGCAAAGGAGGGAAGGAATGTTTACCTCATCTATGTATAGCACTGAGTTCCAAGGGAATTAATTTATTTCTTTACTGGGATACTACAGTCTGAAAGAGTTCCTTAGAATAGGAGCTTTCAGCTAAATGCTGCTAGCAGATGGCTGGGAAAAAGCATATCTAACAAAAAAAGGAGTGGCAAAAAATACTCAGAGCATGCATTTTCTTAGGAACACCAGTGGAGGACCAAACTTTTGGCTACCATAATACAATATGAAGTTACAGTATATTGTGATAAACGCAGTCATGATTCATGTCAAAAATAGAATGTAGTGTGGTAAGTGTAATTGTTGTACCCTGTGTAAATCTAAAACCTGTATCCCAATTGTAATGAATGGGCGCGTGTGGCTCTCCTTTGAGACAAAGTAAAAGCTCCCCCTTCCCCTGAGGCAATCGCTGCTTAGAAAAGCCTGCCAAAGGAGATAAGGAAAGCCCGCCAGGGAAAGCCTGCCAAAGGAGACAAAGACCCTGAGACTTTGAAAAGCAAGCCCGAAGGAGAGCCAACAGGAGGAGAAGACGTACCGTACCCTAACGACCCAGTGGGGAAAGAGCTGGACGAACATCCGGCGAGAAGAGATTGGTCAAGATCCGGGCATAAAAGATGCTGCTTTTAGGACTCAGGTGTGCGTGTGCGTGTGGTGGAACTAATTGAGTTCTCCACGCACCCAGCACTGGTTTTGCTTATTGTTTCTCAAGCTAAATTGATTGAACCCAAAATAAAACTGTTTTAATTGTTACCGTTTATAACAGTATGAGGACATGTTGCAGACTAAAGAGGTAAAATAAGAAAGCCTACAAACAGAGGAACAGGCACAGAAAACAAGACAGCATCCAAGGAAATCATACTGCTAAATTGGTCTAGATGGGAGAAGACAGCATTGTCATTGTGTAAATTAACAGTCAGTTGTTACTTCACTTGGTACACTGCAATGGATTTTCAATGTGGTATTTGGTAAATGCAAAAGACGAACCCTGAAGGTATTTAATGCCATGGATGTCACGTTCTTTCATACTCAGCTAGCCTACAGCTGGACCAGCTGTGTGCAACAAAAGAGTAATTTGGCCAATGTACTCTTTTGTCTGCTTGCAAACAGCATCTGAACTGCCTGTAATACTCGCAAATATTTTGAGTCATGAAACAATCAGGGCACATTGTGCCAAGGGATTTCAGCTTGTGCCTTATATAAAACAGTTCACAGTTATGAGCATTATTTAGAGTAGCCAAAATTCTTAAAACTTCTCATATCAGACAGCCTTATATATCCATACCTGCTTGTTATTATGCCTGGAAAAGCAGCACAGCTGTACAAAAGCTCTTTTTGGGAAAAAACGGCAAGAACCTATGCAAAGAGGTTGTGTAAGGATTTTTTTTTTTTTCTTACAGTAAAGACTGACCTTGCTTTCACAGGTCTATCTTATTTTCAGGGAAAGTACAGCTAACCTTCCTAAAACATGTGACTTGACTTAAAGTCTTCCAGAACATACGCTTAATGTGTTTAACAGACACATGCGGTCTGTGTCTGTATTGGTAAATTAAACACAGCCTGGGTGTGGGCCACGAAAACTGGGAAACAATTGTCTTCACTGCTAAATAGCACGGCTGTAGCTCAGCACAGCCAGAGGTCTTCCAGACAATGTTTGGGCTCTACCTAGAAGTTAGTATGGCACAAGGATCATTCCTTTTAGCCCCAGCTGTCTGAGGACTAACAGTCCTTGCCCTGGAACCATTCAGTTTACTAGTACAGACACAGCCATGAAGTTTTCAAAAACAGCCTGTGAACTGTGACTGCTAGTGGTCAGCTAATGCGCAAGGTTTCTCTTCATCTAGTCTACTGTCATGGACTGCTGAGCTCCTCAATGATTTGCTGACACTGAGCTGCTTCCAATCTACAAGACTTCAGCATCCTGATAGGAACAACATTTACATAATTTGTAGGTCTGACGCGGAAGTCTGTGACACTACAGTAAATGCACAGTAATGACAGGAGGTAGTGGAATTCGCACAGAAATTCACCAAGGTGTCCAACCTGAGTATGGGTCCCACAACTTCGTTTTGGGTTGAAAATCCAAACCCATGAAAATCAGGGACAAAATTCACATCAGCTTGGAACCGGAATTCCTTCTGCCAAGTTTACAAAGGTTGAGATATGCAAAACAAATGTATGCTTCTTTTAACAGTTTCATTGGTGTTTAAATCAATTAGCTATTAATTCCCATGTCATGAATGTAGACTTCGGGAAGAGAACAAAACTGCTTGGCATGATCAGACCTGCAGTATTACAAGGTATTTTGTATATTTTGAGAAGAGTTCTACACGTGGTGTGCTGCTGATACAATGAACACTGCCATATGAGGCAGTCACAAATGTTTTAATACAATATGCCAAGCTTTGAGCTGTGCATAGCTCTTGCACTCATCACGCTTTAACAATCACTCAGTCTTTAGGGAAAGATTCTGCTTTCACAATTTAAGAACAAATGAGCCTTGGAGTGCTTTGATGTTTTCAATTGCAGGAGGTAGATCAAACAGATAACAAGCAGAGTTACTATTTTAAATATCACAAATATTGAGGATTTAAAAGACACCGCAAAATAATGTTTTTTCAATCATTCAGTGACAGTTTGAACATGTCTGCCTGTGCTACCTATTGATGCTTCCAAATATAGACCACAGGTTAGGGCAGACTCAGAATCTGCCTTTTCCTCCTATCATTACAGTTTTCAGATATGAGACCAGCTCGACAAGTAAAGCACCAGAATTCTAAATTTAGACAGAAACAAAAATAACGACCTGAATCACTTTAAGTGTGTTTTTAAAAAGTATCCGTATTAAAAAGTTATCTTTACCTTATTAATTAATACATTTACAGGCTTTCGGCCATAAGGGGTAATTCTGTGGAAAAGAATTGCAAAATAATACATAGAAAATTGCAAAGATGAAACTCTGAATTTAGAAAGATGAGAGAATTCTATTGTCTTTGCATCCCCCATTTTGCATCTCATTATCTTGTCAACTATAGATGACATTATACTACTCTGGCTACCAGGACTAGTATCCTAGTGACTTTATCATGAAATTGGTTTTCATAAGGAAGGTTCCTGCAGCCAGGCTTTAAATTACAGTTACACTGCCTTGGTATTTATATTCTGTGGTGTAAAATTCCCTTCTATTTCTTCTTCCTAGTTAAAGCCAGAAAGTGTAATGAAAACATGACCCAACCCAACTGGATTGATTGGCTTAACACTGTATGTCCACTATCCCATTGTGGTTCTCTATGGGCTAGGCTGTAACAGCATCTAGCTGGGCACTGGAGACCGGCCTGCCACAGTGAGACAATGTCAAGTGCCCTCTATTGCATATCTAAAGATCTGCCTACTGCATTGTTTTAGCTGTTTTTCCTTTACCTCTCTGCTCGAATTTTGTATCTGAGAACAAAATAGGCAATCAGGCGCAGAGAGAAGAAGAAAATTCCAAGAACAATGAAGTCCAGGTAAAGTTTGGCATTTTCTACATCCAGTTCTCTCAGAATGGCCTCTGATTTTTGAAAATGGCAAGTGTCATCTTTGTCACAATGCAGATCTTCTCGATCCAGTCCATAGATGGAGAGAATAACTCCTTCAAAGCCATATCTGGAAAGGACAAGGACAGATTACAAGGAAAAGTCCTGATGATCTGTTTAGAAATACTCCAACAGCAATACAATCCCTGCAAGAGCTTGGCTGAAACACCAGGGGGTTCAATATCATTCTGACACGTGCGGCTCAGGGCAAGCTCTATCCCTGTTACAGTCAAATGACATGCCACTGGCATTTTTCACAAGAATAAACAAAGAAATTTTGCCGTTAACCACTACCAGTTAGCATAATTTCTCCAAAGAAAACCATTAAAATAGAAAGCAGGCTAATTTCAGCTCGTATTCAGAAACTCCCCTTTAAAAAGTGACATAATTAATTCATTTTTAAAAAAAATAAGCAAGAGGGGTACAATTACGGTTTGAAGTCAGAAATATATTAAAGCCAGCATCAATCTAGAACGTCTCTTTCCTTCCACGCGCTGTAGTTTCACTAACAATGCACAGTTCCCATGTCTTCCCTGGCATCATGTGCACTTAGCATTTGACTTTGCGAGCAGATACACCAGCATGGATCCCACGTCTATGACAGCTCCCTCTGGCTTTGGGAGACTCCACATAAACTAGACAATGGCTTACAGCCTCATCTTGAATTCTAGCTACTAATTCAGGGGATGTGGTCTCTTAATCTCTGACAGGTCTCTGTGTAGGACCTCACTTGTCAAAGAAGAACATATTTTAGCCTGGGTTTTCTCAGTAACAGTACAGCTTGGGCAGGGCAGGGAGAAGGCGGATGGAAAAACTCACCTCACCTAATTTCAGCTATATTAAGTGTCTAGTCTAAACTATCCCCCCATGCTAGCCGCCAGAGGTTCCCTGATGCCAATCATCCCATCTTAAGATAGCTGTCTCAGACAGTGAGAGTGACAGACGAAGATAGGACGTAAAATGCCTATGGTTGTTAAAACACTTGTTCAGATTAGAGATGACACAGATCCCATATCTCTCACGGCAGTGCTACTGCACAACTTAAAACCAGGTCTTTATCCACAAGTCTACCTAGGATACAGCAGTGATTTATACAACATTTTCTTCTGAAATGAGGTGGAGGCATCAGTTTCTCAGTTGAGTATACTGTGCCTATTATTTCAGAACTCCACTACTGCAAAATCCAGGAAGATTTGAAGAGAAGACTGAGAGGGGATCTTATCAATGTATGCAAATATCTCACGAGCAAGCGTCAAGAGGATGAGTCTAGACTTTTCAGTAGTGCACAGTGACAGGACAAGGGGCAACGGGCACAAACTGCAATGCAGGAGGTTCCATCTGAATATGAGGAAGAGCTTCTTTACTCTGAGGGTGATGGAGCACTGGAACAGGCTGCCCAGAGAGGCTGTGGAGTCTCCCTCTCTGGAGACATTCAAACCCACCCGGACACCATCCTGTGCAACCTGCTGTAGGTGAGCCTGCTTTAGCAGGGGGCTGGACTAGATGATCTCCAGAGGTCCCTTACAACCCCAACCATTCTGTGATTCTGTGATCCTGTGATTTGCACACTGTGTGATCCCACTGAATTCAAGGGGACTGACATGGACTTGTGGCCAATAATTTGTACTGAACAGTCCTATATATTTCACACCATATATAGCAAAATGCAGTGAGATAACGTGGTATACATCATATGTATAATTGTACTCTAAAAGAATGTGCTGTGAACAGTCTCTTCAGCACTGAAAACAACCAACCAAACACACAAACGCAAATAAACAGCATTTGCAGATAGGAGATTAATGACTTCATTAGCAGTACCTGACATAGGAAATGTAAGACATCCACTGGAGGTATGTTGGGATGGTATCAAAGCTGACAAAAAACCCAGAGAACAGCAGCACTGGGATGGCAGTAACTGGGCCCACAAAAGTGGCCACCTGTGAAGAGACAGAATAGACAGTCTCTTGTCAGCCAACTAGAAGAAAAAATTAAAAACTGACTTGCTCTTTCATCTGATTTCTCAACCTCCAGTGAGGAAACCAGCCTTTAAAAGAGCAGACTTTCCTTATGGCAAATCCTCTGTTCTGCGACAAACCCAAATACACAGTGCAAACTTACTCTTCAGGCAGTGGGCAGCTATGCTATTCAAGTCCTTCTTATAATGCTACTTCCCCAAATTACTACAGTTCCAAATACTAGGAAATTATGGATATTTTTTTTAAAATGAGATTTCTTCTGAGGGGGAGGTTTGATCTTGTTAGTAGAAGAAAAGGGGTCCCTCTCCTCTTCCTAAACCATTCTACTAGTTGACAACACTGCTGTGATGGGACCTGTCCTTTGAAGGACTTGAACACACCAAGAAGTTTACAGAGAAAGATGGGCACTGTGATCCCCTTGCTTCTCTGGGTATGAGACCCATCTTTCCAAATATTATCCTCTCTCACTCACTCCCCACTGAGGACACACAGACCTCCCTTCTCATTAACCCCATGTGAACAGTAGCTTCAACTGGTCCTAAAACATTGTGAAGAGGATAAGGAACATCTCCAGCTGGGTGGCTCTGGTGGGGAAGTTAGATCTTGACCCAACTCCAGCCTGTCCTCTCTACGTCCCCTCCACGGCAAAGGGCCACGTAGGTATCTCTGGGGAAGGCTGATGCACAGGGATCACGCAACAGGGCTATCTGGTCTCCACCGGGGGGCACAGAGAAGGAATCAAGTCTTCTACTCCAGAAATCTTGATAGCATCAATGTGTATTAATGTCAGTATCATCTGTTATCACAAAACAGTTCTGCTGTGGAATGGTCACCTTAGCACATCTCCTGTCAGGAAGCAGAATGGAGTTACATGGCCAGCTTCCAGTGTGACAGTCATGCCAACAGCTGCCTCTCTCCCTCCCTCTGCAGAATGTTTAGTTTCTGGGCATGCCTCTTCCTACCTGGCCTCCTGCAACCTTTTTGTATGTGTATGAAAGAACCCTCTCCTGAGCTACTGATCCTCATGGCCTACCTCCACTTTGTAGATGCACAGAAATGCATCAGTTCTGCAGTTTCTAAGACCTGCTCAGCCTGGGATGAACATCAAGCGACAATCCACTCAAGCAGGGGCAGGAACAGCCCCGTTCAGATGGGAAAGGAACTTCAGAGCCTCACATCCAGTGTGTGTATATGCTTTTTATGTTGATGCAGTCAATGTTAGGTAGCAGCAGGGTTCCCCTGAGACCACAGAATACTGTCAGTACCTGAAGGGATGTAGAGGCTGCACCTATGAGAAGACCCAGTGACTGAGCCACCAGGGATGTCATGGTTCCCAAGGCTGCAAAGAGGACAAATCGGAGTGCATCAGACGGCTGTGAAGTCATCCAGTACACAATGCTGCAGTAAGCGACAGGAAACATGATCTGCAAGGAGATACACTTGGAGTCAGTCCATTAAAGCCAAACATTCCCTGTTACTCTGAATAAGATAAAAGCATGGTGAGTTTTAGCTAATCCACAGCTCTCAGCCTTTTAATTACATGACAGGCATAGCATAAGAGAATAAACACATCTGCCACAGACTGTGACATCTATCTTACTATTTAGATATTAGAAAATAGATCCCATTCACTTACAGCCCTTTTCAATTCCCCTTCTGCAAAAAAGCAAAGATGGTCATCTGATCCTAAATAAATACTGGGTCAGGTCTCAGTTTTTGTCCTGCTGTTTACTGTGAGGGTGCTTACCAATTTGGACCTGAAGCTTCAGCACACATATGTGAACAATTTCTCCACTACTCAGATGGATAAAATACCAATACTGATCTTCTTAGCAAGTGGACTTGCCATAAACTTAAATGGTTCTTGTTTTATTGAAGAATAGAGCATATACCTGAAAAGGAACATCAGCCATGGTTTTGGCGAGATAGTAGGCTTTCAGGCTGTACCAGTAGTTCAGATGCTCTCTAAGAAATACTCCCATCTCAAGAGGAACTACAGAGAACACAAATTAATAAGTTAGGTTGTCAGCGTGCAATATTGCACATAATAAAATAGTTTATATTTATCTAATCCTGCACTGCTGCAGTCCCACAGTGGGGCTGGAACCCTGAGGCCTTTGACAGACCAGCAGTAGTTTCAAGGATTTGTAACGAAATGTAAGAGGTCAGCCCTGAAAGTTGCTCACTGTTTACACTACGTTCCAATCTATTCAGATGATCTCAGCCTCCCCTAAAGAGGCTTTTTGAATTCAAGAGGTGTCAGAAATTAGAGAACCTGGTTATTCCTTTTGGTCCAACAGGGAATCCAAAGTAACAAGCGTTCCCAGAGGAAGTATGCAACAGTTCATACTGCAGGAGTTTGCTTCTGACACCACGTGAATATGCTATCCTGTGCAGGAGTCATGACTTAGAAGTCCTAGGGAAATTATTACATCCTTCCTAAGACCAATCACGAGCTCGTGACACAGGTGAGAAGCACTGAAGCAAGGGGAAATTCCAGTCCAGGACTGTAACATTGACCTGTCCAGGCTGAGAAACACTGGCAAAACCGGGGAGAGAGGTGCCATTGGACAAGCCTATCTCTTGTCTGCCTCTACACAGCAGTTTAGTCAGTGCAAGACTTATCTCCACACCTGTCTTAGAAATACAAGTCAAATGTTTATCTTAACAAATCAAGATACATAACAACACCCTTCCAGCCTACTGCAATCTCCTTCCCTGCTGATGTAATAGCAGGGTGATGTAATGACTGGTACTCACATGTAAGGACAGTTGGCATGAGCGCAGCAAACATAAGAAACAACATGGAAAAAAAGAGGAAGCCAGAGTTGCTGAGGACTTTCTTAGCTTCATTGCCAATGCCTAAGTAGAGCAAGCCGATGAGTAGTCCAATGCCAATGTGTGAGGTGATACGCAAGTGTGTCAGGACCTACAAGCAAGGGAAGAGTAGTATTTCTGAGCAGAAAGTCTGGGCTCAAAACCAATGGCAATATGACTGAAATCAGGTATACAGATTGCAGAAAAGGAGTGTTTATGTCCAGAAGAACTTCCATAAAAATGCTACTTTCCTACTGGCAAACTGGGCTTCAGTTAAGGAAAACTTACTCTAATGAGTTTCCCAGTGTCGATCAGACACATGGCTATTACACTACAGAAAATTTCTTCTGCCTGTAAACACAGGCAGAAACTGTAAATGCCGCATCCTGAAATCCTACTGTCTTTGACAGTGTCATGGAGCCATTTGCCCTCATTCACCAGGATAACAGACTTTGTGACTAAACGATAAATTTCTCTGAGCAGAAGAGAGGCAGAAAAGGTATTTCAGGCTTATACAGACCAAACTAACTTAATCAAGCATAAATTAGCCTTCTGTACTTTCTCTGAAGTACAGTATTCCTAGAAGAGGTATGGAAGAACAAAAGAAATAATACAATTTGGAACAATTACAAGCCTTTACAGTTGAGCAGGAAAAAAAAGAAGTATCACATTCAATCTATGCGTCAGAAAATAAGTTAAAGTTTTCCCTTGGTAAAGATGAGGACAGGACCATTATGCTCCATGGTTAGGGCTCGCACACCTCTAGAGATGCTAAGTGCACCAGAGACATTCTGATCAGCTAGTTGAGCAACATACAGAACGTGAAGCTGTACGTAAGCTTTTGGATTACAAGAGCCCTCCCACACAAACATGTCAGTTTATTTATGACCAAATATTTGGTACGAGACCAGATGTGCAAACTATTCCAGACTGCAGGAAGGCAAAAAATCTTTGAATGACAAATGCACTATCTGCAATGTAAAACAGCAAGGGAGAAGAACAAGTTATGGTAAAGAAATGTGCTGGCGAAACAACAAATGGGCATAATATGTATGGTCTGGAAATAAGCAGGTGCTTCCTAACCACTACAATTGCATCATTCTGCGATATCTTCCCAACCAGAGCCGGGGGGGAAACATTTGCTTGCTTTTACTATGGCATTCAATGCAGTGTGTCCCTTTCTGAAAGGGAAGGAATACTGTGGTTATCTGACAGCAGAGGCCTGGACAGAGTGGTCCAGTAGGTTTCTTCCAGGCCTGTGGTTCTGTGTGGACATGTCTACACCAGAAATGGCAGTGTCCTCAAGAGACACCTGCCTGGGTGCAAGGCAAACGCAGTGTCGCTGCAGCACCTGGAGCTCCGTGAAGCCCAGCTTACCCTGTCACAAGGGCAACTTGCTTACCCTGAGCTCCACATGGCTCAACTGCTTTTGGTTTCCAGCCTTCCTCATTTGAATCCACCACGTGCCCACCAGTATAAATATATTCTCTGGCCTTCCACTTTTCTAATGACAGGTATGTCAAATCAATATATCAATATATATTAATGTATCTATTGTCTTCCCCCCCCGTCATGTAAAGCACTGAAAACCTTCCAACATGCAGGAAAAGCAGACAAACCCTCCTCATACTTATCAAATTCCAAATCTGCCAAGAAAAGCACTTGGCCAACCAGTACCAATTATACTATATACTGGTGAGTTCCCTGGACAGGTGTGCATGTAAGGTCTAGTTGAGGAAGCTCACCTCCTTAACTCATCCCTGTTAATGAAGGGACAATCCCATGTAGAGGACATTTCAAAGCATCAATCAGACAACGTAAACAGTCCTCCCTCTTAAATCACAAATTCCTCAGCTACTTAGAAGAAAAATTTGGAGTAAAAAAAAAAGTCCCACTGCATTTTGTTAATGCCAGCTAGGCATCCAAAACATTTAATAAACATACATGAAAACTGTAGGGTTTGGAATTTGAATGGAGTTATTTTTAAGAAAAAAGGTGAAAGATAGCTTTTTTTCCTTGAGAATGAGAGTTTCATTATGTTACTTACTTCATCTTCATATTACATGTATGAAAACAGAAATGTTCTCTTTTCAAAGAGGTAAACTTTTTATTTACCAAGTTTCTGTTTCAAAAATAAAGACTTAAAAAGTACTGGCCTTACATCACACTGAAATGATTCTCTCTGCCACCCTGGATTTTCTGGAAAAACTGATTTTGTGACACACCAGTACAACTTCTCACACATTTTTCAGTAGGATAAATGACTGTGTAAAGGACCTGCCAGCACAGAGGGGATTTAAGCTTTAGGTTTTTAGGCCAGATGCTTCTGAGTTCCTCTGAAGAAAAGTGTTCACAATGAAGACGGTACAGTTAATAGCAAAACTTGAAATATCAGTCTCTTTCCTTTGAAATTCTGTGATGATCTTCATGCATGGGCTGTTGGACAGGACCTTTAAGGCATTACACTATCTCACAACCAACTGAATAGACCTTTTGGCTTCAAAAGTTATTATAAAGGCAGCCTTACCGAATCCCTCATGATGGTGAGAAAAGTTCTTTTGAAGAGGATACAGAACTGGGTTAGGCAGCTGGCAGAGAAGCTGTGGCAGCCTTCTGTGGAGGAGGAATCCTGCGGAAACACATAAAAGAATAAACTTCTTTCTTTGCAGTATCTTGCTTAGTTTTCACTCACAAAACCCCACTCTCAGCAGCCAAATGTGCCCAGAAACCTGCTCCATTGACTGAAGATTTGAATTTTTTTCCTCCCCCTCCAGCCTCAAGCCATGCCCATTAGTTGTGGCACACAAAATACCTCTTCAGAAGGACGGTGCCAGAGGAAGGGATTCAACTCATTCTCACCACCAACATCTCTCTTGTAGTCTGTGTCACATATCCTCTCCCGTACTGCCCTTACCAGTCGACCACTCTGGTCTCCATATTCACCAGATGCTACTTCCATAACTACAAAAACCAGAAGGAGAGTTACTGGTTTACACTACTGACTAGTTACAAGCCTTATTATTAGATCCCCTTGATTCAGTAACAGTGACAGAAACAGGAGTTTTGTCTAGAACACGCTCTAAAATGCCACATGCTAATTCATATGTATACACACATTATTTACATGTATCTTTCTATAAATCTTCAGAGTTCTCTTCAGCCTGAAAGTTAAATGAACCATTTTAGAGGAAAGACAGTGAATACAGGATAATTTAGGTAATAAAAAAATCACGAAAATCTTATTTTTGTGGTCCTTACTGCTTCTTCGGAACTAAGAAACAACAATTAAAAAAACCCTTAATGCTATTAGCTGTACAATACCACAATGGTATTGGGCAACATAAAAAAACAGAATACTGGAGCCACTTTGAAAGGCCACTAGGACTAATTACTATGAAACACTAAAGAATATGTTTTATCTTTCATTTCCTGGATCTGGGCTTCCACCAGAGAGAAATATTCACTAAATTTTACCACTAGATGGCATTCAAATTACTTAGATCTGAATAATTTTATTTTTAATTTTGGTACATATATGTACACATGCACATATGTATAGATGTACAAAAGTCTAAAACACACCATGCACCATGGTCCCCATGACCCTGAAGGTGCTAATCAAATACAAAATAAACAAACTATTCAAATTGTCCTTACCAAAATCTGCTGGATTGTGGTAGGTTGGGCAATTCAAACCCAAATCGCTCAAGTAAGGGACTAGGTTTAATACCTTCCCACGGTAAATGCACTGACCTTGACTTAAAACATAGAGCTGGAAAACAAGGCAAAGAAAAGAGAGAAAAAAAAAAAAGAAAAATTTGAAATAGTATCAAAATATTTAAATCTGCTATCTGTATGACAGCAATCCATGAATTTAATGACCTCTTTCTTGTCCCTGTGGGAAGAAAAACACCTTGGCAAGATTTATCACCTCTTGGAACTACCTTTGCATGGAATTAAAACTATTGGAAAATGAAATGATTAAGGTTTAAATTCTGCAAACATTCCCTCCGGGACTTAAACCACATTAATACAGAGACAGACTAATTCCAGCCTTTAGACACATGCTGAAAACAGGCAAGCAACTAGAGCTGAGCCATCTAACTTCCACACATTATGGATATTTTCGGCTGGGACACGAAGCTGGTGAATGCACAAATGCAAGGAGAGGTGGAACAGCACAGCAATGGGGAACAGCCTCATTACTCTTTACTCTTACTTTTAACCACACTATTGACTTTAAATAAACCTCCTTGCCAGACTGGCAATCTGCAAGAGTTTATTCACCTATGGTGTAGTAGGTTTTCTTTTACCTCTCTCAAGTGTAATTTAAATTTCCTAACAAGGTTAAAGCACTGTCTACATCCTGCTGTTAAGACTGGAGAAAAGATCTCCAAGTGTCTTCATTTCAATTATAATTATTTCTCCTGAATATACTCTTCTGAATTGCAGACATTGGTACTAAAGTTCTCTTGCTCTTAAACTACTCTACTCTACTGACAGCCCTGCGCCCAGGAGCAGCAGTGGGTGAAGGCATGAAAATCAGAAGTATGACAACCATGACTCCACAAACATATCAGCCACATTCTTTACCAACATTACACATAAATAATGGAAACAGGCAGAGAAGAAAAAAACACAATCAAAAAGTATTATTTTGCTTTTACTTACTTTATTTATTTATTTGATTTGAAACCACAGACTAGAATTATTCACGGTTTTACTTAAAAAGTGTAGCCTTGAAGGTATAACCTACCCAAACCACACATAGGGAAAGAGTCTGAGAATAATACCTGATCGAACAACTCGAACAACTTAGCACTGGGCTGGTGAATTGTGCAGATGATGGACCTGCCACCCTGGGCCAATGCCTTCATCAGAGAGACAACCTGAAAACATGATGCACTATCCAAGCCACTGAACAAAAAAAAAAAAAGTTTGTTATCCACATGTCCACAGGCACCACTCAAAACTAGCGCATGTATTTGCTGCTCTGGTCTCGCACTATTGTCCTTTTATAAATTTTCTCTGTAGCAGTTTAATTTTATGATATGCCAACCTTATGCTTGTATCTCTCCATCAGTCTTTTTAATTAAGTTGGAAGCATGCCTGAGAATGAAAAACAGTGTATTCTCAAAGCTGCCTTAAGGGAGTTCTACATTTTAGGACTGCAGATTTAAACGCTCCCAACTTTAATGAATAGATACATATTCATAGCTCTCCCAGCCTCCTCTTAGACTGATCACAGAATCTGATTCTATATATGCTACATTCATTATTAAGTCACACTTCAAAAAGCTTATAGTCAAGCTAACTTTGCTTGAGAAAGAAAACTCATGCCACAACCTGAAAATATTTTCCTCTCCCTTCCTATTTCAATTTGTGTCTCGCTTACAAATTGTTTACAGTCACATGGTCTGGTGGCTACAGCATTGTGGCCTTATTCAGTACCTACAGGCAACACAAAATGAGCCTTTTCCAAGGACTCAGAGGTGAATAACCTTTCTGCAGCACTGTTCTACTATATAAAGCAGTAATTGTCTGTCTTTAATTTTTGGTCTTGAAGTACCTGGTTGGTTCATCAAAAAACATGACAGGAGGATTGTTCACCAGCTCCAAAGCAATGGCAAGACGCTTTCTCTGGCCTCCAGAAAGACTCCCAGTCCTCGTATTGGCACATGTCAGCAAACCAAGGGCTGTCAATATTTCCTTTACCTAGAGGAAACACAACAATGCATCACTTAAATTGGTTAGCACAAAAGAAAAAACCTCTTTACTGATTTTCATGGAGAATGTAAACTGAATGAAATGAAACTTTGTTTCACCATCCATACACCACAGCCTTTTTCCATCTTATGTAGCATTTATTAGATAATTAGATTAGATTATTATTAACAGCCTACACTATTCTGACCCAAATTCTACTTGTTTGTCCTACATGACTCGTCTCAGTCAGGAAGCCTTGCCTGTGAAAATGGAGTGGAAATCAGTTCTTCTATAGCACCCCTTGGATATGGCACAGATATCAAAAGAGCTTTGCAGTACGTGAAGAGTACACAGCGAAACCAAGACGCTTCTTTCAATATAACTTCTAGGCTGTATTTACAAGGGACTGAAGAACTGTTCAGCAAAAATCAGTGATTTCTACAGAGTAATGACCTGCTCTTATCTGTTCTTCACAGTCTACTCTTTAAAGTGCAGCCATTGATTTTAAGTGTTTTCATCCTCCTCAGAGCCAATTCAGTTGTCACATGTGCTCTCAGATGTTTGGGATTTCCTCAAGGCACAGCCTCAGGAAGGGCACAGCTTGTCCCAGGGTCTTTGGAGCAAAAGGAGAACAAACCCAGCTGCTATGAATTCTTCTGTTTCAGTGATTGTAGATCTGGCCTGATAGCCCTATATGAGGAAAACAGCTCTTTGGCAACAGTAAAAACACGAACATAAACATGAATTAATCCGAGCTACATTGCTCATGTAATTAAAAAATCTACCACTTAAAAGGTAGAAAGAAAGACCAGACATTTATTACTTCACTGAAATATAGGAAGAGGAGACTGTAATTTTTTAAAATAATGGTTGCTTAGATGGAGGCAGTCTTCCAGAAAAGATGACTAACATGGTAAAAATTGGTTAGACTAACCAAAGCCTGACCCTTCACTTGTCCTGATTTTGATTTCCAGGAGCTACCTATCCCAGTAAGAGGGAATGAAAAAAGAACAAAACTCACTAATCCTCATTCTCAGAACAAAGAGCCCAACTACCTCTTTCCCTTTATCTTCAGGAAGGTTGCTAAGGTCCTAGTTGACAAGCTAGGTCAACTAGAAACATAAATGATGATTCACTGGAGGATATTTTACTTGTCCCTCTTTTAAACAAGCATATCTAATATTGCTAACACAAGTGCATGCATTAATAAAATTCATCTATGATAAATACTTACAACAATAAAATGAATGATCTAGTCCAGCACAGGCCAGTAACTATCAGAAAATGGCTGCCTGTCTAATATGTGTTGAATAAATGCATACAGCACAGGTTTTTCCTCCAAGAGCTGCTTGTAATTACAGTTACAGTGTGAACAAGTGAATTAACTTGCTTGGCCTAAATTACTGAAGTGTAAATATCTTCAGACTTTCAAAGTACAAATAAAATTAACACCTGTTTCTAAACAAATGTATTTTCCAATTAATAAAAATATGTGTTTAGCTTATTAAAAAAAAAAAGTATTTGAGAGAATCAAAGTAATCTTAAGCTACCAAATGGATGTTGAGTCCTGTAAGTTTCCCTCTCTGGAGCTCCTTCTGATTTTCAAGGACTCTCTGAGACTGAAGAAGTGCCAAATGTTCCGATTTGGAAATAAATACAGACAAAAGACTGCCAGAGAAATGGCTTCTCTACCTTTGAAGTTGTCACAGTTTTCACATCTCAGGCAAAGAGTATACTTTTCACCAGGTGGGTCAGAAGCAGTTTCACCTTCTGCTTTATAAACCTCTGCTCAAGAACCACATACCACCTACTGTTAGAAGCATCTTTTACTAGAATAAAAGACTCCTCTGAAATGATTAATTCCAACAAGTTCACATCTTCCTCAGATTAAAAAAAAGAATTAAACCGGCATCTGGGAAAACCAAGAAGTCTCTCATATTCCTGAAAAAGCAGGCCACAACCTTCTCATGTTCAGCCTTCACTCACACTCGTATGTCCCCTCATCTCCTTCTTCCTCCTGCACATCTTGGTTTCAGCTGAGTCCTGCAAGGTGGCTTCTTCCAGTCACCTGCATGATTTCCTAATTTGCCCACAGAGGATCTACTCAGTGCATGACTTTGGGAGCACAAAATGCACCAAAATGAAAATCTCACGCTACTTTCTATTTATCAAAAAAAACCAGTGACAAATCATGGAAAGCCCAAAATCTGAACTTTACAGAACTAAGTATAGCAAAAACATTGCAATCTTTCTATACCAATTGTAACTCCCCTTTCATTGGTGGGACAACCGAGTTACTAAGCCACTAAAAGACTTGTCAAGAGTATTGTACGTGTCCCTAACAAAGAACAGAAGGAGCAGCCAGCTGTCTTGGAAGGTAAATCTCAATATTAGCCATGGGGCCATGTTATCACATGAGCCCCATTACCCCTCAGTGTAACTCCCACATAACAGAGGCTTCCTCCTTGAGGAGGCAGTGCATGAGAGATCATACGGTCTCCTTGCTGGTGCTGTCTTACGCTGGACTGAAACACAGCTTGAGGCCAGACAAAACACCTCCAAACACTTTCTGAGCTACCACTTCACTTTTCATGACTCTCAACAACCTGAACCATCTCTGCTTTCACCAGTGCCATGATCTTTTGTCTGTGTTTAGCTCCAGGCATCATCCTCCCTGGGCATATATGGTTTTGAAACACACTGTGCAGCACCAAACTGTTCCTCTCCGAGTCTTTGGCATGCTCTGATAATGCTACCTAAGCACAGACAGACTTCTCAGCTCTGAGTGTCCTTAAGAATACACAGGCTCAGACACTTGCAGTGCAAAAAAAAAAATGTGTACAAAGGGCACATTTCCAGCCTTTTAAAGTGTTACAGAGGTAACCAAATTTAGTTGAGAAAGCTGCCTCATGCACAAGCTAACACATCAGAAGCCATTCTGTCTGGTCACACACCTCCAAGGTATCTTCTTTAAAAGGACAGTTGTGTGTCACAACAAAGGATGAAAAGGAATCGTGGCAGTAAGATGGGGTGGAAGAAGCACACTTCCTAGTGCAGGTCCAGCTGGGTTATAGGTCTCCACGGGCAAAAGCACACCAGGACTTCTCTCCCACTCAGGAAAGTCATACGTCAGCTGCAGACCCAGGACAGTGCAGCAAACGTGCAAGAATAAATTGTGCAGCTCATTTCCAATGTTTTAAAAAAGGCTATGTGCATGTTTTAGCTTGTTTCCCTACTTGTCCAAACCTCAGTTACTCAACACAGCTTCAAAATGCATTATTCTGCACCTTAACTACATTAACTTGTCCAGTAAAACACATCCACCAGTACAGCCATGAAGATCAACACTTTCAAACATGAGCACAGAAATTTCTGCAGCAGTTACAGGGACTGCTAAGTTTTTTGTTAGTCCTTTGAAAAATTAAGGTGTATGCTCCCTAGTGCCAGACATGACTGATTTATCTTGCCACACACACAAGATGTCTGACCCCTCAGACATGCATGTAAGAGAATCTAGTGTTTCAGTAGATCTTTTACAATTCTCTACTCAGTCTCAAACAGAAAGCAACTTTCATAGAGACTGTAGTAAACATTCCTTCATAATGATACCTGTCAACTTTGAGGTTGATTTATTCTATCATTGGAAGTTCAATGCAATTCAATGTTAGATAAAAATGCTTTACACAGCTCACTTCATGGAACTCTCTTGACACCCCCAAAAATTCTCAGTTTGATGGACAGTATACATACCATTTCTCTCCTGCCTTCATCTTTCTCTTGAAGTTTCAGATGAGCAGATACCTGAAATGCAATACAATGGAATTTGATTTTGAATTGGTCTGAAGTGCAACGACCAGTTACAGTGGATGTCTCAGACACAGCATCCCAATGTACCATTAAAAAAACTTCAACCCAGTCTGAAAAGTTTAAGTTGAACTGTATGTTCAAATCACAAGCATCACATATTCCTGTGCCGCAGGTAACTGAGTACGATCTGATTTAAGCCATCACTCAGGCATCTGACAAAAAGCATATTAGAAAGAAAGGCCACTTTGCAAGTCAAAGAGCTTAAGAGCAAGATGACAGAATCATGTTTTTTGCACAGCCACCAACTTCCCAGGCAACACTAGAATCACAGTTTATTTGTACTTCATCCATATCATAAGGGTAACCAAACTCTGCCACTCTCCAGGATGTGAACAAGTGAGTACAGAAATAAATAATTTTGCAAAAGATGTAATCTGCTGTCTTAAGAAGCAGCTCCACAAAACATTATGATTAACCCTTATTAGAAGCAATTAAACTGTTAAGCAATTATTTTTGCCAGAGACTTGATTGATTAATTTAGACAACAAGTATCATATCATCTGGGCCCAATTCTACAAAAGTGGTCCTACAGGATTCTGACTACAATGTTCAAGTAAACAAAATAAAATAAAAACATCCTCACAAAGAAGAGCCTTTGCAGAAAATGAGCCATATAAAAACCACAGTGATTTCTTCTGGCCTTAAAATTTGTGAACTGATGCCGGCATACAGTATGAGCAACCTTAGCCTTATTTTGAAAACACCCTCTGAGAAACACTAGCTTGTTTCTCAAACTGAGCAACAGGTGCTTCTAGACGGATCGGTCCAGCTGGCAATTAGTAAACTTCTTGATGCTATGAAAAACAGTAAGAAGAATTTACATTGCCTATAAATCTTGGGATTGTTCTTTCTGTTGTTTTCCTGTGAAGAACTGGAAGAGATATTACACAATGCCTTTATTAAAGAAAAGGCACAAAAGAGCAGATGTAGCAGATAAACCATGCTGAAGTCAAAATAGCACTTTGCAGTCAGGACATAGAAGATGGGGAGAAAGGGAGAGAGACAAGGTTTCTCATCCACCATCCAGGAGAAAAGACAGTCCCTACAAAGGCTCATTCTGTGCAGAATTTCAGGTTCCATTGCCTAGGAAGTCTAAGGAATAGAGCCTTAGTTCTTCCAATGCTGGCCATAAATTGAAAATGATAAAGCTAAATAAGCTCAGACAACCCCTACAAGGATAAGCCTCAAATGGAATTCAAGGCATCATCAAAGTCTAAGCACTTTCATGGATTAGGATCAAATAGAGATAACAGCTCATAGCATTACCCGAAATAAGAACATGTGCACACTGAGATTCTTCCATTTTCTCCTGCCCAAATACATTAGAGTGAGAAACAAAACTCACCATCATAGCTTCCTGGACAGTCAGATGAGGAAGGAGCATGTCATCTTGCATGATGTAGCAGGAGACTTTGCGAAAAGAGCGCAGGTCACGAGGCTGCCCATTGATGAGAATTTCTCCTTTCATTCCCGTCTCTCTGAAATGAACCAAGAAAATAACCAGGGGTAAATCCTGCCTTCACTTGTACTGCCACAGGCCTCAGTAAGTGGAAGTCTTAGGTAATTACTGTCCACTGTGGAATAAAACTGACACAGTAGATAGAAAATAATTTATGCTTTCTTTCATAACAGGCTTCATGCGACTTTGCTGAAAATTTTACTCAAAGTTAGTAAAAAGTCTGTGCTGTCTTATATGTATGTCTGAAAAAGTATCAAGCCATTCAAGCCATTTTTTTATGCCACTTACGCCCTGAGAACAACACAGGTACACTTGGTATTTGGCCATACAACGGGGGGTTCAGGCAGATGAACCACAGCCACTTCACACACTGCACTTTTGTCAAGAAGACATCAACATTGTAAAAGTGGCGACTAAAAAGGGTCATTTTTTCCAAGTATTTATAAAATGTGATTTTAAAAAAATATCACAAATATAAGGCACTGAGTCCATTTGTTACACAGCTAGAACAGAGACTTGCTTTTGCATTTTGGACTTCAAATTGCTTCCTGTTTTTGGATCAGAGTTGTTAACAGACAAATCCTAAATGACCAGAACAGGACAAACAGAAAAAAATATAAGCAGTAAGAATCTAATTCAAAATCTGTGAAATACTTGTTTTCTACAAACACTGGGTAAGATTTCTTCTCATCTCCAAGGAGCCATCAGGCTATGTGATTGTATCTTACTTGGGATTTTCATTGTTACTGACCTGTATCCTGCCAGAATGTTCATAAGCGTTGACTTCCCAGCTCCTGAAGGACCCATAATTGCAACAAGTTCTCCACTGCTGAACTTGCCTGAAATTCCTTTCAAAAGGGTCTTATAACCTGAAAGATGAAAGAAAAGTTCACTGAACCCTTCACAACTAGGCCTGGGGAGCAATGAAAGCTCATTTCCACTGAACAATGATGACAAATAAGCATTAGCAGGTACCTACTGGGAAGCTGACGCTGAGATCAGCACACTGCAGTAACTATCAAAAGCCAAATTCTGAGTGGGAGCAGCAGCCTCCTCCCACTACACTGCAAGTAGTATGGTGGGATTACAGGATCACACACTCTTGATTCTCTCTAAGAAAATTTTCAAACAGGGCTAAGAAGCCTTCCTGCCATTTTCTAAGTGCCTTCTCAGAATATTTTACTAGGATGCTGGCATCTCCATTAAAATATCTTAATATTCCACAGCTAATGTAACTCCACTGCCTTGGAGCAGACTGCCCTGCAATCACTGCAGCTTCAGTGCCAAAACTCTGCCCTCGTCTCAAAACAACAACTTCTTGGACATAGTAGTCATGATCTCAAAGGCAAAGCCCTATGTTTTTGTTCCTTCCCCACTGAAAGATGTATGACAAGAAACACAGCAAAAGGAGACATGCAGGAAAAGACAAACCTGCTTCAATCTCTTACCGTAACAACTTTCTTATCAAAAGAACTCTAAAGGTTTGTCTAGACAGGGAGACTGGCCACAATAACTCTGTAAAAAATAATACCTACGGAAATACTTATTCCAGACTCTGAACGTGTAGGGTTTTTTTCTCATCTAGATTAATCCGCTTCAGAAGATCAGGCCACAATAACTATGCCCTCAGGCAAAGCTGTTCTAGAATAACCACAACACCAACTTCAAATTTCTCACCTTATTCCTGAGTAAATTACCTTTATCAGTAAACCTTAATGTAAATCCTAAACTCCATGTTACTCTAGGTGTAAGCACACTGGATTACAATGAGAATCCCAGATTTGGATTTAGTTATATCCATTTTATCCTGCATGATTCCCATTTTAAGGCAAAAGGACTGCGTGGGGAGGGTGGAGAGAGCCCTGACCAAGATTTAAACTTTTCAAGGTTTCTTTCCCTTTTACTTTTTTGCTTGCTTACTTTATTTTATTTACTAGCGCTGTTAGTTAAAACTTTTAATAATAACAAAAAAGTTAAGTAAGGTGTCAAAGAACAATCTCATATGTTGAAAATGTTTCTGTAATTAAATTACAACCAAAACAGTGTTGCAATTTGGCAATCCATTTTGCCACACTGGTGCATATGCAAGCAGCATTTATATGCCACGTGTAAACTACCCCAGCCCTGTGATTATCATTAGCATAGGCTGCAGCTGGAATGTTGAAATGCTGTAAAAAAATCACATTGTCTGCAAGCTCCTAGAAAATGAATGGTGGGTTATCTTCTGATTTCTCTTTCTTCCTAATTCTGTAATTTCTTGTTTTCCTTTCATCCCTGCTTAGCATTCTCTTTAAATTTTCTTCTTCACTCTAGTCTCAGTTCACACTCTTTCAATGCCAGAGAGCAAACTTCTGCACCAAATACATTAACGTCATGCTACCACAGCATCTCCCAAATCCACAGCAGATACTATTCTCTGAGCATTCCCCAGCCCAGGAGCAAAGAGGTAGCCACACAACCTCTCTAGAAATATCTGACCCTACTGTTTGCACGGCAAATGTCTTAGAAAACATAACTGACCAAATGTATCAAAATAATAGTTTTCTCAAGTGCCTTTTTTAAACAGGCCAGTCATTTTTCACTAAAATCTTGTCCTGGACCTGAATGAAACAACTTCTTTGGAAGCGACAAAATACCACGGGTGTATTCACATTGTTTGTTTATGGCACAAGTCCCAAGAACAAAAGCAAAGACAATCTATCAAATGGAACAGCTATTTCAAAGGGAGAAATCTGTGGCACACTGACAAGATCGATGGTGGCACCTCAAGCCAGTGTCAACATCCAAACCAGCATTTGAAGGAAAAGTGCAAGGAAGAAATCAGACTTTTCAAACATAACAATATTTACTAAATGGGATCTATAGAGACAAAATCCTTCACACTGCCCCTTAAGAGTAATGAGAACCAGCTACCTCCCAAGCCTATTAAATTTTTAAAGCACTGAAACATCAGGCTATACCACCAATTATCTGTATTATGCACCCACCCACTACACACACAAGTTAGACGCAGCTAGGAAACTCCTTCTCACACTGGTCAAAAGCTGGCCAAGTTGGCCTGTCATTAACTTCCACTAGGACAGGATTTCTTTCACCAGGTCCCACATGTAGTACACAGGGTAAAGTACTTGTCAGTGACTGTTCCTATTCCCTGTCTGTCCTGCAAAGCAGTTCAATGTGACAGAACATCACATGGCAACTCCATTACAACAATTTCTATTGTTACCCAGATTTCCAGGGTAAAGGGTTCTTATCAGAGTTTTGTAGCAGTCAGCTCATCATGAGTTTCAAGATCAGGACAGTAAATATTGTACAAACTTACAGGAGTGCATAAAGAACGTGTACTGCCATGAATACTGAGGAAGGTACAACCAAAAATACACACTCATTGTCTGAAAACATGTATCAGTATACATACCGTTACCTAAAACTGAAGCCTTTCCTCTCACTACATGACTGTGAGATTTAACATTACTTCCATTAGTCACTTTTCCAAATGTAATTTCACAAATGATAATCAGTTTACCTTTAATTGCAGTATCTGCTCCCTCATTAGCTGCAGTTGTTTCTGCCCCTCTGATAGATTTCCATTTTAAGTATCCTGTATGCAGTGTTACATCAGAGCACAATGTATCACTGCAACTCATTTGCAAAACCGTAGAGGAACATAATTTAAGAAGAAATAGAAAAAAACTATGAATTTTAGATCAGGATCCCAATCACTGGCGGTTTGTGTTGCTACAATCTTAAAACCATCTCTTCTTTTGACTGGAAGTACATAAGAAGCCCTTCTATTACAAAGGTTAATTTAGCAAACCCACAAAAAGATTTGACACTGTAGCAGTAGCATGGTGCCCACTATAATCCTTTTTAAGGAATTAAAAGTCCGTAAGTAACTCCAGTCTTCACTTTCAGAATATTGAGGCTAATCTTTAACTGAATCAGTTGACCTAAAACTTCTATATTGGGCCACATGTCTTTCATGAGAAACAGATTACCTATTTGGAGGGGACTGTATCCTTACAGTACAGGGACTGTTTCATATCCGTCTGCTGTGTATTAGGAATTTCTGACCACCTTCAATTCTGGTTTATCTGACCCACCTCATTTTCCTCAGGCCACAGGTTCATGATTCATGCAGCAAGGAGTTTTGGTCCCCCGGAGTTTAATGAAAGGCTGAACCTCAGAGAACTCACCCCAAGACGGATGCATATGATGGGCCATTCAGTTTGAGCACCACAGCAGCTGTGCCCATTTGGAATGGACTTAAATCAACACCAAGTCTAGCATTGCGATTTTGAGATGTTTCTCTTTAAACTGTTTTGATTTCCAATGAAAAATAAGTTGGATTGTTTCCGTTTTCCAGTGTCCCCTCCTGGAGTTACTGCAACGTCACCCTTAAAAATACATCTAGGAGCTGATGCCCCTAAATTTGGAATCCAAATACCGGTTTTCAAAAACTACTTATTTATGAATTTATCAACAGGACATTAATACATCGTCACCAACCAGAACAAGCACTCAGCAACTTTCTCATTCCAATCCACTAAAAATAGAACACAAAAAGTAAGAAATCGAAACTGAAAAAGAAAACTCAAGTAATGCAAATTTTTTTTGTCTTTATTTCACCCCACATTACATTTCAGAATTCAACTGCTTGTCCCGAGAAGCGAAATGTGTTTTGTTTTTCCATGTTAGGATCTCCCATGGAAAGTAAATTCCAGGCACAGTGATATTAGACCAGACTCACAACCAGAAACACATGACTGGCCTGAACACAGATGCCCATTCAAGACGTGGATTTCCCTGAATACCTGGCTGCAGTCCAAAGCTCACAGCAGCCCCTTGTTTCATGAGCTGGTAGAGGGTGACCTCTTGTCTTTGATGAAGATGCTAAGGGAGCTCTTGTTGCTCAAGTCACCAAAATTTTTGCTAATGGATTCAGCAAGGGAGAAACATGTTGATGGTTTTATTTGCTTCCTCGCGGATTTTACAAGGATTTCTGGGAAGATGTGGGTTTACCATTCTCAGAAAAATTGTATTTAATCTGGAAAGAAGCAGAACACCCCTTCCTCATACTTAGGGTAGGAGCGCATACTTCAGAATGTGTCTGAACAGGCACCAAAAAATCCAAACCAAATCTCACTCCTACCCTTACAGTGAATTTCTTCAGGTAAATACTTGTTTGTGACTAAAATGCTTCATTCATTTGCATTTCATTGCTGGTAATACACTCATTTGTTACTCAGAGAAATGTCACACAGACTCCTAGAAGTTTCTAGGTGGTGTAGCCTAATTCTGCACCCATCAATAGGCACCATGAGCCAGTGTCAGGTCCCGGGTTAGCACAGCAGGCTTTCCCTGCTCGCTACAACTGGAGCAGGATTTGCCCTTCCCAATATATCTGAACTGTTTCATCACAAGCTCTTCTGAAGGAAGGAAATAACTGCAAGTACCACTGGCCTGAAATTGCTCAAAAGTTTCTCAGAAACTTCACTATAGCAAATAGTAATATCAGAAATTTCAATTCAAACACCACAAAATAAGCAGCATTTGGCACTTCAGTGTCGAAACCAAAGACATTACAATCTGCTCTTTCCACACCCTTTACCTGCAGCCAGGTAGAAGTGCACAATTTCCTTATTAAAAAAAAATGTACACAAGGACTGTACTTCTGTGTCTTTTTGTGGTGCTTTTTTAATTGTTAAATCACAATGAGAAACCACAGCAATTTCTTGGCACTGTATACTGACCCTGTTCCATTAAAGAAACACCATTACATTTCCTATTCTGGAATTTATGGGTTTATCCCTTATTTCCTCTTGCTTCAATCAAAAAAAAAAATATGCCAAAGTCCAGGGGATTCTCCAACACAAAACCTGAACAAGGGAAAGTGGAATAAAGACGTCACATCCACATCTTTCCCCTTGAGGCAGGAGTAGAGAGTCCTTCTATTATGGAAAAATTCTCTTGGCAAATTCATGGCTTTGCTGCTGCCCCTGAGACCCACCATATGCACACCTTGATGGCTACAGACCATTCCCTGGACTACCTACTGTGCAAGAACACAAGTATGGGAAAAACAGTCTAATCTGGTCACATATCACATTAAAGGGAAAGTTAGTGACTTATGCATGAGAGAAAGAGCTTGCAAAGTCCATCCAGACATGGAAAACATCCTCATGATACCTGGCAGATATTTCATTTGTAGACATTTTAGATTTGTATCAGAAAACTGAACAGCTGGGGAATGCTGGCACAAACTCTGCAGAGAAGCACAAGATGAGAAACATACACAGACAGAGAGATAACAGGCCAAGGCCAGATTTATACTGAAGCATTTGTAGGAATTAGCTAGGAAACATATTTCTTTATAATTTTTACATCAGCAAAAAGCCTTTTTGATACACTTACATGTAAATATGCCAACAAAAAATCCTCTTGTCTGATCCTTCTCAATCTATTATCCTCTTTCTGCATCTCAGCCCTTGTGCTCCACTCCTAAGAAGCCACTGTCATAGCAAAACATCTACACGTTTACTGGTAGAGACTACTACAATCTGCTTCATCTGACAGTTTTAATTTTGTGGAGCAGGGGTAAGCAAGGAGTGGCAGCACAGAGATTTATGTGAAGTTCCTGCAGAAAGCCACCCTGTATCACCATCCCATGGAGTCTCCTCTCAGCCTCTTCATGCTTTACTGTCTCTGTCCCCACCTGCACTGAGTGAGCCCCTTCCTAAACCCCAGAAGCAAGTAGGCACTTATAGAAGACCAGTATGCACTTACAGAAGACCAGCAGGCTGGTGTTGCAGAGCACTGAAGGCAGGGACAGTAAATACCTAGCATTTACTGTGCTACTTTCCAGTGCACAGTCATGACCACATTGTCTATTTGCACACAAAAAGTGGTGCAGGTTCCTCCTCTTGGCACATAAATAATTGTGCATGTAAATTAGTTCCTGATGATTTACAGTTTGATTTTACAACTCAGCAGTCACACAGCCATCCAGTTTGTGCATGTGAACATGACGGCTGTACATACGCCAGGAGATGCATGGAGTGACTACTAGCCATCGCAAGGTCATGGCCCAGTTTGTGGGTCTGGGCTATTCGGAGCATATAGTTTCAGAAGCAGCTTACAGCAATAGAAGATGATGTTCTTACAGAAGTGTGCAGTGGGCTTCTGCCCTCTCTCCAAGACACCTTCCCATCACCCTCCCTGAGCTGGCTTTCAAGTGCACCTACACAACCAGTGAGGACAGCAAGCCCATCTACCTGAAAACCGTTCCTGGGAAATTAAGAACAAAGAGTGCTTGTTTCCAGCTACATGGGCTGCAGGACCATCACTGCCAGGACAAGATGGCACAGTCTGCAAGCAGGGTGGGAAGGTGGGACAGCTCTTTTAGCAGCTGGGGACCTTCCAGCAGTTTGTTGGACCCAGGAATCTGTCTCTTGAGAAACCTTTTATTTTCCATTCTGAAACACAAACGCAACTTACAGTTACATGAAACTACCCCTTACACACAATTCATGCTGGGCCATTCAAACCATTTCGTTCCAAACTGGATTGCCTGTTTGCTTTGTTTTAGTGTAAGACAAAAATTAAAACACTTCCCAATGGTAAGATGAAGATACTTGGGGCTTTTCACATAAATCAAAGTTAGTTCAAAGCCAGGGTGTTTCTGTAAGTTGGCATACTGTCAGGGAGACGTTTTCCATATATTTCTAATTCTGCTGTTAACCAGCCAGGGTGCTGTGTGCCCCACTCACTGCATGAGCACAGAACACTTTCCTCTCAGTGGTATGGACAGGGTTCATTAATGCTTAGTTTACTAAGAATCTGTAAATTCTCAGATGAGAGGGATTATCTGTATCAGTTGATAATTATTTAAATAATTTGAGTTTTAAAAAAACTTCTGATGGGGATTATTTAAATGGACATTTCTTTCCCAGGCTCCTCACCGAGTTCAAACAGGCTTAAGTTAAAGTGAATTACAGATACTGATACCTGGGAAGAAAAAGCCATCTTCTAACTTCCAGAAAATGCACGGGACAGAAACAGCTTTCCTGACAGAGTGAAAAAATATACCGATTTAATAATAGGAACTTTCCTAATTGTACACTGGCCTGAATTGTACCTCCTCTATAAAGGCTGGGAGGCAGTCACACTAGAAACAGTAACATGTTTAAGGTAACTGTCTACCAAATAAAACCTTAACATAAACTCACAGATAATTGGTTCATTGCTTCCACCATCGTTTATGTATCACAAGTGAATAAACCTTTTTGTGAGCAGTTTTTCAACTTTAGCTTTAGAATCCACACATCCATACATTTCTATTCTATTCACATGTCTCTCAGGGACTTAGAACAATAGGATTTTCCATTGTCTAAGCTCTGAGCCCTGCTTTAGGACAATTAAGGGAATTTACAATTGTAATGTATTCTTGTACCTTGCCTCAGAGAAACGACCTTCATTATGTAAATGTCTATAAAACTGCATGCCAGGCACCAAAACAACAGGGCAGAAAAACTAAGTGAGTGCATGAAGTAACCAAATCAAACTCCTTGGCCTCAAAGTCCATTCCAACTCAGAAATGAGGAGTCCATGCCTCCCAACCTAAAAATATAGTAAGTCTTTCATGCTTTAACAAGAGAAAAAGAAAAAGGAAAAGAAAAAGAAAAAGGAAAAGATAAAAGAAAAAAAGAAGGAAAAAAAAAATCCCCTGGGCAGCAAAGCTCTTACTTTGCAGTGGACTAAACTGCATTTCTTCATATAGCCCACACCCAGGCCTTCTTAAACATACTGCTCTTGATCTACAGATGATGCCTCACTCATGATCACTGGACAGATTATTCATAACTCAGATGGAAAGCTTGACTATGCTCACAGCAAGCCCTGTAGTATTCAATCTACCTAATTTCATACAACTAGAAGTTTGACGCTTAACCTAAACTGACTGTTTAGGACCCATAAATTACCAATAGAGAGAAAAAGGCACACCTAACAGGTAATTAATTCTACCTATCTTGCATTTCTATTCTGGGAAGGGATAAATAACCCTCTGGAAGTGCATCTTTCTCTTAACTATAATGGGAGTGGAAGACAATTTAGCTTAGACTAGACACCAAACCTCTAGATGCCGTGACCAATCTCATCCTTTGCCAACAAAATCATGGCTGATTTCAGTATCAGTCACAAATAAAATGGGTATCAAGAAATTTTCTGTGTTTTTAAAACGTCAGTTTGATCAAGATGCCTTGTTTGATTACATGATTACAGTAATAAAGCACACAAATTGCACAGTCAAAGTCTTCAAGTTGGATTGGCACTCCACATGCTCAGATGCTTCCTACAAACATATTAAGAAGAGCATCCTGTCTGTGTTCAGGATGTACAAATGTATCAAGATGTGGTTTTACTTCATTATTAGTATTTAACATTTACTTCTCACTCTGGTAACTGGGGACAGTTCAAAACTCTGTGATTTTTTTTGCTTCAAGCTATCTACTAGATCAAGAACACAGCACTGTATTGGTAGCACTTCGTTCAAACTTAACCAGAACATCTCAAAGCTTGAAAAATCCAAATGTGCTTTGGAAGATTACATGTTAATCAAAAGCAGTTTTTGAATTTTGTCTGCATGGGTGGCTAAGATTTTACTTCTATCAGCACACGTCCTTTACACCAAACTTATCAGCTAACTTCCGTCCATACCAAGTTAGCAAAAATAATACAGTAAACTGGAGCCTAAAGAGAGATCAAAAGCCCCCAAGCCAAGATTTATGTCATGAAATCCCTAGTTACTGTAGGCCATGTTGTATAATAGAAGAGAATGCATTCATGAGAAGATGGCAATTGAGTTCTAGCAAAGCGAGAATCTTAAACCACACTGCATATAAAGAATATGAAAAGTTCTTTTAATTTCATTGTTCTCTCAGATCCCTGGACTAAACTTATGAAAGACATTGGCTCTGACATTGTACAGTCAAACAAAAAAAGCCCTAAGTAAAGATTTCACTCCTCTGAAACTCTGAAATACGAGTTGTGTGCTCTTTCTCTATTATGCAGGCTGCTCATCGCATTATTTTAGTATCTGAATACTGCTTTTCTTCAGAATAACTGATTAGATACGTCAGCCTGTTAGGCTGCAAGCTCTGCACCCCCCTGATTTTGAGTCTGAAGGTTTACTAGACTATACAACGTCACTCACCTCGTCTGGCTGTATCACACCTCCTGGCCAGGCAATGTTTCTCTATAAACAAGAAGGGGTTTACGTACACAGAACCCATACCACCAAGTAACATGAGACTGAAGTGCCTGCAGGTGGACACAGAATTTACAGACTTTCTTGAAACATGCATTTCACCAGCAGGACAGGGAAGCAGAACTGGAGTCAGCAGCGTCATGGGCATGCCTCCTTGCTCCTGCAACTACTGATTACACCTCCACACCATGCTGTGAGATGAATGAGTTTTGTGCGAGCCCCCTTTAAGTTTACACTCTTCACAGCTACAACCAGGCAGAGTTGAAGTAATTAAGCAACCCACTGATGCAACCTGAGCCATTAACAGGCCTAGGTATCTACTTCTTGAAATATCTTTTTGTTAAAGAAATATCTTATATTGATTGATACTAGTCCCACTGACCTGCTGCTCTAAGCCTTTCCTTGTATTCACCTTTTGTATATAGCTCCCTTTATTCAGTCCTACAGCAAAGTTACAGCCTTCTACTGAGGTTTACAGGATGATTACAATTATATATGGGTCCTGCCTATTAATTTTAATCAGACACATCCATGGCAAGATTTGGTTCTTGTCAGTTTCTCTGTTGAATGTTTCTGCCCGAGAGAGTTAAAGCTGTTCATCTTCCATACGCATGCACATGAAGCCATATGCCTGCAACGGAGGATAGAGAATGACAACTAAATGGGTCAATGAACGAAAGTAACCTTCAAACATGAATGCAAATAAATCTGTACTTGCAGCAAGACCTGATGGCTTCAGAAGCAGTATTTACACGTTGAAACATTTGGAGATCTGGGGCATAGCTTGTACTTTGCCTGCACAGAAAATAGCTACCCTAATTTATCTTCAACCCTCAGGAAACATGAAAGAGGGGAAAAAAAAAAGTATAAATGACACACAGCTTCATCTTTCTTTTGAATCTAGTGGAAATGTCTTTTCAAAGCAATATCCATAGCCTAATCCTTGTTTGATAATTGCTTTTTGCTGCCATTTTTTAATTGCCTTTGTTTCTGTTACTTAAGAGCACAAGAAAGGTCTTTCCTGACAAAAGAAGAGCCAACACAATTTGAAATAAAAGACTGACACATTCCCTTGAATGACAAACTGAAGTCACGAGCCTGATACATACATTTAGAGATGAAAGCTGTTTACGTATACCAGTCAGGCAGAAAGCAATTTCTCATAACTGCAGTACCTTTCTATTTCAAAGTACAAATAGTATTATTCACAGTCTAACAAATACATAAAACCAGAACCCCTCCCAACAGCCCTTCCCTTTAAAAAAAAATCTTTTAAGTAGGAGATACTCAAAAAATAGCCAGCAGCTGTTAGGAACTGAACTGCCCCATCTGCCTTAGTTTTGAAGTGCAGATCCAGCTGGATCACTCTGCAACAGGGAGAGAGAAACCCTTCCTCCCTCAGGGAAGACTACTTCAGGTCTCCTGTGTTGATATTCTGAGTCTTCACCACATTCCTCCTCCCACCCTCTCGCCCCACCAACAAGCACGCACAGAGTAAGACAGCAGGAAGGAAACAAGCAAAAGCAAAACTTGGGCTCTCTCACCTCCTACCTACCTGTGGAAGGGCTAGGGAGGAAAGCCCTGGGGCTTTCTTGGAGTTACAGCAGAAGCAGCTGAAGTTATGTAGCACATCTTTCCTCCAAGCTGGGCCTGATGGCAATAGGTCTGAAGAGCTTGGTGTGTAAAGAAAATCTTTCCTTAATACTTCTGTGTACATCCTTATCATAAACTCTAGATTAAGCTGGAATGTGATGAAATGTCTCCTGCAAACTGCATAGGAAAAAACCATACCTCTGCCCAAACTATCAAAACCAAGAGCTGTTGCTGAAAACACATATTTCTGTGACAACTTACATGCTCACAAGACAACATTTTGTCCCTAGCCCTTACAGACATGAGAAGCCACATTTCTCGTATCCTGAAAAATGTTTTCAGTTCTGGACACTGCAATTTAAAAGCTGCTACAGTGTTTGACCTTTAAAAAAAAAATCACAGTTCACAAGTCTGCTTCAATAACTCAAAATACTACATTTTACTCCAAACAAAATGCAGTTTTTCACAGCAGTCTTATTCAACTGCAATAGTGATGACATTTTGGTGCAGGAACTTTCTCTGAAGAACAGGCAACTTCTGAGCACCTTGGTCATCCAACCTTCTGAACTCCTTCTCCTGCATCTCCTCCTGAACATCCAACTCCTGCACATACTTCTCCTGCCTCTTCCACCCTCTCAAAAGCAATTCTGGGCTGCAAATTGCAAGAAGCACTTCCATCTCCTCACATTCCGATTGCTCCCATCCCATTCTCTCCCACAAGCAGGCTGAAGAACACTTGGAGCCAGGAGGACCCTCTGAAACACACTCAGAGGCAAGCAACAGAGGTGTTTTAAAAAGTAAATTTTAAACTCATGCATTGAGTCTTTAATTCTACTACATACACCCAGGAGCAGAGACGTGGATAGAAACTTCATCAACTGGCCGCCAAAACTGGAAGAGTTCTGTGAATGAGAACAGCAGTCACATGCAGAAGAATGAGTGGCTGAAGAAGCTCCTTCAGCAGGACATCTCTGTGGCCAGCCATATAGATGGCTGGAGCATATGTCCCGGGAGACTTATTTTCAGGAACAGCCATACCGATTCTGCACATTTCTCCTCAACACTCTCAAAGACTTTCATGAAACAGAAATACAGGACGATATATTTACTTTATTCTAGCACTAATCTAGTAACAGATATAACCTATGATCCTGAACATAAAAATAAAGAAAAACCTGAAGTGTGTGCAGAAATAAACCCTGGATTACCTCCAATTCTCGCGTTTTACTTAGAACAACTGTGTTTTTATCTCTCTTCTTGAATATTTACACTAATGAAGTTGCCCAAATTAAAATACTTTTTGTTGTCAGCAAACTAAATATAAAATCCTCTAAACACTACTGAACTAATTATCTTCTGTAGCATGTCAGTGCTGAATATGTTACAAACAAAACCCACTGCACAGGGCATTGCAGCTTCTGGAATGAAAATGAGTTAGCATGAGCGCCTTTCAGCAGTCTGATTTCTGCTTTTTTCGCAGTTCAGAACTGGAGAAGTTGGCAGCCTTGCAGGGGCATACATCCATTGAACTACCCTAAACTACTAAATTTCCATCCGTTTTAAAAAGCTCCAGCTGACCTACATCTTATATTATGGATTAACTGAAGCTTATAAAGTAGCATGAACAAAGATTGACTCTTGCTGCTAACCGTATATCCTAAGCACTTAAATGTTTTATCAATAATAGGTCCTGTGTAAAGATGAGTTTTCAAGACAAAAACTCTTGGACTCTTCATGCAGAAAATAGAAATAATTATTTGACAGATGCACTTGGATTGCAGTATGAATATCATCAAATCAATTAACTCTTATTTCACATAGTAAAATTGAAATGTACACTTTAAAATTATTTGAAGTTTAAAAAAAAGGCTAATGAACTTTAATTCATAATTTCAGGACATGCTCAAATAAGGCATCAGAGTCATTCAGCATTTGAAAATCCTGTCTCTTCTGAATTATCTACAGAATGATTAGTAAAGCAAGGGTGGGAAGCAATAACTCATTTCACAAAAGCATGACTTCCACCTCAGGTTTCCATTTTGTTCTTATTCTGAGGCAGAGAGAAAACTCAACTTTGAGATTTCGTGGTGGATTTTTTGTGTGGCTGTACTTTTTACAAACCAGTAACAAGTCATTCCAGAGGCCAGTGGAACACACCGAGATGAGAGTGAACCAAGTCTAAGTCCTTGAGTCAGATCAAGAACTCCATCTTGGGTCTCTTATATTTTCAAGTGTCCTGGTCATCAGCTCGACTGGGTTTTCTCTCTTCCTAACTAGAGTGTACTTGACCTAACAAATCTTCACGAAAATGTAGTCAGAAAAATACATGAAGAAACATCATGTTTCTATTCTGATGCACTACCATTTTCCAACAAGAACAGGATACTGAAAATTTCCAGAGGGATTTTCATTATAGGCTCATCAGGAGACCCTCTGTGTTAACAGTCCTTTCTCTTACACTTCATCTCTGCATTGGTTCATTTCCCAGTAACACCTTTTGACACTTCCTATCCTTTTTTACAATAGGTTACTTAAACCTTCAATGAAAAGGTAAGGGGTGAGCTATGGACTAACATAATTAAGCTGGATGTCGGTTGACCCAAGTGCTCTATTGGGAGAGGAAAAATCCAGCAGTGAAAGCAGTTGCTTCCTCCACAAACTGGAAGGCCATCAAAAGAAATCAGCCATGTTAATGGCCTGAAGGCTCATGTATACCACTAGCAAGAGAGACTCACAAAAAGTCTTAGTCTTCTCACATCTTTCTAATTAGACATTCCTGTCTAATTACATCTGGGTTTTTTTTCCATCCGTTTTTCATCCAAATTATATCTGTTTTTCAAAGTCAAGACAACATGTTTCCACTTTTTCCTGACCATCAACTAAACTGACAATGACATTTCAAAAAAATGCCAGTTGGATACATTACCAGAAAATTAAATTTGACTTGTCTCTTGAGGTTTCGTTATTCTCTTACTGCATGAGTTCTATATGACTGGTCTATCTATGCTTAACATAATTCTGTAAGTCATTTATCTATGCTACCTATTAACACACCAGTACACACAGGAGAGAAAGAGGATGTAAGAGTTCAGGCTGTTTACATGGTTTTCTTCACAAACACTGTCACTTCAAATGAAATAATGAAGGGACACAGAACAATATCCGTGTCACCTCAAAACATTTGCTTTGATCCAAAAAAACACAGGCACTCTCTGGACTCAGCTCCTGCAAATCACAATGGCACCACTGAAATCAATACAGCAGCACAGCTTTCTACTGGCTCAGGAGCTGACACAGGCTAAGGGATTCATGACAATCTAGACACACAGCAATACTGCAATATTCTAAGACTGGAAGGTGGAAACCTTCCATGTAGGAATAAATACTGATATATCAGGAACCCAAAATCTCAAGATGGGATTTATTTTAACCAGCTGCAAACACCTACAACGTAAACATTTGCATGTGAGCTATTCTACTGGCTGTCTGGGATGGAGTTAATTTTTCTTAGCAGCCCCTATGGTGCTGGTTTGGATTTGTGACTAAACAGTATCGATAACACATGGTGTGTGTTGGCTATCGCTGGGCTGTGCTTCACAAAGTCAAGGCCTTCTGTTTTTTAGAGTAGGCTGGGGTGTACAAGAAGCTGGGTGGGGACACAGCTGGGACAGCTGACTGAAGGGATATCCCATACTATATGATACTGTGATCAGCAATAACAGCGGAGGGAAAGGGGAAAGAAGGGGAGGATGCTTGAGGTTACAGTGTCTGCCTTCCCGAGTGACCCTTCCCACATGCTGAGGTCCTGCTTTTCAGAAAGTGGCTCAATGTCTGCCTGCTGATGGGCAGCAGTGAGTAAACTCGCTTTGCTTGTGCACACAGTTTAGCTTCACCTATCAAACTGCCCTGATCTCAATCCATGAGTTTTCAGTGTTTGCTCTTCTGACTCTGTCCCCTGTTCTGAGGGGGGACTGAGGGAATGGCTGCGCAGGTGCTCAGCTGCTGGCCAGGCTAACCCCACCACAGCTACTTCTCCTAGTAAATGTGGAGAGTCACTTGTTTGGTTCATTCTGGATGAAATACACTCCACTGACAGCCAGTGAAATCTTTTGTCTATGAAGAGAGCCTAGGTTGTATAACTTGGACAGACTCTTACACAGTAAAAACCTACATGGACTCAGATGAAACTATCAAGTGTGTCTCTCTGCCATGAGATGTTCAAGGGATAAATATGGTCTACTATCTATTAGGTGTAACTGCTCATGTAATCCACACTTACAAAAATATCTGATATACCTAAGTATAACTTAAAATCCCACCGCGATGAGCAGCTTCATTGTACACAGTGACAAAGAAACTGCAGTCTGCTGGGCTGCAGAGTCCTTCAACAGGCAGTGTGTTCAGTGCCATACAGGAGATGCACAAGTTCAAAGTCTTCATGCAACTTTTTCTAAATGTACGTGACAGAACAAGGGATAGTAATGACAGTTGTAACCTGTGTGCAAGTGGAAAAATAAGCACATCTCTAATACTGCTAGTTTTCATTTCAGTGCTCGTTAGATGTTTTTGAACATTATGTGCAAGTGGTGAACGCACCACCTGAGTCTTTTTTTGTCTTTGTGCCAACAGATGAGATTACATTGTGCTGACAGGGGCTGCAACAACCTGGCTAATGGCACAAGTTCAGAACATTGCTCTGTCATCAGATCATAACATTTTCAAAGTATTACTATCGCATAAATTTCTGTATGTATGTGTCAAAACCAAGTCACCACTTCACTTCTAATGAAGACCTGAGTCAAACTCAAGCTCTGCTATATGCTCCCAACAGACAAGTTGCCACTTATGTATTTGTAGTATTTGTAAGAGTTCTTGTGTGTTTTACAGTTGATACCACTGTTAGCACAGTGGCCTCCACATGCCCCGGTCAGACTCATGTTCCCATGGTCTTAAGTCAACTGACATCAAATATTAAGATCAAGATCTTGGAGCAGGGACAGAATCTGATCTACTCTATCCTTCTCTCCCACACTCTCCATTTATTTGCTGATGATAAAACTGTCCCAATACAATTAAAGGGTTTGCTACAGTATGTTTTCCTACAGGAACCCACAGCACTGATCTAAGACCTTTCTATGTCAGTAAAGTGAAGGTCACACCAGGATTAATTCCACATAGAGGGTAAACTCCAAACTTAATCAAACCCAGTTTGGCTTTGCCCACAAAAAACCCAACATCTGTTATGTTAGAAAAATGCTTGGGGTCACTGCTCAAGACATGCTCCTCTGGAAGGATGTTTGCTGAATCTAAACTAGAAAGTTATTTCAGAGCTGATGCAGAACCAAAATCAGAAAATCGAGTGTGAGTCCCAACGTATATAATGGGACGTGTGAATTGTTTAGCAACAGTCCCAGCTGCAGCATCTCCACATATTTGAACTATCTTGGTCATTTTCTGCAGTAAGGCAGAGCAACTACTGGGTGACAAGAGTCCATGTTCAGATGAAGGACCTTTTCCAGCAACTGAGAAGAATTCCCCGCTCCCTCGCATTCCCTCTCCATCCAGCTTATCTGAAGCACAGCTCCAAGTGTCTGATAAAATCTGCCTATGCCTGTAATAAAACAGTGTGAATGACTCAAAACTAGCAGACCCTCTCCTCAGGGTCTTACCCACTGAATTTCAGTGGAGCTGTTCTGTCCCTGCCCCAGCAGCCCACAGACAGGAAAGGCAAGGGTTACCCACAGGAATCATCCAAAAGTCAGTGGTTCAGACAGGCAGAAGTCTCTTTAAAGGCAATCCGCATAAGGAGAACATGCAACTGCCTTTGGGGAGGTTTACATCTGTCACTTTTTCCATCTTGCAAAGCCGCAAAGAAAATGGTGTAGGTGGACGGCTGAAGATTGCTCTTCTCAAAGGCTTCCTCCTGAAATGGGTGCCTACGCTCTAATACTGACTAAGCTGCAAGGCTTTGCTTCTGATCTAATTAGATAATGATACTGTGATACAAAAGAAGAGGTTAATCTTGACTATATCTTCAATCGCCTTTCCTTGTGTACAGTTGTAAACACCCTGGAAGCATTTGGAGCTACTTCTTTCTATGTGTTTTAGTGTCAGCACTGGCACGGAATGGGTAATTTGGGGAGCTGGGGAAGAAGAGACAGGAGAAACAGTCTTCTAAAATGCACTGGGCAATTCACACAAATCCCAAGGTGCATTAGTGCCAGGGCAGCTAGCAAAAACGATGGTGACAACAACGCAGCTCTTGCCACCCTTATCCCACTCCTCTCATCCCTGTGATGAAGAGACACAGAGCACTCCTGTTCATACCTCTGAGATATGTCAGGTGTAAGGGGTACACAGTGCGGATCCCCTGAAGGCTGACCACAACCAGACAATACCCTCACCAGCCCTTTCCCTTCTCCACTTCACAGATGCTCAGGTAAGGCAAATGCAGCAACAAGGGAACGTGGGCACCCACCATATGCACAGAGCTGTTTCTGGGAAGTGCCCTCCATTTGTGGATCCTGGGTGCTGTTACTTGCCTTGCCTGGTGCTGTCAAGGGACGTTTCTAGCTCCCAACAAAATCAGCCAGAAGAACATCTCTACCATATTCCTGTTCTTTGCACCACTCTCTCACTGGCTCTTGCAGATCAAAGCACATGTTCCTATTAGTTTACATAACACCTTGGTATTTTCCTTCTGCACCCCAAGATACACACTCCTTCCAGTTCTCTGTCACCAGCAAACCACCACTCGAACAAACAGAAGTAGCACACATTTATCTGGCATACAAACATAGACTTCTTTAAATCCAGCAGGAAAGTGAGTTGCAATAATGCTCAGCTAACAAAGAAGGAAATTCAGACAATGATGCTGGCAGTTATAAACAGGCAAAATTGCCCAAACATGTATGAACTGGACCCATCATTGATAAACACAAGAGCTCCAGCCCATTCTTTCTTACAACTTGTAAAGAAAACAAGAACAAGGCACAAGCAATCTGATTACAAGAGAAATGACTGAGAGTAGATACTCAACTTCTGTAATGCAATAGGCCCCTATTGAAAAGCATCAGCAAAATGCCGTCTTTTCTTTGTACCATTCTTTACACCACACGCATTCAGGTGGATAAAACAGCTTCCATTTTACAATAAATTTCCCTGCTATTTTACCTTGTTATGCTGTTAATCCAGTAGAAACAAACTTGAACCACTTCTAAGCAACGGATATTCTTTTGCTTTTCACTTAAAAATCAGGTTGTTACTGCTTTTCTATTATTATATCATCTTGTCACTACAATGGAGGAGGAATATACACCTCTATAAACTGTTACCTTCAAAATATTTGTTATATTGATATACAGCCAGTTTTTATATATAAGTAAATATACCTGAGTGTATGGGCGTATGTGCATACACACACATACGTCTATGAAAACAGAGATAATATATACATATACACTTACACACATTTACACATATTTATATGAATATATTAGATGTACCTGTATATATTGAACATATTTTTATATATATATAAAGACAACACACATACAATATACTCATAGATTACTAAAAAGAGAATTTAGACATCTTGTAAGAAGCAATACATTACTCTCCACCCTGAAAGGGGGCCTCTGATGCTTTGCAACATGCCTATACTGGATGTTGTCTGCTGCACATTTCCACTACCAAATAAACAACCCTTGCACTCCCATTTGTAATACTGATGATCAGGACAGAGTCAGAACCCAAGTCAGGACAAGTTTTCTTGTTAAAAATGGGTGATGGGAGGGAGAGGGCAAAAGATGGCCTTTGCTTTATTACCCTGGTAGTCAGAAGTCTAATTTGGCCCAAACAGTGTATTTAGCTGACATTCAACACTGACGTCTCCCATGAACTGTATTTGCTTCTGTATTTTTTTAGAACACAGTTTTAGCAGTAAACTATACTAATGAGTGAAAAACTATCTTTTATGTATTGGGCCATACTCTTCCTTCAGCAAGCTTTATTCATTTCTATTAATTTATATCAGAGATGAATGTGGTCCAAAATGTTCTATCATAAGATAATGCTTTTAACAGACTGTCAATACCTGCTCCTTGAGTAAACTCTATCCGTTATGCCATCGAAGCGATTTCAAGGTTCATTTGGCCCTGTATTTTTAAAGCAGTACAGTATGAATGCCTGAGATGAGCTGTAGGTCAGCTTTGAAGTTAGTTTTATTTATTGCAGAATATGGGTCACATTTTGCCCCAACTCACTTTGCTTGGGGGGGTTTATTTTTACTACCCGTCTGTAAGAATGAAATGCTGAGCATTAAAATGGTGCAGCCATGCCCTGTATGGGAAGGCCTGCTTTATTTTTATTTATTTGGCTGGTTTTATAATGTGTACATGGCATATTTAGAGTATATGGGATACAGGAGACTGATGGCAATACTTCTGTTTGGAGGCTGAAGAGTAAACATGTTAAGTCTTATTACGCGTACTCTGAAGTTTCACCTTTCTTTTGGTGTCCCCTGGTGTCATACTATTACTAGGCAAGACACAATCATTCTCTATGAACGCGCAGTCTTAGTAATCGCAGGGTTCATGGACTTGTGACAGCTTCAGGTAATGTATTTCTCCTTCAGGTTTACATTGTCTTTCACCTAGACAAGAACTCAAACAGTCAACCTTCTTCAGGAACGTCTGTCAAGCTCCTCTGACTGTGATACAGTGGCTCGTACACAGTCATAACTCAGCCTTTAAGACAGCAGAACCTGATTTACTATAATTACAAGTGGCAGCAGCTTCATTCCCTGTTTGCAGTTACAACTTTCCTGAAACTTTCACATGTGACGGTAAAAATGTGCCAGTGTGACTTCCACTGCAATGATGATTTACATCATGGGGAAACTTCCCATGGGCTTAAGCAAGTGACTGGCCAGCCACATTATTTAATTCATTTTAAAATAGAAAGCTTAGAAAAATCAAATTGGCCACGAAGGTCTAAAAATGGTCTTTGCAGTGTTACACGATAAAAGGCCGGTCACACTGAACACGGAGACCAAGTCAAGGCTCAAAGAACCAACCCTCCTAACCTACTGAGTGCAAACAGAGCCCCCCGAATTGGCACTCTGAAGGCGCTCAAAAGTAAAGGACAGGAGTTCCTAGAAGAAAGCCCACCAAGATGTGTCAAGAGGGAAACACTTCCTGCAACAGTGCAAGCAAGAGGGAGCAATGACTTGCTGGGGAATAGGACTCACCATGTCATGCAGGGGGAACAGAAGTTTGGGATGGTGTAAAGCCAGCCATGGGGTGGCTATTGGAATTACAGACAGTGAGAAACAGTCATCACAGGATTTTTAAGGGAATTCCCAAAGGAAGGGAAAGGGGTGGATCAAGGACTGAGGAGGATCAAGCCTGAGAAAATAGATGGAAAAGGGGATTAAAGGGGCCAGACACATGTGAACAGGCAGCTCGTCAGTACACCTGTCTGACCTATCCCTGCCCCTGATCACTGCAGTCCAACATGTGCTCCTGCTAAACACTATTCCCAACTATCTGCTGTGTGAGTGCACTCTCTACGGTGAGTCTGTATTCATCAACGCTAGCAAGTATCATGATGGACTCATCAATGAGTAGCAGAAGTCTGCACATCACCCGCTGGAGTGAGAGGTTGCAAACCTGAGGGCTTGTAGGTGCAGGCATCAACAGGAGGAGACCAGAGTCTGGGCCAGTGACTGGGTTGACAAGAGTGCGCAAAACCCACTGGTGGGGAGGTCTGCCTTGTGTGCGTCTGCAACCCAGAAGCAGCCAGCAGGGAGGAACAGCAGCAGAGGCAGTGAGGCTGGCGTAAGTGCTGTCTGTGTTTAGGCAGGTGCCAGAAGGGCATTTCTGTCTGTGCTGGTCTGTATGGCTGGCTGAGTATACTGCGTATATGCACATGTGTGTCTACTGGGAGTATGCGTCCTGCCTCGTTACTAACTGGACCTGTACATACCGAACCAAGGCTGTCACTTACCAATTGAGCTGGGGCAGGAGGAACCCCCTCAGGTCCTGAAGCCCCACCAGACTTGGCTACTACCAATGGTCTTGTTTTACAATCACAATTAGAAACTCTTGCAAAATTCTTGTGAAGAACTCGTAGTTCTGATTACAAAACAGATCTGACCCAACTGGTTTTCAGAAAGGTCTCTGATCCAGAACCTGCATGCTCAATATTTATTTACTGTCAATTTGCTCCTCGGGGGCAAATTCTCATTCAGGTAACTCTTAAGACCCAGGGTCAAAGCCAAAACCCAAGAGAGTAACTTCTAATGGCCTGATGTGTACAGATGCACCCCTTTGCATTTTTCCTTTCTTTCTGACACATTTCTCTGATGGCAGCAGATGACCTTCACTTCTCTGAGCAGAGAAGGAAGAGGAACTCAGTTCCAGCCAGCCACCCACAGGCTTCAGCTTTATAAGCCCCAAACAGTTACTTTAGACAGTCAGGCCTCAATATTCATATTCAATAAGCTGGCTGAAGTTCGTAGCTTTTTGACCCATAAAAAAGTTATTGCCCTTTCTCTTAATAGCAAATACTTACCTTCAATCCCCTTCCTTTTAATTGCTTATTCATTTACCAATTCTAGACCTGCCATGCTGGTGCTGTGAGCGTTTAATTTCAGAAGCACTATGGTAATTACTGGTTCATGTCCAAAAAACTTGTACTAGCCATGCTCTGTCAATGCAGCCTCATCCACTTGACGGCTCCCACATGCACAAAACAGATGCAACAGGGCAGAATTTAACTCCATTGCTTAACAAGAGTACTAAAACCTTCCAGTAGTTTCTGTTTGGGTTTTTTTTTGTCAAATTTCATATTAACTAGGTGCATCACTTCATTTGAAATTCCTTTCTTTTCTTGTCTGGCATAAAAGCCTGCCCTCTGAAGATCAGCAAGAGACAGAGCAGCGGTCTCATTCTCATTTACCCAAGAATCTGACCACTGCACATTCCATTTCTCCTCCCTCCTGCAGCAGATGTATTGCAATTATAAACAACATTTGTTATTATTCTAAACATGCAAAGCAGGAAGAAATATGATTCTTACACAAAAGATGTAGGCTGTAGATACTAGATGAGAGGCAGATGGTAAATTATCTTACAAAGCCAAGGTCTCTGCCATTTATTTTTCTTTGCAACAGATATGTAACAAAAAATGAACAAACAAGTGGTTAACTCAGTTTGACTATTATGTAATTCCAAGTACTCCTTTCTGGTAAGAATCTGAATGGCTTCATCCCTGTCCCCTCTGAAGAGAATTAACTCTTCAAAGGGCATCTGTTTCTCCCCCTGAAATCAGCAAAGTCTAAATGAACTGTAAATGAGAATACAAACCTAACAGTGATAAGAAAGTCCGATCAGGAAATGCAGTTACAGAAGTTCCCGCAGTGTGACTCAAGACATATTGCAGCATGCATCTCCAGCCACACCGTTTCCTAGACAGAATTATTTTGTCCTCATTCCACAGACGCTCTAATCTTCTATACACTAATCCTTCTGTATTTTATACCACCTTACTTACATTCTGTATCAAATATTCATTCTAATATCTTCGTTTCTAAGGGACAAAGTATGCAAAGGCCAAATTAAACTCAAATGTCTGCACTAAAGCACATAATTCACAATGAAGCCATTTTCAAATATGTGAATCATCACCAATGGGATATTTCAACAGGCCTCCTGATAATTATTTCAGGAACAAATTAAATATGTAAGAACATCTACTTGTAGTAAGCTACTGAGATTCAAATAGTTGCTGAGAACAATCAAAATTTCTTGGCCTTCTATCTATGTGCTGTGACCCTTAACATATTTTGGGGATGAGCAAGTTAAAGAATTTCTTGAAAAGGGCAGTAATTATTCCATATATATTTTATTATATATTCTTTTCATGTATTTGAAAGTCGGTGAAAAAATGAGTATATCTGGATGGATATGGGGACCCTTGGTCTTTCCCTCTCCTAATCAATATAGGCTTTGAGATCAAGAAGATGCCTGCTACAGCTTGGTCCTGGGCTTCATGAGGAGGACTCTGCCAGTCCTTGGCACTAAAGCTGTGCTTGTAAGTTACCTTCATCTTAGAGAACTAAATTTGCTACATGGTACAGTCCAAGTAAGGGCTGGTGGTTTTGCTGTCCTCTGCACCAAGGTTGTTAAACAAAAACTGCTAGCTTCTAGGTTCAAAGCCAGCACTGTAGGCAGACAATCTAAACCACTAACATCTCAGCTTATTACTGTCCCAATGCTTTTGACAGAGGAAAAAAAGACAGATCTTGTGCCAAAGATTCTGATACAAGATTTACTAATATAAATTGCATGTGACATCTTTTGGAGGAAACACTTAAAAAAAGAGGGCCATTTTGTCATCTTACATGGACCTACATCTTATATTAACAAGGTTTTTATTAAAGTTCTTCAATAAATGATTCAAATGAGAAGGTAGATGGCCAGTTCTCAAATAAATGAGAAAGCAGATAAAGCAACAGGAAACAGAGGAGTAGGAGTCAGTGGTCAATCAATGAAGAGATTGTACCCCTGAGTCTCAGGGAATTTTTATGGGGCTATATACTGTTCACCTTACTCATGAATGGTTTGGAAAAGGAGGTGAACAGCAAGGTGGCAGCATGAACACTAAAAGCCTGCTTAGGTTCAGAGAGCAAGTGAAGTATTTTACAAAAGAAAAATCCATTGAGAGCTAGTAAACACAAACATACTACACCTAGTTCAGGAAACCTCTGAGCCGCAAGCTGTGAGAACCCAGGGAAACACTACTACACACTCGTCTGCACTTGAACTCTTCCCCAACCATTCAGCTCTATCTCCTGCCAGAGAAGGGACACCAGGCCAGGTGGACCTTCTCTGACTTCATACAACAGCAAGCTGACCTAAACTCCCAGCTTACTCTTGTCAAAATCTCAGTCTTATGTTAGACATATACCCTTACACACCTCGAGAGTATGCAAGTGCTGTGGTTTGACCCCAGCCAGCAACTAAGCACCACGCGGCTGCTTGCTTACTCCCCCCTGCCCCTGGTAGGATCAGGAGAATTGGAAAAAGGTAAACCCATGTGTTGAGATAAGAACAGTTTAATATTTGAAATAAAGTAAAATATACTAGTAGTAATAACAATACTAATATTCATAACTGAAAGAGAGACACAGAGGAATAAAACTCAAGAAAACCCAGGTGATGCACAATACAGTTGATCACCACCCACTGACCGATGCCCAGCCAGTCCCCCAGCAGCCATCAGTCCCTCCTGGCCAAGTCCCCCCATTTAATATACTGGGCATGATGTTCTGTGGTATGGAATATCCCTTTGGCTAGTTCAGGTCAGCTGTCCTGGCTCTGCTTCTTCCCAGCTTCTTTTGCACCTCCTCACTGGCAGAGCATGGGACACTGAACAGTCCCAGACTTAGGGCAAGCACTACTGAGCAACAACTAAAAACACCAGTGTGTTATCAACATTATTCTCCTACTAAATTGAAAATGCAGCACTGTACCAGCTACTAGGAAGAAAATGAACTATCCCAGTCAAAAGGAGGACAGCAAAGTCACAGAGGTTCTGGGGATAAGGCATGGCCTTTTTGGCTAATACATTTAGGTTTTGCCTCAAGGACATTCATCTTGAGATTGAACACCCGCCCTCCAGTTTGCAAGACTTTAATTTTAAATCCAAATCAGTTCATTCCTGTGTGCTAAACTATCATGTAAATTTTACCAGGATTCTCCTTGCATGTTGTTTGGAGTAAGTCTCGAGAGGTTAGTTTTAATAGTAAGACCAAACACTGCTTTCTAATAAAGGATAAAGACAGCTATCAGTTTAATGAGTACAGTTGTGAATTATAGTGCAGATGAGTATTCCTTGTGAGGGTCTGCCACATTTTGAGTACTATCATATTCCCTGAACCCATCTTCCCAAAGTCAGCCAGTTTACCTACAAGAACAATGCTACAGGGAAGTGTGAATAAGTTCATTTTTTAGAGATTACTGTTGAACTCTTAGATACTAAATCCCCTGAGAACAAAAGACCTGCCTTAGTAAGCAGGTAAACTGAGACCCCATGGGCTTCCAAAAGGCACTTTCCAAAACAGCATGTAATTACGTAAGTAAAAATGGACTCTACCACCATTTTAACTTTTCAGCTAGCTTCTATTCTTGGTTGCCTTTGTGATTTCTTTTCTTTTACCAAAATTATGAAGAACCCTGATCAACCATCTGATGGCTGAAGCCTTCAACTGCAAAACGACTCTTGCTTCATCTTCCTTCAGATGTATCTTCAGACTACAGACCAAACTCTACTTGGAAATGTGAAAAAAGCACACCCATATGATGGTACATGCTGTCTCTACCTCCTCAACACCTCAAACAAGACATGACTGCGTACGGGCAGAGGACAGCAAAGCATTTTATCAAATCCCACTCAGTGTACAGAAAGTTGTAGCTCAGGGCTGGCAGGGTGAGTTACAGCCAGCCCCCAACACATGCTTACTGTGAGATGTCAACAGCAGAGACCATAGCTCAAACTCCCGACAACTCATCATCACTGCCATCATCACTTCTCTGGCATATAAATTCTGAAATGTTTTAATTGGTATCTCTCTAGAACTTCCCTCCTCAGCCAAAGTTTTCCAGAACAGCAACTAATAACACTTATGGCATTAAAATACTAGCTAGAGTGAAAAACAGCCAGGTCATTGTAATGTTTAATTTTAATAAACAATATGGCAAAGAGAAAGAAGAAAAGCATGTTCTACTCATACAAAGACTCAGTGACCAAAACTCACTAAGTTAAACTCAGACACATTTCCAAAAAACAGCTCCAGGTACAAAAACAAACCCAGAAGCAAACTCACAAAAGTAACAATGGGCTCCACATGGAGGAAAAGAAGTAATGCTGAAGTACGGTCATACTCAGCTGGGAAACAGTAGAACAAACAGACAAAGGGGCTGACCAAGGTTTGTCCCCAGTAACCTCTATTTTATACAACCCATGCGTGAGGACACTAGGAAGAGTTATGTATCACTTAATAAGACGCTGTGAACTATTCCGGTAACAATGACTACTCAGTGTATTTTTACCATCTTGGGACAGCTTAAGTGTTAAAAAGAAAAACTGCATGGATCTTGTCAAGGTTGAAACATGCAATTACAAATCCTCTGCTAAAAATCATGCTTTGTTTTCAATAATTTTGCTAACATTTTAAGTCACTGAAAAAGAACCCACAAAATATTTTGCTTAAAGAGCTTTTTACTAGGACTGCAGTTCATTTCAATCAGCTTAACTTGTTTATGCTTTCTAACATATGGATCTTAATTTGCATACATCCTGCTCTCTGAGATGAAAACACGCTCTCAGACAAAGCAGGCAAAAATGGAAAAAACAATACAACCCATCTGTCAGAAAAAGGCGGAAAAAAAAACCAAAACACCACCCAAACCCTCCCTCGGAAAGTGGGTTTTGCTCTTTACTGTTCTGCATCTTTTCCTCCCATCTTAGCAACAGCGCCTGGAGCAGCCAACCAGGGCTGGGGCGGCAGGAGCATCACCGCCGGGTTACTGCAGTGCATTGCCCGCCAGTAACCGCGCCGGGCCAGGCCCAGCCGTGCATGCAGCACCTCTACCGCAGTGCACCTGCTGGGGATGAGGACAGGCTTGGTACGGCTCCTCCTGCAAGGATTAGCAAATAATTTAGGGCAAATCCTCTCCCCGCCCCTCCTCCCCTCTTTCATTTGGGTCTTCGGATATCTGGGGGGGGGGTGGGGTGGTGGTGGGTGAAATCTTTTAAATGAAGTCACAGGAAGGATGCAGCAAAAAAGCAGCCTAATGAAATAGAAAGAAACAGGGCTGTCCAAGTGCTAATTCGTAAGAGAGCACCAAAGCAAATCAGCCTGTTTAAATCTCTGCTGACAATGTGGCAGTGGGTTGTTTCCATCTTATGCAGGGATCAATATTAACATAATATATAGGCCTCCTCACTGAAATATAGGTATCTAGTTCTGCTGACACTATCTCGGACTGTGATGGCCACTCTTCATGCTTTGGGAATATCAAGCAACTTGCCAAAGACTCCTGTCTTTCCCCATCGGACGTGACAGAGCCATCCAGACTAAGCACGGTCTTTCATTCATCTCCTTCAGCTCATGCCATTTGATGTGCTGAATCTCAAAGCTATGAAGCAACAGCCTTGGTAGAAAAGACAGCACCTCTCTGGCTTATTGTTTCCACAGGGTCTGAGCCACTAGAACAAGCCCAAAATAACAGAAATACCACATTTTCTGCTGAGCATGAACTTCTGTACTACTACTAAACCACTTAAAAATACACAGCCACATTTTGACTGGCTGGAACCTGTTCCCTCAGAGGTTACTAAAGACCAAATCCTACCAGAACTTACACTCGAACACAGCATAAATGAGTCATTACAGTCCTAAAAATAACAACGGAGAAATTTCCAACTAAAATGTTGCCTAATTAACCATGAATACTGATGAGTATGAGGAAAAAAAAGTAATGCCTGAGTTGTGGAGTTTTGAAAGCCAATTTATTACTACAATCTTCCTGGGTGCACTCAAGTTACATAGGAACAGTATTTCCATTTCCATCCTACGTTACAGCAAAACCACCTAGAAACAACAGAACAAATGTCCTTTGGTGAGTATATAGAATGTATGTATCTTTTCAAAGTAAAGCTGAAAGAATCTGACGAAGACAGATGACTCCAAACTACTTTTCATGCCCTCTTTGTATTTGGGACTATCCGTAATTTTATCCCCAAACCATTCATTCTATTCAGGTTACTTTATGGTGCTTTTAACAAAAAAGGCAAAACCCTAGAGCACTGACATTTCTCCAAAATCCTCTTGCAAATAGTTTTCAGGCAGTCCTAGTATTAAAACTTAAACATCTATAATTTTTCTATAAACTGGTAAAAACAATATATGTTTCTGTGGTTTGCATTTCAAACGGCAGTTTAAACAAGCATTTCAGAAGCCAAAATAAGATCCACTCCAGATCTTTCTCAACCCTTACATATATAGCTTTGTGACAAGACAGTAAAACTTTGGCCACATTTTGCACTGAAGCTCTGCAGATCTTTCTCTACCACACTTTAGGAGCCTGCACTGGATCTAACGTAGGGCTCTCCACTTTCTCTTTCCCTCCAAGCCAGCTGGCTCTCTTATCCTAAAAGAAAGGAGAAGGTATCCTCGGACTAAGCGGACATATTATTTCTTTGTGTGCTGAAGTTTCCTTTTTCTGGCTTGGCCGGTTCATCTTAATCTTACAACACAGTAAGGACTCCAGGAGTCCTCCAGCTTTCTTAAGCATATCTTGTACCTTGCTGACCCACAGGAGGCTCCTGATACATGCTTGAAGATAGGCTGGATTCAAAGACTGAGACACATTATCAGTTCTGGAAAATCCTTAACCTCACAAGATCTGGATCAAGTCATTTATCCATCTCTTTCCTTCAGAACCGAAGAAACAGTTGATTCTACCAGTTGACTAATTCCCTAAAAGCTTTATGGGGAAAATGCCGAAGTCATCTGAGACCTTCTGAAACTTTTACCTCTGTAACCTTTTCCATATTCCCGCATTGGTAAGAACTCCTACTGAATGGAATGGATCAGATACAGCTGCTTTGATCAAGGACTCACCTACCAGATTCCTTCCCGGTTAATACCAACTTCAAGAAGAATTACAAAATGAATGAATCACATCCAGAGTCATACCAATCTTTGCTATGAATTTGATAAAACCTCATTAAAATTATTAGAGCAGCATTTATCATATAAATCTGAGAATGAAAATGTCATTTCTTATTTTTAAAGAGAAAGAGATTTAATAGATAAACTAGACATTTTAAGGCCGAGACCCAATCACTGAAAAATTCTAATTTGAAGTCTACTGTGGCTTATTTAGCTTCTTTGTTGTTGACAAGCAATCCAAATTCATGTTTCTTTGTGCTTTCAATAAAAAGTAAATTATGTTATATACCATGAGTTTCACTGTCTGAACAATAAAGCTAAGTACAGAACACAATAGCAGCATTACTAATTACTCCTCCTTTTGTTAATTTAGAGCCTAACCTTAACATTGCTTTGCAATACCTTTATTACTGAAGGGAGTCAATTTTTTTGTTGTTCTCTTTAGTTGAATTCCTCTCCAACGTGCTGGCACAAATTGTCTTTGCAAGGAAACTATGCTTCTCCCTTTGTGATCCAACACTCATAAAAGCTTTTAACTAATTCATTACAGTCATGAAGAATGATGTAGAAATAGAAGAATTTTTTCCAAGCTCTGTTTCAGAATAGAAACACTATTAATTTAAAAGGCACATTTTCATAACAGCATCCCTTATCACTTATTGCCATGACCAGCACCCAAGAACAATGTGAACTGAGAGACATCTCCCTTTTTTGCAGCTTATGCATAGAAGTTACTGTTTTTTAAAGATCAGTTGCATTTCCTGCACCGGCCTTTGTACTTTCAGGATTGCATTTTCTACAACTCTTCCCATAAAAAAGTTAAGGTAAACATTTCACATCATGGCAATGAGATGTGAGGCAGGGAACCCACAAGGAGTGTAGAGCTATAACAAGCACCAGTGTTCGGAGGCAGAATATTGCCCTTGTGTTGAGCACAGACAGACTAAAACCCTTTGCAAAGTCCCATTTTCCCACTGGAGAAGAAACCAGTAAGATTCAAATACTCTAAATACCCAAAATAGTTTTACATGTAATATATGCATCTACAAGCCCATTGGTTTTAAACAGAGATATCCCAAATTACATACAAACAATTCTACCTGCAGAACTACAAAACAAGCCAAGGAATCTGGTAGTTTGGTCCTTACCTTCACTTGAGAATATTTAGGCAATTCGGTTTTCTATTTCTCTAACAGAAAACCTTTCCTATTATACCAATATATTGGGTCAGTCCCTGCAGTAGGCAACATGACTGGGAGGAAAGTTTGTTTCTAGAAGATTCTATAATCTGACTAGCAGTTCACTGACTCACAGAAGGAAAGGACCTCTGAAGGTCGCCTAGTCCAGCCTTCTACTCAAAGCAAGAAAATCACCAACACCAGATCAGGTCAGCTGTGGCTCTGCCCAGCCAAATTTTCTACACCCCCCTGGCAAACAGAAAGAACACCATCTCAGGGTGACCTGCCTCCAGTGCTGCACCAACCCCCTGGTGAACAGGTATTTCCTAACGTCCACCGTAAGCCACCCAAACTGCAGTATGTGGCCATTGGCTCTGGTTCTGTATCATCTGGCACTCCTGACACAAGTTGGCTCCACTGCCTTTTTAAACTGCCCTCTACGTAGTATTGTATGCCAGAATGAGATCGTTCCCCAGCTTCCCCTTCACTAGGCCAAACAAGTCCAGCTTCCTCAGTCTCACTTTGTAGGTCCCCTGACCAATTTTTTACCCTTCTGACAAAGCCTTTCCAGCTTCCCACTGCCTCTGTTGATCTGGACGGCCCCTAACTGGATACAGTATTCCAGTTGTGCCCTCACCAATGCTCTGAAGAGAAGGGTAACAACTTGCCTCCATCTGGCCATGGCCTCCACAGGTAGCACATTATGTGCTTCACCTTACTTGCAGTGAGAGTACACTTTGGCTCATAGTCAGCTTGGCATTAACTGTACACCTCCCAAATCTGTTTTAGATCCTTGGCTAGCAGAAGAGTGCCAAGACCTGCTGGCAGACAGCATGCCTCACAACCACTCAGAGGCAGAGGCTGTCCTCAGTGGTCTGAGGAAAGACATATGGTGCAAGACCAGGTGAGAAGAGCAGAGTATGAACTCCTGTTCACAGAAGCCAGAAAAGTGTAATCTCCTCTTCTACATCTAAGTGTAGTGACACAATCATAGCCATGTCCTACAGCTAAATACCTCAACAGGTCCTTTTCAGCAGCAGGACACTTTGCCAGGATGTGCCATTTTGTTCAAACCAAGTCACTCAGTCATGTCAGCAAATGTGGACTGAGGTTTTTGGTATAGAACCCCTTGATCATTTCTGGCCAATGAGAAAAATATCCAGCTAGACATATCAAGTTTTTAAACCTTACATGAGACACTTTGGCATAGTTCCATTTCTTGGGGGGAAGAAAACTTCAGTGTTTGAGTTTTTTCTGATAAGATAAAAAATAATTTTGCATGTATGAAAATTGCTGCCAAACCCATTTGTTCTCCTATGGATAGCATAGCTACATGCAATTTTAATAAATAATTAAAAGAAGGGAAGTATGTGTACATACAGTTTTGACTTTGAAAAACGCATTAAAGCCTCAAGTCTGCATATCATTCAACAAATGAATAATTGTATGCACAGGCTGTTCACACTCAGTAGCGCTTCCATGGCCACAGCTCCAGTGTTTTTCATACCACACATTTTTAGACTATTAAAACCTCGGTGGTGTGATAATGACACAATTTCCAGACAGCAGCAAGGTACTTTGTGAAACAATTTCAAGTGGAACCTTTAAGCCAGTGGATTTAAAAATTCAGAGCAAGTGCAGGTATCAAGCATGGCTCAGGTGAGCAGGGGCTTATCTCTTAGAAAGAACTAAAGCACACAACCATACCAATTTATGTTACTAAGAGAGAATTCCTTGAGGAAGAGCAATTATGTCATTTAGTACACAAGATTATCCTGAAGATTTCAGTATTTTCTCTTGGGCTTACTTCTCTTCACTAGCAGGAATTTACCGCACGACCTAGTCTTCCTTTCAGAGATAACTAGTCACACATACACACACAAAACAAAAACTCTCTAGGAAATGCATGGCTACACGAAGTAGATGAGGTACAACAGGAATGAATACAAAGCAGATGAAAAAAGACAGAGCCACCTTACAGTCACCTTTTGGAACTAGAACAGACCAAGATCATATAAAGAAGAATACTGAATATGCCCTCCTTACTCCCATCAATAAATCAGCACCAGAACTGTCTCAGAGCCAGCCAGATGTGAAACTGGACTGTGAGAGCAAAGTGGTAACACTTCACTTCCTTGAGATATCAAGTATAATATCATGTTCAATATCTGTATTGTTTCGGAGTGCCCTGTGTTGTAGGCTGTGAACCCTTTGCTGTGTATTATTAGCAAAGTAGCTAGCAAAAGGACAGCCTGGATTCAGTCCTAGCAATAGCCAGTGATTTCATCAGTTAAAAGAAATGGTAAGCGTTAGAGAGACCCACTGTAGAACACCAAGAGACATGGGTGGGCTGACATTCACATAGCTCACAGTGTTTATTTCCAAACACAGCATTTTAAGAAAATATTTTTTATCTTGGTTTCAAATGCCTTCTGAAATTCTCAGATGCTTGCTACTCTGAAAGAGTAGTGGAAAAAGTATCCATTTCACAAAACAGACAATTACGAAAGTGAAAAAAGCATCCTTTTTCCCCCTACCCCCACCTTTAAACTACAGTATGTTCTACCCACCCTCAATAAATTGTAGACATGCAAGATCACAGGACAGATATTTGGCAGCACAGCAATGCTATATTTACTTGAGATTCTTTAGATTTGGGAGGCAAAAATAAGCAGTTGTATGAACTACTGCATCTACAATTTCGTGGAGTACAAGGGGCTGTACACCCCACTGCATCAGGCTGTGGGAAAGTTCCCCAGTGCCAGCTGGGGGGCAGCGGATATATCAAAAAGCCAAGCAAAAAGCAACTGTGAAAACATGCTCCCTTTACTCGCTTTGCTTCACCATCCACAACTGACTCATTCCACCTATCATGATCACCAACATGGGCAATAACATTTGTAAGCCAAAACATCTTTTCCTCACCTTTCTTCCTCCACCATGGCCCTTCTTGGATAGAGTATGACAGTTCTTTAAACTCAATATTCACAGCTGGTCTGCGGGGTAGGTAGGAGAAACGATGAGCTTCTGTCAGAGTATTGTCCACTTTTTTTAAATGTCCATTCATCAGCCGAATGTCTTGGTTATCTGTGCCATTTGAGACCACTTCATCCACCGAAACACACACTGACTTTGGCTCAGCCATGGTACAAGCAGAATTGCTGCCGTTCTGGAGGGAAAAAGTTGAAGAATGGACAAAGTTCACAGACTTTTGTTTAGGAACATGTTTCAAAACCTTCTGCATTAGAAGAATTATTATTTAAATAACATGAGAATCCAACACAGTAACACACCGAAAGGTGAAAAGGGAAAAAAAACCAAAATCTTTCAGTTGATCTGCCAGTCTTGACCCAAGAGGTGAAAGAGCTTGTGCACTTGCAGCACAGAGGGCAGTTCCTTTAGCACCAGTTTCCCCTCAAACGGTATATACACAGCACATTAGTAACTTTAGAACAGAGTAGCTCTTGCACCAGAGTAATACATTTGTAAGTTTAGTCCCCACTGTACTTAGTTTCTCATGCACTCAAAGAATTTGGTTCTAGTTACTCCGATTCCAGGGCTTGTATTGGGACAGAGCTGAAGGGCGAGGGAGCTCGCTGGCCAGACAATTTGTGCAGACATTTCAAAAGACAGCCACTCAAGAAGTCTAGGGGTTCTTATTCCTTTACATCAGCATATACTTCTGTAAACATGAAACTGCACTAGTTATATTTCTGTGAATTTTAAAATTTACTGGTTTGTGCCTTATTTGCTCCTGCACTGATTGTTCTTGAGACTTTGCAACCTGGAACGGTACAACTTCTTTCTCAGAGGTCTGTACGGAAAGCACAGCACTTTCCATCTGAAATCCTTGCATGCTTTTCTTACTTGACAGTGATCACTAATGGAAATCTTATCAGCTACATAAACATATTAAACCCTGCTCCAGTACTTGTACCTTTGACACTGTAAGGTCAATGCTCTATGCTTACAGCCATACCTTACTACGCTTCTCTCATCCTACCGCTCAGTGCAATTCCACTTGGCATATTTTGGATTGAATCTCTTTCCCCTCCTCTCCTGACCATGACAATGGCCTGCCACATGCCTTTCTCTTCTTTTATTTATGCAGATAAAAGCTGAACTTTTTCCACTCCTTTTAGCTGCACAGGCACCTCAAACCAGTATCAACAGGATGTGTATAAGGTCAAAAGTAAAACAACCATGAATTTTCTTCAGCTAAACAGAATTTTGAACAGTTCAGAGGGTGTTCACTGTCATCTGTGTTTGCAGTATGTCATAAGCGTAACATCTGCACAGTTGTCTTATTAGAAAATTTACTATTTTTAATGCAGTTCTGTATTGGAAAAGACTTCTATAGCTGCCTTATGTGCTAGGCTTTCCACCACCCAAAAATCTACATGCCCCCACAGGTATCTCTTGGAAACTGTATGTGCTGCACTACTTTTCAATACATCAGCGTTGAACACCCCCAAACAGACAGATGTGCTCATGCCACTGTCTCCCCCTACTTGTCCTCCAATGCAACAAGTAAGTCAAATAGCACCATTTTCGTCCTCTCTGTCATGGTTACTGGTCTTGCACTGTAAAAGCAGCACCGCTCAGATCAGTCACTTGTCAAGAATGCTGATGAAAAACATAAAAAAAAAGTCCTACATAACCAGTGATGAAAAATATTTTAAAAAGCAATCCTACATACCCACTATATAGCAAGTGTCTCCACATTCTTCAAGCACAAGCCCCACATTCTGGATGTAAAAATCAGCTCTGCTTACCACATTTTCTCAAGAGAGAGATTTTAATCGTGCTCTCAACTTACTCAGAGGTCAGGTATCCAGTAACACTTAGTCCCAATTTCTTAAATAGTTGACTGTAATGGTATGTAATTTGAACATAACAAGAGTAATGTGAAACATCTTAGAACTGAACAACTGAAGTAGGGGAACCTACCTCTTCCTTAAAAAATAACATAAGATGTGTTGACACTACTATTTCCCGGATGTTTTCAAACCTTACTTTGGCACTCATAAGCTGTTTGCTTCAGAGGAACCACCGAGCACCTTCACATGTCAGAGAGAATATCCAAAGACTAACTCTCAATGAGCAGGTCACCTTGAGTATTCAGGTGACAGTTGGAGCTTTTCCAGTTTAGATCAATTCAAAAAGAAACATCCTTGGGACAAGGTCCTTGTCTCTGCCTACTTAATCATCTGGCAGTAAGAAGCCAGACACTTTTGTTCCTGGGACACCGAACAAACCATTTCAATCACCCAGTGGACGGAAATGCCTGTTTTCAGCAGAGGGTGACGAGTCCTGCCAGCCCTCGGCCACCGGCCTGCCCCCTCCGGGGACCACCGGCTAGGGGCGAGGGTGTCCCCCGAGCGCCTGGGTGGTGGCAATGGCTCCCACTGGCAGGGCCGTCTTCGCTTGCCAAGAGGTGGGCAATTCCCGTGGTGGCAGCCCCAGGCTTGCCCGCGCCCTGGGCAGCCGCCCCTCAGGCACGCCCGGCCTCCCCCCGTCTACCTGCCCACACCGACAAACCGTTCGCGTCTCCTCCGGCGCGCACCTACGGCCGCGGGTGTCAAACCGGAGCCCGCTGCAGCCCCCTGCCCGCCAGCCGCGAGGAGCCCGAGCTCTCACAGGCTGCGCTCACGTCTTGCTTGGTTTCATACAGTTCTATTTCCCACACAGTCCCATTTCGCCCGTAAGGCGCTGGACCGCTGGGGTGGGCCTGTCCCACAGGCTCTGCCCGCTCCTTCCCCGGCCGCCGCCCCCCCCGCTGCCGCCCCTGTGTCCCGCGCCCCGGCTGTTATGCAAAGGTGACGGTCCCTCCGCAAATCTGTTTTGAAAACGACGGGGCGCAGCGGCGCAGGGAGCATGCTCGGCGCGGCCGCTAATCCCCCTGTCTCAGCTACAGCCCGGAGGTAACTAGCGGTCAAGCCCCGCCATGCGCCGCCGTCCCCTCACACGCCCCGCCGCGGGCTGCCCCGCACCCCGCACCTGGCGCCCCGCGGCGGGACGCAGTCCCCGGCCCACCGAACGGCCCCGGCTTTCCCTCAGGCAGAGCGGGAAGGCGCTCCCCGGGAGCCCTCGCTCCGTCCCCCCCAGCGCCGCTCCCCGCCCGCCGCGCAGCCACCCCCGCCCGCCCGTAGCCGCGGCCCCGCGGGGGGAGGCGAGGACGGCAGCGTGCGCCTTACCAAAGCTCTGCCCAGGGAGAAAGCCGCCATCAGACATGCCATGTGCGCCGCTGCCCGCCCGGCTGCTGGCGGCTCCCGCTCCGCCGGCGCCGCGCGGAGCCCTCGAGTGTCGCCTCCCCGCCCAGCGTGGCTGCGGGCGGCGGGCGGGAAGGGAGGGAGCGGCCTCCCGCCGCGCTGGGGCCGCCTCCGCCCCGGCCCGCCGCCTCAGGCACGGCCCCCGCCCGCCCCCGCGGCCCTCGCCGGGGGGCTGGGGAGCGCCGGCGGGCCGGGGCGCCCCCCCACCGGGAGCGCGGGCAGGGCCGGTCCCGCGCGTGGCCGTGGCGTTCCCTGCCCTGAAACGCGCGGCAGACACTTCCCCAGGGGGCTGGGGGCCGAAGACCGCTCGCCGAGATATCCCTTCGGCCGGGCTGTCCGACATCGCCGCCACACTCGCCGGTGGCACAGCTCAGGGCCCCGCTGGCTGGCGAGCTGCCCGAGGGGTGCGCGGCGGCGTGCCCTGCGGAAACGGGAGCTGAAGCACCGTCTGATTGCCATCGCACCTGCCTGAGACAGCTTTCCCGGCCCTGGGACTCGCACGCCATTGATTTATAAGCTGAGCAAGCCCTTGTTGTTCAGAAATTGGGAGAAAGGAAGGTTGTCACAGTTTTCGTTTCATTCGGTTTTTTCCTGGAATCAAAGACCTGCATTTCAGCATCATCCTGCAGAGATGGGGCCTCAACCACACGCTTGCCCGTGAAGTGCAGTGGGCGGCCTTCACGTGCCATTAGGCTTGTGTTGGCACTGCTGACTTGACTCTAGATCCATGGTTAGGTTTTGAGTTAGATTCATGAGCCATGCTACCCGGTGGCAGAAAGCTCGGCCCAACCAGTTCACAAAAAGCCAGATACTGGAAGACCCACCAACCATCTGAAGTGCCTCCAAAGTTAACATACCTGCTGGGCCTGGCTTTGGCATGTGCTGAGGCTCCCTCTCCATTCTTCCGGAAGCAGCAGAAAGGGGGGATAAATTATAGCAAGGGTCTGAGAGCTGGCTCCAAAGTATCTACCAGAGACTATATACAAGAGTTCATAATCTGTGAGGAATCTTCTAACCAGGGAGCTTGCCATAAAGCTTGGCGTTCGCCTAGTGTTGTACAGACACTGAGGTAATTTTCACAAAGCCCCTGGAAGGCAGGCAAGTGTTAAATCTTTACTGAGCTGTGGAGGGGTGTTTACAGCAGGCAGCACAGCACTGCAGGAAGGGAACTGCTGCACAGAGCATCTGCACTGGGTTGGACAGGGGCTCATCTCCCACAGTACCCTGGCAGTGGCTGGGAGCTGTATGCTCACAGAAGAGCTTAAGCACAGGGCTGGCTTGTATCAGATGTCTCCCTGATAACTCTTTCAGCCTGCAGCTGTTTTTGGCTCAAAGACTTCCTGAGGTAGTTGTCACCTCTCAATGTGCTACTAACCCTCAGTAGATACTTCCCTGAGAGAAGACTCTGCCTTGGAAGCATGAACTTTCACCATGCACTACATCCTATTGCCAATGAATAGAGTGTGGAGACTCACTGTCCTTGACCTTGGATTCAGTCTGTGGATGTTGCAGAAAATTATTTACTTAAAATTCACGTACTGAGGAAGAAATGCCTACCTGCTGTGGAATACCAGACCAAACATGGATGGGCCTGTCCAGAAGTCCTCACTGAATGCTTGAACTGTGTTTGAGAAGAAATCTGAAATACAATTACCTCCTAATATTAGAAATAAACAGTAAATATGAAGCATTCTTCCAGTGAGGGTACAGGGGTTTAATCGACTTGATTTGGATTATGTGTCGGTAGCATCTAAAATTTATTCAAGTTTGTCTCCTTTATTTTCCCTTAGAAACATTGAGAAGGCTGCATTATCTCCCTACAGGACCCCAAAATGGCTGTGAAATGCTGCCTTATATTTTTAAGGCATTTACAGAGTAAAACAGACTGCTTAAAGACATCGTGTATTTTGACTGTGAGGTGGAACAAGATACAGAGAGAGAGCAAGACATACCCTGATCTTAGTGGAATGTGTGATACAGACCCAGCATGATGCTTACTATCCTCTGTTTTAACTTCGTAAAGGCTCAGGAAGAAGCAAGGAAAACAACACAAAGGCTGTAACAAAACTTAAATGAACAGTACTGAAATCTGCTACACAAACAAAAGTTTTAGCTCCTCCGTAAGCAGCTTACGGTACTAAGGGCTGAACTGCACCTTTCATGAACCAGTCCTTTGCAGGAAGGCATGTGCTGCCTGTCAGCTGTAGGGCTGCCCACCTACCCACCTGGGCTCACCCATGCCACCAGCGAGGCTGGGTTATCGCCCCTCATTCACAGGCCAGCAGCATGCAAGGAGGAGCATTGCACTGAGTTCATGACCCCGATCAATAAAGTGATGGCTTCTCTATCAATATTATAGCTGAAGTAGTGTGGACTCAACCACGTATTTGCCATAATGCTTTTAACAGTTTCTGTGAAAACTACCCTTCTCTATGAAGTGGCACAGAGGCACAGGTTTGAGGCATGATATGAAGACAAATGATGGCTCAACCCTGCACCATCACCTTCCATGAAAATTTTTCCTGAGCAAGAGTACGTGGTCAGATCCTGAGGACTTTTTTTTTCATGGTGGCTCTAGTATCAGTATCTAGGGGAGCTTCTTGTAAAACGCTGAGACATAAAACAGGTTTCTCAGAAACCAAGTTCTATTTGGTATCTATTTTGATACCACACAGGAAAAAAATGATTACATAAGACGAAGCATGCTAAAAATAGCAGTCTCCTGCATTCCTACATTCCCTCATTAACTCTTCCATTAACTTTACAGGTGATCCCCTGGTCCCTATAGACAAAAAGATCAAGAACACAACTCTGCAGAAAAAAAAAAAAAGAAAAAAAGAAAAAACGGAGGAAGAAAAAGAAAAAAAGAAAAAGAATAGAGGTATAAAACTGTGTTTAAAAAAATCCAGGACAAAAAAAAGTGAAGCTAAAAATGAAGGTGAGGACAAGCAGGCAGGGACAAAACTCTGACTCCGAAAATAGAAGAGGAAATAGCAGTAGCTTGCAGGCTTTACAGCAGGGTAAGCGATACAGACAGTGGAGTTGTGCAGCCCACTGGAAAGAAAAAGGAGACTGCAAGCAGAAATGCACGGGGAAAGGCAGGGCAAAGTGGAAACACACCAACAGCAAGAGAGAGCAGATTTACAGTACAGGTATGGGAGGTATTTTATTGCAGAACTGATAGCTTGATGTCTCTGTACAAGAACTAGTTCATGTATAGAAGTGCCATAGCCTGGGGAAATGCAGAGGCTTAACTTAAGCATGGACTTAACTGCTGAGATACAACATACAGGAAAAGTTCAGCTGAGTAGCGTGGAAGAAGCAGGTGAGAAAAAAAGTCTTAACTTAAAAAGGCAAGATATTTTAGATAGAGCTTTCATTTAAAAAGTACCTCAGCTTTAACTATTTGCAACTTGCTGTTAATTTAATCTAGTCTGGGCAGAGTTTAAGGAATTCTATGCAAAAGATTTAATGAGCTTTTGAGAAAAATGGCTTTTTTTAAAAAAAAGAAAGTTCATCAAATAAAAACTTGGGGGTTAATTTCAGAATTATGTTTCTAAATCTACCTAAAAAGTCAAAGGAGCTGAGAGCACAAAGAATCTGAAATGCTCATGAAATTATTGACCTAAATAAAAATACTAAACCAACAGTTTATCCCAGACAGAGTGTCACTTTGCCATTTGAAAATATGCACTATTTTGGGTTGGTTTTGGAGTATGTTTTCTCTCTTCTTATGCCCTACCCCAAGTATTTCCATAGATTTAGTGAAATAAGAGTGGAAAGAGTATCAGTAGGTTTGAACAGCCTAAAGATGAAGTTGAGAAAAAACTTATGGTCTGATCCTGAGAAAGGCTGAGAGCCTGGGCTTGACAGCTAATAGCTGTGAGTCTGCATTGTGCTTTGAAGAAAAAAGGACAGGGAAAAGGAATAGTGGGGGGAGAAAATCAGTATCTTAGTTGGAAGAGAATTATTTTAACTAAAGAGATTATATTCTCTGTTTAAGTTCCCATGTATTAAGATTTGAAAGACATCAACATACATATTACTTTCAGGTGTTACATCAAACAAATAACATATCAAACTTCCCTTTACTACTAGGTAGTTATTAGCAACTTTGCACACAGTCTCCAACTAAAAAGACTATTTCAGTACTTTTTGGCAGTGGGCTGGAAATTTGAAGAAGCATCTTATGAAAATACAACAAATCCTTGGCATAGAACCCATTTTTCTTCTCCCTTCCTGTTGTTCCCCTTCCCTACGTATTGGAACAACAGTCATAACCCCTCTCAATATTGTCATGTCTTTTTGTACGTGACATTAATACTTCCCTATCTATACTGGAAATATTCACATAATGCTGTTTGAGAAGAACGTGATCAGTCAGTTTCAACAGATCTGCCTTCAGATCTATTTAATATTGAAGAACATAATCAGTCATTCCTTTCATGTTAGATATATTCTGTAAAATGGGTGGGATTCATCTCTAATTTTAGCTGCCTATAAAATTGGTATTTAAGCTAGTCATGCAGACTGTCTTTCAGTCAGTAAAGAGAAATGGGCATCCCCTAAAGAAAATTTAGTTTTCTTAAATATTTTACCTTGATCTGGGATGGATTCTGGCTCTGTCTTGGCTTCCCTATCAACTGGAGAGGGCTCCAGACACCTAACTTGGAAAAGCCATGGCCAGACAGACAGACACCACCTAAGCTGTGGTCTTATGCCACTTCTGTTCGCAACTAACACTTCCATGAATAACACAAGGGGTTTCACGTGTTTATTTTATATGAAATTTAATCAGTATTTTTATGCCTAAGAGCAACAGAGAGAGAGAACGTGCACCCAGGATGAGGAGAGACAAGGAGAAGGCAGCAGAGGGACTGGCATGAAGAGTATGTTGGTATGTGATGGTAAAAGACGATGCTGCAGCCAGCTAGTTTGGAGAGTGCTGCGACAGTTGGTGCCCTGTGTGAGGCCCTTCAGATTATGAGACTGAGTGTAACGAGTGGCGACAGCGGTGATGACTGTGCTGGGGGATGTTTGAAGTTTTGAGCGGTGACAGCAGCGCCCAACAAAGCAGACAGGCAGGGATAGCCTGTGATCCAGATCACGTTGAGATAGGCGGGGAGAGCCTGGGGATCTGGATCAGACACCAGTAAAGGTGAGCTGCTGGGATCAAAGAGAAGGAAGCCTGACTGCCGTGGAGTTAAGAGACTGAGGGTAACGGGTGGTAGTGGCAGAGTACATGGCCAGACGTGACAGCAGCCCGCAGCGGTGGCAGGTCCAGAGCGGGTCTGGCCAGACAGCGGTGATGGCTGTGCCGGGGGAAGGCGCAAGAGCAACACGGTGCCACGGGCAGCTCCTGCCGTTGCTGCTGCTGCTCGGCCTGGTGGTATTCTTGCAGGCGTTTATGTGCTCGTTGAAGGTGTCTCCAGTCGAAGAAATGACGACCACAAGGATGTTGAGAAGCTTCTTGGAACATGGAGTAATGTATTAGTGCCATATTCTAGATCTGCTGCTGTTGAAAACTCATTCAGGTTACTGTCCGGTGTGTCCCAAGAGGTGAAAGGATGAGGTACTATAAGTTCATCAGAACCCCACTCTGAAGAAAACAAAATCCTAGATGTCAAGAAAGCAGATGAGAAGAAAGGTGATCAGCCCCTAGAAGCTGAAAAGCCCAAGATAAAATGGAAGAAGGGGTATGTGTATGAGTTCAGGGACAAATTGTCTGGACTGTATGAAAAGTTTATTTGTGAAAAAGTTGTGATGATTGTTAAATACCTAAGGCATGAAATGTTAAGAATTAAAAAAGAGTTCAGGGACAAGTAGTCCAGACTGTATGAAAAGTTTATTTGTAAAAAGGTTGTGATGATTGTTAAAAACATAAGGTATGAAATGTTAAGGAAAATAAAGGGGGGGGGAGGAGGGGCAGGAATTTTAGAGGAATGAAGCTGGGTTAATTAGCATTGATAATATACAACTGTGGGCTTGCTTCAGGGGCAGCGGATTGGCTGATGTAGATAAGGTGCAGCTGTGGCTGGTTCTGTTAAGAGGTTGGGCAGCCAATGAAGAGAGAGCAGCCAAGGAAAAGAGAGGGAGAGAGAGAGAGAGAGAGAGAGCGAGCGAGCGAGAATGAATGCATGCATGCATGCATGCATGCGCACTTGTGTTGAGGAGAGACAAGGAGAAGGCAGCAGAGGGACTGGCATGAAAAGTGAGTATGTTGGTATGTGATGGTAAAAGACCTTGTTGCAGCTGCCTAGTTTGGAGAGTGCTGTGACATCTAAGTACTCAAATGTCCATCTTCTGAAATCCACAGACAGGAAATTCAAGAGCAAAACACCAACTTATTGCTGATCGGTTTTAGCTGCAATTTATTTCTATAGCTACTCACTGATGTACTCATGGTAATCAGTAGGGCATACAGCACTCAGATGCAAGGGGGTTATTCAAGCATTTTGGCTCAAGCAAACTGAAAAGAAGTAATAATAGGTGCAATGGATTAGCTTAGCTCTGCGAGAGATGGTGGTCCATTAGTCTGTATCTAAGTAGCCCTCAGTTGCCATAGTAAGCTGATCCCAAGACGTGCTAGGAGAGAGCAAGAAAACACATTATCAGTCTTTCTGCTCGAACAAATAAGAGTTGTTTTGTCAGTGATTGAGCATAATTTATATAAACTCACTACTTTCAGTTGATGTCAACATAGCACGCTCACAGCAAATTTACTTTCCCTCAGATACCCTGAGAGGTGATAGCGCAGTTTTTTCTGTAACGCATTTATCATGCTAGGCTCTAGAGAAAAGGTCCTCGGCACAGAAGCTATTTCAGACACGTTTCTGCATTCCTACAGTGTAGCCCCCCTCAAATCATACTGCCCTCGTTATACCCAGATGTGTGGACTCATGGCTAAGACTAATGGCTGGAAATCACAGCTAAGAGCAGCTGGATTTTAGAAATCATGTCTCCCTAGACCTAAACCTCAGGGTCAGAGTACAAGGGAGCAAGTGGTAGCACTTGTGCAGTGATAGCCAAGGGGAAAAAGCTTCAGTAAACCCGTTGTGAGCAAAGCAGGTTAAGAAAATATTCTTGCAGTCTGATGAAAAGACTGCAGTCTGAATTCACAAGGCAACTTGAAAATTAGACATGGCACAATCTTCTGAAATTCTTTGCCAGCTTAGTCTCCCCGTAGAATGCCAAGGGAGAGTCAGGCACCTGGGAAAGGGATACACAGGCATCAGCAGGAAAAGTTAAGCAGAAGGAAATACCAAGGAAGGACTCATGCCTGGAGGACTTGGACTTAGCCTCTGAAAGCTGTTTCCAAAGGGGATTCTCAGCCGTGACACCAACTCGTGCTTTTCTCACAGAAAGCTGCAAACGGCACCTATCCCATTACACCCAACAGCCCTGGCACTGAGCACTCATCCTGGTGCTGAAAAGTGAGTTTCAAATTCAGCCTCTGCTTGGTTTCAATAAAGGTTTTGAGCATGCCTGTTGGGACAGGACAAGGTCTGAGTCACTGAAACAAAGTATTCTGCCGGGAAAGCACTGGGTATTTCTCCCTTCACAGTTTTTCTGCTTTGAAAGTGCAACTGAACACCAGCTGGAGAAGGCATGTGAATGCCACCCTCCCCTTCATTTCTGTGTGAAGTGGAACAACTTCATGGAGTCTGGAGTTTCACCCCAGCATATACAGCTCTTCTAAAAAAGACAGGAGACTCCAGATACACCCCCCTGGTCCAAGTTAGGTGGAACAGTTACTGTGCCTGCCAGAAAAGCACTCTAACCATCCACATCAGAAGGAAAAACAGTCCGTTGCCAAACCCTGTCCACCTGAGGTGGTTTTTTACATGAGGGGCAGCAGAAGCACAGAAGATTTGGGATTTTAGACTCTTTCTGAGAGATGTGAGACTCAGCAGAGAAACCTTGATTATTCTGCATAGCCATGCTGTCTGGCACATCTCAAAGATAATTTTGTAAGGAACACAAACCTCCCTTGGTGCTCCCTGCAGATGTATACATTTATTCCTGTAGCACTGAAATCTCTGGGAGATAATGACCGTTATTCCCAGGCAACAAAAACAGCCTGTTGGAGTCTCAGTCTCATAGAGAAGTTGCACGTTCTGCTTCAGCTCAGGGGAAGAAAGCCCCAAAACCCCTCAAAACTGTACAGTTACTAACAAGGCATTGGGAAAGTTGTCCAGCTAGCTCATTCTAGTAGCCCACATGAGACTGACAGGGCAACAAAGCACCAACACACTTGTACCGGCCAGCTGCCAAGGCTGTATGCAGGAAGGAGCATAGCAGGAGCTGGTAAGCTTATACATACTTGTTTGTTTGTTACATGTGCTTGGTAATGCTTTTGTCCAGAACTACATCTAGAAACAAGAAATGACAAGAAAACACTGCAAAAGCTGCCTGGTCACTGGCAAGCCTCCCAAGGAAGCAGACCTGTCATTACCTGTGAGGAAGACAAACTGTAGGCCCTGAACTACACTCGAATTTGTCAGTTATCGGAGTGACAGTCTGTCACTTTGCAGAGAGGAGCTCCTTAGAGTCCCTGGCACAGCTGATTGAGGCTGGAAAATGGTGCACTTGGAACGCTGCACGTAATTTGGCACGATCACAAACCTCACAGCCATAGCATTCAGTAGTGCCTGACTTCCTTGGTCAGTCCACAGGCCTGACATTAAAGCCTTTCACAATGAGCCTTTCCTAATTCATACATATTTGGTCATTGATAGACTGATACACATCAGACTAAGAGTCCATATCTGCTAGTCTGGTCCCTTGTATCTCACCGGTCCTTCAGTCATGCTCAGTTACCCTGTGTAGGAGTCAGTAATGCTCAGCTGTGTTCTGGACAGGCATTCTAGCTTTATTTGAAGGTATCAAATCAAAGAAGGGCAACGTTACCCTTGATAGTTTGTTCCACCAGTTTGTCATTTGCTATAAAATAATTTGTGGAGTATTTATGTGTCCACTCCAGTTTTCAACTATTTGTTTACATGTGTAATTAACCAGGTTAAAAAGCCCTTTAAAGTTTTGTACTTCGCCCCACCGCACCCCAGTCCCAAGAAGGTAGATACTTAGGCATAGTAATCAAGTTGTATCTAATCTTCTTTTTGATAATCTAAATGCACTGAACCCTTTAGGGCTCTCTATAAGGCAGTTTCTCCTGCCATCTAATAATTTGTGCTTCTTTCTTTTCAGCCTCTCTTTAGGGCAGTTGGTGCTAAAATTTGATGGAGCATTCCAGCATTGATCCCACTAATGCCATGTTCAGAGTTAACATTACCTTACTTCTGCCCTGCTTATGCACTGTTAATCTAAGTGTCCCATTAATAATGTTTTTTGGCCACGGTATAACTGTGGAAGCTCATGCCGATTTGCTTATGCTTCGACTGCCAAATCCTTTTCTGAGTCCATTCCTGCTGAGATGCAGCATCCTATTCTGTGGGCACGACCTTCATTTCTTATTCCTAAAAGTGTATCTGTGCTGTCAACTACTTAAATACATTTCACTGAGTCAAGCTTGTCAAGAAGTCAAGATCATTACATGCAACAATTCTAGCCTCTTTGTTTACCATTCTGCATAACTCACACACCTTAATCAGAAGTGGAGTTATATTTACTTCCAAATCACAGATGCAAATATTTAATCACTTCAGGCCTAACACTATCTCCAGTGCAATCTTAATCAAAACATGCCCATTAGAAGCTTCCCCAGTGGTAACTGCCTTGAGGTATGTTAGTTTACCAGTTGCTAAACTATTTGTCTTATTTTACGATACTGTACAGTATTGGAAAGATAGTCTTAGGATAGTAAATCAAACCTCGCAAGAATGTAGCTGTATCACACATGAGCGTGCATGTATTTTCATAAATCAGGCTCATACCTGCTCATAGAAAAGGGCGGGCATGTCTAGGGCAGACTCGGAAGAGGACAGTCTTCTCATTGCATGTTATTACACATCTTGTTTGATATTATAGTTCATTATTAAAGCCATTCAGGTATTTTGCCTTGAGCTGGTGTCACAGACCCCAACCTAATCCAGTCATTGCTCTGGACTTTTCTGGATTTTGGTGCAACATTTTTAGAAATAATGATGTTTTCCTAGGAGTCCAAAATTTATTCGACATGACCAAGGTTTGTAGAGCTATTTTTAGGAATCGCAACTGTAAACTATCCAGGCCAATGGTGTACAAGTTTAGTGCCCGCAAGTGCTATGAGCATCATCTTCCATTCTAGGGGCCTGAAAAGTATTTCTTTGTCTTCACTGATTTACTCACGCTATGCATCACCTTTCCAAATTTTATTAAATTACTCTGCTATTTTCTGAAGTGCTATGAGTCACGTCAGGTTCACAGTGAGTCTGTCCCATATACAGAGCACTACTGGGACTCTTCTCTTGTTGTTTTACTTGTAAACAGACAGACTGGCATCAGTGGTCCCTCAGCAACCACTGTCTTCTAGTTCAGTGAGACAGAAAGTACCTAGCTACTCTGTGTTGGGCACAATGCTTATAAATGTTTCCAAACTGATAGTTTTTACAATTCCGGCATTGGTTCACTACTGATGGCTGCAGAATACAGCACATCTTCCATGTTAAAATCTTTCTGCTTTTATTTCCACCAAGGTACACTCTGTGTAGTATATGGACAGTAAGCATCCCTCCATTTCCATTTCCTTTTTTCTACTTTGAACTGGTCAGGTGTACTTTCAATATCATCTGTGCATGCACTGTGGACATCTGGAGTTTTCAGATGTAGAGCACCCTTGGTCAGAAGCTCCTTGCAGCTGTGCATGCATATACTCATAGTATAACATATGCTCAGTGGCAGCAGGCTGTGTCATTAGGGGCAAGACCACACATCTGGGCATCCTGAACTAACTGAACAATTCCTCAAATTCAGCTCAGATAATTCTCCTGGGTAGAAGAGGACAGGCCTGACAGACATGACAACGTAACCCCACAGTGGATGGAAATGTCTCAGCATCACTTTGTTCAAGATACACTTCCAGTTTTGTAGCAGCCTGTTAGCTTTTTATTGGGAAAGGAAGGTGAAGAAGAGGAAAGGGTTAGGGAAAGACAGAGCCTTCAACCAAGTAATGGATTGAAGTTTTCACTGCCCATCTCCCCACCAGCCTAGCTGGTGCAGTGGATTGAAGGCCAGCACCTGAAGCCTCCCCATCCGGAGTCTGAGCAAGCTGAGAGGAAAACAAGCAGGATCCTGCAGAGCTGTTTGGCAGTTTTCCAGTGTAATGCTTTTGGTCTGAAAAAATGACAACTAGTTGTGTACTCTGAGTCTGTGTCAGAGGTAATTCCAAAACTGAATAGTCATTTCACTCCCTTTTAAGCCCCTCAACTCCCCCAGCTCTTTTAAAAGCTGACTAGTCAACTAAAAAAATAAATAAATCACTAAATGTTCTTGTAACCTTAATGAAAGAAAGACAAATTAATGCCATCATGAAATAATTACAAACTGAGTTGTACAATGTAGAGAATGAAAAGAGAGGCTGTTCCTAGCTACCCATGGAGAGACCATTTAATAAAAGAGAATAAGACAGAGACAACCGCAATACAAGCTGTAGGACAAAGCAGGAAACTTCATTTCCTCATATTTAAGGTATCAATCACTTCTGACATTGCACAAGCAGAATAAAATCAGATTACCCCTTACAGTGACCCGAGAGCTTTCTTTGCTAGTTTTTCTTTCAGCAGTGACAACCTAGACTAAATTTCCCTGTAAATGAACTGTAAAGACACCCTGCATACATTTGCACCACCATGTTGCAAAAGGCATTAAGAATGATCCAGGCAACACCAGTGAAGCAGGAACCAGTTACTAGCATGAAACTGAATAACACAAGGTAAAGGGAGTTTTCGAGCATGGCATAAACTACAAATTCACTCTCTCTTCTAAGTTTTTCACCGCTTTTTGCTAGAATTGATGAAATTGTTCACAGAGCATTGTGACCACGCTCATTATTAACAACAGGCCAACCACATGGCTTCATGTCCATACAAAATATAAAAGGAGGGGTTTATCTGGTTTCCATCACACTATCAGATGAGGCATCTACTGCTGCCAGCTTGCTTGTCTGAGGCAGACCGGTCACTAGCAGCGAGAATCAGAGCAGGTGTCTCTTGTAAGGCTTGCACAGTAATCGCATGTCCCTGCTTTCTCACTGCTCTGAGGATCCCATGCAGTAGGCACAACAAACTCGCAAGGCAGCGTTTTGTCAAGTGTTCTGTCATGGAGTGAAGCAGTCAAAACTCTCCTTACCTAGTTTCCTAGCTCTACCAGTATGTACTGACAAGTTAGCATTAAAGGAATTTTCAGCTTGTCCTTGCTTTTACTCCTTTTCTTCTGTCTTCCTCACTCCTCTTACATAATCTGCACACAAATTTACCTTTGTTAGGTCCTGGGTTGCCCAGTCTTTGCTGGTAGGCATGGTTGGCTGTAGCTTTTGATGCTGGCTGCATAGGATGGGAGGCAGCAGCACTGTGATGGAGGCAAGGGTGTGGGCAACAGTGCACTGGTGCCACTGCATACCTTCTGTAACGTGTGTGTTGTGGTCAAGATGCATTCTGACAGGCATGGTGAGAGGGATATGGGAAGGAAAGACATGAGGAATGTATATCCTGTCCCACATGTCTTCTTCCAAGGCCACAGCCTGTTAGTGAGACCTCCATCCCAGTTACACTTGAAGAAAGGAGGAAAGGCACCATTCACAAAAGGCACTGTGGTAAGTAGACTCTATGGGCCATTATTTGCAAAATCCTGCAAAAGAGAGAAAAAATCCTGTGCCAGCTATGTGCTGAACTGCTCATGCTTGCAAAAATTGCTGCTTTTTCTCCATGACCCAATATAATGCCCTGTCCAGGCCTATAATACCACAGATCTGCTGACCCACCTCACCAGGTGTTGGCATGATGGAGAAAGCTGGTACCTTCTTCCAGGGCATGGAAGTTGGGGAGGGGGAGTTTCTTCTGAGCACCTACAGCTGTCTTATAATGTAGGTGTCTATGAGTTAATGTTGCTCTAGGTTCCCTTCAGAGTCATTAGAGAGAAACAGAGATTTCTGGGTGATTTCATCTCATCTGAAGTAGTAGACACCTAAAACAAGGCAGATGAATCATGTCCTGAAGGTTCTCTTTTCTTTTTTTTTTTTTTCTGCTAACAATAAAGGCAAGCCCAAGGCAAGACGCATGGCCTCACCCCTGTCACAACATCACACAGCAAATATAGCTGCATCTCTGGGAAGGGACAAAGCTGGGGTTCCTGCAGGGAGGGCTCCCTCTTCCTGGACAGCCCTGATAGGTGACAGCCCCCTGTCCCACCCCTGGCCGAGGGTGAGCTGTTCTTCCAGAGCCCACTTCTGGAAAGACAGAAAGGAGAGCCAAGAGATTTTACCACATGTCCCTGTGGCCCTGTAGGGCCATTCACTAGCGTGCAGCCGTAGCGTTATAGCATATTACTTGCCCTATAGGCTGAGCGACACAGCAGTGACAAACCTGAGGCAAACAGATAGCCTCCTGTTGCTGTATATTACCAACCATGCACTCTTTTTTCCTTCTTCCAAGGCAATGGTTTAGGCACTGTTCAGCAGAAGCAAAAGAAAAGGACTTTTTCCTTAAACACTAATTAGCACTTAAAAACTAATGGCACAATATTCAGACTTTTGTATGTGACACTGAAGAGCAAGCACGCTCACTGATAGCTGGCACTCTGCAGCTGTCCGTTTCCTTAGACAAGGGGAATGATTAGACATGCAAAATGACCTTAGTGATAGTTAAGGAAAATGACAGTTGGAATATCACAGTTTTTAATTAGCTGAGAGCTAATATTTAATTACATTTTTGATTCATAGGGTGTTTTTTACACAGATAATTTGGCTATGCTCATAAAATTATATCTTTTTTAAATTAATTTGCTTAAGTTGCTGATTCAGTGACTCCAATGTAAAAATCTCCACAAGGAACAGCTGAGAAGATGAAGAATCCACACACTGCATAAGCCTTCTGAATGTGAGAAGAGAAATCGGATTAAGATTTTGAATGTACTTGATGTACAATTAACCTTCTGATCAGAAGGATAGAAAGTTTATTGTGAAAATGCAATGAATAAAATTTAGCAGCTGCTATCAATACCGGACCACAGTGACAATAAGTTAGTCATTTGCGTTGTCACAACACCATGGCAAAGTCCAACAAACACATCAGTCCCTTGCCTCAGACTGCAAGTGACTGCTCCTTGCTCTCTGACTGCTGCACTGGCTCCATGCATTCATTGCCCATGTTCTCGCTTCACCTTGCACCCACCCAGAACATACAAAAGTAAGCAGAAGAGGAGTGTGTAGAAGAAACAAAACCTTTTTCTTCAAGTGTTTTCCCAGAGTTCAGGGCCATGCTTTAAGGTGGTGTTCAGGTGCTCAAAGAGGTAGGATCACACTGAGATTCCCACAAACACCTTTATCCCTTCCTTTTTTGACTGCAATTCCCTCAAGAACTTGACAATGGCTTTTTGTGCCCGTGACAGCATGGCCATGGACTCTGCTTCCAGGGCATAGCCAAGATGACCTGCAGGCAGCAGAAACCTCTGCATCTCTTTGCTCTGTGTCAGCTCAGTGATGAAATTTATTTCCCAACTCATATGCCATCTCATGTGCTGGAAAAGAAGACACCTGGATAGATAGTGCACCTAAGCATTGCAAAGGCCATTGAAAGGGAAGTGCGTTTCAAGCTGCCCTGTCCCGCAGAGGGAGCCAAAAATTCAGGAATTATTGAAGATTTTAGTGCAAACACGCCTTGGAGCAGCTGATACAGGTACAGGCAGCACCATCTGGTGGCTGCTACCGCACAGTGCGGCATTTTCTTGGTTTGATACCTGCATGAACGTATAGTTTTCCATTCATGTCTAATCAAGGTATTAACAAGACGTTTGGAAGCTCAAATGTAGTGTTATGCTCATCCAATCTCCTAATTTAAACAACCACAAACCTTTCTTAATTAAGTTGGAAGTGTAGGAGGGGGAATAATTGCCACTAAAGTAGCTTTGCAGTCCTCCCACACACACCCCCTTTTCTAATTAACCCCATGGATTTCTTTGTTTGACTGCGCACAGCTGCTGTGGGATGACATGCTGACTCACTGCAACATCTCGACCAAACTGGAAGAGCACAGAACTGCAGAAAAGTAAGATGAAGTTGTCTTCAGTGTCTTGAGTGGTCATGTAGGCAATGCCTTGAACTCCTGGCAGGACCCAGTCTTCCTAAAATCATCCTGAGTTGCTTATAATCCTGACTAACCTGCATTAATGTTGCTGCCTGCACAGTATCACGGTGAGCTTATAACAAGGCATTTACAACACCGCTATCAGAAGCTTATATTTCTTTGAATTAAAACATCTGTTATTGCTGCAATTTCACATATATTTGACCATGCAAAGATCAGGTGTCCCCCAGACAGAAAGTGATGAGAGATGTGACCTACAGCACAAAAGAGCTTCAGTTGTTCAGGGCAAACTTTTAAATGGGAATATGAGGCAGCCAAATGGGTATGAGCTGGCCAAATCCCAGTTTCTCACTGCAAGCTTTCTAACCACAAGTTCAGCACAGCCCTAAATTTCTCAAATGTTTGGAAACTGAGTCCTTAAAAGAACCAGGTAACACTGGAAACAATTGGCAGATGAACATGTTTATACAGCAAAAATGTTTAAACTCAACCCCTTTTCAGGAGCAGCACTTTCTGGTTCTGCTCATAAAGTGGAAACTGCTTTTCCAGCAAGTAGGTAAACCAGCTTGATCCCGTTAATGGTAGCTGAACAGGTATGTTATTGATTTGGGTCCCCAAAATGCAACGTCCTGGGACAACTTAGCTTTCATAAAGAGGAGTAAAAATGCTGCAGGTCTGCTTGGATTACCAGCAGTAATATTTCTATTGCTAGGTTTTTTCTACGCTATTACACTTTAAAGCAGATGTCAGCAGGTTTTTTATTACAAAGTCAATCATAAGGACTAGCCACAGCTCCTAGTCAAGCCAGGCAATACCATGTGCAGGTAAGGTAGGCCTGATGGTCTGGCTGTCTGACGTGTCTGCAGCTTGTGCATGCTTCCTGGCAGCAGCTGCCAAGGTCCGACACAGACCCCGACACAGACCCAAATCACGCAGTTCATTTTTCCAGGCCATGATGCATGCACTCCTTACTCTACAGGTCAATATATACTTAGGATATCCTGAAGTCCTACAGCATCTTGCTGTTTAGGAAGAGGTAAGCGAGCAGGTAAGCTTGGGTAAGGCACATCACTATGCTATTGGCTTAGATCATGTGCAGCTTTGGTCCCTCTTGTTGCTATTTTGTCTAACTTGAGTGTCTTTAGATCCTTTAGCATCTCACTTCACTGTCTTTCAGCACACTGTAGAGCCAGCTCTCTGCAGAGGGAACTTTTGGCCCAGTGGCTTTGCCGTGTTCATCAGCCAGTTCCTTCTGTTCCTGGCTCACAGGCTGGAGGAGAGCTGGAGACAGATGACATTCCTGGTATTTTCCAGGCCTCTTTTGATCAGACTGAGAGCATATCCTATTGCTTTGCTCCTCCTTTTAAAGAAGGTGTAGTTCCCACTCTCCATCACAAATCTACAATGAGAAGGGGACTAAGGGAAATTCCTAGCAGAGCCCACATAATCCCAGTTGGATAGAAGATTGTGACTGCATAACCAGCTCTTCCACAACATGGCTAGATCCAGTCCTGAACTGCCTGTGCCCATGGAAATGCAGTGCAATAGCTGGTTTCATAAAACCATCATTTTCATCACAACATCTAATAACTTACTTATAAGCTGGAGCAAAGCTTTTGGTTAGTGGCAACAACTGGAATAATAAATTGTGGAGAAGGGAAATTATTTAAAAATCAACAGAAGCTTAAGTGACTAGCACTTAGAAGCTAGCTAAAAACTCAAACAGCAGAGACTAATACCACCCACCATAGGATGAGACCCACAAAAGGGAGAGAGTGCCTGTTATCTGGAAGCTGTTGGAGCTGGAATGCTGGGTCAGATGGGTCTTGTCTTCTGAGCCAACATAGCATTTCTCTGCAATAGCGAGCTGAAATATTTCTCTGGATACTTTTGCTACTGACACTCATGGAAAAAATAACATGTCATGAACCCATCAGAGGCTGAAGGACTAACACTGCCAGGGAAGAGAACATCCAAATCTTGGAATTGTTGCAAAATAGGCTAGAAGTTTAATAGATGTGGTAAACCTTATCTAATACTCTCATTTGTGTGCCAGCTCAAAGACTCAGAGGGCACACCTTGCAGAGGTTCAAGAGCAAAACATATTATCATTATCTGGTTACATTCCTCCTGTCTCTACAAAAAATGGGTGATACAATGAGCTATGGTTAGTATGCACTGGTCAGTGTTCTACTTTCAGACTAACATGCATTTCATGCTGTCCTGCAATATATGTTTTCTAACATTTTAAAATTTCCACTTACTGCTTAGTTTATTATCTCCCACATTTATGAACTTAAGCAATTTACCTGTAATACTGTTTTGTAGAGAATCCCCCTGGGCTGGAAGCCCCATCAGTCCCACAGGGGACTGATTCCAGAACCCTCCTGCCCTCTGCACCAGTATCTGTAGAATTTCTTCTGTTTGAAAACACTTTTATCTCCTCCTGCATGACAGACCATATAACTGGTGAAAGACTCTGACCACCTGCATCGAAGTGATGTGATAAAACACATACAGAGGGCTGAGGCACTTTCATCAGTCTTCAGTGAAACATCAGGCAGGAGAGGTCCAGGTTGCTTCTCAGATTGGAAACAATAGTGCCTAAGGGCCGAGCATGGTGCTGCATCCCAGAAGACGCTGGCCCCAGTAACCCTTGTTGGCTCAGTTCCTCTCACAGCCAGGCTGCCCAGCAGGCTCCACATGAGAAATCCCCAGCATGGGAGATGCGTTTGAAAAGTCTGGGAGCACTGTGTAACTCCCACACTGATGTTTAGCCAGGTATCGTTTAGTTTACGTGCCTAAGGAGATAAGACTTGTGTGCCTGAGCTGCCAGTCTACCAGCCCATCTGTCTGTTCAGCTGTTGATCTTACAAAAAACTGGCAAATGTTGGCCAATTGCAACTAAACTTGAAATGATGCAGAAGCCTCCAAAGAGAGGCTCAGAGGTCTCAGGTATACTGAGGTCACTGAAGTATGGTGAAAATCAGAGGCTTTTAATATTGCTTGCACTAAGAGAAAGGTCAGCCACTACCCAGACTATGCCATGTCTTGCACAGCTGAACAGGTCTAGAGGATGAGGGAGGAGGCAAGACTGGAGGCATTATGGGGGAAAAGCTGGCACCATGGAATGACCTTGGACGGAGGGCAGGGGTGGTCACAGAGATGGGAATGTGCATGACTGCAGGGATGAGGTATAGAGCATGCAGGAAGCCAGTCCCTCAGAAAACAGGCTTGCGTAGTTCTGCTGTTCAGACACCAGCTTATCCCTCTCTCTTGAAGCCAGAGCAGCTCAAGTTTTTCTGGGTAATAATGTCATTCGGTTCCAGGGAAAAATATGCAAGCCTTAAGCAGGCAAAATGCCTTTCTTCAGTCATGCAGGTGATGTAGGGGCTGCTTAAATCCCACTGATACCAGCAGGAGCCAGCTACTTAGATACCTTTCAACATCTTACCATCAGCCATTTATTTCCCTGTCCTACTTGCTGGGCCTGGATCTCTCTAAGTAGGGAATATGCATGAGTGTCATGGTTTAACCCCAGCTGGCAACTAAGCACCACTCACTCACTCCCCTCTGGTGGGATGGGGAAGGGAATCGGAAGGGTAAAAAGGAGAAAACTCCTGAGTTGAAATAAAGACGCTTTAGTAAGTGAAACAAAAGCTGTGCACACAAGCAAAGCAAAACAAGGAGTTCATTCACCACTTCCCAATGGAAGACAGGTGTTCAGCCATTCTCAGGAAACCCAGGCTCCATCATGCTCCATAATGGTTACTTGGGAAGACAAATGATATCACTCCGAACCTCCTTCTTCTTCCCCCAGGTTTATATGCTGAGCATGACATCTCATGATACGGACTTTGGTCAGCTGGGGCCAGCTGTCCTGGTTGATTCCCTCCCAGCTGCTTGTGCCCCCCCAGCCTGCTCGCTGTGGGGTGAGGAGCAGAAAAGCCCTTGGCTCTGTGTAAGCGCTGCTCAGCAGGAACTAAAACATCCCTGTATTATCAACGCCGTTTCCAGCGCAAATCCCAAACACAGCCCCATGCCAGCTTCTACGAAGAAAATTAACACTATCCCATCCAAAACCAGCACAATGAGCCTGTCTAAATGCTGCTTGAAAGCAAGGAAGTGATCCTTTGTTGCTCAAAGTGATCCTTCCTCGCTCTCAAGAGGAGATTTGGCTACTCCTGCTCTCATTGTCAGAGAGTTCCCAGAGTCTAAACACTAGAGGGATTTTTATTGGAGTAGGGGAAAAAATAAGGCTAAATTCATTAGATCTAGCTTCTCTTGTTTAATCTAGCTTAAACAGATCATGCCTCTGTGTAATCGTATTAATCATAACGACCAAGGTTAGCTCTGTTGTTGATAATGCTGGCCACACTCCCCTCCTGCAGGTAGAGGAGGCTCCAAATTACATTACAAAATAGGAACAGCAGATGCCTTCAGAATGAAAAATTGTAAAAATAGAGATATTACTTGTAAAGCATTTCTGAGAAGATCATTTAAAATACCACTGTTCTTCAGAGCATTTAAATATATTTTGCACGAACAAGTCCCAGGATTCCATAGTACAAGCCTTCTGTACACAGTCTTTATTTCAGCACTATTTGGAAGTACATCAGAAAGGTTTGCTAACAAAGAAAATTTGCTATTCAAAGTAGACCCCTCAAAAAAAGAAAGAAAAAAGTACTAACATAAGGAAGAGTGCCCCTATATATTTTCAACACATAGCTCACTGGAAAACTTCTATTTACTGACAGAATACATTGTCAATTGACTGCTGAGTGGATATAGCACCAGAGCTAGCTACATTTAAAACCCATGTAAAGTAAGTTTAAGAAATATCAATCACACTGACTTTCCCTCAGTGAGGTGAGCTGTGGCTCCATACCCCAGGCCTGAGCAGAAGGACAGCCAAGCTGATACTACATGGAAGGAAAGGGAAAGCAAGTCATGCAAGACCCCTCTTTCATAGGTCCCTGCAAAAAAAAATAATTAAATGTTCCAGACAGGAACATAAACCACCAACACGACTTTGTGTGCAGAGGTGCCCTAGTTACTCACACAACCTTCCCTTCTCAACCAGCGAGGCCCGTTGGCCTCACACAGTGACACTGGTGCTAAGCCAAGGACAGAGCAGCAAGGCTGGATGTGACTTCCCCCAGCAGGGTGATGATACACCCCGAACCACACCAGCCTTTCTGTAGTAAGGCCAACACATAAGGTGGTGTCAGCTTTCAGCCTTCTGTCCTCAGCGAGGTACCTCCAGGATCCATACCACAGCACAGGAAAGGAGGTATGAAAAATTAACACTGGCTGCACCCAGAGGACAGCAGGGTTGCTTGTGCACCAGCATGCTGCTGGGGTCCTTCATCTGCTGATGTCCCACAACATACTACAGTTCTGGACACCTCCTTACTCTAGCCCATGCCAGCTAACCATAATCCACCAAGGCAAAAGGGCCTGAACCGTTCGGGGGGTGTAAGCCAGGGCTTCAATATCACAGGATATTCAGTGCCTCAACATGAATGCTGAGCACAGGCACACAGACAAAATACACAGACACAGGGAGAACTGCTTTGAGGTGAAATACATAAATCCTACTGAAAAATAAGTACAGCAATGCACTGCCCTTTATCATTTGTTCAACAACACGTTCCAAGCAGAAAAAATACACTACAGGAGAAACGGACTGTAACTTCACCAGGACTGCCAGCTGAGTGGTGAGAACAGATAAAGACATTTCTTTTCATTGCTCTAAAGCACAAGGTCTGGTCCAATCCCACAGGATCCTTCAGGTCGCTTTTAGCAGTCTCGACTTTGGGATTATCAAGAGCAAGGCAAAATGGCACTGTATGACGCACCCCTTACCCAAACAACCGTTTCTGAGAGGCAAAAATAGATGTGTAAAATTCTTTGGCCCAAATTGCCCAAATTAACCTTCTGTCTCACTTTCCCTGTCTAGTAACATGTTAAAGCTATGCAATTACTGATTTCCTATTAATCCACACCTGTATTTAGCATGCTACCCATTTGTCCCATAAAGGCAGTTGTTTCTTCATAGCCCAATAGTTAAAGACACAAACCTTGAATTCAGAATCCTCCAGATCAATTTCGTGCTCTGCCAGAGACTCCTATAGCAAGGACATATATCCCAGATCTACTGCACTTCCCTTCAGACTCTTATCCAGCCTGCATAGGCTAGAACACCAATTGTCCTGGGCTCATTCTGCACTCACTGGAGAGAGAGAGGCATCTTTGTATGGTGAGGAAAATCTCAGGTGAGGTGAGTCACCCTTGGCCAAGTGCATAAAGACCAACAAGATGACTCTGTGCTCAGCTGTGTATTTGGGTGACCTGCCATAGGTACTAAGATAAGATCAGTCACTCTGCTGTGTCATCTAAACGTAAGTATTGACTAGTTCAGATCTTGCCCTTGTTAGGGTTAGGAATGGTTAGGAATCATTGCAGTACCTATAGTGACTAGTCTGAACAGAAGTTTCTCTGCGCCTCACTCTACCACATGTACAATGGGGAAAATTCTCTGCCCCATACCTGAGAGCAATATTTAAAGGCTGATTCATTAGGGGTTGTTAGGAGCTCAGGAATGTGGTGGTGAACATTGGGAAGGAGAAGGTAGCGTTGTCTTAAGTTAATATAAACAATTAACATATAATTTTAAGACAAATACATTATCTTTTCCCCTCACCCAAAATATGTAAATGCAACTGATGGCTTATAAGTGCTTGTAAACAAAATTTCCCAGGAGTCCTTTGGGTTCAACCAAATATTTACCCTCTCTTTTCTTCATATAGATGTAAACCAATGTTACCAGAAGAATCAACACAAGTGCAACTCCAAGTAAAACTCCAAGGACAATCACTGCCACTTTCCAGGTGGAACTTTTTCCAGTTGGTGTCTGAGCAGATAGAGCTGGAAATTTAAAACACATTTTAGAAATGTTAGCTGGAAACAGAAAAAAGTAGGTGTAAGAAAGCCTGGAGCCCTAAGTGACAGCTGCATTTTACTGTTTGGCAGCTTTGAAACTTTTGAACAATATTAAAATGTTTTTATATGTAGTAAAGATTTGTTATCTAGAAAATTTTTGGTCTCCTCTCTTTCTCTGAAGGTCCTTGTGATCTATTGGTGACATCCATAATTGGCAGCTCTGAGAATGCGCTTGGTGGAAAGTGTCTGGAGGGTTCTGGGAGGAGAGAACTCCAGGCTGTACTTCAACCAAGAGTCACTCCAACAGGTAAAAAAGAGCCATGAAATGGAGCTCTACATAATTTAATCCTCGCAGTCCTCCTTATACTTGCACAAGCAACTTTGTGAAATTAATTGGGACCTGATCCACCAGCTGTACTCACACCTACCCATGTCTTGCTCCACAAGACAGTCCACTGAAACCAAAGTCTCTAAACGGATAGACCAAAATCAGGAAGCTTCCTGATTGCCAGATAAAGACAATGAAAAGCCTGTAGCACATGTAAGCATACTTCATCTCTGTGGTAAAGATGCATGTAGTAATGACAGAAAGGCACACAGACTGAATTATAGTGCTCGCCAGCATTTTACAAAGGGAGGGTATTAACCAGGGCAGGAGGAGCATCTGTGTTGCATAGGATATGCAACTCATAGGAGCTCAAGGCAATAAGCACATCACCGCTACCATGAGCCTGACAGATACTGTATTTTGGATTAATATCCTTCTGCACAATTTTTGCTTTCCCTCTCAGCCTCTTTGCATCTCTGCAGTATTTTGTGTTGTTAAATCTACACTGCTTCTGGCCAGGGAAGCAAGGGCAAAAGGTTTTTGAGGGTCGTTCAACAAGAAGAGGTGTACCCTTCCATCATGTCTCTGTCCAGAGAGAAGTATTGCAGATGCCACTAGAGAGGAAGTCTCCTCAGTCCCCTTCTCCACTGAAAGCCAATCTTTTGGGATCAGTGTGGAGGGTTCAAAGGTAATTACACTGCAACAAGAAGCTCACCTAGCCTTCCTTCTATGTGATGAGAACCCATCCTTTGAGTCTGGAACTTATAGGAACTGGGTATGTGTAGTGGCTCTTTAAAATAGATCCATAATCTGCATATATCTGGACTATCTCTTCTATGAATGTTTAATTAGGTTATCTGGTATACTTGAATCTCATGACAGAAATTTATTTATGAGCTTTTGTGAAGAGCAGGAGATCTGACCCTTTAATCCCCACACCATTACAGAGAAACTGTTTCAACATCACTTACATTGTACAGTTACTTCAGTTTGGTCACCAAACTTGCTCTTTAATATTTGACTTAAATGTGCTTGTATAACATTTACACCGATGGACACTTGTTTTTGCAGTAGAGAAATAAAATAAGCAATCACACTCCCAGGTCTGAATCCAAGCATAATGATATCGAAGTGGTCATCTTTCAGTTTAATACGCATTTCTCTAACAACCTGTGTAAATTGAAATTGATATTTGTTCCATATGTCAGTCAACTGAGACAGAGCAGGAGTGCACACATCATAGACTCAAGAGGATATTCATATTCTGCACTTATTCTTTCAGGATAATTGCTTTGGAATAACAAGTAAATGAATAAAGGCAGTAATTTTTTTCTATACCACTAAAAATCTTACTGAAGGAGGATTCCAGAACAGTGCATGGTCTGTAATGAAAATACGAAATCAAAGTTTGACTTTTAAAGCAGTAATTTGTTTAGCTAGTTATCAATGAAACAAGTTCTCCTCCTCCGCAGACTCTAAACCCATATGGGACCCCAATTGTACAAAATTTGGAATCTACAAAGTGCACCTAACATTTCTAAAGTTATCTTTAGCATCCCTTAGCTTTTTTTATAAACTTCAAGCATGGTCATGCACACACTGCCAGTGCAGAACTTGACATTAGGAGTTTAGAACAGAGAACATGTTTGGGTTTTGGTTTTGTTTATTTTTTTCTTACCAGCTTATCAAAATCATGATGTTACAGTATAACTACACAGAGGCAAGGACCTGATTTGTCTCTCAATCATTCTGGCATAAACTAAGTGTAATACCATTATACCAATGGGAATGATTTCAGGTTTACATTGATATCGCCAAAAGTACAGTCTTGGCCAGTGCTTTCATGCGGTTATAGGGCAAGAACAAGCATCCCTCCCTTCTAAGTAAGACTGGTTGAAACTTTTCTGTAAGGACTAATCTTTACAGAAAATTAGGTGTTTGATTCAAACCACTAAGGTATCTTCTTGCTGTGGATATGTATATTTTACCTGAAAAGTGAAAAATTACTATTTTTTATAGATTATAATGAACCTTGTTCTGAGTCCCTGCTCAGTTGTCTCCCTCTGTCTTTCTCTGTGGGATAAACTCCCACCCACAACTACATGTTGCATTAAGTTCTCTGGCTAGAGACTCCAAAAATGCTTTTCTTTTCCTCACTATGATGAGCAGTGTAGATGGATAGGAAACCGAGCCTATGCAGGCAAAGTTGTAAAATTTCAAAACTACAACTACAGTGTGGTAGTACTGTGGAATTTAAAAGAAGTAGTTTAAATTACAAAAAAAGAAAAACCAACCAACCAACCAAACAAACAAACAAAAAAAACCCCAAAACCAAAACAAGAAAACCACCACAGAAATTGACTACATTTTCAGTTGTGTTAGTACAGCCTTTCTTTGGTTTTGCCATTTTTTGTTTTAAAAAAAGGGTGGTAAGTCATGCTGACATGTTGCACAAGCCCTGAGTTAAAGCTTATTAAAAGACAGTAAAGGGATTGCTGTTGGATTCAGTCAGGTTGGAGGAATCCTTTTAAATTCACTAAAGTAAATGGTCTATCCATGAAATGGAGATGCTAGCAGTCATAAGACAAGGTTACCTCTGAGTTGGCGTTATGAGTACATACTAATTTCTGCTTATGAAATCTATGGAGATTCTTAGCTAAAAGGTATGATAAACACACTAAAAATAATTTTCTGTGTTGGTTATTTAAAACAGTCTACCCCAATCTTACAATTGTTTTACCTTTCCAACAGGCTTATATATACCAGGATTCCTGAGAGGTGTGTAAATTAGTTCTTTTCTTTAACAACCTGCTAAAGACAGCTAAGCAGCAGACTGCTGCTTCTGCATGTCAGCTTTACTAGGCTCACCCTCTGTCTCTGAGCTTCCACTTTCTCTCCTCAGTTCCTCCCTGATATGGACCTCTTGATATTTTCTCCAGTCCTGCAACCACTACTGTGAAGCAAATTGTCAATGCTCTGGAATAACAGTACACACCTGTAAAGATCCCTTCTTTCCAAGTATGTTTTGAAATGTTATTTGTGAGTACTATTCTTTTTTCATCTCCACAGGCATCTTTTTAGTAAGGGGGGAGAAAATAAACAGATTGGTGTGTTCCTTGTGCTTATAAAAGGGTAATTTACAAGTGTCTTTCACTATCTCTCTTGCATTTGAGGATGAGTTAGGGAATATACCCCTCCTCATTGGACAACATGCTTTCTGTCCTTCAGCCAAGATAGTTCTTGTGCTTCCTATACTGTTTTATCACGGAGAGATTATCTTTTTCTCCTGTCACAGTCTTGGTTTAACAATGAGTCTGGGAGACTGATGTTGCCAATCTCAAAACTTTTCCTAGTTCATTCATGATGACAAAGAAGATTACAGCAACTTACTTCTGTTTTGATACTTTCAGACATTGTTTTGTAGCCTTCACTATCAGAGTTATAAAGCGTATGATTAAAAGTCTGGCTTTTTAACAAAACACTGCAGGCAAATGCTTGATAATCTGGGGAAAAAAAAGTGAAACCATTAGGTGAATCCCAAGCTGTCACTCCATAACTGCTTTTTGGACTTTATTATCTCATATATGTATAATACAAATTGATAAAACCAGAAACCAATCAGCACTGGCTTCTGAACCTTCAGAGTTGAATCTCTTCCTCTTCAAATTTGTCACCCATCACAATCCTCACAACTTATTAGTAATTCCTATATTATTCAGGGTGCATCCTACTCCCTAATTCAACAGCCACTCTCCCATTAATTTCAGCAGAAGCAAATTCAGTCTATTAGATTTTGCAAGGCACTGAATTTGTTTAAATCCTCCCGAGTAGGTGGATGAGCCCTAAGCTAAAAGAATTATGCTCTACGTAGAAAAGTCCGGAGTAAAAGTAGAGCTGGAAGCTGACACTGAAGTTTGAAGAAGGCAGGTTCCTTACCAAAGAAGTGTGAACTTTGTGTAAATTGACACAATACAGCAGATGGCAAAATACTCATGCAAGATACTATATTGTGGAATAATACCCCATAGTTATGAATAAACAAATTTTAAATTCTATAAAACTTACATGCACATGCAATATATTTCAAGTCAGGACAGCCAGTATTTTGTGGTAAGCAAAACTCAGTTCTGTTGAAACAGGAAACAGGATCTGTAAAATAAATTAAAAAATCAGGATAATTGTCTCTGTGCATGAGTGATTGTTGCTAGTAAGAAAATTATGAAATAGGTGAAAGCATTTTATCATTGCCAAGGCATCACCTAAGCAGCACTTCCTTTTGCCCAGTGAGAACTCAGAACTGCAGATCATAAAAATGGAGCGTATCAAACGAAAGGGTGGTGGTGGCTGGGTAGGTGATATTTGAGAACTTTACTGAAATAATGTTGAAAACTCTTGTTTTTACAGTTTCTTGTAAGAATTAAAGATACAGGTTTTGCTGTTACATGCTTGTACAACTCAGGTAAATTAGAGTTTTCAGAAGTAAAAGTCACCTGCAGTTTCATTCAAAAACAGTATACATCATGGATTCTCAAAATTTCAGTCTGTGTCTCTGGACTGGCTAACCTGAATTATTTTTAATGGGTCAAAACCGTAGTAAAGGGCGGTACAGCAGTTTTTATATGGTTAGCTCACTGGGTATAGCTCTAGTTCTCACAGAATTGAACATAATCTTTAACTCCACATAACATCTAGATAACTTTGTCTTTATTGTTCTTTTTAATTAGCTCACAAACACTTTTCAGGTAGGCCAGATGGCTTCAGATTACAAAAGGAAAGAAATGATATTTTTTTTTAATATTTAAAATAAGCAAACTAATAAATGAAAGCCAATGGACTGAAGTATTAAAAGATTTGAATGAAATGTATGATGAGAACTCCTTGGCTCTGTGGTCCTAAAGCTTAAGATAGAGGGTAAGTCTCCAAGAAGGAACCCCACATTTAACTGCTAGAATAATTGCCCTAAAAGGCGTTTGAGGATAACCAGACAATGCACTAAAGAACTGAAAAAAAGGGTTGCAACAAAGATGGCAGTATTTTAGAGGTCAGGAGATGCTGGAAGAAATTACAGTTGCCAAAGGTCAAGTCAGATCTTTCAAAGGATATTGAAAGAAATCATGAGAAAGCATGATGAAGTGCAACACAGTTTTATCAAAAGTGGATAATGCCAAAATAACCTAATAGCTGCCTTTGACAAGCTGACTTTCAGATCTCTTCCAGTGATAGAAAAACAATATTATACAGTGCCAAGTGGTAAATTTTGGTGGAAAAATATTTGTCTAAAGAAGCTGGCTCACAGGGCTAATGGGACATGGCAATGGGTAGCATTCAATACATTTCCAATAGAGATGGGAATACCGATATGGTAAGCACACTGGTACGACTTTGACTGGATGGCAGTGTATAATCCCAGTTACACACATTCAAGAAGGGTGACTTCTATTTCAAAGAAAGAGAAGAGTGATGGGGGCCCTCAAGGTAGAGAAGTTTACTCCTTGGGAAAGGAAACTAGGAAAGAATGTCTTACCTAGTCTAGCAAACAAATTGTGAGAGCACTCTTTGTAGAAAAGTTTGTAATTATATCTGGGAGGAAGAGCACAAAATGAGGAAAGGAGGAAAGGTTAAGCTAGAGGACAATGTTAGCACAAAAGCAAATGAGTAAGTATTTGTCATGGATACTTTTCAGCTGGCAATTTGACAAATGTTTTCAGAACATTTCAGCTGGCAATTTGATAAATGTTTTCAGAACATCAGAGCATTGCAATTCTGAAACTGCTTTTCGTTTGGAATAGTGGAGGGAAAGTGCCTGAGACCTTCCCAGATGGCTTATAAATGAGTTGATGAGAACTCACTATAGTTCCTACCTTATAACTACATATCTATACTTAACAGACCACTTGCTGTCAGCCTCGTTAAGAGGCAGGTATGGATCTCAGGCTCAGCAGTGCTCAAAGGGCACTAAACAGCTTTTGTGTGGTCAGCAGTGGGCAGAGGAAGATTTTTCAAGAAAAGCAAGCTCCTGTCTGCCTGCAACATCTTTTTTCAGAGGTAATTATCAGTGCACAGACATTTCAACTAAGAAGGTCCTGTTGAGTGCCCTAAGTTAAAATAGCCAGGTTACATACCTGGTTATATGTACAGTCCCTAAATGGCTCGTAAGGAAGACAACGTCACTTCAGAGGCCCCATACATGGTATGAAAAGTTTAGTCAAAAGCAGTTGGCTAAGGGAAAGGCTGTAAGCATCCAGGACTATATAATTCCCAAAAGATATTTTCCAGGTGTATCTGAATTTTGAAAAAAATATAGCATATATTCTGCTTTTTATGCTTTGGTACAGTGATACAATTAAACAGACTGTCTTAATATCTATATCCTAGGATGACATTAAAAAGATAACAATGACAATTAAGGGCTGTATGCATTCACAAAAGCACCTAAACTTCACATTACCGGACTACTTCCTCGTAAATTTACAACCAAAATATCCTGACTTTTGTACAGAATCATCTGGTTCAACAATACAGCATGGTGAGAAATTTTACAGAACAAGCACTTACTCTTGCAAGCTCCTGTTTAATCCAAATAGTCCTATCCAAGTTTAGGGGATTAGTCAAATAAAGATGATTTACAGAAATGATAGTCTGTGAAATCATATCCAAGTCATATTGTGAAAAGATATTCTGTGAGTATGATCATTAAAAAGAAATTGCAGGATGATTGAGGAAATACCTGTTCGGACACTAACTGAAGTCCAGCTGTTCTCAGCACAAGATAATACTGCCACAGATACTGTGTATACATGACCAGGAAGTAAATGTTTAAACACAGTTTTTGTCTCTTTTGTGATCATTTCCTTTGTATTCTGGCTTCCATCCATGAGGGAGATGGTGTAGAGGCTGCCTCTCCTGCCACCAGTCCAGCTGAATTGTATTGCTTCCCCAGTCACATTCTGAACTTTGATGGACACTGGCACTGCAAAGTGAAAAAGTTTCATACAGCTGAGAGTGATTAATTTCAGTTCTGTGATTCTACACATTTAATATTGAACCAGAAAACCACGATTCAACCAATATAAATTTTTGTAAGTTTTCTTAGAGCTGGTTTCAACCTTTCACCTCATTTTCCCACAAGAGCAGAAATAGACTACTTGCTCTATAGATGTAAATCATACCTTAATGTACTTTATTTAATGGCTCCAAAACACAAATGAGTGACTTTATACTTATTTCTGGTCTTTCTCACCTCAGGCAAGGCAGCTGCTCTGATGAGCATTCTGAGGTGGACTGCTGTTGGACTCATACTGATATCATCAGGAGGATGGATTACTAAAATGTCACCAGGAAACCCCAAGTTCAGAGCAGCAGATAGGCATTTAATAAATGTGCTTCATAACAACATTAAGAAAAAATCACCTATCGCAGTGGTCTATCACTGAATGCAGGCTCCCAGTGGAACCTTACTGAGTCCAGCAGGGCTTTACCAAGGTGCAGAAACAGCCTTGGTTTATGTTTGTATAATCATGTATTTTCAGTGGGTCTCTCAGGCTTCCCTTTCTAAAATTATATCCAGAGATTTTACTTCACAGCTGATATAACTGATGAACAAGAATGTTGTATCTGATTTTAATAACTCATTTTGGATAATCTTTATTCTAGTATTCAATATAAAATATTTGCTTACTGCAAGATCCTGATGTAAATGTGGTAGCGAAAGCTGTTGGTCCTGTAAATCTAGCTGTAGCACTTTTTGGAGTGAGCGTAGTCATCTGTTCTGTAAAACAGCAATTTGGAGGCAATGAAAAGAATTTATTTTAAAGTTTCATCAAGTTTATGCTATTTATTTTCATTGACACTCTCCTTAGGGAGGGTCAGGAGAGGGAAAAGACTTTATATGCAAATTTTTAAAGATTTATCATTATTTTTTTAAATATAAAGTGGTTACGTGAAGGTAGATTCTGCTTTTGCTGACAAACTCTCCCTGGAACTTGGGGACTGTTATCTGTGAATCCTTTGTTGCATTGACAGGAATAGCTGCCTCCAACAGTAGTGCAGGTAGCATGTTGGGAACAGTCATTTAATCCTGGCTGACAACTGTTCCTTGCTGCAATGAAGTTAAACAAAACAGAAAAATAACAAGGTTTAAAATCAGCATTGGAAAAAAAGAGATAAACTGAATACTATTTGCTATTGCTTTTCCCCACCTAAATCCCATTTCTCTGGATGTTACCATCAGTGAAATATCCACTAGTGCTTGAATTCACAGTGACAAACAAATTCATACCTTCTATAACAGTGTTTTTAAGATCAGCTTTCAATACTGTACTCCTGTTAAGGGCCTCTGTAAAAGCATCTGAAATCTCCGGTTTTGTTATGTTTTCTCCTATATCCAACACGATGTTGAAGAGCACAACCACACTGCCATTCTTGATGCTATTAATCACTATATGATTTTTTTTTCCATTTATTAATCCTAGGATATTCTGTGGCAGATGTTTTTTTATCTGCAAGGTAAAAGCTTTAAGTTATTATCTATTTTTCTCCTTTAACATAAGGAGTTGTTAGAGTAATATGCTGGCCATAATTCATTTAGAAGCATCTCTCATAGTAGGGGAGCATTTATAACTCCCAGACAGAATTTCATTTAAACCAGGTTATTAGAGGACCACAATATAAATAAGAATAAGGCCTTAATAAATACTACTTTGTTTCTAGCCATCATACAATCTTTCCCACCCACATTTATGATTATTCAACCCAAATTCTCATGATTATTTACATTAGGAAGAGCTCAACAGAAAATAAATTTTGGTTTAGAATTCCTAAGCAAAATACCTCCTTAATGAATTTAATTTCAAAGTCCTTAAATGCTCTGCTTGATTTGTTCTTATATTCGGGTTTGAAAACTTCATTGGTAATCCTAGTGGTTCCACTGAAGACTTCAGCAGCTGTGGAGATATTAAAGACAGAATGACCAGCCCAAGTATAAGTATTGTTTAAAATTGTTCCTCAGCTAAGTACCTCTAAGGATAAAAGCAGATCAGAGGTGAATGCAGACAGGTTAACTCTCTGCAGCACATTTGGCCACAATATATCTCATAAATACTCTGTACCATGCACTGACCACTGTATTCCTCACCTTTTACTTGATGTGTCTCTGAAGGAAGAGGACAAGCTGTTACATGATATTAAGGGGAAGGACGTGGGTTGTGTGTCTTACAACAAGGCGACTTTGAACACCAGTCCATGCAAGAGGCCTGCCCTTGGCCTACAGTGCATTGATTCTGCTCCTTCCAACATATCGCTTCATATACCAGGCACCATTGCTCCCAGAATCACAGATGCTGTCCCATGGGAGGACAGTGCAAGACTCCACATTATAGATAATAGAATAGGTATTTAACTTGTGAGGTTAACTAGACTGGTATATCCTACTGTAAGCATTTGCCATAGTGCAGCTGCTTCCACTGAAGAAGCAGCTGGGATATGCAAAGCAAGAAAACAGTAGGAGGTACAGGACTCTCAGCTTTCCTAGGCTGAGTGGCTACAGGAGGACTGTGACTTTAAACCTGCTGGCTGCATGTGACTGGGAACCCAAAAGTGGGCACAACTTGTATGTGAGCATATGGGAGCAGGACAGGCTTGGGAAGTAGAGTATGGAGCTGGGAGAGACCGGCATGTTGAACCACTGTGGTTTTAGTTCAGTAGAGTTTTGAATTTTGTGGGAGGGCAAGGGAGGCTTTGGATCTTAGCCTCACAAAAAAATTGAAGGCTGGCTTTGTCTGAAATCTTGATCTCCCTCTCCCTATTTATTTCAGTATTTAGCTTATTCATATAGGTCCAGGTAGGTGCTCAATGAAAAAGGGCTTAATCTTCAGGCCACGTATGTTAGTCTACTAATGGAAAAACAAAAGGTTCCTGAGGAAATACCTGTCTGAACTGTCAAGGAGGTACTGACGTTCTTAGAGCAAGTTGAAACATCCACTGATATTTGGTATTTATGATCAGAAAGCAGATTTTCAAATGCAGTACTTGTTTCATTTAGGTGTCTCTTCTCCATCCCTCTAGAGTCTCCCCACAGACGCACTCTGTAAGGACTCTCTCTTGTGCCACCCTGAGGTTTCCAGCTGAACTGTATCATTGTACTGGTCACGTCCTCCAGCTGTATGAAGAAAGTGATAGGAGCTAAAAAGTAAAAAAAAAATAATAATTCCTGTGAGACATGTAGTTATAGACCGTGTGTCTTCAAGAAAAAAAAGTATTCGTGTAAAACTGATTGCCTAAGGATAAATTGAAGTCTCTGCAATGTTTTTATAAAGCTGTGAATCATAGAATCTTGGAATGGTTTGGCTTGGAAGGGACATTAAAGATTACCTAGTTCCAACCCCCCCTGCCATGGGCAGGGACACCTTCCACTACACCAGGTTGCTCAAAGCCTCATCCAACCTGGCCTTGAACACTTCCGGGAATGTGGCATCCACAACTTCTCTGGGCAACTTGTTCTGGTGTCTCACCACCCTCATAGTGAAGAATTTCTTCCTACTATCTAATCTGAATCTACCCTCTTTCAGTTTAAAGCCATTACCCCTTGTCCTGTCACTACATGCCCTTGTAAAAAGTCCCTCTCCAGCTCACTTGCAGGCCCCCTTTAGGCACTGGAAGGCTGCAATAAGGTCTCTCCAGAGTCTTCTCTTCTCCAGGCTGAACCCCAGCTGTCCCAGCCTGTCTTCATAGGAGAGGTGCTCCAGTCCTTTGATCATCTTTGTGACCCTCCTCTGGACTTGCTCCAACAGGTCTGATATTGGGGACCCCAGAGCTGAATGCAACATTCCAGGTGGGTTCTCACAAGAGTGGAGTAAAGAGGAAGAATCATCTCCCTCGACCTGCTGGCCACACTTCTTTTGATGCAGCCCAGAGTACTGTTGGCTTTCTGGGCTGCAAGCGCACACTGCCAGGTCATGTTGAGCTTCTTCTCAACCAGCACCCCCAAGCCTTTCTCCTCAGGGCTGCTCTCAATCATTTCTTTGCCCAGCCTGTATTTGTGCTTGGGATTGCCCCAACCCATGTGCAGCACCTTGCACTTGGCCATGTTGAACTTCCTGAGGTTTGCACAGGTCCACCTTTCAAGCCTGTCAGGGTCCATCTAGATGGCATCCCTTCCCTCCAGCATGTCAACAGCACCACACAGCTTGGTGTCATCAGCATATTTGCTGAGGGTGTACTCAATCCCACTGTCCATATTGCCTACAAAGATGTTAAACAGCTCCAGTTCCAATACTAATGCTTGAGGAATGCAACTCGTCACTGCTATCAACTTGGACATGAAGCCATTGTAAAAGACTAAGTTGTATCTTATCATCCATGAGCATATCTCCTATTGAATTCCATAAGAGCACTATGACTCCAAATCAGATAGGACTAACACTTAGATTTGTATTCAGATTAGAATACTGTCACACTGTAAAAATTGAGATCGTATCACCAAATATATTTTGGTGCAGAATACTAAAAGTCTTCATTTTCCTCTTTTAAATCTTTGCTTTACTTTGTATCTATTACAAATTGAAGAAAAATTAATAACTACATATTCTTTGATGCTGCATGATAGCAATGTAGCAAAAAGTAAAGATACGTTAGAAGAGAAATAATACTGAAAAAACAGAGAACTAGGTTCAGACAAATAAATTTCATGGAATACTCCCAAAAAAAGAACAGCCTCCAATATTTCATAGACTGGAATTTCAAAACTCAAATAAAACCAAACAACAACAATAAAAGTTCCCTCAAACGTAATTTTACTTATGAAGCTAACTGTGGCATGAACACCACTGCATAACCACAATGTGTGCCATTTTGAATACAAATGGAGAGTAGAGCTAAAGATTTTGAAAAATTTATATAGATGTAGTAATTCATATTAGAGAATAAATTACCAGACTTAAAAGTCATGTTGTACAAACTAAAAACTCTAACTGAAAATAGAAAAAAAAAAAAGTAAAATCTACACAAATCTTCAAATAATAATAAAAAAAAAAATTGATAACATCTATTTAAATACTCACAGCAAGCTCCAGAAAAAGAAGAATTTACAGATGTTGTTTTCCTAAAAGTCGAAATGGCTTGGATCACCAAAGATGTAGCAGAGACAGAAAGCGATGCCTTTGCACTGCTCTGAGATATAGCGCCACTCCCCGGACCCACGGTGGGACTTTTCTCTTTACTGAGAGTAGTTAAGAAACAGCAAGCAGCAGAGGACATGGACGAGGTGGGCAACGGCATACCCGTGGAAGATGTAGGAGGCCTCCCCTCCGTGGGGTCCAACCCCTGCATGGTGAATGTAGAGGTCAGGAATACTGCCTGTGACACCGAACTACCAGAAAGAATGGATGAAAGGCTTGTACCAATGGTATCTGAGGTGTCTGCGTTGGGGGACGTGCCGGCAGTGGAATCTGATGGCTGGGGAGTGGTTGTGTCTGAAGCTGGGCTGTGTGTTGCGGAATCTGCTTTCTCAGCGCCCGACCCAGCACTCGTCACAGCGGGAGGGGATGAAGAAGTGGAGGATGCAAGTGCCATGGGTGGGTGGGACGTGATGTCCACGTCCATCCCAGTGATGCCGCTGGCGCTGCTTTGCTGTGGGCTAGGAGTGGCACGTGAGGAGCCCACAGGCAAGGAGGTGGGCCTGAGAGGCAGATTGGCAGCACTGCCACTCGCTGTGCCCACAGCGGTGTCAGTGGTGTCGCGCATCATCGTTGTGACGGCGGGGCTCTGCCCTGCCCCCGCGGCAGTCACTCTGAGGGAGCTCCCATCGCCACTTGGCGTCATGGGCACAGTGTCTGTGCTGCCTTCTCCGCCTGCCATGCTCGACATGGAGGCGGTCACCAAAGCTGTGGCAGGGAGATAAAGGGAGGACTTGGCGTCGGGCTGTGTGCTCGTGCCACTCCCCTGCATTGTGGTCGGACTTTTGCCTTTGCCGGGAGCCGTCATCTCGTGGCTTGACACAGAGGCTGTTGCTGCGTCAGGCAAGGGGCTCCCCATGGAAGATGTAGTGTCCCCCACCTGCACAGTGGCCTGCCCGTGCATGACGACCGTAGAGGCGAACTGTGCTGCTTGCGTCTGCGCACTGCCAGGCGACGTGGGCGAAAGGCTTGTACCAATGGTATCTGAGGTGTCTGCGTTGGGGGACGTGCCGGCAGTGGAATCTGATGGCTGGGGAGTGGTTGTGTCTGAAGCTGGGCTGTGTGTCGCGGAATCTGCTTTCTCAGCGCCCGACCCAGCACTCGTCACAGCGGGAGGGGATGAAGAAGTGGAGGATGCAAGTGCCATGGGTGGGTGGGACGTGATGTCCACGTCCATCCCAGTGATGCCGCTGGCGCTGCTTTGCTGTGGGCTAGGAGTGGCACGTGAGGAGCCCACAGGCAAGGAGGTGGGCCTGAGAGGCAGATTGGCAGCACTGCCACTCGCTGTGCCCACAGCGGTGTCAGTGGTGTCGCGCATCATCGTTGTGACGGCGGGGCTCTGCCCTGCCCTCGCGGCAGTCACTCTGAGGGAGCTCCCATCGCCACTTGGCGTCATGGGCACAGTGTCTGTGCTGCCTTCTCCGCCTGCCATGCTCGACATGGAGGCGGTCACCAAAGCTGTGGCCGGGAGATAAAGGGAGGACTTGGCGTCGGGCTGTGTGCTCGTGCCACTCCCCTGCATTGTGGTCGGACTTTTGCCTTTGCCGGGAGCCGTCATCTCGTGGCTTGACACAGAGGCTGTTGCCGCGTCAGGCAAGGGGCTCCCCATGGAAGATGTAGTGTCCCCCACCTGCACAGTGGCCTGCCCGTGCATGACGACCGTAGAGGCGAACTGTGCTGCTTGCGTCTGCGCACTGCCAGGCGACGTGGGCGAAAGGCTTGTACCAATGGTATCTGAGGTGTCTGCGTTGGGGGACGTGCCGGCAGTGGAATCTGATGGCTGGGGAGTGGTTGTGTCTGAAGCTGGGCTGTGTGTCGCGGAATCTGCTTTCTCAGCGCCCGACCCAGCACTCGTCACAGCGGGAGGGGATGAAGAAGTGGAGGATGCAAGTGCCATGGGTGGGTGGGACGTGATGTCCACGTCCATCCCAGTGATGCCGCTGGCGCTGCTTTGCTGTGGGCTAGGAGTGGCACGTGAGGAGCCCACAGGCAAGGAGGTGGGCCTGAGAGGCAGATTGGCAGCACTGCCACTCGCTGTGCCCACAGCGGTGTCAGTGGTGTCGCGCATCATCGTTGTGACGGCGGGGCTCTGCCCTGCCCTCGCGGCAGTCACTCTGAGGGAGCTCCCATCGCCACTTGGCGTCATGGGCACAGTGTCTGTGCTGCCTTCTCCGCCTGCCATGCTCGACATGGAGGCGGTCACCAAAGCTGTGGCCGGGAGATAAAGGGAGGACTTGGCGTCGGGCTGTGTGCTCGTGCCACTCCCCTGCATTGTGGTCGGACTTTTGCCTTTGCCGGGAGCCGTCATCTCGTGGCTTGACACAGAGGCTGTTGCCGCGTCAGGCAAGGGGCTCCCCATGGAAGATGTAGTGTCCCCCACCTGCACAGTGGCCTGCCCGTGCATGACGACCGTAGAGGCGAACTGTGCTGCTTGCGTCTGCGCACTGCCAGGCGACGTGGGCGAAAGGCTTGTACCAATGGTATCTGAGGTGTCTGCGTTGGGGGACGTGCCGGCAGTGGAATCTGATGGCTGGGGAGTGGTTGTGTCTGAAGCTGGGCTGTGTGTCGCGGAATCTGCTTTCTCAGCGCCCGACCCAGCACTCGTCACAGCGGGAGGGGATGAAGAAGTGGAGGATGCAAGTGCCATGGGTGGGTGGGACGTGATGTCCACGTCCATCCCAGTGATGCCGCTGGCGCTGCTTTGCTGTGGGCTAGGAGTGGCACGTGAGGAGCCCACAGGCAAGGAGGTGGGCCTGAGAGGCAGATTGGCAGCACTGCCACTCGCTGTGCCCACAGCGGTGTCAGTGGTGTCGCGCATCATCGTTGTGACGGCGGGGCTCTGCCCTGCCCTCGCGGCAGTCACTCTGAGGGAGCTCCCATCGCCACTTGGCGTCATGGGCACAGTGTCTGTGCTGCCTTCTCCGCCTGCCATGCTCGACATGGAGGCGGTCACCAAAGCTGTGGCAGGGAGATAAAGGGAGGACTTGGCGTCGGGCTGTGTGCTCGTGCCACTCCCCTGCATTGTGGTCGGACTTTTGCCTTTGCCGGGAGCCGTCATCTCGTGGCTTGACACAGAGGCTGTTGCCGCGTCAGGCAAGGGGCTCCCCATGGAAGATGTAGTGTCCCCCACCTGCACAGTGGCCTGCCCGTGCATGACGACCGTAGAGGCGAACTGTGCTGCTTGCGTCTGCGCACTGCCAGGCGACGTGGGCGAAAGGCTTGTACCAATGGTATCTGAGGTGTCTGCGTTGGGGGACGTGCCGGCAGTGGAATCTGATGGCTGGGGAGTGGTTGTGTCTGAAGCTGGGCTGTGTGTCGCGGAATCTGCTTTCTCAGCGCCCGACCCAGCACTCGTCACAGCGGGAGGGGATGAAGAAGTGGAGGATGCAAGTGCCATGGGTGGGTGGGACGTGATGTCCACGTCCATCCCAGTGATGCCGCTGGCGCTGCTTTGCTGTGGGCTAGGAGTGGCACGTGAGGAGCCCACAGGCAAGGAGGTGGGCCTGAGAGGCAGATTGGCAGCACTGCCACTCGCTGTGCCCACAGCGGTGTCAGTGGTGTCGCGCATCATCGTTGTGACGGCGGGGCTCTGCCCTGCCCTCGCGGCAGTCACTCTGAGGGAGCTCCCATCGCCACTTGGCGTCATGGTCACAGTGTCTGTGCTGCCTTCTCCGCCTGCCATGCTCGACATGGAGGCGGTCACCAAAGCTGTGGCAGGGAGATAAAGGGAGGACTTGGCGTCGGGCTGTGTGCTCGTGCCACTCCCCTGCATTGTGGTCGGACTTTTGCCTTTGCCGGGAGCCGTCATCTCGTGGCTTGACACAGAGGCTGTTGCCGCGTCAGGCAAGGGGCTCCCCATGGAAGATGTAGTGTCCCCCACCTGCACAGTGGCCTGCCCGTGCATGACGACCGTAGAGGCGAACTGTGCTGCTTGCGTCTGCGCACTGCCAGGCGACGTGGGCGAAAGGCTTGTACCAATGGTATCTGAGGTGTCTGCGTTGGGGGACGTGCCGGCAGTGGAATCTGATGGCTGGGGAGTGGTTGTGTCTGAAGCTGGGCTGTGTGTCGCGGAATCTGCTTTCTCAGCGCCCGACCCAGCACTCGTCACAGCGGGAGGGGATGAAGAAGTGGAGGATGCAAGTGCCATGGGTGGGTGGGACGTGATGTCCACGTCCATCCCAGTGATGCCGCTGGCGCTGCTTTGCTGTGGGCTAGGAGTGGCACGTGAGGAGCCCACAGGCAAGGAGGTGGGCCTGAGAGGCAGATTGGCAGCACTGCCACTCGCTGTGCCCACAGCGGTGTCAGTGGTGTCGCGCATCATCGTTGTGACGGCGGGGCTCTGCCCTGCCCTCGCGGCAGTCACTCTGAGGGAGCTCCCATCGCCACTTGGCGTCATGGGCACAGTGTCTGTGCTGCCTTCTCCGCCTGCCATGCTCGACATGGAGGCGGTCACCAAAGCTGTGGCAGGGAGATAAAGGGAGGACTTGGCGTCGGGCTGTGTGCTCGTGCCACTCCCCTGCATTGTGGTCGGACTTTTGCCTTTGCCGGGAGCCGTCATCTCGTGGCTTGACACAGAGGCTGTTGCCGCGTCAGGCAAGGGGCTCCCCATGGAAGATGTAGTGTCCCCCACCTGCACAGTGGCCTGCCCGTGCATGACGACCGTAGAGGCGAACTGTGCTGCTTGCGTCTGCGCACTGCCAGGCGACGTGGGCGAAAGGCTTGTACCAATGGTATCTGAGGTGTCTGCGTTGGGGGACGTGCCGGCAGTGGAATCTGATGGCTGGGGAGTGGTTGTGTCTGAAGCTGGGCTGTGTGTCGCGGAATCTGCTTTCTCAGCGCCCGACCCAGCACTCGTCACAGCGGGAGGGGATGAAGAAGTGGAGGATGCAAGTGCCATGGGTGGGTGGGACGTGATGTCCACGTCCATCCCAGTGATGCCGCTGGCGCTGCTTTGCTGTGGGCTAGGAGTGGCACGTGAGGAGCCCACAGGCAAGGAGGTGGGCCTGAGAGGCAGATTGGCAGCACTGCCACTCGCTGTGCCCACAGCGGTGTCAGTGGTGTCGCGCATCATCGTTGTGACGGCGGGGCTCTGCCCTGCCCTCGCGGCAGTCACTCTGAGGGAGCTCCCATCGCCACTTGGCGTCATGGGCACAGTGTCTGTGCTGCCTTCTCCACCTGCCATGCTCGACATGGAGGCGGTCACCAAAGCTGTGGCCGGGAGATAAAGGGAGGACTTGGCGTCGGGCTGTGTGCTCGTGCCACTCCCCTGCATTGTGGTCGGACTTTTGCCTTTGCCGGGAGCCGTCATCTCGTGGCTTGACACAGAGGCTGTTGCCGCGTCAGGCAAGGGGCTCCCCATGGAAGATGTAGTGTCCCCCACCTGCACAGTGGCCTGCCCGTGCATGACGACCGTAGAGGCGAACTGTGCTGCTTGCGTCTGCGCACTGCCAGGCGACGTGGGCGAAAGGCTTGTACCAATGGTATCTGAGGTGTCTGCGTTGGGGGACGTGCCGGCAGTGGAATCTGATGGCTGGGGAGTGGTTGTGTCTGAAGCTGGGCTGTGTGTCGCGGAATCTGCTTTCTCAGCGCCCGACCCAGCACTCGTCACAGCGGGAGGGGATGAAGAAGTGGAGGATGCAAGTGCCATGGGTGGGTGGGACGTGATGTCCACGTCCATCCCAGTGATGCCGCTGGCGCTGCTTTGCTGTGGGCTAGGAGTGGCACGTGAGGAGCCCACAGGCAAGGAGGTGGGCCTGAGAGGCAGATTGGCAGCACTGCCACTCGCTGTGCCCACAGCGGTGTCAGTGGTGTCGCGCATCATCGTTGTGACGGCGGGGCTCTGCCCTGCCCTCGCGGCAGTCACTCTGAGGGAGCTCCCATCGCCACTTGGCGTCATGGGCACAGTGTCTGTGCTGCCTTCTCCGCCTGCCATGCTCGACATGGAGGCGGTCACCAAAGCTGTGGCCGGGAGATAAAGGGAGGACTTGGCGTCGGGCTGTGTGCTCGTGCCACTCCCCTGCATTGTGGTCGGACTTTTGCCTTTGCCGGGAGCCGTCATCTCGTGGCTTGACACAGAGGCTGTTGCCGCGTCAGGCAAGGGGCTCCCCATGGAAGATGTAGTGTCCCCCACCTGCACAGTGGCCTGCCCGTGCATGACGACCGTAGAGGCGAACTGTGCTGCTTGCGTCTGCGCACTGCCAGGCGACGTGGGCGAAAGGCTTGTACCAATGGTATCTGAGGTGTCTGCGTTGGGGGACGTGCCGGCAGTGGAATCTGATGGCTGGGGAGTGGTTGTGTCTGAAGCTGGGCTGTGTGTCGCGGAATCTGCTTTCTCAGCGCCCGACCCAGCACTCGTCACAGCGGGAGGGGATGAAGAAGTGGAGGATGCAAGTGCCATGGGTGGGTGGGACGTGATGTCCACGTCCATCCCAGTGATGCCGCTGGCGCTGCTTTGCTGTGGGCTAGGAGTGGCACGTGAGGAGCCCACAGGCAAGGAGGTGGGCCTGAGAGGCAGATTGGCAGCACTGCCACTCGCTGTGCCCACAGCGGTGTCAGTGGTGTCGCGCATCATCGTTGTGACGGCGGGGCTCTGCCCTGCCCTCGCGGCAGTCACTCTGAGGGAGCTCCCATCGCCACTTGGCGTCATGGGCACAGTGTCTGTGCTGCCTTCTCCGCCTGCCATGCTCGACATGGAGGCGGTCACCAAAGCTGTGGCAGGGAGATAAAGGGAGGACTTGGCGTCGGGCTGTGTGCTCGTGCCACTCCCCTGCATTGTGGTCGGACTTTTGCCTTTGCCGGGAGCCGTCATCTCGTGGCTTGACACAGAGGCTGTTGCCGCGTCAGGCAAGGGGCTCCCCATGGAAGATGTAGTGTCCCCCACCTGCACAGTGGCCTGCCCGTGCATGACGACCGTAGAGGCGAACTGTGCTGCTTGCGTCTGCGCACTGCCAGGCGACGTGGGCGAAAGGCTTGTACCAATGGTATCTGAGGTGTCTGCGTTGGGGGACGTGCCGGCAGTGGAATCTGATGGCTGGGGAGTGGTTGTGTCTGAAGCTGGGCTGTGTGTCGCGGAATCTGCTTTCTCAGCGCCCGACCCAGCACTCGTCACAGCGGGAGGGGATGAAGAAGTGGAGGATGCAAGTGCCATGGGTGGGTGGGACGTGATGTCCACGTCCATCCCAGTGATGCCGCTGGCGCTGCTTTGCTGTGGGCTAGGAGTGGCACGTGAGGAGCCCACAGGCAAGGAGGTGGGCCTGAGAGGCAGATTGGCAGCACTGCCACTCGCTGTGCCCACAGCGGTGTCAGTGGTGTCGCGCATCATCGTTGTGACGGCGGGGCTCTGCCCTGCCCTCGCGGCAGTCACTCTGAGGGAGCTCCCATCGCCACTTGGCGTCATGGGCACAGTGTCTGTGCTGCCTTCTCCGCCTGCCATGCTCGACATGGAGGCGGTCACCAAAGCTGTGGCCGGGAGATAAAGGGAGGACTTGGCGTCGGGCTGTGTGCTCGTGCCACTCCCCTGCATTGTGGTCGGACTTTTGCCTTTGCCGGGAGCCGTCATCTCGTGGCTTGACACAGAGGCTGTTGCCGTGTCAGGCAAGGGGCTCCCCATGGAAGATGTAGTGTCCCCCACCTGCACAGTGGCCTGCCCGTGCATGACGACCGTAGAGGCGAACTGTGCTGCTTGCGTCTGCGCACTGCCAGGCGACGTGGGCGAAAGGCTTGTACCAATGGTATCTGAGGTGTCTGCGTTGGGGGACGTGCCGGCAGTGGAATCTGATGGCTGGGGAGTGGTTGTGTCTGAAGCTGGGCTGTGTGTCGCGGAATCTGCTTTCTCAGCGCCCGACCCAGCACTCGTCACAGCGGGAGGGGATGAAGAAGTGGAGGATGCAAGTGCCATGGGTGGGTGGGACGTGATGTCCACGTCCATCCCAGTGATGCCGCTGGCGCTGCTTTGCTGTGGGCTAGGAGTGGCACGTGAGGAGCCCACAGGCAAGGAGGTGGGCCTGAGAGGCAGATTGGCAGCACTGCCACTCGCTGTGCCCACAGCGGTGTCAGTGGTGTCGCGCATCATCGTTGTGACGGCGGGGCTCTGCCCTGCCCTCGCGGCAGTCACTCTGAGGGAGCTCCCATCGCCACTTGGCGTCATGGGCACAGTGTCTGTGCTGCCTTCTCCGCCTGCCATGCTCGACATGGAGGCGGTCACCAAAGCTGTGGCAGGGAGATAAAGGGAGGACTTGGCGTCGGGCTGTGTGCTCGTGCCACTCCCCTGCATTGTGGTCGGACTTTTGCCTTTGCCGGGAGCCGTCATCTCGTGGCTTGACACAGAGGCTGTTGCCGCGTCAGGCAAGGGGCTCCCCATGGAAGATGTAGTGTCCCCCACCTGCACAGTGGCCTGCCCGTGCATGACGACCGTAGAGGCGAACTGTGCTGCTTGCGTCTGCGCACTGCCAGGCGACGTGGGCGAAAGGCTTGTACCAATGGTATCTGAGGTGTCTGCGTTGGGGGACGTGCCGGCAGTGGAATCTGATGGCTGGGGAGTGGTTGTGTCTGAAGCTGGGCTGTGTGTCGCGGAATCTGCTTTCTCAGCGCCCGACCCAGCACTCGTCACAGCGGGAGGGGATGAAGAAGTGGAGGATGCAAGTGCCATGGGTGGGTGGGACGTGATGTCCACGTCCATCCCAGTGATGCCGCTGGCGCTGCTTTGCTGTGGGCTAGGAGTGGCACGTGAGGAGCCCACAGGCAAGGAGGTGGGCCTGAGAGGCAGATTGGCAGCACTGCCACTCGCTGTGCCCACAGCGGTGTCAGTGGTGTCGCGCATCATCGTTGTGACGGCGGGGCTCTGCCCTGCCCTCGCGGCAGTCACTCTGAGGGAGCTCCCATCGCCACTTGGCGTCATGGGCACAGTGTCTGTGCTGCCTTCTCCGCCTGCCATGCTCGACATGGAGGCGGTCACCAAAGCTGTGGCCGGGAGATAAAGGGAGGACTTGGCGTCGGGCTGTGTGCTCGTGCCACTCCCCTGCATTGTGGTCGGACTTTTGCCTTTGCCGGGAGCCGTCATCTCGTGGCTTGACACAGAGGCTGTTGCCGCGTCAGGCAAGGGGCTCCCCATGGAAGATGTAGTGTCCCCCACCTGCACAGTGGCCTGCCCGTGCATGACGACCGTAGAGGCGAACTGTGCTGCTTGCGTCTGCGCACTGCCAGGCGACGTGGGCGAAAGGCTTGTACCAATGGTATCTGAGGTGTCTGCGTTGGGGGACGTGCCGGCAGTGGAATCTGATGGCTGGGGAGTGGTTGTGTCTGAAGCTGGGCTGTGTGTCGCGGAATCTGCTTTCTCAGCGCCCGACCCAGCACTCGTCACAGCGGGAGGGGATGAAGAAGTGGAGGATGCAAGTGCCATGGGTGGGTGGGACGTGATGTCCACGTCCATCCCAGTGATGCCGCTGGCGCTGCTTTGCTGTGGGCTAGGAGTGGCACGTGAGGAGCCCACAGGCAAGGAGGTGGGCCTGAGAGGCAGATTGGCAGCACTGCCACTCGCTGTGCCCACAGCGGTGTCAGTGGTGTCGCGCATCATCGTTGTGACGGCGGGGCTCTGCCCTGCCCTCGCGGCAGTCACTCTGAGGGAGCTCCCATCGCCACTTGGCGTCATGGGCACAGTGTCTGTGCTGCCTTCTCCGCCTGCCATGCTCGACATGGAGGCGGTCACCAAAGCTGTGGCCGGGAGATAAAGGGAGGACTTGGCGTCGGGCTGTGTGCTCGTGCCACTCCCCTGCATTGTGGTCGGACTTTTGCCTTTGCCGGGAGCCGTCATCTCGTGGCTTGACACAGAGGCTGTTGCCGCGTCAGGCAAGGGGCTCCCCATGGAAGATGTAGTGTCCCCCACCTGCACAGTGGCCTGCCCGTGCATGACGACCGTAGAGGCGAACTGTGCTGCTTGCATCTGCGCACTGCCAGGCGACGTGGGCGAAAGGCTTGTACCAATGGTATCTGAGGTGTCTGCGTTGGGGGACGTGCCGGCAGTGGAATCTGATGGCTGGGGAGTGGTTGTGTCTGAAGCTGGGCTGTGTGTCGCGGAATCTGCTTTCTCAGCGCCCGACCCAGCACTCGTCACAGCGGGAGGGGATGAAGAAGTGGAGGATGCAAGTGCCATGGGTGGGTGGGACGTGATGTCCACGTCCATCCCAGTGATGCCGCTGGCGCTGCTTTGCTGTGGGCTAGGAGTGGCACGTGAGGAGCCCACAGGCAAGGAGGTGGGCCTGAGAGGCAGATTGGCAGCACTGCCACTCGCTGTGCCCACAGCGGTGTCAGTGGTGTCGCGCATCATCGTTGTGACGGCGGGGCTCTGCCCTGCCCTCGCGGCAGTCACTCTGAGGGAGCTCCCATCGCCACTTGGCGTCATGGGCACAGTGTCTGTGCTGCCTTCTCCGCCTGCCATGCTCGACATGGAGGCGGTCACCAAAGCTGTGGCAGGGAGATAAAGGGAGGACTTGGCGTCGGGCTGTGTGCTCGTGCCACTCCCCTGCATTGTGGTCGGACTTTTGCCTTTGCCGGGAGCCGTCATCTCGTGGCTTGACACAGAGGCTGTTGCCGCGTCAGGCAAGGGGCTCCCCATGGAAGATGTAGTGTCCCCCACCTGCACAGTGGCCTGCCCGTGCATGACGACCGTAGAGGCGAACTGTGCTGCTTGCGTCTGCGCACTGCCAGGCGACGTGGGCGAAAGGCTTGTACCAATGGTATCTGAGGTGTCTGCGTTGGGGGACGTGCCGGCAGTGGAATCTGATGGCTGGGGAGTGGTTGTGTCTGAAGCTGGGCTGTGTGTCGCGGAATCTGCTTTCTCAGCGCCCGACCCAGCACTCGTCACAGCGGGAGGGGATGAAGAAGTGGAGGATGCAAGTGCCATGGGTGGGTGGGACGTGATGTCCACGTCCATCCCAGTGATGCCGCTGGCGCTGCTTTGCTGTGGGCTAGGAGTGGCACGTGAGGAGCCCACAGGCAAGGAGGTGGGCCTGAGAGGCAGATTGGCAGCACTGCCACTCGCTGTGCCCACAGCGGTGTCAGTGGTGTCGCGCATCATCGTTGTGACGGCGGGGCTCTGCCCTGCCCTCGCGGCAGTCACTCTGAGGGAGCTCCCATCGCCACTTGGCGTCATGGGCACAGTGTCTGTGCTGCCTTCTCCGCCTGCCATGCTCGACATGGAGGCGGTCACCAAAGCTGTGGCCGGGAGATAAAGGGAGGACTTGGCGTCGGGCTGTGTGCTCGTGCCACTCCCCTGCATTGTGGTCGGACTTTTGCCTTTGCCGGGAGCCGTCATCTCGTGGCTTGACACAGAGGCTGTTGCCGCGTCAGGCAAGGGGCTCCCCATGGAAGATGTAGTGTCCCCCACCTGCACAGTGGCCTGCCCGTGCATGACGACCGTAGAGGCGAACTGTGCTGCTTGCGTCTGCGCACTGCCAGGCGACGTGGGCGAAAGGCTTGTACCAATGGTATCTGAGGTGTCTGCGTTGGGGGACGTGCCGGCAGTGGAATCTGATGGCTGGGGAGTGGTTGTGTCTGAAGCTGGGCTGTGTGTCGCGGAATCTGCTTTCTCAGCGCCCGACCCAGCACTCGTCACAGCGGGAGGGGATGAAGAAGTGGAGGATGCAAGTGCCATGGGTGGGTGGGACGTGATGTCCACGTCCATCCCAGTGATGCCGCTGGCGCTGCTTTGCTGTGGGCTAGGAGTGGCACGTGAGGAGCCCACAGGCAAGGAGGTGGGCCTGAGAGGCAGATTGGCAGCACTGCCACTCGCTGTGCCCACAGCGGTGTCAGTGGTGTCGCGCATCATCGTTGTGACGGCGGGGCTCTGCCCTGCCCTCGCGGCAGTCACTCTGAGGGAGCTCCCATCGCCACTTGGCGTCATGGGCACAGTGTCTGTGCTGCCTTCTCCACCTGCCATGCTCGACATGGAGGCGGTCACCAAAGCTGTGGCCGGGAGATAAAGGGAGGACTTGGCGTCGGGCTGTGTGCTCGTGCCACTCCCCTGCATTGTGGTCGGACTTTTGCCTTTGCCGGGAGCCGTCATCTCGTGGCTTGACACAGAGGCTGTTGCCGCGTCAGGCAAGGGGCTCCCCATGGAAGATGTAGTGTCCCCCACCTGCACAGTGGCCTGCCCGTGCATGACGACCGTAGAGGCGAACTGTGCTGCTTGCGTCTGCGCACTGCCAGGCGACGTGGGCGAAAGGCTTGTACCAATGGTATCTGAGGTGTCTGCGTTGGGGGACGTGCCGGCAGTGGAATCTGATGGCTGGGGAGTGGTTGTGTCTGAAGCTGGGCTGTGTGTCGCGGAATCTGCTTTCTCAGCGCCCGACCCAGCACTCGTCACAGCGGGAGGGGATGAAGAAGTGGAGGATGCAAGTGCCATGGGTGGGTGGGACGTGATGTCCACGTCCATCCCAGTGATGCCGCTGGCGCTGCTTTGCTGTGGGCTAGGAGTGGCACGTGAGGAGCCCACAGGCAAGGAGGTGGGCCTGAGAGGCAGATTGGCAGCACTGCCACTCGCTGTGCCCACAGCGGTGTCAGTGGTGTCGCGCATCATCGTTGTGACGGCGGGGCTCTGCCCTGCCCTCGCGGCAGTCACTCTGAGGGAGCTCCCATCGCCACTTGGCGTCATGGGCACAGTGTCTGTGCTGCCTTCTCCGCCTGCCATGCTCGACATGGAGGCGGTCACCAAAGCTGTGGCAGGGAGATAAAGGGAGGACTTGGCGTCGGGCTGTGTGCTCGTGCCACTCCCCTGCATTGTGGTCGGACTTTTGCCTTTGCCGGGAGCCGTCATCTCGTGGCTTGACACAGAGGCTGTTGCCGCGTCAGGCAAGGGGCTCCCCATGGAAGATGTAGTGTCCCCCACCTGCACAGTGGCCTGCCCGTGCATGACGACCGTAGAGGCGAACTGTGCTGCTTGCGTCTGCGCACTGCCAGGCGACGTGGGCGAAAGGCTTGTACCAATGGTATCTGAGGTGTCTGCGTTGGGGGACGTGCCGGCAGTGGAATCTGATGGCTGGGGAGTGGTTGTGTCTGAAGCTGGGCTGTGTGTCGCGGAATCTGCTTTCTCAGCGCCCGACCCAGCACTCGTCACAGCGGGAGGGGATGAAGAAGTGGAGGATGCAAGTGCCATGGGTGGGTGGGACGTGATGTCCACGTCCATCCCAGTGATGCCGCTGGCGCTGCTTTGCTGTGGGCTAGGAGTGGCACGTGAGGAGCCCACAGGCAAGGAGGTGGGCCTGAGAGGCAGATTGGCAGCACTGCCACTCGCTGTGCCCACAGCGGTGTCAGTGGTGTCGCGCATCATCGTTGTGACGGCGGGGCTCTGCCCTGCCCTCGCGGCAGTCACTCTGAGGGAGCTCCCATCGCCACTTGGCGTCATGGGCACAGTGTCTGTGCTGCCTTCTCCGCCTGCCATGCTCGACATGGAGGCGGTCACCAAAGCTGTGGCAGGGAGATAAAGGGAGGACTTGGCGTCGGGCTGTGTGCTCGTGCCACTCCCCTGCATTGTGGTCGGACTTTTGCCTTTGCCGGGAGCCGTCATCTCGTGGCTTGACACAGAGGCTGTTGCCGCGTCAGGCAAGGGGCTCCCCATGGAAGATGTAGTGTCCCCCACCTGCACAGTGGCCTGCCCGTGCATGACGACCGTAGAGGCGAACTGTGCTGCTTGCGTCTGCGCACTGCCAGGCGACGTGGGCGAAAGGCTTGTACCAATGGTATCTGAGGTGTCTGCGTTGGGGGACGTGCCGGCAGTGGAATCTGATGGCTGGGGAGTGGTTGTGTCTGAAGCTGGGCTGTGTGTCGCGGAATCTGCTTTCTCAGCGCCCGACCCAGCACTCGTCACAGCGGGAGGGGATGAAGAAGTGGAGGATGCAAGTGCCATGGGTGGGTGGGACGTGATGTCCACGTCCATCCCAGTGATGCCGCTGGCGCTGCTTTGCTGTGGGCTAGGAGTGGCACGTGAGGAGCCCACAGGCAAGGAGGTGGGCCTGAGAGGCAGATTGGCAGCACTGCCACTCGCTGTGCCCACAGCGGTGTCAGTGGTGTCGCGCATCATCGTTGTGACGGCGGGGCTCTGCCCTGCCCTCGCGGCAGTCACTCTGAGGGAGCTCCCATCGCCACTTGGCGTCATGGGCACAGTGTCTGTGCTGCCTTCTCCGCCTGCCATGCTCGACATGGAGGCGGTCACCAAAGCTGTGGCCGGGAGATAAAGGGAGGACTTGGCGTCGGGCTGTGTGCTCGTGCCACTCCCCTGCATTGTGGTCGGACTTTTGCCTTTGCCGGGAGCCGTCATCTCGTGGCTTGACACAGAGGCTGTTGCCGCGTCAGGCAAGGGGCTCCCCATGGAAGATGTAGTGTCCCCCACCTGCACAGTGGCCTGCCCGTGCATGACGACCGTAGAGGCGAACTGTGCTGCTTGCGTCTGCGCACTGCCAGGCGACGTGGGCGAAAGGCTTGTACCAATGGTATCTGAGGTGTCTGCGTTGGGGGACGTGCCGGCAGTGGAATCTGATGGCTGGGGAGTGGTTGTGTCTGAAGCTGGGCTGTGTGTCGCGGAATCTGCTTTCTCAGCGCCCGACCCAGCACTCGTCACAGCGGGAGGGGATGAAGAAGTGGAGGATGCAAGTGCCATGGGTGGGTGGGACGTGATGTCCACGTCCATCCCAGTGATGCCGCTGGCGCTGCTTTGCTGTGGGCTAGGAGTGGCACGTGAGGAGCCCACAGGCAAGGAGGTGGGCCTGAGAGGCAGATTGGCAGCACTGCCACTCGCTGTGCCCACAGCGGTGTCAGTGGTGTCGCGCATCATCGTTGTGACGGCGGGGCTCTGCCCTGCCCTCGCGGCAGTCACTCTGAGGGAGCTCCCATCGCCACTTGGCGTCATGGGCACAGTGTCTGTGCTGCCTTCTCCGCCTGCCATGCTCGACATGGAGGCGGTCACCAAAGCTGTGGCCGGGAGATAAAGGGAGGACTTGGCGTCGGGCTGTGTGCTCGTGCCACTCCCCTGCATTGTGGTCGGACTTTTGCCTTTGCCGGGAGCCGTCATCTCGTGGCTTGACACAGAGGCTGTTGCCGCGTCAGGCAAGGGGCTCCCCATGGAAGATGTAGTGTCCCCCACCTGCACAGTGGCCTGCCCGTGCATGACGACCGTAGAGGCGAACTGTGCTGCTTGCGTCTGCGCACTGCCAGGCGACGTGGGCGAAAGGCTTGTACCAATGGTATCTGAGGTGTCTGCGTTGGGGGACGTGCCGGCAGTGGAATCTGATGGCTGGGGAGTGGTTGTGTCTGAAGCTGGGCTGTGTGTCGCGGAATCTGCTTTCTCAGCGCCCGACCCAGCACTCGTCACAGCGGGAGGGGATGAAGAAGTGGAGGATGCAAGTGCCATGGGTGGGTGGGACGTGATGTCCACGTCCATCCCAGTGATGCCGCTGGCGCTGCTTTGCTGTGGGCTAGGAGTGGCACGTGAGGAGCCCACAGGCAAGGAGGTGGGCCTGAGAGGCAGATTGGCAGCACTGCCACTCGCTGTGCCCACAGCGGTGTCAGTGGTGTCGCGCATCATCGTTGTGACGGCGGGGCTCTGCCCTGCCCTCGCGGCAGTCACTCTGAGGGAGCTCCCATCGCCACTTGGCGTCATGGGCACAGTGTCTGTGCTGCCTTCTCCGCCTGCCATGCTCGACATGGAGGCGGTCACCAAAGCTGTGGCAGGGAGATAAAGGGAGGACTTGGCGTCGGGCTGTGTGCTCGTGCCACTCCCCTGCATTGTGGTCGGACTTTTGCCTTTGCCGGGAGCCGTCATCTCGTGGCTTGACACAGAGGCTGTTGCCGCGTCAGGCAAGGGGCTCCCCATGGAAGATGTAGTGTCCCCCACCTGCACAGTGGCCTGCCCGTGCATGACGACCGTAGAGGCGAACTGTGCTGCTTGCGTCTGCGCACTGCCAGGCGACGTGGGCGAAAGGCTTGTACCAATGGTATCTGAGGTGTCTGCGTTGGGGGACGTGCCGGCAGTGGAATCTGATGGCTGGGGAGTGGTTGTGTCTGAAGCTGGGCTGTGTGTCGCGGAATCTGCTTTCTCAGCGCCCGACCCAGCACTCGTCACAGCGGGAGGGGATGAAGAAGTGGAGGATGCAAGTGCCATGGGTGGGTGGGACGTGATGTCCACGTCCATCCCAGTGATGCCGCTGGCGCTGCTTTGCTGTGGGCTAGGAGTGGCACGTGAGGAGCCCACAGGCAAGGAGGTGGGCCTGAGAGGCAGATTGGCAGCACTGCCACTCGCTGTGCCCACAGCGGTGTCAGTGGTGTCGCGCATCATCGTTGTGACGGCGGGGCTCTGCCCTGCCCTCGCGGCAGTCACTCTGAGGGAGCTCCCATCGCCACTTGGCGTCATGGGCACAGTGTCTGTGCTGCCTTCTCCGCCTGCCATGCTCGACATGGAGGCGGTCACCAAAGCTGTGGCAGGGAGATAAAGGGAGGACTTGGCGTCGGGCTGTGTGCTCGTGCCACTCCCCTGCATTGTGGTCGGACTTTTGCCTTTGCCGGGAGCCGTCATCTCGTGGCTTGACACAGAGGCTGTTGCCGCGTCAGGCAAGGGGCTCCCCATGGAAGATGTAGTGTCCCCCACCTGCACAGTGGCCTGCCCGTGCATGACGACCGTAGAGGCGAACTGTGCTGCTTGCGTCTGCGCACTGCCAGGCGACGTGGGCGAAAGGCTTGTACCAATGGTATCTGAGGTGTCTGCATTGGGGGACGTGCCGGCAGTGGAATCTGATGGCTGGGGAGTGGTTGTGTCTGAAGCTGGGCTGTGTGTCGCGGAATCTGCTTTCTCAGCGCCCGACCCAGCACTCGTCACAGCGGGAGGGGATGAAGAAGTGGAGGATGCAAGTGCCATGGGTGGGTGGGACGTGATGTCCACGTCCATCCCAGTGATGCCGCTGGCGCTGCTTTGCTGTGGGCTAGGAGTGGCACGTGAGGAGCCCACAGGCAAGGAGGTGGGCCTGAGAGGCAGATTGGCAGCACTGCCACTCGCTGTGCCCACAGCGGTGTCAGTGGTGTCGCGCATCATCGTTGTGACGGCGGGGCTCTGCCCTGCCCTCGCGGCAGTCACTCTGAGGGAGCTCCCATCGCCACTTGGCGTCATGGGCACAGTGTCTGTGCTGCCTTCTCCGCCTGCCATGCTCGACATGGAGGCGGTCACCAAAGCTGTGGCAGGGAGATAAAGGGAGGACTTGGCGTCGGGCTGTGTGCTCGTGCCACTCCCCTGCATTGTGGTCGGACTTTTGCCTTTGCCGGGAGCCGTCATCTCGTGGCTTGACACAGAGGCTGTTGCCGCGTCAGGCAAGGGGCTCCCCATGGAAGATGTAGTGTCCCCCACCTGCACAGTGGCCTGCCCGTGCATGACGACCGTAGAGGCGAACTGTGCTGCTTGCGTCTGCGCACTGCCAGGCGACGTGGGCGAAAGGCTTGTACCAATGGTATCTGAGGTGTCTGCGTTGGGGGACGTGCCGGCAGTGGAATCTGATGGCTGGGGAGTGGTTGTGTCTGAAGCTGGGCTGTGTGTCGCGGAATCTGCTTTCTCAGCGCCCGACCCAGCACTCGTCACAGCGGGAGGGGATGAAGAAGTGGAGGATGCAAGTGCCATGGGTGGGTGGGACGTGATGTCCACGTCCATCCCAGTGATGCCGCTGGCGCTGCTTTGCTGTGGGCTAGGAGTGGTAGTTGGGGATCCATCTTTATAGGGGTAAGGGCTTCTTGATGCTGAGCTGAGGCTTTTGTAGGTTAAGGCAGCACGTCTATTTACTGTGACTTCTTTTTTGGTAGTGGATTCTGGCTTCATTTTTGGAATGGCGGTGTTGTTCACCTGGCTCTTGGCAGACACTTTAATTGAGGTCCCTTTACCACGTTGTGTCATGGTCATAGTCTCTGTGCTCCGTTCTCCATTGAGAGTCCTTGTAGTGGAGGAGGTCACCAGTGATGTTTCAGGGTACGAAAGGTATATCTCCATATTTTGTTCTCTTGTGATTTTATTTGAGCTGTGTGCTACCAGGCTTTTTGTGCCTTCTGGCTCTGTATTCCTAGGTGTATTTACGTAGTTCTGAGTGCTGTTATTTGTTACGCTTGTTGCTTCTGTCAGTGCCATAGTAGTGTTTGTACCTGTTCACATTTTAGAAAGAGGGCTGTGGATATTTGCATTGTAATTATGTGAAGTACTTTATTACTCTCTCAGGTATAATTTTGTTCTTGTTTGAAGATTTCATTAATCTTTCTCATTTTCTTTTCTTTCCTTTTCTTCCTGTTTTCCAGTGACATATATTTTTTTCTATTCCTTAACTACCATGAGATTTCTATTCTATTTTTTTCATCTTCATAGATTTAAGGAGCTCTTTACCTTACTTATTTCCTGATAATATTTTTTTCTGAGTCATTTTAGAGATTTAAATTACCTTATTATATGCTTTACTCTTTCTACTCCAATAACCTTTAATTTTTTTATGTTCTTTTTTTCTTCCTAATGTGATCTCTTGTACACTTAGATATATGTTTTATTGGTGGATGGACTTGGTAGTGTTAGGTTTGTAGTTGAACTCGATGAATTTAAAGGTCTTTTCCAACCCAAATTATTCAATGATTCTATCATCTCTCTAAACTATCTAGAAAATTAATGAGGGAATATAATAATGAATGGGATGCATTTTTTTCAGCATCAATTTCTCCTCAGCTCTTTGTGTGTATTCTATTATTTTTATTTCTGTGTTTTGCAAGGCAGTTATGTCTTTCTTATTTACTAGCTGTCAGGCAGGAGAGAAAGATTTTTCTGTGTGTATCTTTATGTTGATGTTCCAAATCATTATAAACATGTGAGAAAATTAATTGTTTTCCTGTGTTTACCTGTATCTCTAACTATGAATAAATTGTAACTAGTTTATTTCAGAAGTATGAGAATGACAACGTTTCTAACACTCCTGAAGTTTCTTTGAACGTAAAATCAGATCCTTTTCCCTTTGTGGTTATATACTCTGGCTAATTTAGGCTCATTTTATTTACTTCAACAAGCAATCTAACCTTAATTTTGAGGAATGGTTTTGTTCCTACTAAAACCACAAGCATAGTCTTCTGTCTCATGTTAATATTACTCCTCAGCAAGAATTAGTTATAATACTGGGTCTTTAGTTTTGTCTATAAAACTTAAAGTATTCTCAGAGAGGATATACTGGAGTAGCTCTACCAAATTCTTAAGAACTACATTAACATCTTTTGACTCTACTTACCTGTAAAACCAAAGTGGTATTTTTCTGTCATTTGGTGCATACATAAAAGCCTGTAATGTAACAGTACATATTTTGCAAAATTCCTCCTGCAGACTGATACATTTTCTACATCCCAACACAGCTTGAATTGTAAGACCTTGTGCTTGTATCCCTCGGATTATTACAAAAAATACTGATCACTCAAGAAACTTACACTCATCTGCATTGAGTGACGTAAAACTAGACAGTAAGAATGAAATAATGCAGCCCTCTGAATTTCTGCTATTTCAAAAAACTTTTGCAGTACCATGAGAATACAACATAATTAATACAATCTAGTCCGTGCTGTCTTACGAGTCTTTTCCTGGAGAGTCTCTTGGGGAGGGGGGGGTGGGGGGCTGGAAATTGGCAAAGCAGATCTTTCATTGGTTCATTGGTCTCATAACTAAGCCTAAGGGTAAAAAAAACTTAATAAAATCTGGTCAGATACTGCACGTTTCATCTTTTAGATGAGAGCTTTCCAAACATTTTGCTCTAGTTCTTTTGTCTACTTACAGCTTTATGTCCCTACTAAAATATCTGCTGAAATACTACATGTTCAAGAGAGATAATAATAACAAAAAAGTAACTGTAAATATTGCATGTTGTTACATTTTATATTGATTTTTAGCCATCCAGTCCCCCCTGCCCTATTATTGTTTCAAATATATCTCAAGGACATCCTCTAAATATGTATCAATGGTAAATAATCAAATAGATTTTAACTTACACAGAAAAGAAGAGAAAATGAAATGCCAAAGGTAATTCCAAGTCCCCATGTTGAGTTTTCACTCCTTGCAGTACTCTTTCCATTTGTAAACTGACATTTTGAATTGAAGACTTCAGTAATTTAAACAGAGGTGAGGCTGCATTGTTACATCTTGGCCTCAGCTAATCCCTCACGCCAGTGGGATCACAGCCAATGTAAGGAAATTCTCACACCTGACCCGTAGTATAATAATTTCCAAAGTTTTCTGATGAAGTATGCTTGCTTTTCTATAGTGGAAAAAAGTCTGAGTGTGATCCAAGGTCTAGTGAGTCAAAAGGAAAGACAGAATTCAGTGAGTAGTGCATCACACCCGAACATCTTTTTGTTCAGGGTATTCAATAAGCAGAATATTCTAACAACCCTGGGCCTAGGCAATGCATGGCTAAGATACAGAACTGAGAGGCCTTGAGTCCAAAAGTCTTGCCCTAATCAGGAGATACAACTTTTTTCCTCCACATTTTCCTGTACTTTTAGTTATTTAGGAGTAAATACTTAAGTATTCAGTTCTACCTTGTATTTTTATTGTATTAGAATGCCAAATTGCTAGAAACATACCAGACATCAGCCTTTGGTTTTCCAATACTGTAAAGAGCCTGGAGTGGTGATAAATCTCTGCTACTTCACCTCTTTAAACTAGGTAGAAAATACTGGATCAACAGGCCTCTCATTCTTAGCTGAGTTTCTCCACATTTTCTTTAGCAGTTAAGTTCCTCTTAGCCATAGGCAGTTGATGTGGACAGTCACTGCTGGTTGCCTGCTTTGGGTCACAACTTTACCCCAATGATATCACAACCGCCTTCCTTCTTTTCTGTGACAAATCATTACAGAAACCCCAGACCTCTGGGTGCCTGTGGGCTCATCAGTAACTTCAGTATTTACATTATGTCATATTTTTAATGCCCTTCTCTGCCTGAGGTTTATGCTGATAAAAGCCCTTATTAAATTATTTTTGGTGGGATTTTTTTTCAGCCACACTGTGTGCAAAGGAATGCTGCTAAACAGACAGCACTTGTGGTCCTTTGCAAAGGGAAAGGGGTCCCTCTTACTCTGCAGGACACCAGGACTTAATATCTGCCTCTCTGGGGGGTGCTACCAGTGCTGGCACAGCAAGAGCAGTGAATGCACTTAAATTTCCTACCTTCCCTGTCTGGAGTAGAGTGGAGTGGAGCAGGGTAAGGCCTGAAGAAGGAAGACCATTACTTATCTGAACTTTTTGCAAGTTTTTTATAGATATGTCAAGACCTGGCATATCTATAACTACCTAAATTCTAGATTTTGCTCCTGCAGTTAAGTTTTCTGAAAGTGGTTTCATTTTCATTTTAGTTTGACAGGGAAGTAAGATGAAGGCAAATAGTCCTTTAAATGAACCCAGTAAAGGGTACTGTTCTCTGGTATGAGGTAGCAGATTTCAGCTTTGTGCCTTGTTTAATGTAGGAACTCCTGATGCCATCAGATGTTTTCTTAGCAATTGCTTATTTACAGCTTTAGCTGAAATGCTTAAAGAATGCATATAAGCTATTTCCTCTTGTATAAGTAATTGTAATTCCCATCTTCCTTTTATTTAGGAGGTCAATGTCTTCAGGATCCTCCCTCTCTTGGACTCCTATTAGTCTAACACCAGTCTTTAACTCGTACTCAGCTTGGGCACTCTAATGACATTACCATTCCACACACAAGGGTGGTGTTTGGACCTATGATTGTTTGGACAAAAAACGTACAAGCAACAATGCTCCTGCAAACTAGAGCCTTCTGTCCTTATCAAGGAATGGGCAGGATATGCCACTCCCTACCTTTCTTAACCAGGATCTTCTATGAAATGAGAGACATAGAAAATTGGCTGCAAAGTCTATTGTCAGGTTTTAAACTACCTTGGAAGTAGCACCACTGTTTTTTAGTATACAAAGACACTTACCTTGTATGAAAATAAGTCCTTTATGAATGAAAAGAACAAAGCACGTTCAAATTTAGTAGTATAAGCATATTTTCACTAACATACAGCAAATGACATATTAACTAAAAAAAAAATAAATTCTTTTTTCAGGGGAATAGATACAGCAGGGTGACTGGTTGCTTCGTTACAGCCTGTCACCAGAGCTGAGGTTTGGGTAAGCCTCTCTGTTAAGCAGCCTCGATTCCACAGTTTCTCTTTTTACACCTGTAACAATCTATGCCCCAAAAGTAAACTCACTTCTAATTCAGCTTGCTATATATTTTATGATAAAAGTTGCTTTCTGGCAAATACAGAACAAGTTTTACCACATGCCTCAAAGATATGAGAGTTCCCAGTATGAAATTGGTGACCCCTTACAAATTTTTTAAATGCTTGTTGACTGATCTCACCAGCCTATGAACTCAAGACTGGACTGGTCACCTACTTCTTACATATATCTTTCAAAGCTTGTGAGCAAACTCAGGTTACACCTAGAGGCAGGAGATGAAGATAAACAAGGAAATAACAAGATTGCATTGCCATATAGTTCACTTGCTAAAACCTTGGCATTCCTTTGAGATGTTCAGAGACTCTGGACTTTACATTGCAAAAAAACCCTTAAGATATTGATTTCCATCTGCTTAAGAATACGTCATCAGAAACCTATGTTTACCAAGGCCTTAGCTTCTCAAAAAAAGGATGAAGCTAAAAGAAATACCGAGGGCAGCTGAATTGGCAGAGGCAGTGTCTTTTATTAAGTCAAAGAATAAAATGAGGAGAAAAACAAAATTCTTGTGGGCATCTAAGACCCTCAGCCAACTTGAATCACAAGCAGCAAATATTGGGGAGAAACACTAGTTACTTCACAGCTGAAAGATAAACAACCATTTTGAGGTACTCAGTTTTTGAATGCTCCCTTCTGCCAGCTCTCACCAAACACTTCCAAACTCTCACTTGCCCATTTATTACTCAAAGATGAAATTTCTTGGGGAAATCACAGTTCAGGGGAGGAGGATAGTACTGTTTTTAACTTCTTTTATTGCGTTGTAATACCAAACTAACATATCCAAGAACCTCCAAAACTGTGTCAGTACTGTCAGTGAGGATGTGTATTGCTCTGTGGGTGTTGGGAGTGAAAGAAAAAGGGGGTTTTAGGTAAGAACTGTATTTTCTACAGGTATAAGGGTGTCTGTGAAGCCACATAACTGTTAATAATCATAATCTGTTCCACTATGTTCTTATAATAGTACTAAAGGAGCTCTGTAACCAAACTGTTCCCATACAGTAATGCCTGTAAATGAAACAGCCTCAGTCAGAAGCAGAATCTACCTGCACTGTCACAAAGTGCAGCCACAATACGGATTTCAGACAGACAAACCCTCTTGCCTTCTGCAGTCACTCAAGAGGTTTCTGCTGGAGAGATAAATGATTTTTTTTTTTTTAATACTAGCTGTGGTTCAGTGACATTTCCAGCTCACATTCTGTATCATTTTACAAGTACACTTGTCTAAGAATTGCTCTATCATGGAAATTTTTTTTCAGCTATTTAATATGTGAACTTCATTCCAGAGAATTCAGCCCACCTGAACAATGTAAAACTGCATTATTCAGTGGAAATCACTGAGTTTGTTCTAGTATCGGCCTATTATATATTAATTCAAGACTGTCTCTTAGGTTTTTTATTTTATGTTTTCTTTCTCATTAATCATGCATGGAAGTGAGGTTCTTCCCTGTCTAAAACTGCTTCCAGAAGAACTGCCTTCTCATTTTGCAATTTCAGCGCCAGAGAGAATATGGGTTTTTTTTCCAACAACTCTCCTAATTGCAACTGATTCAAGCATTTCTAATTCAGCAAATTTCTAGTTCTTGTGACTCCAAGAAGCACAGATATGATATGTATTTCCTACTGGTCCCAAAAGTCCAAGACCATTCAAAGTGTATAAGTTTAAATGTGCACTCAAACCTTACTGGTCATGAGGCTTTGAAGTGTTCTAGAGAAAAGAATAATGCTGAGGAGCATTAAAAGTTAATCAGATATAAGGAAATTAGATGGTATTAGCACTAGGCATTCAAAGGAAATAAACTGTTTTGACCAGAGATCCGAACAGCACAACATGTTCCAGCAGGGTCCCTGCTCCTACATTATCCATACTGAAGACCTGATTGAAACAAGCTGGATTTCCCCCTTGTGTCTTTACATTTGGTGAGAAAGCAATCTGAGGGAGGTACAGGAGTATTCTTGTCCCTCACCCCAATAGGAAATCAGTGTTCAAGGGGCATTTCGTAGAATATGGGAACCATGTAACTCCCCCACTATAGATATTGTGCACATAGGTACTGATATAACTCTGTGAAGCCACTTGTTTTTTAACACACCATGTGAGCTACGTGTTGTGAGACCTCTTTTTCATAGACAAAGTGAGGGCTGGGGGCATTTATTTACTCACAGCATGATTAAGAGAAAAATTTCCTGTCAGGCTCCTGAACAATCCAGTTGATAAGAAGGAAGGAAATTTTTCTCTTGTGCTACACAGGACTTCCAGATACCTTTAGAAGGTTTCTATTCACTAAGGCTTACCTATACTTCACTAAAGACATGCCTGTGCCTGCAGTCCTCCTGCTCATGTGTGGAGGAACTAAGGAAACCCAAGTCATTTATGGGCCCTGAGGCCATAAACCATGCTACCATTTCTGAAATACTCAGTCAGTACCCCTTGACGATAAATCACAGTGGGCTTTATGCATGTGCATATTACATAGATGGTGAGACAATTCTAAGGTATGCTTCGTGACGACACTGACCCACTAAAAAGCAGCACATTGCATGTATCTTAGTCATTTGGGTCTCAGTACAATATGAAGGGAGGGAAGGGGAAGGATGCTCCCAGGTGGCTAAAATGACTTTGTGGTTCCCTGACCACAAAATCACACAAAAACCCACTTAATTCAGGGAAACAATTCACAGGAGCCTTGAACTCTTTCAGCTTCCATCTCCTCATACCGAACTATTTGAAGCTCAGCCCAATCAGGCTAAGAAAATTCATGATCTTGGCTTGAAAAAAAAATGAGAGAAACCAAAAGGAAACAAACAAGAGCAAGAGGTGGCCCTATTTGCCTTCTAGATTTGGGGAACTTTAAAGTTCATGTCAAGTACTTTTTGCTGCATTATAATTATTGAAAATATAGGACAGCTTGAGGCCTAAAAAAACCCAAGTGTCATCAAACAAGAAGTACCAGTCTTGCAATGAAAGAAAATGGGTTTCCTAGAAAATATTCCTGTTTAAAGTTGGCAAAGCATAGTTACTTTTGTGGAGGGCTAATGAGGCATGGGGCTGAGAGTAGAGAGCCACAGAGGTAATAAGTGTTCTTCAACTAGCTCTGATGAGATGAAATCCACATTTTCCTTTACAGACTTGCATTGGATTATCCCAGAAAGAGCAAATGGAAGAAAAATCAAGTACAAAATACCAAGACAATAGTAAACAGCATAAATAAAGAATCAGAGATACAGCTGAAACAAACCCATACCCAGAGTTCACAATCTAACTCAGAAACTGCGGCTTCCAAACAGGGATCTCATGGACTGGTCAAAATGCTCTACTCCGGAAATAAGAATAGCAGAAAATAGAGAGAAGCTTTCTGTGCAGGAGAGGAGGTATGTCTTCTAGGAGAGAGGAGGTATGTTCTGCATCTGAGCAGGGCACAAAAACAAAACCACACCAACATCAGAGAATATGTCTGCCTCACCCAGTAGCACGGCACAGAAAGATCCTTGAGACAGAACCAGCCAAGGTGGCTCTGGAACCAGAATCAGAAAAGCCCTAGTAATCTTGATGTTCCACCACAGATAATTAGACTAGTTAGAATAATTAGAATAATAGGTAGCACTGTGCTAATGAGACTATGCTGCTTCTGTGATTTCATTAGCAACTTTTCCTGACTTCCTTCTATGATGTGCAGATGCATCAATTTGCTTATAGCTATATCAGGGAATTTGTAACACAGCACTGCATAAAGCTGTGTAGTCCCCAAAAGTCCAGTTCTCCGCCAAGCAGCCTCACTGTCAAAGCTTCAGAACCACATTCAAATCGTCCACTGCCAGACAACAAATATCCATGTTAATCATAAACCACAGATGAAGATTAAGAAATTAGCTGCGGGTTCCAGGGTAGAATTCAAAGGACAGCACTCGGCCAAGGATTATTGGCAGCAATGACAATATAACTTCATTACGTAGAGTAAGCGTCCAAAACTAAAACAGTGATTCCCAAGGAAGATACTCCTGGCTTGGAGGCTTGCTGCATGGCATCTAATGCCTTTCTTACAAACTAACAGATCAGAATTCTCTTAATGTGGCTACTGACGCTCACTACCAGCAGTTCTGTTTCCCTCTTCACGTTTTGCTCTCCTGATTTCAAAATCTTTTCTTTTTTCTCCAAAATAGGGCTTCCTAGCATCGCTGAGATATTTCCCATATATAGAAGATCTACATTCTGTAGCATAACAGTTGTAACTCTATGTAGCATGTCAAACCTCCTACGGATGCAGACATAGGTGTCATGGAGAACCTCAGAACCACTTCTTGATTAAAACATCAAACAGAGCCTCTGTGAAATTAGCTCTTTTTCCAGGTGTGCTACAACCATCTTTTGAAACCCTGAACATATGGTCCCATCCTCTGTCTGCAAAATGAAGATTTACTTTATTTATATGGGCTACTTAAATTGGTATTCTTTGAAGAAAAGATAACTGCTGGGACTACTGCTTCCATGCGTAAACATGTATACATTCTGAGATTGTGACTTCTTATTGGGGGGCAACTGTTTTATGCTGCTAAGATTAGCAGACAGGAGATTTCTTGCATTTAACAGGTGGTTTGAGGCTATAGCAATGCTGAAATTGTTGTTGAGAGGGGCTCTTTGCTCACTCCCCTGCTGTCTGGTTTTGCGTTGGTTGAATAATACAGCCACAAGAGACAGCTGACCAAGTTAGCTCATCTATCAGAAAGCTCTTTTCAACAATTTTTCATCTTCTTTGAAGGATCCATTTTACCAGTATCTGCCAGCCACCAAATCCTGGAATTTGAAACAACTGCTGAGTACATAAGGCATATGGTAAGAGAATAGGGTGGAACAGCTCTTCTTGGCAGCTGCCAGGTATTAGATTGACAGGGTTGTCAAGTCATGTTGCAGCTTCAGTGCTTTCTGTAAAACAAATCCTGGTGCAAAACCAGCAACTGCGTAGAAACATTTTTGTCCCGCCAACATAGTCCAAAACCAGACCTCTGATACAGTATATCTACCGTTATGATCAATTGTTTTATTTCACCTACCACACACTGGAACAAAGAATTCTTTCAATAAGCACCTTTTTCCTACAAATAGTGTTTCGTGATATTTTCAAGAAGCGTATTTTGTAACTCAGTTTCTCCTCTTACCAGCCTTAGTCCATAGAAGTGAGCGACACAATTTTGAAAATTCTTTGGGCTCAGCCTGGGTGCAGCAGGCATGAGAGCCACAGGAATCACTGTGTTCTTTCAAGACTTTAAACTTTTACCTCATATTGACTCAGAACTCAAAATGTCACCACTCTCCAAATAACTTCTGAAACAAAATGTTCTGAAAAAACTTTTCAGTCTTAAGGAAACTTTTGATTGCATTATGACTGAATGGTCTGGTTTTGACTCTTAATCCGAGTCTAAATGCTTTGATTTCCCAACTGTATAAAATTGTAATGTTATCTAAAAATCAAAATTATAAAGGCAAAATAAAACCTATTTGACAGTGTTTTGGAAATAAGTGTTGTGATAACTTCTCCCTGGTAATTTCAGTGAAATTAGTGTGCTTCTCAGAGAGAGTTTCTTTTCACATAAACAAGATTTTTTTCAATAGTGCTGTTCTCAAATCAGCAAAAAAAAAAGTGAAAGACCTTTCAATGGAGCAGTTTTTGTCAAGGATTCCTCTATGTTCATAATTTTCTTTTAAATAATTTAGGTAGTGACTATGCAAGAAAACCTTGCTCCATCTTAGGTTACCCTTTTCCATACCTACAGACCTTTCATTAGAAAGCATTAGCTCTGCTACAAAATGATGCAGAGTATCACCACAGCCAGGATCAGGATTCCATTGCCTTTTTCCTAAAGAGCTATGATTAGCTTCATGTGGCTGCACAGAAGGCACAAGGTCAAGGTTTTATGGAAAAAGAGTGTCTTCATCTAGAAATGGGAAGTGAAAAAGAGGTGCCAGAAGATCATTATCAACACAGATATTGAAAAATAGAAGCTATGCTCCTGGACCCCAAAGCTAGAGACAACAGCTGGCTCAAAATTACAGTGCTTAGAGCTCATCCCTCTAAAGCAGGTGTCTCTTGGAGAGAACCAGAGAGTGAGCTAACAGTTGAGTACTGCAAAAGATCAGAGGTTTAGTGAGTCAGCTCTCTCCCTTATCTCTTTTTGTTCAGAGAAGACATTTGTGGAAGCTTTTCTCTGATTTTTCCATGGAGGCTCCAATCATGCCTTCTCCATTGCCTTACTGACGTGTGCCAGATCTAGAAGATTTCAGGACTAAAATCAGAAGATGAGACCATGAATAAAACATACTTATGCTAAGGGTATGTGGGGATCTCTTTTGGCTGTGGAATAAATGCTAAACATTAATTAGTTGCTGTGGTAAATAAGTGGTTTCTTTCCAAGAATTCACTCTATAACTTTGGCTTAATCAACTGTGTTTAGCAGCTAAATATTCCACATTTGAACATCCTTGGAATACAGCTGAGTTTTTACAGTCTGGGTTGGATCCCCCTGCACAAATAGCACAAGGGCAACGGAACTGCTCCCTGCTAAACGTTCAAGTGACGAACACTGTATATCTCACTAGTCCAGTAGAGGAACACACAGGCTGTTAGTTCAAATATTCTTTCACTAGTTTAAGTTTTCTTTCACAAATAATTATTACTTTTGCTTATTAGCAAGAAGACAGCTACAGCCTTTTTTTCTAGACAGGTAGCCCTTATATGGAATTACCCCAGGGAAAGTCTGTGCTCTTTCCTCCTTAAATACAGTAAGTAAGTGAAGGCATAGGTAAGGTAAATGACAACATAATTAACATCTTCAAAGGACTGAGCATATACAAAAATGAGATAATAAGTGATGCATATAATTATACAAATATAAATATTATATGCATTATAACATGCATTACCCTGAAAGTGTGCACAACATCAATATAAATATACAATATGACTCTCCCACCCCTCTGCCTATCCCCAGCACCACAATAGAATGTCAATGTAAATTACTGCAATTAGTGACAAAGTTAATTCCATGAATATGTGGATTATTGAATGCTTCCAGCTGCTTTTTTACTCCCCATGAAGTAACAGTCCCAAGCTTTGTGGATTTTGAAAAAAAATTAATTACCTGTAATGACTGCCTAATGTACCTGGTATGGCAGCACAATCCCTTTTTGTACTCCAGAGCTACACAAAAATGACCCTGTGCAACACAGGTGTGGGAACAAGGAGCTGGCAGCATTTGTGAATAGGGTACAGATAGCTTAAACAGTCTTGGCTTGCTACCATATCAAGCAGGATAGACAATTTTTTAGTGGTCTGCATAAGTTCATGAAGGACGATTTAGCTTAAGGAATGACTTTTAATTTGCCTGCGATGTTGCTCTGGTGCAATTCAAAACCATCAAGCTCCTTTCTAAGTTAATGTAACTGCAAAGCAAGGGCAGCTAGGCTTCAGCTCTTCATGCCTGTTCCAACGTTATTTATGAGGAAAAATTTTGCAAGTCAGATATTGAAACAGCAAGGGCTTAGCTGAAATGTAAATTACTCTTCTGGAGCCTGCCACAATTAATGGGAGGAGGATGGGACCCATATTCTTGTTTTGTTCAGTTTCAGGATTAAATATAATGGAAAGCTTTGTTTCCTTGTTATTGTCTTCCTCTGGAGACTCCGTTGGGAGATCAAGGACTAAGATTTGTCCCCTAATGTTATTTATTTGAGCCTTAGTTCTTTACAATGCTCTTTTCTTCTCTCACGTTCTTTAATTTGGTCTGATTTGCTCTCTCAAAGTGATATTAATTTAATAAATTCCTAGCCTACCCTCTGACTTTGAAGAACTTCTCCTCCACCAGCCTTATCTGTCCATAGCTTTCAAAATACACATGCAATAAATTAGCATCTTTGTCTAGCAAGGATATTCCCAGAAACAAAGGGATTTATTCTAAGCAAATTTAGCTGAAGATCCTTCTCTAAAACACCAATTCTTTCAAAAAAATTCTTCATGTATGAGCTCTCCAAAGGAAATAAGCCTGAGAAAGTGCAAATTAGACACAACACCTGAAACTTTTCTTCAGATTGTGAATTTGCATCTAGTTATGGCTACAGATCTTCTCTTGAATTCCTCAAGTATTTAAACATTGTTCTGCTTCTTGAAACATTGGTCATTTAGCAGAAATACTGAATGCCCTGTGCTCATTGTTACTGCTATGACTTTGAAAAGTCATACCAGTTTAGTGGTAATGCCATAGTCACTTCAGGGATCTCGATAACTTGCATGGCAGCACATTGCTGATAGTGAGGATCACAGCTTAGCAAGGCACTGGAGTGTTTAAGTACAGAAGAAAGGCCGTAAGTACATGTTTACCATCGAGCAGGTGCTGCTGAATTACAGTTTGAGGCCACACAGATGAGTCAGGAAAGCATTTCAAGTGTAGAATGCACAGGATAACAAGAGTACCTATGATCACTAGCAAATAAAACAATACTACAATCATTAAAAATATTAACAATTAGCAGAGCAAACTCCAAGTCCTCCAAGCCAGCCACTGGCATTGCCAAAGTCATTTGACTTCAACGCCTAAGGACTGTGAAACACACCCTTAAAGTCTGCACCTTTATAGCACCTGTTGTTTGAGATTTTCAGAACGTTTTCCTAGCATGATTTGGCTACATTTCATAAGGCACCTGCCCCAAGGGTTTCTCTAAGCTGTATTTCCCTGATTTTATTAACAGTGAAACTGAGTGGTTAGATACCTGGCTCAAAGTACTTACACAAAAGAGTTCCTGAAGCCTATGAATACCACCACTTAGAAGCTAGAAACCTGTCCGCTTTTGCCAAGGATAGCTTTCAAGTGAGTGCATGCAGCAGAGCAATTGGTACTACAAGAGGTGAAGAACTGGTATGTTGACATTTCAAACACTTGGAAAATTTTCTATTTCCTGGAAGAAAGCTTAAAAGCCAAATAAATTTAAGTGATTAAACAACATGAGGATATGTAACCTGTTTATTTACTTTTACAATAGGAATGCAAGTTGGAGAGAGCTGTAGGTAAAAATTCTTGCTATATGGTAGGTGAACAGAAACAGAGATGCTTTAGGAATAATACTATATTTCTATATTAAGAAAATCCCGTTTGTTTTTGAGAAAAAGGCCGCACCACTTCCTTATGATGTATGTGTCACAGTCATGGTGTGAAATCAGCCGTTCCACTGAACTTATTCAAATTTTGGACATTTCATTAAATGACTGGCAATACAGAAATGGTATTACAGTATGTACTAGAATCTGTCTTTCTCAAACATTTTATGTAAGATGAGGCTGGCATTCCTGTTAGTCCTGGTATGAACCTTGGCTCTACAGGCATCCTGTTGCACTAAGAGTGGACAGAGGAATTCTTTGCAGCACATTGCCTGACATACAAATTCAACTCAAGACCCCACAATTTCTATGTGATGTGATATGGGTAGAGACAAGCCCCTAGACTCCTATTATGAGGTTACAGTGGATGAATCCATAACAAAACTAGCAGTATGTGACCTCTGCCCCTGTACAGGAAGACTGATCACTGAAGCATCTGACATCAGTTTACTCTCAGCAAAGTCTTCCCAAAGGGTAGTGGTAAGGTGGGATTAAAATGAGAGCTCCTAGCTTTCCGAGAGCATTTAACCACTCCCGAATTATTTTTTTTTCTTCTCTTCATGAAGCAACTTTTCTGGGATTTATTTCTCCAACAAGGAATGTAGGGAAAATCCAGATATTTATGGCAGATTCCTCTAAGAGTCATCTTTCAAGCAAGGTTTCCTCGAGGATCTCTTTAAAATTTCAAAAGTTGTACTTGAGCCAGACAGTTCAGTGGTTTGTGCATCCAGAGCCAGGGCATCACTGCAGGCCCTAGATGTTAGAAAATCACTGCCCTTTGGTCACTCAACAGAAACCCACTTGAGGATCTTCATGGTTGTGTCTATGCTAATCCTAATCTCTATATTCATACCGTCAAACTGGGTGATAGATTCTCTTGCCATGAAATCATTAAGATGAACCAATAATCAACAATCATGGCACATTGCAGAAGAGGTCAGGATACTTCTGTGGCCTTCCTGTAGAAGCTCACAACCATCTATAAGTATAGCACATATGCTTAAACTTTTAGTTCACCTTAACCTGGTAGTGCACCATTTCAGTTTTGTGCACCGTTTCACTATATCAGCATGACTTAGTATTTGTTAGAAAGTTCTCACAATCGCCTTTCACTAAAGACTTTGAGATGCACTTCTCCTCTCCAGGCTGACTAAGGAGTGCTGTACCTATAGTATGAATGAATCATAAATGTTCCTTCAAGAAAGGAAGAAACTGTTACCTACTGATAAGTAGAGTACTTCAAGATGCATTGTCCATATACACATTTATTACTGATTCTCCACCGTCTCTCTGATCAACAGGTTTCTGCAGGCGAATGGAAACCACAGTGTATAAAATAGGTTGGGTGTGGAGGGTGGTGTACACCCCTTTGTGTGGAACATAAGGGGAGGTGGGTGCAAAAGCTACTGAAATGAAAGTCTTAGTGCTAAGATCTTTATGACATATGTGTCCTTACACCATACAAGTACATAGAAAATATATAAAAACACATGAAATATAAACAACAAAGAACACTAGCTGTCGATAAGTAACTTCCTTCTTTATGATGTGACACATATTACTGTATGGGAGACATATTACTGTATTACTCAAAAATAAACATAAATCTTTTTTAGATCAGCTATTGGGCATTTCATATGATACTTTATTTCTTTCACTGTCACTTTTTACGCTGAAATCTCTTTGGAGAAAGGACAGCTATGTCCTACAAAGTGTCAGCACCATTCCACAGCCAATCTGGCCTCCCTGCTCTACTGTAACACAAATTATAAAAATATTTGTTTAGCATTTCTATCAACCTCTTCTTCTAGTTACTGTTGAAGACACAAAAGGAACGGTGAGCTCAACCTTAAGAAGTGAAAACTGGCTGCACAAACCAGATGATTCTGAATTAATCTTGCAACAAGCTGCTGACATCTCTCTGTTCAGCTCTGCTAAATAGGATGGGGAAAATTACACTGGTGGGTGAGGTGAAAGGGAATAGGAGACAAGCCAAGGAAGGAGCCACTCCTTCGTTGTATAATCCTCAGTGTTCACCTCACTTTGCAGTGCCAATGGAGAGGTGAAAACTGCCTTTTTAACCTCCACTTATCCTGTTAGTGACTCAAACGGCAGGTGAAAAAAAATAACAGGGAAAGATTTACAGACAAATGTAAAAGAAAAGTACACATTCAGAGTATTTAAAGAAATACAATAATAGAAGTACTCTTGAAGTATAGTTCCTTTTAGGTTTCTTGGTTAACTGCAGGATTTGTTGGGTGAGTGAAAGCATTTTTATAAACCTGACTCCAGTTTTCAGTATAAGAACTGTCCAAATAAATGACACCACCCAAAAGTTAATGTCAAGTCTATAAAATTAACCTACAACAGTCAGAATCTGCATTCATTTAAGGAGAAAAAATGTAACTGCCAGTTCTGATCTTATCAATTGCAGATCTGTGTTTGTTTTTTCTTCAGTACATTCTTTTCTCCTTGCTCCTGGAGCTGAGCTGTGTAAGCACCTCATGGCATAGCTTGACAACAGGATTGTTGAGGGCTTTTCCCATCGTCCATTACTATGGTGGCATGTTGTGGCTGACTGCACTTCGTTGGCACAAGGTACACATGAGGGAGAAAGGAGAGGGCCAGGACTACACTACCTGAGAGGAAGTTTGGTAAGAAACCGTGGCTCAGTCACAGCCCAACTCTTCCAAGCACAAAAGGGTAGATCTTGACTAGGGACAAAACATGCCCCACTGGAGTGTTCAGATGATGTGTGTTCTCTAGAAAGTGATAGACAGCAAGGCAAAGTCATGCTCTATCTCTTCCCTCCAAGTGTTACCAGAGACCAGTCACCAGGCTAAAAGGTATCACAGCACCATACAAGGACAACACCCTGAAGTTATACCCGAGTGCTAACATTTGTCTTTGCTCTAGTCACATTATAAGCACTTTGTTTTGTACTCAGATCTGCAGATAAGATGCACTTAAAAGCATCTTTTCTTTCTCCAAAGTGCTGTTTTGTAAAACTCCTCCTCATTGCTGCACAAGCAGGCAGGAAGCTGTGCTTTGAGTCACTGTCATAGCTGGTTGCAGGGGACGGGTAATCAGATCATTCCCAGGACCAGCAGATCTCTTGGTAAACAAAGCCAATCTCTAGGCTTAAGTAAGCAGCACAGCAGGCCCCTAAAAGGTCAGGCTGGCAAAGAGGCTCAGTGGGCCGAGCATTAAGGAATGAGCTTTGCAACTCTCTGAACAGCAGTGTGCATGCTAGACATACTGCGGGCTGGGCTGACATACTCACACACAAACTTCAGCACTTGCCTCGGAAGTCTCAGACCTTACAGCCACCTCTTTAAGTGAGCAGAAACCTCCGTGGAGAAAATGAAGGAGTCACAACTGCACTGGACTATGCTAAGGGTTTGCATACACCTTTGCCAAATGCTCATCCCACGTCCAGCTTCAGTGTCCTGGACCAACTTTATTAATATTTTATCTCCCTGCCCTCCTGCATCATCACTCCTTCAGATGTAGGTTCTCTGGGAGAGGAGTTATCCGATATTCTCTGCCTAAACTGTGTCTCTACTTTCCATAATGTAATACTCCTTTGGGAGCAGTGGATTGCAGTGTGGTATTGTTACTGTCCTAGCTCATCCAGATAATTACATAAAGAGGGCAGGTAAAGGGGGAGTTTGTGCAATCCTAGATAAGCAGTCTTGAACTGCCAAGACTTAAAAACACAAATGTGAGGCCCCTCTTCAAAAAACAGCAAGGAAGGGGATCCAGAGAACTTCAGGCTGGTCAGCTCCACTTCAGTTTCTGGGAAGTTTATGGAGCAGATCCACCTGGAAATCTGTTATTCCAGACACATGAAGGAAAAGAAAGTGATTGGGAACAGCCAGCATGGATTTATTGATCACAAACTGTGCCTGACCAGCCTGAATGCCTTCTACAATGAAACATCTGGCTCTGCGGACAGGGAGAGTGAATGTCATTAACCTGGGCCTCAACAAGGCTTTTGACAATTTTTTCCACAGCATCCTTGGACCCTTGTGCCCAGCTGGGGGGGACATATGGATGGGATGGGTCAAGACAGGTAACTGTTTCCTCTAATTGGAAGTTGTGAGGCCACAGTGCAAGTCTTGTGTTCAGTTGTAGGACTCCCGAATACAAAAGCGATATTGTGATACCAAAGCAAGGCCAGCAAAGGGTTACCGAGACAGTTAAAAGGCTGTGCACATGACATTCCGGGGCTTGAGAGTGTCCCTGGTCAATAGGCATAAAAAAAAGTCCTCTCAACAGTCTGCCAATAGGTTAGTTCTGAGTATAACATATTTATACAAAGCCCAGGGTGCTTTCCCCACAACTCCGTAGACAGTGCTTTTGTTTGGGTGCTTCAGGCAGGGAAAGGGAGATGGAAACTCTGTCATGCTGTGCTGCTGGAAGACATTGGCCTGGTCTGTGCTTTGTTCTTGTACCGACAAACTATGTCAAGGTTGACTTTTTTAATCAAGAGAGATGTAGCTGCATAGCTTACAGTGCAAGTGTGGTTAGATGAACATGAAGGTGCCTGAAGCTGGAAAAGCTTCTGCCCTTTCCCATACAGCTCACTAATTCTAGTTTGAGTGCATCCTGGACAGGGGACTTTTGCTTTCACAACTCGAATACAAAGAAAGATGACAATACTAGTATACAGAAAAAAGGCATTTTTGTGTTTTGGGGAGCCTTAGTGGGTGTCTTCACTAAGACCATCAAAAGTTCTGGGAAATGGGTCATTGCTTTTCAGAAACAACTACGTGGCCTCTACTCTTTCCCAGATACTATTGTTCTCCAGCTGGATGTGTTTTTTTGGGATCCGCTCTCCCTTCCTTCTTCACTGTTCCCCCATGTTCACCTGTGACCAACGTCAGAGTGGAAGTATGCCTATTCACACAAAGAGCCTACGAGAAGAGATGTCAACAGCACAAAGATTAAGTGTGATCCAGCAAAAAAATTGTCTGTTTTTCTGGATCAGTCAGTGCATGCATGAATCAAACTTACAAATATGTACTCATATTTCTTTTTTGTTTGTTCAGAAACTGTCTATTTGATTTGGTGTGTTAAAACAGATAGCCTAATCCAACTGGCACTGCTTAGTCCATGATGATTTGTGTTCCTGTTTACATAAAAACTTATTCTTTAAAGGACAATTAGCTGTCTATGTCTATGGACAGGTTTCTGGTTTTGCTTGTTTTCTAAATAATAGCACTGGGAAGCAACTCTCTCCCAAACCCTGTTTGACTCACGTTACTTGAAATTATAGCTATTAATATTTCTGCCAGTCCAGAAATAAGGGGGGAGAGGGGAGTTAGAGGTTCATTTTCTGACTGGAGAAGTGTATTTTCTTTCTTAGGCTGATCTTCTCTCTGCCAAGTTATTCATCCAAAGACATCCTCTCATAGGATCCCCAAAAGGACCCCCCCTTCTGCCATGAAGCCTGAGATTTTATTCTTTCTGGTTGGCTCCAAACTGCCTTAACATCCGAAAACTTTTTCCCCTTTCTTCAAGTAAGTAAAATCTTTGCTTCTCCAAGAGTCTCTCTGTGGATAAGAGGACAAAACCAGAAGAGGTCTGGTGAGATTTACCACCCAAACTGTGGTTTCTTTCCACCATGGGTGGGTTCATTTGGCTGTTGTAGTGAATTTACCTGTTACACTGTAGCCTTGCCAGACACTCAGTATTCTAGTTTTTCAAAGTATTTTCAGACAAGCTATTGTTCACTGAATGGCAAGAGGAGTCTGTCCACCCCAAGAGAAAGGAGGGGAAAGGGGAAAGGAGAGAACTTTGAATCACGAATGAAAAAGTAGTTTTCAATAGTGATGCAGTCAAATGGCACAAGACCTCAAAAAAGTAGAACTATTAATGCATTCCAGTTTTAATTGAGAAAGTTCCTGCTCACCTTCTAGCTGGTCAAAACTGGAAAAAAATGAACAGGTGTAGGACAGACCGAACGACACACCTAATCTTGATGTTGGCTCACTCATACCTCTCCTTGGCTTGTTCTTCTAACCTGGGGAAATTCCCTGTAACAATGTGAGTAGACAGTTAACAGCTTTGCTAGATGGTTATCAGCAAAGAAGTGAAACTATAAAATGAGCCATTTCATCATCTTTAAAGATCAGTGACAAATAAATGTTTTATTGCATATAAATATGGGAATGTGCAAATACATGCTCATCCACATATGTGAATGTAGTAGTTGGGAGAGCTAAAATATTGCATACCTGGATAAGGCCTCAAACCCTCTTTAGGTCATGGGATGCTTTCCAGAGAGGTCATGGTCAGATGAAAAGAAAATACATTCAACAGCACACCAGAGGCAAAGCTACATGAAGGAAGGGTCACACTACCCCTGCCCTCCAAAATCTGGGCCTTCACTTCTGCCAGAGGTCATACTGTGTGCTACAGAGTTCTGCGTTTTCTCTTTGATTTCAACCTGTCTGACCATGTAAGTGCTCAAATCATGCCACTGGCTGCAGCAGGAGAAGAGTTATTTGAGTGACTTAAAGATATAGAACAGGATCTGTATTACGGAAGCTATTTACATTTGAAGAAGTGTAGCAATTACTCAGTTTCCAGTTCTGTAAAGGAGTGCTATGGCCCTTGATCTGCATGGCATTGTATAGAATGTGTCATTTGCCGCAGGACAAAAATGTGAAAGCCATAACAGGCATTGTGAATTTATCAGATGAAAGTACACAGGAAACAGCAACAAACTGCTAACACCTAAATTATGATATCTGTTGCTATTTTAAAGGGAGAGGTTGAGAAAGTTGTAGAGGAATGACTGAAAAGCTTTTTACCTGCTCTCAGAACCACCAGCACAGATTTAAGAAGTAGCTACAGATCAGGCAGCTAGGGAAGAAGTTCTTTACATGTTTTGTGTGTGACCTCTGTATCACATACGGATTATCAATAATGAGTTTCTTGTGCATGGCTTCACAAGTCCCTTTGACAGCTAAAACTACACACTGAGAATTCACATATATCTGTGGTACAAACAGATAATATGTGGTTCATATTATTATATGACATATATTACGTGGTAATAAATGCACCCTGCCAAAGCATGCTGTCATTAAGCTTTAAAATCTGCCAGCAAATATAATACTTTAAGTAGTTTATATCAGAAATATTAAACATATTCACAACGGAAAAAACAATTTTTTGTTTACCTGACAATAATATGGTAACCTGTGGTATTCTTAGCATCTATACCTAGCACCTATTCAACAATACAGGAACAAGTATGTAGGGGCTATGCACTTCCTGGGATCTTAGTTAATGTAAAACTTGTGAGAACACTCACAGTTTCCCTGTCAGCAATCACCGAGCAAGCTTTAGAGGCAATTGATTCTGGTTTTGACAGTCGTCTTACATGTATTTTTAAGATTAATTAGCAAATTAGAGTGTGCCCCATTTTTCCAGGCCATACAAAAACAGAGATAATCCCTTTCTAATAAGTATACATGTATCTAGCAGACAGAGCTTTTAGTAGGTGTGCAGCTTTCTCACAAGTGCAAGAATTCTTTCATACTCAGCCTTGGTGATTGTTAGGTGTAATGCAAAAATTAACTCAGAAATAGGAAGATCAACTTCAACAAAGGTCTGCTTTGTTTAGTATTTAGTGTTATGATGTTTATATTAATTCATGTATCCACCATCCATATCCTATAGTCAGAAAATAAAATTAAAACATGCATTGATTGATATATTTGGGGCATGGTTTCAAACTACTTTGAACAGTTAGTTATATGTCTTCTTCTGTTTAGCAGATAAACAGGGATAATGTGCCAAATCACTAGAAAGTTCTCACTGCAGAATGAAATACTGTAGTGAGAATGAAACAATACTTTCATTTCAGATACTGAACAGCTTCCACCTTCTCCTGGGAAGGAAAATTAATCAGTGCAAAATCCATGGCAAAGAAATAATGTGACAAAAGCACTTTTTCCATGCATGACTCATCACTGGCTTACCATAGCATGTGTAGTAGACTGGTTTCCTCCTGGTTTTGTAATTATGAAATCTGAAAAATGAGGCAACTGTCTTCACAATGTTATAAAGTAGAGCAAGAATTAAACACAAGTGTAAGAGATAAACTTTAGGGCTTGTTTATACTCTGCTGATGTGAAAGGGAAATTTAAATGCTTTCCACACCAACCTTTCTCAGCTGAGGAGATTTATCTTGCTAATGCAAGGTTACTACTTTAACAGCCCCCCCAGTCTTTAACTACAACTTTGGGTCAATGCAGCCTCAGAGATGTTCCCTTGCTAACTTCTTTAAACATGCTTATTAGGATATGCTGCAAGTGGAGTTAGTCGCGGTGATTACAATCATCATCACTATCTCCTCCTCCTCATCTGGCCACTTTCTATCAAAAACAGCACACTCAGATTAGAGGTGCCTAGCGACAGTTAGAGACTCCACGGTCTGCATACTGAGTGGACAGAGGATCCTTATATCAAACACTAACACGGATAACCAAGCTGCAGAGAAGGGCAAGAGCTCATACCAGTTTCTTCATATCACTTGGCTGCGGGCTGTAGGCCTGCTCAGGATATCAGCTTCTTGCATTTTCCTCTGAAAAGACTGCAAAGGGCATTTAAGACCTGCCAGAAGTGGTATGGTGCAATTTATCCTGCCAGCAATGTGTATTTAGAAAATTTTAGGACTTGTGGCAATAATGCCAAAGAACTGGGCAATCGACATCTGCTGCTGCATCATAGTGAGCACTGGTGAAACCTGTCCCTGGAATGAAGTTGTTGTCAGAGTAATGTACATAAGATACAGAGTCCCATACTGTAAATTTCACGTTTTTGTGGGCATGACCTTGATAAGGCGCAGCATTCATGGTGACAGTTGAAAAAAGAAACCCTCAAGTCCAGGGGGAACCTCACAGACCACCAAGGCTGCCTCCACCCTGCCTGCAGTCTTAGGCCTCTCCGCATCCCTATCTCTCAGCAAGCTGGGCAATTCCTGCTACAAAACCCTTGCTACACTTTTCCTCCATTGGCCCTGCCTCCTGCAAGGGGGGAGGTCCCCAAAAACATCTCCCAGGTCCTCAGAGGGGAGGCAAAAAAGAGCTTTTCATGTCCATCCTGTCCTGGGCCAACAGCCCCCCAACCCCTCATACTTCAGGCCTCCACAGGCACTTCCCATCCACCTCCCCACCACGGCAAGCAGTGAGCAGACACCCTCCAAGCAAGCTGGAGAGCCACCTGGCCAGCCTCGGCGTCCCCAGCAGCTCACTGACCCTCTCTGCCCGCCTTGGGTGCTACCCCACTGCTGGCACCAGCACACAGCAAAGCGATGACAGGACTGGGTGAAAAAAGCAAAGCCAGCACTGCTGGCAGGAGGAAAAACAAGGTCCATGTAGGAAGGCAGAAGAAGGGTTGCCCTCTCCCTTCAGCAGGAGGAGCCGCTTACCGCCAGCTGAGCACAGGCAGGGGTCAGGGACTGAACCCTCAACCAGGGGATCTCCAAGAGGCTGGAACAGCCCCCGAGTCCTGGGCTAGGAAGGAGGCCACGGTCCCAGCCCCTGCAGCAGGCCCTATGGCTGGTCACTGCAGGAGCAGCCTGAGGACAGAGCTCAGGAGGCACACTGACCCCTACTGCTGTTCACAAGGGCCCCTTGTCAGGGTGAGGCGTCTCCAGCGCCATCTGAGGAAGATGGGCCACCCTGGGCTCAGGGCTGGACCCCAAGGCCATTGACAACCACCAGGGCTCAGGGCAGGTCTGGAAGGCAAATGGGGGCTGAGGAGGCAGCAGGGCGGCTGTTTCACCGTGGGGGTTGGCTTCAGGGTGGGCAACAGGTTGAGGTGAGGCCACAGGCAGGGACACCAGCACAGTGTAAATCCTGTCAGTGCCGGTCCCTGGTTTTCCTCCAGACACAGCGGCGAGAGGAGCAGCAGCACGGCTTGCCTGGCTAGGGAATGGCCCACATCAGGCAAGCTCCTGTCAGCCAGTCTCCTTGTCCTTCTGCTACTTGCCTCGTGACTGGCACCAAACCACTCAGCTCACCTGGCAAGGCGCTTCTCTGTAAAGCAAATCGGGGTTTTCTCTCTCTATTTTCACAGCAAGATGTTGTTATCAGCTGCCAGAATCCTGGTCTATGCCCATTCAAATCCCTCTGTGTATCTTACATACAGAACAGTCACATACAACTGTACAGCTGTGAGGAGCTGCTTCTCACTGCGGTGAAGTCGTCTTGTAGCAAAGCAGAGGCCAAAGACACCACCATGTGTCCCCAGGAGAGAGCACAGAGAAAGGGGAAACAGGTACAAAACATTAACTCACCCAGTTGTGCTGAGAGTATTAGTCAAGGCTGCGTTTACAGGAAAAATGCAGTAAAACTTTCCATGAGATTTTACTTAGACATATTATTAATGTAAGGTTGGTTTTCAAGGACAACATGAAGAACTTCTTAAATACAGCAGCTATAATCACAGATTTCGTGTGTAAATAGATACATGCAAGTAACTAAACACGTGTCACTAAATGTGCAGAGCGTTGCTAAGTGATTCTGTCAGAAGCCAGTTAGTAGGATCCATCTTACTCCCTGAGGAAGCTCTAAAATAAAAGGCAGTTCTGTTTGTGTTTATATGGGGACTGGGGAAGAAAACAATATCCTAGCAAGTGTGCTTAGAGCACAGATACATTTGTTCAGCTGAAAGTCACTAACGTGTTGCTTAACAGGAAAAATAAGCCATACAATCCCAAAAAGAATTTAAGGGCCTGTTCTCTCCTTTATCAGATCTCCTGTTTCATCCACCATCTGCCAAATGCAGCAGGAACTCCAGTAAGAAGCTGACATGCAGATTTTCCTCAAATATCAGGAACTTGCACAAAGGGAGGTTGTATTTTTACTCAGCATCTCACTTTCAAAAAGCCCAGGCACCAATACATTAAGTTCAACTGCATTTTTTACTCTTAATTTCAAATTTCATTTGCCTCCATAAAATAACTGATCAGATGCCTGCATAGGCCTGAATAAAGGCTTCTGTGAGACAATGTATGTCACATTTTGCTCTCAGTGACAACTGGCTGAGGCAGTCACAGCAGTTAATGAATATGAATGCCACTGGTGCTTTGCTGGGGTTTGAAAGCAGTAAAAGAAAAGATGCACTGTACCCACACATGGTATAAATGTCAGTTGCTTGGATCAGCGGGAAGACAGTACTGTTTGTGGTTACAACAAAGGAAGGCGGTAAGTCAGTAGCATAGGCCATCTCAGGTGTTCCTTTCTCTCATGTGTATGGCTTTACTCCATTAAAATGCCAATATCAGTTTAAGAAACAAATTCTGGGGGAAGTGCTAGAAATAATAAACCTGGGAATTACTAAACATACCTTCCCAGGGAAGCCATGCAGCCTCCAAGGGTCTGTATAAGGGAGTACCAGAAGATGGATAGTATTTTATCTTCAGTAGTACTGTCTTAGAAGTCCAGGATATAGGACATCTAGGATACAGGACAAGGACCACAGCCTGGACATCGTGGCATACTGACTTTGGCTTTTATAGAAGTCAGGTGAAAGTTAGATGTCATTTCAGGGGGAAGACTAAAATTTACAAGGTGATGCTTCTCATACACCTGTAAGGCAACAGAGGTGCCTTCCTCCTTTTCAAAAATAAGATGTCACAGCTGTAGCCAAAAAAGTGAAAAGGAGGAGAACAAGTAGTCAAATAAATGCTGAGAAACACAGGAAATCGGCAGCAGTATCTAGTATCTCCTAAGAATAAGTCAGCTGATTTTTAAATAGACTTCAAAATGTAACCTCAAACAAACTATTAGCTGAAAATCTTTCTGGGACATAAAGAAAATGCCTCCAGAAGCCAACAGCATCTTGTTCAACTGTTACTCCTGACTTATGCCTTACTGACATAGTTAAGAGCTGTGGCTTTTGCTTTGGTCCTGTGCTCTGCAAAAGCTGTTCTGTAAAAATTACAGCTGGAGTCAGTAAACACCCCATTCCAATTCCATTTCAACCAAATTTTCACATTCTTTGCTGAGTAACTCAGTGGACAAACACTACATTCTTACTGAGCAGGTATAATACAGTGCACAACTAAGTGTGCTAGACTAAGCTTAAGAAAGCTATTCATATATAACACTCAGTAATTAGTATCTCAAAGTTGGCACTAGAACAAACACAAGACTGTTCTATCTTCATGTACTAGCAATGGCCATATTTGTTCAAAACATTGATGTGAAGCACTTCATCCTTTCAAATTGCCAGATGCCAAAGGCAACTAATAAATGGGAGCATTTTTTGTGGCTGGCATTTCATATCAAAGCTCTAGGCAGTACAAGAGGCAAAGCCAGGCATTTCCTGAGTGGATCTGAATAGTTTTAAGTATTACTGAACATAAGCCATGAAGAACCCACACTGTCAATAGTGTTATTAGCTGCCAGCACATTCCCAGGCATGTAGTGATATTGTTTGCTGGCAAGATTTTTACTAAATGAAAATTCTACCCAAATGCCTCTGTTAAAAAAAGCAGTCTTTGCTTGGAATTCAGTCACCTTCACGCTCCTGGAGTGAGCCAGGTTTCTTGGTGCTTTAGGATGGATTTGCATCAACCTGTTGAGAATACTACTTCCCCATAACCTACTGCACGATGCCTGATCCACTTCCAAATATCAGTGAAAATAGCTCCATAATGACACCATACTTGGTGTTCCCCAACATTTGTCAATGTTTAAATCAAGCTTTCCTATTTTTACCTTGGATTTTCCCAAAGGCTTCATCCAGGTGAGGAAGAAGTAAAATGTTCCATGTAGCAAGGTGCCAAATATGCACTGCACCATCAATAAACTGGGGCATATTTTCTCTTAGGTTTTTATCTTCCTTAGAATTATCTGTAGCAAAAGCAGACACAAAACAGTCAAATAAAAGCAACTGTCAAGAGATTGTGTTCTTCTCAGGATAAAAGAGATTTAAAGAGAATAGTGTGAGTGGACATTCTGGGATCCACTGAAGTACTACATCAGTGATTTATTACTGACACTTCCATACAGCATTTGAACTTCACTGTTTTGGTCCTTTACTGCTTTTTTCCTTGCCGTCTCCAAATGTTCTGACTTTTTCTCAGTTCCTCTTTTATGTTTGTGTTATGATTGTTTTTAGTGTACAAGTCTCCGTTAAGTCTCTGAAACTCTTCTTTCTGTAAATTTCAGAGGAAATAATCTGCTTTGGGAAAGAAAAGCAGAAGAGGCAGAGAGCATTTTCAGGGGAAATTGCTGCATGTGGAAAGGTGCTGCATTGGCAAGTCTTGTGTTACCCTCTGGCAGAGTGTCACACCCAGACATGTACCCAAGAGTGTCTTTAGCACAAGGTTGCAGCTGTCCACACAGCTAGAGGAAGGTGAGTTGAAGAAACAGGCAGAGATTCCTTGAAAACTCTAGGCTGAAGTACTGTCTACACTGGTCCTGCTAGGATCTGGAGATAGCAAGGACAGAAGAGAAATCTGCAAAACAATAGAGAGGGGTCTTGAAGAAAAATAGTACCTCTACAAAGAGGTTACTATTCAGTTCCAGGTTTGCCACAAGCCATGCAGGACAGATCCTCAGGCAGCACAAAAGTTAAGGAGCAAATCAAAGAAGCCATTAGGTGGCTCTGTGCTCTAGGCTTTCTACAAGATTATAGCAAACATCATGTTTTTAAATCAATTGCAGTCAAACATTTCAAGTTCCTTTAACTTGTTTCCTTCCGCAGCCTACAAACTTTCCAAACAGGCATTAAAAAGTCAGCTCTTCTGTATTTTAACGGCCAAGGAAATTTTCCAATTATCTCCGCTTTTTCTCAACCCTTCTGGGACCAGAGTTTGGCAGCATCATAATAGGAAAGGAATAATGATGAGTGTTTTGCATCAGGTATCAGCAGTGTTGTGTTCTCAGTGAACAATAGGGACATTAGGCACGCATATCACTGCTCTGAAGTGCTTCTTAGGAAACAGTGTAAGAGGTCAAAACTAAATCTTCATTTCTACATATTTTTCATCCATTGTCTCAAATAATTATCTAGAGCCAGTGCTTCATTAACAGAACAAAAGGTGGGCAACACCAGACTGGAAACAGGAGATGGTCGATGCTGCTCCTGTACAAGATTTCTCCTTGGTCTCAGAACTACTTGTTAGGTGAGATTGCCTGATCACTGATATGGGGAACTGACCACAGCAGTCTAAAATGAGCCCTCCAAAGCCATCAAAACTTGTCTGAGCAGCAGATGGGGTGAAATGGTAGAGACAGAGGGATCCTACTGCACCTCATATGTTTCCCCCTTCACAGGAAACACCTGTGAAATGCCTCAAAGAAATTAGGGTATATTCCTCTAAAAAGGTGACATGGTCAATAGCCCACCTTCTGTGCCTCTTTTCCAAAGCACACAGCATGGGTAACAAACAGGAGGATTTGGAAGCTGACATGGTGGAACAAATCACATGACTGGAGCACTGCAATCGATGGCTATAAAATGTTCATAAGGGACTGGCAAGGAAGGACGCATGAGGAGGTTGCCTTCTGTAAAAAAATTGATTGACTGCACAGAGCTACCTTTGAAAAACAGCAATGATCAGATCGAGAGTTTATGGGTAAAAATTACAGGCCAGGCCAACAAAGGAAACTTTGTAGCTGGTATTTACTACAGGCTGCTCATTCAAGGGAAATCTGTTGACAAAGCTTCATACTTGCAGGCTTTGGTCCTGCTGGGAGACTTCAACCACCCTGACATCTGCTGGAAAGGCAGCACAGAAAGATGTAAACAATCCAGGAGACTCTGGGAGTGCAAAAAGATAATTTCTTAATCCAGGTGGTAGGCAGCCCAACCAGAGAAGAAGCATTACTAGACCTGCTGCTGGCCAGCATGGATGAACTAAATATAGATGTCAATTCTGTCAGCAACCTGGGCTATAGTGATCATGCCCTGGTGGAACTCAGTCTTGAGGTATATGGGGTAGGTGAAGAGTAGTGTCAGGACACTGAATTGTAGGAGAGCAAACTTTCAGTTGTTTAAGGAATTAGTGGATGGGACCCCCTGGGCAACTGCCCTCAGGGATAAAGGAGCTGAACAGAGCTGGCTGCTCCTTAAGGACATATTTCCTAGAGCACAATACCTCTCAATTCCCATGTGAAAGAAATCAGGAAAGGAAGCCTGGAGACCAGTATGGCTGAGTAAGGACCTCCTCATCACACTAAAGTATAAGAAGGAAATGCACAGGTAGTGGAACCAGGGATGTGTATCCTAGAAATAATATAGGGATGCTGCTCAGATGTGTAAGGATGGGATCAAGAAAGCTAAGGCACAGCTGGAGCCAAATTTGGCAAGGGATGCAAAGAATAGTAACAAGGACTTCAGCAGGTCCATTGGTCAGAAAAGGAAGATTAAAGAAAATGTCATCCCCCCTCCCTGTCCACTGATAAATGAGACAGGAGAACTAGTGACAACCATCATGGAGAAAGTTGAGATACTCAAATATTTTGGCCCAATTTTTAATAGTAATCTCTCTTCCCATATCACTCAAGCCCCTGAAACCTCAAAGCAGGGACTGGGGGAATGAAGTCTCTCCCATTGAAAGTGAAGATCAGGTTTGAGACCACCTGAGGAACCTGAATATACATAAGTCCCCGGGACACAACAAGATGCATTCCAGGGTCCTGAGGAAACTGGCTGATGTAGTTGCCAAGACACTCTTCATCATATTTGAAAAGTCATGGCAACCAGGTCGAAGTCCCTGGTGACTGAAGAAAGAAAAAAGAGGACCCTAGGAACTACCAAAAAGTCAGCCTCACTTCTGTGCCTAGTAAGATCATGGAACAGATCCTCCTGGAAGACATGTTAAAACATAGGGAAGACATTGAGGTAATTAGAGACAGCCAACATGGCTTCACTAAGGGCAAATCATGCCTGGCTGATCTAGTGCCCTTCTATGATGGAGTGACTGCATCAATGGACAAGGGAAGAGCTACAGATGTCATTTACCCAGACTTCTAGAAGGCCTTTGATACAGCCCTCCCCAATATTTTTGCAGTTAAATTGGTGAGATATGGGTTTGTCAGATGGACTGTTGGATAAGGAATTGGCTGGATGGCTGTGTCCAATGAGTTACAATCAATGTCTCAGTGTCTGAGTGGAAACCGGTAATGAGTGGTGTCTCTCAGGGGTCCATACTGGGACCCATACTATTTGTATTTTCATCAATGACATAGTGGGATTGAGGGCACTCTCAGCAAGTTTGCAGTGACACCAAGCTGAGTGGTGTTGCTAATTCAGTAGAGGGAAGAGGTGCCACCCAGAGGAACCTTGACAGGCTTGAGGAGTGGGCCCATGTGAACATCATGAAGTGCAACAAGACCAAGTGCAAGTTTCTACACCTGGGTCAAGACAATCCCCAGTATCAATACAGACTGGGGTATGAATGGATTGAGAGCAGCCCTGCAGAGAATGACTTGGGGATACTGGTGGATGAAAAATTGGATATGAGCTGGCAATGCACTTGCAGCCTAGAAAGCCAGTTGTATCCTGGGTTGCATAAAGAGAAATGTGGCCAGCAGGTCAAGGGAGATGATTCTCTCCCTCTACTCGATTGTCATGAAAACCTGTCTGCAGTGCTGCATTCAGGTCTGGCATCCCCAGTACAAGAAAGACATAGTCCTGTTAGAGCAGGTCCACAGGAAGGCCACAAAAATGGTCAGTGGGCTGGAACATCTCTCCTATGAAGAAATGGTGAGACAGAAGGGGTTGTTCAGCCTGAAGAACACTCCAGGGAGACTTTATTGTAGCCTTTCAATATAAAGAGGGCTTATAAGAAAGATGGAGACTTTTTATGAAGGCCTGTAGTGACAGGACAAGGTAAAATGTTTTTAAAGTGAAGGAGGATTGATTTATATTGAATATAAGAAAGAAATTTTTTATGATGAGGCTGGTGAACCGCTGGAACAGGTTGCCCAGAGAAGCTGTGGATACCTCATCATTGGAAGTGTTTAAGGTCAGGTTGGGTGGGGTCTTGAGCAACCTGATCTAGTGAAAGATTTCCCTGGCCATGGTAGGGAAGTTGGACTAAAAGACCTTTAAAGATCCTTTCCAACCCCAAAAATTGTGTGATTCTTTGATGCCTCAACCGAACAAACTTCTGTGTCTCAGCATGAAAAGGGACACAAAGGGAGACAGCGCTGAGAAAATAGTGACTGCTAGCCACCGAAACATAGCACAGAAAAAAATGACAAAAAAAAAAAAAAATGGGTGGCAGCTGTGCAACACTTTTGCACAGGGATGAGAAAGGAAGCATTTGGAGCAAGTGCTAGTGCTCTTCCTTACTTTTCACACTTGGATCCAGACAAGTCCAGTAATGCCCCCAGGGTAAGCTTCCTTGAGGGTAATCTCTGAATACACTGCTTTTGGAGCAGCTGTCAGAACTGTACAAATCAAATGCCCAGGGAGGCTGGTGTGCCATGAGTTTCAGATTGGATCACCACATTGCTGCAATACTACTATTGGACTGGGAATGTTGAATATTCTTTTGGTTGTCCTTGCTGCAAAGCATGAAACTAAAAATTTATTTGCCCTTTGTAATGTTGAAGAAAGAGATTCTTAGTAAATGTAGGTACATAATTGTTGCTAAGTGCAGTCCATTGGTGTTTGGATAAGGTCATGTGTTTTGAGTGGTGTTTGAACATTATACTGATACTTTAACAGTTCTTCAGAAGCTGTCACATCCACACAATGCACATGTCAATACCTGTGACTAAATCATAAAAGGAAAATATAACAGGACAAAAGTCAACAATAAGTTATAAGAGTGCTTTTATTAAGACATCAGAACTCCAATAAACAGCCTCAGATAGTCACAATAGCAGTTTCTGCCAAGCATGCAAAGTATCAAATACAAGCTACTGTTTTACATTTCTTCCTGAAGACTAGTGCTCAGCCTTTGTAAATGGCATAGCTCCACTGAAACCAATAGGCAGATCTCTAGTCTGTCACTTTCAAGCAGTTCAGACTGTAAGTACTAAAAACTAGAAAAATATTTATAGTAAAATAACTTAACCTTTCACTGTGTGGAGAAGGCAAACACATTAGATATATTTGAGAGTAAATGGAGCAAAAGTTAAAAAACTCCTACATAATAAAAAGCTAGTGGTTATGTTCATCAGACTCTAAGATTGCAAAGATAATTTGTAGTTTCACTAATGAATTGCAACCAAATGGATCATTTTTATGTCAGGATCTGGCAACTGATATTTCAGCAAGCAAAAGACAAGGATTTTTACTCCTTAAAGATCCATTTGACTCAAAAGCAGAATGCAAATGATCATTCCAAAATTTATTGATGCATTTAAAAGGTGTATACATAACCTCTAAGATCGATCAGTATGACCTTTTGCAAAATGTAGAAGTCCTTTACCCAGTGATCTTATTACCTAGCAGAAATTGGACTAGGAGGTTAGAAAAAAAGCTTTCCAATGTTATTCTGTACAAAAAAAAATAGTACCTAAATGCTATGGATACTAAGAGCATTTGCAAGTTCTATTTAATGACCAGTTTCCACTGAGTTATTTGTAATGGTGTCCATTGAGCTTAAAGAGGAGTTAACCTTATTCACTGTAAATTACTGAATTATAAGTGACCTAGATACAGCAGACTCTGTCACTGTGTAGGAGAAGTGCATGCAGCAATCAGAACCAAGGGGTGAGGGGACAAGTTACCACACTTCTTCACTCTCCATCTTCTCACACGTTTACTGAAGTGGAGGTTTGGGGCAGCAGAGTGAAGAGTGCCCTGGGAAAGAGTCCTGCAGGTGATGTTTACTGTATGGAAAATATTTTTGTTCTAGTTTATCCAGCTGAGCAGGCTGTTGTTGTATCCCATGGAGCATGTAAAATAAACCTTTGCTGCTGCACTAATGGTAGGGTCTTGCAGCCAGGCAAAATTCAGCTCAAATTTATAATATTATGTTGCAAATGGAATGCTCTCAGCTAGGTAGGCATCACGCTTTGTGGCTTGACTGCACAATCATTGTGGTCTAATTAAACAGAATACGGAGGTACCAATTGACTTATCTGGAAATCATGGGCTGCCAGTAGCAAAAATAGTTTATTTTTTCCTTTTTCTTTTTTTTGTTTTTTGACTGAGTCCTTGTAGATTAAAGAGTTTACAATCAAATCCCAAAACTCATGCTGAAGAACATTCTGAGTAGGTTAAGCCCCAGATTCACGGTGCCTTTTCTTTATATGGTGGCAAATCCAATACTTGTTCTTCTGCTTCTGTGTACCTAAGGCGTTGCACAATTAGGTCTTCAGTGTTACGGCAGACCAAAGTTTCAACCTCACCTTAAGTAAATAATTAATTACAAACTGAAAAGTAAATCTTTCTAAGGGTCTGCTGATTTACTTCCTGCAAGATTTATAGAAACATGCAACTTGTCAATAGTAATGACACAAATGATGCTACGATGGGCACAGAGCAACATGGTACAGGACAGCCAGATCCTGAAACTTGATTAGAGAACCATGAAGTCTTTCTTTATTCCTCTCTATTTAATCAATGGGAAAAAAATGCCAACATTCACTTCAACCAGGAGCTGTGGTCACAAATAGTTCTTAGGACACTAGGGATGAGCCCAATGATTGCAAAAAAAAAAGGGGGGGGGGGGGGATAGAAGCCTTTTATATGTGACATTAATGTGGAAGAGTGGAACAGTCGGTGTTGCAACTAGTCAAGGCCACCATTGTGAACAGTAATAAAAGCCAAATGCTGAGTGAAGACAAGCTTCAGTTCTCCATGTGATGAAATACGATCCAACTAGAAAAAATAAAAAAAGAACTAATCACAATTGATAAAGATGATTGGTTACCTTCCAAAGAAAGTAAATACATAGGAAAGAAGAGCTGAGTAGTTCTAGCATCTAAAAGGAGCCAATAGCTGAGGCTCCAACATGGCATATAAGCGTTATGAACCTGACAGTATCCCTTATGCTACAACCTCATTGCACAACTCCAGAATTCCCATTACCATCAAATATTGCAATCACTCATGACCACTGATAAGAGTGGCTTCTGTGAGAAGTTGCTAGAAGCTTCCCCTGTGTCCAATGGAGCCAATGGCAGCTGGCTCCAAGATGGACCCACTGCTGGCCAAGGCCAAACCCATAAGCAACAGTGGTAGCACCTCTCTGATAACATATCTAAGGGAGAAAAAAACCTGTGCAACAAAATTGCAGCTGAAGAGAGGTATGTGAAAGTAACAACTCCACAGACACCAAGATCAGTAAAGGAGCGGGAGGAGGTGTCCCATACACCAGAGCAGGATTCCCCTGCAGCCCATGGGGAAGACCATGGTGAGGCAGGCTGTCCCCCTGAAGCCTATGAAGGTCCACGGTGGAGCAGATATCCATGCAGCCCATGGAGGACTCCATGCCAGAGCAGGTGGATGCCTGAAGGAAGCCACAACCCTGCGAGAAGCCGACGCTGGATCGGGCTTCTGGCAGGACCTGTGGACCTGTGGCTGAGGAGCCCATACTAGAGCAGGTTTGCTGGCAGGACTCATGACCCCACAGGGAACCCATGCCAGAGCAGTTCATGAAGAACTGTAGCCCATGGGAAGGACTCATGATGGAGAAGTTCATGGAGAACTGTCTCTTGTGGAAGGGACTTCATGCTGGAGCAGGGGAAGAGTGTGAGGAGTCCTCCCCCTGAGGAGGAAGGAGCAGCAGAGACAACGTGTGATGAACTGACCACAACCCCCATTCCCCAGCCCCCTGCGCTGCAGGGGGATAGGTAGAGAAATTGGGAGTGAAGTTAAGCCTGGGAAGAAGGGAGGGGTGTGGGGAGGTGTTTTTAAGTTTCAGTTTTATTTTTCATTATCCTACTCTGATTTGAATGGTAATAATTTCCCTAAGCTGAGTCGGGTTTGCCTTGACTGTAATTGCTGAGTGATCTGAGAGAGCCCATCTGTATCTTGACCCATGAGCCTTTTGTTATATTTTCTCCCCCCTGCCCAGCTGAGGAGGGAGCAATAGCATGGCTTTGGTGGGCACCTGGCGCCCAGCCAGGGTCAACCCATCACATCTCTGAAATGTAAGACTAGAGGAAGTAGAGCTAAGAGTGACTATTCAAGACTTTAAAAGCAGATAGCTGGGATATAGTGTTCCCTGTCCCTTCGCTGTGATATATATTAAGCATTATTGTACTTAGTGAAACTAAATTATCTGCAAATTCCATCATGGTGAGTCTGGTGAATTTACTGTGGCAGCTGCATTGTCATGTACAAGGCCTCCACCAGGAAAGAGTTATTAACTCTGCTAACAATGTCAAATAAGCTGGTTCCCTGGAACAGAATTGGATCCGCAGTAAACATCCTTGAGCTGTGAATCAATGTTACATGCTCTCTCTCTCTCTTCCTCTTAAAGGGACAAACATACAAATGGTGGTGAGCTGCTAGAACACACTCATTTTACAGAAAAAGTGCTGAATCCTACGGTATTCTGGAAAAGTGTTAAATTCCCAAGTTGCAGAGGCAGAACATGTGGTAGTGGTTAACACTCTTCCGAGCTCTCTTTTCAGGCTCTCTGCAGGTACTTGTAAGCACTGCCTATCCATTATCAATATCTCAAGCTCTTTACGTCTAACATACCACTATTACCTTGAAAAACACCCCCTCAAAAAAAAAAAAAAAAAAAAGAATTCAACCCAAGTTTGGCAGAAGGGGATAACATTTGAAGCAAATCAGCTTATGAAGCAGATTTATAAAGATAACGATAAAGTTTCTGTCTTTTATTATACTAATCCATGATCCAAAACCAAAAGGGATACTTTTTTTCTAGAAATGGTTACTAGTGTCCTTCTAAAGTGGTGTGTCATTTACTTTGACTGAGACCAAAGCCATGAAGGAATATGAAAACTGTCTTCCTCCTCTGTAGTCTGCAGCATTTGAGAACAGGCAAAAGTAGGAATTTCATTGCTACTTCTATAACCTTCACCCACAGCAAACACGGCAGGATGTTCAAATACTCTTAAACAGAGGATGCTCATCTGCAAGTATTTAACCATTCCAGGAAGAAATAAACAACTAAAAAAAGTAACTGATCATAATTCACTACTTACATCTGGTAACCTGGAAATCACTAATCATAGAACACTTGGTAGCTAAAGTTGTCTGACTTGATTCTGAAGTTGTATCTTCTCGTCTTTCGCTGGTACTGGAAAATGAGAAGGCTCACAACTCCCAGCACAAAACCAAACACAGCAAAGGCAATGAGGATGATGTATCCAACTCCCATCCCAGACTCCTTCTCTCTCTCCAGATCAGATGCTAAAAAGAACAAGGGGTGAAAGAAAAAAGTCTTGAAATTACTGAATCTTTTCCTGGGGTAAGAAACAAGCCTTTCTTACAAATTAGCCAACACGCATGTTGAAGCACAAATCTGTGATACAGAAATGCATCAGCCTTTTGGAGAGGGTGATTCTCATGTAAGGTCTGTGAGCCATGGTCCAAGTCCTCTTTTTGCATACAAGTGTATAGTCCCTGCAAACATGAATGTAATATGTCTTTGGAATTTGACACTACAATTTTCTGCAAAAATAAGAATTAAAGCATCAGCACTGGTGACTTTTTGAAATGTTGCCTTACTTCCAGAATAACCCTAGAGGTGAAGCATTCTCCCATCTTTATCCTGTCCCCATTCACCTACAATTAATACAAACAACTTGATTTGCTTTTATCTCATATGTAACACTTCTTTAAACACAAAATATTTGGGGAATGATTCTTTGTGTGTGCTGGGTCTCTAAGCTCCCATTCTAGTCAGCAGAGATCTGGCTGGGACAGTCAGTGGAGGCAGGTAAGTGAATCACACTGAAGTGGTCATCATGGGCTCAACTTTGCAGCCTGAGTGTAGGCATCCAGTGCCACCTGAGAAGCCAAAGGTTCCTACAGTGTCTGCACAAGTCTGGCCGACATGGCATGGGACCTGCAGGACACCTATAGTCTTTTGGAATAGCACTCAGACACTGAGGGGAAGGAAAGAATGGGCACCATGGGTCACGAGCACTAAATGCCTATGTGTGGGCAAGAGTCAAGTCCCTTGTTGCCAGCTATGTCCCTAGGCTCCACTCACCAATGACAGAACATGTTCAGATGGTTCACATGTAGTCACTTCCATGTATTTGTCCAAATCTGCAAGCAGAATTCTCTCTCCCATTAACATTATGCCTCTATTCATGTTTGTACACGTACTCTTGCAGACTTCTAATTCACTCTTGTAAATGCTTGATGCACGTACAAAAACATCTATTTGTCTGCATACATTTTCAGGAAAGCACTTATTTAGCCAAGCACTTGTGCAGCACCTGAGGTGCACAGAAGACAAACACTAACACATACATGCCTGTAGAAACAAGACCTTTGGCCAAAGATCACTGCTGCCAGCCACAGAGGTATGTGATAGTGGTGTCCAAGCTATGCAGTATCCAGGGCATCATTCCAAGACAGGCCAAAGCAGTTTTCCATAATATATTTAGGCTTATTTCTGAATTTCAGTATGAAACAAAGGAATCAAAAAGAAGAATCACAATGGAAATGGCAGCCTGTAGCCAGATGCAGACAGAACGGGCCTTTCTGAGGATGTTACCAGTGGTCTTTGCTATAGCATGTGGCCAAGCAGTATAGGTGGACCAGTTCAAGCTTTTTTCATGTTTCACTGCAGCAGCTTACCTGACATCATAATTCATGTTGCCTCCTTGAACACAAGAGATGTATAGCACTGTCTAGGTCTAGCCTCACACTTAAAATGTGATATGAGTACATAAATTGGAAATAAGAGACAACATCTAGTAGTACCACTTTTGCCTAGGAATCAGGGTATGTCAGCCCAAATAAAGCTGCCCTCACCAGAGTTCCTTTCGTGTAATGACCATTTTTCAATATTAGAAATACACTGGAGTATCCAGTGAAAATGAGAGTGAGATCTACTTGATCTAAGTGCTGTACAAAGAAAGCTGCAGTAATTGTTTTTAAAACAATTTAAACTTTGTTTTATTTAAACAAATTTAAACAAAACTTTAAAAAGTTTTTAAGAAAGAACTAATTCAGAAATGAACTGGAGGCTTATTCTAACAGAATTATACTTGCATATAATGGAATTAAAATACAAAATGCTAAGCCAAAGCCAGTTTTTATCACATCACAACTCAGGAGAAAAATATACCTGGGACCCACTAACAGTCCAGCATTAACTGATCTCCACAGTCATAAAAGCGTTAAGTGACTGGCAGAACAGGCAACTAGCAGGAGGCAAGGGGGTGATTTCTGTCTGTTCACAATAGCTACATGTTAATCTGATATCGATGTGTACAAATACTCTCAGTGAGTGTTTTATGCTAATAAGATATGAATACAAATGACTAGAGGAGGCCAGGTGACTGAAAATGTTAAAAGCTCACAGGCGCCCTTGAAAGCATTACTCAAAATAAATGCAGGAGAGGCAGATGCATAACAAATTAGACCTTGCTTGCACACAGTGCTCATGTTCACTCTCTGTTAACCTGTACTGTACCACTCCACCAGATTAACCAAGGTGCTTTGTATCAGCTGTGCTCTGTCACTTTCCCTCATGGTAGTAATGAAGTCAATAAGGAAACACAACAAGACATTCTCTTATCTCCTCTGATTTTGCACTTCAGAGTTCAATATAATTGCAGTCTAACAACAGCGTAAACACTTGTTAAACTAATTGCAATCTAAAAGATTCAAGCTGCTTTCGCACTTTACAATTGTAATAATTGTTTGATTTTGTGGCTGTTGTACTTGCTACCCTGTGCAAATAGCTACTTTATCCTCTTCCTTTCTACATTCCCTTGACAGTCTGACAGTAACTTCAATGAGGAGGGCACATGCTTTCCCACACTGTCACATGGCTTCAGGAAGAACGCCTGCTCTTCAGAAAAATATGTAGAGGGGCGGGAAAACCTTGAGGTTCCTTTGCCACTGAAGAAGAATCTTGACAGAATCTGTGTCCCCTTTTTGTAAGCGTCTATTCACAACTCACCAGCTGATTTACACAGGGGTCCCCAGGATGTTCTGTGTGTAGCAATGGTTTCACCAGTCTTCAGGAATCGAGCTGCATGGCATCTCTGTAAAATCAATTCAAACTTCAACAAGTAATATCGTTTACTAATTAAAACTACAAAGTCTTCTCATAAGTATGTGAAAGCCCAGTGCTGTTCTCACTCATTGGGGGTTTGGTTTTGTTTTGTTAAACTGAAATGAGCACCAAATGGAAGTTCAAAAATAATGGTATTGGGGAAACATCAGCATAAAATCTGTAATTAGTTATACTGAAAAATACTGCTGTGAACAGACGTTTCACACAGACAATCTTTCTTTTTATTAACTTTCTGTTTTAGAGAACTCTCATGGGAGAATAAAATTCTGATGATTTCTATAAGCCAGGGTTTTGTAAACATTATTGTTTGGGTGCTTACGCTGCCCATGGCAGGCAGCACCAGCAAAAGCAGTGGCAACTTTCAGCCCCTGCCAAGCTGTGTGCCATTTTGGAGCAATGCACAACTTTTCAGTGACATGTAAACTACTCATCTGGGAACTACTAGTTTGAAAGCCCTGCCCTGTGAAATGCTGGGGGTTAGCTGCTTTAGCTTTGTGTGAGCAGCACTTGCAGAATACACAGCACACTCCTCTTCTGCATACTTCCTCTGTAGCACCTTTCAGTGTGTTTGCTGCCTTTTTGTTTTAAGTTGCAATCCATAGCCTGTTAAGATTATTCAAATGATACTGTGGCTCTCCTGGAAGTGCACATAAAAACAGAGAAACTGCAGTACCATACTACAATCAAGCAAAAGAAAGCAGGGTAGTGCAAAGCTGTCTTACCAGCTTGTCTACACAAGAATGTCTCACCAGCGTTACCAGCCTGGGTACGCTGAAAAATCTTTATAAACCACTGTCAGCAAGTGTCTTTAGCTGGGTCAGCCCCCAGAAAAATACCCATGCAGCTATGACTTTGGCCTACCCTCAAATAGCTTTCCCAACTAGGCAGACCCATTAGAGATTATGGTTACGTAGCTGCTCCCTGATGTCAATGATTTTTTGGTTCCATGTGGCCATGGAGCAGCCATGTCCCACTAAACGTATGCATGGCAGTAGCACATCACTCTTCTCCCCGTTCAAAGTCATGTTTCTTACTCATTTCTTACTACATGCTCCCCAGCCTATTTTTTCTGCTCTAAACTTCAGAGCACCTTGCTTTTTTCCACCAGAAAACAAGGAATAAAAAGACTGAGTAAAAAGAAATAATACAACATGTAAGTCTCAAATTTGTGGGCCAACAGATGAAGCAAATCTGCCCTGAAGGAAGTCAGATCAGAAGATCAGATCCCAGACCTGGACACTTTCCCAGCCACCTCATGTTATTTGCAAATATAACCTGTTCTTCCTCCAGTTTTCTTTGATATTTCTACTTCCTGCAGCTCCCCCTCCCTTATTCATAAAAGCCATTGTCATCCTGTGTAGATGTGCCTAGTAATTGTCTTCTCTGCATAGCATTTTAATCTCGATTTGAGATACAGAATTCACTAACTTTTCATAGGGAGTACGTTTTGCACAGGAGAAAGAACAATATACCTCATATAAATGAATAATACAGAAATTAATGGTATAGAATATATGAAAGAAGAGAGCCCCACAGATTAACTTTTCTGTGCTTTGTTTACTGAAGTTGTCAATCTCAACCAAACCTCATCCTGGGCTAGCAGAATTATCCCATCACCGACCCCTGTAGTTAGATCAAAGCCAGACATTTAATTAACGGTGTTACTAACCTTCAACCCGTACAGCTAAAGCCTGCTCTAAAAATAAACCCACTGGCTCCTAGCAAAGCAACTGTTTGACTCCTTGTAGCAGCCATATCAGCCCACTCGGTCCCTGTCCCGCCCATCCTTCTTATTCCCCTGCCTTGCACACACCACAGTGTCCTTCCTCAGCTGTGCGGGACACACGGGGAACTCATGGAGGGCACCACCTCCACTGAAGCACTGATTTTTAACACACAAATTCAGCTGTGGAAACTGGAGCCATCTTTCCATCTGTCAGTTGTGTTTCCTGCCCCAACTTTTTTTTTTAATCTGGAGGAAGCTTTGTACTTTGAGAAAGGAAACAAGTTTCTTCTGCTAGCCATTTTTAATCCTTTAGGAAAAGATCATTTGCTTTATAATGGGGTTAAACTGAGTTATTTAGAGCTAGAGGAAAGTGTTAAACAATGGAGGAACACCAAACTGCTAATGAAAACATCCTTGGTAGAAAAAGAGCCAGGAAGGCTGGCAGAGGGACAGGAGAATTCCTGTGTGTCTGCTACAAAGAAAAAAAAAACCAAACAAACCCTCAACAGCAAAACCTATTTTCTTCTTATTTCTATGGTAGCAATGCACTTTCATATGAAGCAGTGTGCATCACTTACTTAGAAGTAAAAAGAAACAAAGCAATGCTTTGGAACACAGAAAATTAGAATCTGAAGTTGTTATCAGAACATTGCTTGGTTTATTGCTTCAAAAAGCAATACAGCTTTAAAAAATCATAAATTCTATTAGTCACAGCCCTAGAAACTTAATGCCACAAAGCTTCCTTTCTTGCCACCTAGACTCTCACCCGGAGAAGCAAATCTCTAGAGGGGAAAAAAAAAAGCACAGAAAAACATCCCAAATCAATTTACTCAGACTTTCCTGCTGACACTGCCAATATAGGTGCTTGCTTTTTTGTGACATGTCCATCTGAGCTGTCATATTTCTGAACAGCCTATCTCATTGTGACTTCTGTTCATTGCCTTCTAGACATCCCTGTGCAGAGGTGAAAGATTCAGTTCTTATGTTCCCCAACTTTGATTTCCGCATCTTACACGCAAGCTACATGCTTTTAAATACAAGGATGAGGAACGGGAAGAAAAGCAGACACTTCCATATGGTTGCAGTTCTTCCCTGATACTCTCTGCTTTCAGCAGAGAATGAAAGAAAACTTCAAGCGCTATTTTAAACCCTGTTTGGAAACATTACTCCTTCAATTCCATAGCAGGAGTGCATATGGCACGTCGGAGAAAAATAGAATATTGGAGAAAATCACTTACTGTCCTGCAGGTGCTTCCTGGGCTGTCCATACAAATACGAATTTTGCAGTGTAAGTAAACCACAGAATTGTTGACAAAGGAAAAAATTTTCATCTTAAACTGTGCTTTGCTTGAATTCCCATTCTCTAGCAGTGTGGTATACGTATTTGGGACAGAACAGCTGAAAAGGAAGAGAAAAAACATACATAACAGCCAGGGCTATAGAAGGTTATAGCATGTAACTCAGATTGTAAGGCTCCTTTAGCAAGTCACAGCCAGACCCTCCGTGAAGCAGCTCTCCAGCACTGCAGGGGTGATAAGGGGCTATTTGCTGCTTTATTCTTATAGTAACTGAATAGAAAGAGGCTGTAGAGTTTGAAAAGAAGGGAAAGAGCGACAGTAAGGATTTAAAGTTGACTTCACCACACTCAAGTTGAAAGAACATCATCATATTAAAAAGAATAGATTTTGTTACTGAGTGAAAGGAGTATGCTGTATTTTAAGGTGGTAGGTGAGCCCAAAGAACATGACATCAGGGTGATGTTAAGGATCCAGACAGGAACAAGCCTCCTCTTTTACCAGAGGCTGTGTTAATATTGTGTGTGAGACATGACACATAGGAATCAACTAACCTATGTCTTCACTGAGGAGAGGTACATAAGCTCTTGGTAAAGCTGAACCACAGAGAAATAAAGCACACACTTTTCAAATGCTCTTTCGCTACTGATTGCCAAAACCACTATCAGGAAGACAACCAAACTGGAACAACTACCACATTACCCTTTGAAAATATTTTCTTTTCATACCTACCTTACTCATTCAAAGCAGGCATGACCAGTCTAAATGGTAAGGAACCATGTATATAAATGATAAGAACACACATAAAAGGCATTTAAAATACAACACATTAGTAGTTAGCACCACTGGAAGAGCTAAGACATAGCACATGTTATTGCAAGTGGCATTGCTGTACCTGTTGCTAATAAAAACAAACGAGAGGGGATCCACTGAGTTATTAGTTGGAGTTGCCCAGCAGTCAGTGAGGACCACCTTGAGCTTGCTGTCTGCTCTCTGGATCCCCACTTCAATCAGTACGTTGTCACTGGCAGAGATGCTGAAATTTTGGGGTATTGGAGAGTTTCCAATAAACAACTGCATTTCTGTTCTGAAGTGTCCAGATCCATGCAAATCCTCAAAGATGGTGTAAAGCCTGAAACATCAATTAACCTCCTTTAAAGACCACAAATTTGACTGTGTGTTTCTGTAAGTCATAAATCAGTGCCCATTTCTTCATCTCTTGTGCATTTAAGTAGTGAAGAGTTATCTGCAGTCAAAAATGTTAGAACACCATTCAAGAGGAAAGGGTGAAAATGCATCGAGTTTTCAGTTGGAAAGGTGGGGACCATGGAAAGCAAGTGGGAAAATCCAAAGGGTGGAATGTCTTAGCAATACAGATAAAGCAGAAAGAAATATTTGAGTGGAATAGAAGGAGAAGACTATGAGCTGTCTTAAAGTTCAAAATAAGGAGACTAAGAGCTTAGTGCAGAAGAGAAAAGAAAAAAAATGAGAAGGGCTGAAATTGAACAGTAAGTGAGGAACATGAGAAAATTACAGAGGTCAGAGAGGGCCTGACAAAGACTTTGCAGGAGGGGATAGAAAGGAAAATATGATGTCTGAACAGAAAGTGGATTTGGTGATGATAGCTTAAGCATGGTGCTACACAAAGGAGAGGATGTGCACTTGTATGAAGGGAGAACATTCACCATTAGAGCAAAGGTGGTGCTGCCACCTTTTCTCTCTGTGAGTGTGGGCTCGATTTTCTGTGAACAGTGGATTTGATTCCATCTTACTTGAAGATGGGGCCTTCCATAAAAAAGTATTTAGATTACATATCTTCCTTTTTTCCCAACTTAATTAAATAAGGATTTGTGGGGGTTAAAAATTGCCATCCTCAGAACCCACATAGCAGTCTGCATGCCTGCATCACTTGAAAAGATACATCATTTTTATGTTCCAAAAGCAGGAAAATACTGCTATTGCTACATGTGATTGCCCAGGAAGGCAAAGAGAGGTCAGAAATTCTGACTCCTGAACCTGCACCAGTAGCTCCCAAAGGTTTATTTTCACCTATGGTGTAGTCAGGCAATGGCCAAGCTTGTTGGCTGTTGGATCTATTGACAAATGGAGTCGAAGAGAAGCACATAGCAGGGGTCACTTGAGCACAAGACTCACAGGATGGCAGACTACTTATCATAACAAGTAATGTCACTGGATATAGCTAAGGTCCCTGGGGATTTTTCCAATGCAGCATTGCTCAGCCACACAACAGCATTTCAAAGGAGAGAGGGTTGTTACCCTTCCGCAGAGTATCCAGAGGAAGCCAGGAGATCATTTTGAAACACACAGTGAATGGGACTGGCAATTTTTAAGTGGTGAATTACTCTCTGAGCAGAAACATCATTCCGAAGGATGGTTTTCACTACAGTATTAGTCATGTTCTGCAAGACAGGAAGAGGAAAGTGCAACTTGTGAACATCCTCCTGGCTGCAAAAATCAAACAGATTAAACCTCTAGCATCTTAGTTGCTGTACTATGAGGTAATGAAAATCCACCAGCCTTCCTCCTCTTCCTTAGTCTGTTATGATCATTGCTCCATAAGGGAATTCCTGTGCTTTGGTGTGGCCTGAACATAACTTTTGGTTTGGGATCCAAAGACATAACCATCACTCTATGTCCCCACTACTGGTAGCAATTGGAGTATTGTCCAATACGATGATAAAATTGCTTTTAAGAAAAGAGAAGCTTCTGACAGCTGCAAAGGGAACCCAGAGAGGCATGGGAAGTGACTTTCAGTTTGGAGAGGCCCTTGAGTTTTGCTGCCTGACCTCAAAGATTCCCCTTCTCTTTCTTGCTTGACCCTTGTCCCAAACAGAGGTAACTTTCCATCATAAGGAGGGAGTTTCTTTCTCTGAAGAAATTCCTTATCCAACATTTCAGCAACTAATAGGATGGTATACCTAGCTAAGGATCTGCCATTGCCCCTCTCCTCATCACCCCACCCCCTCACAGAAAAATTTTCCCAGGGCTTCTCCACATTCACTGGCTCAGGGGACTTACAGTCTCAACTTCAGTGCCACAGTCACTCCAGCCTGCCTGCAGCACAACGTGAGTGCCATTGCTGATGCTCACATTGCAGCGAGGCTCCCCCAGGTACAGGGAAGTTTCTGGGATAGACTCCTGCTGTAAAAACCTTTTCTGGACAGCAAGGACAATCTTCTCAATTTCACAAAACACTCTCACTGCATCTTTAATGGAAAACTCCTGGGCAGGTTTAACAAGGGGGAGAGGAGATGCTTGAGGAGAAACATCAGGAGTTGACACGGGATCCATGGTGAAAGAAGGCAGCACCACGCTGGAGAATGTGGTGTCCTCAAGAGCTCTTCCTTTGTGTTCAGTAGCAGAAAAGTCCAATAAAGCAGCGGAAGAAACATGAGCTGAAGTTTGCAAAGATGTTGCAGGTAAAACTGTGCTGTATACAGGTTTCTTTTCCATCATTGTTGCCTTCTGGCTGATAGGAAATGCTGAAGAGTGCCAAAAATAAAGGTACTGTTGTAATTTACAGGTTCAGATTGATATCATAAGGTAAAAGCAAACTTTTAGGAGGAAATCACAGTTACTGGCAGGAAACTAGCTTCTTTTGTTTTTTTAACCTACTCTACTTACTGCCAAAGCTGTGGCTTTCTTAAAGAAGAAGCCAAAGAGATACATAAAGTGCCTGTGAGTAAAGCTGAAGTGCTCTGTTTCCTGAGAGCTGCAATAATTAGCATGCTCAAGTAAAACACATATACACAGCTTTTGGAAGATCAGTGATTGCGAGAGATCCCCCCTGTAAGTTGGTCAGCAAGTGTTCATATGTTTTTGCCTAGTACTATAGGAGACTGCACACTTTGGGATGTGAGGTACGAACAGAAGCAGAGCTTGATAAAAAACCTGGCCCTATTTGTGACCAGTTAGTACCCAAAAGATGCGACCCTGAGAGCTTTGGAAAACCCATTTTGGGGAAAGTGCAGGACAAACCTCACAGTTTGCAGGCCCACATTGTACATATGTGTCTTGAGAGACAGAGTAGGGAGTTCAACAAATGTGCTTGAAGAAATCTTTAGTGGTTTCAGGAAGAAAGCAAGCAGGGGGAAAGGGGAAGCAGAGGCTGAGATCAACATCTGTGTGTATGTTGAACACTCAACATCCAGCACAGGCTCTGGGGTTACCCCATGACTCTTTGCTGGTAGAAACCAAAGTGCTCATCCACCACTGACTTAGAGAGCACCAAGATAACAAACTCCATTTGCAGTGGAACACAAAGAATGTGTCTCATTACACAAAAAATCTCTGAAATAATTTCAATGGGTTGTATATACAAATAGCATCTCTTTTCCAAGCAACATATAAACTCTGTACATATATATATATATGTATAACATATACACACACACACACACACACACGCACATACTCCTAGAACTTCCCAGCTTTTGAAAATGCCCCAAATTAAGAGGTTGTTGATTTGAATATAAGAGGAAGAAAAAGAAAAATCTGAGCTCTTTCAGAGCTAAATTTCCCAAATGCTCGTTGTCATAATGCTAAATATCTTGGTTAAACAAAACTGAGGAAATGCTGGTATCAGTTGACAAATCACTGTGACTTCAGCCAGAGAGTAGCTTATCACTGTGGTTACAAAACCAAATATAAATTACTGAAGAAGCCTAAAAGAATTTAGGACCTTAAAGACGTCATACGTCAGCTAACAAATGATTTAAGGAAACAGTGAAGCTAGATGAATTGACTCATACAAAAAAGTAGTTTGTAATACCAACATATCATCCCTGCTGCCATACCGAGGTCAAACCATATACCTAGTGCTTTCTGTTACCTTCTTTATTATCTCTGCTGTCCCCTCTGCTACTGCTAATGAAAATAAGTAACAATCTTGACAATTCTATCTCATTTTAATGGCAAATATGAGAAAACAGAATTGTTAAAAGAATCTTATGAAGACAGCATAAAATATTAATATAGTAAACTTTCATGACAGAGTATTACAGTCAGAAATACTTAAAGTCTGCTGCAAGATTTTTCCCAATAGGATCCAGCTGAAAACAACAAACCAAATTCATCCCTGGCAAAATTTCAAGACCTGTGGCATGTGTGACCATGATCCAGTAAAGATCAGATCACTAAGCATTCAGTTAGCCATTAGATAATAAAACTGTATTTGCCTTCACAGCTTCTTCCAGGCCTTTCTGGATGCACATCAGCAAATCCTTCATTGCAGTTGCACTGGTAAAATCCAAGCATGTTATGGCATGATGCGTCTGGGGAGCAGTCATCGTCTTTGCTTTTGCACTCATCATAATCTGTCAGGTATATTTAAGCAAAAGGCAAAAATGGAAAGAGTATGAAAGAAAATGTGATGGTTCTGAAAATGGAGCACGGTCTTATCTTCATAATACTATGGTGGGATTACACCTCTTAGGTGTGATACTCTACTGTAAGTGTCATGCAGCTGCTGGGTCTAGAAGAGGTGGGATGCTGGAAGCACAGCCTAGAGGGCTAATTGCAAGGCATTGACAAAATCCTCCAGGAGCTGTACTACCGATGGTCCTCGGCAGATACCCACCCTGCTGCAGAGCTCCTATCCTCCTAACCTGAGCAACAGCCTGGTGGGATGCTTCTAACCCCGGGGGCTTCCTCAGTTGCCTCCCCCATTTCACACTCCTGAGGAGATGGTTAGTAAATGCCTAGCATGAGTGAAGCAGGAGGGATGTGCCACTGGTCCAAGTTGCTTTCTTAATTTTTACCTTGCCAAAATTTTCACTTTTAGAAGGAAATTCCCTTTCGCTTCCCAAGGTCTAATTGTAACTGTGCAAGTAAGGATGTACCAGCACAGGTGAGACTCAGAAAGCAGCACTAACTGCCTGCTCTGTGGCGACCTGCCCCTGAAGCAAACTGTTTTAGCACAGGTTTAAGGAGGTCAGGCATTCTACAAAGCGCTGCCACAAGAAGGTCATGATCTAATACTAATTAATGGGATAACTTTCCAAAGTCACAGCTGTGAGGCTAACAGGCAAAGAAAATGTACAGGGCAGATCATAAACATGTTTCTGAAGTCATTTTGCATGAGATTCTAATCGATAGCTTATAACAATATCCTTTAGACAAATGTATCATGTTAAGGATATAGAATTTGGTATGTTTTTCAAAGATGACACATCGACTTGTGAAACACAATTCAACAGCAGTTAGTCAGGAGACTAACATTTCTTTTACTGACATAAAATACATATACAGGAAAAGAAGTTGCACAATCAGCCATGGTACTGGTCTTGTTAAAATGTGGAATTTCACCTAAACTCCCAATTTACAGGTGTGTGAGGAAAACACATACTCCCAGTGCAGAAGAATTTGCATGTTTATTCATTTGTTTGTTGGAGTTTCTACCTCATGCAAAATTATCAGTGCAAAGCAGAGGGTAATGTGTTTCAAAATTATTTTAAACAAAGCTATTTATGTCTGTGTACAGGGACCTGTTTCCACTTGCTAGCTTATAAAATCCTCAGTTTGTTACCACTGTTTCTAATGTCTCTATACTTCTCTATAAAATTAATCTAGCTATAGACCAAAAGACCAATTGGTTTTGTCCTTTTGGATCAGGAGTACCTCACTTCTTATTTCATCTTTTGATGTTCCCTGAAAAAGTTTATTGATGCTTAAGCAGAAGCAGTATAAAGAGAATGGCTTTTCATCCATCTGTTTTACAGACACTTCCACCTCAAAAAAATACAGATTAATAGTAGACTTTATCACCTTTCTAGTTCTGAAGAACTATTGTAGGGCACAAGGTGCTCCTTACCAGTTATGGAGAGACTGCTTTTGTCAACCGTGAAATAGGAGCTGTGTTCAAAGGCATCACGAAAAGTGGTGATGATGTAGTAGATATCCACATCTTCTGCAATCAGTAAATTGAAGCTTACTACTGTGCTCCCATTAGTAATACCTGTTATCAACACTTTAATCAGACCAGCATCCATCTGCTGCAAAGCCTCCAGGGGCAGAGATTTATGTACCTGGAATAAAAACAAAATGCATGTGCAGATAGACACATAGAAGCAATTACATTTTAGGTTTTGTACACTGCCCAGAAAAGAGCATTATTGTCATGGCTTAACCTCAGCCAGCAACTAATTGCAATCGTGCTTCATATTCTGGAGGGAAGCAGCAGAAAACTGACTTTTTGCTTTATAATGTTTCCACTCTACAGCAGCTGAAGAATATGGTATATATTTAACCATTAATATTAAACAAATTAAGCAAGTAAGATTCATCACTAAGAATCATCTGTCATTTGGCACAGGTCCTTGCCTCTGACAATAGAAAGGGAGGAGACTGCAGGGAAGCTCCCATGTTCTGCCTCTCAAAATGCCTCCAGGGAGTGGGGGCAACCCAACATGAGGAGAAGCTGCTGATGGAAGTAGAAATGCCTCCTGACACTCCACGCTGCATATATATCTCAGAGGGGTCCCTCAGCTCAGGTGGGTTACAGCTTAGAGCAGACCACCCTCAAGCCTTTCTTCACAGGTGGTTTCTCACCAAACAAGTGAGCCAAACAAGTAATGCCTTTTTTTAAAATGCCTGGACCAGGGTAAAGAAAACAGAAACGTGTTTCATTTCACCAGCACTGCCACACAGTTCAACCTCCCATCAAACTACTCTTCAATTTGATTTCAGAAATATTTCATTAAAGTCTTCTTTGAGGAGTATTGTATTATTTCTGCAAATTCTGACTGTCATCAGGGCACAGAGCCCTGACTCATGGTCCTCCTCAAGAGTCCAAGAGCCAGGCTAGGATGGGTCTGCACTATTTTAAATAGGAACAGTCACCCTCGGTGTATTGCAGCACCAAATCACAGCTGAACTTAGCCTAGTCTGAAAAATCAATAAAATAAACATTCACAGTCTGTACACAGTAACCTTGGACTTCACTAGCGGTCTAAGAAAGCAAATGCCACCTTTTTCAAAGCACACTGAGCATTAGTCATAACAGCCCCAGAAGAAGCCTCCTTTACCACACTGGAGCGCAGGATGGTCTGCTTCTGTGGGATGGGAAAACACAGCCCTATGTGAGGCTCTACATCACCTGGGCTGCTCAGCTTCTCCACCATCCAGCTCCAATGGAGGCACCAGCCCCTCTTGAAGGGATAAACTGACTGGAGCTGTATGTTCGACCTTTTCCCTTTCCACCCTTCAAGGCAGGGTTGGGTACCTCTGGAGAGCAGCCACCCACGGGAACATCTGCTCCTCCTCCTCCCACAGGAGAGCAGTCCATAGGGTAGGACATCTAGACATATACAGGAGCCCTGGGCGGGGGGGGGGGGGGGCGGGGGGGTGTGTGCATACAACAGCATTTGCGTTTCCAGCACCATTCCCCTTCATCTCCACGCCCAGCACCAGCCACTGGAGGAGCAGACACAGGTCAGATGACATCATCTCATAGGACCAACCCCAGGACAAGACACAGGGCTAATATTAATTTAGCCTTCAAGGCTATGTTGAGAAAACATTATACAGAGAAATACAGCCTATTTCTGAGAAACTCACCACAAAGAGAAACTGGTAAACATCCACAAGTTCTCCCCTCCGTCCTTTTCCTCTGGTCACCCAGACAAAGGGCCCGATTAGACTGCACTGTACTCCCTGCCAATCCGCATGTCCCAAGGGAAAGCAGGGTGCGCACACACACACACATACACACAGATTTACATGCCAGGTCTTACCCCAACATCTAGCCACTATGCAGGAAAAATGCATACCTGAAGACCAGTTGCCAGGGTAAGCCCAGGCTGCGTGATACCATCCATCAATGTCCTGAATTTTTCCATTAGAGCTGTGTATTTTCTTCTCTCCCTTTCTCCAGGAGATGCTCACAGATCCTCTGTGTTTCGTAATATCTTTCATGTTTGTCTGGGAAGTCTTTTTACATTCTTCCATACTTACAAATAGTACAGCAACAGAAAGCGTGGGACATAATTTCAAAGCCTGCATCAGGCAGGTAAGACAGGCTGTCCTGAGCTACTGATATTAAAATTGACTTAGAAATTGCCAGCAACAGTGCAACAGGAGACTGTCCACAGTAAGAGATCAGCTCCCAGCAGCACATGAAGAATAAATCCCATGCCATCCCTGCCAGGCATCCTAAGCCTGAGATACACACAGCTTCCTTGTATGTAACAGCCACTAGCTTCAATACAGGACACAGAGAGATGGAAAGAGCCACAGAAACACCTAAATTTTTGTGATTTCTCAGCGTACTTGCTCTTTGCCTTCGCCTTCCAGCAGCTATCAGGGTCCCAGGAGATACCAGTATAGAGGAAGGCGCAGAGCAGCAGAGCAACCACACCATATGGGCCAGACAAGCAGCACTTGGCCCAGGTAAGATCTGGAATGTTGCTGCCCTGCACAGGAGAGTTGCACCTCTTTCCCAGCACCTCACTTTGGTTTAGGCCCTGTGTTTATGATGTATTCCTCAATTCTCTAGCTCAAATTTCCAGATAATTAAGGGGGCAGGTGGGGGCTATGTTGCAGTCGCCTCCAAACCCTTCTTCCTCTACATGTCTTCTGCAGGAAGTATCTAGAGCAGCAGGGCTGGATTTCAACCATGAGTTTAAGGCAGGGCTTACGTCAGTGATGTAACACTTAGGGATGCAGGCAGAGACTCCTACTAGGGAGACCCTGGGGAAGAGGCAAGGCAAGGGGCAGCGATGGGGACCAACGGGAGAAGCAGCCTCATATCTCTTGCACCCATGCACAGAGCTTGTGCATTTTGTGCTGGATTCTCCCGGGACATCAGAGCTTTTGCACAGCTACATGCCAAGCCTGACTTACCTGTCTGCTGTCTGTTATCCAGCCCTAACTTACTTGCCCGCTACATATTATCCAGCCCTGCAGACCACCCTAGGTTTCGCAGGCGTGCTGCAACCCTTTTCTGAGTTGTCAGAGCTGATGTGTGTTGAATGCACTTGGTGGCAAAGTAACATTGCACGAATCAAACCCCTTATGTGCACCTGGAAAGGGCTCCCATGCACCTGGAAGTCCTAGGCAGCAAATCCTGCCAGTGACCCGTGGGGCACACAGGCAGAGCCAGGAGGATGGGAAGAGCTAACTTCCCTATGGAAGCCTGGGTAGATCGTAGGCTGTCCTTGTCAGCCCAAACATCTCCTGTTTCACCAAGTCAGGGGGCTCTAGGGCCCTTTCTCCTCCCTCTTTCTGCTGTTTCACAAGCATGTAGTGAAAAGTTGGAGGTCAGCCCTATGTTTTCATCCTTCTTAGTTTTTGTCTGAACTTCTAGACATCAAATACACACACCTGTGATGTCCTCTTAGCTCACCCCCTATTTCACCTGGATTCCCTTCTCATCTATCCTGAAGGTTTTATTTTATCAGTGGTTCTTGTTACCTCAGGCTTGGGAAATATTTGTGTCTGGTTTTTTGTTTGTTTGCTTGCTTTTTTTCTGTCCTTGTTCATATTTTTCCTCACAAAGCAGGACTCAGAGCCTGAAGTGTCAGGGGAAATTCACGGTGTTTATGTTTAGCCACTAGATGACACTACAAAACCCTTTTTCCAGAAGGCTACAGGCTTTCACAACAGGTACCACACCCTAGGTTATCAAAATAACGGTTGATACAGAGGGGCTAGAACAAAAGGAAAAGAAAGACTGAACCTTTTTAGAAGGAAACATCCAGTATATAATACCCTTAAAAATAAAGTTCTCTTACTAGACAAATAAATTACCTTGGGATCCATCATTGTATCGACAATTTCTGTAGCACAAAAGGAAACATGAGCAATGCCAGACGAGGACAAATCAGTACGCCAGAAGAAGAGAAACAAGAATGGGAGAGAACATGAGAAAAATTAACACCAGCGTCGAGGGAAGGGAATGCACCTTGCTCAGGCAAGAAAAACGGGAGGCAGATAAAGTCCAACTTCAGGGCCAGATGGAAGCCACACTAAAACCGGTTTAACAGGGTGGAAAAGGCCAATGTTTTTTTGAGCAAAAAGAAAGTGGCAGACCCAGGCAGCCAGGCTAACCCCATGAGTGGCTGTGGTATGTTTGGTGGGTTTTTCTCAGACCACTCCTCTACAGGTCCCAGGTAAACAGCAGTTCATTGGAGCTATTGTGGGTACCCGCACCAGAGCCTGCATGGCCAGCAGAGCAGGGAACGCACTGGCAGTCTGGAAACTGGAAATAAGTAAGTAAAAGGTACATTAATTTGAACAGAACGCTGCATTAAGCCTGGTTTTTTCACTCAAAAATAATCCTCTCCACTGTCTGTGCTTTGCTGCCCCTTCAGGGAGAAGGTACTGGAGCACACATCTGCCCAGCCACCATCACAGCAGCTTTCAAGATGTCCCAAATTGTGGATAAACGCAAATTAACAAAAGGAGTGAAATTACACTGGAATAATGAAACTGCCTTAATCTCTGTATCAACACTTATTCCACATTCAGACAGCTTTAACTGCCATCATTTTAAGTACATTAAGCTACATCAAACAGGCTATGTCACTTCCAGATGAGTGGGTCACCTTGATAAAGCAATGTCAGTTATTAGTTTCACACTTTTTGTCACTCAGATAACTCCAAGACACCCAAATTCAAAACACCCTTTTCACTCAGGAATGTAATGCGCCTCAGTGAATGCATTTTCAGTTCAAACCTTTTATTTTCCTGATTCATTTTCTTGAGGACAAGCCCTAGCTGCCGTGATATTCCTCTAGGCTGTTGCAAAAGACAGATTGAGCATAACCTAAGACGAGTAAAATACTCTTTCACCCTTAGCTATGTTGTTTTCCAGTTGCATTGCAAGGAGGATGGTGAAACTAGCCTGCACAATGACAGTCAAACTGTCACATCAAGTTTTCAACTCATTCTCATCTACACATTATTTAAATGACGGTATTTCCATTTGCTGTACTGCCAATTTAACTACGTGGCACTCAAGCGCTGGGGCAGCTCTACACTAAAGAACTTTATACACATTAGGATTTATAAATCCTCTGAATTGCAGATGATGACTCCAAAGAGGTTTTAAAAAAATCTCTGCCAAAGCCTATTTAACTGGAACTTGACAGTGCTTTTAAAGCCCATGAAACTTTCCTCACTTACTTTAAAGGATCAACTTCTGGCCCTTATAACCTGAAAAGAAAACATGCAGATCTTTCTGTTTTCCTAAACTTCCTTTTCTTTGGCATCTAGAAACACAATGTTTGCAATAAAACACTCGCAACATATTTTGCCATATACAGTAGCTGTGCAACTATAGGCTATTTACTGTGGTACAGAGATAGATGGAATCAACGCTAAAACATCTCACCAGCTGATCCACAAAACCAGTGCACTGGAAAAAGGAGTTAGTTCCTCATAACCACAAGTGATCACTTTCTGCCTGAAACTTTGAGAACCAGGTAAAACTGACACAAAACTTACTTTAGTTCCTTTATGCAATCATTGTACAAATTTTCTGAATATATTCATATCTGTGATGTTCTGGATTAAGATATCTGACTGAACGAAGAAAATATATTCATTTCAGTCCATCTTAATACTATGCTATTCCAAAACAGCCTCAGGCAGAGCGTATTGCTGAATGAGAGTGAGGTCAGTGGAGAATTGCTCCCTTTTCACTTTGCTAATCATGTCACTCTCATTTTGTGACTGTTTTCCTGATGTGACGGCTTGGGGCCAAAAGAACTCTGAGAAAGCTGTGCTCCGCTAACACATCGAGAAACGTGTGAACCAGTAATGACCAGTGGGAAACTTATTTGATACCCAAGAAAACAGCATGCACAGCTAAACAGATTACACTTTGCCATCTTTGCAGTTGACTCTAACAAGACGCTGGCCTGACCTCTGCCCGAACACACGCTGCTGTCAATGCCCCCGCGGTGGACAGCTATATTTCATTGACAGGTCATAACTCTGTAGACAGCGAGAGTTTGGGGACACCTCTGCAGGATTTGAAAATTCATACAATTGTCAGCGATGGATTTATCATCAGAGTTATTGAGGCCTCTAAAAACACAGATAGTTAAGGGAGATAAGGAAGGCAATAAAGCAGCTCAGCGTAAGTGGTTTTACAAGCACAGGTGTGTTTGAGTAAGTAGCAGCAGGAATAAACTTCTGATCAAATCACTAAGACATTTGGAAAATGATACTGTCAAGGCAATGCCTGGGAATTATGAGAGCATTGAAGGCACAGCTATTATCACAGTGTGCTTTGATATCCTGTGCTCTAATTAGAAGTGAGGGCAGAGGTGACTTATCAAGAAACCACTCCCTTTCCAGATACTGAGTTACAAAAACATGGATGGTTATGAGAAATATCAGCCTTAAGATTCTATGACAAAGGGTAATAACAGTCATACAGTTCATCAATATACCGCTGTGCAGAGCAAGGGTATCAGAGCACTTTGAAAATAACCATTAACTTTTCATCACACCCCTGGAGGAAATCAATAAGCCAGTATAACCAGGTAAGAGAAGCAGAGGAAACAGAGGCACCAGAGAATCCCAAAATCCTGATCTCACTCTAAAATACAGCCGCATGCTCATGTTGTAGTTTCCAAAAGTTAGGGGAACTCAGACCTTACAGGTGTGTCAAGGGACACACATGTGGCATATGGCCTTCATGGGAAAAAGAACGTATATGTGGTTTCATTGAGGCTGGTAGCAGGTCACATCCTTCTTAGCTACTTACTTCGTCAACAAAGAGCTGTGCAAAGGTTTGGTATTCCTCACTGCTTGTATTGCTAAAGCGTGGAGAGTATTTCATGTTTGTTATCCGTACTCTGCCGCTAAGTTTCTGGACAGCTGCAAAGTAAGAAAAAGACAATTTAAATGCATGTCCCATGGACTGTAGTCCATAAACAAGTGTGTGACAGTCACTGTCATGCCTCACCACACAGGGTATGCATCAACTCATAACAGCAGAAGGCCAGCCCTCTGAAATGTAGCCAAAACCCTAAATGCCTAAACGTAGCCATCCAACACCTTAGTCTGCCCTCTCTGACCTCCAGATGACTCTCAAGAAGGGCACCAACCTGCTGTAGGTCTTACATCAGCCAGCTCTGTCTTGGATGCTATGTGGCATCTGAAATGCTGCTCTATGGCTATGTTCAGTCACCTGAATAGCTCTCCCAGCTCCCTCTACATGCAACATGGAGACACCAGTCCCTCCAGAGAGCAAATCATTGCAGCACCAAGGTACTCTCTCCACCTTCAGAGGAAGGCTAGACAGCTGCCTGAGATCAGACGCCTACATTTTAGACAACTATTAAAAGACAAGACAGAATCACAGAACCATAGAATCATTTAGGTTGGAAAAGACCCTTACGATCCAGTCCAGCCATTAACCTAACACTGCCAAGCGAACCCCAGCAGGGCGAGTGCTTCCTGGAGCTGTATTTGCTGAATCACATTAAGGCGGTTTCAAATGTTTTAGGTTATTTCTCAACATCACTGGGTTTGGCATTGCTGCTACAGGCACCGAAAGTGATCACAAGCAGGAGAGAAATTGCTTCTCAAGATATGATTCACACCCCTAGTATCCTTTTAGTGGCCAGCCGGGCAAGCTGACTGCTATCACCCAATACCATGACCCTTGCCAGGCCACTGTCTTCACACTGCCTTCCTAACTCCTCGCATAACAAGACCTAAAGTTTCAATGTTTTATATGAATATAGGGTAGTCTTCACCAAAGTCTTCACCAAGAACTCTATCATCTGGCTAAGGATTCAGTTTAAAATTGTTTCTGAATCAAGTTACCAGTTTTTACTTTCTGGTGTACCAGCTTGCTTTCCTCCCTACAGACGTCCTGATTTCAACAGTATATAAGGCACCGGGTTCCAGCTGTGAGACTGTCAGACTCCTATACTGAGTTTTAGTCTCCCATGTTAGTTGTTTTCTCTGAAGCAGCAAGAATTGAAAAGCAGGGCTCTGCGTAAACTCCGTGGACCTTGTTACATCAAAGTCGGTTCTAGTCACGCTGGGAACAATAATCCTTTGAACTGGGGCAAGTACTAGAGGAAAAGAAATAATCAAGTAAAGCTTTGCAGGGGAGAGGAGGAAGTCATGCCTGCTTAAAGCCAGCCACCAAAGCAGGCTTCCTTTATCCTAGCATACTTCTGATCCCAAAGGAACTCTCACAACCACTGATCAGATCAAAGGATTTGGGCTTGCTTTTTGCTATGGCTTGTCCTGTCATGTGAACATAGGTATTTAGGAGATAAACCACATTCAGTTATCTGATGGTGAGAGGGGAAAATGTTCTGAACAGTTTTTAAATGGGGGGAAAAAAAGAATTGGTATTTAAAAGACATGACAGACTATGAAGAGCTGGCTGAGGTTGACCCTCCAGGCCAGAGATGTTGCCACAGGGAGGAGCTATGTATTAAACTTCACTGAACGTGGAATTTTGCTCTCTGAATTTCCTGCCCCTGTTAGTGAGGTACCAGTATGGTGGCTTTTCCTCATGTTCCCTTATTCCTCTTGTTCTTGTCCCAGCAAAAGCACTTGACTGAATATTTGATTCATCAGACGAAGAAAACAAGTTTTTATAAACTGAACTTGTTTGTGTAGAATTTTTCAATTTGTTTTCCAGCTGGAAGAAAACGATCGGGGGGGGGGAGGGGGTGCAGTTTAAATAAGCTATTCTGATATTTTTACAAAAATAACATTTTTTGTTTTCATTTAAAACAAACAAAAATAAACACAGCACTTTTTTTTACTCTTCCCTTCATTGAAAGGGGCAGGGGGAACACAAAGCAAAGCAGTACATGCAGCTTTTCAGTTCAGGTCAGTGTTGTTTGGTCCAAAATTATTTGCTTCCTCCTTTTGGCCACTGAGGTCCCAAATCAGTTATTTGTCTGGCTCTGTTCCCAGGTATCACTCATGCCAGGCAGAGTGAAGAATACAACATGAAAAAGAGAGAACACAAAAGCTGAACAGAGGCATCGTCATGACTGCCCAGAGAGCTTAGCAGGACTGGAGAAGTGGACACTGTGACACTGGTGATCAGGACTGGTGGTACAAGAGAGGCTGGAGAAGCAGCATAGCTGGCCTTACATGGCTAAAAAAGAGGTTTTGCAGGCAAAAAGGAATGAGGGAGAACCAGAGGTAGGGCTGGATGAGTGGAGACCCCCTGGAACAGAAGATCATAGGGGAGAGGAAGAGAAAAGAGCAGAGGGGATTGTGGTTTGGGATCGGAAAGACGCGGAGGGCATGAGAGGCAGAATAATGACAAGTAGAAACAAAACTGAAATAGGTATCACTTATTAACACACTAAAGGAAAAACACATTTAGTGATGGGCAGACACAGCAGCATTCCTATCCCAAACAAAACCATAATTAAAAGACAAAATCTGACTCTAACCTTGAAATATGATTCAGCTGCAATCAACAGAGAAATCACCTAATTAACTGCAACACATCTGCCCAAACCCGAACAGATTAAGCCCTCCCTGTCAGCCTAGTTACTCTCAATTACAGCTCTTGAAAAAGTGGCTCCCAGGTTTCCACGCAGCTCCTGCCCCACAGGGGATTTGTAGGGCTTTGCCTAATCCACCCTACACTGAAAGGAATAGGAAGGCAGGTCATTTGCCTTCCCAGGTCTCTGAGGTAACTCTACAGGTGGCTGCTGCTGTTGTACCCTGGTGCCAGAGCATGCAGGAGAAACGCAGACGTGTGGCAAAAGGACAAGCGGCATATGCTTCAATGAGCCACGCTCAGTGCACTGTGTAGATTTGCGTCATCTGTTTTGAGATGAAGAAACCTAACATTGATAAATCTGTCAAACTACCAGAAAAAGAAATTATTTTGACATGCTGATTTAGGGAAAAGTGCCAATTCTTGCAAAAACATAATTTTGACATAGAAAAACTAATTTCAGACACCTTCATCCCAGACCACCGATTCCAGCTGTGCATCTTTCCTGAGTGAGGCTTTGCTTCTCACGCAGCCTAATTACCACGAGTGCAGGTCCCTGCCAAACGTATACTCACTGTGGTTCATGGTGGGGCCTGGCGTCAGGCTGGGAGCTGGAGAGGCCCCTGGCAAAGCTGGTGACCCCAAGGCACCAGCGTATTTCTCAGACCAAGAGCCGTTGTCTCTTCCCATCTCTACACGTGCTCTGAGAGTGGCATTGCGGGGGGGAGTGCCAGCATCCCCTATGGCCGGCAGAGCTGTACCAGGGCCAGCTTGAGAGCTGGCTTGAGGCACAACAAAATCTGTGTGACTTCTGGTGGTAGCACAGGCTGTTGTGTGCAATGGCAAACTGAGTTGCTCTTGCCCGGCTGTGCCTATGGATGTATTTGTGGGAGCGGCCGTTTGCTGTGGTGCACCAGAGGAAGCTTCTGCCACAGAGCTCTGCTGCGGTGGACTTACGGCTGCCTGCCACTCTGCACTCATGGCCAGTTCCTTGCTGGCTGCAACCCCCGTGGCCATGGTGCTGTTGTCCCTGCTGAAGCCCATCTGTGGTGCAAGGTCTTTTCTCCAAGGGGTTGGAGGAGCACTGGTGGGAGAATGACTGTGGGGTGCTTGCTTGTTACCCAGGGGTAGTGCAGCAAGGAGGTGCACAGTGGTGCCCATCTCAGAGCCTACAGCAGCCACCATCTTAGTGGTGGCAGGGGAAGCAGGGCCTGCAGGGCTCACTTCTTCAGGAGCAAACTCTGTGCTGTTTGTAATTTCAGGAGCCATCGTTTCGCTGAGAGTGTCCACAATCTCACCTGCAACGCAGCAAACACATTGAAATGGGAATTCAAACTGGATGAGGAGGCACCAGGGTCTGACCCGAAAATGGGACTGCGACCACTCAGCCATGCATAACAGCATTACAGAAACTGGTCTTGGGTATGTTGTTAACACATTGTAGGATATGTGATTTTTATGGTGTTGAATCTGGTTTGTGCCTACAAAAACAAGCAGATTTGATTCCCTGGTCTCTTCTCCTGGTTGACAGGCCATGGATCATTACAGTGGGAGGAAATTAGCCACAGTCATACCAAAAGAGGAAAAAATTATGCCTCATGTTGCTCAGCAGTCAGTTATTAGGCTAATCAAGGAGGATCTCAGAGGGATTTCATCTGGAGATATATGTAAGCTTCACCTTTATGTTCAGAGACAGATCATATATAGTCCTTCAGCCAGAGACTGCAAAGGTGCATCTATATACACATTGTGGGCTATATAAGTTGTAATAAAAGCAGAGGTAAAAAAATTTACAACTTATTCCAGCCTTTTATGGCAAAGGGAAACTACATGACAGTCTTTCGCTCACCCTCACAGTTTCTTCCAGGTCGAGATGGATTGGTGTCCATGGTTGTCTTGCATCTGCACAGGTACGAGCCCATCAAATTGACACACTCTGCAAACACAGAGCAGTCATTCTCGGTGGGAGAAGCACATTCATCCCAGTCTGTAAGACCAAAATCACAACATCAATCAGATAGATGGCCTTCTGGCTGCATTAAGCTAGAAATAATCATAAAGTAGTCTTTTCTTCAGTTTTTGAATTTATGAATGTGTCTATCTTTTTCATCATTTACCTGACAGCCAAGCTCTGAGTAGTGCAGAACACTATCTGTGTTGTTAGTCTCTCACATAAAAATCAACTTTTGTCCTTGTAATTTGAAAAATACTTTCTCCGGGTAAAGACTTTTTCTAATATTTTTTTTTAGAATTAAACAATTATTTGAAGTGTAAAAATACTGTAAGTTTGTACTATAGCTATATCAGAAGCATACATTATACCAAGTTTTGTGTACAGTACCTCCAGATACATCAGGTAATGAACAGGTCTTTTATCACTTGCTCCTTGTAGACAGAATATTAAATAGACACTTAAATCAAGTAATCTTCTGCTTCAAATAAAAGGTAAATACAAGTAACTCCCACGAGAAGCACTCTTCAGTTCTTAACAGAGGAAGTGCTAAGGGCAAAAGCTTTTTGTATAAAATATTTTTTTTCAAAGGTAATACTGTAACACTGTGACCCTCTTTCTGGTAGTCTCAGAAAAAAAGATCCTGGTTCATCAAGGCATGAATATGCTCTAAGGGTGTTCCTTATGTTTAATTTCTGTTGCTCTGAATCAGTCAGAGATGCTTCTTTCACAGAGTTATAGACCTATTTTATTGCTGAGTCTCTTCGTTCTTGAGGGATTTAGATCTGGAGTCTTACATTACCATTCACGCCCTGTTCCATCAAACATGCAAAGGCTGAGTTAATGCTTTGGACATGAATAATCTCAGTGAATCCCACATGAGCCCTCCCTGTGTGCACTCCCTTGTGCACGTCTTAACTGCCTCAGGACTGTAAGTGAGGGAGAGCAGAAAACTAGCCTGGAAACTGTGTCTTGGGACAAGTAATTCTGATCAGAGGCTAGAAAATTGTTTTGAATAATGCATTATTCTAAGTGCTTGTTCTGCAAACATGCAGAGATTAATCACTGTGATTATTTCTCCGAAGCAAAGTCCCATTCTAGAAAAAGAAAGCTTGGAGCAGGTGTGTGCATGCGCATACATGTGTTCATCTTTTTGCTTGCAGACAGCCTTCCCCTTTTACTTTCTTCCACCTAATATTTCAATTCTTTTTCCTTTCCTCATCATTAGACAGTGGTTGTATCCGTGATTGTTTCCATTAGACAATTTCATGTGCCTGTGGCCAGCATCTGCCTATTATGTTACAGCCTAAGCCACTTGGAGGGAATACAGAAGTATGCAGGACTGACTAAAGCAACAGCAATGAAAAGTGCTCTCATTAATGACTTACTATGCTATGAAGTAATTGTGACTCTTCATGGCTTCAAACACCATCTGAGAGATGCTCCCATGCTAATTGCCAAATAACTTACATTCACTGGCTCCATTGTCTCTGAGGGTTTCCTTTCTCATCACTCAGCATGGCTTTTTAAGCAAATTTCTTCAACTCTGATGGCCACATTCAGTCATGAATCAGGCCAAAACATTTATGTTGTCTTAGTGCTCACTGGCACTAGTACATCACTCATGCACATAGACACCCATACACACTGCCCTTTTTTCCTCTATAACCATTCCATCTCAGCCAAGGTGTGCTCTGTGCTCTCTTTCTGCACTCTTGGCATCTCTCACCTTTCACATTTGGCGAGCACCTTCCACACACACAACCCTCAATGAACAGTCCTATTCCAAAAATTATTAAAAAAACACCTTTGTGTTCACTATGATTACCCATTATACCTGTAAGAGGTACATGCAATGGGTAAAAGTCTGTGAAATGCCTTACCTAATGATGTTGCAGATACTAAAGGTTTGCATGACTTCACAGAGAACCCTGGAGGAGAAATCCAAAGAAATCACTTTGGATTCAAGGAGTTCTGTAACTGAAGACGGTGGCTAAGAGAGTATTAGTGAGAGGCATCATCTACACTTGCTGTATTATTACACTTCTCCAGGAACTGGCTCCTGGCTGCTACTGAGGACTTGATATTGTGCTAGATGGATCTTGGACCTGACTCAGCACATGTCCCTTTGTCTTTTCTTACCATGCCTCACACAACAGACAGATATTTTAGTGTCTCTGTTCATCATGGCAGTAAGCTTAACAATTTCTGAATCTTCGAAGAGACATGCAATTGCCTCACTCCTTTCAGTTGTGCTATCCCTTCTGACTTCTCACCCTTGCTTTTTTGAAGTTGAATTCCTTGCTCTGCCACTGCCACTAAACCAGGCACACAGCCTTCTGTTGGCCAGGCTCCACAGAGGATCCAGGTTGCGTTTCTCCACTGGTGTAAGAGGATCTGTGCAGGTTTACTGTCAAAGGGCCCATTCCAGGGCTCTCAGGGGTCAGGAAGAAAAACAGCCCATTATACAGAACTTTCCTTTATGTACTTCATTCCTTCGCCTTGTTTTCCACATTTGACTTTAGGAAACTCATGTCAACCAAATGCTTGTTTGGGCAGAACTAAGAAATATCCCCCTTTTCTCTACCCTAAGGAGGAGTGGAGGAGTTGACTGTGCTCCTTGTTAAGAGTGGTGCTACTGGAAGCCATCTGGTCTTCTGATATTAAAGTAACAGTCCAGAGCTATTGCCTTCTTCCTCCCCACTCCTTCAGTCCCAGGATCAATTGCATTTGTAAAGTATTTTGGCAGACATCAGCACCTTGCAATTCAGTATCTGCTACCACTGTGATATTTGTAGGCTTCGGGTGCAATTTGTCTCTTCTTGTTTTTTCTTGTCCTGTTCTGATGAACCCCCACATGCTCTACAAATCCAAAGGGAGTTTTCCCTGATCACAGTAAATAAGCTTCTAAAGGGCTCAATACACTGGGAGAGAAGAATAACCCATTCTGCTACTCTGGCTTTGGCAGCTTTCTGAACTCTGGCTCTGCCAGCTGGGAAAGCTGAAGCCAGAACTTGGCCCTTTGAAGATAAAAATGGTGATTACTGAAGATCAAACAAATGCCTAGTTTAACATAAATTCCATGCGTGCTTCTTTAGTCCTGTTCATTGAGAGGACATTTGGGAATTTCTCTGGCTGGATTTCTATAGTGAAGATGTTAGATTTCTTTTCTTAAACCCTGGCCCAAATACAGCCCCACAGCCCTGAAGTACAAAACTGTGTAGCGGGCATGTGTATCTAAAGGCTACAAATATTCCACAGTAATCCTATCTGCAACTCAGTGTGAGAAAGATATGGCAAACTTCCAACTGCTCGCAAAGAGGAGAGAGAAGAAAATTAATAGGGAAACCACGGGCTTCTCTCCTTCTTAAACACAGTGGAAGGAAGCAGTGTCTGCAGGTACCTGGGCACAGCCAATGTTCCTTCATCTGACCCTTCTGAACTTATGGATAAAAACCCATGGAGGAGTTCTCACATCACAGTTTTCCCTCCAACAAACCACATATGTTGTCTCTCTATAAAGTATTTTCCATGAAGAATGCTGGTGATACCATGAGTGATCAAAATACAGACCCTGTTTTCTTGTTTGAAAAAATAATAACAATAAAAATTACCTTCTACTACAGTGTTTTGCTGATCCACCAACAGCACAGAGCCATTGTGCAGGTAGGAAAGCACTGGGGCAAATGTAGAGGCATCAGCTGGGAACTCGGCGTCCCGCACAGTGATTCTGACCCTCGCAAAGACGCTTCCAGCTTGCAGTGATTCAGTCTGCACTTTCAGCTTCCCAGATTTGTATAAAGCAGAAATGTTGGGTGGAAATGAATTTTCAAGCTGAAAGAAGGGAGAGAAACATCAACAATTAGGAACCCAACAGGAACATCTCCTTTTAAAACTGAACTATGGTGGTACCATTTTAAAAATGTGTGTATGCACAACATAGAAAATGTAAAAAAAAAAGTTTCAAGGTGTTTCAGAAATCTTACTTTTCAGAGCTTACTGAGGCACAGAGGAGTGTGAATCTCCTTGGTGCACCTAGGTACCCTTGAAAATGGTACCCATCTGATCACTGGTCTTACAAACGAAATTCCATTTCGACTCAAGGGGAGTAAAATTCCTTCTGCCCCTGTTTTCCTGCATCAGAGCTGAATTGGCATGGTAAGTCTGCATGCATCAGACCCTTGACGTTAGCTCTGTATGTCACACAAGCTTTTCATCCCAAGCTTTCTATATGCTTACCTCTGCACTCCCAGACACTGGAACTTGGTCATCTCCACTGTCACTGGAGCCGGCTCTGGCTTGATTTTGACTACTACCAACTAGCAGTCCCCCGACAGTCCCCAGGCAGAGTTGGGACACCATGCGCTGGCCAGGGGCCAGCCCCAACAGGCAATCTGTATGTGACCATCGTGCTTTGGAAGACGCAACTGCATGGATGCAGGCTGGTTTGTGGCAGTTGGTGTTCATGCCAGAGAATGGTTCAGGAAATGTTTCATTTACCGGTATGGGCATAGCTTTAGCTGCCAGGGAGTATTTGAAACTAACCAGTCCAAGTCCAGCCTGCAGCCAAGACCAATGATAAAGAAATCTCAGGATGAGAGACAAGAAAAATGGGGGTGGATAACGTCACGAAAATGTGTTTAAGACAGCCCCAGCTTCAAGGGAATATCACAATTACATCATGGTTGATTACCAAACCAGTAAGTAAACACATCAGTTGAACAAATGGTGTTACTTTCAACATTAAAACTGTCATACTGCTGGCAATATTTGAGCTGTGCAGGAGTTGGAAGTTTTATCTTACATCTCTAGAAGGCATCTCCTTGCCTTTTGTTCCTACATACACCTCAAAGCACACCTTTGAGCATGCAATGCAGAGCCACAGATCAACACAGCTTTGTTCCCATTCAGACAAAGTTTGCTCCAAAAATTCCTACAAACAAGCTGTTTAACTGGTCTAAGCTCACATCAGGGTGGAGAGGCGCGAAAGAGAGAGAAGTGAGAGGGGTATGTTGCGCTCCCAAATACCCAAGGAGGCAGAAGCACGCAGATGGGCAACGCTTCTTTTCCCTCCTAACCCCATGATGCCAATTAGGTCTGCAATAGTCTCAGAGAAGGTTCACTCACAAAAATCTTCCTGCACAACAACAGTGAACAATTTGAAGCTATGGGAAATAAAACCATGTCAGGAACTTCAGCTTGCAATTTCTCATGAGCAAATCGCTCTTCCGTGCTGTCTTTGAAAGTATAATTCCATTACTGGTTTTTCGCATCAAATTTATATTCACATATGTTTATGAATCACCCTTTGTTTTGGGAAAGTGTCGGTTTGGATGGAGATCCCAAGTGCTCTCTACGGGCCCTGCTGTCTACAGCAAAACTGCAAGAGATTGCTGTGTCTGAAATGTCCCCCCTGCCTGGGAAGCTGAGAGCTGGTAATAGGCTTCATAACTCAAGTTTCGTTTACGGTTGTTTACACCTGAACATGGACAGTGGCTATATGTGTGCATGCAATGAATGGGGCTGCAGAAGAAAGCCTGACACGGTCACTCTTCCTTAAAGAAGAATGAGCTTTGACAGCAGTCAGACATTTATTGAGGAGACAGCACTGAAATGAATGTCAGCAGCGTCATTTCAACAATCCATTAAAAAGCCTCAAGTCAATTTAGTGTGTGTTTATTGCCTAACTAAAGATCCAGGGAAAGGAGTCCCTGTTGCATGCCTGCATTTTTAGTTCCTTTACTCTTCGGTAAGGGAAAACTCTCATTGGCTCAATTGCTAATAAAGCCAAGGGCTTGATCTGTCTAGTCAGTTGAATTTTGTTTTAGTTATAAAGAAAGGTCACAGGAAATAGTGTGATTTTCAAGGGATATTTCAGCCAGGCATAAAATCCTCTATTACATTAAATAAATTCCAAACTGGAAAAAAATGTATTACCTACAGATATTCTAGCATTACCTCTGTAAGCAATAGTCTTGAAAATTCCTTATATGCTGAGCTGCTGGCATTATGGAAATCATCAGTGAAGTTGTAGTTGAGAATCCTCATAGTAACACCAAATAACTTGGCCTCTATAGGACACAATATTTAAATATTATTTTTATATTAAAAATACAATATTAAAACACACACTGACAAAGCAGAAGAAGAAAGGATTCAGTCAAAATTGATGAACCCAAACCAAAATCTGAGATGATGGAAGGAGAAGGGGGGGAAAGGTCGAGAGAGTTTGGTATTAAACCAAGAAAATAAAGCAAATATTCCACTACAAGCTTGCTATACATAGAGGAGATACACTTACATCAGGTCCATAAAGATATTTAGGTGCCTAACTGCAACTGCACGAGAACTGGGTATACACATATCCCTGTGGACCTGACCCTATGTAACTCCTGCATTTCTGTTACACCCAGGGTTGAATTGCCTGTGAACTCAACTTTGGCCCACCACTTAGAATTACTGGTTTTTTCCTCATCTTGGTAGCATGGATAGTAAATATATTCTTAAACTGAAAACAATAACAAAAAACAGTGCATGCCACTTCTCTGCCTGGTAAACCCTGACAGATAACACACAGAGAACATAAGCCAAATCCAAGAGCCAAGGAATTTATAACCACTTTAACCTGTATAAACAATCTGAAGCTGTTACTCTTTGGACTGATCTTTGGAAAACTTTTCTTTTTCTCAAGGGCTTCAACTTCATACTCTGAAGTTCAGCCCTCTGTTTCCATAACCACTAGACCTCCTACTTACCCTCTACAAAGGGAGTAATTTTCTTCTGCCCTAACCTAGAGTCATCCCTCATCTGATCAAAGCGAAGGCTCTTATGGATAAACATAAACAGCAGCATTCTCACTGTGGCCAGTATTAGATGGTTCACTGCCTGCTTTGCTGAGAAAATGGGGAGATATTTATTTATTTATTTGCATGAGCGTTTAGGAAATAATTTAAGGGTAAAGGAAAAGCAAAATTATGTTTGATTAACACACTAGGGACTCGGGGAGCTAGCATCACTAGCTAATTGAACAACATTATGCAGGTACTCTGCTGGCTTCCTTACACAGCCTTTGTTATTCCCTTTAATCTTGGTCACTCTCAAATATTAGCTGAATCTGGCCTTCCTCTGTGCACTCTTGTTAGCTCAGCTGAACCCTTGACAAATGAGCTGACTGGATTTCTCACTGGCCATGGCCATCAACCAGGAAAAATGGGACCTGATGGGAGATGGGTGGCAGCAGAATGCAGTGGTAGGCACAAAAAAATAAAAAAGTATTAAAGTTTATCCTGGTATCTGTAATAGCGAGTCAGGTCCAGCACTACTTTATGAACTAAAGCCGGAGTTCTGCTGCCTGATAGTCCAGGTTGCGTAAATGCTGGGGTAGAGAAGAGAAGAAGTGCTAAAGGGGTTGGGAAATGGAGTTTGGCAAGGACAGAATGGATCATCGTTGAACTGCAAGGGGATGGGGGAGTGCAGGGAGAGAGAGAGAATGTATATATATTTTAAAGTGACTATTTACCTGTTTTAACATTTTGATGAGAGGTGCTGGTTTTTCCACAGGTTTCATAGCTGATCTCTACTGAATACATCACACCTGCTTCCAGTTGAGACACATTCATTTTCATTTCCTCTGTCTTCAGGTTTTGTACAATCTCTTTACCCTTGAACACTTGGACTTGGAAAGTATGGTTCAGAGTAGAAGTGACATGCCAGGACATTTCAAAACTGTTGCTGGTAACACTGAAGATTCGGTGGTTTGTAAGTGCAGAGGGATCTATTGCAGTCCCAGGAAGAATGGTCACAGAAAAAGGAACATTTCACCTTTAAAGTATTGTGCTATCCTAAATCCATTATAGATAAGCACTTTGACAATCAACAGGGGAAGCTCCTCTTTACATTATGTCAGGACAGCATCTGCCCCTTTGACACTACCAGGTCCCTTCACACATTAACTATCCCATGAAAGTAATTAATTTGGTGTTTATGCTTTTTATTTCTTTTTACTGTACGTATTTGTGTTGAATCTCTAGTAACACTAATAATCAGCCAGTGAGCTACAGGTTCACGCAACAGGAACAAGTTTGCAGTAGTGGATGTGCGTACTCTGCATACACTGACAGCAGCTTCGCCTCTTGTCATTTCAATCATCAAAATGCACCTCTTCAGGAAAAGGCTGCCTTGATTTATGCCTGGAAAAAACCCACAGCCCCCAGTTTACAGAGGCTGGAGGATAAATGGTGGGAAGTGTTTCACCTATTTATGCCACTCTAATCCAGTGCAATCATTGTCATGCCAATGGGAAAAGGCAGGATTCTTCAGAGATGATTCCTCTCCTTAAAGGAGGAGGAGGTGTCTAAATGGGATTAATAGGATTAATTGCCCTCCAGCAAAGCCAGTCTGCCTCCACCAACTAGAGAGAGAGAGCCCAGACTAGACACCTCTCCTGTAGACAGCTGGGGTCAGGTGGGATGAACATCAACCCCCACGCTAACCTAGAGACCATGGTATGCTGCTGCCACAACTTCAATTCTTTCATGCTAAGGGTTAACCTGAGGAAAAGCTTGCTTTCTTAAATTGTTTCAATAGAAAACAATTGTTTCCAGGACTCTGAGCTAGGTGGCTGTCAAACACCCCCAAAGCCACACCACCCCTGCACTACAGGGCCTTCAGTTTAATTCCCCCGGCTGCAGCTCGGATCAGAAGTTGCAGATGAAGGATCAAGAAAATGCAGCCTGTCTCTCTGAACTAGGCAAAGAACTACTCCAAAGATATTTCCTCCCACAAGAGGAACAGAATGTTGTTAGATGGATTGTGATAAATCTTGCCTGAAAGGGCTGAAGTCACCCATACAGAGACAAACCTACCGGGGGCTGCTCCCACTGTGGTCCCTCAGACAGCTATAATGCGTAGCAGGGACAGTATTCACAAAGACTGCGTCCAGTGTAGGGTAGCTGTGGCCAGCCTCCTTGACTCATGTTCCCCCCCCAGCACCTTCACGGACTCGAAAGCAAGAGACCCGCATCCCAGTGGTGTGACCAGGAGGAGCTCCTGTGGTCAGTAACAGAACCTCCCCTACCTTGTTCCAGGACAAGTCTGGGGCATGCAGCTGGGTCCAGAGCAAGTGAGTGGTACTGGCCCCACACCAGCCCTCTCCGGCATGCTGCCCATGCTGGAGGATTATCCAGCACAAGCCCCGTGATGGGATTTGCACTTGAATGGCTCACCAGGCACAAGTGGCTCAAGAAGCCCAGTGCAGCCACCTGTACTGCCAGAAGGCCAGCTCCCTTCAGTAGCCATGGGGATAACAGTGGGGCTTCTGCAGTGGTCACTCAGCACCACAGCTCCTGATCTGAAAGTCCTGCTAGGGAAGTGTCTGTCTTTCCATTTTCATAGGTGGAGATTCACTACCAGCCTTTGTGAAAACCCTCTTGTAACTCAACTAGCCCCAGGAAAAAAGGATCAAAGAGTGGCTGAATTAAAAGCAAGACAAGATTCATTCAAATCCAAGGTTACTCACAGCATCCAGCATCTGCAGATTTGTTAGTTATGGACAAGAGGCTTGAATTACTTTTAGACAGGGAGCTATTGCTAGTGTTAATGGGTTCTAATGCTGAACTTGGAGTAGATGCTGCCATGCCTAGAAGAGAAATAATATTATTGAAGAGTTAAAGTATTCCTAACAAAGAAAACCCAAAATAATACCGTTCATGCTTTCTGCAGCTGAAAAGCGGTAATAGAAGTAATATAAATAGAAATTAAAATAAATGTATTATCATATCATAAAAGCATAAAGTAATACATTATCTTAATTTTTGAGATTAAAGGATTGTGAAATTGTTTTCTAACTAAAGCATTAAATGTGCAAGCACTTATTTATCTCATTAACTTAAAGCTTATTAGCAGGCCCATTGATGGCTGTGGGCTGTAAGTACATGCCTCTATGTTCTGCTGAACTGGTACCACCAAGTATTACTTCCCCTGGTGCCAAACTCCAGCTGCCTCCAGCAGAAGACTCAGAGACAGTGTAGCAGCTCAGGGTGGGATTATACAACCACCGAGTCCTAGCTGCAGTCACGCAATCAGAACGGGAAGGAGGCACTGTGTACAAATAGTGTCATTAATTGTATTTTCCCAGAAGGCTGGGGAGCTGTACTGACAAAGATTTTGCTCTGAGAAGCGGTCAGGGTCTGACACTAGAGGTTTTGGCAGGTGACTGAGGACAGCTGAGGGTGAGACAGGAGAAACAGCAAGGAAATGTGATACAAATAAACTGCATTTTGATCAGAAATAGCTAACAGCTGGCTTACGTGGTGTCTTCTCCCAACAGCAGGAGAAGGGGCACTGCATGCTCCAGAAATCTTTGTCTTGCAGGTGATGTCTGCAATGGACCACAAAGGCCTGCAGAAACTTTCTCAGTATTTCCCAAGGTGAGACCTGCATTTCTTACCTTCCATTCTTCGACTCAGCTGGTGAGGGATGACATCTGCCTGTTCACGCTGAGGGTTACAGCGGTAATAACCCTCCAGATTCACACAGGTGTTTTTCTCAGGACAAGCATTGAATTCAGCATAGGAACATTCATTGACATCTAAGAAGAGAAACACACCTTGTACAGGTATTGATAAAAGCATCAAGCTTGATTTGCAACGTGTATGTAGACCAGGCTCTGGATACGATAAATGCAGTGTAAATCTGCAGTAACTCTGCTGAAGTAACTCTGGATGTATCTGGGTGCAATGAAATCAGAGCACTGCCCTTCCCCGAAACAGTTATAACCCGATCGCTTTTTACTCCAACTCTTTGGAATAAGAGGACAGTTGGTGGCAGCTCCTGCTTACGGTTGCAGGATGTCATCCAAAGCTAAGAGATGTCAGCAGCAGGAGCAAGATTTACCCAGTGATTTCACTGAAAGTTGGACTGAGTTTTCAAATGTAAACACAGAATAAGAAGTAAATGACAGTGGTGTTTATGGATGCATTTCGTGAGTGAAAATGTTCAGATAACTACACAGTACTAAGTCGATTAAAATAATTTAAACCAAATATATTTAAATATTTCACTAATATTTTAAAATAAAGTAGTAATACAATATAGTAATTATTAGGCTAATAGGCTACAAATATGACTTGTTTCATGCAAGTAACACATTTCTATACAAACAGTATATCTGCTTCCCAACAAAACACTCTTTTTATGAGCCTGTTTAATACAACCAATGATTGTGCTACAAATACGGACACCTTTGCTTTTTCATCTGAAGATGGGCTATGATATTAGGAGAAAGAAAATTTAGTTGAGGAATTGGGAGTATCCCCCTCCAAACTATTCACTGCAAAATAATTATTTACTACAACCCTCTCCATCTATAATGGAAACGTTAGGGCCATATTTGGAAAGTTTACAAGGTCTGCTACGGTATTTTTGAAAGCAAATTAGTTCTATAGTCATATAGATGAAATCCCAAGTGAAGAGGGATGAACCCCCTAAAAAAGCTTCCCCCCGTGACAGGATTATAACAAGTAACCTTGCACTTCTGTGTCAATCACTTCATATGTGCGCTTCACAATGTCCTTCAGAGAAGAAGAAACCTCTGCTAGCGGAGCTGGCTGGTACAGTCCGATGAGAACCTGGGAGGCCACTGTCCCAGCATATACTTCTGCACGGTTGCTCTGGATATGGTGCACAGAGGCATTCAAGGGCTGTAATGCACCAGTAATCTGGAAATGGGGAAAAACAATTCAGTATCTCGTTCCTTTCTCAGCACAGCTGTATACCAATGAGGCATATTTTATGCAAAGATTATCATCCTAATCTGAGTGTAGAAAGAACCAATTCAGAAAGCATAGCAAAGTGGCATCATTTAGGTCTGTATTTATGCAAGGTGAGCTCTTCTTACTATCACATTTCACCACAGAGTTATGGTATAATGCTGCCAAGCTAAGGCAGGTGTGGAGCTGCAAGTCGGGTTTCAAAATGCTTAGGCAGGGGTATGCAACCCAGGAAGATATGGGAAAAGTCACTTTGGTTTGTAGTGTTTAATCATTACATAAACAAACCAAACAAACATTACAAAATCACAATAGAAAGAATATACATTAGACATGCTATTACAGTTCTTCTGTAATAAAGCTGTCCAACATTTCTCACTTTAAGCAGCTAAAAAGACTGCTGGCAAAGGAAATAGAAAGAAAAAGAAGAAAAGCAATAGACTGAGGAAGAAGGGACTAAGAGTCACAGAAAGACCCCAGGACTGATCAAGTCATCACAACTGTGAGTCAGGAATGAGGGAAGGGACAGGGTGGTGGGCTGAGCATTACAAGTCAGTGGAGCAGACAGGGCCTGGAAGACATTCCTCTAAACAGCAGCTTATTGCAAAGCTTCCGTTTATATTTCCTATTTCTGGTGTGTCTGACTTTTCCAGAACTTGATTCAGGCCAAGATATAAAAGTCTTGGTACATCATTACCCTCTACTCCTTTATACAACATCAGGACCAGGGTTTCTCGCTTTTTTAGGGTATGAGGAGTTCAGGTAGGAGGAAGAACTACACACATGCAACATCCCCATGCTACTGCTACTATTTCAGTTCCCCTGCATGTCAGTCCTAGCTGATGATGGGAGAAGGATTTTCTGTGCTACTTGCCCACCCCCAGCTTGAAACTGGGGAGAAGTTAGAAATAAAAATGGAGGTATATAGGGACCTGCCCTCTTAGGTATCTTTCAAAGACCACATCCAAGCGTGGTTTTCTCCATGGCATGGTGATATGTACTAGGGAAATGCTTTGGTTTTATGGCCTGGAAGGTCTCTGTCCTAGTTCATCAATCCATTTCTAAAGACCACTGAGAGGACAGAGCAAGCCCTTCTGTGCAAGCATGGCTTTAGTTTGCAGCCTAATTCTTCCTGCAGACACTCCTGTGCCTCATGCCTCTGCTAGGGCTGTTTTTCTTGGTTGCCTTGGACTCTTCCCACCTGCTGTGTTATGGATAGAGAGATGCGCTGCGCTGCTGTTGCACAGCCTTGAATGTGTTGTTTACAGGCTGCCCAGAGAGGTTGTGAAATCTCCTTCTCTGGAGACATTCAGAACCTACCTGGACACAACCCTGTGCAACCTGCTCTAGGAGAACTGCTTTAGCAGGGGGTGGACTAAATGATCTCCAGAGGTACCTTCCAACCCCGACCATTCTGTGATTCTGTGATTCTACTGCTTTGGCCACTGCTAATCTATACACAAGTCAGAGCCTTGGTCCTACAGCAAAAGCAACACCCTGCTGTCTCCCCCAGCCCTGCTCCTCTGGCAAGAATGACCACAAAATGCCCTTGATCCAAGACACAGTCGCCTGCTGTAATCCTGGGTTTTCACAGCAAAACTTCTGGTGTTGCCGAGTCCACCAGCCACATAGGTCCCAGTGCCGTAGATCAGGTTTGTCTCTTGAAAGGTTTAATTCAAAACTCCTTATCATAAAGCATCACACTTTGCAGGTCTTGAAATCTGGACCCAGTCATAGGCCAAAAGCTGAACTGAGACAGAGCTGGAGCAAGCATCATTTAAGCAGGAAAAAGCCCTATACTTCTTGTCTTTAAAAACATATATACTATATGTCTTTAAATTGCCCTTGGAAAAGACCTTAAAAATTTACTAAAGAAGCTGATAAATCAATATTAATTGAGCTGCTTGAAGATCATCTGACATTCAGTAATTAGGAATAAATTAGTGCCATAAAGCATGATCTGACAGAACAAAGAGGGAGCGACTGGCTGGCAAGGTTATGCCCAGCACAGAGGGCTATGAAACAAGTGGTGGTTACTGAGTAACAGGAACATGGATGCAACAAGCAACACACAGGAACGTTTGCGTTTGTACATACCATGGAGTGTAAAAGGCGTGAGTGATTCAGAAGGTGGGAATCCACTCTAATTAATTCATTAAAATCCATTTTCACAAGCACTGTCACATTGTACCAGAATGTCCTTCCTGAAGCGTACAAAATAAAACAGCCAAGTCATCCGAGGTCTGATGCTATAGAAAGTGACAGAGCTATAGGAACACTCTGAAGCTTTAACTTGGCAAGTATGAAGGGCCCACGTACAGCCATCAGTTACAGCCTCATTCGCCATATGCCGCAGGCAGCAGCACCAGTGAAGGAGAAGCAGCCAAGGAAAGTACCTGCAGTATTCACGCACCGTTTAGTTCTCATGGGTGCAAGTGCTGAAGCCGAGTATCCTGGAATTGATCCAGAGCAGATTCCCATATTTGTTTTCTAAAGAGCTATGGTAACAGTTTTCCTGCCCATTCCCACCCTCAGAAGGAAAAACTAAGCATATTTCTATTAGAAGCAGTCTTAAATTTATCAGTAACATACCCTCTGGCATTGGATCCACACAGCCTGCTCCTTTGGATGAGTTGCAGCATTTTTTAAGCCCTGGACATTCAGTATCAAACGTGCAAGGATAATCACATGTTTCCATATTCTCCATTGGACAAATACCAGGTCTTGAGGCAAATACACTGGATCTATTGAGTGCTAAGTAACAAAAACATTTCTGAGAACAAAAATACAGAAAATAGTTTCCAAAAAATTGTGCTATTTAATTTTAGCAAACACCTCCTCCTCATTTTAGAAGCACATCTGTTCTAAGGTTTTCGTGTGGAGAAAATAGGAGCCTAAAATACCATTATTTCATTTTAAGAGTGTAAATATTCTCAGAATTTTCTCTTGTTCATGACATTCTTGTTACAGAAATTTTGAATTTATAATTTTCCATTAATAATTATGGGTGGATGGATAGATAGATAAGTTTCTAAATGTGGAGGTACTGAAGCACTGCAAAACAGAAAATGTGCCTGATGCCAGCTATGACTAATCCAAAGAATATATAATGATCAAAAGAAACAGGTAATGTCTGGGCTAGAAATCGGGAGGTTTTATTTAACCTTTGGTTGTGACAAAGTTAACCTTTAGTTATAGTGATTGAAGATGTCACATGAGAGTGGAGGCACAATGCTGTTCTCAGGTACAGTTAAGGGGGTTGCACAGAGGGACAGCAGAGCAGACCCGAGCCCGCGGTCTGCAGCCTGGCAGCACTTGCTCCGCATCAGCCAGCCGCCCTGGGAGGCCAGCAGCCCACGCCAGGCAGCCCTGAGGGCGCAGCTAAGGCAGAAGGTTACTGCTTCCCAAGCCAGGGGCAGACAGTGGTCCTGGCTCAATGCCCCCACGTACCCTTCTCCGGAGGAAAACAGAAAATACTTCTAAGCTCTACGAACATTACTTTCATCCATGCTCTCAAACGTAACTCTAAGTAAGGCTCAGCTCTGGTCTTCCCAATCAACCTAAAAGATTTCTCTTTTCCATTCATTTTGCACCTACAAACTCTTGATCCATTACTGATCAATTAAGGCCAGCCAGGAGAAAAATAAAAATGATTGTTGCAACAGAAACAGGTTGTTGTGCAGGAAAACCACACTCAGCATGATAAAATCCATAGCAAATGAAAGGTCCATAGCAAACTATAAATCTATCATGAACCATCATTTCTGTGGGTTTACAATTTCCATTATCCCAAGACTCTGAATAATAGTAAATCTGAGGTTTCCAAGAAGCAGAAGGGAATATTGAATCGAGGACTTTTGGCCTCAGCAAAGTAACCTTCTTAAACAGGCAAATGGTCTTGATTAATTAAGATTTAGCCTAAATCTATGTAACTTGCTGCCACATGCACATTCCAGGTCTCCCTCTCTGCCAGTCCGTGGAAGAGTAGAGGCTATTGCAAGCAGAGAGCCTCAGCTTTTCAGCCCACTCCTTAACAAATCTCATTTTTAGTACTCCAGATCCCAAGCTCAATCTACAATCCAGGGACTGGGCTCAAAATATGGCATACAAAACTCAACATGTATAATTCTCAGCCACTTCTGCAACTGGACATACAGTCATATTTGCAAAAAGAAATAGACTGTTAAGACCAGTGGTTTTAAGACTATGGTCTGTGTCTTTTTGGGGGCCCACAGTGTGCTTGTCAAGGGTCTCTGAAAGGTAATTAAGAAAAGTAAGCATAATTTAATGACAGGAGTCCACACCTCCACTGAAAAATCTGCCAAATCCCACAAGCTGGAGAACAGGGAAGGCACTGAATTGAGATCTCTCAGCAGCACACAGGTTACTTGCACGTGTATTTTAAAAGATTTGCATGCAGAATACATGGGACAGCACTTTCCCACACTGATTTTTATAGTATTTGATACAACGTGTGTGTATACTTTGTGTGCACACAGTCACTGAGCACATGCTTTAACAGTGCTGTGAGCATCTTTCAGGTTGGTGTTAGACCCACAGGAGCTCTGGGCAGCAAATTAGGAAACTACCCCCCACTCCCAGCCCCAAAGGATGGCTGGCTGCCTTACAGGGAGCCGGATTTTTTCTGCTGCCTAATGCAGCCTACCTAGTGTGGGCCCCTTCATGCCTGCGAACCAAGGACCCTTGCCCTCCTTAGTCTTCCCCAGGACCAATACTGCCTCCAAAGTTCATTTAGAGTTGTAGACCAAGGTTTACAGTAGGAAGACAAGCAAAGAAAAAAAAATCCAGCCTTGTGCAATCTTACTCAAGTTACTTCTGGGTCCAGAAAGTCCCAGTAGTCCTGTTCTGCTTCCCAGCAGGAACCTCTGCTACTGTCTCTGGGGCTGGCACTACGGGTCATTCCCCCAAATGGGTCCTACTGCTAGAAAACCTCTTCCTGATTTCTAGTCTAAAGCCACAGTAAGGTGTGAAACAGCCTCAGTTGCCCTTAGATGAGTCTCCCACACATTCCCAGTCTCACACGATTGCTCCATCCTGACCTCCTGTGCAGGGAGGCTAAGCAGCCTCTCACACTGGGAGCCTGCACAAACATGAGCGCCAAGGGATTTCCCTGCGTTAGTAGGTCACCAGTGATCCTTACTATTCAAACCAGGTGGATCTTGGTAAGCTGGACCCAAGCATGCAAATGCCCCCAGCTCTGAGATTCAGGTACAGTTCAAGCAGGTTTGAGGTTCAAAGCAGCCTTTTTTTCACCTAGGTCTTTCTTTTTTTGGCATGTTTAACTGCAGTGTAAAAGGTTTAATGAGTCACATGCAATCTCAGAAAGCACTACTGAATCAATGGCCATGCTAGCCATTTGCCAAAAATCAAAAGGTCATAATTTTCGGATCAGCAGAAACAGAGATGGATTCACATCACATTTCTGCCTAATTGTACCAGATGCACTTTGAAAATTCGATTTACACTCTCCACTTCAATCACCTTGGGGACAGTCACCTACCGAGCAACACTGCCAGCACTGGGGAGCAAGCCAGCTAACTCCTCTGTCAGCTGGATAAAGTATAGGCTTTTCTCCTTTGTTATTTGCATAAACATACAGCAGAAGAAATGCAGCACCCAGCGCTTAGCAACAAAAGGTCAGTTACCAGCATGCCCATGAGAGCCACTGTGTCTGCTGTGACCACAGGATGGGGGGATCCCCCAGGACATAGATGCTGAGGGACACCACAAGCTCAGCCATAACCCCCTTCCTCTCCCTCCTTCCACCTGGAGGGGACAGGTTTCATCCAGAGGGTGTGACAGACACAGGGACCAAAATCCTGCATTCATCCCAGGCATCAGGAGGTGGAGACAAATCTATGAGATTATAGAAAGAGCTCCTGGCAAAACCTATTACAAAGGCAGAACAGCAGTTTTCATCATATTACCCTGTTTTCAGGGTCTTTGAGCACTGCTAGACTCTGCTTGCTCAGATGGGTATTGTCCATCCTGACTGCCTGGCCGGGAGTTAATCAGGATGGAGAGCAGCGTCAGGATGTGCTGTTTCCGCATCTGACAAATATTTAACACCCCTCCCTACGAAAAGCCATATCATTCACTAGAACATATTCAGGAGCCATGGACTGAAATTCGGCAAGGAAGGAGCTGTTGGATGATGGAGGAACATGGCCTTCAAAGCACAAAATCAGTCTGTGCATGCTCAGGAGAAACTTAATGAAATATAGGCACTGCCACTTCCAAGGGGTTCATCCTGCCGGCAGCACCGTGACGTGGCCACGCTCTGCCCTGTCGGTGCTCACACCGGCAGTCAGTGGAGGGCCATCAGGGACCCATGGTGAACCCACAGCTCGGACGTGGCCGTAGATACCCCTGCTCCCCCTGGGGCTAATGTGGTCAAGAAAGGCACGAGGTGTGTAACTGAATGGAGCAGATAACTTGCAAGGAAAGACTACTAAAAAGGTTGGGATTTTTTGCTGTGGAGAGAAGTAGGCTGATCAAGGTTTACAAAATCCCAGAGGCAGAGGGTAAGGTGAAAGTGGAGCTGATATCCACCAGAGCCACAGTAATGAAATGGGTAGAAGCACACACTTTACCCAAATGGGTGTGAACTTCTGGAATTTGTCAGTGTGGGGGTGTGAAGGCAGACAGCTTCGGTGGGCTCACACAGGGGCAACTCCCAGACAGGAGTCCATAAGCAGGCACCATGAGGAATGGGCAGGGACATACCCTCCGACACCTGTAATCCCATTTCTGCAGCTGCTGAGGGCACACAAAAGACCCAAACTACAGGGCAGCCAGAGACATCTGCTTGTGGGTGAGGTCCCGTAGGGCATCTTGGCACCTTCCCACCCAGGCTGACACTGCAATGCTGCCCACATGCCCCATGCGGTGACGCTGCTGTCCCATGGCTTTCTGGTGACAGACCATGCAAGGAGGGGCAGCTGTGCCACTGCTCCCCACTGCTCTGGTTGGGCTCAGCAAACAAACATCTGCATGCAGGCTCTGAAAGGTCCCAGCCCTGCGGAGGAGCTACCTGGGCACCTAAAATAAATATGGGGTGGGGGGTGGGGGGGTGGTGTTATTTTACAGTTGTTTTCTGAAAACCTTAGGGAGTTATGCACACAAAGCATACTCTGATTAGAGTGTGGCCTTAACATTGCAAATCAAGCACTCTCAAGTTAAGAAACTCCAGGATTAAAGTTTTGGGGTCTTCTTGTTTCAAGGTATTTTTTGTATATGTCTGCTTAAAAGAAACAGCCTTCATTACATGCTGATGCACTCTTTTGCTCCCTAGCTGGGGATCAAGCAGGGTTAGATGGCAGATAAGGAATCTCTCTGGTTTCATCTTACGCAATAAGGTAGAAGGCAGGCAGCTAACCGGTCACAGGGAGAAGTAACCCAAGTAACCCTACCAGTGCTTCAAGCAGCTGGAAACAAGCCTGGAGAATTGGACCCTGTCTTTACCTTAAAAAAAATACCCTGCAAGATGCTGGGGAAGTTTTGCACAACAAACTTAAAACAACCTTTCAGAGCCGTGGGTTTCACAGGTCCAGGAACATGACCAGCAGCCCTGGGACCTGCTTAGCAACTGGGGGGCTGCTCACAGTCACCATCAAGGACATGGGGCTCTACACTCCAACCACACAAACTGTTAGAGGCAGCACTAAGCACTCTGAAAATCAAAATCAAAATAAATTTAAGAAACAATTAAAACCACGCCCTAGGTGTCTTAGAGTGGGCACACAAAATGGTTTGATCTCATTTTCTCTGCAGTTCGGCTGCCCAGCTCTGAAGAACAGAGAACCTCCTTCCCTTCCCACAGGCTTCAGGAAGACAAATCGCTGTCTGTGAATTGCCCCAGGATTCACCTCAAGAGGTGATAAATAATTCTGTATTCAGAGAGAGGCGCGGCAGGGCACTGCACCACACAGGGAACGCAGAGGCCAGGGTGGCACACTGCTGAGGAGCTCCTTAGAGGGGTTCCATCATCCCTGAGCGCCTCAGGGAAATGTGGTCCTCGGGCAAGGCAGCACTGCATCAGGTAATCAGAAGAGTTTACTACTCGGCATGCATAGGCACAAAGAGAGGAAACAAAGGTTGTTTTATTTAATTCAAACTTTAGAATTAATTCTAGCACGTCCTAACTTTTAGATACTTAATTTTTTTTATTTTATTTTAAAATGTTAAAGTTGTTTGTGTGTGCATGTGTAATACTATCCTCAAGTGATTGACTGGCAACTAGTGAGAACTCCCAGAACAATCTGACTAATGATCTAAACATTTTTTCCCAACAGTAAAAAAATAAGAAAAGCAGGACCTGCCATATCCCTGGCAGGGGTAAATGTTTCCTTCTAGAAAGAAAGGGTGTGGCCAGGAGCAGGTTGCTGTGAAAGGTCATGGAGACCTTTCCACTCCTAGCAGGATGGAGAGCATGCCAGCATGGATAACGTCAAAGAAGAAAATAACAGTAGTTCAACAGTGTGCTGTGCAGTAATTTCAGCATTTCCAGTTTCTCTTCTCATCATTTATTTAAGACTGTGTCTAGACAGTGCATTACCATTCACCGAGTTTATGACTAATGCCCTGAAAAGCAAAGATACCGGAATAATGTAAACACAGAAATCACCTAGAAGCCATACAAATCCTTTTATGGTTTAAAATATTCCCAATTTAACTTTGACAGGAAAAAAGAGTCAAGGTGACCACAGTATTTCATGGGCAAACTTGCCAGGAGTGCCTATCAACAATGTGGCAAGGGCAGAGTAGAAATTCTGTAGCTAAGCTTTACAAGAGATTTACAGATTTGTTAATGTTAGATGAAATAAGCTCATCAAGAGCTCTCAAGCCTAAAATATCCCTAGAGATGCTTTTAAAAGGCATAGAATTATACTGAGAAAAAATATTTAAAGTCTTACCAGGCTGCCTTTCTTTTCCACCCAAGAAGATGGTCTTGATTTTCAGAGGTTCTGAAACACCTTGAAAATCATGATCACTCATAGTTTCTTGTGCAAATAGAGACAACTAGAACTAGCCAGTGACTCTTCAATGTTTAGCTCACACAGCTATTTCCTTGTACTACAGAATTAAAAAAGCAATTTTCTCCAATTGCTTCTCAGTCTTGTAATTTGATAAGTATGTGCACACATGTATGCATATGCATATTTATCAAAAATACCTTACTGAAGTAACTTTTCAACTATAATTAGATCTACTGGAGATTTTCCCATGTGGAACTGATGCTTGGAAAGTACAGATGATCAACAGCAGGTCCTCTGCCCATCTGAGAAGACTGCCTGGACACACCATAACCTGCAGGTCAAGTTTTGCACTGGCTGACACTCCACAACAGCCACAGAGTCAAACAATGGCAGGATACAATAAATTAAGAATTATGTGTATCTAATTATGCTTTCATTTCTCTTCTTTAGCAAATAATTTTAAGAACAAGTGCAACACAATGACCACTTCTGTGTTTCCATCTTTCTGTTAAAAGCATTTTCCTGCTAGACACAATATTCTACTGGTAACTTTTGAGAAAAAAACCTAGCAAAAATTATCTGGAGGTTAATATTCCAATGCTCTGAAGCAACTTAGAATTAGGATGAACACACAGTTCTCAGCAGATCCCATGACAAGACTTATGGCTCATATCCTCTCATGTCATGTTATATCGTCCAAGGCAGGAGCAGGTTCGGGGACATTCCCACAATCTGAGTCACTTAAGTCTTATGACCCAAAGCAAGAGCCAGGGCTGCAGTAGAACCTTTTCTTTTCAATATTCTGTTACAGTGTTGTTCACTATGTAAATTCCCAGGAACATAATTTTATAAAAGGGAAAACGGAGAATATGCAGTATCATACTGAAAATAGGAGACAAATTTTTGTCCTGCAGAACTTTTCTGGATGCTGAAACAGTCCAGTGCTGGCCTAGCTAATCCAAGATGCCTATTCATCTTAAAAGCATGTCTTTATCCATTAAACAAAAAGAAGTTACTTTTACCCAAGGAACCCCTTCCATCTACATCTCAAATTCTGCTAACATAGGGGTTTTCTTGTTGACAAGTGGTAGCCTTGATGTGGGAGGGAAAAAATCTTCCTCTTGAGTCAAAGATGATTTACGTCTTCTGGAGCAGAGTCTTTGAAACTCAGAAGTTAGATTAGATCCACCAAAATGTTCATGAGTTTCCAGACCTCCCTGGAAGGCAGTTAGTACCAACTTGCTCTGAGGCAACAGGTTGTTTTAAATTAACATCAAAATTGAGTTTGTATCCTGGAAACTGACCCTGCTCCATATCAAAGGAGTTGTTATCCTAAGTGCATCCTGAATCACTTTTGAGGAGAAAGCTCCTACTGTAAATGCAAGTACGCTCAGAGCAGGTACAGCATCAGGCAAGGCTACTTGGCCATGGATATTGGCCTGAACCGTGATGAGTAATTAGCCTTTGCAGGGGTACTGAGCAGGTGCTGCCTTCATGCTTACCTGGAACTTTAGTGACTTTTCAATTAGGGGTGGCAAAGAGCAAGGATCATTAGTCTTTCATGTCTACTCCTTACCATGTTGGACCAAGTTCACTGTAGATTTTTGCAGACTCACAGATTTCCATGAACAGGAACCTATTGTCCAGAACCAAATTAAGCCTTTACATGCCTCAGTTTAAGTGAATCCTCTTCTACCAGAAGCATTTATTTGAACTGGTAATCTGACTAAAACTTACCTAAAGAGCAGTAGAGTCCAACTTGTTCGTATCCTTCACAGCAATCTGTAAGAGTGATGGTTTCAGGGACTTCAACGGTATGATACTGCGTCTTGTAGTACGTCCGGGGACACACCATCCACGGTATCCATCCTCCACAGGAAGTGTTTTTCTCATAGGACTTTTGGTAGGCAACCATTTTAAACACAGTTTTGGTCAGGCTATAGTTGCACAGATGGTACCCTAGCAAAGAGAGGCCTTTTTCTAGGGAAAGGGGGGAAAAAAAACAAACAGGAAAGAAAGGGATCAGCACTAACTTGTCACCCCAGAGCATAAGTTCCCTGCAGTATCTCATTAAAAATACCATTATGAGAAAGCAGTGACAGAACCAACACAGATGAATGGTTTCTAGGAAGGCTGATGTTAGGAAGAATGTCACTTTAGAAAACGGACAGAAAAAAGAATTAGTTGTGACTGTCATGGGTAACACTTCAGTCAGAAAAGAATGCAGATTGGCAGAAAATTCAAAGAGCTCTCCATACCTTCAGGTACAAAGCAGAAAAAGGGTAATTTAACTCAAGTAAGTATAAAGGAAATTAATATACATTAGTAGAAATTAACAGTAGAGCAGAATAGGCACTTCCAGGGCAGAGTCATCCAAGTAATTCAGATGTCCACTCCAGGCTCATGCTGCCAAAGTGTTCATCTATCTCTGCTGACTATAAACGGAACAAAGGGTGAGGAACTCATGGGCAGGTGTGTCACAGTAGATGTCTGGAATGAGGCACCCTTCAGACATCGCCCTAGGCTAAAACTGGGTACTCGTACATCATTGGGAAGGACTTTCAGGTATCTGACACAAAAAGTATTCCTGGAGCTCCTATGTTGCCTGTCTGTATTTGTAGCAGACTGTATTAGACCAGGCCTTTTGAGAGCTGCAGTGGTTCATCGCCTTCAATTTAAACAAAGTCAGTGATAAGTTCATTAACCATAATTTCACGCAGGTCTGGGAATGGGAGTCAGTTTCTGGAGTTCTGAAAGCAGCCATGATGAGGAGCAAACTTGTTACATGCTTTACTTAAAACTGAAATACTTGAGCAGGAGCAGGAAAAAAACCCAAACAATACAAAGAAACCCAAAACCAAACAACCGCAACAAAACCAGATGGAATTCAAGAATTAGCAGTAAGCAACCTACAATCATGTCACAGACAGCAAGCTGTCTCCTAAGGAGATGTTACAGAAGCCAGAGGGGCTGTGTCACCCTGTGTCCCATTTGGGAAGCAGATGGGACAGAATTAAAATTCTAGTATCATCCTCTAGACAAGGCAAAAGAAACTTTTATAAGGATAAATACGAATTAGCTGCAGAGATGCAAGTATGGCAAGATTGTTACTTCTGAGACCTCTGAGGGGACCAGGGCCAGTCAACAGACAGACTGAAGCTAACATAGTATACACAACAGGCACACAATTAAAATAATTACAGCTTACCTTTGTTTTGTACAACTTCTATAATATTTATATTTGTACAAATTATCTCCTGCCTGAAAATACAAAATGTAAAAACAATTCAAGAAAAAAAGAACTGTCAGGTTCTTGGGAATCATGTGCTTTTATCATGTTTAAAAGATATATGCACCATTTGAACAGGACTGGTACAAAAAGCTTTGAACAGGACAATACGTTTGTAGTGCAAGGAGAGTCCAGAAGAAAGCATGGGATACCATAAGCCATGATACATCCCTCAAACTGTCTCAACCAAATCACCCGAAATGTCTTCCTCCAGCCCTAAACCTAGCCACTCCTTAAATAAGAACAGCCCGAAAGACATCCCCTGACTTAGATGTTTGAAAGGCCATGAAGAAAAATTTGCTTGGTGCAGTTTGCAGAGGCACAGACACCTCCCTGCAGACAAGGGCACTTTGGAAGAGCAGAAGGAAGGAGAGGTGGCTGGGATTGACCACCCCCAGCATAAATAACCTGTGTTTGACCATACCCAGGGAGAGCATCGGCACCCTGAGAGTCCAGCCCTGCTCTGCCTAACCCACCTGTGCCTTCCTCCTGCAGCACAACGCAAAGTTTGATGCAGGGGAATGCTACAGAGGGCAAGTGTAAGAGCAGGAGATCTCCCAGCAGGCTCCAGGGAGCCCTGTGCTGCTGCTTAGAGTGCGTCAACAGGAAAACATTGAGAGTAAGAGAACATCTGGAAATCCCACTCCCTGCTGCTGCTTCCTCCTCAGCCTCAAGCAGGTCACCTCTCTGCCTGGTACCTGAAGCTAGACAGGAGCTGAAAGGTCTTAATTTTCCTAAAAAACCACAGGGCTGCTCATCCTTAAGAAGAGAATGAAAGGAGATGGTCATGAGGGGCAGGACGACACCCAGTCTGTGTCAAGCTGAGGGGCTGAAACCCATGCCCTGCCTGGCCCAGGAGAGCACCCAGTGGCCAGGATGGAGGTCTGACCAGGACCATGAAAGCCCATAGCCAGCTGTTGCACATAGGTGGCTGTGCAGGAGGGAAAGGAAGGTGAAGTGAGCCAGAGAAAGCAAGGTGGCCTCCCTCCCCTGTTTAACTTTAGGACATGCCTCTGGGAGAGGGGATATGAGAACAAATGTGAGTCCCAGAGCAGAAATCTGAGATTAAGGGCTGCTTTTTATCCAGTGGATTTGATCAATTACCACTTCACATCAGGCAAAAGTGCCTCACAAGAAACTGGTAGCTGTCAAGCATTCCATTGCCATGTGTTAAGAGTCCTCCAAGAATACCTACCCCAGCAAATGCTTCTAGGCACGTAGGCGGGGGGGTGGGGGGTGGGGGGGGGGTGGGGGGGGTGAAGAAAAAAAATATCTTGTTTCAGCTTTTTTTTTTTCGTTACTTTGGGACCTGAATGACTGAATACCCAAAGTGGAATGGAAAGAATACCTAAGTCATTTTGAATCTAGTCTTCATGTGGAGAAAGTGCACAAACATCTGTTGGTGATCATGGTAAGTAGGAGGAGAAAGACAAGTTTTGTTCTATGAAAACAAGAAAAAGAAACTACTGTATTAAAGAATCATACTGTTATAGCATAAAATTAGGTTAGAGAGGGTAGGGGAGGTAAGGAAGAAGAAGAGTTCAGCTTCGTTCCTTGTTACTGTGATCCCTCCACTTCTCTTGAGCTCACAAATTACCATGGATAGAGCAAAGCAGGGAGTGGAAGAGAACAGCCAAGTAAGGTTGTAAATAAGAGCACTGAAGATCCATGTTGTCCATGCAGAGCTGAGGCTGCAGCAAGGACGTAGCACTGGAAAGCTAAAAATTCCAGTGTCAGCTGAGCTGGCTCAGGCTCTACAGCAATGTGCCACATAAATACAGGTATGAAACTGAGAATAAAATGGTGTAGAATTAGACAGTTTATAATTAGAAGCTACAGCTGTCAGAGCAGATATGAAATCATATTTCATACTTAAACATTGATACTAGGTATAGAATGAGGCTGCCAAAGCCAAGAGAGAAAGCTGCAGATACGGCTATGGTGGTACAAAAAGATACCCTCACTGGAACAGGTTAGACTGAAGGTGACAGGGAAAGGTGCCGCACCACCTACCCTACCAACACCCACCACTTCCATACAGTTTAAAACAAGCTTTGACACTCAGAATTCAATTATTTGCTGACAGCAGTTTCCTGCTGAGCAATGTGGCTTAGATCAATTTGGGCTTTTTAGCAAATTGGCTTTCTGTTCTCATTACTCCCATCTTTGCGATTATGGCACCATCAAATGGAATTAAATTGCGCTGGCTGTTGTTTCCAGCAACACAAAGCTGAAGTCAATTGCAAAGTAGAAGGCAGTCACTTGACATTAGTAGGGCTACATTATGCCTATCATCTCAGGACTTCAGGTTTTTATCTTAGCAACCACCAGCTTTCAGCACTGTCAGGGAAAGTATAACATTTATCATCTTAAGCAAGAGCAGAAACAATTAAAGCAAATAATTTATTAATAGAAACAACTACTGAGGGGAAAGGCTGAAAGGAAAGTCTGCACAGGAACAGGCTGCTTATAACTCAAGGTCAAACCCAAATCAGAATTGAGAGCATGATCAAGTAATCAGCAATAAAAAATGCTTGATAGCATTTATGCCAGAGACTTAGCCGCAATGCTGGAAACTTCACTGCTCAAGTGCCAGAAAAAGCCACTGTGAGCTGTGATCTGCAAAATCTTTTCTTGCTGGAGAACAGCAAGAGCCAAAGACAAACCCCTTTCTTCTTGCCTTGACATAACCTTAAAAGTAATCTGTTCAAACAGGTTCCTGGAGGGCAAATTCAAACTCAGCTTTCAAAGATGAAGGCTCCAAAACATGAAGAAAAATGGATCAAGGGCTTGATTTTTCTGGGTATTCCAAATTCTTTCTAAATCAACACCATTTTAAGTGGCAGTAGAAAGGGTATTCTGCTGAATCTCAAACTGTAGAACCTGCTTCTCAGTTCTGAATTTGACTGATAATAACAGAAAAGTCTGCAAGGCTTTAGGAAATATGCTTTGTATTTTAACTCAGACTTGGAAAACCATTTAAGTAAAAAAAAATTAAACAAAAAGCAGCCAAAATTCACAGTCTTTTCTCATCTGAATAAATCAAACCAGAAATTAAGAGCAAATTAGGATTTAATTTAGCAGTTACAGCCTAGCAATTGGGTTAGGTTTTTCCAAATTACAGCCCATACTATAGATGAAAGGTAAACATGCCTTCCACAGCTTCATTTTATGCACCTCTAGGAATTTGCCAGGTACATTACTACACAATTTCCTCCAAAAGTTTATTTTAAAGACTATTTTCATACAATTTTACACATTACTGAATACAAAGCAGTAATTCTACTCATTCATTTCCAGCACAAAGGAAATAACAAGGCTTTTTCCTGGGGATGACGAGTTGGGGACAAAGGTTGTATTTTGGCTTGGTTAGATTTTCTTTGTTTAAGAAACAAACAGAGGATTCTTAAATGGTCGCTTAGACATTGCCAGTTCTCCAGAGAGTGGCCACCTTGGTCAGTATATTTCAAATAAAGAGATATCCCACACCCAAGCTAAGCTGTCCTACATAACAGCCATGGTCCTCTGACCAGGTTTGCATCGCTTACCTGTAATTTCATTCCCGCTACCCTGCTGTGTGGCTGCCCAGAGGATGAGAACAGAAATAATAGTGATCCTGGCCATTGTAGCACCAGTGGATAAGCCCTCCTTATCGCTTCGTTTCCAAGGTGGTAGAACTTGATTGTCCTTGCATGTAGGCTTTTGGATTAGGGGAAAAGGTGCTCTGGTTTTTTACCTTTTGCAGGTGGATGATAACTACTGGCAACAGAAACAAAGAGGCTCCTTTGGGGCTTTCGCAGTTTCTTCCTACTTTGCACTCTCCTGGGGGAGCCTGCCTGCTCAGCTTGCCCCCCCCCCCCCCCGCCTGACTTTGAGAAAAATGCATTTCAAAATTGCTGGTTTAATCCATGTTTATCCTTCTGAGCACTGATTCCCTCTTGCACCTTGAACATCTGACAGATAGGAGCCGGATTTACATACCTCGAATGTCAGGTACATGTATCTTGAATTTAAACTCTGTCCACACATCAGGTGATACCATTTTGTAGGTCTTTCATTCTGTATCTTGAAAACAAACTAGGAGAAAAAGTAAATGTTGATGTTGATGTTTTTTCCTGAATTTAAGCTGTTTCACTAGCTGTTCTCATTGTGCTCCTCATTTCATCGCAATTTCAGCATCACATAAACCAGAGCAATGCTAGGCAAACAAGAACCTTACTAGGCAGGGCATGAATCAGGAAAATTGAGAAATCAAAATCCCTTTCTTTTCATTGTGTAAATCACAAAAGATAGATGTGCTTGCAGCTTTACATCACAGGACAATAACTTCAGTGCAATATCACTTGGCTCCTGCAAAGAAAAGAAATAAATACAATATGATATTTTATGAGGACCTGACACTAAAGTTTGGAAAATCACAGGTACAGTTCTTGGAGCTGAAGCAGTGTGCTCAGACCTGCACTTAAATACGTTTAACACATCACTTTAAAACCATGGAGTTGAAAGTTGCACGATATCAACATTATTCTTCATCTCTTCAGCAAGGTGCTAGAAGTCAGTAAGAAAACTTCCCATTGCCACAAGAAAGAGCAATTTCAGTGTTGTAGGCAATTTCATGTGGATGAAAGAGCCAGACGTAAGGCAGCTGGAACCACAAACTCTCATATGTGTATGTTCAGAATATCAGTAATATCACTTCTGTAAAACACTGTTAGGCAATCACCGTGTTGACACTCACAAGGTTGGAGAGCTGGGGCCTGGAGAACATGTGGGGTCAACAGGATGGTTCAGATCCTGTGGCAGAGGGCAGAGCCAGAGCTCCATGTAGTGTTGAGACACTTGTGAGCTGTTCTTCTGGCTTGGAAAATAAAATACCAAGTGCATCAGCAGAAAAAAAAAAAAAAAAAAGAGAGAGAAGAAAAGAAGAAAAGAAAAAGGGAAATTAAGACTTGCACAGACTTCCAATGAAAAATGTTTCTGCAGAAAATGGGAAAATGAGTAGAGAACATTTCAACAAAACAAAAAAAACACAAAACCAAAAAAAAAAAACCAAAATACATTCTGTTTTGGAAACATTTCTGCTATGTCTAAGGAGAACGTGTACTTTAGTGCTCCTTCTGCATACACCAGGATGTCTAGTCAGGCTGTATCCCTCAGGTGCACCATTTGCATCTACCGTCAGCACAGGGAGGCAACAGGGAGACCCTGGCTGTAGGCTGTACAGAGGATGCCATCTGACTTTAAAACCCTATTAACAAATAAATACAATTTTAAAAAGAGGACTTGAGTCAGTGAAATTAAATTTCAAAATAGAAATATTTATCTTCATGATCTATTTTTTTTTCAGCAGTCTAAATTTTCTGAAAAAAATATCTTCATTAATTTTTTTCTGTTAGCACTCACAAAAAAAAGGTCTTTAGCCCTTACAAATTACTCGGCACCTTCTGTAAGAAGTGTATGCTGGCCAAATTCAAATACAAGTAATGCCAGAGAGGCATCTGAAGTGAATTGCGTCTGGATTCTCCCACTTACAATCCTAAATTGCTGCATAGGTTTGTCACATGTCTTAAACAGCTGCTGCTTTCCAGAGTTAGCTATAAAACAAATGTCATGCTCTCCACTGAGGACTTCTATGACCAAAGTATGATCCTCCAAAGTGCAGTAAAGGACTGGTGTCCTCACTCTGAAAGACTTAAGTATACAAGTTCATCCTCAGGACTATGAAAAAACATCGGATAAAACTGCATATTTATAGGTCCTTAAATGTTCAGAGTGAGGAAGGAACAGTGAGTTGTGACTTTATTGCAGCAGTGAACAAAACAGTTGCTAAATACAGAATATGCAGAACCCCCTTTTCAAACAAAACTGTAAGTAAAGTCAGTGGGTGTTTAATCTAAACAAGAAATGGATACAGAAGTCCTGTGCATTTCAGGATTTACCTTGCAATTTCCAAATTCTTTGAGGTTCTGATTCTTATCTGCATTATTTCTTCAGTTACAATCATTTAGGCACAGCAACTTACTTTTTAGCAATGCAGATACTGGAGGAGACCACTCAGGCAACTAAGCATGCATCCTATGTCCTGTACAACTATTTTTACATCTTCCAGACATATTCTTGAACTTTGTTAACTACAGTAAGTTTAAGATGATGCCCTGCATCCCAGGCAGTAGCATGTGCTCTTTGTATTACTGCAGTTGGTGTAATGAGTTGCACTTACTCAGCACAAGTCAATGCAGAGTCTCCTGCAGGGAAACTAGATAGATTCATTGACCATCTTGGAAAACTGACACCTTGTACCTGCATGGCTGATTACATATAATTACACTTTTAGTAACCATTGGTGTATTTCATAGATAAATTTTTGCTCTTTTTTTCCTTACTTCTTTCAACTAGGCATTATCTTAGGACCCCACTAGAAAATTTGCTTGCTTTTGCTTTGGTGGTGAGGAAGGTCCATGGAGAGAGGAATGGAGAAGGAAATGCTTAGTGGAATAAAAACCCTGGCTGTGTGGTGGTAGTGAGCTGGACTACACTCTGGAAGGAGCTCATCACAGTCCTCCTGGCACAGTCATCTGGAGCTGATCAGTTCTCCCAGCTCTTTTGTCTATACTTTCTGCAGCTACCTTTGTAATGTCTGAATTGATCTAAAGTACACAATTTATACAAAGAAGAGCTGTGTGAATAAAAGCCATGTCAAAATCCATTCATGAATAATTTCACAATATCAAGAAGCAGATAATTAGAGATAGGATTTGACTCTCCTAGACTGTACTATCAGTCATTGGAATATTGCAGCTGTCAGCAGGCTTCCTCATCAAACTTTTTAGGCATTTATTTCTTTAGACAGATTCACTTTTGATTTAATTAATAACTTAGAAGATCCTGATCTTCTTTAGGCTAGAAGTTTGACACAGAAAGGTCAGTTGCTGGAAAATTGCTTTTTGCTTTGCATCATTTTGTCTATGAAGTAATCACTACTTCAGATGCCCAAAATGGTCATTACATTTCAAGACAGACTGGTTTGCATGCAGGAAACAGAACTATGCATTTGGGTTCCACAGGAACCTAACAAAAGCTGTTTGCTCCAGAAGCCAGCATGCCTTCCTGTAGATGTATAGGACCTAAGGCTTAAGAACCATTAAATCATTTAACCTGATCTCTCAAAATCAGCTGTCAGTACATGTCTCCCAGATACCTCTTCCAGACTCCCACCATTTCAATCTGATCACAGCCTGTCAGTCTGAGAAAACCCAGGCTATGGCCACAGCAGGCAGTGGAAATAGATGGAGGTGCCACAGTCCTGAGGATCTTATCGTGGAAATAAACTGATCCAGGTCATCAACACAAAGGCAAAACCATGCTGCTAACTGCCATTGAAGGTGACAAGAAGTTCAGATGAGACCTGATTTCCATCTGCTTTCTGTTCACGACTGTGTTCCCCAGTTCCTGTGACTGTCAGTGAATTTTGTCTCACCATTAGGGCTGTCTTAAAAACTGCCCCTGCTGTGACATTTCAGATGTGTAGTACGGGTTGAGCTCATACCTGTCTCTCCCTTAGTGGGGCATTGCTAAGGTTTCTTTCCTCTTCTCCGCTCCTGGTCTTTGTGAAGCCTGCAGAAACTGCCTTCGAGCCTGCAGCTGATCTGTCAACACTGGCTTAAATCGGTCAGCAAGGCCAAAAGGTGTTAGAAGACAGCAACAGGCTGACTTAGCCAGAAGCAACCTTTTTGCAGCTAAAGACAAAACAAAAAAATCACTCCTGCCATCAGGACACAGACTTATTCCAGCTTCTGAAATTCAGCATATATAATGGACACCTTAACGTCTACTCGCTACAGAGAACTGCTCAGAAATTTTAACTATTTAGCTCTCAGAGTTAAAATGCTGGTCCGTGATTCCAGGGACTTGAATTCCCTGCCCCTGCCATGGGCCTTTTGTGCAGCCACAAGCAAGTCACACAGGTCCGATCTGTCACTGTAATGAAATTGGGGGTGTGCGTGTGGGTGTGTGCAAGTGCAGAAAGCCCAGTATTTCAGACCTCGTGAAAGCCATGGCTACAATACCATAAATATGCTTTTGCTTATGTTACCTGAGAAAAAAAGTAAAATAGAAAAGGCGCTGTTTTGTCAGCATATGCTAGGCCTGTGTTAGGGACAACAGCTAAACTAGCAATTTTTTGAAAGGGTCCTTGTTTTCCTGAGCTTCAGATACATTCAAAAAATGGAATAGTAACACTTGCTTACCTCACTTATGTGTTTCAGAGCAAAATGCATTAAAGATGAAGGGACATACCCAAATGACAGTAAAAAAATATTCACTTAAAGCTCTAAAAGTTGATGAGCTGAACTATGCAGGCAGAACAGTCCCTGACAGTATTCAGTGATTTGTTCTGTCTCACCAACAAACTGTTCCTCAGGCAAATCATCGGGTCTTGTTTTTTTTTTCCCTGAACACGCACACACAGTTTTGAAGTGACTCATGAGGAAAAAGTTCTTATTGGTAACAGGAGGAAAAAATATGAGTCAAGCGGAGGTCATGCTGAACCTCTGCCTGGCCTTGCTCCTCCAACTGAGCGCTGGTTGTGCAATCTCAGCACAGAGAAACTCTTGTTTGCTCCAGTGCTTTGATGGCATGGTCCCATTCCCAATACCGACTTTGGTACCAGATGAGATTGTTGATCATGCCTCGTACGTGATTTAGCAGCACTGCAGGGAAGTAAATCAAGTCCCCTCCTAAGACATTTTGTAAATGCTTCTTGTTTTTAACCCTAAACTCAGGCATTTTTGAAAGAAAGCAGTCTGGGAAGATGGTATTGCCCTTTGATATGAAAGCTTACTTGGAAGAAAAGTCAGAGGGTCTCCTGCTCAGCATCCTCCCAGGGGGTACCAGGACCAAGTCCACCTGAAAGTCCCGTTCAGCAAAGGGTATCATGCCTGGCCTGTATCAGCACTTAGTGACGGGACCAGAGCCCCTCCTTGCTCTGTCTTGCTGGCTGGTCATCAGCTCCCTGTAGCAAAGGGCTGGGAACACAGCGTTGACACCAATCTCACGCTTCCTCGCGTCCACAGGCCTCAAAAACAGGAACTCCTTACAAAAATACCAGTGACCAGCCCATGGATGTGTCCAGGCTTCACTGGTTTGTGCCAGTGCTGCTGCCTGTAACCCATTTTTGACTGAAGGCACCAACTGAGCCTCTTGTAAGGATGACTTCCCATTCCTTATCCCTCCTAAACCCACCCAGCATACAGCCAGGATACAGATGGGAAGGACAGAGAACTGTGCATGCAGCTGGCAATTCCCCTTGTGAATCCATCTCTTGCACACACATGCAAAACCTGCCTCTCTTAAGCAGATGTGAAGCACAACATAAACCAACCAAAACGTATGACCTGTTTTTCGCTGTTAGCATAGGATTTGGCCCTTACTTCCAGATAAGAAATGCAGAGATATACACACAGGTCCAAGTACAAGTTCCTGATGAGAGATTTTTCTAAATTGTTGCAGAAGTTAATCTATAGTCCAAACCCCAGAAAATGTTTCACAATTTCTGTAAAATCTTTTATTGATGCATTAGATTTAAATGCTTTCAGGAAGCTTCTCACTTTGAAGGACCTAAAGAAAAATTGTTTCTGTGTTCTTCTGAGCCAGCTCAATTCAAAGCAGAGAAGCTCATGAAGGAAGAGGAGCCTTTCAAAGCAGAAACACTGGAATAAGAGAACCTACTATACAGACAAGGCAAATGATAGCACCCCGCTCCTATTGTGTGAATACTGAGTAAGGACCTCACGAAAGATTTGCAAAAAACCAGCACATTTGAGCCTGATTAGAAGGTACAAACACTTGAACAGTTTCATTTAGAAGTTGTTTTGGGAAAGTGTCATTTCTTTTTTTTCTCCCTGTTAATACCTGTAATTGTGATTGACCCAGACAAACACTGGATTACTGAGTACAAAGGAGGCAGGGAGCTTTTTAAGTGGGCAGAAAAACACCAAATGACTAAAAGACTAAATGATTAAAAGCAGTATGGAGTGGAAGTTTGGGAGTAAAGAGAAGCTTGGGCTGCAAGAAAAAGAATAAGAGTTTTAATTTTTCTGCCAAAATGTAATAACCAGACAAGTTATGAACCCCTATGTATGTCTCTGTGGGAATCTGAACAAACAGAAAATTTACTGGCAGTTTCAGAGATCTCACTGTATACAGCGAGGAAATGCTTTTTTCTTCTCTTTCTGTTAAAGAATATCCTGGCCTGCTGTCAAGTGTAACTGTTGTTTTGAAATTACCTCTGTTTTGAGATTGATACTAAATCATCAGTGTGATTAAAAACAAAGGATCTATGGGTTTTCCATGCCCTCACTCATACCCTTCCCCTAAATAAAGGTTGCAAACTACTTGTAAGAACGCCTGCACCAGGTGTCTGTGAGAAACAAGCCAAGCCTGAACAAACATTCAGATTTGCCCAGAAGGCACTGCAGGGCTAAACCACCCACTGAATTACTCAGCAGGAGGCTATTAGCATCCTGCTCTGACTCGGCATTTTGACACGTATACATACACCATGGTTTCGCCCACCAAGTGACTTCTGTCATCTGAAGCATCTGTTGAGTTCAAGCTTTGGCTTAAACAGAGGAGAGCAAAGCTCCAGCTTGCACAGTGTTTTCCAGCACACTGGCAGGATTTATTCTGTCAGTACCTATGAATTAAGTAACAGAAGAGTGGAAGTCTAATATTAGTCCACAGGTCTCTTCCAAGCAGGGCACTCTGCAGGACTGTGCAGCCAGAAGGAAGCCTCCATCCTTGGAGTGTGAGTTTTACATTATACTAGGGAATAACTGTGCTCCATCTCAGCAGTTTCTCAGCACTGATGTTTCCACTTCTGATGGCAGGAGAACTGCTGCTCCTTCTACTCCCCCTCCTACATACAGCCCCTGCCTCACTTAGCACCGCCTGCTTCTCCAGGTACTCAAGAAAAGAAAATCATTCCTACCTCCTAACAGCATCAACTGCTGACACAAACATTGGCAGTTTGTCTACAATACTATAGTGCTGAAAGGGGAAGTAGAGATCTAAATGCTTGGTTTGGAATAAAGATCATATTGCATCACTGGCTTGGAAACAATCGATCACCTTCTTTGCAAACATAATCAGGAAAAAGGAGAGATGCCTGGCAAGGAGGTTCAATGTTTGGAGCACAAAGAGACTTCACACCAGCTTTTGCCAAACTCAGGTAAAGAGAAATATGTGGTCATGCACTGTAAAATAGGAGGGAAATAGTTTTCTTGACTTTTCTCTCCCTCCAGTTTTCAGACCACAAAAACCCCCAACTAAAATTATCTCTCTATTTAACTTTGAAAAATTTGCATTTTGCCAGATGTTGAGAGTTGATATTTAAAACTCAAAAGGAGATGCTTTTCAAAATGTTTATTGGCTTGTGAAAACAGTGGGTTATTTATTGAATCTGTTCTGCACCCTTAATTAGTACAAATGCCAGCAGGGAAACTTCCTGTGTGCTTTCTCCCATGCTGACCTTCCGCATAAGAAAAATTCCCTAGTGAAAATAGATTTTAATTCCCTCCTTGAAATCAAACATCTGGCTTTGGTTAAGGAGGCACACAACCCTGTCCTTTGTGATATTTGGACTGCAAGTGCTCTGGGGCAGGGAGTATTTTCTTTGTTATATGCTGCTGAAAATCATAGGGCCTTCAGTTTATAGCTATAATAATGATAATGCTACCGCTGAAGGATGATAAGAACATGTTTGTTGTCATGATTAACATTCAGTTGTCATTCAAATGCCAAGTATAAATATCAGCATGCATATTCCATCACTTTTCATGTTTGCAATTAATTTTTATCATATTCTAAAAACTACTGAATATCATCCTACTCGAGACAGAACTCTGGAGCTCATGAGCTGATTTAATGCCTTAAATTCTCATTGAAAGGTGGGATTCAAGGGTGTCTCCTCCAAAAGGTACTACTGCTGATATAAGGAAGTGCATCAGTTACACTTGTTTAATGAGAGATAAGAGAATGTGTGTGCCCTTCTTAAAAAGTGTGAGGCAAAAGAAATAGGATTGCTTCTAGCACATTTTCATTTAGTTCACTGTTCTTCTCGGAGATCTGGTGGGATGGATGGACCAGGGCCCATGGGCAAAGTCAGAAAAGGCTTTAGGATAGTCTATAAAACTTTCATGACTTAGCTGCAATGGATTTAGGAAAGCAAAAGCTTAGCTGATGATAAATGAATGCTATGCCTATATGCCCCTGATTCTAAGAAATCATGCACCTAGGAGGAAAAACATTGAAGTGTGATGTCATTCCCTGTTTGCTTTTGACAGACCTTGTACTTCCAGAAGCAAAAGGGGCAAGAATACTTAACACACCTTTAGGTACCGGAAGAGTTCACACGATGAGCCCTGAGGGCTTGTAAACAGCACCAACCCTTAATCATCAATCTTAAGAAAATCACCCTGATGTCAGTGCTGGAATTTGATGCTTCCTCCAGGATGCGGTGACTAGGTTTCTTCGCCAGCAAGGTGGAAATCTCATGCCATGGAAGGACACAGAAAAGTATCCTCATGGTAACAAGTGTATCTTTATGATAACAAGGGTCCAGTAAGAAAGCATTTATTATATGGTCCACATGTAAAGCAGTATTTCCATGACAAAAATGGCATGGCTGAAGCAGTTTTGCAGTCTGAAGAGCTGCAATGAGTGACAGAGAGCAGGCAAAAATACAGCAAATTACCTAAGCTTCACTTGGCACAAGGGTGATGTAGGCCTGGAAAAAAGGGCTCTGCATAATGCTCTGGTCCTTGGGGCAGAGAAAAGAAGGGACAGGCAGAAAATTTTTGCTGTAAGATGCTGCTGAAACACTCTCAAAAGGAGATATGACCAAAAAGAGGTAAAAGCAAATTCCAGCAATACTGGTATTCCTTTTCCTTTTGCTGTGCCAAGTACAAAAGCATGAGTTCTAGCTTCTTTTTTTTAAAACAAACATCTGAATGTTGAAGAGTCATGTGCCTACATTATGCAACTACGTAGTCCCTAACAAAATGGGCTGATTTTCAATCTAGAGTTGTCTAAAAATAAATTTGGGAGGGCTGTTTTCCCAGAAGGGTAAGGGTTATGCACATAACTCAATGTCCACTTGTGAAAATCTTTCCTGCATTCCCACAAACAGCCCTAACAATTATCCAAGCAGCAGGGTCTTTTTAAGCTAATTTACTTTTAGATCTTCTTCTGTCTTTCCCCTTTTACATTTCTATTAGTCTGAACAGTAAATGTAGATGAATGTTTTGCTTAGGTTTTTTTCTTACCACGTCTTTGCCATTACACACATTTATTTTTATATACATATATGTTTATATTCACACACAAGCATATGCACACACATATATATAAATAAATACATCCAGGTACATGCATACATATATATGGGTATATATAATAAGTGCAAAGATAGAACCATTGCAAGAGTAATTTATTTGACTCAACACTGCTGATATTTAAATTAAAAATGATGGAACTGTATCAGCTTGTTGAAACTTCGTCTTACATGATTATTACACTCTTTAAGCATCACAATTTATACAGAAAGCAATCGTGACAAGGAAAAACCAGTTCTGGCACAAGTAGATGAGACCAAGGAGAAAAAAAGAAATAGAAACAGTGGTTTGCATTACAGTCTCCAGCAACTGTGTGCAATCAGTGCGGAGGGAAATGCCTCCCTGTGCATTGGATGCTTGAGCTGGAAGTTGTAAACACCCTCTAGAAGCTTTTACTGATCAGTTCAGTTCAAGCCTCTATCCTTAACAAGTCTTTACATGCGCACCACAAAGGCAAGTCCCACAGCACCTTGTTAACTTGTTTATTCTTTCAAGCTCTCTGCATTCAAGCTATATCACATTATGCAATTAGCTGCTATGAAAACAAATGAAACATATGTTGGTTTTGTGTGTTTAAGGATCAGTTCAAAATCTGTTCTCTTCAAAAAGTATTCGACTCATTGACCAAGGATAAGTTTGAAGTCTGTACTATTTTCCTGTATTATGAAAAGAAGCTGCTGCTGAGGTTACATTTAAAACCATTGAGATGGTGCAAAAATATCTGTGACTAACAGTGAATTTTGATGACTTGAACAAGTTTACTACCTTTCCTATAGGAACAAAATAATTCATTATTTTTAGGAGATAGGTGTGACAGGGTGGTCTTGGCATACCACGAAGTTCATCCTGTAGCATATTAATATTTTTTCTGTTGAAAAGTTTTGCCTCTAAATTTCAGTGTTCAAGTGATTCAATTATTTGCAACTTCTTCTGGCAAATAAAAGGCAGCACATCTCAGCTATGCTACATGACATTTATTTGCACGGGAAAAGGAAAGAGGCAGTTACCATGTAAACAAAAGAAAAACAAGAACAAAAATCTCACTCACTCAGTTGAGCTCATCACCAGCCAAGCCTAATTTTGATCAGCTCTCCCATCAACAGCAGGATCCACTGTAATAGAATTTACCGTAAAAGGAGACTTGGGGGGTTACTGTTATCAGAGGGTTGACCAAATGTTAAAATACCAACGGTGAGAATAAACTCAAACTATTTGAAACTGTTGATTTTAGCATGATTTGTTTTCTAAATGTGTAATAGGTCCACTGTGGCTGCCACTGGAATAGCTCTGCAAGATTTATTTCATGACCTTCTTCTTCATGGAGTCTGTTCATACAAGCCTATTTCCAGTGTTAATGTATTCCCCCATAAAATGCAGATTGAAGGCATGTACTGGGTGTATCCCAGGTCATAGGAAAGACTTATCCCAGCCCAAGAAACCATGAAAGTTTTTGTCCTTCTCTTATCAGTCTATTCCAGGAGAACAAAGGCATTCAACTTGCCCTTTTTACTGTTGCAGGCTGAATTCAGTCACAAAAGTATCCCAGTCCTACAAGAGACGGTAAATACTGTTGTTCAGGGGCCTATGTAGCAGCTTACTTGCCTGAAGCCTACTATGACATTAGGGTCTTCACACTCTTCCATCAAGCATAGGGCATTGTGGGTACATGAGGTTCCCTTTAAACTAAATAATGCACACTGTATGGGTAATAAAATGTCATCTAGAGACACATTAGAAAAATTCTTACTCCTCCTTGAAGGGAAAAGATTTTTGTGTGCCATGTGAAGACAGGATTATTAAAAAAAAAAAAGTATTTAAAAATAAACTAAATTTTAATAAGCCATATAGAATAAGTTCAAGCTAATTCCCACTGAAAATAAGTGGGATGAATTTGAGAAAACACAAGGCTGTCTTTCAGTAAATATTTATGGAAAGACAGAAAGAGGAACAGAAACTTGGTCATAAGTTTGCCACGATGAATAGGTGTCATTAACATTTGCTCACTCTGTATGAGCCATGGGTTCTTCCTCTTGGGGGAATCACAGTGGAAAATTGTAAACAATTTTTTCTGCACAGCTTCATAAAATAAATTCCCAGTTCTGTATTCAGTGCCAGAGATATTGCCAGGCAACAGGAAATGATTGCTATATCTTGAGAGAATGCCCTGAATTAATTATTTTTAGGTCATCCGTTAGTGACACAATGCAAAGTTTCGCCCAAGTTTCACTCCAATGAGCCCATACTTGAACCTAAGCAGATGTCCAGAAATTTCAGCAGATGAAAAAACACAAATGAATCTCTTTAGCTCACTAAAATCTGTAGCTATCAAGCAACAACAATCAGCATGCAGTTTGGCAGGAAGGAAGAATTTGGATATGCCCACTCAAAGAAAAAAACTTCAGGCTGCCTCATTTGGAGCTTCAAGACAACCTGCGAGGGCTGATTCTCTGCTGACACTGTCCCACGGGCTCTGGACACACAACCACACCTGTGGGAATAGGCTGGGCACATGCACAGGCTGTGGCACAACTTCTAGACAGGAACCTGGTCTTGATGACAGGGAAGCCACCATAACTCTCAGCAAATTTTTCCAGTGGTTAATAATCCTCACTGTTAAAATAACCCTGCATTTTATTTCTTTCTTGAAGTTACAGCTTCCAGGCCAGGAAACTTGTTAGGTTTTTTGCTATAACATTAATAACCTTTCTTGCTTAAAACATTTTCAGAGGAAATGCTCCTTGCTTTCCAAATTATTTTTTTTTCATTGGAGAGGAGATGATTTTGAAAGGTTCAAGTCTTTCAACCAAGCAGAAAAGAAAAAGCTCTACCAGAAGCTGTAAACTCAGTGCTAGGTTAATGAAGAGCTTTGTGGATTATTTACATGCACAGGTGTGTTACATGATTAGAGGACAACAGTCCTCTTTAATTTCAGAATTTTAAAACCCCAAACAGATAGTGCTGTGTAAGTAGTAATGACAAATGACTTCATTTTCAAATGCTTCCTTTAAAATGTAAATGCATACATCATCTTTGAACACACATCTATTAACAGTTTGGCATCATAGATGGCATTTTTAAATATTAAACACTATGATGTTCACTATTCTTAGTGGTATTTTATTTTGTTTGCCACTGGCTAAAAACACATTTCTAGCCAGATTTTTCAGTTTAGGTGGCAAGTGGTAATCCGTTAAACTATGGTTAACTACAACACTTGCAACAGCCTCTCCAGACCCACTAGCTGCACCCAACTGATAGATGGAGATGCAGTTAGGTTGAGCCCAGGTTTTAGTCACTGTAGACAGAAGCAACTGCTGTCTTTGTGTTGGTATGGGGTGGAGGTCTGTTCGTGGCTGAAGGCACACCTTGGTGGGAAAAGTTCAGAGCAGGAAGAAAAGCAACCATGTCACCCTTCAACAGCAGGGACCTGCTGCTAGAAATGAGTAGCATTAACAGCTGATGTAGTATCTGAAATACTCAGCAAACGTGCTGCTGGTCCAGGACATCTCTTGGCATCCTTTGCCAGCAAGGGGTTTTGTAGATACCTAGCTGCAACTTAAAACAGCATGAAAAGTCTTGAGGACAGGACTCTCCTCTGAGCTAACTTACGGCTAAACAACACAAGTCACATTTTAGCAGCAGAGTGAAACTCTCCAGCTCACTCCTGGAAAAGCTGTAGTGCAGTAAAGACAAGAAGAAAGGAACCAACTGGGACTGAGGAAGGTGAGGAGGGGGAATCAGAGAAGAGAGAGGAATGAAGGAAGGGGACAAATCAGTACGTTGTTAGAAATAGCATTTGCCAATTCCATATAGATTGTATTAACTCCAAAAGACCCAATTAAGGCAATGGAAATGCAGAACCAGTAATGCAGAGATGAATCATCTGACCTAAAATAGAGGGAATGATGAAACACGTAAGGGAAGAAAGCATGTCATTTTAACAGCAAAATATTCCAGATACAATCTCTCAAAACTGTTTGGCCAACCAAAAGCACAAGACCGTGTTGGTTACTAAAGCTTTATCCAGGTACAATAGAGAATTTATCTATTAGAAGCTATAGTTTAAAACGGACAGGTCTGCCCCTCTGCAGCCTCATATACAAAAGCTAGGCAACACCCAAGGTACTACACATGCCAACCAGCCTCCAAGAGCGACACTGCCAATCAAGGATACAAAATAAACAAAGATCAATTTATCAGCTTTTAAAAACAGAATGTGAAATATGTCATGAATTACAGAATCCCCTCTCATTTTCTCTCTTCCAGGTCAGCATTGTACTAATAAATAAAATGAGACCACAGACTACCTCTCATCGCAATGTAGGTCTGCAGCAGTTGTGAAGCAATGGAGAAAAAGTTTCCAATGCAGAAAGCCTGCACATATTCCCAGAACTTTTACAACCATAATTTAAATGAAAAAATGTCCAGCTGAAGGGGGGAAATCATATCCAGGCAGCTCAGCAGCCTGTCAGAGAGGAGAGGACAGAATTTCTGTTCCACATCACACATTTCTGCAGATTCCTGAGAAGAAATATGCCCCTTCAGTAACTCCAGAGTCCACTGACAAGGCTGCAGGGGTCAGATTCCTCAACCACTGATGTCAGGATTTAAGACTAGCTCTAAATCACTCAAACCTACCCTCTCCTCTAGCCTGGAAAATTCTAATCTCTCCTTTGAGTGTGTCAGGTTCCAGTAGCAATTTCCCTGATACAATACCTGGCAGCACAGCACTCTTTTCATGGCCTTTTCCCACATTGACTACCTCCATCATCCACACACAATGGGACATCTGTATTTTCACCACGTTCAACAGGGAACTTCCCTTTTGTGTTTAAAGACAACTTTAATATTCTTTGTGCTACTTCGGAAATAGGGGAAGATCTTGAGAAAGAACAACCACATATGCTGAAACGCAATAGCTAGGTCCTTCTACGCCACTCTGAGACTCAGTATTTTCTGTGCTTTGATTAGCCATCTGGCAAGCACCATGATCTTTTAACCCAGCATCAAAATATACCTGCATAACCTTAAAGCCAATTTCAATCTAAGAGCCAATGCCAACTTAAGATTTCTCTAGTCCTGAGCCATCAGATATCAGAGCTAGTGAAATGACTTCTCGTATGTGCAGTACAGACAATAATGTTTCAAACATACGAACATCACAAAGCACACACACACAAAACCCAAAAAAACCCCAACAAAAAACCCCCGAACAGTTTAAAGCCAGATTTGTGCACATCACTTCATCCTTTTTGCAATGGTTCTGTTTACCTTCATAATTTCTGCAGAAAAATGTCAGATACTCAGTGTCTTTTGGCAACACATCACATGGAGTATAATGCTGAGGCTTTACCGCAGTCTGCCCAGAAGTCTACATTAATAGCGAGGTGGAAGTCCACAGCTGCAGCAAAATTGATGCTTAGATGCAGTGCACTGAGGCATGTGCAGTCCACATGCATTTGCACCACCCTACAACCCTAGCTCAGCCTGAAGAACTGAGGGACACTGCCTGAGGACCTCCTTTCTATCATTTCCATCTCACTGACCCTGACCCTTTCTAACTCTGATGCCAAGTGAGGATTCTTGGTGAGAGACCTGGTGCTTAGCTAGCTGTGTAGGGACATCCCTTAGGTCTTCAAACTTTGATTAAAACCCTGGGTAGTCTGCCCATTTTTAAAAGAAGTTGTGACATTTTCTTTCCTCCAAGAATGCCCATGACAACACCAAGGGAAATGGTGTAAGTCATCAGAATCAGAAAAAGAAAAATCATCAGATTGTGAAGTCTGGCAAACAAAACGGTGCAGTTCATGTGTGTGATTTTACCACCGGAGTTGTTTTCAGTGAGAAACATTTGTCCTGTAGCTCTCCAGTACACATTCTAGTTGTACTGGTCACATGCGGTCTAGAGCTATGACCTCTGCCAACACTACGAGAATGACATTGGAGAAAGTAATGTTTGTAAATTGAGGGAGAGGAAGCCAACTGCGTAATGGCATGGCCAAATTTTGCCTCTTCACATCAGCATTCAAAATGACATGTATACACAGTGCTGTGTAAACAGACATACCTACCAAATCCCTAGAATATAACACGTTACAGCCAGTTAGGCCCCAAGCAAGATGCTTGCACTGGAGAGGCAATCGGCCTCTCTGTTGTCCATATATAATTGGCTCATGTATAATGAACTGCCACAGGGAACTGGGGGGAGGAAGAGCATTAAATTGACAGAAAAGCAGGTCAGGCGAAAATGCCTCTTCCAGAGCACCGCTTCTGTATAGTGAACTGTGAAGTAACATTTACTAAACAAATCCCCATTCTGGTTTTGGGTCTGAACTCATGGTGCAAAGAATGTAATTCGACAGCACAGAATTGACAATAATAAATAGTCAATGGCCTGAACATAAAGACATCAATAATTTGGTTATCTTGGTTATTTTTGTTATGCCACTTGAACTTTCTACTCAGTAATGAATAAATCAGTACAGAGGTGACATCAGTGAGACTGCAGAGGCCATAGATATGCAAAAGTTGACCCACAGTTGTTACAGGGCAGTATTTCTTTATTCATGGCCTGAAAGCAAGTTTCAGTTCCTCATCTCAAATCATAGGCATGTTTTTATAGTGCACACAAAGGCATGAGAATAAGTTTAAAGCTGTTAGAAATTGAAACCTCTCCTTGAAATATACCTTTTGTAGCCTTATAACCAATGTTAACATCATATATGAAATGACTTATTGACACAACAGCACCCTCAGGTATAGTATGTGCACAAAACAAAAACCAGCTTTTTGGCTGCGCAAACTAAAAAATACCATGTAGAAATAACATTTCTGGCACTATTTGATGAAACAAAGGAACGTAGACACAATTTTTCAGCAAGCCAATAGGTTTGCTTCCTAACTTTTGCATTTTTTACTTGAGAACTTAGCACAAATCACCTCCATTTAATTTCATACAATCTTCTGAAAAGAAAAAGAATCTACTCAACACACACCACATTTTTCCAGCATCTTAGCAATGCACAAAGACAAATGTACTTGCTGCAGCTCTGAAAATTGTTATCTGTCTCTGTGTAATCTCTAACCCCAGAAGATTGTTGTTTGAGGCCAAACTGTCTGACTGATCTGAAGAATTAAAGTATCAAGCTGACTTTTAAAATATACAATAGCACTAATAGCTCTTCGGTGCTTTCTCTGATTCACTTATATAAAACTTCCAGAGAACTGAGGCTACAGTGACAGTGCTTTCTGCCAAGAAACTTGATGCCTAAAGCCACATTTACAGGAAAACATGATGATAAACATAATTATTGTACTAATGCAAAATTTTGCATTATCATTCCATTTCTTCTTCGTGAAAATAAATGTCGCTAAACATGAACAAAATCACAAGCCTTCCCTTTTTATAACAAGCACAAGACACTTCATTTTTCTTTGCTTTTCCTTGTTGGAGTTAGCATATGGACAGAATTACAGAATATGCTTGCTATATCAACCATCTTTTCATTTGCTTTTTCCTGAATTTCCTTACATACATTTTGTCTAAAATAAAGGGTCAGGATGTACACACTTGTAACTAGGAAATCAAAGCCACTTTTTAATAGTCTTACATACTTCCACTGTAATCAGAATACCCAGGATTTTATTTTTAGAAGACTCAGACATCGAACGCCAGCTGAAGTTAATCAGAGCTGTGAAAAGTGATAACACGAAATTGTGCCTGATCTGCTGCACTGTGACAGACTTAATTCAGTTGCTCCTGCAACTAGTTATCAACGTGTTGTTTAAAGTACCCACAAATTGCTTACTAGTTGCAAATGAAGATACATTGTTCTTTTAAACAACAATCACAGTACCATGACCCTCTGCCGGCTTAAGAGAATGCATGCCCTAATACTTGCAGCATATTTTTCTCTGAATCATTGTCCGACCTGTGGAACTATCACCTTTTGAAGTCAGTATCTGTTTACTACTACTTAGCAGTTTCCTAGGGTAATGTTACTATCTGGCTGCTTGTTGTCTCACAGTGTTTATCTGAAACTGCCCGATAGGCATGTGGATTCTGAGTGGAAAATACGAACTAGATTGTGCTACTTGCAGAATAATGACGGTGACAGCTAAAAAAGCGCAAGACTTGGCACTCAGAAACTGCAATACCAGGAATGAAGACAGTTTTATATCATACTGTATTATAGTTATTTTCCTGGTAGGAAATTTAAATTTTCAGTCTTGTCTGTGTTCATTGCTTCACGCTGCTTATGGAATCACTGTAATTTCTGTAATATTCTCATTGTGTATCTTACTGCCTGGTTGTCTCTCTGAATACTGGTAAGCATCCATACTTTCCTAACAACGTAAGTGACAGGTTCTAACTAGAAAAAGTAAGATTTCTTTTTACCTGCTAGCATTTGTTATGGGAGGTCTCATACAAACTTCCATGCACAGCTCCCAGCAATGAGAAACTGGTAGAAGACTCTGTGTCTGTATTTTGACAAGTCATTAAGTTACCTGTGTTTTGGCAGAATATTTCAAATTGATAAAGCTAGATCTCCAGTGTTTCCAGAAACATTTGTTACATTCAACAGTGGCTGAAAGGAACCGATTCATTCAAGTGTCTTCTGTGATCACAAGTAACAGCGCTTCGCTTCTCAGAAGTTCTGGGATAGAAGCTTGTATTGGAAGGAACAGGGTAACAGTCATGCCGTGTCCTGCAGCATTAGTTAGCATTTGCTCCACTGGTAAGATTTTCAGGGCCACCTGGGAGAGGAGGCAGCTTCTTAGAGATTAATTATCTCCCTCTGCAACATGTCCTTGGCAATAATAATTCCAGAGTTTTTGGTGGGAAACAAGACAGACATAACACTCTGTCCTTCGGGTACTGCATTCCTGCTATTACAGCAGCTGTGGGAGAAACAAGAGTTTGAAAAGCCACGCTGCCTAGGAGGGGATGTGGCAACAGCAGATACTCCTAAAGCTATCCAAGTACAGAATAGACATAAGACTCAAAGAAAATTTACCAAGATGAAAAATTTTAACACCTATACCTAGCCAGGGTTCCCTCACTGAAATGAAGCAAAATTAAGACTGTATATCCTCCCTTCTGAGGTGCATTCTTCTTTCTTTAACCCCTCTCCTTCCTCAAAACCAAGCTTTTCTCTGCAAAACTCTTTCTCAGCTGCTAATATAGGAATGCCTAAGGGTATCTCAGATACCCTCAGGCTCTCTGAAAGAAAATAACCTGACGTCATTAGTTTTAAATTAATCACATAAGGTCCAAACCTTCACTGAAAAATTTTTAGGGGTCTATACATCAAAAAGGCCTGAAACTAGAGATCCAGAAAAAGGACAGCCTAGCTTCAGGATATTACTTTATTCCTATTGGTTTTATATTGAAAATGAAAACAAATGTTAGTATTAAAAAATCTGAACTATTCAGAGTACACAACTTCGCCCTATAGTACAATATTTGCACCATGAAAAATAGTAATTTCTCGTACACTGCACATAAAACAAAAGCAAGTGTTTTAATTTTTACATGTAAATTTTCTCAAGAAGTCGGTGCATAATCATCCATATTTTTAAAATAGCTTGCTTTACATTCTACATTTTGCAGAGGTTCAGTTTTTAACAAATTTCCAGTGATTAAGCTTGTTGGCAAGTATGACCAAAAGTTCACCTGAGCAGCTATTGGACACTCTGAATGGACAGCAGACGTTATACTCAACAAACAGGCATCTGGTAGTAACAGCTGCAACCACACAGGTACAGATGAAAAATACATCAATGTAGAGTGCTCCATCAAAGCATTTTAAATCAGAAATGTTTGGGAAAAACGTTCATAAACAAGCTATTCTTGAAGAACAAGAAAGTATTCACATAACTGTAAATGGTATATTTGACAAAATTAACCAACTTAATAGACAAACCCCCAAAAATCCTACAGCATGAATTCCTTGCCTAGATTTCAGTAGAATCAAGAAAAATCTGATTTACAGGGAATTAAGGCATCCGTGCAACTTTAATAATATCAAGTCAATCAGACTCAATCATGAAATACAGTAAGATTGAGTCTTATGTCTCTTCTAACGACAAAATCTTTGAGAATTACGTTCAAAATTTTCTCAAAAATCATCTGGTTAAAGTAAGACCTACAGGGAATAACTGCTGTCTGGTGCCAATACTACACAAGCTACTACATGGGCTCTATTCTAATGGCTGCACTAAAGAAACTGACAAATTAAAAATAGCGGTAATAAATACCTGCACAGTAAGACATTCTTAGACACATGCGTGTGTTCACCTTAAAGGACAGTTTTTTCAGCAGAGTAATTCCAGCACAGAGGTTCTCCATCTGTGACACATGCCCTTTTACAGAGGTGTGGAAGAGAAAATATGCAAGACTAGTTTGTTTCTGCTTGGCTGAGAAATAACCGAGTACGTATGAAAAAAGTTATCAGGGCCCAGCTTTGCTAGATTTATGAGCTGTTTAGCTTCACAAATGTTTCACTGGCAGCACAGATAGTGTCACTGCATACACTTGTTCATGTGAACAGATCCAAGTACTTCCCTAGTTGTTTGGTCCCATTACCACAGTAGGCCCCATTATGACAGAGCACTTGTCTGCACACCTGCTCAACAAACGAGGTTGGGGAACTATTCCAGGTGAAACCAAGCAGCTCGCTTCGTTTTCACACCAGCTCATCACAGAGCCACACTCAGGGCAGAAGCAACAGCGGCAGAAGTCTGAAGGAAAAAAAACCCCAACCACTTTTAACAGGCAGCTTAGCAAGTTTGCCTTGAGCCAGCAATGAGAAAAAATACATCCAGGGTGGGGAAAGAGGAGCTAGATCTAGTGAGGTACATCGCCATTTTTCTTGCACCAGGTTTAGTCTGTTTGCAACAAAACCTTGGCAAAAAGGTTTAAACACAGCACTAAACACATTACAGAAATTCTAGTAGCTGCCTCGAGTACTTGTGACTTAGGTGGAATATCTAAAAGCACACTGTTTGAAAACATGTATGCGGATTAGATATTAATCTCTAGAATTCAAGCTGTCCTTAATGAAAAGATAATGCAGCCTTCAACAAAAACACGGCAAATCTCCTAATTCCGATTTCTATTTTAATACTTGTATTTTGACACATAAAGCCCTATTCAAGTATTTAATTCAAAGTGGATAATTTCAACGAGAAGCAAGCCTAAAGCAATGATAACGCCCATTATAACGTTTCAAATCACATCGAGATGAATGAGCACAGCCGTTACAAGGGGTCCGAGCCAAAATCCGCCAGGGCCTGTGCCTGCGCCTCCCTGCCCCCACCAGGGAGCGGTGGGCCAGCTTGCAAGGACGCCACGTGCGCGCCACCAGAAAGGGACCTTCCCCCCTAACGTTTGCGAAAACCACGAATTAAACAAACCCGAGCAAACAAACCAAGCAGGCACCGCGAAGCAGGCCAGTACATCAGGTGAACTGCAAATAAAGCCGCCCTCGGAGGCCTCCCGACCCCCGCCCGCAGCACGGGGGGCCCGGCCCGGCCCGGCGAGGGGGCGCGGCTGCCCGCAGCGGTGCCCCACCGAATCCCACCGCCGCCGACCCCGCAGCGGGGGTGGGGTGGCGCGGCGGAGGGCGGGTCACCCGCCTGTCCGCGTCCCCGCCGGGTGCCGTCCGGTCAGCCCCCGCCCCGCCGCGGCTGCCTCCGGTCCCCCCCCCGCGCGCGCCGCGCCGTTAGCGGGGGGGGGGGGGAGGGGGGGAGAGGGCAGGGCGGGGCGGGAGCCCCCACACGTCCGGCGCCCTCCCCGCCGCGCGAGAGCCGGCCGCGGGAGGCCACGCGCGTGCGTGCGTGAGGGCCGGCGGCCGCCGCGCCGCTCGTGGGGGAGGGGCGGCGGGTGGGGGAACCCCCGTAACCGTCTCCAGCCGCTACCCTCCCCGCCGCGCCAGCGCCTCGCCCCCCGCTCCCCCGCCGGCCAATCGGAGCGCTGCGCACGTGACGAGCGTTCCCTTCGATGACCTCATCCCTGGTGTGGGATGACGTCAAATTCAAGATGGATGGAATCACGGCGGTGGCAGCAGCGCGCGCGGGCGAACCGTGAAAGGAGGCGCCGAGGGGGGCAGCAGGGGGGGGGCGCGGCTGGCGGCGGAGAGGGTGAGTAACGGCCGCGTCTCGCGCCCGTTCCGGGGGCTGCCCGCGCCGTTTGGGTCTCCCCGTGTACAAAGGCGTCTTTTCCTGACGTAACTCTGAGGTGGTTTTTTTTTTTCCCCCACCGAGCGGGGCTGCGGTCCCCGAGCGGCGCACTGCGCATGCGCCGGTTACGAAACGCGCCTCCCTCGGCTCCGCGCATGCTCCCTTCGCTGCGAGGGACCGGCCGCTGCCCGCCGAGCCGGCTCACGCCCGCCACATAGACCTGCCCGGGCTGCCTTCTGCGCATGCCCCGCCCCGCGCCGGGATCCCGCGGAACGGCGCCTGCGCGGCGGCCGCAGCGGGGGCCGCGCCGCCGGTGGCTTGCCTGCACGGCGCATGCGGAGCGGCGCCCTCGCCGGCGGGGGGCGGGGGCGGAGCGGTGCGGAGAGGGGGAGCCGGGGAGCGGGCGCAGGCCCGGGCCTCGCTGGGGCGGTGCGTGGGATGGCGGGAGGGCGCGAGCGGCCGCGCTACCTGCGCTGCTCCCGGCGGGCGGGCGGCGCCGCCTCAGGGGGCCGTGGTGTCGCCCCGCATTGGTGGTACCGACGCTTCGCCCGCCGCCTGCGGGAGCTGCGGCTCACGACTCGCGCCCGGGCGGACACCGGCTCTGATCTGATCCGTACCCATGACAGGTTCCGGGAGGGCTGTGCCTCAGTGTCATAGGGCCTCCCCGGTGTGCCGTGAGGGGAGAGCCACGCTAGCCTGCACACTGCAGGGCGGAAAGCAATCCAGCAAGGTTCCTGCGACCTGTAAGCACATGCAGGTATTAAGTGTAGCTTTACTAGTCCAGGGGCTCTTTGGCTGTATTATTCACGAGTAGGAAAAAGTACATCTCCTAGACCAGTAAAAAAATCCTCTGCAGTGTGTACCAGCGGGTGCTGGGCATTTGCAGAGAGCAGCGGAAGGTATTTTACCTAATCATGGCTGTCCGAGCGAGTTTTACTTTAATGCTCTTTAAAGTCCAGACTCTTCTTATGTCCGCATTGGATGTGGCTCATGTAAAATATCAAATGGCAAGAAAACTTAATTTAAAGGCATTATTACAAGACGGGAAATATTGTGGAATCTCATTGTGTACTGAGTAAGCTCTTCATAATAATTAAACAGCACTTGTTTTAAAACCTGTTCAGTTGTTTTGTTGTTGGACTTGCAGTGGAAGAGGGAAGTAGGCTGTAGGTATAAGAAGAGATTGTGATGAATTACATAATCACGCAACTTCTGGTAAATACAGTGAAGAATCTTAGTTAGCATTTTTATCCATATATGTTAATATGAAAATAGGTAATTTTTTTTTCAGAATGCCTTTTTGTACAACAAGGTTTTTGATATTAAATCAGGAGTGGTAAATTTAGTACTGCTTTGTTTGTATTGCCTGAACACTACCAATTAGAGTGTTCTGTTCTGACTTTGGTCAAACTCGTGAGCTAACGGCTTCAGCTAAAATTTTCCACCAGGGTTATGCTGATGTTCTTAAGGGGAAGTTTTGAGCAAACTTTGGCAACTGTTTTTATAAACCTGGTTTGCAAAAAACAAATTATGTGGCCATCTTTTGGGTGGAAGGGGATCTGACATCCCTTCCTCTCAGAAATTTTATTACCCATGTGCTATACTGTTGTAATCTCATAATCTGTAAGAACATTTGGTTTACACTATGTGTAGAAAACCCACCCAACCTGACTGGATTGTGTACATGTAAAGAATGGTCGTTCACAGGTTCTAAGTAGGGACTTGCAAGGAGATGTCACAAATTACAACCTCTGGAGTTTTCACTTACAACGATGTGTGCCGGACCAGGATTTATTAGGGTTTCTTCAGCTGGGAGCTCCCCTGAGCCTGCTGGAGCCAAGATAACCCCTGGGGATCAGAACTGAGAGTGAGTGATCTTGTCTCTTGCTCTCAGTGGTGCTCTTGTTCCTCCACTAATTTCAACATTGCCCTGTGATCCAAAATAGGATTAAAGGCATTGTGAGTTGGGTGCTTTTTTAACACTTAAGGTAATTTATCCTTTAGTATGTATTGGCAGCCTTACTTAATATAAAAAGGGGCGATAACTTGTAATAAATTCTTGAAGTCCTCTTTGTGCTGTACATTTAATGGTACGAAAGCATGATAAATGTGAACTTTTGTGCTTCCTTTTGCTATTGCGTAGGGTCCAAGTGGCAGGGTGATACTCTCAGCTGACTCAAATTCAGCACGTTTCTCAGGACTGAGAACCCTCCTTTATCACTAGAAGCTTGATAACACAAAGATACTGGGGTTTGTGAGCTCATGTTTTTTGTGTGTGTGATGCTAGAGACACAGAGAATTGAACAGTTGGTGCTCTGCTCATCTTCATAATAATGGCTGACGATGTTTTCCTTAAAAATAGTTACAGGCATGCCAACATTGGGGTTTAAAAGGATGACTTTACAGAAAGCCATGAGATTTCATACTGTATTGAAGTTTCTTTTTGAACTTCAGTAGCTGTGAAGTAGTTATTGTAACAAAAAAAAAAAAAATTAAGTATCTTCCCATTATGGTTTTCAAGGTTTTGAAAGTTGTTTTAACTGCCAAATAGTGATAACTATGGTCTATAAACAAGTGTAGACTTACCGGGTAGAGGAAGGAGGGGTTGGTGGGAGGAAGCTGGGCTGTAGCCACCATATGGTTTGTGCTGCACTGGGAGGTACTTATTGTGAGTCACACACTACAGTTGCAGCTATTTCCAGCTCTCATTAAAAGAAATTGTCAACTTTTGAGCAAGTGAGCTGTTTCATAATGAACTCTGCTACATTTAATGATCTGAGATCCTTGGAAGTGGGGGCTGAAATCTTCAGAGGCAGCAAAATCATTTGTTGAAAGTGGAAAGACTGCAATATGCCCTGCTTTAAAATAGATATTCTATGCAGAGGGAGTTGCTTTCCCCAAATATTTATGGTGTAGATTTAATACTAGTTATTCACTGTAATCTTTCTTCCAGTTTTTTTCCTTACTGGTAATATTTAAGGCAGCAGTTCTGTTTTCTTTAATTCAGCAATGAAATAAAAAACCCCAATTGTCTGTTGTCTTTGCTTATTGGCTACTTTATGTATTATGTTGTTCTAAGATAGTTCAGGCATATTTTATGAACAAGAGAAGTGTTGAACAACTCTTCTACCTTCCTAAACTCTTTCTGCCTCTGCTACTACCACCACCAGTTAGTTCAGCAGCCTTACAGCCCATCAAAATAAAGCTTTAAAATCACCTGGTTGTGATTGTTGAGGGTGAAACACCACACCTCTTTTCTGCAAAATCTTTATGTACAATCTGTGATGAAAAGGCATGAAAAATCCGTTAGTCAAATTTCAAAAAATATTGTGACACTTGGCCTTTCATAGTAATTCATGTATATTTAAATTGCATTCTTCAGGAAAGGAAGAAGTATTTTCCCCTTCTTCGTCTCAGAGCATTAATCTCTTTACCCGTGGTTTATCCTATATCAGCACTTAACATCGTGAGTAATCTTTAGGTTGCAATTCATTCTCAGTAATCTCTCTGATAAATTGTGGCTAGCACAGGGACAGTTCTAACACAGGGGACAGTGAGTGTCCCTGCCAGCCCCTGGCCCCCCCATCCTTTTAACTCACTGATTTCCCTCCAGCACTGTGTGACTTATGCCTAGGCCAGGACCAAGCCTGACATCACAGTATGCTGGAACAAGGAGTGTACCAGCAGTCCCAGTGGGGTGGATGCCCACCAGCTAAAAAGTTCTGGGGTAAACTATTTGGCATTCTGGTCTGAATACATTTATGAGTATCTTTTGGAGAATTTTTTGAGAATAGCGTACCTGGTACAGTAAATATGCTCTACAAAAATAATTTTAAAGTAAATTAAGAAACAGAAGGAAAAGGAGCAGAATTACAGTGATTTCTAATCACTGTTTGCCACAGCTTCATCTACATGTCACAACCAAAAGGAATTTGTTTGTTTTGTGCTAGGACATAACTTTGAGTACAGTCCTTCAGCTATTGAGGTCAATGGCCAAATTCCCTGGAAGTTCAGTGAGAATAGGACCGGCTCCTTTCCCATAAATACTTTTAAGGAATAAAGAAAAAATACATAGTGTTCTTGTTCATGGAGGAAGATTTTTTTAAAGAGTATGTGAGACATTGCCTACGTCCAAATGCAGGTGGACTTTGACTAAGCTGAAAATCTTCCACATGCTATTTATGACCTTGTAAATCTGTTACGTAAAACTCATGTAAAATTGCTTTTGTCTTTCCCCTTTTACAGTATCCTGTATTGCCTTCCCAGTATCTTGCCAATAGTTAATGATGACTGAATGGTGTTTTCTTTGGATCCCTTCAGCGGGTGGAAGATACCTGTACTCCCTGAATCATAAGTTTCTCACTTGGCAACTTTTTAGGGTCAGCTTCTGTATTAGTTCTGCATGTTTCAGATGAAGTGCATGACTTTTCCCCCTATCTCTTGTTTTCTTACAGAAACCTTAGTGCAAACACAATTATGAAAAGTACCTTATATGGGTATAATTGGCTTCTCTTCCCATCTAAAATATACTATGCCTGTAAAAAGCACCTTTATATTAATATAAATATTCTTCTATTTATTATATTATTCTATTAATTATATTAATAGAAATAAAACCCATAATTAGGGTTTGTAATTTTAATTATACCAGCAAAATGAAAAGCAGTATGTAGACAAGATTTTATTGTGAATTGGGCCAGTTAAACAAAGAAAGAGTGGCTCATACAGTAGAGCAGATATCTGAATATTATTTGATTTGGTAAGTATATCTCAGCATTACCAATAAAATAATAAAATCAACCTGTAGAAAGAGTACAAGTGTACACGTTTAGGGGGTATATGTCTCCCTGTCTTCAAATTCTTGTTTTCCTGCATCTCTTACCAAAAAATCACATTAAATATTTCTGGGGGTGAGGTTTTTGTAAGTGCTTAAATTGTATGGCCATCAAGTGTGTTAGTCTTGTCCCATCAGAGAGTTTAATGGCAATGTTACGAAATGTGAGAATGAAAACTGACGAACTCCTTAGGGAAATGGGTTTTAAACTTTTTTTAGTCTCTTGCTTTAGTTTACAGCAATAGGGATGATGAGTTACTTTTCAGTCGAGGCACTGAGGCCAGGACAATTATTTTGTCAAACTGTGTTTGTTGTGTTTCAATCTTCAAGAAGAATCAGAAAAGCTCACGGCCAGTGCTCATTCCTGCCCTCTCCCTCAGATCCAGTAGCTGTACAATCCCATGGTCAGCTGGATCAGTTCACTGATCTGACAGCAAGTTAGTCCGTCCTTAGTGGGGAGGAGATGTGGACTGCTGCTTGCAGGAGTGATCTGTAGTTAGACTGGACTGAGAGCAAGATGAAATTGCACCTTTAGCTGCTGCTTGTTTGTAAACAAGAAAGAGAAGGACAAATAGAGCTTTGTGGTGTTACTCTGACATTTTGTGGTTTGCTGCAAGTCAGGAGGAGCTATTTTGAGTGTCAATTGGTCAAACTATGGGTATGATCTGAATATGAAAAGCAGCCTTTAATTTCTAAGAGAATTTCTAGTCTGTATCAGGATAACTGCTAATTATTTGTCTCTGGCGGAGGGCAAAATAGAGAACTGCACAAATATTACAGAATTTCTTCTTTTCCCTAAAGTTCTACTTCTGTATGTGTGGAGGATAAATAGCTGGAAATTAATACATAAATTTCACACACTAGCAAATATATTCTTAATCTAATTTTATGCCTGTCTTCATACCAGTGAGTCTGTCCTTGCTGCTGACCTATTGGAAATGAAAAACATTTGTCTTCATGGAGAAAGTTCACAGTATTGTCTGCAGTGGTAAACAGCAAGAGCAGTTGAAATCACATTTCATTAAATGCAGGAAGACAGAATCCCCAAACCTGCAGCAAGAGATTACTCAACTATGTAGTTAGAAAAAGATTACAGAAGTGCACACTCTTGCTCTGCAGATTTGGAGCTTTAACACAAAGCTTTTAGGGGGGTGTAAGGGTGTGTATGTCTGTAAATATATGTGTATTGTAGGAGAGTATGTTGCAAATGCAGTTGGTGGGAGAAGAGGCATTTGACAAACTGTTTTCAAACTCAAATAATAAAATCCAGCATAGGATCCTTGAGTAAAAGTTTAAGCAGTGTAGGTTTCTTTTGCATCTGGACTCTTGATGAGTAATGGTACCTTTCCCCCCCTTGTGTCTGAAATGGTGCATGAATTACAAGAACCATCAAATCCTCTGCAAAGCACTCAGCTGAGCATGACATTCTTGCATTTACCTGGCGATACCCCAGAAAGTCACTTGTATTTCTTGGCTGAGTCTTATAATCCATGTTTCTTTGGGATTTTTAGGGGTTTGCCCCCACCACACATCTTATGTATGTTTTCCCTGTTGAAACCCCTGTTCGGTCTCCCTTGTTGCCTGTTACCTCTCTGTATGTTTCCTCCTCCTTCCTTGTATTCTCTCCTAACTGCAGTTTCTCACAGCCCTGGCGCCTCCTTGCTGCAACACTGCATCTTATTAATGTTGCAGAACCTAAGTCTTTCCCACTGCCACCCCCAGCGCGCTCTTAACATGGCTTTAACTGACAGCTGTGTCATTATAAGGGGAGTCAGCAGGCAACATGTTACTTCAGTTGCTTGTGTGTCTGCAAATGTAAGCAGTTACACTGAAACTGTTCACACAAAGATCTGCCTCATTCTATCTGTAAAGTTTTAGCAGTGGTGACCGTTTTTCTGGAGGTGAAGTTTCAGATGGGCAAAGCCGATTGAACAATTTGCTGACAAAGAATGCAGCTCTGATGCTCATCTGACCTCTCAGTGAGCTGATTAAGCTGATAACCTATAAAATAGCAAACAGGTATAAAAAGCTGGATTGCTTTTGTTTGCTTGTTTCCTGCTTCATTTTAGGGAGCTGAATCAACTTACTGGGAGGTCAAATGAGCAGCACAGCTGGTGAAGAGGAGGAGGGTACCACAGGGCTGGGAGGAGATGTGAGAGTAAGGGACAGAGGAAACAAAGTGGAACTGCCACTTCAAAGGCAGGTAGCTGTTGAAGATAATAAACTGCTGGGCTAAAGGTTAAGCTTTTTCATGTTTTCCTGGTGGAGAGCTTCTCCAAGTAAAGATTACGTTTTCGCAGAAAGTAATTTTGAACTAGTAGAGGTGTCCTTTTCTCTCCTTGTTCAAAAAATAAAGTAAAATAAACCTTGTACTAAGCATGGTACTTAGGCTTCTGAAATCTAGTTTGCTGAGATCAGTAGAGGGCTGTTGAAGATTGACACTAAAATCTCTTTTTGGCCTCCTGAAGGCAGGTTGCAGGTGTTCCTGCTGCACTCACCCTTTCTGGAGTGTTGTCATCACTGTTGCTCCTGAGGACCAGCAGCTGCTATAGCATGTGGGGCCTGAACACAGACAATGAGAGAATTTCTGATATGCTCCTACAGTTTCCTTGATGTCACCTGAACATGACGGAAGAAAAGAGGAAAGCTTTTGTTTCCAGTCAGTAGTGAAGATGACTGGAAGAAACGGTTGAAGGGAATAGAAACAGATTCTCTGGAGGAAAGAGCTTAGGTACTCAATGGCAAAATAATCTTCAGCTGGGGAAGTATGAGTCCTCAACGCCTGGAATCAAAGCTAGTATTACAAGAGATTGCCGTGGTCCTGTTATCTACTCAATAGCTAGGCACACCTTTTGTGTCAGGGCTGTGCACTGTCAGCCAAGCATTGACTTTGATGAGAAACTGTTGTAAGGAGTTCTTGTCTTCCTACAGCTGCTCTGCTGCCGCTATCTGCTGCCTATTCAGTTATGCCAATGCAATGGTTCTTGAGATTGTGGTTTAATATTAAAATTGACCGGCATTTGAAAATAAATATTATTTGTTTTTTATTTATTGTCTGATCTGCTGTGTTATAGAGATCTGTGAATATTTGTACTGGCACAGCTGGAGGAGTCAACAGCAGCGTGTAGCTACGATGAACAAAAGAGCAGGAATGTCATGGATCGACTTTGTTACTGAAAAGTGTTCATGTAGTGGAATTTTAATGCCATTTTACATTTACGCTGGTGATCTTTGAGGGGGTTTTACATCCAAGTATTTCAGGCTTTAAGATGATCTGTGTAAATGTCTTGAAATGGTTCTGCAAACCAGTTCTGGTTTTGTTTCTTGAAGTATCATAGCTTTTTTTATTTCTGACTGCTGTGTTTAAAGGCAATTAAGCTGAAAGTCAAGCACTTGTATTAGGAAATAGCAGGATTAAAGCTGCCTTTGCAGGATTAATTTGGTCCCTTGCCATTTGTGTATGTTGCAGCCTTGGTTACTGTTAAAGTGACAATTACCTTCTTCACTGGACAGAAGAGACTGCTCTGAGAATGAAAGGGAGGATTGTAGTGGGATGCTTATCTCTGCCTTGTTTAATGTAATAATTTGAGCGTGTTCTATGAATAAAAAAGGAGAATGTAGAAAGAAGGATGGGAGACTGTTGGATGGTGCTTTAGACATATAGATTTTACACGTCTCTACTAATAGCATTACTGAGGAACACAGAGCAATTAGATGGTGTTTATTCTGAGAATGTATTACACAAAACACAAGGCCTGGGTAAAGCAGATTAAAATTAAAGATTTGAAAATGTTTCAAAACATTTGACTAATATACTCCTTTCCCACAGTGTCCTTGAAGTATGGGTTCTGCAGCAACTTCTGTTGGGTGTCTCTGCAATACTGTTTTAGTTCAAGTTTCCTTCATAAGCACACTGTTGATCTGTTATCTCTATCTAACATGCTGCAACTTGCATCCAGAAGAATCACTTGAGTTTGCAAATTCAGCTTCTTTCAGAGGAAGCTAAAGGAAAAGATGAATTCCTGGAACACTTGTTCTAATAACACTCCCGAGTGTTAATGGGTGCTCAGACCACGAGACTGGATTAGGGCCAGCCAGACTCCACCGCTTTAAATTGCAGTGGCATCCACAAAGGAGAAGGGTAGTGCACTCACACCCTGCTCACCCAGCCCCATACAGTACTTTTAAGCAAAACATAGAAAGCAAACCAAAACAGATTGGCTTGTCAAATTCTTAGAAGCTTGACTGCTCTGCTATTTTTAGATGGAGGTGTGGGGGGATTGTGCATTATAATTATCTGAGGTGAATTAAGGATAAATTAGTGTTTATGAAATGACACTGCAAGACACTGAAACAGTCGGTAAAGACCTGGTGAGGAAACAGAATTCTGCTTTTGCTGTTGCCAAGACACTATTAACTCATTCAGTAGTTTCAGATGAAGAAGTGGTAGCTCAGTCCTGTGTTGTGATCAGTGCTCTGAAACACTGTATGCTGCACCCTTTAAGTTGTTTCTCAATAATACCAATTTAAACTCTGATCACTTATTTATGTCCATTAGTTGTAAGATTTATCACCCTCATCTATTAACCATGGGGTTACAGCTTCTTAATAGTTTTTTATTTTGATAAACTTTTCAGGTTTGCTTGTAAGATGATGAACAGTGAAACCTTTTTGTTGTAGTAGCATACATCATGTGTAAGTTATAAACTAAAGAGTAGTTTTTCAAATCAGCTGTAAAAAGAAGAGAATTGCTTTTACCAGACACATCGACTTGTTTTACTCCCACCATGGAGTAAGGTAGTCTCAAGACTCTTACAGGTTAACTTGAATGGAATTGTAAGGGTGTCCATGAAAAAAAAAAATTGGATATTGCTGATTTCTCTCTGTGTGTACATGTGCACAAATATATACATTCCAATTCATGCCACAGAAGCTCTTTGTTTAAACTAGGTTAAAACCCGATTCTCTTCTTTTGTTAAGATCTAATCAGGAGCAGTCTATTGAGTTATTGAAGCATCCTGTAGTATGCAGTGAGCTGTGTTTTGAAGCATATGGAACATGGAGAGATTTCTACAGTTTAATTTGTGCTTATTGGACTCTTGGATGCATCTGAGGGTAACTGTTCCTCAAGTATATGGCTTATAGGCGTAAAGTGCTTTTATGCTAATAAGTAACATGGAGGTTCAGTTCTGTGATTGCTTTTAAGCTAGAACAAAGCAATGCAGGGATACTTCAATTATAATTGTGACATCTCCAAGAAACTAGATCCTGTCAGTGCAGTTGTGACACATATTTGATAGCTAGAAGTGTATATTAACAACACTTCCTAAGCATAATCAAACATGATGAATTAATCTAGATTACAGACAATAATCCTGCTTCCTTTTCCCTTCCCGGTATTAATGCCCTTTCCATCATCCTATTAAAAATGAAAACAAAACCCTGTTAATTTGTTTAGTCAGCAGGAGACTGTCAGGGTTGCTTAGCCTCAGAAAAGTGACTTGACAGAACTAAACTTTAGATACCTGATTCAAGAGTTTATCAGTGCAGTTGTCAAGGTAGATATTCACAAAGCTAAAGTTGAGAGAAAGATGATCAAGAGTGAAATGACTGAACTGTTCCTTCGTGTGGATAGGTACATTGCAGGCACGGAACACAGCACCCCCACCCCCAAGTTAGTTAGGTGTAATACTGTAATATTCTTGGTGTAAGGTCAGCGATTAACAGTGTATTTGGAAGTGGGCTCTTTTTGTGCCTGTGCATCTATTGCAGGTAACAGTGTTCATTTCCATACCTTTCCTCCAAACAAGATGTTTTCTTCAGCGCTATTGATGGCAGTTTAGCCAGTGTATCGAGTACAGAGGGATTAGGTGTGTTTATCTCTAACAAGGCAACCTACAACTTCTTTTTGTTGTTGTTCTCTTTCAGAAACATCAGAATCATGGAGGGGCTCTTGCATTACATAAATCCAGCACATGCCATTTCGCTTCTAAGCACACTGAATGAGGAGCGTCTAAAGGGACAGCTGTGTGATGTTGTTCTTATAGTAGGAGATCAGAAATTTCGAGCTCATAAAAACGTTCTGGCCGCCAGCAGTGAATACTTCCAGACTCTGTTCACGAATAAGGAGAATGAGTGTCAGTCAGTGTTTCAACTTGACTTCTGTGAGCCAGATGCTTTTGATAACGTGTTAAACTACATTTATTCTTCATCCTTGTTCATTGAGAAAGGCAGTCTTGCAGCTGTGCAAGAACTGGGCTACAGTCTTGGAATATCCTTTCTTACAAACATTGTTTCTAAGAGTCCTCAAGCTCCTTTTCCAGCTTGCCCCATTAAGAAAATAGTGTATCAAGATGAAGACGAAAGCAGTTCTCAGAAGAGAAGTGTCATTGTCTGTCAGAACAGAACTGAAGCACAAGCAAAAAGTATAAATCAAACACATGATTTAAGCCATACTTCTAAACCTTCACCCTCTGTTGCTGTCAAAACTAGCAGTAGACCACAAGTAACAAAACCACCTGAAACCCTTCACAACTTACCACTGACTGAAAGGAGATGGCTAAAAGAAAGCCCTGTGAGCTATACCAAGCTTCACGAAACTTCTGGAACTGTGGAGGATCAGACCAGAGGTGGTTTAGTGAAAAGGAACACAGTACTGCCTCAGATGCCTTTAGCAGAGAAAGAAATTGCGAGCGATGAACCAGGAAGCAGTGGTCAGCTTTTAAGAGGAAAGGCTGCAGAGATGTCATTAAAAAGACTGCGTCCACCAGTCTTGTCTCTGCATGGCACATCAGAATCGACGTTTTTGTTGCGAGAGGCAGGAAAAGGAAATGGTCAAGGTGAAGACAGGAATTTGCTATACTACTCAAAGTTAGGGCTAGTAATCCCATCCAGTGGATCTGGTCCAGAAAACCAAAGTATTGACAGAAGCGGGCCACTTGTAAAAAGTCTCCTTCGAAGGTCACTGTCCATGGACAGCCAAGTTCCTATTTACTCACCTTCTGTTGACCTAAAACCTTCACAGGTATCATCATCCTCCTCACCGGGAACTAACGATTCCCAGAAGACATTTAATGTTGTATCTCAAAAGTCATCCTTGAAAGAGTCATCAGAGAAGTTGCTCTTGGATGAAAAACCACAGGTAATACACCCACATCGCCTTAGGTCTTTCAGTGCCTCTCAGTCAACTGATAGGGAGGTTGCTTCCCCTTTCACAGAGGTACAAATAAAAACTGAACCTAGCAGTCCACTTTCAGATCCTGCCGAAATAATAAGAGTTACAGTGGGTGATGCTTCAGCATCAACAAATAAAGACTTTCCTTTTAAAACTGAGGATAATCATAAGGAACCAAGTAGACTTCCAGCAAAAAGATTTCAAGCTGATAGAAGACTACCATTTAAGAAACTGAAGGCAGATGAGCAGGGTTCTCCTGGGTCAGAAGATAACTTTGAGGAAGGCTCAAGCCCTACGCACCTTGATGCTGATTTTCCTGATTCTGATGTCAGTAAAGATGAATACAGTGAGATGGAAGAAGCAAGACCAAATAAAAAATTCAAATGCAAGCACTGCCTTAAAATTTTCAGATCAACAGCAGGTCTTCATCGTCATGTTAATATGTATCATAATCCAGAGAAGCCCTATGCTTGTGACATATGCCACAAGAGATTTCACACAAATTTCAAAGTGTGGACGCACTGTCAGACACAACATGGAATTGTGAAGAATCCCTCACCAGCTTCCAGTTCCCATGCTGTTTTGGATGAAAAATTCCAAAGAAAACTGATCGATATAGTAAGAGAGAGAGAAATCAAGAAAGCTCTGATTGTTAAACTAAGACGTGGCAAACAAGGTTTTCAGGGACAGTCTGCTTCACAAGCACAACAAGTCATCAAAAGGAATTTAAGATCGAGAACCAAAGGAGCCTATATTTGTAGCTACTGTGGGAAAGCTTATCGTTTCCTTTCGCAATTTAAACAGCACATAAAAATGCACCCAGGGGAGAAACCAATTGGAGGAAATAAGGCTCCTAAGCAGAAAGATCATATTCATATTGAAAGTCCAGTAGAAAACAAAGAGGTTTATCAGTGCCGTCTCTGCAATGCTAAGCTCTCTTCACTTATTGAACAGGGAAATCATGAACGACTCTGTAGAAATGCTACTGTCTGTCCTTACTGCAGCCTTAGATTTTCTTCTCCAGAGCTGAAGCATGAGCATGAAAGCAAGTGTGAATACAAGAAGCTTACCTGTCTTGAGTGCATGCGTACCTTTAAATCATCCTTTAGCATTTGGCGTCATCAAGTTGAAGTTCACAATCAAAACACAATGGCTCCATCAGAGAACTTTTCTTTACCTATCCTGGATCACAATGGAGAAATAACGAGTTCATCAAGATTGCCTCCTCAATCAGAATCCAATAAAATGAACAATTTTGTTGCTGCAAAGGAAGATGGTGTATTCAGCGATTCGTCAGAACAAATAAATTTTGATTCTGAAGATTCCTCATGCCTACCTGAAGACTTAAGTGTTTCCAAGCAGTTTAAAATTCAAATCAAAGAAGAACCAGCAGATGATATAGAGGATGAGGTCACTGAGACAAGCAGAGAACCTAAGGAAGTAGTCTCCAACAAAGATGCTGGTTTGTGGCCCTGTGAAAAGTGTGGGAAGATTTTCACTGTACGCAAACAGCTGGAGCGTCACCAAGAGCTCTTATGCTCTGTGAAGCCATTTATTTGTCATGTGTGTAACAAGGCCTTCCGGACCAATTTCCGGCTGTGGAGTCACTTCCAGTCTCATATGTCACAGGCTGCAGAGGAGTCCACGAATAAGGAGCCTGAGATATGTCCACCAGCGAATTCCCCGTCACCGCCACCCTTACCTCCACCCCCACCCCTCCCCAAAATCCAGCCTTTGGAGCCTGATAGTCCAACAGGCTTGTCTGAAAGCTCCACTACTACTGAAAAATTATTTGTACCGCAGGAGTCGGATACACTCTTCTATCATGCTCCACCACTCTCAGCAATCACATTCAAAAGACAATACATGTGTAAACTCTGTCATAGAACTTTCAAGACAGCTTTTAGTCTTTGGAGCCATGAACAAACACACAATTAGCTTTAATAAGTACCTTAAAAAGCTGGTTCAGTGGAGGCTGTGTTCAGGATCTCAGATGATGCTATATAAACTATGTATAAATTTAAGAGGATCAAAACAACGATAACGATGATGACGACAAATTTGGAATTTGTGGTGCTGCTTGAATTTGAAGATTAAGGTAAATTAACTTCAATAGTAGGCAGAAAGCAGAGTAATTTAAAATACTGTGGCCTGGGATCTAATAGTAACAGAATAATTTTTATTTCATTTAACACTGAAATATGATCACATCTGGATTGTATGCATGGATCTTCATCCTGTGATGTTGGTGTGTGCGTGTGTATTATATATAAAGTTATATATTAAATGAAAGAGCAACAACAATTTGGATTCTAACTGTGAGTTTATAGTAGTGAAATACTGTAACCAACTTCATTAATTTTTTTTAAAAGAAACCAACACGCAAGCTCCATATAAATAGTTGCCATGCACTTGCAGTTAGGGAGGAAGTGGATGGAGTGTCTTGCTGTATTGACTTAGGTCTTAGAAACCTTTAGCAATAACAAATAAACCTCAAGTTTGAGTAATCCTGATGTTATTGGATACGAATGTTTGATATTTTAAGGGAGCATAAATTGTTTTGTTGTTATATGGAACTTGTGCAAATTAAAATAGAATCTAAAGTCAGCAATATTATTACTAAGATTTTATATAAAAAAGTAGCAGCAAGCCTGCTTTCAGCCATTTAATTATAAGTTTCTAAGGGAAATTGGGGGGGGCGGAGGTGTGTGTGGGGGGAGTGTACTTTGCTTTATATAATGTCCCAAAGACTAATTTACTATAGATACTTAGGTAGCTAAAGTCATTGTATTAACAGCCATCATAATGCAAATGGTACCGTTTATAGTATGAACTGAGATTGAATGGATATCAGACAATTTTCGTAATTCTGTTTCCACTGTTTGTACAACTGTTTGTAATTCTAACTACAAAGGAATGTATAACTATTAAATAAAAAGAGAGTTCATTAAGGGACAGAAGATGAGTTGTGTGCCAACACACAGTAATAAGCTTGGCCGTGAGTACAAAGATATGTTTTAACAAAACCTAAAAATGTAAATATTTATATAGACAGCTGTATAAATGAAGAAGTATGTATTTGAAATTTGTATTAAGCATACATATCCAGCTCAAAGCAGAGGAAAAAACATCACACTACAATCACTGCGTTTTATGAATACAATGCATAGAATATTTCTTTCTGCCGCTTTCTATCATATGTGATATACTGTGTTGCAATTTTCTAATTTGTTGAAAAACATGGTAAAGATGGGCTGCAGATATTCTGTGTGGTTCCATTATTTTACCTCAAATCACAGCTGGCGTGTTTAGTGTCAGTAGGATCACAGATACTTACCAGAAGCTACAGTAAGGGTCCCAAATTATTCTGTAAGTAAAAGAAATATTTACCCAGAAATAGGTGGTAAACTAACAGTGAAAAATTCTTCTGCTAGAATTTAAACTTAATGGAGTGGTGACAGATTAAAGTGAACATAAACGATGCAAACAGTATTTATGATCCTGAGTACTTTTAGCCTGTGTGGGCTGGGAGAGAGGGATTGCATTCCACACTACATAGTCAGAACTCAGTCTGTGTTTGTTTGCTGAAAGCAACAGGAGTTTGGTCACCAGTTTAGGGGAAGCAGGAGCGAGGCTTTGATTCTGTATGTAACCATGAATTTTTTTTCAGCATCCCAGACTCAAAAGTAAGAAGAATTGCAAGCTGACACCAAGATTTAGCAAAATTAAGCATAAGTGTATCATATGAGAATCAGGGTGGGCACCCTTAGGCACAGCAGGAATAGATTTTTCTCAGTGAAAGCCCAAGTGTGCCACCATTTTTTCCAACAGATTTTTGTTTTAAATTATTTTTTCTGAAGTTAAGTTTGAAAGAATTAGCTCAGGATGGACCCCTGTTGTTTTTTCAGCTACCAAAAAGTTGCAGTGTTAGTTTCAAGACTCTTATGTTTCATTTTTTATTAAAATCCAGAATTGTTACTAAACACTTCTTATAGTACATGTTGTTCTTTTTTGTCCTCTTTCAGGCAAATTGTAGCTGAATACAATTATGCTAATTTGTTAGAATATCAGTTAAACTCTTTTGGTGATATTGCAGTTAAAACAAAATACTTGTTTAATAGTGACGTTTCTAGTTATCAACTTTTTTACTCCACCTAATAAGACTAAATTTCTTTCTTACCAGAAACAATTTCAAATTAAAGTGGTTATTGCCCTTAACCTGGTTTAACAAAATCAGAAAAACAAAGCTTTGATAAGTATCCTTTAAATGTATTTAAGAAATCTGTGCATATAAAATACGAACATATTTTTGAAGATGGTTCCTGAGTTTTCACCAATTATTCCTCTACACAGCAGTCTGAAAGTTTATATGTAGCCTTTTAAAAATCAGTGCGCTTTCTAAAGGACGATGGCAACTAGTTCAGCTTTGTCATAGTCATCTAACTTCCAACTGGGATTCTGCTATGGAAATATGATGATAAATTCCACATACTTTACATCAAAAGCTTGTGCAACATTTTTGAAGAAACATTGACTTTTTTCCTAGTATACTATGTATTATAAAAAATCCATACAATATTTTTGGTCTAAATAGCCTCCTTCTAAGATTTTCTTTAATTATTCTGTTTTGGGTTTGTTTTTTTCTTTTAAAGTTTTGTTTTTAAATTTGAGTGTGTCTGTGCTTTTTTAAAAATTCAGTTCCTATTGTTTAGTAAAGGAATTCAGGATCTCTGAAGTTTAAATATGAGATGTTTATATAACAGTTCTGGTTTTCTATTAGCTTTTATACAGTATCTTAAAAAGCCCTTGATAGAAGTGTTTATTTTGGAGGATACGGAATAAATATGCTTCCACTTATAAAACTTTAATATATGTTTAAGAAGTTAAATTATGGAAAAAATGTTAGTTGCTTGTTTATAAATAAAGGTCTTTTGAAGAGTGTCTAGTTTGGCCACAGCCAAAATAAAAGGCAAATTTATTGATACGAAAGCCTGTCTTCATCATATTTTGTTTAATTTTGTAGCTGTGACTCAAGTGACACAAAGATAGAGTTCTTATTAAATATAAAAAGTGTTTTGCTTTTTTCCTTAAAATTTGTGACAGGAATGTGCAGATGTTTTAATATATAGATTAGAATCTTTAATTCTTTCTCTTTTTTTGCTATTTTTATAATCTGTCAGATAAATCTCAGAGAACTATCCTGCTTCAATGGAGGTACAGTGGAAACTTCTATTGCATTTAAAAGAAGCAGGGTTGAGCCATGAAATGTATTTTGTTTGGGGACTTCTTTGCCTTTCAGGCACTGTGTTGGCAAAGAGTCTTAAGTGTATGGCTAAGTTCCATTAAGATCAGTCTTAATTTTTTTTAGATGTGCTTAATTTCTTTGCTAAATTGGGACCATAATCAACCTTGAAAGTGAGCAATGGCAGCAAAATACATACAGATTTATTTTTTTTTTTAAGTCCTAGAACCAAATGTTAAAATTAGTTTTCCTCTACATAAAAACTGCATATACAGTTAAGGTGTAGTACTGTAGTTTTACAAAAAACAAAGGACATGAACCAGTAATAATACTGTCTCTAGTTTTGGGGGGGGGGTTGGCAAAGGGGAGTGAAACACCCTGTGACAGTCGATTGAGCAGATAACCTGCTGAAGCAGTGGGTGACACTAGAGTTTGTCTTGTGTATTTCAGAATGGAAATGTGGCCTTATCTGTGAACCAAAACACAGCTGTAAGAGACTTGTTCCTGCATTTCCTATTTAGGCAGGCCTTCTAGTGATACCCAGTAGATTAATTTGTCTGATGTTTGTTTTCCTCCAAGTAGGGCATGCAGGTTTGGTCTAAATCTACATGTATGCTGTTTTTGTTCCAAGCTTCCAGTGATAAAACTAGAAGTTTCTCACATGGAATAAGGACAGACTATGCCTAACTTCTTGGCACTAACAGAGAGGGTGCAAATATCTGGCATGAGCCTGTAATCTGGCATGTGCCTATACTGTTCAATAAAATTGTTTACATTTTCCTACCAGAAGATTTAGATAAAAATCAAAGCAAGCTTAGGGTTTTGTTTGTTAGTTTTGGCTTTTTTTAATGTTGCTGTTAATGAATAATCAGTGTTAAAATCTTTTTTGTTGTTGTTGTTGAACACAGCCTGATAGTATTTTTTAATGTCATTGATTCTTGTTTATTTAAAATGACTTGTGAAAAACTGTACTATAACTATTGTACATAAAGGGACACTATCAAGAGAAAGGTTGTATACAGTAAATGTACTTACCTGTATTAAGAATACTTGATATTAATAAAATCAAAGAATTTTAAACCATTGAGTCATAACACTTGAGCTGCTTGGGCATGACAATGCCTGTTAAAGACATCTTCAATTGTTGCAATGCTGTCTGAAAAATGTATCTGAATTCTGTGGGTTGAGCTTATTTTTCATGTTGCTTTCTCTCTCACTATTCCAAAAGAAAGGACTCGATTCATTTTTCCTTTTCCAGTTTCTCAGCAACATACATTACCTTTTAAAGACAAACTTCCCACTGCTGCAGCAGCATCTTTAATTAAAATATGTACATAAAACCAGGGCAAACTATCTTTTGCAATGTAACATGCAAAATGCATATAAAGTACACATTTTAAGGCTTAATCTTGACAGTGTCCCTTTTTAAAAAGCAGGAAAATGGGATCACTTTTAGTGCTTGGGTACAGGGGAATAGTTTCCTACAGTTTCTAGAAATTGGAATTATCCAGTATATTTGCTATAGAATTTTCCAGTTAGTTACAAAAATCACTTGTCATTTTAAAGGATTATAGAAGTAAGGCAAAAGAAGCTGGCTTTGTAATCCTGTATACCTTATAATCATTCTATATCTGTTCAATACACCAGGATGGGTTTTTACATTTTTTTTTAGGACTGAGACTTAATAGCTTAGGGTAACTTTTTTCTTTAATGTAATGTAAATCCATTGCTGCTTTGTACACCTTTTTCTACTGTGTGGTTTCTTTACTTAGATCTTGCCTAAGAAATGTTGGCGTCCAATAAACTTACACTTTGTTTCTTTTGAATTACTGTGTCTTATACTGGAATCTTTTGGCAAAGTGTGATGTTATTGTACATACCATTGTGTCTGTGGGATAGGAATTTTATTTATAAAAGAGCATCTTTTGATCTCTTTATTGGAGGTAAATTATAGTTTTTACATTGCTAAAATAATGGCTTTTTGTTTGTTTTAGTAAGTGCCCCACTGAACCTTTTACTGGAAAATACAAGATAATAAGCTGCTCTAGGCAATCTCTTGAAAACTTAAGCACAGCCCAAATTCTGATTCCTATGCAGTCAGTGATTAAAATGGGACTTTGTGGAAGCAAGGTTACATCAACTGAATATCTCTTTCATCTAAAACTGGATTGAACCAGATGTTTGAAAATACATGGTCAGGAATGTTTATGGTGTTTTGCAGTGCTCTCATCGAAAGCAGTTTTGCTGCATGTATTTACCTCTTCAGAAACCCCTGACTGGGAACGTAGTGTGTGGAATGCAGAAAATGATCCCTATATCTTTTGGGAACAGGGTCTACTAGACTCCTCTCTTCAAAACAGTTGAGACCTAGCTTTGAAAACTCTTAGGCTGGTTTTCTCAACTTCTGGGACTCCACATTTGCTGTCCTTTGCCATTTTAAATTTGTGCAGTTTGGTTGAACCCATTGACTCACGTTTAATAGAGGAGACAAAGTCTCAAGAGTTAATCTCCAGGAAGTTTCATAAAAATCACTGACCAGGTAGCAAAGAATCTTAGTGGGAAGGATAAGATTTGCAGCAAGAGCATGGTCTGAACAGTTATCTGTGCCTTTTTCCCCAGAGTTTGTCACTGTGTGCATGTGTACTGTCTTGTCAGAGTAAGTGGGGCAATAGGGTTGAAAGGGCACTCCAAGCTCAAGAGGATTTTGGCCTTTGATGCTCTTTAAATCTCTTTGAAAACAGAGGCAAAGGGCTCCTGGCCTGTCCTTCCATGGAGCCCTGGACGTCAGAAGTTAGGTGAGCTGTGGAAAAGGCACAGAGAGAGTGGAGAGCTGCTGTCTGACTTGTTCACAGAGTCATAAATCACCAAAGGTTTGGCTCCCTTTCTCCTTTCAGTGTAAGGAACTCCTCCAGCCCTTTCTGCGTCTCATTAAGATCTAAATACAGTTCTCTCACTGTTTCAGAGCAGATTAACATCTGCTTAAAAGCTTCACAGAAAACGTCTGTTCTAGAGACCATACAACCTATATTTGACATAAAAGTCAAGAAGCAAACCAAAATTATAAAAAGTTATGATAATACCATGAACATTGCACCTGTTTTCATGGCTATTTTTTGTTCTAATTCCAGCTGTCCACTTCTAACACAGTTGCTCTGCAAACAAATCCAGTAACGTTTACTTACTTTTCTGTTCATAGGATGTTTCCAATAATCACTCTTTCTTTAATATAGAAATAAAAACACTAACAGGATATTTTTTTCTATTAGACCTACATGGATAACATTTGTGTTTCCAGTCCTGAAATACTCTAGCAATAAAAATTTTCAAGGTGTTGGCTGCAATGGAGCAACATACACAACTTTTATTTCCTCTTCATTTTACATGTGTTGAAAGAGTACATTGAAAGCAAAGCCAGTTTCTGCTAACAAAGAAATTGCTTTAAATTGCCTCTGCAGTTTTGATACAAGCCTTAATAATTTCTTAATGTCTTGTCAGTCCAGGATCTAGCATGGGTACACCGCTTTGATGTCACGGAGCCCTGGTTGTAGTCGTTAGCTTAAGCTGATACTTGAGGGCACAGGCTTTCATCTGGCAAGATGCATCTCTCCAATGAAGTCCACTGGTGTTAAAAACGAGACAGTGATGAGGCAGTAAGACCTGCTGGGGTTACTAGCATCCAGGGATGCTTCTGGAAGGAAGAGACCATGCTGAAGTTTGCAGGCTCCACAGGCAGGTGTCTGAAGGGCAATGAGCCAGAAGAAGAGGTGGGAGAAAGTAGGATGACAGCAGCAGAAGAACTTAAGATATAGAAGAGAGCATGTTGTGGCCCTGCCAAAAACTAGAAAAAAATCGGCCTCTGTTTTAAAGTGTCATTTGTGATGAATATGGCTCTTGGGTTCCTGCTTTTTCCTTTCTTCCCTAATGAACAGCTAGGCTTTCCTGGGTTTTCACGCCTTTAACCCTTTTTGGCTGACAAAACCAGGATCCATTATGCTATAAAGTCTATGAAAGAGTTAAAGGGAAGAAATACTTCCCAAAAGGTTGTCTAATAGTATTTCCCCTACAGTCTTGCACTGGGGGACGTTTGGGTCCTCTTGAAAGGGGCTTTGAAAACTGCACATCCTGAGGGCTTCACCACGTGTGGCAGCTATCCCTGTGGAGATACGTTCACCGTTTCTCCACCTCGCCACCTGCACCTATGGTTGCTAAAAAGAGGGGGATCTAAAACCAGAGGAAAACCTACAGAACAGTATACACAGCTCTACTGACCACCATCCTACTTACTCCTTCCACAGCTGGCTAGTCCTTGGCTTCATGCACATCTCTTGCTCTGCAGGGCACATTGGGTGGCATCCAGTTTAATGGCAGAACAGACACAGCTGTTCTCACCAATAGGGGAAAAGAGAAAGATTTGCTCTCTGCAGGGCAGCCCAGGGCTGTGATTAACAAGGCTGTGATTATTTGCTGCTGCCTCTTCTTCACTCATCAATCAGCTGAGCAGCCAAATGCCACAAGATGGAAACTTAATTTTATTAGCTTGCATTCAGATTACTCATTTCAGGAGAAATTTGACTGAGGCAGATAAAGGCATGTAAATACAATTTTTAAAATCATGAGGGGGAAAAACTGTCAAAAAACCAGACTCTCACTGAGTCAGTCTGCAGGAGAATCACAGATAATAAAAATGAGACTTGAAATCGGGTAGTTTTTTCGCAAGTATTACTGTAAGGCTGAAGAGGGGGAGAAGCACCTAGAACCTTCATTTTACAGAGGTGATTCTATAACCTATTACATACCTCTAACACTGTATACAGGCCCTAGGAGGAACCAGAAACAAAAGGCTGCCCCATCACATCCACCTGAAGAGCTACACTTGAAAGCATCACTCCGAAGGTGAACCCCTCTCTCTATATATATATATGTATATGTATGGTATGGTATGTACGTATATAAAAATGCATGTGAGTGTGATTAAATATAGCTCAGTTACATGGCAATTGCTGAGTTTCAGGAAAATTCCCTGTTAAGTCAAAGGCATGTTGCAACACACTTTTGTCTAAAAGTTGTTCTCTGGTATTGCTTCACTTAGCAGCATGGTTTCTGCCTAACTGACAGCTAGGAGTGGAGAGATGAGGTGCATCTCCAGACTCTTGAATCCTTGGTGCCCTGTTGGGACTGCCAAGGAGAGGCCAGCCTATCGCAGTGGTTTCTACAGTGCAGACAGTCGTCTAAGGAAATGCAAGAGCATTATTTGTAGCTTAACACCTGTTATGATAACGTGTAGCCAACACACTTGAACAAGGGACAATGGCTTTAAACTAAAAGAGAGTAGATTTAGATTAGATATTAGGAAGAAATTCTTTACTGTGAGGGTGGCGAGACACAGGTTGCCCAGAGAAGTTGTGGCTGTCCCATCCCTGGAATTGTTCAAGGCCAGGCTGGATATGGCCTTGAGCAACCTGGTCCAGTGAGAGCTGTCCCTGCCTATGGCAGGGGGGTTGGAACTACTTGATCTTTAACGTCCCTTCCAACCCAAACCATTCCATGACTTTATAAATAACATGAACTCATGACTGAAGAGTTAAAAACTTTTTACCCTTTGCAGGTGCCATAATACATTGCATTCTCCATCAGGTAACTGGCAGGATTTGCATAACCATCTTGTCCATGAGCCCATACCCGTGTGCTCCAGACTCAAGGTGGTTTAGCCTTAGTGCAGTACCTGCGGGGGTGTGCTCTGGGGTGACGTGCAACACAAAATTGGTACATGCCTTTGGATTTTCTTAGCTGTCTAGCTGAGTTGGAGCCTTTTCACTGTTCTAGAGGAAGGCATGGGTTCTGAGATTTTTCAAAAGCTTTTCTTTTATTTCACACTCTTCCTGTTGATTTCCTACAACATTGCTTCAAATGCCTTTGCTCTCAGTCTAAAATTTGAAGATCTCTGTTGCTACCTACAGAGTCCTTTCTTTTTTCTGATGCCAGACATTCCCAAAGCCAGTTGGTCTTACTGTCCTCAGGCATGTGTCTGAAGGGCATACAAGTATTTGTGCTGCATGGGAGAGGCACCCGTCTCTGGGAAGTCAGCATCTCCTGGGCTGGAGACCAAGATTTAGAAAGAGAGGTGGGAATCTCTCCAGTAGTGCCTTGGCAGGAGATTCTTCAGCTCTGTCATGGGAATGGGAAGCCTTAGCCATTTGGACACAATGTTAACTCAGTCTGAATTAACCCATGGGCAAGAAAGTTGCTGTGGTGTCGCTGGAATCCCCCATCCCGCCTGGAGTGCCTGGAGTGCCGTCCCTGGGGGAGCCGCGCACAGCCCGCTCAGGAGCCTGCATCCCGGCGCCTCCCCCTCCGGGGGTACTTGCGCTCTCTGGTGGAGAGAACGTAACTGGCTCCCGCAGGTGAAAATCAAGGAAAAAAAAATAATAAAAGCTTGTCTGTCCTGTTTTAGTTTCTAAAAACTTACGGTATTTTACTGAAGCCTAGTAAAAATATTTTCGAAGAGTCATCACCATAGAAAAAAAATACTCTCAAAAATATTTTCCCTTCTGCAGTGCCAGACAGAAGTGGTAAAAGACATGATCAGCAATTCCAGACAAAATTTCTGTTGTTAGCCTTTGTTCCTTTCGCAGAATCACGACCACTTAGGAGTAGATTATTTACTGGATATTAGAAAAAGTGGAAAGTGTGATCCTACAGAGAAAAGCAAAATAGTTATAATATGACAAAATTATAGCAGACTTCTAAAACTAATGGGTGGAATACTGGTGTGCTATGATGAACACAAACATTATGGTGCCATTATCTGTCTGCTTTCTCATGTTTGTTTTTTTTTCTTCCTTTGTGTCCTGGATTCCAGGTTAACCCATGACACTTTGACAGGCTGTATTTCTGGTACGTGAATGGCTTCAAAAGAAAGTACAAGTATCCAAGGCGTATCAACTTGGGTCCACGCTTGCCCTAACAGAATTGAAACATAGCTTTGCAGTTTTACTTTATATCTGAATACATAATTTGAAATTATGATTGGTCAAAATAAAGCATTGTGACCCATTTGTTTTGAAACTTAGCCAATTTGTCAACAATTATATTCATGGGGTACGGTTGTTTCTTCAAGGTTTTTTTTAGGACCAGGCCTGTATATTAATAACACATATAATAACAAAGATATAAGAGCAATTTTCTGATCTAATGGAAAACTCAGGTCCTGGCAGAATGCCTTCTTAAGCACTTAAAGAGATGTAGGCATTTGGGCAAAGAACTAAATGACCAAAATGAATTGAAGTTTTTCTACTACGAGGTCATGGAGGACATACTACTTTTTCTTCAACAGAGACTGGTGTTTGGATGGATCAGATATCTCCTGTTTTTGCAAAAGAACCAAAAATAAGAGCAATTAGTCAAAGTGAAGATCAAATGATATCATCATCTTGGAGCCTTTTTTCTATGGAACAAGATTCCTTCATTAAGAAGAGGATGTTCTCTGGAAGACACAAGTTGGGTAGAGTTATTCCAGATCAAGAGCCAGCTGAGTCTCCTTGCCCCCACGCTAGCTCCTAGTTATGAAAGCTTGCTTACTGGCACCTCCTTGGTGCCAGACTGCTGACCATCTTCTAATAAGACTTCTCTGGGCATCCCACCCGACCCTTGTTCCAGCTCTCTGCACACCCATCACTCTTTCTCAGACAGCTGTCACAAAGCAGAGGACAACTCTTCTGGTATGTCAGGTCACATGAGACAAAATGGGTCACATGCTGAATATCACCTAGAAAGGGGCTACAGAAGACAGACTGGAGAGTACATATAAGGGCAGGAGCAAATGGAGGAGCTCATCTTCTGGCTTTAGCATTGTGCCTTTCTTTGCCCCACAGCTCCTGAGCCAACTTGCCACATTCAGCAGGTAGAAAGACATGCCTGTTACCTGCCTCTGGCACAGCAGGTAAAAAAGTGGGAGAGAGGCTGAAATACCACATGTGAAAGGGGAAATGGTCCCCTTTTCCATGAAACGTTACATGCCGAGGGGTCACATTTCAGGTCTACTTCTGCCAGCTGAGCTGTCAACGAAGAGAATGCAGTGGTATCACCTCACTCTGACTGTTAACCTAGCAAAATCTCATGATGAAGATGTGGGTTTAGTCACCTCACAGGTAAAGGCAGCATCACAGAGTCCTGGAACACTGGAAAAAACTCAGCTGGGCAAAGTGCAGTTTTCCCAAACTAAGCATCTCTTACACTATTATGCTGTCCTGACAAAGCACTTGTTTCAGACTTCATGTTAGACTGCATGCACGGCCTCTTATGAACCTTCTCTTCACATGTGTAAAACTGGAGCTCAGAGGCAGAGAATTAGTGGGAAAGGTTTGGATTGATTTTATCTCTGTGCATTGTAATTGTATAACTGATCATTTAATTGCAGTGATTGAACCTACCGTGCTTTTTTTTTTTTTTTTTTTCTGCTTATGGCTTTACAAATGAAATTGATTAAATAACTGTGATCTCATTCTGCTCTCTTTGCTTGTATCTATAACATGGGACTTGGAGTAGTCTCGGATCTAGCACTTTCTGGGTGCTGGATCTGAGTGCACACACCCTGCTGTGTCCCACTCTGGCATACACATTTGCCTGTGCCAAGTCCAAGCCATCATTCCACCCACCTGCAACAAACCTGGAAAATTCAAACAAGTAGTCAAGGTCCTAAAATTCTGCCACATTCTGTCTGCAGGGTGGAAAAGAGCATTGCTGAACAGATGTCTGATGAAATTGGCAGCACTAGTTAATGGGTGAGATATTTCTTCGTTGTTCATGTGCCTAGGGTAGCTCTACCAGCAAAACATTCTAGCACAGACCAGGTCAGGGTAAGATACAGGCCTGCAATTTTCCTCTTGCCTTTCCAGCACAGAGTGAAATGGTTAACAAAATTCATGCCTGAGAGGACCAAAACAGGACATGTGAGGTAACCACAATGAATGATGCATTTATAACTCCCTTGTTCCATACCCTTTGTAAAATCAACTCTGTACCAATCACTTTACATTTTTTAAACTTGCTTTGCAACCATCACTGACAGAGATATATACTTGCTAATTAAAAGAAAATTTGGGGTTTGGGAAATACAGAAGTAGCTTAGTAGAAATACAGCACATACCAGAGCCTAGGAGCAAGTCAGAATCACTGTTCCCAGTTTCAAAAGTACACAGAATTATGAAAAATTACTTTACTAATCTCATCCCCAGAGCTATGCTTGGATAGGTAAGATCCTGAATGTTCAAAGGCCTATTCCAAGTTCACAGGTGCACAAAAAAAGGAAAATAGTTAATTATTCACTGCCACATATTTTTGCTATACTTTAAAAGTAAAAATGTAAAATATTTATAGTAACAAGATAGCTGATAAAGTTCTGTAAAAGAAAACAGTTCTTAATATCTCAGTATAAATTTTTACTCTTTTTTTTTTGTCATTTCACGTTCACTAATTAGCCTCACAAAATTCCTGCCAGTTAAAGAAAACTATCTACATGGCGTACGTGGGGAACTGAAATATGGGACAAACTAAGGGCAGTTTTGTCTGCCACAGTGCAGTGCTGTATAAGAAATCCCTGAGCTATCTGCAGACAAGATGGTACAGCAAAGATACCGGTTTGGATCTTAAAATGAGTCTGGTTAATCAATCTGGTCTCTCAGCAGGGTCAATTAACCTATGGACAGAGCTGTGCTAACATAGCAATATGGCTGTGGCTGTGGATCTCTGGAGATCGCAGCAGCTTGCTCCTTGGTGTCATGTAGGTGTACTCTAAACCACCCACCTGGAGTCAGGCAGGCAGCAGGCAGCTGGTCAGTGAATGGAGTGTGGGATTTCCCTGTGTCCCAGGCAAATACTTTGACCTCTGAGTAGCCCATTCTTCTTATGTCTGTACAGTAAACTAACTACAGCAGCTAAAAGTATGTTCTGGCCCTGTTAAGTTTGTAGCATATAGGCGCAAATGTGGACGATGTATTTACAACACAAAATGATCAAACTGCTTCTCAGGCAGCAACCTGTTCCTCCTCCCAGAGGCCTAGCCCCCATGTTCTAAAATACTGTGTTAAATGTTGATGTAACAGCCTTTCAGTGGCAGTAGCCTAAACCCAAATGGAGCAAGAGCTTCACTGCCAACCCTAATGACTTAGTGGATTGCGCAAAAAATACAAGTGAGGTTCATTGGCTGGAAGCTGCCATGGGTAAAGTCACCATGAAAGAAACAGCAGACAAAAGCAGAAGAAAAACAAGGACATGAACAGTGATGAGCTGATAAAGTAGCACTCTGAAAACCAAACAGGAACTTACTAAAAACGAATGTGACAGAATTCAAGACTGATGAGACTTTTATTTACTATCAAAAGATAATGTCCTCCCCTTTATCGCAAACCTCCTACTGATAACACCAGCCACTCAGCATGGTGTGCAGCATCAGCTCCGTATTTAGGCTCCAGGCCCCAGATCGCAATGAAGCACAGAACTGGTTTTCTTCTCCTTGCAGTGAGTTTGACATCCTGGGCAGAGGAGGTGAGGAGGCACCAGGAAGAAAAGGGAAGCTTGCGTTCGCCCTTTGATGGGAAGCAGAGAGAGAAATAAATCGCCTTGTAACCTCCTGCTGTCCCGCGGTGCTGTGGAGGGGTGCGCAGGGGCGCGAGCGCAGACCCACAAGTGTGGGCGCCCTGTCAGGCAAAGGGGTGCCTTCACAAAACGCTCGCTTGCTGTGAGGGGCAGCGTGGCCGCTTTATCCGCTGGGCTTTGCAATTCCGACATAAACTAGGTGAGTATGCCTCAGCCTATTGAACGGGAAGATTATCTGATTTTTTTATATTTTTTGGGGGGGTGGGGGGTTAAGGCCTGTTTTGTAACTGACTCCCACTGCCCACAGGCAGGCATTAACACTTGTATTGAGTGCAAAGATGTGAAGGGCTCTTCACATGACTTTTCATTTGCTGTTGTTGCTTAGTGTGCAAACGACATCAGTAAAACCTACTGATGTCAGGGGAAACCCTTTGTCGGAAGAAAAACAAGAAAAACGATGAGTTTGACACCTGCGCCTTCCCTGGCACTGCAAACGCCTTTCCTGCCCCACTGCCTCTCCCGCCCCACTGCCTCCACTGCAACGCCCCGTCCTGCCCGTCCCCGGAGGCGCTCCCCTCGCCCCGCGGGGCTCGCAGCACCGCCCGGGGCTGCCAGCGGTCCCTGCGGGAAGCGCCGGACGCGGGCGCACACGGAGCCGCCCGGCGGCAGCTGTCCCGGCCGCAGCCCGCGCCCCGGGCAGGCACCCCGAGCCCCGCCGTCCCCGCTGCCGCGGCCCGGGGCGCCCCCCCCACCCCGCAATGCTGCGGAACGCCGGGGAAGCCGCCGCCTGAGCGCCCCGCGCCGCGATCCCGGGCCGCCGCGCCGCCGCCTACGCCGGTAGCGCCGGGCAGGGGCGGGGGCCGGGGCCGCGGCCGGGTCGGGGCCGGGCCTCCCCTGGGCGCCCCGCCGGCGGGGGCGGGCCGGGCGGTGACTGCGCCGTGGGCGGGCGGTGCGGCGCGGCGCGTCCCCGGGCAGGGGGCCGGTCCGTGCCGCCGCTCCCGGCTCGGGCCCTGTGCGGGCTGCGGTCGCCGCTGCCCGGCCCCGCCGCCGTGCGCGCCTTGCTGGGGGCCGGTAGCGCGGCTCCCATTATGGTCAGCCATGGCGTGGCTGGCGGGCGGGCTGGCCGAGCTGCGCTGGTGCGCGCTGGTCGCCCTCTTCGTGGCGGCGCTGGCCACTCTGGCCGTCTACCTGGTGCAGTATGCGCTGCTGGCCCTGCGGCGGGGCCGGCCGCCGCCACCGCTGCCGCCGGCGCCGCGGCGGGACGAGCTGCTGGAGGAGGGCGGCTCGGTGCTGGCCTGGGCGCTGTCGCTGGGCAGCTGGCGGCGGCAGTGGCGGCGAGCCTGGGTGGCGGCGCTCAGCGCCGAGGCGGCGACGCGGGCGGTGAGTGCCGGGGACGGAGCTGAGGGCGGCGGGCGGGAGGGGAGCGGGGCAGCCCCGCCGCAGGGCCCGGCCGGGGCGCTCCGGGCGCCGCCGCCGGCCGCTCCTCCGCGCCCGCCGGGCCGGGGCTGGAGCCGGGGCCCTCCCGGCCGTGGGGCGTCCGACCGGGCCGGGCCGGGCCGCGGCGGGCGAGGGTGGCGTGTGCCCCTGTGCCGGCGGGGGCTCTCCCCGCCCGGGGCGGGGGGCGGCGGGGGGGCACTGGGACTGGCTCCACAGATCTGTCGGGGCGCTGCCAGGACAGCGCCTGCCTCTGTGTTACAGCCTCTCCTGTGCATAGGGCGGTGTGTGTGTGTGTATGTGCGCATATATACGTGCGCGTGTGTGCACAGATGTGTTTCCGTGTGAATGTGTATATCCGTATGTATACATTTGGTGGTGGCTTGGCAGGAATTTGCAGGAAGGGCCTGGCTGGGGGCAGGGAGCGGGTGCACGAGTGGGAGCAGGGAAGGCAGGGGGGGCAGCTGTGACCCTGGCCCAGGCAGCCGGTGACATCGCTCAGGTGCGGGCAGATGGAAACGACAGAAACTTCCCGGCCTTCGGTCGGTCCCTCAGCAAGTGGCTGCCAGAGCTGGGCTCCTTCATGTTCTCTTGGGCCAGGCTCGGTGTGACGCCGAGGGCTGGTGTTCTCCAGACAGCGGTGGGATGGTGGGCATCTCAGGTTTGGTCGGCTTGCTTTAAACCCAAGTCAGGTAAGGTGCACAGAATGTGGCACCCCCTCCCTTCCCATCCCGTCCCGCCCTTCTTGTGAAGGGCACAGCCTGGCATCCTGCTCATCGGTTTGCAATGGTATGCCCGGACCTAAGAGGCAAGGAGGTTAGGTGAGACCATGGCAACCTGATTCCCTGGTCCTGAGGACTGAACCGTTGTTGTGTCCGTGGAAAACGCTGAGGCTAAACTATCTAGGAAACAGCACGTACCCAGGCCTCTGCATTTGCGGACAGCCCCCTCCCTGGGTCTAGGAGGTTCCTTTGGCGGCCCCAGAGTGCTTTCTTCTTACTTGTCAGGGGGCAGCCTGGGCGAGAAGGAAGAGTGGGGCAACGCGTGTGTGTGAAAGATAAGGAAAGCAGGTTAATGCTTTCCAGACCTTACAACAAGTTAGAGCTGTGGAAAGAAAATGCCTTTTCTGCCCTTTCAAGTTGCATAGTGCAGCTGAGAAAAGCAGCATGGGTTGTGCTGAGAATCAGAAGTTTGTCTTGTGCTTGTGGAAGAGGAGAGCCCAGACAACTTGGATACAGGTGCTAGGAACTGAAAGTAACTAGAAAACAGCGGCAGCTTCCTGTCCCAGACCAGAGACCAAAGCCACTTTGACTGGGGCATGTGCACCCTCCCTCCCCAGGCGAACAGCTGGAGCCATCTCTTGCCATGCGTTCACTGCCTGGCACTGCAGCGTGGCGTTGCTCCCGCTGTCAGGCTTCCAAAACTATGTCAGCAGCCCACAGCTAAAGAAATTCCTGCGAGCAAAACAACCTCGGGTGACGAGGGAAGTGGCAATGACCACTTGGTGTGGGTAGCAGGTGAAGAATGCAAGTGCTGATGCCTCTGAAAGTGTTACCTCACTGCCAAAACAGGTATACGCCATCTTTTCCTTGCTGTCTATGTGAAGACTGAGTAGCTGTCATCACTGCCTGCTGTCATACACAACGAAGGACTGGGGAGGGGGTGGCTTCTTTCCTCTCTTCTGCAAGATGATATTTGGGGTTTCTCAGTTTCAGCATAGCCTAGGTCAGACCAAAACCACCTTTTAAAACTACAGCACTGATTAATCCTTACTCAAGAAGAGCAGTTTCACTGAACTCTGTCGCTGCTCACGGGCTTCACTCTGCACTGTGCTGGGTACCTTGATAGTCTGCTACAGAGAAAGATGACATGATTAGGCGCATAGTTATGTCTTAAGTATAGGTTTTCAGGCTCTACCCTGTATTATGTAGTGAGGTGTCATGCAATTAATACATACAAATGTTAACATACATTTGCAATTCTGTCTCCGGTTCTTCCAGGAACTTCACTGGCAGCGCTGTTTTATCACTTGTTTTCAAGCAGTGTGTTCGTCACCTAATGATGCTTCTTTTTTTCTTCTTTCTTAGGATTCACTGTTGCTTACATTTGAGGAAGATGACCCACCAGAACCACTTGAGCTAGAAGTTAAACAAGTTGTTAGTATTGTAAAGTCAGCTCAAGAGAAGGTAAAGTTTTGTTTTGTTTCAGTTGCATGGTTTTGTTTTACTTTTTGGGCAGGAAATGTTAACTTCTCTTATTAGCATCAGTGGGAGTTTTATTTGCCAGTACTTCTGTACCCTTGATCAAAGTTTGTCAACACTGGTAAGCGGCTGCCTCTCTAATGAACCTGTGCAGACTCTTTGCATTGATTCACTGCTTTTGCAAATCATGAGCAGAATGGGCTCCAAAGCTTCTACCACATGAACAATAACGAGTGTGATGCCAGGTTTATAGGTACGCCTTCAGTGTACTCATAGAGCAGCCTTCTCCCCCCACCCCCATGATTGGTACAATGGTTCCTCATCCTGTTGCTGAAGTGTGGGGTGGAGACTCCATGAAGAAGGAAAGTGATAATTCTCCTCTGGGACAGGAAAACATCTTTGCCTTTTGCTGTTTGCGGGGCTGATTACAAGTTTGCTTTGAGTTGGGTAAGGATCGATGGAACAGGGGCAAAGTCCTGAGAGTGAAGTCTTGACTCTACTGAATCCAGTGTTCAGTGGGGAGTGAATGGTCTCTTTCTTCCTCTCCCACCCTACATACTCGGAAGTGGTTTAGTACATGGAAAATTAAGATAAGGCAGAATGTGGCTCTTGGAACAGAGGAAAAATGCATTAAAAGGGGAAAAAAAAGTTTGTATGCTTATTAGCCATGACAGCTTCTGCATATTCATTCTAGTGTCTATAACTACTAGTCACACCTGAACTGAGGCTCAGCTTTAGGCACCTGTATCGAATTAGCCTAATGCTTTTCTTACAGTTTTGCTTTGTTATTTTGGTTTGCTTGTCGAATTTAGGTGTTAAGCAGCTCTACTATGATTCCTTTGACACCTATGCATGCTTATCTGCCTGATACACAACTTACAGGCACACCCTGATTGGTGGCAGCTGGGTATTGCCAACAAGTAAAGTTGTTTGTGCACTTGTTCTCTCTCTCTTCCTCTCCACCCTGCACCCCAGCAGTGCGGCTAGAGAGACTGGAGTTGGTAGGGCCGTAGAGTTGCCGCTAGTGTTACTCTGTGCCACTAGAAGACACCACGGTGGGAAATTATAAGGAGAGGGTACTGCTAGGCCTAAAAAGTGGTGTGCTGCATAATGTGTGAAGCCAGCAACCAAGGGAGATCTGCTACAAATAAAAGTCAGCAATTAACAGGACAAAACCCATGTATCTTGCAGTGCGTGTCTAAAATGTTGCTGGAACGGCTGCAAATGTGTTTGCATGGGAGATGACCAGGAGGTTTTGATCTGCTGGCTGCCCCTGGTCAGTGTCGAAATTCAGGGCCAGCTCTGTGCTGAGTGCTGCCTGTGGCTAGACCGCGATGAGAGCAGCATCTCAAGGCTAAAACCTGCTTTCGTCTTGCTGGCATGCTAGAACCAAGGCACAACACTGCAGTCCTGGATTTTCCTAAAGTTCTGTTGTACCGCTGGGAATGTCTCTGCTGCAGTCCTCAGCTAACTTCTGTGTTGTTTAACTGTAGATTCCAACAGCTGCTGTAGCAGCAAGGTATTTTAGTGCCCGCTGCACCCCATGGGCACCTTAACCTGCTGTGGCAGCAGAAGGTATCAAGTGCTGGCTCCACGGCAGCCTCAGCCTGAGGAACTGCTCCCTGCTGTAGGGCTGTTTTCTTGCGCTCCTTTACCTGTGGCTTTGCAATCCAGCACCCTCCCTTGTACAGTCTCTGGTCCTTGGCTGGCTTTGGCTTGAGCCATTTCAGTATGTTAATTGAGCTGTTATACTGTAGCCAACAATCTAATGCGGTTTTGCAGCAGCTTAAACCAATATAAGCACATATAAAACTGTATCTGATTAAAACATGTTTGCTTATGTAAACTGGGTTGTTCTGAACTGTCCCAAAACCCATTTCCATAATCTTTTGCACAGCTGCTGGAAAAATTTCTCTGAATTATTCTCACTCCTTCAGTTAAGATACAACCTAAGTATTTGTTTGGATTGCAGTATACAATAACCTTAGAGTGGCACTCTGGTAGCTACTTTCCCTCCTTCCTTAAGTGTATACCTTTCTCTAAACACCTCAGGAGTCCTCTCATATAGTAATTGTCTCTTTTACATATTCCTCAAGTAATACCAAGGGTCCAAAGGTGGTGGTTTTGTGGTGTTTTCTTCCCCCTGCCCTTACTCTTCAAACTCTTAATCTTTGCACATGAAATTGAAATATCTCTGCAGCTTGTCCAAACCCAAACTTCTGATGCATGTTTGTAACTCACTGCTGGTGCAACTGGCTCTGAATGTAGTTTGCGACCATATGCTGCATGTTTATCAGTGTTGTAGCATCCCACAGAGCTCTGCCCATGCCTGAGGCATCAGCTGGCACAAGCCTCTTTTCCTGCAACCGGTTCAACATGCTGCTTTACTTGTAATCTGTATGGCAAGAGCATATAGGTACCTTGGTTCAGCAGCCAGGGCTTGATTTATTGCATGTTGTTTCAAATATGTATTTGACCTTGCATCAGAGAGGTTGTGGTCATCAAAGGAAGTGGAGGATTGAGGGTGAGAAATCAAAATAGCAGTAAACATGGGATATGTAATACTTCAACGCAGCTGTATGCTTATAGAGCCCTGTGGTATGTCTTTTGTGGTGGGTGGTCCTCTGTCCTCTTGAATGCTGGGCCATGGAGCACTGCCAGGTGACGAGCCTGCCTGGTGCTGGGAGCAAGCCTCCTGCCTGGGAAGTCTTGCTATGAAACAATATGGCATTGCCAGCCAGACTGTAATTACGATGTTACTTCTGACAGCCCTGTTTATGACCAGGACACAGGGTAACACTTGTAATCCTTAGGTATATACATACTGTCCTTGCCTTAAGAAAGCTGGAAGTTGTAAAACTGTTGTACACTTCACAGTGCAGTGCTGCAGACATGGTTGGGGAAGCCACTGATTGTCAGCTTTGCCAGTGCTGTTGTGCTAGGGACAGAGCTCTCTGTGGCTGAAGGTTACACCACACTGCTTCTTGACAAAGCCTCTATTTATACATCGCCTTCACTCCAATTTTGGGCCAGAGCCTAAACATATAGAATGAAGTGGCCTGTTTTCATTGTGTGGTGTTGGTGGTTTTGTTTTAATAAAGTAAACATTAGGAATATTCTTAGCTAATTCTGCCGGCCTTTCCATTACTGCAGTCTGTTTCCAGAGGCTTTGAACTTCACAACAAAAAAGGCAACAAAAGATGATTCTCTTGTTGGGGACTTGGCACAGAGGGTTTTGAACGGAGCAGGCTACAACAGAAGTCTCCCTTCTTTTCCTGCTTCATGCTTAAGTAGAAAAGGGTTAAATGCCCTTAGAGTACCATTACTTTAATATGTGATAATATGTTTCTATACAAGGAATGACTGTCGTGGATCACAACATGCAACAGTAAATATGAAAGCTTCATTAATTTTTCTGTGAGACTTCAGACAAGCGTGTAGGTGTCTCTAGAGATGCGTTCTGCCCTGAGTTGCTCCAGGAATGGGTTTGGTGGACTTGGCAGTGTTAGGTTTACAGTTGAACTTGATGATCTTAAAGGCCTTTTCCAACGTAAATGATTCTATGATTCTGTGAATCTGGCTGAGGGGAATGGTGGAGAGAAAGGGGGACTGTTTTGCAGGCTTGTGAGAAGTCCTGTTTTCTGCTGAGCTGTGCAGCATGCCTGAAGAGGCCTTATTCACCCACACAGCTGTCGTAGCTTCAGCTTGGCATCACTTTGTCTGCAGCCACCCTGCTGTGAGCTGGCAGCCTGTGTTTGTGCCACACTGGGGCGTCGCGGCTTCCAGTTCCAGTTGCTTTGAAGCAGGTAGAGACGTTTTGCAGCAAAGGCTGCTTTCTGCTTCGGGAAAGACTGGATTCTCATTGTAACCGCTCCAGTACTAACTGGGATCATTCCTGGTTATGTACATATGTTATTTCTGATTATTTTTGGTCGGGGGAGCTGCCCTGACAACCATGTGCAGTTCCTATTGTCTTCTAGCTCCCTGTTGTGCTTGAAAAGCAGTCCCAGAGCTTTGCTGCTTTAATGTCAGGGTTTTTTTTTTACAAGACTAGGTGGAATCATGGCCCATGCAGTTTTTTTTTTTCTTGGTGGTTTTTTTTGTTTTGTTTCTATATTCATATAATCCTTTATTCTTAATGTATTTACTTTTCTTCCATGCTGCTTGCTGTCAGTAAATATATTGGGAAGGAATTATATTTCCTTCCAGCCTTTGTTTAGCTTGGCTAAGTAAGTTGTTCCTTAAGTCTCCTTTCACAATGTTGTCGTACCTTGTAAGTCAACTCTGTGCACCCATTCTTTGCAGCAGCTCCAGTTAAATCCATTTTCTTGAACTTGGTGGCTGAAGTGACACCCGGCTTTGCAGGTGAGGTCTCACCATGCAAGGAGATTACTGCTTCTTTGTGTCCCTGAAAGTACTTGATGTGTTTTAGGCTTCTGATCTGCCTCTCCCATGGCTGCTTGGTGCTGTGACTGACAATGTATCCAGTTCGCTCTTCCCTTGGTGTTCTCCCGGTGATAAGCTGCTCTCTGCCTAAGCAGGATTTGTTAATTCTCATACACACATGTTCTGTACTTTGAATTGCATTTATCTTCTAGTCTTCAAGGTCTTTCAGCTTTTCTGTGATGCCCTAATCTTCCTTTATATTACTGCTTCCCAGCTTGCTTTCCTCAGCATCACTCTTACTTTCAGATTTCTCCTGAGGGGTTTTGGATGTTAACTACACAATAGGTTGTGTGCCTGACAGGCTCCTTTGTAAGTTGCCTCCAGCTTTCACCTCCCTTGTTCACTGTACTGTCCTTTTACTTTCAAGCACATCTCCATTCACCTTAACATGGGAATGGTGAAGTATAAGCTTAATTATCAGTGGGGTGGCCCTACTAAAATAGACAAGACAAGATAATGGATCTAACCTACTTAAGAACTGAGTGTCTTGTTGAAGGAAGACATCAGACCGGGGATTTGTTTGCTTCAGTGGAAATAATACTGGTTTTGGCCCTGCCAGGTAGCCTGCCTGTCTTCCTGCTGCTACTGCAGTTGTGGGTGGGCCTCCTGTAGGCTTGTGCCACATCTGCCAGCTTGGTACAGTGGTCAGGGATGCCTTAGCACCCCAATGGCATGATGTGCCTGTGTTTTTCTCTCCAAGCTGCTGTAGCACAAACTGGCAAACCTCTCCTATGTGTTATTGTCTTCTGTTGGTCTCCATATCTTCACTATGCTGTCTCTCAAATGGTTTGTAAAGGCTTGTGTGTTAGTGAGACCAAACTAGCAAGTCTATTTTTGGTATTTATTTATTTTCCCCCTTCTTAAAAGTAAGTATTGCTTTCGATCCTCGCACCATTTGATATTCACTGAACTTGTTAGACATATTGAAAATTCTTTCTGTCCTGTCTCTTTGTACTCGCTACTTGTTTTATCCTCCCTCCCCTTTTTTCCAATTCTTTGAACTTGTACGTATATGGATCTCAAAGGAGTGGATACATTCACATTTTATCAGTTTCTGCTTTGTTGTTGCTGACGTGGTAACTCTCTCTCCCCTGTACTCATTCCATCACTCACCCTGCTTCACCCTGGTGTTTACCATTGTTTTTTAAAACTGGTCTATGGTTATGTCATTATATTTGCTGGCAAATTCGCATTGATACTGGCTTCTAAAAATCTGCCCCTAGCTGTGGCAGAGTTAGATGTTGCATTTGTCTTCTTCCCTGCGGTCTGCGTCACTGGTAAACTGCTTGGGTAAAGAGGGAATGGTGGAGAAGCTAGAGAAACCCCCTCAAAAAGTTGATGCAATAGGCTCTGGTAACCAAGGAAGATCATGTAATTCTTCTTCTGAATTTTCTTATGGTGAGGTTTTAAGCTGAGCACACAAACTGTCTGTGTGGCCATTGACAAGATAAGTTTTCCATGCCAAAAAAAGAGCCTTCTCCTTCTCAGAGCAGTACTCCCAAATGTGGGAAAAATCTAATAGCATACTGATCCATGTAGTTGAGATCAAGGCAGCTTTCACTGTGTGGCTGACTCACGGAGTATACTAATTTTCTTGTGAAAAGATTTGTATTACTTGAATACTATTGAGTAACCTCAAGTAACTTGTTCTTTCTGGAAATAAATACCAAATGCAGTAAAACTAATTTCCTTCCAGAAAAAAAGGAATCAAGGCTTATAATGCTGAGGGTTATACACATGCATGTGGTGTGGTTGCGGCCTGGGGAGGGTGAAGAAGACCTTCTCTGGTAGGGCTGTGAGAACTTCCCCCTGACGCCGTGGCCCTTCACCCTCCCTTGGCCATGGGACAAAACCTGCTGTGGCGTGTGGAAGGGGGAGGAAGGAGTAGTGAAAAGGCCATGTGTAATGCACAGATCAGTGGGGTGCCAGTGCCAAAACGGAGACCTCAAGGAGAAGGGGACACCACGTGTCAGGAGCAGAGCCATTGTGGTGCTCCTTGAGATGAAACGGCTTCCACTGCTACTTCAGGAAGGAAAGAAACTGAAATTTTGCAGCTCTATCCAGAGGAACCACAAAGGGAAAACATCAAGATATACAGGGGGCAGGCAAAGCAGGAGGAAGGGCTTTCGCAGCTGTGGGTAGACAAGTTTGAACACTTTTTCTTGAGAAAAATATTTGCCTAACTGTAGTGCTTTTTCAGTCTCCTTTGTTCGTGCAGAATTATTTTTTTTTTAGGATAATTGTACTAACAATTTTAGGTACATATAAGGAAGGTGTGTTACAGCATCTGCAGCTCGTTGGAGCCAGGTGCCTGTGTTGGGCAGATGGGGAACAGAGCCCAGCCAGGTCAAGGAATTCAAGGAGTTTTGCCACAGCAGCTCACCCACATTGTAGGCTAGTGCAGTCAGGGATGGAGGCAGGCGAAGGGGGGCGGTTGGAGGGTGTTGAGGTGATAGCAAGAATAACCCTGGCGTGGGGGTGATCAAGTGCCAGGAGTCAGCTGAGTGTGAGGAGGGGTGGTGGAGTGCTGAGGAGGAGCAGGGGCACAGCTTACTTGAGGAAGAGCTGGGAATCCCTTCTGTGGGAGATCCCCCAAGTTCATGGAGAGACCTTCCTTAGCTGGTGAATGGGATGTTTGTGCCGGGGGAAGCTAAAGCTATGGAGGTGCTGGAGGGAGAAAATGCCTTGGTCCTGCTGGTACAAGAGACCTGGTTGCTTTGTGCTGCTGTTTCATCTCACCCTATTTCTGCTGATTTAGGAGGTCTCGTCCAGATGTAGGATAACAAAAGAGAGCTAGGTTGTGACTCCTCTGGGAGTCCAGAATTAGCTGGCCACAGCTGCTGTGCGGTGGTGCAAGGGCTTAATTTTTAAAAAGCAATTTGTTGTAAAAATGACAAGTTTTCTAGACTCTGAAACACAAAGTGTTGATGAATAGGGGTGTCCCTGTTAAGGAGGAGTGGGAGGGAGAGATGGGGAAGATAAATGAAGTTGAAGAGCAATTCTCTTCCGATCAGCCCACGTGCTACTGTTTTCTTGTGAACTTCTATCCTTCCTCTTTCTCTCCCTTGTCAACCAGAAAGTGGTGCTTTGCCTGACCCTCCCTTCTGCTGCTCGTCATCTGTGCAGAGAAAATCAATTTGAGGAAGCAGGTTGAATGGGGGCATGGAGGAAGAGGAGCATAGCACAGGAGGCTTCAGTATTTTTCTTCATGTGGCTATTCTGGGGAAAATGGCCTACATATTTCTCCTCTGGTCTGTCAAAATCATCCCTTACACTTCTAGAGGAATGTCACTTAAAAAGGGAAGTGACAGTTGTGTTATCTTTAATCAACTTCTCACCACTTGTGGCAGCATCTTAGATGAAAACCAAATCACTTTCTCTTCAAATTCTATTCTGGAATTCTGCTTCTGTCAGTATTCTGACTGCATAATCTATCCCACTCCCAGAACAAAGGGATTCACCTGATATGAAGACATATGATTTTTCATTAGCAAATGTAGAACCCCATACCTTTTTCTGACTGGATTAAAAATTAACAGACTTCTGTACCTGAAGACCATAGTTATTTTAATGAAACTGAGGGGAGGAGGGAAGTAGAATTGGTAGATAATTTTGGCAGAAAATAAATTAATCAAGCAGACTAAAAGCCCAAACCCTACTGGTTTGGACTCCTAAAGTAAAGGTACAAATACAGAAAAAATAGATTTAGCATCTCTTGACAAGGTGTAGAAAGAAGAGTGAAATTTCCAGCACCTGCAGTGTTTGTTTCCATCCTTCACTTAGAAGTAAACATGATTAGGAAAAAAGAGGCACGTGAACTTATCTACCAACTCTCCTGCCACACTCTTTTTGTTTAAACAGAAAACAACTGTGTACTTGGCAACCTGGCTCTTAGACATCCAGAAATTCCAGATAAATGGGTCCACATCGCATATACAGCAAGTCCAACTTGTTCTGAATGCACTGAACTACTTATGCATGTGTGAGTGAAATGCGCGTGGATGAGAAACCACTGCATTTAGGGCATGCAATTGTCAAGGGCTTTTGCATCAGGCCTGTCCTTTTCCCTCCTCTGCCCTTGAAAAAGAGGGAAGAACCTATTAATTTTTCAAGTCTTAAAAGAACAACCATGCCAATCCATCCTTGTGAATGAAAGGAGTGATTGTGATTCTGTGTTTCAACTCAACTACAAGTAAAATAAGCAGCCTAGGCTCTTTGGTCTTGTTACCTTTTAAAAATGCTTAAAAATTCTTTATGTTGTATCATAGTAGTGGGTGTTTGTGTTGATTATGTGGAATTAAGGGTCAGAAATCACTTCCAAAGGAATTTAGACCTTGTGGAAGGGGAGAGTGAGGGAAACTGCTTTGTCCACTTCTGAACTGTAATTTGCAGAAGACAAACCTGAAAAGGCAAATCTTGTTGCTTGTGGGTGTGGTTGGGATTTTTATTTGTTGTCCATCCCCTCCCCCTGCTCCTTTGTAATTAAGTCTCTACCTTAATGGATGTGCTCTGAAGCCCTTGATAATGCTCTGATCCTTCTTAAAATGTGTGCTATAGAGCCGAGGGAGATGAAATACATTTAAGGAGAGACTGATAAGGATCTTCTGGAAGGTACATGATTAATTTTAAAGCCTTCAGCTTCTATTCCAGTGCCCGTAAGTGAAGCAATAAGTGTGCAAATATAATTTAACAGCATGAATACTGTTTCCGTCAAACAAATCTTGTAGCGAATTATTTGTCTGTGCATTGCATTAACCTGGTTAGCTTTGCCTGAGTCAGTCTAAGGAGGGCTCAGCTATCCTTTCCAACAGTGGAGCTGTGGGGACGGTACCTACAGAGGGACAGTGACAAGCAGCTGTCTTCAACCAGCAAAGTTGTTTGCAAAGTGAGCTTCTCTCCCTGGTGTAATGAGTGATTTCTGACTTACGTGCCTGGGGCTTTCTTGTGCCACGAGGTGCTTTCTGCACAGTCCGGGAATTTTGCACAGCAGGTCCAGCACCTGAGTCAGTTTGCGGAGGAGAGGGAGGAAAAAACATTTGGTGTTTGTAAACTCAGTGTGATAACAAGTTAATTAGTGCTCAGAAAAGTGAGGGAGTGTATTCAACAAAGTCTATTGCAGTCAAGTAGCATACAAAACTTTTCCCAGATACTTAGCTGTGTCACCAAATTTCAGGGCCTTTCTTGGTTCGGTCAAAGACTTGAATAAACTTTTAAAGGCTCCTGCCCCTTTCCACCCCACTGGAACAGGAATTACTCAGACAAAATCCTCTTGTGCAGCAGCAGGGTTATATCAAAGTTCCACGTTTTTAGAATATCACTAAACCAAATATTGTTTGGTAAAGCCATGGTAGGCTACTTAGTTTGGAGCAGGTATTTTGTGTCCCTTATGCAAAAGTGCGATCTTTGAGCTTTTAATATTTAGATATGTGAAGCACAAATGAGTCTTTTGTCAGATGAGGAGTTATTTTTGTATTGGATGACAATACAAATTTTGGAAAATACCAGCGCTTCCAGGTATTAAATTCTGTGTCCAGAAGTGAACACTTGAACTACAGTTTTTAGAAGTGAATGTACTTTGGACATTGGGATGTTAATGAAATTGCTTAGAAATCTCCAACCTCTGGAATTTAGCTTAGTTCTGGTAGCTTGAAGTCCTTCCTTTTCTAGTTCCTTTCTTGCATTTACCAAGTCATCATCTGAAGACTAATTTTTTTTTCCCCTTCCTTTGCCTCCTGCCACCCCTTTCATTTCTTTAGGTGGTTTCTTGCAACGTTGTGGGAGATTCCGTTAAATTTGTTGTCACTGTCTCACATACTTCGCCTGCAGCTGCGGAAGGTCAGTCGTACAGTGTGAAACTGTCTCCACTTCACTTGCAGGTAAAGTGTTAAGTGTTGTTCTCTCTCTTTTTTCTTTTGTTATGTCTCATCTCACAGCTGAGCTGAACCTCCTGTTTGCAAAATGCATACAAGCTCAGCTTAACTCCAGCAAAACATTCCATAATATTACAGTTTCCCTCTGGAACAAATGATAAATTCATAAATTAAGCCACCTCTTGAGGAGACTGTGCATAAGTAACACGTTGGGTACGCTGCTTGTGTATGGAACAACAATTCGCTTGTTTGACTGGCATGCACTCTCAACGGTTAAGTAACTTCTGCCCCCTTAGACCGTCACTTTGAATTTACTTACTCAGAAACTGGTATCATTCTTCCTTTGGTGGGCCTTAGTATGGAGCTTGACCTACAATTCTTTACAGGACACCAGAATGCTCTCTAATAACTGCTTTCCTGTCCACAGCTTCAGCTCTACATGAAAGACAAAGGGGAAGATGTCAAAGTTGAGTGGTTCCTCATTAATGCTGATGAAATAAACTTTGAAATCCAGCCAATAGTGCAGGAGGTCAGTAAGTTTTACTTGTTGTGATGGTAGAGAAGATTGGTCTGTGTCCTTTTGGTAAACCCAGTGTAATGCTTTAGCTTAGCAGTAGAAGTGCCTAGAGCAAAGGTATCGGGTGAAGCTGGAAGAGCTGAAGCAAAAATGCCTGTTCCTTTCTGTCAGCTGCCTTTGGTAGAAGCATGGGGCAGTTACATGTCAACAGTGCTGTCAAGCTGCCTCAGTGAAATCTACCATGGCTCATCCATCAAAACCCTACATCTCTGAAATGTAGGAACATTTCTCAAGGTTACTGAAGCATTAAAGATAAATCAAATCTGAATCTGACAGACAAGTGACTTTGCAAACATTTTTAATCCCAATTCAAATATGTGAAAAATGTCTGTTCCTAAATACCTTCTCTCAGAGTGCTTCTAAAATAATTTTAAAAAAACCAACTGTAATGGTATTCCTATCAAAGTAATTACAAAGTTGCCCCTTCCTTAACTTAAATGGGTTTTGAAATCTGGCAACAATAGTTCAGAAACAGCTATGAAAAAATACAGTTACTTAAAGAAACAATGGATGATCTAAAAGTGTCTTGATGCTTTTGGAATTGCACTTTATCTTAGTATATAAACACTGATTCATCGGGGGTTTTTTTTACTGGGACATCCCCTAAGCGAGTTTCCTCATGACTCAGACTGTCTTCTGCCTTTGGCTCTTCACGATATATTTTTTTTTGGCACAGATGTGGTTACTTAAGCCTTTCTTACAACAGTGGGTGAAGACTTGCTTGTATTATGTGAAGCTGGTTTTCTGAGTGCAGGCCTCGTTAAAAAGTAGGTTTATTGTATGGTAGACCTGCTTCTAAGCACCAGTACTGAGCGTACCAGATGTAATAATTTATTACCACGGTTTTTGTACACAAACATGTTAAACTCCTAACTAAAGACAGATGAGTCTTTTGAAGTGTGTTTTAATATAGATTTTACTGTGCATGCATAGCAGTGTGAATGACCTTCACGTGTTGGGATGGTATGCTGATTATCCACATATTGAACAGTCATTAAGTACTTAACTGACAAATGCAGATGACTCTGGTACTTCACAACCTGCCTTTTGAGAGATGCCTGAGTCCACAGCTGCAAAGGAGTTGCGACTTGTTGTGGTTTGCCCACATTCTTAAAATGAGCCTGTTAAGTTTTTAGTAGTTAAGGGCTTTATGTTGACTTCAAAGTTTCTGTTGGCACTTAGGGAAGGGGGGAGGCAATAAACAAAGACCTAAAACCTGTGAGCAGCCTACACCTCGGAAATTGCTTCAGCTTCTCAACTTAAATGTCAGCTTTTGTGTTTTGTTTTTTCCTCTTTTGGAAGCAGTATTGTGCATACAAATAAATACCCTTACTTGATTGTGATTGTTGACACAGTGGTTTTGTCATCAGTCAATAATAACCTGTTTTCTGCTGATCACAGCTGGGTGAACCTGAGTTGTGTTTGACAACCTGGCTGACTGGCAGGGCTTGGATGCGGTGCCTTCATGTGCTGGTGTGCCCCAAGCTGCCACGGTAGCTGGCGGTACTCCCCTAGCCCATGTAAAATGCGTTGGTTGAAGCCTTTTTGAGTGGCAGTTAAGCCATTATGGCTTTCCTTGTAGAGGGTGTTGTGATGGAACATTACTTTCCAAGTAAGGATGGCTAAAAATGAGGTTGGGCTGACAGGAGGCTCTTTAACGAAAGCCCTTTCCAAATAACTATGGAAACATCAGAAAATACCGATGAGTAGAAGTCAAATGACTTGACTATTGTTGCTATTGTTACCATGAACAGCAAATGTCAGATTGTGTTGATGTCCAAGCGAGAGGCAGCTGGGATTTTAGAATTTGACAATATTTTTCATCAAACAGTGTTTAGGTAAGGACAGGGGAGAGAAATTACCTCCAAAACAGCGAAAACTAACCATGATTTATTTGCTTATTTAAACAACATTAAGTAATGAAATTTCTGATACTGAGGCTTTAGATAGCTTTAGACTTTAAAAGTAAAAGAGTATTATCTGCAAGTTGTAGAAATCTGTCACTGTCTCTTTCCTTGGTGGTTGTTCGAGGGAGCACAGTGTGAATGAAAGAGTTTCTGTGGAACTGGTCGATGCTGTTGCATGTTTTGAACTGTAGCGACCTGTCATCAAAGGGCACTTGGGTAAGAAGGCAGTGAAACAGGATTTCTGTATACAGCATTCCTGGGATTTTTATCAAACACCCTGAATGTTTCTGTAACACTTGGGTAATTGGGAAGGGGCTGTTATTCCAAGTCTGTTTGACCTGTTGTGCAAGCTGCAAGCATACCTTTAGGAGTGCAGAAGTCATTGTGCTATCATTCTACACCTGAGAAAGGACTGGAGGCTTTAGAAATGACAGATTGCCTCTCCTGCCGAGAGCTGTCTGCAACGGGGGAGTGTGGTGCAGGGTGTCCAGAGTGGCAGAGCAAAGCCTGTGCTCTGCCCTGGTGGCAGAGATGCTGTTGTTTGAGACTTCAGCTGTTACTGCCTCGCAGTTGTGCTGTGTGGCTGCAGCAGCGTGCGTCAGGTAGCACTGAAAGCTGATGGTGCACAGCCGTAGTATTATCAAAGCTGTCTGCTTGGATTAGGCCTTCAGTCCCCTGTGGGATCTCCCTGCTGTGCAACTCAGGTGTCCTTGTCACCAGTGTACCTTGTCTTTGCAGCAGGGCCTGTTTGCTGGCCATGGCATGCTGGTTATAGGCAAGCTCCCGTCAGACAGCGGCATGCGGAAGGGTACCTTTTTTCTGCTTTATGTGATTATTTCATTCTCCAGCTGTTCTGTATCTGCATCTGTCAATCAGTTCCCTTTCCTTTAAAGCCTTGCTCTGTAATAGTGAAGTCTCTCAGGTGTGGTATCAGGTGAGAAAAGATGGATAGGTCTTCTGTTGCTTAGGTCAGGTCTTAGTCTCCTTCTTCAGTCTTGTCTTTAGAAAAGAAACCTCACTGAGATTTCTCCTGTGCTATCTTCAGAGCAGTTGGGTATCAGACTGCCCTTTCTGTGATGGCTTAATTTAAAAATCCATTCCCTGTAGGTAACTGAGCAAAGAGACTTTCTGAGGAGCATGACATGGGAAGCAGGCTTCTCCAGGAGCACAGGGAGGGCAGGGGTGGGTCACCATCTTCATACACCTTACAGTTAATTGTGTGAAGCTGTGTGTCTAAGCAAAATCTGGTCTGTTCTGATCCTTCAGAGATAGTGGTGCTAAGCACAGACTGCCATGAGATTTCTGAATGGACAAACGTACAGGTCAGTCCCCCCAGAGCAGCATGACTGGTATCTGTCCATACAGTGCACTTTGCAGCAAGGTTGAATACTTCCAAGGGATGCTATAGTGTATTTTTTTTTTTTTTTAGCGTGGCACAGGATTAGCTTCTTCTCAGCTGTTGCAAGCTGGCATAACTCCCATTAAATCAGTGGAACAGTGCCGATCTGCTTATCTGATGACCTGATCTGCTCTCAGAGTGCAAAGCAATACAAAAACTTTAAAACACCATCACAAGATATAAACTGTTAATGAAACTTTTGGTTTTGTGGCTAATAGCTGTGCCTTCCTAACTCTCAGAAGAGCATGTGGCTTTTTCAGTGTGTATTTCTAGTTTTCATTTAATGCATAATATAAGAATTTAAGTAATTATTTGCATGATCTCTTGTAACATTTTGTTGGCAACATAAACGATGTCTGTGTCTGAAAAAGTAAATGGTTGATAGCTTTGGTGGTTTCAGTATACCAAATTAAGTTTTGCCTTAACTTCTTTCTTCTGAGTCTAGAGAAACGTGATTGTTTGTTTCCTCTTAGGGACAGGCAGCAGGGACGTGTGCAATATCTGAAACGCTCAGAGATGTTTTGAAGAACCTCTTTAGCTCGGTTTCTCCATCTGTAGTGTTGAGTACAAGGCCTACAGATATAAAGGAGGTTCAGGTAAGTCTTAATCCTACCTAAATCTTTTGACAAAAGTGTCCTTCTGCTTAGTGTTTTAATTATATGTTCATGACTCACAAATAAATAAGTTAACACCATTCAGTGATTGGAAACAAGTGGAATGCGTTCTTTGAAACAACATAGCCTTTGGCAGTGAATCCTTTGTGGTCGTAACTCTCATGTGGCTACCTGTTGATGTTACCCCCCATGGCATGTCTGCTTCCCTGTATCAACGTGACAGAAACTAAAAGTACTTTGTATTTGCATATGTGTGATCCCTCTTGTTTTGCTTGCTTTTCACAGAATGTACACAACATAAGCCTTCTCCCTCAGGGCACTAGTCCGCCTAAACCTCCAAGGGCTCATGAACTCAAACTGCTGGTGAAAAACATCGCGGTAAACCTAACTGATCACAGTGCTGCAGGTAATACAGCCCGTGCAATGCTGCTCATTTTCAGGTTGGGTTGGGTTGGGTTTTTTTCCCCTTGTGGCTGAAATAATTTGGAAGCTTTGGGTTACAACCTTCTCTCAAAAGAAGATGTAAGAAATTGCTGTACTCGGAGAAACAGACTTAGTCATGCTTGTACAAAACTGTGTATGTGTTGGTTTATTTGAGCATTTAGACATCTTGATCTTCTTGTAAACAAATCCATCATTGTTGACAAGAAGTTGAAATGACCAATTTATAAAGTTGCTTGGTTATTTTCTAGATTTTAGCTTCAATTTCTAGAAGTTACCACTTTGGGTGTACCCAAGATGAGGGGCTGAAATCCAGCTCTCCATTAACTGTTAGTGATGACATTGGTTTGGTTCGATATTACCTTATTGTTACAGCTGCCTTTCTTACTTTTGAGTAATTTGCTGATTTATCGTAAACTCTCCTCAAAGGTAGTGTTTTGTTGTCAGGCATTTTTTCCCCTTAATAAAGTATGTCTGTGGGTAGGGGAGGGAGTATCTCTTGCAAGTGGAGAGTGAAGCCGAAAAGGAGGTCACTGCCTAGTGAAGTTGCAGTGTTGTTTTTTTGAAAGAAGCACCAAGCCTGTCTCGCAAGTATTCAGACTTCTTCAAGTGCAAGCACGCCTCCATCACTGATTGAGGCATGAGCAAGCATATTGCAGATTTCGTCAGCAGTAATACAAATCTGAGGCTCTGTTATTTATGGTCGCTAACAATTCTGTAACAGTCTTTTCAATGGAAGCTTGTGGCTGCTAAATGGGGCAAGGCACTGGTTTTGGATAAATATATCCTACTTACTGTATTCATTTTTTTAGTTAGATATAATATGTTTCTGCCCTAGACTCTTGCATAATGCTGCTTTGGTCATTCTCATTGGAAGTGATTTCCCTAAAGCTTTCTGCAGACTGTTTTTTTAAAAAAACAGATTATTTTTAAAGCAGTTCTGAAACTCTTCACAGTGAAATGTCCTATATAAATAAAGCTGTGCTGGAAACTATAATTTGCAGGAAAAGTCATTCAGAATTCGTTACTACTCTACAATTTTGTAGTGCAAACTAAATTTTTCAAAACAGCAAATCATTTGGGCTGCATTTAAAAGTCATGAGATACCTTTACGTGCATACAACAGAAAGTTCATCTTATGGGACATCTCTGGCCCCTCCCTGAAAATGAGAGCAAGAGGGGACAATTAATGTGCTGTACTCTGGGAACCCAGATATTGGGAGGCAAAATCACCGTTTGATGTTTTAAAAGGAGATGGAGAGATTTTGGTGGTTCCCTAGCAACTCTGGTAGTGTGAACGCTTTGGAACTACGTATGAGAAATAAAGCTTCATAGTGGGGTTTAGGTGTTACACTTGAAATCCAGTGGAAATACTGTGTAGCTGGGAAGATGCTAGCTTCTGGACATGGCTTGCTGCCTTTTAATTTTTACTCCCTTCCCTTTTCCTGGCCTTGTCTTGCCGCAATAATTAATTATCCTGTTGCAACTCTGAGACTAACCTGCATAGATGCATTGAGGGTTGGGAAGAGGCAGTTGTATGTGTCTTGATCATTATCATCCTATAAACCATGGATGCTGACATGGTTTATAGGAGCTTGTGGCTTTCCCATAGATATGTTAGTTCAGCTGGCGAGTAACCAGTAGCAGAACTGGTCTCTGCTTATAGATGATGCACATTTTTATCTCCTTAGTTTGTGTATGTAAACAAAGATTATCCTAGATTTAGTACTATACAGTCCACAGTGTATCATCTAGGGCAAAAGTGATTTCTGCTGTTAAGGAAAAAATTGTTAGCTGTATACAGCAGGGTGTGTGGGGCAGAAATGCTGAAATACCCTGTTCAGTATCAGTTGGTCAGTGACTCCAGTGTAATTTCAGGCAGAGCTATACAGGCGTTTCTGCCCCAAGCTGCTGAGCGCTGCTGGCAGCCAGAGCAGGCTGCAGTGACATATGGCTGGGTTAACAAAAAAACACCCCAGGTTCATTAACTCAGGCTCAGCTCACTGTGAAAGCAGCTAAACTACTTACTCCAGGGTTAGCTTGGATCCCAAATACACAGTGCTTTATCTCCTCTAATAACCTTGCCAGGCCCAAGCTGCTTCTGTGCCTCATCCAGCCCTGATGCACCACTAGAGGACAACTGAGACTTGATGATAGTAAATATAAGCCTAGATTCTTCTGGAGAACTGGAGACAGCATATCTTTTGTTTGCTTTTAACACAGTTGATACTGAGCTTTTTGCTACTTTCCTTGACGTTTTCAGTTGGTGGGACTGAAATGGTTTCTTATGCTGTGAAAGTTGTACAAAAGAAATTGTTTTAAAGGGAACACGGTGTGCAAACTATTTCCCCTTGGAGCAGCAATATAACTGCTCTAATATGCCAATTTGCTGTGCTATCAAATTCCAAGATCAAGGTAGAGATAATTCTGCACCAGTACTCTAAAATGCCATGAACTTGTTAAAAACCGCAGTCCATAAAGCCATTGTTAATTAACACCACTGTCAACATTCACTGGCTAGCAGAAAAAGCTTGCTTTGATGTCCAAAGAAACCACTGTGACTGTGGCCAGTAGGAATTTTGAAAATTTCTGGGTTTTTTAAAGCAGCTGAAAGCAACTTTACTCCCTCTCCACCACACACCCACACTGCCGGCTCTTTGCTGTTCATTCTGTCTCCCCATCCTTTTTGATTCATTTATGCCTGTACTTTTTTACTTCATGCCAGAATTCAAGTCGGGTTATCATGTTTCACACTATGTAGAACAACAGTGCATAAGACAATGATGCAATCTTGACCATTGCCATTAATGTAGACGGTATACAAACTGAGGGAAGAAATTTATTTTGTGGCAGGTGAGAAAGTGTTTGCAGTAGTCTGTTGCAAAGCACAGTATGTTAAGAAAGGGAGTTCTTCACTTTCTTTTTAGTAAGTGCACCTCTTGGTGATGGAACATTAATAACTGGATATTATTTTCTTGCCCTTACAGGCAGCACAAACCTTGCATGTATAGTTCAGTTGAATGACCCTATGCAGAAGTTTTCCAGCTCTGTAGCCAAAAATGCTGCAAATCCCTTTTGGAAGGAAGAGTTTATCTTGTAAGTAACTTATGTACTGAGAATACTTTTATAGTAAAGCATCTTTTTTTACTTAAACTATGTGAGGTTTTTCAAAGAAGAATGGCATTTTGAAATACAGCCAGTCAGGTGGCCTTAGAGAAATCTGGAGCTGGTAGGGACCTCAGGATGTCTAATTACCTTCTGCATGCATATGAAATCAAATAGGTCTGTAGGTCTTTGCTGGTAGGTATCTGGTTCTAGTAAATGACAGCAGTAACAGGCATAATAAATCACCCTGTGCTTTCATACAGTGCCAGAAAAAAGCACTGGCAAGGTTTTGAAGTCACTTTACCTTGAACACTGCATTTGAGGAAATCTGATGTCTCTCCATTCCCTTCCCTGAGTGGCAAATGTGAATGTGCAAAAAATTTGACCATCTAAAAGAATGGTGGCTGTGATTAAAAAGGAAGTGTAAAACTAACTGTAGATTTTTTTTCTGTAGAGCCAAGTGGGACTTTTGGGCAGCCTGCACGGTATTCAGTGATTCACACAGCTTCTGTGTATAAGGTCAAAAGTGAGCAGTTCTAAAACTATTTTAATTTCCACTTTCTAGCAGCAGAGCAGAAATATCTGCTAGCTTCTGTATTGTATGAGTTGAAGAAGGGGGAATCACTGATGGCAGGGTGGACCAGAGGGATGTTTCTCTAGTGGCTTTAAACACACACACACAGGCAGGCAGCTTCCCAGGGGAATGGGGTGGAGATGCTGCCATACAACCTACTGTAGATACTGCTTGCTTTTTTTTTTTCTATCAGGATATTAATGTGTGAGGCATTTCACACACAGTGGAGTGAGTCTCTCTGATTCTTTCTGTAGCTTTCCTCTCTCCTCTTGGTTACATTTCTTATATTTCAGAGAGTAATGCTGCTTATTTTCCTGTGACATTTTTCTTCACTGTCTAGTCACAGCCTGACATCTACTGTATCCGTTCCTTAGCTTACAAGGAACTGAGCTTGTATTTGGACCTTTGCCTGTCTGTGCCAAGTGCTTTCTTCCTCAAAGAGTGGTGTACAATTCTGTGTGCTTCTTCTCAACTTGAAGGAGGTCTGTCTGTGGAGTGCACAGATCTTTTCCTGCCTCCTCAGTGCAGTCTGCTGGACTGCGCCTGTCAGTGTTGTGGAGCGTGCACTGCAGAAACAGAAGAGCTGAGGGGAAAAGTGACAGGGGCTGCTTGATTTAAAGGAAGACACCAGGATCGGTCATCACAAGTTGTACAGGACTTGGAGAACACCAGACCTCTCTGCATGTCTGCAGTGGGTGGAAATAATTAGAAATCACTATAGTCAGCAAAGAAAAAATTGGAACACCACCGAAAGGCCTTACCTTTTTATATTGTCTGAGGGAGGTATGTGCACCTGGTTCTTATCCTGCTGTCAAGTGGAAAACCAGCTAGAAAGCTCTCTTCCTACAGACATGCACAGTCCAACGACTTATAAGGTCTGATTTTAGTTACGAGGACCTACAGCTTTTGTGGAAAGCCACAGCTCAGACAACGTTTTTCTGTAACAGTGTGCTGCATCACCATCAAGACTTAAGGATTAACATGATGCAATTTCTTCTCCACAGTGAGAATGGGGAAAAAATGCCTTTCTGTAGCAGCTTTCTATTCTGGAGTATCTCTAAAGTGCTTCAGCCACTGGGGCTGTGAATCACTTCAGCCATCTGTTGGTAGAACAGCATCCGTGCTTGGTGTTGCAGAGCAGACACGTTCCCAGCAGTTTCAGACAGGAAGTTTGTAAGAATAATACCCTTTCCAACTAAAAGTGCAGAGAGAGGGCAGGCAGGATGTGATTAAGTTGACTGGAATTTGGCCTTGACACTAGGGATAATGCTGGGTTTTCCGCACTGCTTTTCAGAAGTGCATGAGGTAAGCTGGGGGACTTTTACAGAAAAATGATCAAGATTTGGCTGCAAACCTTCTTTCAAGTTCATCCCCATGCCACCCCCCACCCCCCATCCTTTTCTTTCTCCAAAAATGAGAATACCCACCAGTCTGAACACCAGTGTACCGACCACTGTGTCAGGCTCTGCTTTAGCTTCATGGGAAGAGCAGCAATAGTATCATCAAGGTGCTTCCTTTCAAGTTTTGGAGGTATGGGAGAGGATGGTAGCGGCAAAGAAAAGCTTACAACCTGCTACATAGATGGTGTCCCACAGCATCTAATGGCAGTGGGGTACCTGCAACCAAGATCACACCATCCTGAAATGGAGACATAAAAAAATAAAATACCTATGTGCGTGCCCTTAAGCTTTTTTGGCAGTACACCGACTGAGACGGTTATAAAATCAAATTTTACTCAAAGGTTCATCAGTAGGTACCCAGTTTGCTTCACTGTCTCAATTAGAGGAAAGGGTCTGTATCTATTGTGTAGTCCATCTTACGAAGTACCACATATGCCAGTAATTCTGCTAATAGTTCACATCAGTTCTGTCACACAGAAACTAGCTCTTGTTATCTTGCAACATCCTTGAGTCTTATTTTGAAAAAGTAATACTGACTCTTCTCACATAAGACTGTAACTACATCTATTTACTTGCATCTATCCTGCTTTTGCAGGACACTTTCCTACTTTCACACAATACCGCACAGCTTTGAACGGGTTGTTGATTGGACCTGTTCCAGCATCTTGTCTTACAAATTTGATCCTGCCAGGAAAAACTAGCCTCTTACTGTTGTGGTGGTGTAGCAGTCAGACTAAGGACCAATATCAGCTTGAAGGGCAGTGTTTGTCAACTACTGGGGAGGTGAAAAGCCTCTGAAATCTTAGGAAATCAAAGTTTCCTTTGCCCATGGTTTTCTGACTGTGATCCCTTTAGTCAGTCTTACCTGAGGTCAGAAAGATACGATGCACGCAGGTTTAGCGCTGCCTGGCTTCGTGTGGGCCAAGAAAAGTTAGGGTATTGGCAACCAGAATGGGAAAGGGGAAAACCTACGTGGAAAGGAAAATCTGCTCGCTTGCAAAGACCTAACATTAGTTTCATTTACTTTACAGTGAACTAAGTGCCAAATCAAAAGCATTGCAACTGCAAATAGTAGAAGATGGAAAACTGGATAGTAAGTATTAAAACTGAAATTTTTTGCATGTTCAGCTTGTGAGCATTGCTAAATGTTGACATAAGTCCTCTTTTAGTTCTACCCAGCTGTACAGCCAAACAAGAAGCTGTCAGATTTCTGAACCTGCATTAAAGCGTAGATGTCTGCTGCTAGCTTGTCCTGGTAGTGAAATCAGGTATGCCTCAAGCGTGGCTCTAGGCAGCTGGAGGGGGAAAGAACAGCTGTGGAAGAGAGATCAGCTAAAAATAGCCAGCCAAACTTGTATGAAACAGGCAGCTTGGGGAAAATTTATAATGTAAGTTTATGTTTTTAAACTCTGTAAGCCTATCTTCAAATGTAGGTCCCAGAGTGGAAATCCATGGAAAATCATGGAGTTCTTGGACAACACTGATTGACCTGGGTTAAGTGCTGCCCATATACCCCATTACTTCCATCTGTAGTCATGGACAGAAGAGAGAACATCTCTGTTTTCCTCTGAGTTAAGGTTACATAGAAACCTTGTTTCATTTTAGACTGTAGACATACTGAGTCTTCCATATGCTCATATCCTAATTTTTCAGCCTTCTAAACATTTAACGGATCCACCGTGAGCAGTGTTGGTTTCAACTTCAGCTTTCCAGGTCTTTCTGTGGCTGAAGGGGAATCATGAGTGTTAATCCTAAATCCTTCCTTTTCAAGCCCCAGAGGCTGCCTAGCAGTTACCAGGTATAAAACACACTAATTCTGATTATATTGAATTAAAGGTAAAACATGGGGGCTGAAACATTTTTACTACTTAATTCTGTTGTTGCAGTTTGCATTTAGCCTTCAGTGGCAAGAAAACCCCTTCGCTGAACTATTGCATTTGGTTTATTTGGAGAAGTGTTACCTTCCTGGTGGGGGGTAAGAGGTAGATGGGTGCTGAGACCAGAGAGCACGTTGAGGTGTTTTCATGAGCTTTGTAAACTTGCTGCAAGTACTTCATTACTTGGGCTGTATTGAAGTGATGACACATCATAAATTGTTCTCATATATGCTGCATGTTATTTTGCTGATTTTTTTTTTTTTGCTGGAGCTAGAAATAGTAACTGTATTTCACCTCTTCGATCCATTTGCTTTTTCCTTCTTATGTCAGATTTCAGGTTCTTGACACTCAGCTATTTCTCTGTGGTTTAGTACTATCAGGTATGTTCAGCTTAGTTCAGGAAAGAGTTACAAGGTATGGGCCAAAGCTTTTCATACCCAGTGATTAAAAAATATGTGCTTTTACTCATGGTGTCTTGTGATAGTGGACGAAGGCTGGGCCAGTAATTTATTAGGCAATAATATTTTATCTAAGCCTTGGCTAGTAAGTAATATAGCCAAGTGGACTGTGTTTGATTTTTTTTTTTTGTTTGGTTTACTGTATTTATTTTTATGTTTAATAATTTTTATATACAAAGTTGTGCAATACCTTGCATACGATCTGCGATTATTGGAGGGATTGGGAAGTCAAATGTAAGCAAATGTTTAAAAAATTTTTCTGATATGGATGCTGGGTTTTGATTTTTAACAAAAAAATGGGATCTATATATAGTCAGCAAATGTATATTGTTTCTTGCACAATGTTTAGTCTTGCCTGTACCTAAGCATCTTCAGTAATGGGTCTTTCAAACAATACCAGTAATGTTCCACATCCTATTGAGAGTGTAACTACCAGCCTGGTTTCCTGAAGAAAAAGGTCCCAACTGATTGTATGGAGAATTGTCTTACTCCCCCTCCCCCCATAACATCTTAGCTGTTCTTTTCCCAAAAATGTAAATAGAAAACGCAAAAGTAGCATCATATTTATGAGGAGAGAGCCAAGTAGTGTGAATATAGTATAGATCTCTACTTGTCTTTTGAATTTTGCAGAAAACTGGGATTTCATCTCTGAAATTGTGCAGCACTTCGGCTAATGGTTTGTTGCAGTCTAGTACTAATAAAGTAGGGGGAAGAGCAAGAGAATGGCTGAACTTGCATTAAAGTTCAAATTAAGAGAGGCTATTCTTAATGATGCACCAGTTTACCAGGAATCCAGAGCATTTTCTGAAATGAAAGATGCAGGTAACCGGTTACAGAGATTGTTCAAGGATCTAATAGTAATATTTCTAAATGTTTTCTTTTCCTTTAAACATTCTGTGTATACAGGGAAAAATAATGGCCAGAAATAGTGGCAAATAAATAATATTTCATGTCTCCATTCTTTCCTGTTGTGCAGTATTAGGCCAGGCTGAGGAATAGTCATAAAATGGAAAGAAAGCTGTGAAAACTCCCACGTTTCTGCCCCATGGTATAGGACCCATTCTTGCTATTAGCTGCCTGTGTTCTTCCACCTCCTTTCCCATCTTCTCACCCTTAAACATACTGACAGCATGGATATACGCTGATTTTGTAAATTTTATTTCTTCAAGGTCCTTTATCCACAAAGGTGACTGTACCTCTAGACTTGTTCAGGAAACAACCTTCTGGCCAGCAAAGCTTTGCACTGAACAGCAGGGCCGGTGAGAGCAGCCCAGAGCCAGGGCCCCGGCTGGGATCCATTAGTGCAGAGGTACTACTGCGTTTGGATGGTTTTACAGTGGATCTTGTGCTTTGGGAAGTACCTGCAAATGCTCGTCTTCTGCTTCGGACTGTCGCTCACAGCACAGTGTAATTTGTGGGCGAGTTAGAGCAGCATATTCAGATTGCACGGTGTTTGTGTCTATCAAAAGAATTAGTTGTTTGGCTCTTGAACATTAGCAAAAATGTTAAAGGAGTACTAGCTAGAAATATTAGTGTCCTTGCTTGACTGTTCTAAGGCAACATTTTTTGTCTTCCTAGTTCTCTTTTATAGAACCCCATGAATTAAAGACGTGGCAAGTCTCTTCTCCAGTGCTGGCCACTAAGATAGAAAAGGATCGCACTGTGATGCCCTGTGGGACTGTTGTCACTACTGTAACTGCTGTGAAAACCAAACCTCGTTTAGAAGGGAGATCGTCTCCACTGAGCACAGGTGAGGAAGTCCACTTCTTCCTGTGTTCTCTTGGGGTTATCTGTGGGGACCAGGAGAAGTTGCAGGGGTGGGATGTAAGGAAAGGCATTGTTGTCCAGACTTCTCTGATATGTTGGAGGGGGGACATTATTTGTATTCTTCAGAATCAGAGTTTTTAATTTTCAAGAAACCTTGTCCTTACAAGAGGAGTGGTTAATGTTCCTTTTAATATACACTGTAAAGCCTCACAGCAAAGTGATAATGCAGAAGAACTTGGTTTTGGTGGATGGTTTTCCGCATGACAAAAGTATCAGGCTCTTGGAGTGTTTACTGCTGGCAGACCATCCTGTGCCTTCTAACTGTGATCTGTACTATAATCTCTAATGAAGATCGATATCATGTTGTGACGAAGTAGTTTTTTTCAGTAGGTCTTTCAGGAGTAGCTTGTCCGATTCTTCTTGGGATAAACACGAAAGCAAAACCTGTAAACAGTCTTTCTGTGAAGTCTCACAAAGAGCTACATTCTTTAAAGCTATTAAAGCAGATCTTTTACTTAAGTGGGTGTTGTCTGGCATCTTACAGTAGAATGTTTAAAACCAATACATTCACACTTCACAGGTCTTTTGGAATCAGGTTACCATAAAGCATGCACTGAGAATTTGTATTAAACAACTTTCTCAAATGCTTATGATTTGAGCAGGTTTTAACATTATAGGTATAATAAATTCTTACTGATTTCATAATAAATGTCTTGAATAGTTTAAATAATAAAAAACCTTGGTCCTCAGATTCTCCTGCGAAAACTCCAGTTAAAGTAAAGGTGATTGAAAAGGATTTCTCTATTCAAGCTATCCATTCTCATGGTGCTCCAGTCAGCAAAACTTTATCGTCTTCAGATACAGGTAATAGAAATGTTCAAAGCTGCTAATGTGATGTGTGATAAAGAATATGTGTGTCTCTGCTGCACATGGGATTAACGTAATCTTGTTAAAATAACAGCAAACCCATATGGCTACTGCCTTGCAACAGGCACTGAGATGTTTATGTTAGCAAGTACTGTGGTTAGGGATATAGCAGTCTTGCAGTAGAAGTCTGTTTTTAATTAGTGATTTTAATTACTAATTTTGAATAAATAACAGTGAGCTGTGGTTTGGAGGGGGGAGGTGACTGCAGAAAAGCCAGGCTGTCTTTTCTTTTGAATGACAGATTCCTCCTTTATAAAGGCGTGAGGGACACTGCCCAAAATTAAAACCCTGTGACACTCTAATTCTAAGGCCATTGTGAAGTCCCCTCTGTCTGAAAAGAAGGCATGAGGCTGGACCGATGTAAGGAAGACTGCATTCTCTTCCTAGCCCTGCCACTGGGTGTTTTTGTGCTAATGCAAATAGACAACCTTGCTGTGCCTGTTGGTCCACCTTCCTAAGTCACCTGGCATACTGCTGAAGAGCCGCCAAAGCGTCAGGTGGCATTGATAGTAACTTTAATTATAAATTCACTTTGACTATACTAAATCTGATTTTGACTCCAGGGTATTTCACCTTTTCAAGCTGCAGCTTCTGAATCTTCAGCATATTTTTCAGTCCTGTGTGTGGTTACCATTTGATCTTTCTGTAGCTCTGTAGGCAACAGTAATGACAGATGTGACCCAGTCTAGCTGCAAACAGCACGTGGTGTGGGTTTCAGTTCCCTTTGTGCAGATTTGAGTGGAAATGCGACAATCTGGAGATGATCTAGACTGCTCCTGGTGCAGTCAGAAGGCTTGCTGAGAGGTAGAAATGCATTGGCCAAAAGGCAGAAATCTGTGGAAGAGCACAAATCAGTAACTATGAATAGCTGTAATAGCACTTGAATCTTTCCCTACTTCTAGACTAAGAGGTACTCGGTATCATGAAGCAGCATGGTATTACTAAGCCAGTTTGGGAAATGTTAAAGTAGTGCTAGACTTCTAAATTGAGTCTCATAACTGTTTATGATACTAAAGATACAAAACTCTTACTGGAAAACTCATCCAAAGACAACTTCGAGCACATTGATATGAACAGTGGATTTATGGGAGTGCAGGGGAATTTCTGTGAAATGTTTATACAACATAGCAGGAAGAATTACTCATTAGAACAGGTTTAAGCCAAATGAAAAAATACAAAGGAGCATTGGGTATGACAGTAACTGAAGTAATGGTTATTACAGGCATCATGCCAAAATAGCAACAAGCACTATGGAAAAGATGCTGTGGCTGTGCCATAGTTCTAAGTGATGACAACAGTAAGAACTAGCAAATGCCAGTGATGCTGTCCTGGATGCTCTCAGCTGTTCCTGGTGGCTTTGCAGTGGAAGTAGAGGTTTTTAATGAGTGTGCAGACGTGTGTGGGTATGCATAACCCTTGTGCACACATACTTCTAAGTTCCAAAAGTATCCAAGATACTTGGTGCAGCATAATTATTCAGGCCTCATCTTTTATCGCATTAATGTCACGGTAACAGAAGACACTGCTCTGTTTAATGAACATTGGTTCCATTGCTGCCTCTGTTCTTTTGTTGTTAAAAGCCCACCTCAGACAGCATGGGGATTTTTGTCACGTTAACTTTCTTAGCTTTGTTTGTTCCTAAGATTGACGAGTTTGATTAGTGTGTATTTGCTGTGCCCAAAGTACTTGCATAGTAGATGCCAGAAGTGGCCATGCTTAAAAATAAATTGTGTTTGTCACTAAAGAGCATTTAGTATAATCAACAGTTTTGTATATACTACAAACAATTTTGTATTCCTGTGCAATGTTTGGAGGGGAGAATGGGGTGCACTTTACAGGCTTTGGAGACAGCTGATAAAGAGCAGAGTGACTGCTACTTTGCCTTCCCCATCCTGTCATAGTGCCATAGCAAATCTGGAAATGCCAAGCAAGGATGTCTGGAAAAAAGAGCAAAATAGCTACCCGAAGAAGTAGTAGCACATACTGTGCAGTTTTGTACAGTGTTGAAACTGTGGCTCTTCATGATTGTGATACCTAGTGCTCTACCTATCCACCACTTCTGGGTTATATATATAGTTATATATATATATATATGTATAGTTATATATATAACTATATAGGGGTTTTTATATATACTACATAGTATATACAGTGTGTGTGTTTATATACATATATATACCCACACCACAGTGTAGTGGTGACTATAAAATAATTGGAAATAGTCGTATGTTTTGTCTAGGCTTCCAAAACCTGCTGTGTGCTCAGAGCAAGGCTTTGTAAGTGCAACTTAGGTACCTCTTCTCAAAGAATGGGTAACAGAGGGGAAAGACAAGACCCAATAGCTGGGAAGTGAGTTGGAAGATGTTTTGTATTGCCTGGTGTTTGTACCATTTTTGCCATTTTCTTTGAATTTTAAGTCAAGAACAAACTCTGCCTTTTCTGTTTTATCCCATTTTTCTTTTCTCCCTCTGAAATAATGCTTTCTTTTCAGAACTGCTGGTCCTGAATGGCACCGATCCTGTTGCAGAAGCAGCCATTCGGCAGTTAAGTGAGTCTGCAAAGCAGAAGCTGAAGTCTCCTAGAAAGAAAAGCACCATTATCATATCAGGGGTGTCCAAGGTAGAGCAGAAAACAACACTTTGTACTAATGCTTAGTACTGTAAAGTCTTTACTCCTCTAAATGCAACTTGAAATTAATGTGTCCCATTCAGCAGTCTCTGCAGATCTAGGTCTGTGTGCCTGTTTGTTTCAATAACTGTTTCAAGTTAAGCCAAATCAGGATGGATTTGTTGGGGAGGGTGTTCATTTCTGATTGTTAGATTTGACAGCCTGACTGAAAATGCATGGTATCCTTGGATGGGAATGAGATAATTAGGGATTTGGGAAAAATCATTAAGTTGAGAACAGAAGATAATTAGTCCTTCTCTGCGTTTCACCCATGAAAGGAAGATGCACGGAAAAAGTATGATATTTTTTTTTCCTATTTTTTTTCAAAGTTGTTAAAACAAAACCTCTGAAAAATCTTCTACTCATCTGGGCTCGGTTCCAGAGGGAGGGCAGACAGAAGACACTTTCTCACATGGTGTATAGCATTCCTCCAGACTTTCTTCATCCACAGCCTCAGTGTCCCATCTGCTGCTTGGTGCCTACCTGTAGTCCTTGTCCATCAGCAGCCTGCAGGGAATTTGCTGTCAAGGCTTGCTGTTATGCACGGGACCCTTAAAGAGCTTTGGGTGAAAGCCAAGTCAGTGGGAATGGCTCCCCTCATCATCACTGTGCTGTGATGAGGCAGGGGGAAATGAGAATCGGCTGCCACAGTGCCAGATGTAGCCTCATGGGAGATGGAGGCACTGGGGCTACATGGATTTGTGTTTAGCTGATATGGATGACACTAAGTCCTTTTACAAGATGAAATGCTTTGATGTTTATTTTCTTAAAAGGACCAAAAGATTGTTTATGCATCCTGATACTTCATTACAGCAGCACATGTAGGAAAGAGTTATTTGCAGAGGGGCTGGGGATAGGTGAGAGGCACACGCTTAATGGTTTTCCAGTCATTTGGCTTTAACAATGTGATTAAAATTTGGCTGTATGCTTCTAGCCTTTATTAGAACTAAGGAAGCACCAAGTGGCATTCTGATAGCCCTGAGCAATACAAGTAAAAGTGTAAAGAAGAGAAAAGAACTTTTGCAGGGAGACTTGATTTCTTCCAGCAGAGCGGCTTGTGTCAGTGTTGTCTCTTATTTTCGCTGGGCAGACCTCTTTATCTCAGGACAGTGAAGCTGCGCTGATGATGGACTATGCTGCAGCCATGGACAGCTCCTGCAAAGAAGTAGATCCCTCCACTGTGGACGAAGCTGTTGCAAAAGTCACTTCTGATGAAAAGCTGTCAGTAGGTGCTTCAGAAGTAGTACCCGATACTGAGCCACAGCAAAGTGCCCATAAGGCTTGGGGATTGGAGAATGGCAGCCAACAGTGGGACACCAACACGCTTTTAGACCAGACCTGTGAAGAAATATCTGGGAGCTCATTAAGTGTTTCAGAAACTGGGAGCATGAAAAAATCTAAAGGTATGTGAATCCTACCCCTGCTTCAGAGAACAACTTCTTTCTCTATGTAATTGGCAGTATCATGCAACACTGTAGTAGCTCATCCTTTCTTACTGACTTTTGTCCTTAAACGCCTTGTGATTGTGGTGTTTATTGAAGCTGTCCTACTAGCAGCCAGAAAGAGTGCAGTCCTCTGGCTCTCTGAGCCAGGTCAGGCTCTCTTACATTTCCCTCCATCAGGAAATAGAAGGGCTCATCCTTCGAAGTTGAAGGGCAGCTCACTTAAGCTCAACTCCATTATCTGGGAGAGAAGTAGCTAGCCATATCGTCAATTCTTTGATGAAAACTGTGTTCTTGTAAACAAGGACTTGTGCTATATCAGCAGCTCCATTATTAACGCAAAAAGGGCAGGGGTCCACAGTTGCTTTCTGATACTTTCCCTCTCCTTCACATCTCTGAGCACAAGGCTGGCTCGCCCTCACTAAAGCGTGTGCTCAGGAAGCACCACAGCTAAATCTTAACTACCTTGTGAACAGTTTCACCCTTTTCTCTGATTTAATTCATACATAGTTTTCTAAAGAAAATGGTAGCTGCAGTTTGAAAATGTCTTGGGATTCTTTGTGTTTCCTTTTTAAATCCATAAATCTCTGAGCCTGTATGACTGGTTTGTGGCTTAGTGGTAAACACAGTCTGACACAAGAGCCAATGCGGTGGGCTGTGCCCTGAACAGGTAGCACACCAGTCTCATGGGTTGCACATTGAAGTTGCAAAAATTGTGTTTCTTGCCCATATCCATCCCTCTTTTGCTTTATTATTTTTGATTGTTTCCTTACCTGGAGTTACTGTAAAATGGCTTACTACAAAATGTCAAAATATTATTAGATTATTGTAACCCACACACACATAAGGCATACACTGGAGATCTTTACCAAGGCTCTCCCTTAGAGCATCAAGGTTTTCTGGCCTCCTCACAGCTGTATAGCTCTACCTGATAAATTGGGATGGTACAGCAGCAATCATTTTTACATAGATGGTCAGGCATTGGAAAGTTCTGGGTGTGTTTGGGGTGGGTGTAGGGGTTATTTGTGAAAGAATTTGTCTCAATTGGAGCCTAGAAAAGTTTAGGAAGTTGTATGAGATATTGCAAAACCTATGGACTCTTCTTTAACATGTTATTCTAAAACAAGCAAATGGAAGTTTGTACATGAGCTGTTGTCTAGTTTTGTTTTTCCCTGTGCAGTGTGTTGCAAAGAGATCAGGCTTCTAAAGAGCCTGTTTACAGAGTGTAGTATTGGACTGCTAAAAAGCTCAAAGTATCTCTAATATTTGAAAGAGCTGTCTCATCTTGAAAAAATATTTTAAAAAGCTGACTCAAATCCCTTTCTTCATCTGTGGATATATCTCTGTGGAAGTCTTGAATCTCTGCTTTATCACAGCTGAGTAGATTTTGTGGAGTGAGATAGAGAAACATTTCAACCCCCTGCCTTCAGTTAGCTTTCAATAGCTCAAGGTTTCTGTTTTGTCAAATGCTTTCCCTTTAAAAAACGAAAACCACAAAACCAAACACAACAACAACAAAAACCCTAGAAAACTCAAACAAAGCAAACAAAACCCCTTCTGCTTTAAAAAGCCTTGTGTGTGTATTAATGTCTTAAATTTAGCGCTGTCTGGGTTTTGGTTTTGGGGTTTTTTTTTACTTTTGCATATTTTTGATTTTTACCTTTCTGACTTCCTCTTTCTTAACCATTCCCTTTCATAAACTTAAGAGGACTACTGTGCCAACCAGAATTAATTACCTACACAGTAAGTTATTTTTGTCTTTTTTTAAAAGCTTTACAATGGTACACTCATTGTAAAAACTGAAGCAAAACATAGTTTGGCACCTGTTTTCTTCTTCCTCCATCCATTTCTTTCCTCCCTCCAAAATTACCTTCCTGTGCTCAGGTGTCTTAGCAGACTAGTCTGCTGTAACAAATCATTTCTGATGGTCATGCTGTCCAGGTGGGCCACACAGAATGGACAGAAAGGAAGGCTTGGAGGGGTGCTCTACATTCTTGATCTCTCTGTTATGCCCATTCCTGTAGTGTCTGTTTATCAATCAAAATCTGCTCATGCAAATCATGTGTGACCCCATAACTGGATGTGCATATGCAGAAAGCTTATTTTAAAACCTGCTGCTTACAGTTTTCTAGATCTCTTTTCTAACCTCACTTGTAGAGCTGCCAGGACCTCAGCAGGTATTTACAAAACCACCTGGATAAAAACTGGTTTGGAAGTTGGGAAGGAATGGAAAGAAGCGATGTCTATTCATATCCTTGTAGATGTAGAAGGAAATCTTACTTCATTAACAAAAACGAGATTCAGAAGTGATCCTAGCCCCACAAGCATTTTCAGAACACCGTAAACTGGTGCAGAGGAGCCTATGAAGACCTGTCAGTCTGTATGGCACTCTTGGCGTGCTCTCTGCTTGTCTCCTGGTGTTAGGGGCAGAGTTGGCATATGGATCCTGTTGAACTCGAGAAGTAAGCATGCAAATAGCACGAGCATTGCCAAGCTTGTGATTTGCCCTACCCTGCTGCCTTAGCAGGGGTGCATGCCTCCACAACAGCTGGAGCCACTGTCAGGCAGCAAGTACCAAACTGGTTAGCAACTGATGGGTGGCAGTGGGGATGTGGCAAGCTTCCAGATAGCAATGACCTCAGTGCCTCCAGAAACACAGGGAGCTTTCATGCTGGGGGGCTGCTGCTTGTGCTGAGCCTTTGCTGCTCTCAGGGAAGCGCTGCCTGCAGTTTTTCAGCTGCAGTGAGTTGTCCCAGGCCACCGGCACAATTTTTGCAGCGTTCTTGGTTTGGTTCTATTTCCTAGTATGGGAATTCGGTCTGAATGGATAGGACTAAACAGCTGCTTATGGATAAACCCTTCTGTCCTACTCCTCCTGTTGGCATAGCTTCAGCTGCAGCTGCCAAGACTGCTGGGCAGAACAGCTGACTGCTAAAACAAAAGCCGCACATCAGCGAGGCCTCATCAGTCCCCCCCAGCCTTTGCATATTAACAACTGTCAGTGTCATGGGGCTGAACACTGTTTCTTTTATGCTGTCAACAACAGCTTGAAGTGGTACTGCTTTGCCAAAAAGATCAATCAGAGGGTGATGGGAGAGCAGTCAAGATTCAGATCCATGAGTTACAGTTGCTTTCAGCTGACTTCTCACAGGGCACAATGGAGTGGAAGCAGAAGAATCTCAGCAGCAGCAAGACAAAACATGCTAGAATATGCTTCCAGGTGCTGAGTGGTTAGTTCTTAAAACACAAAATAATAAACCCAAGCACGTGTTTGTAACTGCTCTGTTCTGAACAAAAGCATCTGGCTGTGTGCAACAGAACTGCCATGGACATACCTGTTCTGCAGCTGTCACTGTGCAAAATAACATGTAGCCGGGGTCAAGTCCTTGGAGGACAAATACATAATTCCGGCTATTGCACAGTATCGCATGAAATAATTGGTTTCTGTGTTGCTTTTTGTATCCATTTGCAATGGGAAGAAAAGCAGAATCAAGACCATACAGTGACAGGAATTAATAGCTGAACTGAGAAATTTGAATCGGGAAACCTCTTAGTGGTACAGGAACGAGGTGTGGAAGCTTTGCCAGGAAGATGACTGTCTTCACATACTAGTCTGACTGCCAGAAGGCTCCTGTGTTGGCTTGCTACCTGGGTCCTCCTCTGTTCAAATTGGCTCGTGCCACTTGGACAACACTGCTACCCAAGTCTGCACAGAACTGTTGCTGTTTTAACATGGGGCTGATGTACTGACACGAGGCTGAGTCTTGCCAGTAGCTCAGAGCGGTGTCCCTGCCAGCTGCAGCCAAGCTGCCTTACACATCAGGCTCACATGTGCTCATGGAAAGGGAAGGTGGAATTTGGCAGAACGGTGGCTGCAAAAACAACCCAAGCTTGCTGAGAGAGGAGTATTGGTAGCTATTGTTGGCAACATGAGTCCCGAGTCCCTGTTGAGATGACATCTGCAGTTGCCTTGGCTGCATAACAGGTTTGTCATGGGATCAAGGGAAGGAATGCGATAAAATAAAACAATTTACTGCAGAAGGGATTTGAGCAAATTTCTGAACCTGTTGGAAGCAGATGTAACATTATTTTTAATCTACTTCAAGTGAATTGCTATTCCTAACAGGATTTTAAAATAGCAAATGCTTTGTGATTGTTAGCTCTAGGTGGTGCTGCTGAATTCATACAGAATACATGCTGTCTGGCTCGTATGGGCCTACTGCACACAGGTTGGCTGCCAGGTACTGTTCTCTGGCACCAAGAGCCTCCTTCATCTCGAATTAAAATGCCACCTTCATGTTGTGCATCACAGGCTAATCTTTCCTTTTTAGCTCCTTTGATCACTGAAACAACAGAGAGTAACATGGCTTTCTCTAGTTTAATCTTTTTATGTACTTTTGTTGTATTGGAAAGATTGGATATGCCTGTTTGACATGTGAGAACCCAGCGTACAACCCACACCAAATGCTGTGCATGTGTATGTGTGACCACTAACATAGGAACATTTGGAACTAATGAAGTGTAAGGAAGGAGACTTCCACAAGATGTGTGGATTGACTTTAGAACCTTAAATCAGAGGATTAATATTCAGTTGCTCATAGGCATGTTTCACGGTAGGTTTCCCTCCTTTTCAACAGTATAATTTCTGAAAGAACTGAAGGAAAATTCCTTTTTTCTTTAGTGCTTCTGTAGAAATGTATGTGAGCTCTTCTCTCCTGAACATTCTGCCAACAGTACATGTGCATGTATATGCATATAACTAGAACTACCGGAGTCTTTCATGATTCAGTTTGCATGTTACTTGCATGGAATTAGGAAAAGCAGAGAAATACATACTTCCATGGAGTCTGAATTTCTCAGTGGTGTTCAGTAGGGAGAGAGCTGGATCAACAGCAGGGCAAAGAGGATTCAGTAGCATGTAGTGTGTAAGTATGTGTATGTGTGTCTCTGGCTGAAAGCACGACAATCGCTCGCATTTGCCAGTATCTGGAATCACTTATTCCAAGGTGGAACTCATACTATTATGGCCCCTAGGTTATGGACCATCAATGTTCTTGCTTTAGACTCACCACACTCTTAGGTTTCTAACATTGTTTGAATAGCACAATGTTTAAACTAGAAATGCTAAGACCAAGGCTTTCTTCAGTCACGCTACAGTTTACAATTGAAGCTGAGCTTCAAGGGGAAAGCAGCCTGTTCTGTCTAAAGTGCCCTGCACCTCTGCTGTTTGCTTCTGCAGGTGGGATTTTGAAAAAAAGTGCAAAGCTCTTTTTCCGCCGGCGACATCATCAGAAGGATCCAGGAATGAGTCAATCGCACAACGATCTTGTCTACCTGCAGCAGCCACTGTCAGAGGAAACACGCAAGAAGGGAGGCACTCTTTCACGTATTCTGAACAGAAAGCTCCTTTCCAAAAACAAAAGCAAGAACAAACTGAATGGTGCTTCAGCAGAACCATACATATAAGACTGAACACTCTCTGATGGGATACTTGCACATCAGTTGACCGTTTGTTTACAGAGCAGTACTAGAGAATACAGATAAGACTGATTAATTGCATAAAGTGATGTTCACTAGTACAGTGGTCCAAGAATAAACAGAAAGCTTGTCTTTTTTGTTTATTTTTTCTAGAACACTTTTTCTCTCTGATTATAAAGTTGCTCCTCTAAATACAAGCAGTGCTAATTGTATTGTGACAGCTTTTGAAGGACCATGTGGTTTATTGTAGAAGATGAGAGAGGATGAGAAATGGTACATGTGGGAAGGACCTGCATGTAAGCACCTAGTTTACATTAATGTGGAGCTAAGAACTGAAACATCATACCTGCTATATGACTGAACCACTGTAAAGAGAGAAGATACCACTGTGCTTCCTTACTGAGCCTGGAATAGTAGCAACACAAGCCTCAACTTGTTTTTCTAGTCAGGCTGAAAGGGAAAAAGAGAGGCCCAGATCCAGTTTGTATTGTGGTTTGGAAACTGGTAAGTTTTCAGAAGCAGAACTAAAATGCTGATTAAGATAGCCTACTGTAATAACTCTAGCCTGCTGTAATAACTGCTCAGTCCATGTAGGTGGAGAGATGCCTTTGATATTAGCCATAAATCAATAAATTATGCAAATACTTATACTAGCATATTGTTTCATGTTCTGTGCATAAGTTATGCCTGAAAAAAACAGAACTTTCTCTAACGTCTACTTGAATCTACTCGCAAACAAAACATTTACAAATTCTTATATGTAGCTTTTCTTCCCTGTGTGAGAAGCTGCGTTGCTAATGCAAAAACCTGTCTTAGGGGCTCTAATTCCTTCTCCCAAGTACTTGTTAGACAAGTATATTAACCATCATACCAAATGCAAAGCTAGGAGCAATAAGTGATGAATAGAGCATATTTAACCCTATAATGCTTTTCACTGGACAGCTTGATTTACTTGCCAAACACTTACTGAGATCTTGGAAAACACAATTGTGAAAAGAGCTTTTTTAAAAAATACTTCCCTCAGTCGTCTTTCAGTTTCTGGATCTACCAGTGTTGTCATGTGGCGAGTGGTTGGTTGGGTGAGTTTTTTAACTTTTTTTCCTCATTAAATATTGCAGCTGGCTCCTTTAAATTAAAAGAAAAAACTGGTGGCTTAAGTAAAGGCATAGTTCTTGTTTTGGCTGTTAAGAAGAGTAAAATGTCAGTATTTCACAGGTACCATCTTTCATGCATACCTGTACTTTTCCATCATCTACATTCCTCCTGAGGACAAAGCACCAAGCCTGTTCTCTTTAGCCAAGAAAAACATCCATTCCATCTGAATTACTGACATGAATGGATGATATGTTTGTACCTGCTTTGCCAGCAGTGTTCCTCCCCACTGCCTCTCCCGCCCCCTGGCCTTTTCTCCCCTTAAGACATCCAACACTTTAGCAGATATTTGGGCTTTCAACTTAAACCATTCTTGCGAATAGAAAGTCACTGAAGAACAGAAACACATTTCAAAACTTATGATGGACTCTAGATTCCTTGGTAAATGCTTTTACAAAGAATATAAAAGTAGAGAGGTGTTGGTTTCTTTTTTACCAAGAAAATAGTAGAAGAGATGAACTGACAAAATCTTGCAACTAACTGAGCCTGTTTAAAAATACTGTTTGTGTGTGTAACCTCCTAAAATCACTGTGGTAGTACAGCAGTTCAGACTATCAAATAGTTGTACATTTAAGCATGCTGCTTATTATGAAAACACTTGAAGGCATTTTAATATTCTGTATTTTGAAAATTGGCTACAAATGAGTCTTCTAGAGCTGTAATGTGCTTAGAAATCACAGTTCAGTAGTACATTTTTTTCCAGCTTCAATGTGCTTGAACACATTTGTTTATTGTTAATTCAATATAAAGTAGAAGTTAGGTTTCTTCATTTGTTCTACAGTGGTTCACAATATGAGTGTTAAAAAAAAATGGTTCTCTCAACGTAGACTTTTTCCCTTGACTTAAGTAGGAGCTCTTTGCATGATGGGGCCAGCTGGGGGTCAAATCTCTGCCATGTTGTAAATCCTTAGTCTTGTTTGCTGAAGGAGAAAACCACAACTGGTCATTGAGTTCAAGAAATCAAGGTGAGACTGAGCTCCATGGGTTACACCCCCTTACACTAAAAGCAAAGAGCTGTGGAATTGGGAATGTAAAGGGAGCACATAACACGTCTTGAAGTCTGCTTCAGTTACTGAACTGGGATTTTAATTTACAGAAGTTTTGTCGTGTACGGTGGAATGGGATGGAAATAACACTGAATAACTTGCAGAATACAGGAGTAGGGTTTGCTTGTAGCTTACCCCAAAGAACAGATACACACTGAAGTGGGTTGTTGGTTCCTCTTTCTTTTAAGGTCTTGATGATTGCCTAAATGCAAGTCTTGATGGTGGGAACCAGGAACATTCTATACTGCAAACTGTGTGAAGGTTTGGGCTCACATATATTGAGAAAGAATGAATTCTGAAGATGAGAAAAGTAAGGCATTTTGGGTAAAAAGGGAACCTTCTTTCTTAATTGTCTTCACTCCTCAGGAAAATAAACATTATTTAGTTTGATGTTTGACCTCTACATCTGGCTGGTGTGTTCCCCACCTCTTGCTATTCTTCTACAAATAATTTGTGTTCTATTGTCAAAACAAGGTAAGGTACTAAACACAAAGGGACAATTGAGTTGGTTAGTTGTGACAACCCCAAAGGCCCACGATACTGAATCCCATTCCTCCCTTCAGAGACGATTAGGTTGTCATTTATGATCAGGAGACCTGAGTATGTACATATTTTTTTTTTGTTTACTAGTATTTAGGTCAGTGTAAGTTGTCAGTGGATCCTGACAACTAGCGGGAGCTATGCTACAGGTTTGGGATAGGAGGACTGGATTTGTAAACTGGCGTAACTAACACTGAGATGTATCCTGCCAGGTGCTGCATGTTTCATGTGCAGTTGTGTGAAGGATGCTGGAGAGAATTACTTTGTTCTTTTATGTTTTGCAACCTTCATAATTTTAGTAACTACACTTTTGAACAGTAGAACAAATCTCTGCATGATGTTGCACTGAAAACTTGTTTTCTGCCTTCCAATTTAAGTATTTCAGAACAATAGCTTGGAAACAACCTGTGAAATCTTTCTTCCTTTTTGCCCCTTTTCTTACACTTTTGTGTCTCTGAATATTCTATACAGCAAAGAAGGCATGGCATTTAATGAGCACTGAGAACTGAAGGCTTGCTTTTCCCCTCTGAAGAATTTTTCTGCCCGTAGTTGAAACTTCTTAATCTTTGTTGTTTTTCTTTATGGCATTTTAGCTTTTCATTTACCTTGATGAAGACAACCTGCATCCTTACCTACCCAAGATTTGCCTTGACTTTAGTCTGAATTTTGACCAAGCAGTAAAAGAATTAGATTCCTCTTTGTAGATCGAAGCAATAAACCTACCTAGTATCTCAAGTGTGAATATAAGCTACATAACTTTCTTAAAGTGACTGAGATCACTTTAAGAGTCACTTTAAAGAGGAAGGGGTTCTTTATCCCTAGATTGTCGGTATTTCATATCCAGTTCACCTCAGGAAAAAATTATATTTATGTCACTCCTAACTATACATGAAACTTGTGAATCTGAGGTGGCAGGAAGGAGTGGAAGAAAATTCATATTCATTTAAAAAGCAAAATAGTTTTGGCAAACTTGAACTTAATGGACAGGTCATAAACCGTGCAGGCATAAATACTGAGCTTTATTCTTAAGCTTTCTGTTAGATTTTCTTTTTCCCCTGCTCTTTCTTTGGGAGGGAGGTGAGGCTCCAGGTCATACAGAGCTGTAGTTACTGCCTTGCTCTTGAGAGGACGTGGCTTGCAGCACTGCTTTTTTTGAGGTGTTCTGTTGCCTGGCAATGATAGCAGCTTTGAGGATCAGTGAAATTCTACAGCATTTTGTAGTACTGCGTCTCCTCACTGGTTGTAGGTGGTTTTAAAGTGAAAGCTTTCTGCTGTACATTTCTTGTAAAGTTTTGGTGTCCTTGATATGCAAAAGAAAAATCAAAGTCACCTACATAAAATGCTACCACATGCATATAGGGAAGCAAAGTAAGAATCTTGTTCTTGTAACATCTTTTTCAGCTCTGGTAGCTCTAGGTGTTACAAGGAGCAGGAGCTCTATACAAGGTGGGAGCCGCATGGCTTTTTCATTGTAGTTTATTGCAGTTTTTTAATTGTAGAGCTGAAGTTTGAGATAAGTGCTTATCCCAGTACAGAATTAAGTATACTGTAGCTCCAGGCTAAGACATTCCCGTTGTGAGTGGGAACAGCTGACCTCATGCTTTGACCTCTACAGGACCTAAGTGGATTTATTCATGTGTTTAAAGTCAGCATATGCTTCTCTACATTGCTAAGCCACAGCCTTGGTGACAACCAACTGAAGATTAACTGTGTAACAAGGGTGATTAAGTTAAGGGTGAATAATATAATTTCACTCGGGATATCCAAACTGCTGCTATGCAAGATGCTGGCATGGTGTGAAAATACCTGGGAAGCATGGGTCTGAGGTCTTTCCAATACTATAACTCTGTATTTCCCAATAATGTATTACGCTCTGATATTCCAGGTGGAGTAAAATATTTTTTCTAGCATTCAACTGTGATACTAACTTTTTCTGTGGTGGGGTTGTTTGTTTGTTTTTCTTTTTTTCTGTGTGTACACTAAGTCAGTGTAATTAAGAATGATATACAGATTTATTATACCACTAAAAAACCTGAGAAGATGATTTTTTTAAAGAAATAACTGCTGCTGTACATACAATAAAGCAAATTGTCTCTGTGTAGTGCGCTGTCCTACATACCTAGTCAGCCAAGCGTAACAGATGGTTTTCTACTCTCCTTCACTAATTTGACCTGTTGCTTAACAGACCATTTACCTGTTTACTCAGGAGCAGAGTTCTCCACTGATGCTGTGCTGACACCATGGGTTGTTTCTGATAACCCTGGCTATATCAGGTAGCCCCTTCTTGTTCCTTGAGAAACTGCCTGAAACATGGACTGGGTGGGAATCTAATGGAAAAAGGAATTATGAACTCATTGCGGTTACTTGCTATTTTTTCTTTCATTTATATTCTATTACCCTGAAACCATTTGTTATTTTGGGGGCAAAGAGGGAGGAGTGTTATGGCCTATACCCTGTAAAGAAGACACCAGTACTAAAATGAGCACAGCCTGGGAATAAGGTTCTCTTGCAGTCATTTTACTGAAAAAGGTATGTTCTAATTAATGCTGCTACAAAGCCCTACCAGGCGGGGGGAGGGGAGAGCGGGGGGGGGGGGGGGGGGGGGGGGAAGGGGAGAGGGAGGGGGAACAACACCAAAACCAGGCATTCATATGAAAATAGCCACAATACTGTTTTTATTTTCCTTCCTAAAGTGAGTGCTGTACCTTATTTTGCAAGGAAATTGTATGTTACTTTACTGGAAGTTGCTGTCCACATTTCTATGCCTGATTATTTCATACCCTTGAAGTGCTTAGCTGAAATTTCCTAATGGTCTCCCAACAAACCTTCTTACTTTTTGTCCCCACTCTAATCTTGGGTGAGGTTTTTTAACTTGTATGATGCCATTCATGTATGCTGGCAAAAGTGACAAGACTTATCAAAATGAGAGCAGGAATGGATGTAGCACTATGTCTGGTCCATACTCTTTCCTCCAGTTCATCATTCTTAAACAATGAATAGAAGGAATTTTCATTTTTTTCATCTCTCTACCCTAGCAAGACTGGCGTAAAATGCCAGTTCACAGTCTGATGTTAACTCTGCAGAAAGGAAGGCAGGCATACTGGCAAAAAAAAAAAAAAAAAAAAATGTTGGAGCTGCAGGATCCAGAATCACATGTATTGTAAATCCAGATTGCTTCAGCTAGGAAACATACAGATAACTATTCTGAATTAGTTAATACTGACAAAGTGAATGCACTGCAAGCAGGATGTGTACTGGATGCTGAAGAAACCTAGGCAGAGGCCCAAAGACAGCACTGTGAACACGAATATGCACTGAGATGTACAGGGAAAATTAGTAAAAGCAGACTATACAAAACTAAAGACCAGTCAGCTTCGATCTTTGAAAAAGCAAATGACCTGTACTTGAAAAATTCCCCTTACTACTGCTGTACTCATTGAAAACTTCAGGTGAGTCACTTTTAGAGAATAAACAGTTCCCCCTCCTTAAATTGCCACCTTTTGCCAAGAAACAGTGTTGCACATGTTCAAAATTAAAATGCTGCATTGTTACAGTTTACCCAAGTACTTAACAAGTGGAGAGCCGCAATACTCTACCCATCCCTCTTCAAACCAAGTACTTGTGCCGAAGGGGATATAGGATGGGTGAGGTGAGAGTGAGAAGGAGCCTGGCTTTAGCCAGCTGTTAAAAGACGTAGCTGTGAGAAGAGCACATCCCCCAAAAAGGACAGAACTAGCACCTGCTTTCCATCATCTTTAAATCTTCAGCGGTGCTTTTACTGTGAAGACTGGCCAGCCGCACCACAGTGGCAGGGAGCACTGCGTAAGGCTTTGTGGGGGGCTCCGTTGTAGGCGATGCTTCTTCCCAGAGGAAAAAACTCGGCGTGTCTCTCTGGAATACAGAAAGCCTAAGTGGTTCCTGCCCCCAGCCTCTGCCTCTGGAGGGGTGTTCTTGGCTGCACGGTGCACACTTCGCTTGGGGCGGGGTAAGCGCTGCTGTAACCTGAACTGAATGCTTAAACCCCCTTGAGAGAGGAGCTTTTGTTCCCTGGGCACCAGATTTCAGTGGTAGCCCACGATATGAAAAAAAACCCCCTCAGATATTACTGGTTGCACTTACGGATGGTACGTGTGGCCGCAGTGTTCGCTATCAAGCACAGCAGGGCTGGGCCCTGATAACATCCTGCTCAACCAGGCGGAGGGGCTCGGGCGCGCTGTCCGTTGGCCTCGGCGAGGCTCGGGCGCGGAGGCAGGCGCTCAGGTGCTTGTTGAGGGGTTAGCAGGGGAAGTGGCAGGGCCGGCAGCCTGCCGTGCGCCTGCTCGGCTCCTGCGCGCCGCCAGGCCGCTCCTGGGACACCCCGCCGGCGGCCGGCACCGTCCGGGCGAGAGGGGAAAACCCAGCTGGTGCCGCCCGGCTGCGGAGCCACCCCCGACGGCAGCCGCCCTCCCGCTCCAGCCCCGCCCGGCACCGAGGCGCCGCGCCGGCAGCACGGGGCAGCCGGCCGGGAGGGGGCGGCCGCCCCTCGCGCAGGTGTCGCACGGCCCGGTTGGGGGGGGACCCCGGGGACGCGGTGCCGAAGGCCCGGCCGCCGCCGCTGCAGACCCGCCCCGGCAGGGACGAGCCAGGGCGATGGGGGCGCCGGGAGTAGGACTGTGCCTCCGCCGCCCCCCCACTAACGACGGCGGCCGCTGGCGGGGCCCGGGCCGCGCGGCCCTCCCCGCCGCCGGTGGACTACGCTTCCCACCGTGCTTTGCGGGCGGCCCGGCCGGTTTCCGGTGGCGCGTGGTTTCCGGAGCGGATCGGAACCCGGAGTCCGGATCCGATCCGGGTCTGGCCATTCCCCAAGCAGGTAACGCCGGTCCCCCGCGCTCGCGCCCGCCGCGCCCCACCCCGCCCCGGCCCACGCGCGGCACTCCCCACGCGGGACCCCCGCCCCGCCGCCCCGCGCCCGGCCCGCGCGGCTCGGCCCCCGCGCCTCCGCTCGCCGCCCCGCCGCTCCCCGGCCGCGCGGGGCCGAGGCGGGGGCGGCGGCGAGGGCTCCCGGGGCGGCGGCGGCTCCCGGCGTGGCGGCGGCGGCGGCCCCGCCGCCTCCTCCTCCGCCGCCGCCGCCTCCTCCATGCCGCCTGTTCTTTGTTACAGCGGCCGTGCCGCGGCGCGCGGAGGGAGGGCAGTAGCGAGGGGGGCGAGGCGGGTCCGAGGCAAAACCCGGCGGAGCCGCTCCCGGATCCCGGGCCGGGGCCCGCCGGGCTCCTGGCGGCTGCGGCGCGGTCCCGCCACTCAGCGCCGGCCGTGCCCGCGCTGAGGCCTCCCGCCGGCCCCGCTCGCACACACGCACGCACCCCGCGGCGCCGGGAGGCTCCGGCCCCGCCGCCGGGCTGCGCCTTGCCGGGCGCCGGCCCCGGCAGCGTGTCAGGCGGGCTGGGGGGGGGGTGGTGGCGGCGGGGCGCGGGGGCTGTGTGACGGCGGCGGGGGCGGGGGGGGGTGTCCCCGCAGGCGGGGCTCGGCCGGTAAGGCCGTTGGTCCGGGGCGGGCGCGGGCCCTGTGAGGGAAACGGCCCCTCTGGGGCTGGTGCCGCCGGCAGCGGCGTTTCCCCGGCGGCAGCCGGGGCGAGGGGCTGCGGTCGCCGCGGGGCGGCCGAGCCGCGGGAGCGAGGAGCGCCCCGGGGGGGTGGAGGGAGTCGCTTCCAGGTGTGAGGGCGCGAACCCCGGGGGAGGGGGCGGCAGGTTCCCCCGAGCTTGGGAACCGGGGCCGGCGGCGCTGCCCGGCCCTGCCCGGGCTCCGGGTGCGCGCCGCCTGGGAGAAGGTGCGGTGCGTTCGCTGCCAGACAAAAGGAAGAAAAGCCCCGGCCGGCAGTGCTCCCCGCGGACACGGCCTCTGCAATGCGCTCGTTTTCTGCTCGCGTTCATTAAACTTCGCGTGTGCTTTATTCAGCCTGGGCAGCGTGAGGTTGCAACGCTGGGAAGGGCAGGTGGTGTGAACTCAGCACCCGCTCTGTTACTGTGCTTCCCCTTACTGCTGTGGAAATTGTCCCCCTCCCCCTTCCCAACAATAACTGATGGAGTGGTTGTAGATTTGTGTGGATACAAGGTCTCAACGTAGTTTACCAGATATTCTGCCAGATAGCTTCTGATTACTTCGAACAGTAGCGTGAACAAATTAGGCTACATTATGAAGACGACAATGTGTATTTTTAAGCGTGTTCTGCTTGCACATGTGTATTTGCAGTAACCATCCTCTTGTGTTTTCTGGTTACTTATTCACCTTAGCAGAAGCCCATTTTAGAACTTTAATGGAAAACTGAAGAAAGGGAAACTTCTGTTTTACTTTGTTGGTCATTAAATTCAAATACAGGTTTTTTTTAGGGATTTGGTTTATTTTTTAATTCTTCTTAACTATTTTTTTTAAAATCTATTTGCAATATCAAAATTACTCAACTTACCACTGAAACCCGATTTCTTTCTTCAGCAGATTATAAGGGGAAGGTATGTTTTTTACACCCGGTCTTACATTTTTGGATAGCTTACGGCTCAGGTGGTTCCCTGACACTAATACTGCAGCACATCATGCTCCACAGGCAGATACCTGTGACACCGCAGCCCCTCCGTGTCTTCATCTGGGTTCCCGCCAAAAGTGTCCAGAGGCCTGTGTTGCAGCTGGAGTTTGTGTGCTTAGCTGTGTGCTTTACACTGGGCACAAAGTCACTCAGTTAATTATACAAGCAGCTTTTTTACTGCTGTCAGAATGAGGCCTTGTACCTGTGGTCTAGTTTCTTCTACGTAGCTTTTCACCTGATTATTCACTGCTTGGTGATTGGTCTCTGGTTTATATAAAAGTATCTGGTATTCCCAGAAGCTTTGATTACCTCTGCAAGACAAGAACATAACTGCATGCAGTAGGATGAGTTAATTTCATGGAATATTTTTCTGATATGAATGATTGAAAAGGAAATCAGACATGGGTCAGAGCAACAGCAGATGAGGGTAAAAAACTCTGAAGTCTGTCTTCAGTGCTATCATGTGAGCTAGCGTGGCCATTGTGTGATTGCATTTACCAGATAGAGTGGGTGGCATAATGTCATTTATTTAAAAAAACTCTTGGGAAATACAGTTGAGATTTGTGAGTTTTGAAGCCTACGAGTGAGAAGCAGTATGTGTCTGCAAAGCAGAATTGTTAGAGCCATTTTGGGGCAGTTCTTCCTTTCTTACGCTTTCAGTAAAGTACGGAGGGGGGGAAAAAAAAAGGACCACATGAGAATTTGTAACAAGGTGCAGATACTAATGCAAGGTGGTCCTCTTTTTTTGCACTTGCATGTTGAGGTGTGAGTTTATTTGATAGACAATACATTACCTGTTCCTGTTTATTTCAAAGCATAGCAGGTCATTGTGCTGAACATAGGAAAGACACATGACAAATCAGAAATGTGATGTGGAAAATAGAAGTACTTGCTGCAAAAATGAAAATTGCCCTAATGCAGATAATAGCTGTAATGTAGTGTCCTTACCAACTACGCGAGGTGTGTTTGAGGGACCTTTACGTTTTCTCCCCATCACCTTGAACAACATTTATGCTACTATGATTTCTCCGCCCCTTTGTTGCTATTCTCATCTGATGGCCCCTAAAACAAGACTGATGCTGCTTCTGTAATACTGCATGTCATCAGTCTGTTATTTGTGAAGAATGTGACACAGGAAAGTCCTAGAAAGAGAATGCCTTTGACAAGCAGGTCACACAGCAGTATTGCTCATCTTGCTGCAGTGTCCCCTGCATATCTGAACCATTGACCAAGAAGACTATTTGTTAATTCAGCCATATTTAGGATTAAAGTCTTGTCAGGAAACAACCTATCTAAAAATAACTGGACATACACCTCTTGAAATAGTGCAGAGCATCCTCAGTACATCTTGGTTAAAAAGCAAAACAGAACAATTTTTTACATCAGCCTACAATGTGCTTTCTGTGGCTTGTTTTGCACAATTGTACTCTGGGTTTCCCTAAATACCTGTTGCATTGTCAGTGCTTTCAGAAAAAGAACTTTTGGGAAATTCCCTGAATTGCTGCTTGTGCTCAGCACTGGACTTTTGTATAAATGCTTTATTATATGAGTTTAGTCCCCAAAAGCTGTAGCTGAGAAAGGCCTAGCCTGTGCCACAGACAATGCTGGCCCCTTATTGGGGCAGTGGGTATTAGGAGGGATCGTGCTGTTGACATTAGGTGGAGTTGGGGAAGGTAGGGCTTGGAATGGGCTGTGGGGGAATGCTAGGGTGGCCAGACTTGGTGGCCAAAATCCTTCTTAGGCTGCTGCTTAGATGACGGAGCAGCAGGAGGCAAGAGCCTCAGCGACCAGGTGCCCCTTTATATTCCCATCAGTTGACTTCCTGGCTGTCCACCCAGCACATCTCTGTGTGGTGGTGGACTGTCCTTTGCTAACTGGGTGTATCCTGCCGATTGGTGAAGGAACCTGTTTGCTGCTTGTGGTGGAGGCTTGAGGGAGAGTGGAGCATGGGTGCAGCTGGCTGCTGCTTATCAGACACGGCTTCCTGGCATGTGCAGGTGCCATTGTAGCTTTAGCATCGGATTTGACACAAGTACAGAGTCCTTCCTGAAACGGTGAAAGGGGTTGTGTGGGACAGGGACTTCACTTGCGCTGAGAAGTCAGTAGAGCTGGTACCTGTGCAGAAGTAGCTGCTGCTCCAGGCTCCAGCCTGAAGCATATCCATGGCCCAGCCAGGCAGAGCATCTGAAGCATCAGTGGTCAAGAATAAACTCGTTAACGGGAAGTCCTGCTTCTACACTGATGCTGAGTAACGGCCATGCTTGTGTGTATCTTTAACTTTGCTTCTGTTGTTACAGTAGCACATGCTTTATCTTTTTTCCAAGGGGGCTCAGCTGGCTTGGTGTGTCTTTGGTCATGTTTCCTCCCTTCCTGTCCTACTCCCCCTCATGGGTTCAGTCTCTTACTCCTTCCTGTTCTCTTCTTGACCAATGTGCTTGCTGTTTCTGCAGCCTCATTCTGTCGTAGCTCTGGGTCATGATCTTCGACTTGCTTTGCCTCTCACTGGGCGTTGGGAAAATTGATTATTGGAAGAGGAGAGCCTTGTCATGGTTAGAAAAGGGAAAACTATCTTCTAGATTCTGCTTGTGCCCTGATCTTAGCCACACATAATCAGATTATTTGCCAACCATAATTTAGACTGTCTAGACATCATTGAGGAGCAATAGATAGTGTTTATGCAAGTTTTTAATGCATACCTCCAAAACTGATTTATGTAAGTGAATATAGATTATCCTTATTCTATGGGTGAAAGTAAATTGGTGAGTTACCATTCATGGAAGGTCAGTGACAGAGACTGGATTTTTTCCAGGTTTTCTGACGCCCTTTACCACAGTATAGCTTTGCCTTTGAAAGAAATCTGTGATCGTATCTACAGGTTTTAGGTTCTTAAGATTAATGTCTTAAGTAATCCACCCTTCATAGATAACTTTTTAAACTACTGTTCAATAAAATGTTCCATTGAACCAAATGGGCCTTGTTTCTGCAGCGGTTGTTGCTGGCCTGGATTAGTCCCCTCGCTCTGCTCGTTCTGAGGCTCTGTGGGAGCTTATAGCAGGGGACACAGGGGTGGCTGGAGGTTGGTGAGGGAAGGGATGGGGAATGGCATGAGGCAGCATGGCCTCGCCGAGAAATGGCTGTGAACCTGCAGACATGTAGGCTTCCTGGTAGTGACTTCAGCAATACATGTAATGATACAGCAGTCACTGGGGGATTTTTAGCAACTTCAATTCCTTTAACTTTTCACTGATACTCCTGGAGGGGCAGTAATGTGTTTGGGTATGCTCTGGGCCAGTCAGCATCATTAGTCCATAAAGGGGTGTTTCCATAATACAGAAGGTAAAAGTCATCCAGAACTAACTTCGTCTTTGTATTTTGACAGGTTTGAAAAATGGCTGAAGATGGCAGTGATGAGACTATGTTTATTTGTAAGTATTAAAAGGGAAAATTAACTTTCATGATGTGACCTGTCTACTCAGAATGATTGAAGACTAAAACAGACTAAGTTTTTATTTAGGAAAATATTTATGTAAAAGAGGCTCAAACAGCTTATGGAGGAGTAGAGAGAAAGTTGCTCATTTTAAGCATACACATTCTCCCAGTTTTGTTGGCAAGCACAGAGACCTCTGAACGTGAGTTAGCAGAATAGATTTGTAATGGTTGAAGTAAGTGAGATTGAAGGCCTGACAGTAGTTTAAGCCTTTCATTTATACAGCCAGCTTTAGCACCCAGGGGTGTCTGTGGGGAACTCTGACCTCTAGCCTGAGTTGAAGATCTGCAGCTCCACAGGAGGGTGCAGGCTCATTATTCTTTCTGGACAAGCCCAGCTGGAGATGCACCGACTGCCCTGACGAGTTTCACTCATGGCATTCACTGTGTTTTCTTGTGCCCCTGGGCCAGTGCTTCATGCAGCTCAGCTCTGTGGTCTGTCTTCTGTGTAGCCCTGTATGCTGCGTCGGGCTCAGTGACCTGGCATCTGGACTTGTGGGGTCATGACATGTGAAGAGAGGCTGCAGCGGTGGTGTGCCCAGGGACTGTAGTGGGCAGTATCCCATGCCTGATGGAGCTTGGCTAGTAGGCATGTTTCCCAGTGGCATACTAGCCCCTGCAGCTTCTCTTTTTTCACCAGCCTGGATATGTAGGATCTGGTGTCACAACAGAAAAAAGCAGAGTCCACTCACCTGCTTGAATTAGCAGAGAGGACCCAGATACTGTGGAACCTATCTGGAAGAGCAAAATGAAGCATACATCACCGGTCGTATGGATCCACAGCCTTTTACTCCTGATGGCTCCACAGCTGTACATTAACCTTATGGCAACTATGCTGGAAAGTTCCACTTTTCCCTCCACCACAGATTCACCAGGTTTCTTTCAAAAATAGTGTTGACTCAGTAGGCAATCTTGCTGAGTTGCAGGTACCAGTAGTGAAGTTACCTTATCTTCCACTTCATAAAAAGACGCTGGAGGATAGCAACAGGGATTAGGATGTGACACCCTAATTTGTACAGAAAGAAGGTGTCACACAACATGGTTTTCCCCCTTCCAGTGGGGAGACGGGTCATTTCTTTAGCTTTCTTGTGCTTTCTGTAAGTTTTTTCCATGGGATATGGGAACTGCTTTTGTTCTGAAAAAATAAGTTGTTGTAAATGATACTATGCACTCCCATAGTTAGCATAATTGAATATATATTTCATAGACCTAAGAGAGTTTTTGAGTATTTTTTGATAGAAGTCTGTGAATATACTCCCCCCAGGGTATTTTACCATTTGTCCCATGCTTAGTTTTGTATTTCTCTAGTGGCTGTAATCTCTTGAAAGTGTCACATATGGTGAGCATAACAGCCTTGGGGGTATGTCTGCTGTAAGGTGCCCCTTAGATTTTGAGAGGCATACTACACAGTATCAATGTCGTATTCCCCCTACTATGATCATTCATTTGCAAAGGAGCGAGAGGAATGTGTAGCTTATTCCTGCATGTAGTTTTGGATAGTGCTGTGTGCACTTTGTTGAACCTGTGCAGTGGCTATCTTTGCAGAAGTAAGGGGCGCCTAGATGCAGTCAAAAGATAAGGGGAATGACAAAGTGCTTAATTTCCTTTGGCAGCAAAGCCCTTCTAAGAAGTTGTCGCTCCGGCTATTCCTTCCTGTCCCCATTGGTTATGACAACCCTTTGTGGTTGATAATCCAGTTCTTTTCAGCAGTCTGGTTTACACATTCCTTTGTGGCTCCTGTGCCTTCTCTGGTTCTGGAAATTTGTATGTAGCCCAGATTATTTCAGCAGTATTAAGCTCAGTGTGAGCTACAGGCCCACCTAAGGGTGGTAGTGGTACAGTAAACAGTGTGGGACAGCTGTAGGCTTCGTTTTGATGCTGGTGCTATGTGAATAGCACATGCCTGCAGGTCCTTTCCTCCGATACAGCTATCTGCTGCTGTACAGCAAACTGGACTGCGAAATTCATTCAACTGAAAAATAAACTGATGGGAAAAGCTGATTGTTTCGTTCCTTGGTTCACCAGAGGGCATCACAAACAGCTGTACAGGAAGCAGCAGCCAGGCTTGGGGGTTACACCAAGCTGGTTTGTCAAATGTATGTGGATTTTCACTGCTAAGCTGTTCTGTTGCCAGAAGAAGCAGCAACACGGAGCTGTGCATTATAGTTTGGGATCCCTTTTCCATGTCTTAGAATAAATCATTTTTTTAGTTCACTGGGACAGATGCTGCAAGGGAGAGGTTTCCAGTTAGGAGTACAGAGTAGCTTTGCCAGAGGGGACATACCCTGGAATGACATGGCTTTTGTCCTGTTCTCTTCCCAAACAAAGCATAACCACCATAACTTTGCATCCTTACTGAAGTTACCTCACTTGCCCTTGTGAGTGTGGAGCTCAGATGAAAATCACGCTATAGGAATATAACCCTTATGTGATGATCTCTTCTTAAGCTGCATTAGTAGCTGACCAGGCAGGGCAGTTTGACAGCTGTTTTTCACAGTGAAGCAATGTGTATGTGTGTGAAATCCTGTTAAGTTGGCTTATTTTAGAAAGCCTCAAATTACCTTGGTCTGGAAATTGTTCCTTAGGAACTATTCAGTTCTGACTAATTTACAGCCACTTAATAAACTAAAAGTTAATTTAGGTAAGCTGACCGTGAATTAAAAAGTGGCCAAAGTGTGTTGCGCAGCCAGCTGGCTTGTTTGGAAAGGCACCAGAAGGTATCTTGGAGGTATCTCTCCCTGCGCTGTGAGTGAGGAGCACGAGCGGGCCAGGCATGGCTCCAGGCAAAGCTGGGTTCCCACAGTATGCTGTGCCTGTCGAGGCCCTGTGCCAGTCCCACTGCTGGTACTCAGTTTATGCCTCCTGGTGCTCAAATGACCATGCTACCCAAGCTGTTTCTGAAAGCCTGGGTTCTGGTGAAGGTGGTAATGTGGTTTTCTTCAGTTGCTAGATGTTATGGCACTTTACCTGACAAATAATGCCACCTTTAAGTAGAATATTGACTGCGGATGCAAGGCAATTATTTTCCTTTGAAACAGAATTTAAACAATTGTATTTGGACAGTACCGATCATGGTGTGTGTTATCTCACCTAGAGGTGCCAGCTATCAACTTGTTCAATTATACATGGTTTTTAAAGTAATATAAACAAACATCTGCCTCTGTATGTACGTACTTTGCCTGGTGCTTGGTTTTGTATTTGGCTTTTGAAAGGAGGTGGCAGCGGTCCTACAGTGAAAGTATTTTCCATCAACCCTTCTGTACGCTGTCTGCTTCCTTGCAGGGTGTGAGGACTGTGGGCAGTACCATGATTCAGAGTGTCCAGAACTGGGCCCAGTGGTGACAGTCAAAGACTCCTTTGTATTGAGCAGGGCAAGGTAAGGAACGTTTATGTTACTTCTGACTAACCCCCCATGTTAGTTCTTTAAAACGCATTTGCTGTTTAATGGGTGTCACGCTGACAGCTGAAAAATGAAGTCCCGATGTATGGAGAGCACGTGGCCTTGATTAAATAGAAAAACTGATGCATACGCTTAAGTGCTTTACTGAACTGAAGCCGAAAAACAACTTGCTGCTCATGGGGACTTGGCTTCTTTGCTGAGGTTTCTGCCACAAAGTTAGACAGTGCCAGGTGGGGTGATGTCTTCTGTCTTAGTCAAGTACCTGCAACTTTTTCCCCTCCTCAGATATACCATATTAGTTTTAGAGAAGTGTATGAGAATTTCTCATTCTTATGAATGGTTCTGTTCTCCTGCTTGGTATAACCTCGGTAGTTCCTCCACTATGCAAACCAAGTTGTTTATCCTGGAAGGCAAACAGTTTGTCAGGCATGAGTTGCCATTAATCAATCCAGAGTGACTGTTTCCAGTCACTTTCTCCTCATGAGCCGATAAATGCCTCCCAAAAGGTCTTGTTCCTTGATTTTCATAGGGACTGAAGTGAGGCTGACCAACCTGTAGTTCCTTGTATCATCCTTTTGGCTTTTTTTAAAGATGGGTGCAACATTTGTCTTCAGTCATTGGGGACCTCCCCTGATGCCCATGATCTTTCCAAGACAATAGAGAATAGTCTCACTATGGTGTTGGAGTGCTCTGTCAGCACCCTCAGGTGCAACCCATCAGGTCCCTGGACTTACATGAGTGAAGCGCTTTCAAGCAATCACTGATTTGGCCTCTTCCGCTGCTTGTGGGTTTTCCTCTATGTTTGTTTATAAATCCTCATGGAAGTTAGGGTATGTTGATCAAAACACTTTGCTGTCACTGGAGATGGGAGAAATAGATGTTGACTTCTTTCTTCCATGGCTTCTGGCAGTGTTGTCCCATGTGTAGCTGGGGTTTTTTTTTCCCTCAATTCTCTCTTCAATTTTTAGATCATCTCTGCCTTCTAATTTGGAGATAAGGCAATTGGAAGATGGGACCGAAGGAGTGTTTGCTCTCACTCAGCTAGTGAAGCGTACCCAGTTTGGCCCATTTGAATCCAAGAGAGTTGCCAAGCTGGAAAAAGAATCAGTTTTCCCCCTAAAGGTAAGACATGACACATGAAAAGCAGTAACAAGGAGTCAGTTTTACCTGTGATGAATTTATGCCATCTGACACTATGGGGGGGAAAAATGTGTGTAGGGGCGTTATTTGGGACACCTTTTAGGCATGCCCTGCCATGGACTAGCTAAACAAGCATCGTCAAGATGGAGGGACAGAGCATACCCTCAGCAAGTTTGCTGACGATACAAAACAGGAAGGAGTGGCTGATTCACCAGAAGGCTGCGCTGCCATTCAGCAAGACCTTGACAGGCTGGAGAGTTGGGCGAAGAGGAACCTTACGAAGTTCAACAAAGGCAAGTGTAGGGTTCTGCACCTAAGCAGAAACAACGCCATGCACCAGTACAGGCTGGGGGCTGACCTGCTGGAAACCATTTTGCGATAGACCTGGAAGTCCTGGTGGACAGCAAGCTGGTCGTAAGGGCACACTGCTGGATCATGGTTAAGAAGGCCAACGGGATCCTGGGGTACGTTAGGAGGAGCATGGCCAGCAGGTTAAGGGAGGTTATTCTTCCCCCCTACTCTGCCCTGGTGAGGCTGCATCTGGAGCACTGGGCTCCTTGGTTCAAGAGAGACGGGGAACTACTGGAGAGGGTTGAGCAGACGGCTATGAAGATGATTAGGGGACTGGAGCATCTCCCTTATGAAGAAAGGCTGAGAGAGCTGGTCCTCTAGATACACAAATACCTTAAGGGTGGGTATCAAGAGGATGGGACCAGACTCTCTGGGCAATGGGCAGAAACTGAAACACACAAGTTCCATCTGAATATGAGGAAAAACTTCTTTACTTTGAGGGTGACAGAGCACTGGAACAGGCTGCCCAGGGAGGTTGTGGAGTCTTCTTCCCTGGAGACATCCAAAACCTGCCTGTATGTGATCCTGTGCAACCTGCTGTAGGTGAACCTGCTTTAGCAGGGGGTTGAACTACTCCAGAGGTCCCTTCCAACCCTGACCGTTCTGTGATTCTGAAAATACAGAAGAACCAAACTAGAGGCTTGTTCTGCGTGTTTGAAGTGAACATCCTTGTAGGAGATAGGGCTAGGATACAGTCAGCAAAACTGCTTATCTTCCACCTTCTGCATGTGATGATACAAGAGAGACGACTATGGTAGTTAATTTCGGTTGTTTTAAATGAGTCTCTTCAATGTCATTGTATTTGCTTGATGAGTGACATATGCATTAGGTTTATGGAATGTGCAGAATATATTTTTTTTGTCTTGCATTTGTTTTATTCTTCTCTTGACAGTTTTGGTAGGAAAAATGCTATGGTAAAAATTTAATTAACTCTTAGTTTTCAGTAATACCTAACGCAGAAGTAAAAATTTAGAAATGTGACTTGGGTTGATGAGTGTTTCACAGCATGCTGTTTGGATTCCCCTCCATTCTTTTGTATTCAGTCATTCATATTTTTTGAGAAACTGGTGGCTATAGCAAGAATTCTTAGGATCGAAGTTCAGTTTGTTTCCATCCTGCCCCAGTAGTCTCTCAGACTTACTCATCTGTAGATGTGACTGATATATGAAACATGCCTGATGCAAGTGTTGAGGCTTTCTTTGTCTCTGATGTACATTGAATGGGAGCCATTGCAAAAGCAGAAAATAAAAATTCTTCTTAACTTTGTACTATTTGTTAGGGTTTTATTACGTAAATATTTTGCTTGGCAGGTGTTCCAGAAGGATGGGCCCCTGGTATATTTTGACACCTCAAATGAAGATGATTGCAACTGGATGATGATGGTGCGACCAGCCACCGAATACGAGCATCAAAACTTAACTGCCTTCCAGCATGACAATGATATTTACTTCACCACCTCCCAGGACATCCCACCAGGAACTGAGCTGCGAGTGTGGTATGCAGCTTTTTACGCCAAAAAAATGGAAAAGCCAGTGCTGAAGCAGGTCACTAGTATTGCCAATGGTATGTGTGGGGGCCTTTTTTCCTTCCTAAGGGCCCAGTCCTGATAGGGACTGATAGTTGCCAAACTGTTGTAGTTGGCAGTGCTGTTTATCAGATAGGCTATGACCCTGAGTTTGGTAGCCTTTAGAGTCAGGCTAACCTGTGTACATGGTTGCACTACAAGAAAAAAACATAGATTCTACATTTTTCACCATGGTATATCTGAGGTTTTGAAAATGGATGGCCTAGTTGATGAATCAGCCTCTTCAGTGTGAACAAACCGGATAAATAGTTCTTATCTAAAGAACTGGTGGTTGCGTCAACATTTCTGGATAGAAGAGCAAAGGAACCCAAGTGTAGTGTAAGTCTAAATGCATACCCAGATTTGCTAAAGAAGCCATTCTTTTTTAATAGTGAAAATGTTTTGGTTTTGCTCAGAACTGTTACACAGTTTTAAAAAAATACTTTTATCTTATGCAGCCTTACGTGGGACCCACTAGAATAAGATAAGCTCAAGAGTGAACTGCCATTCCACATGATCGCTTGTGCATTGTCAAAAAAAGGCAGCAGATATTTTAGAATCTGAATTAGAATTGCTAGAAGTCTTTTGTTCCTCTGCCCCTTCATTTTCTTCAACTTTTGCATTTCTACATTTAAAAGGCATGTGATCCTTTAGCATTGCAAGGGTATTTTCTTTCTGCTCTTGAGTTGGAAGTACTTCCTGAATGGTATTACTGCTACACTGAGTATAATTTGGGGTGACAAATGGCTTGAGGAGAGGCTGTTGCTATCAGCATGCTTTATGGCTCATCTTGATGGTAAGCACAGTCTTACGTGGTACAGCTGAATCAGTGCAGTTAACAGGTTTCTGAATTCTAAGCTGTTTCCAGTTGGTATTGAAACTGAGAGGTTTCATCTTTTTCCTCTTTAGTTTAACCTATTTGTGTATTTTTATGTATATGGGTATTTAGAAATATTGTTTAGGTACATCCTGCTTTCTCTGTTCAGCACTTTCACTTTACAGTCCAGAATATGAAAGGCACATTGTATGAGGTTCAGGCATAAGAATGTCCTGTTTAGGATTTTGCAGGAGAATGTTTTTTGTAGGCCTGCTATAGGGCAAATTTTCTGACTGTGGTTACTGCCCTCAGCACAGAGCAAGAGAATCAAAGGTCTGGAAAGTAAAGGAACTGTTTTTCCTCTTCACAGATATGTGCTTGGTAGTGACAGAGTCTGATAAAGAGGGGAATAAAATCTCTTCAAAACCTTCGTCTGCTGTCTTCCCCCATAAAAAACCGAAGAAATCCAGCATACCAGCAGCCGATCCAGCAGGTATGCAAAATTATGGTATTTGTAAGGGAGGCAGAGGACAGGTATAGATCTGAAGAGCTGTTAGGTGTAGCACTTCTATGTAGATACTATGGTTATATAACTTTCAGCAAATGTTAATTTAGAGAGGATTTGAAAGACTGGATTATTCTTTTTGTGGGCATGGTGCTTAAAATACGTATGCAGGTTAAAAAATGATAGAGGGGCAAATAAACCTTTAGGCAGATGATTTTCATGAAAACCTCAATTCCTGACTTTGGAGGTGGTTATTGTTGGGATGGGGCCTTTTCCAAAGAAAATCTTCAGATACTCTGTGCAAAGTGTAATGATTAAATGATCAGGCTCTAGAAGAAAACATGAGACCATGAGTGAGTGTAAGAACTGTTTGGAAATGACAAGAACATTGGTCATCCCCAAATTAAAATAATAGCAGAAGCCTAATAGCATTCAGACTGTTCTAGATTACAGGAATTCATATTTAGATAAACTTATAAGCAATAGATGCTCTTGGCAAAAAGAACATATGGCTCAGGAAATAACTAGAGGTGTCATAGGAACTCGATCCTCAAGGTCAGTTATGAAGCAATGTCCCCCCCACCTCCGTATTCTGTGATAAGTGGAACAATGAAATTAAGAACCTACTTAACACGAATTGCCGTGTCTAACAGGAAACTCCTAGTGTGTAGGGTGGAGAACAGGATCAAAGTACAAATTCTGGGTTTATTCTTTGAAAAGGTTATCTTGTTAAATTTTGCTTACTAATACTAAAAGCAGCCAGGAGAAAAGGAGGAGAGAGATGTGTACAGCGGAATTCATCAGAAGATCCATTGATTTAACTTGGATACTGTCATAGCTAAAATATAAAGTTGACTGAGGGGTTGTCTTTCAGTTTGGCATCATTGATTTTTCCGGGGAGCATGGGTGACTGGACTGTACTGCACTGTGAAGAGTTTGAACAGCCCCTCCTGCATCCTACTGTCTTGAAAGTCTGACTTCAATAGAAACAAAATGCTGCCTCTTACACTTCGGGAACCCTAAGGTGTTCCCACTGATGTAGTGTTTTGGTGTTTCTAAAACAAAATATGCCTCTCTTAATTCTGACTGTTTGCCTAAAGTCATACAAAGCAGTTGCCAACTGCCAGACCTGTGCTTCCAAGTAAACTTGGTTGCCCTGCAGCTGTCCTGGAAGCCCGAACAAGTGGGAACCTAAACAGGACCTGGCTCTTCCTGGAAAACCCAGTGCACAGCTAGGGTTTCTAGGTTTCTGCCTGAGGCAGCTAAAGGAGCAAGGGAAGTGTGGAGTCGGGGACAATTTTCCAAGACAGACTTCAGTTTTGCAGATAGTGCTTTTTCAGTTTTATTAGCCTGAAACTCCATGAGACAGATACAGTAGCTTACATGTTGCTTATTAATCTTGTTGGGGTTTTTTTAAGCTATGCAGAACCTTGGGGTTTAGGTTTGCTGGTTTTGTCCTTCTGGACAGAGCTCTGAAGATAAGTTCTTTTTGTAGCCTGTGAAGAAGGAATTTCTGGTGCTGAATTGTCTAGTCATTTTTTATTTACTTATTACAGCACAGATGAGATCACACCTCTGTACTGCAGAACGCTTGTAGCAGGGAACCACCTCTGCTTCAGAGAAAGTCTTATTTTTGTTAAAGAGCCAACACTGAAACGGAGGAACTAAGTTTATCATCCCATTACAGATGGGGTCCTCAGGCACAGAGATATGAATGACTTCCTAATGATCATACAGGAAATCTGTGGCAGAAACTGAGACACAGTTTGAATCTCCTGTGTTGCCATTCACCTAAGCCATTTTCAGTGTTGTCCTCCTCCTCTGGAAGCATCTTGTAGATGGTGGAATATTCAGCTTTGTGTGTACCAAAAAGTCTCTGAACCAGTCCAGATTTATCAGATCCTCTTGACAAATTCAGACATATAATCCAAGGACTTAAAAACAATAAGTTATGAACAGAGTAACTATTTTCCTCTTTCTTTTGTTTTTTATTCCAGTTCCATTTTCCCCCAATTTCTTCTTGATCTTCTTTATCTGGTGTGAGCTGATAACATTAATTAAAACATTAATATGGTGTTTTCATAGAAAATCTATTTAATGAAACTGCTCAAACCCAGGTTTTCATTGTCCTCAGCCTTACTTCTGTTAATCCAAATACTCTTACTCTGCAATGCTCTTCACAGAGAGCCAGGAGGCTTCTCCTGCTTTGTCCTCAGCTGACCCAGAAAAGGACTGGTAACCTGGTTTTAAAGGTGCTAAAAATTGCTTTATATTGTGCCTTTGATAATCACAGTTCTTTAGAAAGTGATAAAGAGACTCTCAGGACTTTACAAAAACACTGATACTCTCTCTCCTAGCATCATCTAGTTTCTGTTCTGACTTTTCATCTGATCTGATGTTTCAAGTGTTCATGTTTGGAAAATCCTGAGTTGGTCGCAGCTGCCCCTGTGTGCTTCTTACTGCTTAAATTGTAACTTGTGATACTTGGGGAGTTATTGCAAGATAAACAAAGCTACAGGGATTTACCACCTTCCCATTTTCAAAGATTTTCAGTATTTCCTCTTGTGACTTTAGTGAACGCTTCAGAAGGCAGTGGAGCTGCAGAAGCAGAGTCCAGCCAGTGGATGTGTAAAGTGTGTTCATCTGCTTTCCAAGAGCCTCAGCTGCTGACAGGTAAGAAGTGCTAGAAATTCATGAGAGAGTACTGAGAAGCATCAGGACAATTCTGCTCTTCTTAGAGCAGGACACTGTGAAGCCATGCCCCATCCATGATGCAGTAAGATAAAGTTTTTTATTTTTGTGTTCCTTTAAGAAAAAGGGTAGGTAGAACAGTGATATTTTGGATATAGCAGTGGTCAGTCTCTGAGGAAACAACTGTGATGTTGAATCTAAAATAAAACTGTTGTCTAGAAGATGACGTGAGGATTAGGAATATCAAGGATGGAGAACAGCATGAGCAGTGTATAAGGTCAGTGATACCAGCTTATACTTAGTGATATTGTCTGTCTGGTATTTATGGCACAGATTTAGTAAAGATAATGAGAGACGTTTTTACTGCATTGAATTTACAGCTATTTTATGCACTTTTCAAAAGAACTTAAAATATTTAAGAGCTCTGACCATTCGATGAATAATTTTTGAAAAGGAGACTTGGGCTGCTAAGTAACTTGGGCATTTGGAAAAATGTGTCCATTATTAGGGAGCACAGCCTTTTTGCAGTGATATCGAACAAATCTCTTAAAATAATCCGTCCCTCTGAGTAATTGTTTCAATGTTTAGTAGACTGTATGCTTTTATTTAGGAAGGTATTGTGACTACTTTTGAAATAATTTTAGGTGAATCTGCTAAGTGAGGTTGACCCAATAGATAGGCTTCAGCTGGATCTGTCCCTTTGAGTATTTAATGAGCTTCTTTCCTCCTTACTCTCTTTTCTTTCCCATCCACCCAGAGCACTTACTGAGTCACCTGGAACAAGCTAAAGGTGCCCCCCAAACCAGCCAAAATGAGGCTGTTGCAGAGAAAGCTGTGGAGGGTCCCCCTGTGGATCAGCCAGTGATTTGTGATGCAGCCAGTGCCAGTGCAGATACAGACTCAAGGAGGAAGGCCAGGCGGGGAAGAAAGCCCAAAACAGCAAAAGCGGAAGCACCTCTTGTCGTTGCTGAAGAGAAAGATTCTGCAGGTAAAACAAAACTTAAGAAAATGCTAAGCACATATCCCCACATATGTCTGTATTGATGCCTTCTCAGAAAGGTTTAAAAAGTAGCACAGAGGCAAGATGGAGGTATTTAGTTAGATCACTAAAGCAGATGATTTGAAAACTTTGTTAGTTATTTTGGAGGGCCTTGTCTATACTAAATGTTGCGGCACCTACACTTAATTAACCTGCATTCTTCTGTGACGGTTTTAGTAATAGAGAGGCACAGAGAAACACAGAATAATGGTTATGAGAGACCTGCCTGGCTTTCTGCAAGAAGGAACAGGAGAGAAAGCATCCTCCCTCTGAAGAGGAGATACCTACCTCTCTCTACCTTAAAGTTTATTCTTGAAAGGGGCCTTTTTCAGGGCCTCACCTTCCTTCAGGGGAAGTTCTAGCAGGAAATTCTGTGGTGCATAGTCAACTGACCCCTTAGTGATAGGTTGGAAAGGTAAGAAATCATGCCTTCTTAAGAGGTGTTGGCTACATTTTACTTGACATTCAGTAGCCACTTTACCTTGCAAGTACTACCTACTCGTTAGCAATCAATTATTCGTCATTGGCAAATAACATGTTTGGTGCCACATCTCGCTACAAATTCTGCATTTGAGGTTTGATTTCTTTCTATCTATCTATATTAATCTAGATATTTCTAACTATTAACACTGTATTTTTATGATGTGTTTCTAGTGGAACGTGTAGCAGATGTTGTAACTGAGGTCCCACCAGAAGAGGTGGCCCTGCCTTCAGCTGCAGAAGAGAGGATTATGGAATTGGTTTTAGGAAAGATGCCTAGCACCACAAATAGCATCAGTTCAGTGACAAAGTAAGTGTTCTGGGATGCAGAATTTCCTTTTAGGCTTAATTAAGATTATGTAGCATGAAACAGCTCTGCTCGACTTCTGGACCCACAGATGTTCTTTCTTATTACTGTAAAACTGTGTAATGCTGCTGCTGCTACAAGAGCTGCCTTTGAGTGCCACAAGGATGGCGTGTGCAGTGGAAGATGGTGCACAGATGGTGAGGTACTGGTGGTAGAATTTTGGAGCATAAACAACGAGAATTTCATTTTCTGTCATGTTACTGCTTTTGTTCAGTGTGATTCCAAAAGCCTCCTGCAGCTGCAAGGTGAAACACTACTCCTGTTAAATGTTGGTGGTAAACCAGGAAAAGACATCTTTGCTAAAAAAATTACGCTAACCACTATTACTTTTCAGTCTTTTCATCTTGTAGTTGACCAGCTTGCAGATACATGATTAATAGAAGGCCAGTCTGTTATTTAACTTGAACTTTAGACAAAATATATGAATACCTATAATGAAGAGCAAGAGAGAGTCTGAAAAACAGAGGATGTTACAGACAGTTGGTGGAAAGTGGCCTTGGGAGAAGGGATAGACACGGTAAATGTATGAAGCTGGGCATAAGAAGATAAGCTCAAGGAGAACCAAACAGAAATACTTGAACTATAACTGTCCAAATCGGCATACTAAAAGATCCACCCTCGAGCAAAAAAAGCCCCCTCCCCACAGAACATGTGCAGTGAAAAAGAACTCTGTGCCTTTAAATGGAGATGTGGCTTGTAAGAACTAGTGAGATTTAAGTGTGACTGAACATAATTGTAAACAGTTGTTCAAAGTGTATATGAAATTTTACTATGTGTTAAGAGGTGTGCCAGCTTTGTGGATTTACCACCTAGCACCCGTCTCTGCACAGACATGCAATAAATGGTATCTTGGCTCTGTGTCTGAGATTGGCTCTGTGCACACCAGGTAATGAACTCCATTTGTGAGACAGCAGTCTTAACTCATATGAATGACTTCATGTTGATTTGTGTGTGTCATACTTCCGATTTAGAGCAGTGGGGGGGGAAAGCTTCAGTATATTAGAACCTCAGGGAGACCCTTAAATATATTTGATCAATTTAAGTTCTTTAATGTCGTTTTGTCTTGATAAAACCGGCTTTTAAAATTCTTTTTGTATAATAAAGCACTTGATTTTTCAAAATTAGCTAGTAATGCTATATATTGAAGTTCTTAGCTGATACACAGCCATCAAAAATGCATTCCAGCAGGTGGTTGTGCTGGGAAATAGAACAGTACTGCTTCTTGGCACCCTGCTGCCCTCTTATCATATTCCTCCTGCATGCGACCTGCCAGGCTTTCTAAGCTGAAGTAGTGCTAATGTTTTCAGAGGATAGTCAGAACAGTTCCTTTATGTTCCTCTGAGGAGCCTGCAAAGAGAATCTCTGAGGCTGGTGGGCTGCTGCTTTTTTCCTTGTTTGTGCTGGGTGAAGATAATTTGGAGTTAGCCGCGCTCTGACATCTGCTGCTTCCAGAGGATGGCCAGGAGGGCACCTTGGCAATGAGGAAGCTCCAGGCCCCCTCCCTCCTGCCAGAAGCTGAGCATAACACTCCTTTAGCTTTAGCCAGCTGGTGGGACTCTTCCTTGCAACCTGTGGGATACCTTTCAGTCCCTGCCTTTCTTTCTCTAATCCAGTAGGTTTGCTCATCACCAAAACACCATGTCCCTCAAAAGAAGTTTAATTCTCTCCAGTAGACATGGTATACGGCGGAAGCTGATAAAACAACTTGGGGAGCATAAGCGAGTCTACCAGTGCAGTATCTGCAGTAAGATCTTCCAGAACAGCAGCAACCTCAGCAGGCACATCCGTTCTCACGGTGGGTTGCTTTTACCTCGCTTGTGTATTGATTTTGTCTCTCATTGGCTCCACCATTGAGTAAAGGAACTAGGCTATTGTTAGATACTGGGATACGCAATTTGAAGAGAGCTATTTTTTCTTTTTTTTTTTAACGCTCTCTAGGAAACTCTTAGTTATGCAGAACAAAGCATGAGAAGATAATAGTTGAAAGGTGAAGTTAAGAGTATTTGGAGCTTGAATTTAGGTACATATTTTAAGCAAGGGCAAGGACGTGATGTTTTCTCCAGAATTATTCTTGCCTTTAAATATACACATATGTATCTCCCCCCCCACCTTCACAGGCACATGGGTAACATTGCTATGTAAATGTCACCCGAGTGCATTTTAGCTTGTGAGCTAAAGTTCCAGGGGTCTGTGACCTACTACAAAGTACTCTGTGAAAAATAATCACTGAAAAAGGGTGGGGGAACCAAACAAAATTGTTGGAAAAGGTTAAAATCCGCTACTTGGATCTCCTGTATTACTGAAGTTTCTCATCACTAGCCTGTTTGTTTGCTGTTGCTTGTGCTTTGGTTTCCCCTGTCTTGCCTAGAGTTGATATTATCAGTCACTGACTACTTTCTTTTTATCTTGATTGATCCCCTCAGGTGACAAACTATTTAAATGTGAGGAATGCGCAAAGCTGTTCAGCCGTAAAGAGAGCTTGAAGCAGCATGTTTCATACAAGCACAGCAGGAATGAAGTGAGTGTAAATGACTAGCGGGCTCTTTCTGAGGTTAGGTGAAAATGTAGTGAGCTTCCAGGTGCTAGCTGGGAAGCTTGGGTCAATTATATTTGGGTAGATGTCTGTGTGAATAAGTGAGACAAGACTGATAGGGAGAGGTAACATCTTCTGTTAGAACAGCTGATGAATTTGCAAAGCGTGGACGTGCTTTTGAGTGTACAACTCCTTTTTGTGTCCGAATTTCCTATAGAATATTGTTTTCAGGCATCATTTACAGCAAGACAAGCTGGAGTTAGGTGGACCTGTATGATCTAGAGGTGAGATCTGACTTCAGTTTATGGTACTGTATAGGATTGTTCCAGTCTTGTTTGCTTGTTCTGTTGCATTTATCCCCACCAGACATGCGTAACTCTCTGGGTAAAGGCTGTGTCGTTAAGGGCTACACACATGTGTGTAAACCTACAGTGCTTACAGCAGCAGCACCATGTCCATTGGTGAGGGCCTTTTAGTGCTGCTGCCAATATAAATATTAAACATGCCTCTAGTGGTGCCTTATCAGAAAATATTTCTGTTGCTACTTGGCATCAAGGTCCTAAGTTCTCAGATTGCTGGCATCTGTTCTGGAGCTGAAGGATGAGTCAGATTACATCCTGCTTCTCAAAAATTGTCTCTGTGTTGGACCAGGGGTTGTCAGGAAGACTGTTAAATGCACACAGGGGCATGATCTACTTTTTTTTTTTTTTAATAGAGCTCAGATATAGGAACATGGGAGGATGATATAGTGTCAGAATTTTGCATCAATGTGTATTTGAATGTCCTGTTGAAGGAAGAAAAATGGGAAAAGACAGAAAACAGCAACAAAAAAAAAGTAGTTCAGATTTACAATTTCTCTGTCAGGCGTGACTTGACTTTTTCCCCGCTTGAACATTTACTGTTTGCAATCCTCAGGTTGACAGTGAGTACAGATACAAGTGCAGCACATGTGAAAAGGCCTTTCGGATAGAAAGTGCATTGGAATTCCATAACTGCAGGACAGGTGAGAATGGCTAATTGTTCCACTTCCTCTGGCATCTCTACTCCATTTTGGGAGAACATCCACAAATCCATCTCAGCATAGAAACTGCAGAAGGGCAGTAGGAATTTGGTTTTTGTCATCATCACAACAAGCAACCTGCCCTGCTTCCCTTAAACTCTGTGATAAGTGTAACCACTAATCTGTAGAGCAACACATCCACTTATATATTGCTTTTTTTAGTATCTCCTGCTTACCTGTCTAATATCCTCAGTGGTATTTCATTTGCATGTTCACAGATACCCTGTCACCATCTCGGTTTAATTTTCTTTTTTGCAACTAAGTTTCACTTCATTTATCTGTAACAGAAGAACTGGAAAGGGGAGCAGTACTATTGATTGATTGTAGTTTTCTGGAATTACAGTTTTCTTAGGTTTTTTTTATACTTGGAATAGTTTCTCTAGATTTTTTTTTCTTAGTATCTCTACAACCTGTCCTTTCCTCCCATAGCCATCCCTTGTTGTTACTCGTATTATTTATGTTGAGTGATTTATGCTTAGAAAAGGACATGTTGGTTACTTTTATGGACCCATGACTGACATGATAACTGTCAGTCCAGAATCACCTGCGTAGTTACCCCTTACAGCACTATTCAAAGAAGGTTTTCTCAGTTCCTTTCAAGAGGGTACAGGCTGTGTGAAAACTCAGCCTTATGAAGAATGGAAACTAATGCCAAGTAACCTCGGTATTCATTTTATTCAAAGGCAGCAGCTCATTTTTGCTTTTAGACCAAAATGAGCAGCAGTTTTTGCTCTATTCTTCAAGGCATGAAACAGTTACTTCTTTGTGATTGCTGTAGCATTGGCAGATTCCATCTACAGAACCATGCCTTCATGTTCCAAGAAAAGTCTGAATACTGAATACAAAACAAATTCCCCATAGGCCTATCGTCATGTAATGGTATATTTTTGAGATTTTATACTTTCTTCTGGAGTATTCTGTACTGGCTGGTATTAGAAGCCAGTGCTGGCAGAAGTGTTCTGGTGCTTAGACACAGCTGTTCATGTTATGCTATGTTGCTGTATGTGTAGTGATTTTACCAACATTAAAAACTTGAATCAATTGTAACAGAAGCCACTCCAAGCATAATTTTAATGAATGCTAGATCACAGTGGAAGTAGCCCATGTGAGGAAGTTACAATGCTAGATTCCATGTTCAAGTTAGGATTATGTATATTTGTTGCCTTTGAAAAAAATTTTAAAGTAGAAGAAAAACTTAGCTTTTGCATTTCCCTCCTTAGTCCATACAATGATGGGTTATAGCTTAAAACTCCTCAGATCTAACAGAAGAATTACCTGTCTCACAAACATACAAAACCTGTTTTCGTCTGTAAAGAACTGCATGGTTTCTCTTGCTGACAGATGACAAGACATTCCAGTGTGAGATGTGTTTCAGATTCTTTTCTACAAACAGTAATCTTTCAAAACACAAGAAAAAACATGGGGATAAGAAGTTTGCATGTGAAATCTGCAATAAGATGTTCTACCGGAAGGATGTCATGCTAGACCATCAAAGACGACACTTGGAAGGTAAGTATGCTGCAGATCAATTACTACTCTTGAAATGGCAGTAGAGGTGGGAAGGTTAAGGAAACGATTGTGTATCATATTCTTCTGTATGCTAGCTGTCATTTTTTTTTATCAGTTACCTGATCTGGCGTAGCAAGTTTCAGCAAAATGAAGGACAAGAGTAAATGGCCTCAAGTTACACCAGGGGAGGTTTAGATTGGATATTAGGAAAAATCTCTTCACCGAAAGGGTTGTCAAGGATTGGAACAGGCTGCCCAGGGAAATGGTTGAGTCACCATCCCTGGAGGTATTTAAAAGACCTGTAGGTGTGGCATTTAGGGACATGGTTTAGTGGTGGACTTGGCAGTGCTAGGTTAATGGTTGGACTCAATGACCTTAAAGGTCTTTTGCAGCCTAAATGATCTGATGATTCTATGATTTATTTAACATAATAATAATGGATCCTGGAGGGGAGTTATCTAATTCTATGAAAAACTTTCTAGGAGGGGCACCTACCCTTTTTTTCAGCCTCATGTGATTGGATCTAGTGCTACTAATGGTCATGGGGAAGTTGTTTGGCTTATTATACAGTAGTTTAGACTAGCAGATTTTAATTAAATCTTTTTCTTTCTTTAATTCTGTTCTTTCTATTTAAAAAAACGGTACAGTAACTTGAAAATTTGAAGGCAGATAATTAACTGGCAATGTACAACTGGAAATGACTAGTGTATAAATAGTATAAATCAAATGCTGTATGATGATATCTTTCAAAATCTTAAGTATGAAGAAGAGGTTATACACTGTTCAAAATCTTAAACATATAAAGATTTTATAGGTATTCAAAGACTCTGGAAAAACCTGAGTGATGGTAGGTATCTGAAATATGTATTCTTACCTCTAGTGATATAAAATCATATAAAATCTAAATATAAAATCTATATATAATATATATATAGAGAGAGAGAGATATAAAATCTAGATATGAAATCAGAGGTGATTTTAAAGAAGCAGCCAGATTGTCTAACTTTGTACTGTGGACATAGCTGACTGTCACTGGCCTCTCTTGTGATTCAGACCTTTGTGTCATAAATGAGAGGACAGCTAGAGGATGAGGGGTTGAATGGCAATGGCAAGGCATCTCTTGCTTAGCTGTTACAGCACAGCAGCCCTCTTCCCTCCTGAAAGTAGCAGAGAAAGATCTGAAATTCTCATTGAGCATTAGAGATGATGCTGGGTGGTTGCCTCTCTCATTAGAGACTGCAAGGGGAAGTTTCTGGGCCAGCGATTTGACTGAAGTGCCAAGGCCTACTAGATCTGCCTGTTTCCAGGTGCTGACAATCTGTGCCTGGTTTCTGACACTTTATGATTGGTGTGCTGAACAATAAGCGATAATATTCAGTTCAGCAGACTGCTTTTATATTCTTTAGGCACCGTTTTAATTTAGAAATCATCCTTTTGTTAGCAACTAAATTCTTCATTGAGGCTTTTCCCATGATCCTAAATGATCCTCTTCTCTACAGTATTCACCTGAAAGGGCATGCAGATTGGAGTGGAAAACCATGGTTTATTTTTTTTGTTTTGTTTTTTTGATGGGGACTGTTCTGTTAAGGGGTGAGGCGTGTGAAAAGAGAAGACTTTGAGCACAACACGGAAAACATGGTGCGCTACAAAAAGGAGCCTTCGGGATGCCCTGTGTGTGGGAAGGTAGGCGCCTTTGCCAGCATGTGCCATGTGAAGCTCTGCATTGTAGCTGCAAGGATACTGCAGGGGTATGGTGTGCCTCAACCCAGCTCCTCCAAATGAGTTACCGTGGCATAACGAGTTGCCACCCATGTATTAAACCACAACAGCAGCCTACCTAAACCACAACACAGCCTGCCAAAAGGTTGAGGTAAATTACTTGCACTGAGGTATATGCCAAGTCAGATTACCTCGCAGCTTGGACAGGCATGTGGCTTGTTACCAGCAAGCCTCGCCATCCAGCCACGACGTTATTCTTTAAACTGCCCAGCTCCATTATACATCCAAGCTCACTGTGGCCATGCATGGTGGCAGCTGTCAGGACAAAGATAAGAACAAAACTACTTTTCAGGATATGTAGCACAATGTAGAGTGTAACATGGCCACTGTCTGTCAGTGAAATCTCATGGCTCATGTTATTTACAGTGAAGCTTTTCTTCTGGAATGTAAACAGTTGGAGTTGACTGTGATTCCATGGTGTAGTCATGGCACTGTTGCATTTGGGTATTTAACACTCATGAGATTAAGTTGCTGTTATCACAGGTACAAAGACTGTGAGTTTAACTAGTGATTTTATAAATGTCTAATGATTCATGGTGCAAGACATACTCAAGCAGCTCTTAAGTTGGTGTGTAGACCTTTGGTTTTGATACTTCAGATACGTTACATATCAATGAAGGTAGATTTTGTGGATGTGTCTATTTATAGATAGGTGGAACATTCATGATTCAAAAGGCATTATAAAGACTAAATATTTCTAAATCTACCCTGTGTAATTCTGCTGCAGCTTTTTTGGAAGTCCACCTCTGATGAACAGCCAATTTCAGTCAGTTCCTTGGAACTGTACACCTGTATTTTGCTGTGCCAGTAGTTTCTGGGGTAACCTGCTGGCTGGATAACAGGAGCCCCTACATGTTTGTGGTCAGAATGAATGAAACAGGACAGTAAATATGTTCTGTGCTCTCCACTGGATAGCTTGTAAAGAACTCCAGCCCTGATGGACATTATACAAAAACCATTCCTTCCTTCTTCTTTTCTTTTAGGTGTTTTCATGTAGGAGCAATATGAACAAACATCTTTTAACACATGGAGACAAGAAATACACTTGTGAAATCTGCGGACGTAAATTTTTCAGGGTGGATGTGTTGAGAGATCACATTCATGTCCATTTTAAGGTATTGTGCTAATAATTTATTAGAAAAGTTACTTGGCAGACATGTAAACGTACCAATATATTGAGACTGTTGCGGCCACGTGTTCATACTGGCAATACAACAGTGGTTATGTACTCTGCGCAGTGATGTTTCTACAGCAGCTTAACATGAGTTGTGTTCTGATTTACCCATGGCTCTGTTTCTACATCTGGATTGCTACGGCATATATGGACCAGTTTAAAGCAGGGAGAATAACTTAACAGGAAGGCTGCAGACAGATGTATTGTTCCAATTGTAGTTTGGTTGGGCTGAGGGGTTACTGTCATACTCTCTCTTTGTGGGGAAAAAAACAAGAGAACTAATTGTTCCTGCCTTTTGCATGCCAGTGACTGTGATCCTCTTGCATATGCCACTATAACTGCCTGTATATTGAGTTCTTTACCTGATTTTATCAAAATGTTCCAAATCACAAAAAAATCCCCCATTTTAATAGTGCTTAATCAGACCCAGATTATTTTGACATAACCAGGTTAACACTAAATTAATTATATGGATTGAATTGAAAGTTGTATAACTCAGTGGTGCTCATAAGGATGTTTTTATGAATAGAATACTGTACCAGTTGAATCTCTGTTTACATTGAAGTTCCTTTTATACACAGAAAAATTGTTTGGATAAGCAGTTGTTCCTTGTTTATTCATGGACAGAGGAACTTTGTTTACCTGATTGAATGAAGCAGGAGGGTATTTTAAATAAATAATGTTGCAGCAATTGTTAATTCAAGGCAGTCTGCATGGCAACAAAAGCTGACGAGGTGCTACCTTTTGAAATAGAAGTTTAATCTATTAAAACAAAATATTCTTTCCCACCTACACAGGACATAGCACTAATGGATGATCACCAGAGAGAAGAATTCATTGGTAAAATTGGAATCTCATCAGAGGAAAATGATGACAACTCTGATGAAAGTGCAGATTCTGAGCCTCACAAGTATAGCTGCAAAAGGTGCCAGGTAGCTTTAAATACTTTCAAATTAACTTTTTGGGGGGATGGGAGGAAGGAGTGGAAACGTTTATAAATCATTCAGTATTTTAAATAACATTAAGGGTTCACAAAGAGAAGGCCGGTCCACAGGTCTGCTCTCTTCCACAGTGCTTGTTACCTCTAATCTGTTGATGCTTGCCATAAGACTTTAGGTGATGTTCTGTAAGGTGAATGCTAAACACTTAAAATGAGAAATACACATACATATGCTTGCCTGTGTGGAAAGAAGCTAGCAAGCAAAACTGGAGGAAGAAACAATAACGGAACATTCACATCTTACACTACTTTTTAATTATGTGCAAGTTAAAATTATTATAGCATTTCTGAATTATACAATCCATAAACTGATTAATTTTTATGAGATCCAATGGTCCTCTAGTAGACACCCAGTTCTGGAGACTTAAGACTGCTGCTTATGTTCAGTGTGACTGCTTATTCTTGGCCTACTCTATTACTAACAGGACAACATTAGAAGTACTGATGGAACATATTTTACTCAGTTGTCAGCTGAGACCGGAAGACTTTTTAAACCTTTTGCATGGCTTTTGCCATTTTATAAAGAAGTAATGGGGAAGAATGGAGTCCTTAAGGCCCATTTGGATTCCCTTACTGGGCAAGCGTGCTGTGCTGGGTGGGTGGGATGCAAAAGCAATCAGTGAGAACAGCAAAACTGGCCAAACTGACATAGGGACAGGGGAATTTCGGTAGTTAAGCCACTGACTTAGCTGCTGGAAATCAGAGCTTCTATCACAGTCTACACTTAATGTGATAAAAGTGCTTAGCTTATCTTCATTTTAAAGACATGGATATAATAATTCAGTTGTATGTTTTATCTGTGCACTGGTTTTAAGTGCTAAGTGATTTTAAGCTTATGTCAGTGAGCGTAAGAAGATGTGGTATCACACCAGTTTACCACATTGAAAGCAACCACATGATTATTTTAACACCTGACACTTTATGGGTACATAAACTATATAAAATTGTATGCTTCCAAATGAGGGCAATTGTGCCATTTGGATTAGAAAGATCGTTTTGGAAGCTGGGATTTTAGCAGTTTTGCAGGTGTTTGTGAAGTAAATGGTTGTGTAAGGCAGCAGCTGTGGATAACGAGTGTTAGCTGTGATGAGATGGGGGGGCTCTTTGTGGCTGAAAATATCTTTCATGCATTCCTAAGGGAGAACAACATACAAATGAGTCATAGTGAACATACCTCTTCTGAGCTCTTAAGAATCTTTCTCTTTTTTTCTCATCCCAAAGCACACCTTCACCAAGCTGTGCAATGCTGTCAGAAATACCCCGGCTACTCCCAAAATTGGAGCAAAAGATGATGTCATTAGGGCACTTTGCCTGATATGTTGGAGTATATATGTGTATGCAGGGTTACTTAGTCCAGGGAACTGAGTCATGGAGCACCTGTCTGTTGTAGTTGTAGCAGTTCCAGGAGCTGAGCTAGAATCACTGCCCTGCAATGCCTAGAAATACCAACTCTTCTGGAGAAAATGCCAAAGTTTACTATGCAGACTAGAGCTTACCATGCCCCTAGAGCCCAAAAGACTTTTTTTCCTTCTATGGCATCCTTGCTTTGGCAGCTAGTGGAGGTTAGATGTGGCCCTCTTCAAGGCTGTTCTTCAGTGCACAAATAATTGGAGGTCCTCTGCTTGTCCAGTGTAAGAAGCAGAGATACCATCTCAAGCTAGTTTTCCAAATGGTGTCCTGTAGTAATGTGTTTGTAATGGCCAAAGAGGTTCAAGCCTAAATCCGGCTTTCACAGATTTTTTCACCTAGGGATACACAGGATATTTATGTCTACTAGCTCTGACTAGATCCCAGTGATGTGTTACTAGACTGTTACTGTTCCCAAGGACTTTTTCCCCTTTGATTCACTATTGGTTCTTTCCACAGTTGACTTTTGGCAGAGGGAAGGAGTACCTGAAGCACATAATGGACGTGCACAAGGAGAAAGGCTATGGCTGTAGTATTTGTAACCGACGTTTTGCCTTGAAGGCAACTTACCATGCACACATGGTCATTCATCGGGAGAACCTGCCTGATCCTAACGTGCAGAAGTAAGATGATGTGTTGGACTGACAGCAGGAGCTATCTTTCTGAAGTTACAGTGGCTCTGCCACCTGAATTGGGCTGTACTAAAATATCTGAAACTGTATAATAGGCGTTAAAATGTTTATTGAAAGCTAGAGATGTATACCACTAATGAATCACTTCACACAGAGATTAGTCAACAGCCTCCCAGTTTGGGCTTTGTAAAGTATAAATCTATGATTTTGGTAAATATTTTTACAAACTATGAATTGAGAATATAGGAATGCCAGACTGCTCCAAGCTTGCAGTGAACTTACAGGTTTCTTAAGGCTAATTTAAAAAATGCATTTGTGTTTCAAGGAACTTCTGTAGTAATTATTATTACCACATGAAATACAGTTACTGATAGAGATGCCTGAAAAACACCTCTGTCTCAAGAAATGAGTCACAGTTTTTGTTCTTCTTGGTTCCAGGTACATCCATCCATGTGAAATCTGTGGAAGGATTTTTAACAGTATAGGAAATCTGGAAAGACATAAGCTTATACATACAGGTAAAAATGTTGTATTTCTTTATTATTATCAATACTAAGAAGACATTTCTGTTGCCAGTGCCTGCCTTATTTTTTTTCAGGAGGAAATAAGTTGTGAGTTTTTACTATAGGTTACAATGAGATAAATGTTCCATTTATGCTTTTAGGGTAGACCGGTTTTCTAAAGCAGGAGGTATTAATGAGGGTATTTCATCTAGGCACACAATCCAGATTCCTAGTTAATATGATGCAGGATTCACCAGCTAAAAATCCTAATTCTGTATTCTGTTCTCCCCAAATTCTTACCCGTGCCATCTTCTCACCATTACACAGGCTGAAAACTGCTATCGCAAAATCATTTTTAACAGCTCATTATTATTTCACGCTATTCAGTATTTTCCTGCCTCAGGCTTTATCTTTTTTTTTTTTTTTTTTTTCCCAGATCTCACACAAAAAGCCAGCTTTTCTGTCTCTCCAAAGTCTTCTAATTTAGTTTGGGCTACAATATGCGTGAAAGATGTGGTTGACAACACAGGTTGCCCTCTTATTCACCAGTTTAGTCAGTTTTTAGGAGATGCACATTTTTCATTAACATCTTTTTTTTATGTTGTCTTTTAAATTTACTTTTAAGGTGTAAAAAGTCATGCTTGTGAGCAATGTGGCAAATCATTTGCTAGAAAAGACATGTTAAAAGAACATATGCGAGTCCATGATAATATCCGAGAATACTTGTGTGCAGAGTGTGGCAAAGGTATGTCTAATGCCTTGTTTTCCATTAATTGTGATACTGAATAACAGGTGAATATCTGAATTGAAACTACTGCCATTCTTAGGATATTGGGAAGGTCCTCAGAGTGATGTAAATCCTGCATTTTTGAGAGGTAGAAACTGTATTAATCAGGAGTCTTATGGTTACATAAACTACCCCTAATTTTATGCAATTTAAGTTTCATGGCCTGTAAGACAAAACTGATTTTAATAAAATTTGCCTCTGTCAGACTGAGGATTGCTTGCCTGACCAAGTTCCAAGGCATTTGCAGCACAAAAATGAATACAAGTTAATTTTGGCATTCTAGGCTGTTTTTAGGCTTAAGAAATAGAGTAATTTCTCTCTGTAAGAGCCTTAAGAGTTAAAGTTGCTTTGACTTTCTGAATTGTTCATGTTATAACTTGAACAAATCTGCACTGGTATTTTAGTGGAGGGCAGTAACTCTGAGATGTCTAATGATGTTTTGCCTTTGCTTGTCCCTGCTGTTTTGCTTCTTCATCAGTGGTTACTCTGGTGTTTTCCAGAGCTTTTTCTTGGAATTAAAATAATAATAATGATAACATGCACTGCTGCCTAAACAATTAAAAATATGCAATTGTGGACATGCAGCAAATATAATCTTAGAGCTTATGGCTAACAACACGGTCATCCTGAGTTCTTCTCTGAAGGTGGGAGCAATGGACTAATTGTCATGCTGTACCTTTTGTCTCACAGGAATGAAGACAAAACATGCACTTCGTCACCACATGAAACTTCATAAAGGGATTAAAGAATATGAATGCAAGGAATGTCACCGAAAATTTGCACAGAAAGTGAACATGCTGAAGCATTACAAAAGACATACGGGTAAGGTCTCTAAAGATGTACAAAAGTTGCACTGATTCAGTTAAATGTTTCCTGAGAGAACTCTTATGTAGAGCAATCAGAGGGTATGAGGAACACTAATAAAAATATATATATTCTGCTTTTTGAAAAATGAGATTTAGTCCTCTCACCAGCCAAAATCACCTGTTATAAAGTTTATATATTTAGATTACCTGGTTTCGTGTTTTGCTTTTCTAAGAGAGGTTGTTTTGGTCTAGGATAGGTCTAGAGCATTGGTTTTGTTTTAAGTTAGTCTTCAGTTTCTCCTTTTCCAAAACAAAACTCTACCTTCCACATCAGTTTCTCTTGGATTCATTTTCTGCCAGATATAGTGGCATGGCTTAGTTAAAAATAGTTGGTGAAGCTGGGCTTCTACTTTTTGTAGATAAAATCTACTTTTTGTAGATTTGGCTGTGATATTTTAATATTTTTTTTAGTAATATGAGACTCTGAATTGTCCCAGATGCTTAGATTGTTTTCACTCTGATGCTGCCTGTGCTTTTCATGCAGGAATCAAAGATTTCATGTGTGAGCTGTGTGGCAAGACGTTTAGTGAGAGAAATACAATGGAGACTCATAAGTTGATTCATACAGGTAAATCCTCTAAAAAACAGTATCCAAAGACAATATTTTAGTTTTGTTCCTGGGCTTGCTTTAGTCTTGCTAGTCCTGGAACTAGTGTTACACATCATGTTACCAATATAAAATTGTTCCTCTTGTTGATATGCCGACAGTATGATACTCATCTTTGGGGGCTGTTGCTAACAGCGTTTCCTTCCATCTGCCACCAGTAGGAAAACAGTGGACATGTTCAGTCTGTGATAAGAAGTATGTCACTGATTACATGCTACAGAAGCACATCCAGCTCACTCATGATAAGGTGGAAGCCCAGAGCTGTCAGTTGTGTGGGACAAAGGTTTCTACCAGAGCATCTATGAGTCGACACATGAGGCGTAAACATCCAGAGGTGAGTGAGTTTGGCAGGTAGACTGTGGGGTGGTTGGTTTTTTCTTTTTGTGTGTGGTGTTGGTTAGTTCATGGCTTTGAAAGGAATTACTTTTTCTCCCTCCCTCTCTCTCTCTCTCTCTTTTTTTTTCTGTTCTTCTGGGGCCAATTTTAGGTAGTGTCTGTTAAACATGCACTTAACTGAATCAGCCTTTCATTATGTTAAGATTCAGTAGTAAACATATCTGATTGTCAGTCTCGAAAAATGAAATTCTTCTGATTATTTAAGTCCTTTTTCTTTTTCTGCCTCAGCTTAAATGTTATTTTTTTCATGTTTTGTCTTCATCCATTAATGAGTATAATTGATTCTTTTTTCCCTATTGTGTTCTCTGTATTCAGAAGTGATCTGAAAGAAATGGTGAATAGAGAGGTGATGGCAGCGTCTGCTGATGATACAAAATTATTCTTAGTATTAAAGATGAATGCTGACTGCAGAGAATCTGGATTAGAGCGATGTTTTGTCTGACCCCAGTGGGGGTTTTTCTGTGTTCTAAATTTCTGAATAGCTATTGTGTTTCTCCTAAGCATTTTTTGTTTAGGTTGACCAAGGCTTTTCTGTTCCCTTTCAGGCTTTTTTGCCCCACCCCTACCAATTTATCATTAGTATTGCTTTCCATGAACGTTTTTTTATCATGATGACTGGGAAGGAAGTCAACAAAAAGCTTTGTTTATTGATCTTTGGATTAAAAATACAGCTGCATATCTGCAGTCCAGAGGGCAATTTGTTCTTTGATAATCTGAGATGTATAGATTCAGCTGAAAATAATGGAGTAAGACACAGTTGATAAGTTTATAAACAGAAACGCAAAAATAATAAGTTTTTTCAAACACACTGTTTGTTTTCTATAGAAGTCATCACTTCCCAGAGGGTTGTATTCTGTCTAGAATATGAAAATAGTCTTCTGTTGTTGTCTTTAAACTTTGCTGGTTTTCAGCAAGAAGGAAAAGATTATAGGTGAAAAGGTTATTTTAAAAAAAGCCATAGTTAAATTGCTTGTGTTAAATGATATGTGTAAAATGTTAGATTACATCGTTTTTGCTTTGTGACAGGATTTATTAGGACAATGCTGTCTTGTTTGACTGTGGTATGCAGTGGTGCAGTTCACCAGCTGATAACTCTTTGCCTACAGATTCTTTCGGTGAGGATTGACGATTTAGAGCAGCTGCCAGAGACGACGACCATTGATGCCTCCTCAATTGGGATTGTTCAGGTAAATTCATCATTGCAGAATTCTGGTGGCAGCTAGGTTCCAGGCCTACTGGACGGTGAGGTGGGGACATCACTTTTTGGGTACATAATGTAAGGTGGGCGTAGGCTGATGGGAAGGAATGTGCTTTTTTAGAGAGTCAGCTCCAGCTTAACATGTATGAGCAGATGCAAGCTGTTGATCTGTTTTTTTGTATAGCACAGGTGCTGGTGAAACAGAGGTAATTACAGGGTGAGGTCTCATTCCTCACCTAATTTTTTTTGGTTTTTTGCTAAAGTGTGTTTCTTCACTTGAGAATTGACAGTAAACCAACTTCAGGTGATAGTCTCTTACTTGGAACTTCACTAAGCAAAATGACTTGATGTTTTGTTTGGAAATGTGTTGCTCCAGCCGGAATTAGCCTTGGAACAAGGAGAATTACCAGAAGGGAAACAGCATATGAAAGCTCCTAAACGTGGCCAGAAACGAAAACAAAAGTCAGGTGAGGAGGAGGAAACTCAAGTGCCTGAGGACCCTGCCTTCAGTGAATACACAGAGAAGGAAGGTGACTTCACAGGGAATGTTGGAGATGAGACTAACTCAGCTGTACAGAGCATCCAGCAGGTGAGCTCCAGTAGCAGGGTGATGGGTAGCAGGCACTGCTTAGAGGAATAACCCTTCTTTTTTCCTAATAACAGACACAAAAGAGTGATCAGAACATTTAGAGCTAATTTGATCAATTGTGGCAATAAGAAGATGAATAGGGACTAAAAAAAGAAGTTGGTCCAGTAAGCTCCTCATGTTTATTTTCATTTATTTTGGCGTTACCATCTCCTTGTTTGCCAGATACCACTAACCAGCAGAAGCTGTGACTAGAACTGCAAAAGACAATTCAGCTGCATGTTTTGAATGTTGCATATGCCTCTCCCATTACATTCTGTATGTGGAAGTTGTTATATTCCAAGCTTTCTGTGTTCCCCTCTGTGTGTGTGACTTCTCTTGCTGGCAGTAGCAACGTGTGAGCCCATCAGCACTTGGGTGATCTTTCTTGATGCTTGATACTTCGTAGTCAGCTGCAAGATGTAAGGTTGAGGTTACCTTTCTGTTTTTCCTCAGGTGGTGGTGACCCTTGGCGACCCAAATGTCACAGCCCCTTCCAGTTCCGTTGGGCTGACAAATATCACTGTTACCCCCATTACAACAGCAGCTGGAACCCAATTCACAAACCTCCAGCCAGTGGCTGTGGGCCATCTGACTGCACCTGAACGTCAGTTACAGCTGGACAACTCAATTCTCACCGTCACGTTTGACACTGTCAGTGGTTCTGCCATGCTGCACAACCGCCAAAATGACATTCAGATCCAGCCGCAGCCAGAGGCAGCCAATCCTCAGTCTGTGGCCCATTTTATAAACCTGACCACCTTGGTGAACTCCATTGCTCCTCTAGGGAACCAGATAACAGAACAGCATCCTCTGACATGGAGGTCAGTGCCTCAGACTGATGTCTTGCAGCCCCAGGCACAGCCAACGCCACAGCAGTCAGGACAGCAACAGGTTCAAACAGAGCAACAACAACAGATGTATAGCTACTAATTTATACTTCAAAAAGTTTTGAAATGGACAGTACTTAGAGACAAAACCACACAGATGTTTGGAAAATTTCTAATAGGATTGTTTGCTGGATACCAAACAGAGATGGGAAAATGTTTATATAATGAAATGTAAGCTAAAATTGGCATAGCACCCTGCAACACCCTAATCTTGAGATTCTTGTGCTGTCTCCAGATCTTGCACTGTCTTTAAAAAAAAAAAAAAAAAAAAAAGGGAAAAAAATCTCACCGTAAATTTAGCACCCCTTTGCACTGTGTATTTTGTGCAGTAAGATTGAGATTTGACAGGAGCATCATAATTTTAACCAAAGCAGGGAAATCCTAAGTATTACAGCACCGGTGATTTACAAAACCCTTTCAACCGTACCATGTCACTTCTTTCAAGTCTGGAAATTACATATAAAGACCTTGTTCACAGCGAGGTGGAATGCACCTGTGGTCAGCTGGTAGAGACTGAAATGTAAAGGCACAAATGGGCAAAAAGATAATTGTCTTGGGTTTTATCTTCTTTAGGTCTTGTATCTAACAACATTGGTAAAGTAGGTGGAGGTTGGGGCTTTGGGGTGGGGATGTGTGTGGTGTGGAAGAAAACACACCAATTTCACAAACTATTTCCATTTTAGTCATGGGAAAAACCCTGTACCCATAACACAGTGTTAGTGCTACTTGAATCAGCTGGTCTAATGCTAAAGCAACTTTTATGGTCTTCTAGTCAAGTTTGAATCAAACCAGTTATGAACTGAAAAAAAGAATGTGATACAGTTTTATGTAATTTTTCAAAACTGCTCTTTCAATCTTGCTTTTAGCTATTAGGCCTGAAGAGCAATCAGTCCCCTTTGATCAAGTTCAGGATGTGAATTTTTTTCAATTAGTCTTCTTTCATCGTGTAATAAACATTTGAGAAAGCATTCTTTTTATTTATATATATATACATATATATGCATATATATATATATAGCCTTTGTACTTTACTGTGTGTTCCTGGTGAGTATTTGTGCAAAAAACACTGTTATCAATATGATTTATTAATTTTTTCACCCCCATATTTCCCTTTCTCACAGGAATAACATATGGAATAACATTCCTTCAGTTCCCAAAATTTCCAAAATTCATAGCCACACACAAGGTTGTGTGAAGTGCAAGAAAAAAGAATGTTTGAAGCATATTCTGCCACACGGAGGCAGTATGCCCTAGTGTATAATGGGCAAGGTTTGCATGACTGTTGGGAATATAAATAGTGGGTCGGGTCGAATACATCATTGCTGATACTATGCTTTCATTCCATTCTCCATACATTGATGTGCAGTCTAGACTTTTGCACGTCACGAAGATAGTATCATTCCCACAGAGGAAAGCAGCTGATATAAAAAAAGAATAAACTATAAAAAATGTTGCTGCCTGGAATCTTGAAAGGGAAATCTGTCCTTCCAGCTGCGGCTGAAGAGCAAGGTCCTTTGGGGCAGCAGACTGAGCCACAGAACCGTGCTGAAGGTTTTTGCTGAGGATAAAGCAGCTGCTGTGTTTGACAGTGAAGATAGATTGATGGTTGTCAAAATCCTGCTTGTGCCTATGGTATTTATGAATATGTTCTGTATTAGCAAAAATATGAGTAGGAACGAGTTCAGCTTTGAAAGTCTTTATTAACATGGACTACTTGACCCCTAAAGGATGCCTTATAATCTCTACAACAAATTTCTCCAAAGTATAAATGTCTGGATATTAAAGTTAACCTCCAATGGTTTTCTTGGTCCCATAGCAGTGTCTACAGGCTCACTGTGCTAGGCTCTCTGTAAAGCTGGGTTGCAACAGGACCTGTATAGGCCAGGGGCTTCTGGTGACGTATTTTTTATGTCAGAGGAGAACTACTTTTCTGTAAATGTCAACAAGCCTGTAAAATGTCTGCATGAGAGGCACCTATATTAGATGGGACAATAATGTATATCAGAAAGAGAAAATATCTCACCAGTGTGGGAAAGAGAATTTGTCATTCCCTAGCTCCTTCTGTCTTCCTCAGATCCTTTTCACACAATACTGTGAGATTCTGTAATTTTCTCAGCCTCCCAATATCCTGAGAAATAGTTTTATGCCACTCATCACCTGGATTATTTCACCACTGGGCTGAGAAACAGTTAAGTTTCTTCTCAGCTGCCCTGTCTGCAAATGCTTCCCCTTCACACCAAACCCACAGGTAAAGAGGAAGCTAGGTTTGATTTATGAAATACACTGTTTATGTACCTGAAAGTACTTGAACTCCACTCACCCACCCACCCACCCCCAGTGCTTGGTGCCTAATTAGTAAAGGTATGTTATCTTTCGGCAGGGCACTTTGGAGAGGGGAAAAAAAAAAACGGCAGGGAGAGGAAAACAGAGAGGTCCCTAGGTCAATTTGTTATAGTAAATAGAAAATGGCTAACATCTAAAAAAATACTTTTTAAAATATATATATATATGTACACACACATATGGAGGGTTACAGTGCTATGTATAGTTTCTACAAGATGAGGGTTTTGTTTAGACATGTAAATGGCGATTAAGCTTTTAAGTGGGGAGGAAGAGGGGTTTTGCCTTAGCTGCAGAGGGAATACATCTGTTCTACATTGACCCTACTGATAGTAGCTTTCATGATGCATCAGATCAACCTCAGCCATTTTAACATGTAAATGCCTATTTAATAAGAATTGCACATGGTGGTAATCAACCATTATAGAGACCTCTCTGACTTCACAAAATCTCTTTATCATAATGTGATCTTCAGGTATACTGTATTGTTACGTTGACTAGCATCCCTCCCACTCTAACTGGTCTACATAATCCCATCCAGGCAAGTCCAGCATCTTGCCTTTCTGGTAATGATTGATTCTAGCTGATTTAAAAAGGAATGATCACACAATAAATGCTTGTGTATCGGTGGTCACATAGAAAAGAAACATCTTTTTTCAGTCTCTGTATCCCCAAAATCAGAATTGTGGAACAGCCCAGGTTGGAAGGGACCTCAAAAAATCATCTGGTCCAGCCTTTTTTGGGAAAGGGAGCCTAGAGGAGGTTATCTAGCACCCTGTCCAACTGCATCTTAAAACCCACCAGTGACAGGGACTCTACCATGTCCCTGGGAAAGTTCGTTCAGTGGATGATTTACAGTTCTTACTGTAAAAATTATCTTAAGTAATACTCTGTTTCAGGAGGGAAAAAATATAACCACTGGAAGGGCTTTGACTAGGCCAGGCAACAGAAAGTTCTCTAAAAGCTGTTCTTCCCAGAGCCCTCCCAGAAATGATCTTGACTTTCTCTGCAACCATTGCTATGATACCACATCATCTCTCAGCATGATTTTAGTATTATTATTACTGTTCTTAACATCCCTATGAGGACACAACTGTATCTTGGGTGTACTGCAGCATGAAAAATTTTGAAGCAAATTATTTTGTTTCAAACAAATTACTTTGTTTGGAGATGTTGGAAATTGATGCCTTTTCAGACAGAGCTTACCTTGGACAAGTAGTGACTGCCAGCTGCTCTCCCAGCTAAGCCTTTTTCAGATGAATACCAAAGTTATACTGATGCCGTTTCAAACTGCACAAGAAATAAAAACAATGTAAGGGATGTGCAATCTAAATTTCGTTTGCCAATTTGTTACTATATAGGATGTGAAGGTTATTGTTTTCAGCCATGTGTTGGAGATTTTGCATAACAACTGTTCAGTAACAAACTGGAATTACTTTGAGCCAAAGGAGTGATGTTGTGTAGTGTTCTGTGTATTGTCATTGTTTATTGCTGAGACTATTTAATCGAATGCTGTCTGTGGCACATGGGCTCTGAAGTAAAGGAGCATCAAGGTACAGAACCCTTTCTCTACCAGTGTTATTCTTTTCTTAACTAATGCATTAAGCTGCTTTTTTTTTTTTCCCCAAATCATGTAGATGTGCTTCAAAAGCAATAAGCTTAATCATGATCTTATAGAACTTTGTACATACCACAATATATAGAAACATGGGGTAGCATTTTAAAATATTTATTCTATAGCTTGTTACTGGGTAATAACAAAAAGCAGAGAAGATTGAGTCTTTCTTGGCTATGGTCTATGGTGAGTTCTCTCAGGAAAACCTACTGTATCAAGTGCTGTTACACTCTGTAAAATTAAAATCTTCTTTTTAGATGTGTCAGTATGAAAAGTGAGTATTTTTACAGCAACCTACCAATCAGTCTCCTATCAGACTAACCAGCTATATTTCTGTCCCTTTTTATTGTTCCCGAAATTGTTAGAAGTTAACAGCCAGGTAACAGTTGAATTTATTTCTAGAACTGAATTTTCTGTCAGTTTGTTGGAGTGATTTGCTATAGGTGTTCTGCATATATAAAGATGCCTGAATTTCTCATCTTGAAAACCAGGAATGGAAAAAATACCATAAATCCAAATGACAATCACATAAAAATTATAGGTACTACATGAAAGCAGATAGGGTAAATAGCTTTGTTAGCATTGCTTTGTGAATTATTGTTTAGTAATGAGATTTGCTTGGTGCTATGTAAAGTAATAATAACGTCACTCCTAATTACTTTTGGCCTTATATTTATTATTGATGTAGGCATACCTGTTGGAAAACCTTTAAGCATTTGAATTTTTGGCATGCCTTTCCATGGTGGTTGTGTGTTGGCCTCATCTAGTGTAAGACAGAAGGAAACATATCGGAGGAGGAGGATGCTGATCCACACACACCACGATGCACCTCAAAGCTTCGCTTGAAGTAGTGTTGGAAACAGACTGCACCCAAGTGTCGTGTGTCTGTGAGATGAGTTACCCAGGTTTGTTTTCATATAAGGGCTTTTGCTCTATAGCAAACCCAAAGTGTCATGTTTGGCAACAGGATAAAGGAAAAAAAAATATTTTTATCATGTTTGTAATTAACTCCAGAGTGATTTTCACTCAGATGCTATATGATATTTGTACTATATGGAAAGAAGCCTTTAGATTTTCTTGATTAAAAATGTTGGAGTGCTGTAAAAAGCCACAGGTACTTCACCATATAGTGCAGCCATGGTCAGAAAACACGTTTCTTGCCCTAAAATGCTTTGAGAAAGCTGTTCTGGATTTGTTTTCCCTCCTGGGTGCTGAAGTGCTGTTCTGCATATGTACTGCTGCCAGTTCAGTTCAGAGTGGGGATCCAGCATACTGAGCCCCTGCAGTACAGCTAATGGATGGCTGACATGCATCGCTTTTCTGGAGAGTCCAGCCTCACTGTTGCTAAACTTAAATTCCCAACGGCTGAGCTGAAAAGGACAGAGTGTGGCAGGGAAGGTGGGGTTTTTCCAGGAGACTTCAGTTTCACCCCTTGAGTCAGGATTTCAGCAGTCTGTAGTGCTAACGCTATTGCCTTTCTGACTTATCCATGAGCTGTTTTGACCAGTTACAGTGCCTGGTTAGTTGCTAACACTTTTAAAAAGCTGGTTATGAGGTGCAGTGGCTGTAGAGCTGCTGATGTCAAAAGCAATTAAAAATACTGAGTTTGGGTATTTATTTCATCTAAAGCCAAGCTTTTAAGTTCTAATGTCTTTTTTGCTGTTAGTTGAGTGCTTTCCTGTATTTTTCTGCTTACAAATTTTCTAAAAAGTTTCAGGTGTCCTGTAAGCGTAGCAAAATTTAAAAGGCTACGAAAAGAGAAGTGTAGTAATGGCAGAATGAGGAGTTAAAATTAGGAGAAACTAATGATGCTCATTTTCTACAGATTTCCACCCTTCTACCCACATGAGTCTGAGTTTCTTCTGTGATGCTAGCTCAGGGAAGGAGATGGCACATGCTCTGGCTTGTTTTTCAGAATTACTCATGCAAGGATTGATGTGCTGGGTGTTGTTAATGTGAGCAGATACCAGCTAAGTTCTGCCAGCCTTCCCCTCAAGCCACGTGCTCATTTCAGTCTGCCCAACACAGCTGGCCGTTTTCACAAAGCTCACAGTAAACGTGTCTCGGAGACTTGCATCTCTCATGTTTAGCAAATGCCAAGAAACAGATTCAAAACTTGGGAAAGAGGGACCTGCGAGCTGAGGCAATGAAATACGTTGGAAGTACAGCTAAAAACTATGTGGGAGAACACACACTTAGCCTCCTTTAACAAACTGTATGGTGAGTTGAGGTGGATGCAGTGCTGTTAATTATTAGTTATTATTGTGTTCAGGTGCTTTTTTCTAGCAGAGTCTATATTCTATTACTTGTGTAGGATAAAGTATTAGTGTGTGTTCAGTTTACCATAAATTAAATTCAAAGGTTTGAATTCACATGCTCTGTGTTATATGCAGCAACATGCAGAAACCGGAGTAAGATGCTCAGGTGATAAGAGAATGAAGCAGGTCCACATTTCACCGCTTTTGGGAAGAGCTAAAGCAAGATTGTGGGCAGCGTTTTCTCAGGAGTGAATGTCCTTTCTCACACACAGAATAGACCTACATGACACCTGCATACAAGTCAGGCACAGGAGTGTCATCAAGGGGATGACACTGGAATAGAGGGGTGTTTTACAATAAAAACAAAAAAATGAAATCAGCTCATTAAAGGAAAGGGTGGGGAAGTTCTAATCTTAATCTCTTGCTTTGCCACAGAAGGAGAAAAAGAATGGCTTTTAATCTTATACTGGCTGGTAGGTTAAAAAAAAATATAAATTAACTGCATGTGTGAGATCTTCTTCCCTTCACACCCATGCCTGTGTTACGATCATAGTCTGAGCTTTCAAAGGAATAAATACCTTTTGTCTGACTGACATACAGATGGCACTTGTGCCCAAGGGCCCTAGTTATTGTATGGAATTCAGGGTTGCTTTTCCAAGTAAATACAGGTACATAGGTTGGGTGTATTTGGGCATGAACCAGGTTCTTTTTGGGCTGTGTGTCTCTTAAAAAGTAAAGAATAGCTGCTTTATTGTTCCACTGCCGAGTCCATGCTGATGCAAACAGATTTTTGCTGAAGAGACAGTGGAATCAGTGACAAAGCACCGTTTTTAAAGATGCAAAAGAGAAGAGCTTAGATTGCATAATCAAAGGAAAAAATGAGAAACTTTGTCCTGAAGGCAAATGCACCTACTTCTCATTCACTCTCCTCCCTTTTCCACTACTTTTTTTCCCATGAAATACATGCAAATCCTGACATGCACTTAGTTTTCCTCCAGGCATGATATACTTGTGTAGTTGTTTAAGTAAGAAGTGGGTTGAAAAGAGGTATGAGGTGTTCCTGGTAGAAAGGTCTTGGAAAAGAGTGCTCTATTTACTGCTGCTGTTTTAAAGTAGTCCAGTCACCCCTGAGAGCATTTGTAGTTAGTAAAGGGATAGCTGTCATTCTAATTATACAGCATACAAATTTCCTTCTTAATTTACTTGGTCTTCTCACAGTATAGCCAGTATTTCTGAGTCAACCTATGTTAAAAAATGTCTAGAAATTAAAGAGTAAGCATTTTATCAAAATGAAGAGTGGTTTAAGAAGTAATTCAAGTAGAGCAAGAATTTGCTGTAATCGATTAATGCTTGCAAGGAAACACCAGTTCTAGTTGCACGGGACACTTTACCAGAGTTGGAAGCAGTAAGTGAATGTGTGTGGTCTCCTACACTTGGCGACAAAGACTTCCAGCTCTCAATGGCACCTGTTGCCAGCTAATGCACTTTTACCTTTAAAGGTGCCTCTGTTTGGTGTGGATATTGAAAAGGGTGAGGACACTGACAGGACTATAAATGGAAGAATTAGAGGGCGGCCAGTGGTGGGTGCGAATGTTCGGTGGTAGCTACAACAGCAGCCAAAGGAAGATATTTTTTAACCGCCCTAAATGCCTTCGCCGCCTCCCCCGTTCCTGCGTGCGAGCTGGCAGCCCCGCCGCCAGACCCGGGGCCCCGGGGCCCAGTGCCGCAGGTGCCGCCGGCGCCTCTCGCTGAGGGGCCCCGTGGGCCGCGCCACGCGCGCCACCGCCGCCCTCTGAGACCGGGGCGCTCCGGGAGCTGCGGGGCCCGTTAACCCGTGCTACAACGGAGCAAAATGGATCGCGTCCAGCCAAGGTGCGGCCCTGCTCATACCACCCCCGGCCGGCCCGCACCAGGGCCCCTCGGCTTGGGGAAACAGCTCAACGGGGGCGAGTTTGACAACGGGGCAATGACCCCCCCGGGGCCGCCCCGGCACAGCGCGGAGCGGGGAACAATCACGGCCGTTAACGGCCGCCGGGCCGCACACACTCGCACCGACTCCAGCCTCGGGTGAAACCGCGGGGCAATCCACGGCGCCACCCGCGGGAGGGGAGCGCTGGGCGACGAGGCTGAGAAGCGCCGTAGGCGGCTCGGAGGGCTCGTAGGGCTCGGAGCAGCGTCCCGTCCCCCCGCGCTGCGAGGGGCACCCAGCGCGCTCCGGCTGGGAACGGCCTCCGCGCCTGCGCGCGGGTGGGGCGGGGCGGGGCGGGGCCGGGCCTGCCTTCCCGCCCGCCAGCCGCTGAGGGGGCTGAGGCGGGGGCTGAGGCGGGGGTTGGGGGACAGCGGGGGCGCAGGGGGCGGCTGAGGCGGGATGTAGGGGTTAACGGGGAGGGGGAGCTGGGGCCTTGCAGTTGCGGACGAGTGGGGTTCAGGGTCGCCCCCAGAGTTTTCCCTGTAGTCGTTGCTGCCTGTAGTTTAGTCTGCTTGTTAGGATATTGTGAATACTGGCATTGGTCAATTAGAATAATTAGAACTTGAAATATTTTGTTCCTGTCATACTAATACTGTGTTGGAGTAACTTTATTAAAGTACTTGACAATGCATTATTTAATGTGTAGCATAAATGATAGCTTCCCGTCTTACCTTCCCGTCTGTCTCCAGAGGTGCCAGCATTTCCTGCTGCAGGTCAGTAAGATGGAGTGTTGGTGAAATAACAGGGCTGGTTGTAGCAGTTTAAATTAAACTGTTACAACGTGAGAAGAGTCCCACTCACAATATAAGACCATCACTTCTTTCAGAAGCTTTCCAGTAATTACCTTTCCAGTAGGGAAATGCTTCCAGATGGGTATTTTTAATAGCTGAAGTGCAAAGATACTGCCAGTTAAGTTGACAGTGTCAGTTTAATACTATTGAGTTAATATAGTGGTTCTTGCATGGTTTTCCACTTGCATGCTTTTTTTTTTTTTTTTTAACCCAGTATTATGTCAATGCCTGACTTTTTTAATCAATAGAATCAGTAATAGCATCAGGGAAGACACCGTCAGACTTTTATACTGATGCTTTAGGCTATCGGACAGAGTTTCTTTTCCAGATCTGTATGTGTTCATGAGAAAATGAAGAACCTCCTCCCAGCTGCTTGTTACTATCCTCCCAAAGTTTCCCCATGACTGAGATCCATCAGCTGATCTGCTTGGAGGCTATTTAAACTCTTAAAACTAATCCAGATTGCTGGGAATAATGCAGGTTAGGGAGTGGTCCTGTGAGCAGCTGAACTGGCAGATCTTTGAAGCTAGTAACATAGGGAAGAAAGAGTAGGGAGGTGGCAAACCACTGAGAACGGGCTAGTAGTTTTTAATGAAGTTTGCTGTTGTTGCATCTGTTCAGAGTCATGGAAAAACAGTGGAACCATTTCTCCATGGTTTATACTCCTGTTGCTTCCTTTATGCTGATACAACATGCATCTACTTGAGCAGAAAACTGATTTACCATCTGTCTGTCATTCCCCACAAGAACTGGCTTTTCTCATCAGTTGAGTGGCTGGCAGTGCCAATTCCAGAGCTGGATCTCAAGAAGAACAAGAAGGGGTGGATGGAACCAGGCCTGTTCAGTGGGAGCCCCACTAACGTCAGGTTAAAGTGACTGTGGAATTGGACCCATGGGCATGGTTGCTTTGGCTTTCTATGTGGAAGGAGTTCTTACACTGCTGCCATGAAGTTAAATTACAATAAAGGCATCCACCACAGATGTTTGGGATGGTGATCATAGGACTCTTGCTATATGGTGGTAATGAAAATGTTACACCTCGTGGCTCTGGCAAGATGTAATTGTTTGCAAAACATGGCCTTAGATTTTTAAAATAACATCTAGTAATTAAAAAAAAGAACAACCACCACACCTACAAAAAAAAAGTTTAGAGCCTATAATCTTAACTGCTACTTTTACAAGAGAAATTTACAGAAACGTAATATGATAACTAAAACTTTTCTGTACTTCTAAAAATTTTAGAATGGGCCCCAGAAGCAAATTTAAGAATGCTGAATTGATACTACCATGTGAATGGAAAGAATGCTGCTTTGTAGGGAAATGCGTAGAGGAATTTTGTAATCATATTGTGGAACACTTGGAAAAGCACCTACAGCACCCCCTGGAAACAGCAGGTCATTTGTCTCATCTGTCACAGAGATTACATTGCAGTTTGGAAGATTTTTCCTAGCCTAGAAAATAATACTGCCTTAAGTTTACCTGGACATTAGCTTTTCTAAGACCCAGCTGCATGAAGCCCTTAGACTTGTACCAGCTTATACCCACTTTTTTTTGTTTCATATCTGATTGCCCTGGATTTTTTTGTTTGTATTGATACCTATTACTAAGGTGGAAAGAGACCAGAGAGGTGGTGTAATTAGAACTTCTGCTGAGGATTTTTTTCTAAGATTAGAGCCTTAGCAGGTGCAACTGTCTAAAACAAATTTTAGCAAATTGGTTTTGAATGTTGAGAGTTCTTCCCTTTCAGGGAACTGGCCTGCTGCTTAAGAATTCGAAGTGTGAAGTAGCAGTTGTATGAATCTTTACAGAAAAAAGGAAGCTTTCATTGTTTGTGTGGTATTTACCTTATTTGGATACATATGCTGGTGTTATTTTATGATGGGTATTATATTTTATATCTTTTTAACAATATTAAATGTACTTGAAAACAAAAAAATATCTGATTTTGCAGAAAATTATAGGCAACCTCTGTGGATGTAATAGCAATAACATACTAGACTTTTTAATATAGCTATTTTGGCTCTTGTGTATCCTGCTCTTTATTCTTAACACTGTAATCAAGTGTAATTACAGGTGTAGGCATTTTAATTAAAGGTGAGTGAGTTTTAATTAAAGGTGAAAAAAGTAGAATTGGACCAACATTAACAATGTTTCTGTGACCTAAGCTGAAGAGTGTTATGGTATATATCTAAAAAAATACTTACTTTTACAAAATTTTCCTATTGAATCTATGAAGTGCCTTTCTGCAAAAAGTTGTGTTTTAAAGTACAGAGCACTCTAGTATCGCTGCAATTTTGAGGCAGTGGAAAATCTGTTTGCCACTGAGATTTGAAAATTTTATGTAGTACATTATCAGTAGACAGCAATTACTAGCTTCTCTGCTAAGGTTACTTACAGATTGTGAAGTTATTACAAATGTAAGTACTATTGGCATTCTCACTGTTGTGGCACACGGTTGCAGATTTCATGCAGTAGTCTGTAAAATGTTACTTCTTTCTTGTGTTTAGATTGGTACAGGTGTTGGTGGAGAAGTTGTGAATTTAGGGGGAAAAATCCCAGAGAGCTGATAACATATGTCTGTTTTCACAGTTACCACACCAAACTGAAATCCATAGGCTCTCATTAACAGGCATTGCACCACAATTTGACGGCATGTTTGCAGAACAGCCATAGCTGGCATCAGTTACCAAAGACTTCAGAGGAGTTTGTTTGCCATTGGGAGAATTGTGATGTAAGTGAAATACGTTGAGGTATTGCTATTTTGTTCCCTTTCCTAACTTCACCTTATCATTCTTTGCATTTGACTCAGTATTAGGAATTTTTGCTCAATCTTACCTCTGAACAATGTTTCCCACTATCTCTGTAAGTAATACATGATAATTATGGTAGCATTCACGAAAATGTAAGCAGCATATTTGCATAACATCTGTGACCTTGGATTCAAATTTTCTTTCTTTTTGTGGTGACTTAAAATGACCATTTTGAGAAAGATGCAGCTTCTCTTGTGTTTTAACAGCATACGTGCAAAATTTTACCCAATTTATTGATAAATTTATGAAGTTGGTAATTTGTAGAGAGTTTGAGAGTGTTTATTGTTAGTTTGTCTGAAGAAAGGCAACAGAATATCTGATGTTTCCTCAGTCAGCTGGAAGTGTGGGGTTTTGTTTCTTTTTTTCACTGGGACAGAAATCAGACATTTGCAACAGGCTGTTCATACAAGTCTGATGTTCTTATGTGGCCAAGATTGGTTCCAACTAAAAATGGTGTGCCTCGACCACTTTTTGGTGTCCTATATTAAATAAAATCTTTATCCGTTCTGTTTTGACTGCTGTTTCTCTATCAAGTAGACCAAGATGATCAGCAGTTGCTATCTTTTTTTGACAGTGTTGATATAAACAGTGCTGCTTTTATACATTTTTTTCTGCTTCTTGTAGGGGTTCATCCCTGATCAAAAGTAGCTTCGTATTGATAATGACATTATAGGGAAATAGTTTCTCTGTTAGTGTTGGCCTCAGAACCTCAGCTGTTATTTATGGCTAGTGAGCATTACCTTTGCATCCACAAGTGTATTGCCTTGCAGATGACATTTTCTTGCCACCTCTTGTTGTGTAACTGTTGAGTAAGACAGTTTTTAGAGCAAGTAGTAGTGCAGGAAAATAGTCTATCTGGTCTACATTAATTTTTTTCATGTTGTATAAGGTTTTTTGGTTTATTTAAGTTATATAACCAAACCCAAATACACCATTGATGAAGAAGAAACAACTGAAATGAGTTGTGCTGTGGAAAACAGAAAAACTGTAAAACTAACCATTTTTCAAACCTCATGTGGGCAAATCTAATGTAGGTACAGTAATGTTGAACTGCAAATCAAAACAAAAACTTCAACGTTTTTCAAAGGCCTTTGATAATTTTTTACTTATGTCTCTCTAGGCCTTTCATTGATTCATGGGTTATCATCCTTAAACCCTATGCCTCTATTATCTCTGACTTTTTCATATCAAAGTTGTGATAGCAATGAAATAAAGTATGTTTTTTGAGGTTATAAACAAACACTATAATGAGGATGAAAATATTTCCATACAAGGAAACGTCAGACTGGTGGTGCTTTACATAGGTATTGTATCCCTTATGCGCATCACATTGTTGAATTAGAATCAGTGTGATATTTGAGTAAATATACTGCAGTGATGGGAGTGAAATTACTTGTTTTCTGGTGGTGATTATAGTCCATGCTTTGCTTTGCTAACCTTCTCCTTACTAGGTCTAAAGCTATTTCAAGTTTCCTCTTAACATTTCAGCTGACAGGTTGTGCCATAGCCTATATAAAAGGTGAGTTCCTCCTCATCTGTATGTTGTTACTGGGCAGGATGTCTACAAATACCCATTTGGATCTTTTGGCTTATGCATTTAGAATATCTATACTCACATAATGCTTTGATGCCTCTCTTCATTAATTTTTCTTTACATGAAATAAGGAATGACAAAAATCTGAGAGTGAAGTTTATATATAGAGAGAGGTAATCCTGTTGTTAAGTCAATCTGTGAGAAACTCTATCTCTGTAAATAAAGGCTTTTATTTACTAGTGGATTACACATGGAGGTACCCATTCTCCTCTTCCAAAGCTGTAAGCCTAAACATATAATACAGAGCATTACTTATGATAACTTCTGTATTGTTTGCATAGCTTGATTACAAACTTCTGTTACAAACAAATCTTATTGCCATTTTGTCTCATAGCTTATAGGAATCATATTTCTTACAGTAGTTATTTTTTATACTATAAGCTTTTTAATAGATACCAATTAGTCTTTACTCGCATACTGCCATGATTGGTCTATTTCTTTAAAAATTGAGAGGTTCATAAAAACTTCAGAGCCCTCAGAATTTTATTTTGCTACATCTACATCTGTCAGTAAGCACAATCTTTGCTTGAAAAACATGCTTAAAAAAACCAGAAGAAAAATTTTTCCGTTAATTGATTTAATGTTCCATTTTTCATTTATGTAAGTGGGCAGTTTGGGCTGATGGAATCCTTTAGTCCATAGCATTTTGCTAAATCGTTTTATACATGATTTTTCAAGTTCAAACTATGTTGTGAATTTAATTAATTAAAGGAATGTTTCCCAACTTAGTAGGCAAGCTAGACTAGACCCAGGAGGTGGGGTAGGGCACACTGCAAAAGAGGAGAACTTTGAGGGCAGGGAAAACTGCTTACCTTTCCCACCCTCCTGCAAATATGTTCCCACAGTTATGAATATAATTCTCTTTGCAAATCATACATAACAGCTTTCCCCAACACTTGTGGTGCCTCCTACTGTGTCAGATTCTGTTTCCTCAAAGGTAAAGCTTCTGACTTGGGCAACAGCCCCAAAACTTCTGTCCTGTCCTATTTAAATATAAAGAAATATTCAAGAAACTTCCCACAAAACACTTAGAGATGGTGCCAAGAAATTAAAACAGGTTTAACCCCCATATGGTTACCCTGATAAAGAAGTAAAGAAGTTTTCGATCACTGTCTAGCTAGCTCAATACTTTTAGTTGGTTCACCTTAATATGCCTATATGTTTTCATATATACAAGACCTTGGATTTCTCAGATCATGTTTCAAGCCCTTCAGAAGAAATAAGGGCTTGTCTCCCTGAGGGAGCTATTGTGAAATACATTGGAGTATGAATTTAAAATGCAGCAGTTTACCTGCATTAACTCCTTGTGTAAACGTTCTGTTCTGCACACAGAATGCCTAGCAGTTTAATCTACCCTGCTAAGATTAAGATGATTAAAACCAGATAATACTAAATGAATAATTTTTTCATTTATATATTTCTCTTTAAAAAAAAAAAAAAAACAAACCAACAAACCAAACACTTTAAATTTTAATCAACTGTATATGACCAGCAGTGGCAATATCAGCCTGAGGAGTTTCACTTTCCTTTCCTATCCCTGATGTTTTTATTTGGTTGAAAGCCTGATCAATTCCTTGTCCCAATTCAATGTGTAGCCTTACAAAATTGTGCCAGCACAGCAGAGAAGTTAAGGGATTAAATTATTGGGAACTGAAAGGAGTACTTTGAACTGCAGCTGGTGACAGTGCATGGTTGAATGACACCCTGTGTTACTTGAAGAAAAGCCAATATGTAGTCTACTTTCACTCTGCAGGTGTGGATTTTTGTGGAGTGAGGCAGAAGCTAATTCAGGTTTAATCCCCATTGCCACGTAAGTACTGACTTGTGGTGCACAGTGTCCATAACTCCTAATTCAGTTTAATCATTGCAGAACCTTCCCATTTCTGTTGGAATTATCTGCGCTGTCCTCACAACCTTCTCGTGAGTAGGAGCAGGTAGAAGTGAAAGGAAGGGAGAAGTTAAAAATATACCAAAGAAATAAATCAACAGAAATACTTTAACAGATGTATCCCTGCCCCAAAGAATGGGTAGAATTCACTCAATTAGTCTAGACAGACTTTTCAACTACTAGATGGTAGCTGAAAATTGAGGACCTGGTTTGTGTGCTGTTCTACATTTTTGTAGTTCATGTAATTGTCCCTGTGTTGGAGTGAGCTAATTAAACATTACGACAATATTTACTGGTGTCTGATTGCTTTCTAAAAACACTTAATCCTCTGTTCCTGTCAGTTGATTTTCTGCCAAAATTATCTTGTCTTCCCCGTGTTTCTCTTTTGTTTTCAGGCTACCTTCAATAACCCAGTGTGGTTTTATCAACATGTTGCTATTCATGCCTATGCTACCGAGGAAAAAACTGCTACAGATCAGAAGAAAGCTGTTTGTTGTCACTGGAAAGGTAGTTCATATATATATAAATATATATATATAATATATTTCATAAAGTATTTCACTGCAGCATTTCTTATAAAAGTCACTTAATTCTACATATTGCATAGGAGCTTGTGAGAGCTCTTCAGGTCTTTTTTTCCATCTAAAATAATTGCAGAAACATTTCTATTTCCTAGGCATCGTGATAGTTCTTATCATCCCTGGAGTTGAATGAATCAGTCTAAGCTGAGAATTGCCAGTACTGAACGAGATTGGGTTTCCTCATAATTCTCACTGTGCTTGGTAGTTAATATACCATTCAAACAGACTTTTCACTTATATTCTACCACTCGGGATCAGGGTTGTCTCCCTTTCAATAATATTTCATGGAGAGTTTACTCTGCTTTTCCTTACATGTTCCCTTCAAATCAAGGGAAGCACACCTGTTGCTGTCCTTGTTTTTCTCAACTCTGTGTGAGAAAGAGCATTTTTAATGCATTCTACCTCTTGTGTTAAAATTACTGTTATGGCTTCAAAGCTGATGTTGTGCCCTTGGCTCTATTGTAGAAGCCACATTCCATTGACAGTCTTTCATAGCAGATGCCTTGATTGTTTGAGTAAGGGCTAAACTATGGACTGCCATTTGATGTGCATGCCATTCAGCTTCAGACCCATGAAGTGTATGAGCAGAACCTCTCCAGAAGAAAAGACTTTCTGCTGAAGAATGATGAGACAATTTATGGGACTCTGGTCCTGGAACAGATCATTCTGTGCTTGCTTTAAACCAGTCATTTTGGTTCTCTTGTGAAATGTGTCAACAAAGTCCAGGTTTGATTGGAATCCTAATGGTGAACCCCCCAGATACGTGTCTCTTAAATCTATGGGTTAAAGTTACTTCTTGGGTTAGCTATTCACTGCAACATTCTTTTGTTTCTTTTCCCTCTTGAGTTAGCTGACAGATGCCCTGGTTTTTGGCTGGGGAACAACCTACTGCTGTGACCCGACAGAGTAGAATCTGTAGTCCTTGGAGGAACAAAAATTGCACATCAGTGTGGTCATAGTTTTAGAAAATATAGCCCATTAGGACAGGTGAAGGGACTTCTTTGATTGTATAGCCGAAATAACAGAATGGCAGAAAGGGAAATGCAGAAGAAAAGGAATATGATATGTCTTCAGATATGTTTAAGAAATGCCCTGCTGTTATGAACAGTGAAATTATTTGTTCTCCATGTCTGTGCTGGAAAGGATGAGAAGTAATGAGTGTCAGTTTTAACAAGAGAGGTGTAAGTTATAAGTTAGGAAAGCCATTTTAATAGCGTATTTTAAAATAGTGTAGCAGTTGCCTCTTGAAATTATGGAGGTTGTGTGTCACAAGGGAACTGCGAAGACCTCTTTTTCAGACCAAGGTGTAATTGATCCTGCCCTGGAACAAAAGAATAGGTCCCAGGTTTTTACAGGGTCTGTTGCAGTCTGTGATCTTGATGTTGAGGGTGGTGGTATATGTTTCAAAGTGACATGCAAAATCATAACGTCCAGGCAGTGAAAGACAGCTTTTCATTCACACCCCCAAATTTAACCAGCAAGGACAGGCCAGTAAGGTCTCATCTCTGTGAGGAAGCAGTTTCCATGGAGCTGGGACAACAGGCAGAAGGTGATCAGTTTTTTCCAGGAACCGTCAGTATGCTAGCTGGTGGTCTAAGTTGGTTTGAATTTGTGAGGCTACAGCAAGAGTGGGCTGCTCTGCAAGGTTAGGCAAACGGGGAGTTAAAGGTGACAGGCAAGCCAGCAGGTACCTGACTGACAGGGTGCAGTCTCGCAGAACCTGAACAAGAACAGGGCAGGTCAGGTGGTGCTAGCCAGGGTCAGCCATAGCCCCACGATCACCAGCCAAGTCCCCTGTGACAAGACAGGTCTGACCTCAAGCCAGGACTTCCAGGTAGCAAGTCAGAGAGGGTCAGTGCGGCACAAGGCAGGGGTAACCCCAGCTGCCAGACAGACAGTGCAGAGTGTGTGAGTGGAGGTCCCAGATGAGGCTGCTCACTGCTCTTTCTCGCAACTTAGCTGTTTTCACAGAAGTGTGATTGAAGCTTGAACAGTGTCGCCATATCGGAGCATACCTCAAACACAGGCAACTAAACTTACAGATGTGTGGGGTGGAATTGCCTGCAGAGGAGGATTACAGAGAAATATGGCTATAGGCTGGTCAGGACACCCAGAGACTGTTGGTGTACTTGGAGCCCTGGCGGAGTTCACAAAAGAGGGATATAAGGGAGAGATGCAATCTGATGTCCCGTATATCACATTTTGAATTTGGGGTCAGACAGACACAGAAATCTTCATGTTGCACTAGAAGAATAATCAGTTCTCCAGCTTCTAGACATGGAAGCTTGTCCTTTTTCTTTGGCCCTCCTAATCAGAAGTATTCTGTACACACTAGAGGTGAAAGAGACACTGATGCTCCTGTTGCCTCATTGTAGGCAAGGTAAGGTTTTAGGATTTCCTGTGTCTTTTAATAAAGAGTCTGGAGTTCTGTCCCTTTACTAACTGTTATTCTGGAGCTCAGAACTCCTTTCCAGGAAGCTGCCTGTATTCTACCCATTGGGGTGGATGTGGGCTATTATCAAAGCTATTGCATTCTTGTTCTACTTGAGAGAATGTCTTGATGAATAGGAGAAATAGAACTCATGATACATCTACTTGGTTAAATGAACTAGGCAAATCCTTTTTGTTAAGTGAATTTCGTGTATTGATTTCTGAGACCTAAAAGTATCCAACCTGTCATTGAGTTTGATTCACGTGATTACTCTTATCATGCACCATCCACGAAAGAATATTTTATCTTTCTCTACCTCTTGCTTTTGCATTTGAATGTAGTCCTCTTGATTCTAGAAAGGTGGCTTTCCACATAGCTGTTATCTTTGTTAGGTAGGTGAGAGGCCCGTGGCTGCTTCTCCTTGTGTGAGAGGGTAGGCTATTCCTTCACACCTGTCTGAAGTTTTTTCCTGAAATAGTATTTTAGCTCCATTTACACCAGTACATTAACCTGCTACGGATTTTCCCCTTTTTTGTCACATGTGAATAGCCAGAGCTTTCTACTTGTACTGTTAAAACTTGCACTGTGTCCACAGTACCAGTCTGTTCCTGAGCTCAAGATATCTGAGGACATAGCTATTCATATGCAAAGATTGGTGGATAGCTGATTGCTTGTGGTTAACCACTATGTGAATGTGTATGTAAAGATAGAAAATTTGAAGATAAAAAAGTAAAAGACAGCAGTAAGTAGACTTCTTGGAGATGTAACGTTGACATGTATTTACAGCCCCGTCTTGTTCTCCTGGTTCTCCAGACACCATGAAGATTGCTATAGTTACATGACAGGGGGTGGGCAACAGGAATAGTAATGCATGTTATCACTGTTCTAGTGTATGAGCATGCATGCAGAGTCAAAAACTTTGATACGTGAGGGTGAAAGTATAGCAGCAGACTACTGATTCAAAACTGAAATTTTTGAAACACACACATGGCCAACAGGGCTTGAAGAATTCTGATTACTGGCAAATAATCTGGCTTTGGCTTGAATATTTGAGGGGTTAAATGTCACATAATGTTTGTAATAGTATCAGTCTGATTTTTTTTTTCCTAGAAGAATCTTTGTGTTTCTAAAAATGTAACAGTTTCTACATAAGAAAGAGCACAGTAGTCATCTGCAGCTTTTTTCCTGTTTGTTTGGTTTAGATTGTTAGGTGTATTTAAAGGAAAGTATAAACTGTGGAATCATTTAAGAACCTACACGCCAGAAAGAGTTGTAGCATGTACTACTTGTGGAGGAATGTTCTCCAGTAATGCTAAATTTTTTGATCATGTAAAGAGACAAGTTTCAGAAAATAGTAAGCAGATATGCTCTCATTTCTGTTTATATTTTTAAGAGATCTTCATTTAAGGTGCTTTGTGATAATGTACACATGTAATTTAATAAATATTTCTATTTTTCATATAAGTAAATTGCATGAAAGCAGGGTTTACTCCAGGAAGGCAGTTGTTTTCATAAAGCATAGAAGTTCTTTTGACTTTGCATGTCTGACAAATTAGGGTAATGAAAGTGAGCAACAGAACACCCTTAGATCCCTGTTTCAGCAGAAAAGCTATTCACTTGGCAGCTGTGGCATCGCACTGCCTCTCTTCCCTTGGTGCCCGTGGCACAGCATGACATTCCACTGACACTGGGAAACTGCCCATGAATGGGAAAGACTTGATTATTGAAGAGAAAACTTCCACAAGAGCCAGGCTTGGATTACAAAATCTGCAAGTAATCCCAATGAGTATTTAACTACTTTCAGGTCAAAAGACAATTTTTTTCTCTCCAGCTTTGCTTTTCCAGTATTTTCTTCACCAGAACACTTCCCACCTTGACTAACTGTGTATTAGTTGTCATGCTTTCCTGCATGGTAAAGAAGAAGGGAGTGGTGGTTGTTTTTTTTGTTTTTAAGTGCTTGGAATATATTTAGGAATTGTGGATGTTTTGGTGATGGAAGGTAGGTACATTCTAAGTAATGGACAAAGAGCTCAAATTTCAGACTGTTAGTGTTTTGAACAGATTGTTACTCTGTTTGGGATAAAATTAACTTACTGATAAACAATCTTTTTTATTAAGCCTAAACTGAATTTTCTTCTGGAGAGTATTAGTAATGAAAAAGAATACTGAAACTGTCTTAGTGCTGTGTTAGTTTATTAATTAAACGGGCAGCTATAGGTTATTAATTAATAAATGCTTCCTAAGTTATTTGTATTGTCAATAAATGGTTTCTATTTAAATTCAGAATGAATGTTTATTTGCCAGAACTGTCAGAAACATTTTGCCAGTGAAAGGCTGCTACGAGATCACGTGAGGAGACATAGAAAGTCAGAGCTTTTTGAAGTAGAATATACTTTTCTGAAGGTCACCTTGTACAGATAAACTACAGAGTTATAGCTATAATTAGATCAAGTAAAATAATGTGCAAAACTAGGATGACTGTGTTACAAATGCTGAAAAGTAAGAATTTCATTGCCAGTCCCTCTGAAGCATGGAAATTCCTTTCTTCATGCCTTCTGATCAAAAAGTGTAAAGCGTTCTCTGTTTTGCAGTAGCTCTCTTGCAGAAGCTTATTCTTCACTTGCACCTCTGTTTACTTGCTTGCATGACTAGGGGCATGGTTAAAGCCAAAGCTGTGTTTTAGCTTGGGTTGCAACTCTGCTCACCTTCCAATGCATAATCAGCCTCACTCAAATAGTGTAGTCCTTCGTTGACCTAACCACAATCTCCCTGAGGTCCCCAAACCATTCTCACAAGTCATACTACAACAGCTATGACTTGCTGGGAAAGAATCCTACAGCATCTAAGCACAAGGAAACGTGTGATATTGCAGTTGGATATACAGGAAATGCAGAAGCCAAGAGGCGGGTGGGTCTTTGCTTTGGGAATAGGAATATTTGAACCATGTAGCCAGGCCTGGGTACCAGTCATTTAGGTTGTATAAACATGCAAGTAGCTTTGTGAAGTCTTGCTCAGTCAGGGTAGATTCTACTTTCTAGTTGCATTCTTAAGGAAACATGATTTTTCATTGTCTGCAAGTCAGTGCATTGATGCTTAACAACTGTGCATTTCCTTTGGTACTTACTGTAAGCTACCAGGACTGACCATGTTTGTATTTAAATGGTTTTATAGTCAACATGCATCTGACTAAAATATCTTTTTTTTAATTTTATTTTATGTTAGAAAATAGAGAATCATTTTTGGTTTGTTTGCTAGATTAGCTTTATTCCTTTGTCTCAAGGTGATTTTGGATAGAAATTGCAAATAAATACAAATTAAGATACTGTTTTTATTAGCTAATGAAACAGTTTAAATATGCTGTATTTTTATATTTATGTTTATATTTATGTTTATATTTAAACACATAAAAATAGGTTTGATTTATTAAATAAAGCACATGGCTAACTGAACTATTTGTTTCTGGTCACTCTGGCTGCACTTAAACCTTTGTGAATTGTACAGTGCACCCAGCTGTCCTTGTCCTCTGATAATTGAGGCTGTGTTCTGCTTACATAGCCAGGGAAAATCACAAGGTGGCTGGAGTTAGCAACAAGGATAACATGAACCTGTGTCATGTCCCAATAAGCCTCAGCAAACCATGTACAAAGCTACAATGTAAACTTGGCTGAGGGAGTTGGGAGGCATTCCTTGGTCCAGCTGTTCAGGCACAACCTAAATGCCTTCAGATACTAAAGCCAGTTACTTCCCCAGTTCACAATTCAGCTTTCTTTAAAAATTCTGGCAGCATACATGTCTGCATGTTTGTGCAGACTGCCGGTGCAGACGTGACAGTCTCAGATTCTTAACCCAGTGTATTTCATAATAGCTTGCTGGTATAGATAAATAATGACGTTTTCTTTTAAAGAGCTTGGCTACCTATAAGAAATTCTTCTGAAATAAGCTGTGAATGCAAATGCTGTAGATAGTCTGAAATCACTCCCTACATGGACATGGGAGACAACTAAGTAAACTGTTGGATACTCCCATTTCAAGAGACTGCTGAACTTGACTGATGCAGTTTTGGAGATTAAGTTATTCCAGACTAGTTTTCCACATGAGGTTATTTATTTTAGGGAGAGGAAAACAAAACAAAAAAACACAAAAACAAAACAAAACAAAAAAAACCCCAAGTAATTTTGCTGGTTAACGCAAACTATGAGGAAAAGTGGCTATGCAGGGATTGATTCCAGAATAGTTACAGTGCATTGTATTTACTTCCTTTTTTGAGGATACATGGGCACTTCAACTGCATGGGTTTTTTGGACACTGATAAAGCACTGGGCTGACCATAAGATAATGCATTTTTTCAAAGTCCTAAGTATAACAGATTTTGTCTAAATCCAAAAAATTCTTTATTGAGATTCTTTCCTGCTGCATTCATCAGGTTGCTGATTCACATGCAGCAAAGCAAGCATTTGGTTCAGCTTAAGGTGTTCCAGTCCTGCCTGCCCGTCTGCCAGAGGTTTTCCCCAGTTCCAGAGACACCAGAGCAAACCTGTGTCTCAGCCACTGCAGTTCGTAGCCTGGCCGCTTAGCAAGCGCCTGGCGTTATTATGCCTTAAGGCTTAAGCAGATCTATCTGAATGTGAAACCGGGAGGCGGAGGGCAGACACGTATTCTTTCTACCACTTTTTTATGAGTGGTAATACCTTAAACGCTGGCAGTCGATTTGCCAGTGCTTGTCTGTCAGAAGGTCTGCAGACAACATCCACCTTCCAGAAAACTTCCCAAAGTGCCAAAGGCAAAATGATAATCATCCTTTTGGTTGGAGCCTGGAGGGTGAAACATAATCCCCTACATCGATTTCCCTTACCATCTGTTTTTTGAGAGTAACTTGAAACATTGTAAGACTGACCATGATTTCACTACCCTTTTTATTGCATCTACATTCCAATTTTTATCTCGGTTTTTTTCTCTGTGTATTTTATTCCCAAATGTATTACGATCTGTTAACTTTAATATGATATTTTAATAATATTTTTTTTGGTCATATGTCATAGCAGAGAATGTCCTGGTGAAGCTGTGATACAGAATTGAAAGTATCTTTCCACTCTCTTTTCTAGTTACTCATGTTACACGTGCCTTTTGTGATACGGTATGCACAAGTGTCTCCTCACTGAAAGCCCACATCGGGTCCTGGCACTGTAATGAACATCCTTTCCATTGTCACCTCTGTGACAGCAGGTAAGAAAACCTGAGGCTGATAGCTACATGAGCAGAACCGTAGAACCAAGTTGGTGTTCTCAGTAAGAGGTAGTAAAGAAGGAAAACTTTTCAACCACTAAAATCATCAGCTATTCCATGAAGAAATCTAGTAGATTCATCTGCCTTCAGCTGCTGAAACGTTGTAGTTCATGAACTTCTGGTGCAAGTAGGACTGATGTGCTGAAAGGTGAATTTTCTTGGCATGACTATGTGTACTACAGAATGGTCATCACGACAAGTTGAGAGGTGTAGCAGCAGTACCTTAAACTGTGGATTTTGCTATCCTAAATGATTGCTGGCTGTTTGTTGGGAGGGTCGCAGTCTTTTCCTTTGAGTGATTTTTCTGCCACAGGCTTACTGTATCTTCTGCTGTCTTGCACTTTTGCCGTGGTGATTTCTCCTTTCACTAAGTGATGCCACACAGTTTTAAAAAACCCACAAAACTGGCATTGTGATGCGATAGACCAAGCTGAATATATAAGCATTGGCAAATTATGTTGAATTTTGCCAGAGATGAGCAGTGTAGCCTTTGTATGCTACAGACGTACATACAGATGTCTGTAGCATCAGAAGGATGGGCAGACAGAAGGAAATAATCTGACTTTCTAGACCAGAGGGGATGAAGTGACTGGTAATGGACAAGAATTTTCTTTACTCGAACAGAAAGAGATGGCGATGCCTTGCAACATGGTTGTGGAAAAAATACCTAAATTTGGGCATGGTGTGGATGTGTGGGAAGAAAGAGGGAATGGAAAATGAAATCCAAAGCACATCAAAGAGATGTCTGTAGTATTCCTTTTCACAGGTGGAAAAACTGAGGTAGAAAAGCAGTTTATATATATTCCACTTTCACTTGCCATTGTCAGAGCCAAAAATTACTACCTCCCAGTCCTAAACATTAACCACAAGACTACTCCTGTGTACTATTATATCTGCTATTTGTTTTACCTTGTTTTCAGTTTTAAGAATGCGTACGATCTGCATAAACATGTTGAAACACACAATGGTTCAGATGCCTACAGCTGTGATGTTGAAGGATGTGGTTTTATTTCATGGACTTTACGAACTTTGAGACAGCATTACAAGAGAAAGCATGTGGTGAGTATATTAAATAGCAGAATAAAATACATTGCTATAAAATATATGTTCATTTAGTTTCTTGTGAATTAATTAAATTTTTGTTTTCGATTAAATCAAGTATTTATTTTCACACATTTCTAGGACTCTTGCAAGTATTATGCAAATACCTGATTCACCCTTACCTATAGATTCTGAGTGCTTACTTTAGGTGCATGCAGTGGCATTCTCACAGTCTTGAACTCTGGCCAAACCCAACCCACCCTTTTTTTTAGAAAAAAACCACAATGTGCCAATCCTAAACTCAACAGCAAAGTATTTCAGGGATTAAAATCCAATGTCACATTTCTCCTCATGTTGGTACTTCATCCTTAGAACTAATATGTTACCTGAAAATAGAGAAACTATAAAGTCTGTAAAGCTTACATCACTTTTAATCAGGTGAGTCTGACCACAACATTAAAATACAGTTTTGGTGGCTGTAGTTTATGCATACTTGTTACCTGTTTCTTCCACTTCAAGTTATGATCACTGCTGTGTTTTAAAATTAATATATTTTAGTGGAAGCTATGTGTCACACTGCTAATTAGAGATATCTGCAGTATTGATGGCCAATGCAGAGAATTTCCATGTTCACTGGGGTTCCTTAATCGAACAAGTTCTAAAACTCACAAATTTTAAATGTTTTAGGAAGTTCACTGCAAAAAGGTTTTCAGCTAGTGTGGCTTTCCACTTTTCAACAAAGGATTAATTTTTGTTATATATACACGTGCAAGCCTTCAATGACTCTAATGGTCTTTCTTTCCAAGAGTAATGGCATTCCAACATATAAATGCCACGTCTGTCAGAAATGTTTCTCCTGGAGTTATACATTGACCCTACATCTTCAAAAAGCTCATAAACTCAGCAGTCATTCTTGTTTCAGGTATGTTACTAGTTAATTCTTGTTCAGATTGTAAAGTAATGGGTTTTTTTAAACATTTTAAGAGATCCAGATATTTAATTAAATGCTATCTTAAGTTTGATTCTGTTTTAAACATTCCAAGCATGAAACAATTTACTATTTAGATTTCACTATCATGATGGAAAACCTATTGTAAATATGGTTAAACCAAAAAAATAAAAGGATCTTTTTGCTTTTATAGCTTTTCCACTTTGAAAAGCTTGGTAACCTACATTGTTGAAAGAGATTTTTTTGACCCTGTGCAAGTTGCATCCGCTAAAGAGAGAACCTAAATATATCAGCAGCTTCTGTTGTATAAACAAGCCATATTCTCCGTTTTGAAGCGAGAAAATCCAGCAAATAAAATCTAATTATGAATAGGTATCTCTTACTTTTTGTTACGTGATGTATATTTGATAAAAACTACTTCTTGGAACCCTCTTGCACGTGTTCCTTCACATGGAGTGTTTTTTTGTTTGAGTGACACCTAATATATAGCAATCTAATTCATCTTTTACTTGCTGACATTCTCAGTTTTGGCAGTCTACTTAGATGTTATTCTTCTTTTGTCACCTCTGTGACAGCAGAGATGTCAAGAAAAGATGAGTGAGTTAATCTCAGTTTGTGGTATGTTGAGGTAAAGTGGTTTTAATATAGTCTAGCATTAAATCTACTTGAGTATTCCCCCCGTACACGTTGTGGAATGATCCTCGGTAATGTTATTCTGCTGCAATTTGCTATGTTTGTGAAGTGTATTTTCAATTTTATTCCCTTAGGTATAATGAAGATGATGAAGGTCATATGAGTTTGAATGTAGCGGTATGTAATGCTGCCATGGGTTTAAGTCAGGCTGTTAACAGTAAGGTGGTAACAAATAAGTCTTCACCAAGTCAAAATAGTTTTGGAAGAGAAGGAGGGGACGACTTTTACGAAAGAGGCACTTCAGCAGTAGAAGTACTTTCCACACTGCTTCAGCCATGGTCACAAGCTACTGGAGAAAATGTTCTGGTAGGAGGAGAGACTTCTGTGCCAAAGGCAGTGTATTCTGAACGTCAAACTGCTGTACTACTGGGCTACTACAGACAGCTTTCTAGAAAAGCAGCCTTTTTATGGATGTTTACTGTGCAAAGTATACTCTTCAGAAGAGATTTATTTTTTAAACTAAACATGTTTTAAAGTCCTCGCTTTTATCCTCGTTGAATCTTGTATATAATACTGTGTTTTCTCGGCTTTCATGTTAGCTTTTTCTAATATGTTTAGAGAATATATGCAGGATACACACAATATTATGTACGTATAATACTTTCATTTACAACCTTTTGGAGATGAAACTTTTAAGTTCCGTATATTCATATAGCGTATATATGTGTGCATGTGTGTTTGTTGATTAAAATAATATAGCCCATGGGGAAAGTGGTGAGCCAGTGCATGAGACAAACAGTTTGAATTGATAGGTAAAACACCCGAGTTTTTATTAGCCCAGTATGTTATTAGAAGTCAGATAACAACTTGTGAGATGTATATAAAAAGTTTACAACTTTGGCAGGTTTCTTAGCTTTACTTAGTGACTTTGAAAATATTTAAAGAGTTACTAGAGAGATTTTATTATTATAATGGCCTTTTAAGCTACAGTGTATTGTTAAATGAATACATTTAAATAAAAAAGTTATGTCCAAATAAAACAGTTACAGATGTTCACAGAGCTGACTTCAGGATTTATATACCATTTGGTATAATGGAAATTTCATAATTTTTTGTTGGATGCTGCAGATACAATGACGAGAAAGCAAATGATACTGGCAGCATAGCTGTATGTATCTAACTGTATTTTCATAAATAATTCCACATAGCCGTAGTTATTCTGACTTGTTAGAAAAAGTGCTTGGCAATAATATTTATTTGATTCTTGTATAAAAGGCATAGGCAAAAATATCTCATCACAGTAAAAATGAATTGCAATGTTTGAAACTATTTTTAAAACAAGAACTGAATGAGCCCTCCAACAAAAATATGTAAGACTTACACACAAGAGAAGGTAGTGTTCAGTCAGCTAGAAGACTAACTTACCCTGTAGTAGCTACTACAGGCCAGCATCCCTTGAGGACCCTTTGAGGTATATATATGAATACCTAAAGAGGTATTCTGCCGCTTTGAAAGCACCTGTCAGTGCATACGCCGAGCAGTACTGCATCCCCACTGCTTAGTGCACGTTCATTTCTTTATGTAGACAAACTGATACTGCGAGCCCAGAAGAAGCAATCGGCCTGCACACAGATGAATCCCGAGCCAACCAGAATGGAGTATCAGGCAGACTGGGAAGAGTTTGAACAAAAATAGGCCATCTGAGATGGCAGCGAGCTTGCCGTGTGACCCCAAGGATCCTGGGGCGCTTTGATCTGGAAGGATTTACACTGTGCGTCTTCTGTAGAGAATGGTCTCCCCTGAACTGGCCTCACATCCAGCTGCTGCCCGCTGCTGCGTGCAGGACTACAGAGCGTGGGGCCAGGGGAAGGACGGACCCCCCCTCTCATCCCCACCGCTGGAGGAGCACAGTGCTCTGCCCAGGGTCCTCACAAAGGCTGGCCGGAGTGGGTGAGGAGGTGGTGTCAGCATCAGATCTTTTATGCTCTTAGGTGAACTGTTCCCTCTGCTTCCCGTGTTTGCTGTCACAAAGAGCATGGAGGGAGCGAGCCAGCTGAGGGGGTCCTGCCGTTTTGCTACCACTGCGTTCTGAACGGGAGCGGGGCTTGCTGGAGGGAGCCTTGAGTAACGTCATGCCTGTGCTCAGACAGCAGCGCTCACTGCTGCTTCAACCTAGCAGCCTGGACCAGGTTGTCTACAATGTTGAGCAATCTTGGTGAGGGAGTTTAAGACCTGTCACAAATATAGGCAGGTTAAAAGTGATGGCTGTAAAGATCTCCTTCCATAGCTGTCCACCTCCTTACTGCCTTGAAAGTTCTGCTTTGCAGGCAGCCGAGAGCTTTGTGCTCAAGTTTTAGTACTATTAAATATGCTGGGTTGTAATTCGTGGCACTTCAGCTGACGTTTAAGAGCAGCTGAGCCATCTGTGCAGTGGGGGCAGGCCAGACAGATGTGGGTGGCAGCCCGATTTTAATCTGCCTTTGTGCGTGAATCAGAGAGCCAGCATTTCTAATACTTTACAACGCGGCTAAAACTGACTCACGTTTCTCTGGGCAGTGAATAGCTACCACTATAGCCTCTGGGATTTCCCCTGCTAAATATCAAAGGCCTGCAACAAAACAACAGAGTTAATGCTTCCCAAAGAAAGAGTTCTTTCTAATGGAAAGTATTAGTCAACCAGAACACAGAAGAGTCTTTCCCAGATCTTTTACAATAGCTTACCAGAAGCCTCTAATCCAATATCCAACAATTTACTGCTTGGGCAGATCCCCACACCTGCCTGATCGGGAGGCTGCTGCCTTCAGTGCAAGCTGCATTGCAGGTACCAGGTTAATTTACACAAAGGCCATTCAGGTTTCACAGGACAGATTTAAACATGGCATTAGATTGTACTTGAGCTGGGGAACCACGCTTGCAGGGCAAGGGAATGACCTGCAAGTTCTGAATTGCCACAGTTTCGTGTAAGCCTATTAAATACGTCTTGGAAGACAAAACCAATTGTGGGGGCAGACACAATGGGATGATAGTTTATTAAGACAGACCTATTTTTGAAAATAATATTTTAAATAATTTCCTTCAGTTATGCTGTTTAATGACATGTCAGAGTTTTATTCTGCTATTGCTTAGGTACCTGTTCCACTTTATTATTGTTCACAGCGTTTGCATTCACACAAGGGCTTTGCAAAACTCAAAAGTTACATCCGTTTTCTTGTCAGTAACCCAGTTCAGAATTTACATTCTTACATTAGTTTGTATATAGAGTCTTTGTTAACACCTGTGTATTTACTAGGCAATGGTAGTTGGCTATTAGACAAAGGGTTTCAGAGTTTTCCAAATTTTATGTCAAGATTTAAGTGTTATGTTAGCACTCCAAGGTGCTGGATTGCATGTACAAAGCAAAATAAAATATCCATCTGAATGAAAACACTTTGGTGAAAAGAGGGGCTTTTTCCTGATTTTGTTACCAAATTATAAACTTTTCATGCTAGTTATGTGGACTAAAATAACTGTATTTAAATCTATTCGATTTTGAAAACTAGGGTTTTGTTTCTGCTGAATTTTCAACGTGAATCTGAAGCTGCTTTCTCCCCAGCAAGCGCTGCTGAGTGCTGTCCCTTAGAAGAGCTACAGGGGACTGAACCCTCTGACTCACCCTGCCACCTTGTCCCACGCCACTGTGTGACTTGGAGTACCTGGCAAGCAAATATCTCTGCTGAATGCATACTTTAATCAGTGTCTCTGGGAAGAAAGGAGCTTTACGAGACACATTATTTGCTGGGATTTGTGGGACCCAGCTGGAAAAACAACTTTTTCCCTTGCATACCAGGTATGAGGTGGATGTGAGTCATTAGGGCCTTGTTCTCATGGAGCCAGATCATCTGATAAGGTAAACTGGCACGGATCCACTTGAGTCTGAAAAACCAGCATATTATCTAATTGCGGCTCTGGCACGGGACCTTTGTGGATTTCAGTGGGACCAGACTAGCCCTTGGCTTTGTGGAGGCAGGAGGAGAGAGCTTGCCAGGCTGACAAAGAAACCCTTTGATAATGACCTCGGAGATGGTGCCCTGCAGCACAGTTAACAGCAGGGAAAAAATGTACCTAAAAAATGACGGTGTCTGCCAAGAAGCAGAGCAAGACTGAGCTTGAGGAAATCATGCAGAACACCCTTTTTGTTCTCAGAGGTCTGAGACCAAAAGTTTAAGACTAGGCATTCCTTTACACAATACTACAGACACAACTGCTTGCATGAATGTGATTAATTTTTTTTTTAATTAGTATTTTTTCACTTGGTACAGGCTCTCTACCATCATAAGCAGAGCTGATAATGAGTTATATGTAAAATTTGGGTTATTTAATACTTCTCAATTAAGTTCCTGAATGCAGGGCTTCTTATTAACCTTACAGAGGAATAATGTCAGCAAAAATAGTTCCGTTGTGAAAAAGCACAGTATTCGTCTCTTGGAAAAAAAATTCGCAAAGCTGGATCAATAAGCAGTGCTATCATTTTGAACAGGCTTTAAAGTTTAGCATCTGGGAGCGGTTGCCCTCATCTGGTTTTTGGCATGTAATTCCATGAAATAAGACATGTTAAGAGCAATCTCCAAAGCTTACATAAAGCCCTGGAACAGTGATTTTCTCACTAGGACATCAAATACAGAGTATGTCCTTTTACTGTCTCTACAATGAGGAGCTTATGTGGTCTCCAGCAAATTATGATGTGCCTCAGTTTTCTGCCTCTAAAGAAGAGTTCTCAGTTTTGCAAAAAAGCCACAAGATTTTTATTAACTTGTGTTCTGATTTGGTCAGCTATTACAGTCACAAGCACTAAAAACATGCTGATGAAGGCCCAAGGCTTACTTTTATACATTCAAATCAATTCATAAAGGAACTGACTCTTGGGGTGCTGAGCAGGCAGAGCTGCCATTAACTTAAGCTCTGAAGTAGCAAAAATTCATACATGTGCCTGACTCTGGGCACTAGGTGCAGTCCAGCTGGAGTGTGTCATTGACTGCACCTACAGAATTACCTACACTGTACATTTATTTTTTTTTTTTAGTGTTCTTCAGTGGAAAAGTTGTGTTAAGAATTCCCACCCTCTTCCTACCACTCATTTCCACCTCCACACCGCACTTCTCAGTTATTTGTGGGGCAGTGCTTTAAATGAGATCAGCAAGGAACTCCAGCATCTGCTATGATGTGTAACTATGCCCCTTTCATCAACTTCTTCAGAGGTAGTTTCCTTCCAGCCTGCTTGCCTCCCTTTCTGTTGACATTAACGAGCATCTGGTAAATCAGGCCAGCTTTCTTAATCTGTCTGAAAACCAACTAAGGGAGTTTTTTTAAGTGAGATCATTGAGCTGATTCAGTTACTATTGAACCACGTGAATGCGAACACAACCGTGTGAATACTAGCACTGGAACAAAAAGGGGATGGCAGCCTCCTTCACAGACAACGGAGTTTTACATTGGCTTAAGCCAACTGCAGTATTGCACCGTTTGTGTATAAAAACCGAAGCATATCTTAAATGTTTGCAGGATGGGTGAATAGATGGGGTTTTGGTTTATCTTTTTGGAAAGCTGCAAGCTGTAAATTAGTGCTCTTTTGTATCAGCTTTAAAGGTATTACATAGTTGCCATCTTCTACCTGTTGACAGGTCATAGAAGCAAAATATTTTAGCTTTAACAGAGGACCAAGGTGCCCTATGGCCTGTTTAAGCTTCAGGTGGGGTGACTTCATACATGCCATGCAACCCTTCAGAAGGATTTCATTCTAGAAAGAAAAGGCTAAAGCACTGGATTAAATCCTGTTCTCTGGAAGGACGGAGAAATACTGCAAGCAATGATGCAGTTTCTTCCTGATGCCCCTGTTAATATACCTGCACAGAAGAGAAGGATTTACACAAGACTGGTTACCTTGCCGCAAAAAGATACATTAGGCTGGTTTCACGTGATTTACTCTCAACTGACCTAGTATTGACTGTTGTCAGCCTCCCTAGCTATTAGCATATTTCATTTATTTATTTATTTTTGGTCAGGGACCTGACTGCTCTGGAATTCCCTTGCCATCTTCTTTTTCTGCCTCTTGAAGACAAGCTCTTCTGGTGCCCTCTTCCAGCCTTCCTACACTTCACCAACTAAAAGCTTGGGGCCTGGGCAGCCAGGTCTCTAAGCACCTTAAACACGAATTTTATTTAGGCCTAGCCCTTTCAAAAGCACTGAAGTAACTGAAATTCTCTTCAGTGAACTCTTTCCATGTTCTGTCATGAGCTCTCACTCCTTTATTACTGATGTTTGTTGAATTAATTCTCAAATCACAGCGCAGGTAGAAGGTATACAATCTACTTTTTACTTAAACTCAACTGCCAATTAAGTGCAAGATGGGTTTCGTCTAACTCAGTTTTACAACTTTCACCATCTTCTCAACGAAACAGGAGTTTGAGTAATAATGTATCATTAGTGGAATAAAATATCTGGGGTGCTATTTGGGACAAAGTTGTGCACGCCTCCAGGAGGCATTCTGTCCAAAGCCTTGGTTCTCAAAATCACTCCGACTTAAGCAGAGCTCCTTGAGAGCATGGCAGTCTCTCCAGGCTGAAGTCCCAAATCAAAGCAAGGAACAAGCTAGGATGATAGCTGGGAAAAGGAGGTCAGACAGGTGACCTAAGGGCTCGTCTCTATACACAGCTATTTCTTATTCCTGATCTATTTATACATAGATGTTCTTATTCAGAGTAAGCCATTGTTTAGTTTAATCCGGAGTAAATTAAGCAGGAACAAGTCTACATAGAACAAAGCCCTGAGAACAGACTTGATGTCCCATGTCTTTTGAAAGTAATTAAATGTCTCCATAGATTCTTTTCAAATGGAGCTTTGCAAAGATGAGACTGGCTGCCTCTATTATCCTAACTTTAAAACACATTGTCCTCTATCTATTGCCTAACCTGCCAGGTTAAACGATCATGCGCTAACTTCCTACAACAATCAACTACTCTGATACTCAGTATAGCAAACAAACACGAGCTTTATTAACCTTTAGACATGTGATAGGTGTGAAGGTCACGATGCAGATTGGAACAGCCTCTCCACCACCGTGTTACATACCAAAGGCTACAGACTCCTTCCAACTGTAGCATCTCGGCAAGACCCTTTATCCACTGGTCCGAGTCCTGCAGTACCTGCCATTAGATCCACAAAGGGATTCAGGCACCGAAATCTGCTGCGGGGATCATCAAAGCTTCTAATCACAGGGCGACTAGAAACCAGAGACGCATGGCTCCTTGGCGGGGCAGCTCCCCAGAGCCTAAAGCCTGTTGCTCGGGCGCACGCCAGGGCAGAACGCGCCTTCGGGATGCCCGGACCGGGGGCTCCTCCCCCGCCGCGGCGGGCCCTGTGCAGAGGAGGGGGAAGGGCGCAGCTGCTGGCGCTTCGCCTCTCGTTCCTTAACACCTTAACTGTCGCCGCGCCCCCCTCCCGCCCCCGCTCTGGCCCGAGCAGCGCCGGACACCAGCCCGGGAGGAAGCGGGGGGGGGGGGGCCGCCCCGCACGGGTGTCGGGAGAAGCCGGAGCCGGCCCCCAAGCGCTGCCCCGGCCCTGGGGACATCCCGCCCGCCGCCGAGAGAGGGCGCCACGGCCCTCGGGCCGCTACCTGCGCCCCGGCGCCCGGGTACCGGCGGCCGGGCCGGGCCACAGCCGCCCCCGGACGGCGCGGGCCGCCCTCAGGCAGCGGCGGGGGGCGGGCCCGGCCCCGGAAGTGACGCGGGCCCGGCCCCCCCGGCGCACCTGACTCACCTGGGCGGGCGGCGGCGGCGCTGCACCGCGGTGCCGGGCGGGCGGCGGCCGAGGAGCAGCCATGGCGCGGGAGAGCGGCTCCCCCTGGGCCATGGGGCTGCTGAAAACCTTCGAGGAGAGCGAGTTCGGCAGCTGGGAGAAGATCGGCTCGGGGGGGTTCGGGCAGGTGTACAAGGTGCGGCACCTCCACTGGAAGACCTGGCTCGCCATCAAGTGCTCGCCCAGCCTCCATGTGGATGAGAAGTAAGGGGCGGGGGGCGCGGGGGAGATGCGGGGCTGCGGGGGGGCACGGGGCTCCGGGGGGGCAGCGGGGCGAGGCGGCTCTTCTCGCGGCAGCGTCCCTGCCCCGGTGCCCCGGAGCCCGCAGTCGGCTGGGGGCTGCCCCTCCGCAGCCCTGCCCGGCTCCCGGCAGCTTAAGGATTTTTTAAAATTCCTTTTTTTTCTTGTCATTACCACCCACCCACCCTTTTTTTTTTTGGCCCAGCGTACACAAGGCATGCAAACGTAGGGAATTGTGCTTAACAGTGGCTCAAACGCTTGTGAGGCCGAACGAGACGCTAACAGTGCTTGCCCTGCCGGCGCAGCGCCCGGCTTTGGAGAAACAGCCCAGGTGATGTAGCCCAGAGTTCCAGACCTGGGGAGCGCCGCTGAAAAAGGACAAACCAGGCCAGCCCAGCCCCGTGCCAATGCAGCCAGGCCACCGTAGCTGCAGCGCTGGTTGCCACCAGCAAAGGGTATGGCCATCTGGCTAAATGCAGCCCAGAGAGCCGCGCGATTCAAAGTTCCCTCGGCAAACGTGGCCTTTGCCGCCCTTAAGCGAAGCCCGGCCCGACACCTTCGGTTATATTGTACGTAATGGGGCTGGTGGCCCTCAAAGGGTAAGTGATGTTGCTCAGCTGCTTGCAGCAGCTTGGAAAGAGCCACCATGCAGCTGCAGTGTAGGTCTTGCCTGTTCCCTCGGAGCAGTTCGGAAAAGCATTTTGCCCTGCCCTGGTCGTGCATGTGGTGGCTTGTGCTAAAGCGTTATGCCTGCTGCAGCTCCAAAGGTCACGGAAGGCAGTCCTCAGCAGGAAGCGCAGGAGGAGCGAAAACCCTGAATGGGATCTGGGGGGGCGTCGCAGGCCTGTCAGGTCTGGCTCCAGCGAGCTCCCCACCTTGGGAAAAGCCAGCCCTTTGGGTTGTGTTTGCAGGTGCATTAACTGGGACTCCCGTGTAGGAGGTGGCGGTGGTTAGCAGCGGGGTGAGCAGCGGGCTGGGGCGGGGGCGCTGGGATGTGGGTGCTGCAGCTGTGAGCACGCTGTCTTTCAGGAGCGGGTGCTGAATGGAGACGTGCTGGGAAATACGTTCTCCTGCTTCAGTTCAGGGCCAGCGCTTTTCTGTGCGTCTGCCCAGGATGAATCCCCACTGGGCAGTCCGGCGGGGAGCCGTACTGCATTGCAGGGAATGACACCGCATGGCGAGAACCCCTTCCAGCTTACCTGCCCTCTGTGACTAGTTATGGCCGACAGTGGAGGATGACCAGCTATGCTGTGCTCATGCAGTCTGTGTGTGATGGGGGCCTGTCAAGGGTGGCTCTCCTTTCCTTGGAGACGAAGGCAGTCAGGTGCGTCTTCAGAAAAATCCTTCTGTTTTGAGGGCAATAGTCGTTTCCCAGCAGGTCAGCGTCTGTGCTGACGGAGGTGAATATGGCCAAGTCGCGTTCATGGAGCTTTTCCAGCTCTACCTTGATCTCTGGGATCTCACGAGCTGATTCTGCAGTTTGTTTTTTGAGATGTGGGTTGGTTCAGTCACAAAAGGCTTCCCTTGTTGTGGTTCCAGCAGGAGGAGAGAGATAAGTTGGCCCAAGACTGAAAATGTTTGTAAGCTTGTCTTCTCCAAGATTACTAGGGTAGTGCCCTAGTAATTGGGGCCTAGCCTAATCTTGCCCATTATCTGAATTGCTGACTTTGCTGTAGTTGTGCCTTGCATAGTATAGTAAATGAGATAAAATGTCCCCTTCCTAAAAGGGGAGGGGTAGATTTTAGTGTATGCGTAGGGTAACTCTGCTGCCTGTGAATAAAATAGAAACTACCTCAGAGTTGCCCTTCTACCATTAAAACTTCCAAGTAGATTTCAGACTTGATGCTTATTGAGGCATAACAAAAATAGTACTGTAGCTGACTAGTTTTGCAGTTAAAATATCTCTTAAGAATAAGCTAGAACATTTGTTACGCTTTTCATTTGCAGAATACATCTAGAAATTTACTCAAGTTTATTTTCAGTCTGAGACAATGGATGCTGTCATCTATTTTAATATGAACAATTAATTTTGAGAGTTGTTACCAAATCTCTCTTAATATATTCAATGTGCAATAAAGAGCCACCTGTCCCTCAGTGGCTGTGAGGTGTGCAGATACTGGAGGGACTGCATGAACATACAGTGCAGTAAACAGAAACGCCAGGAGAATTTGGAAACTTTGAGGGTGTGGGGCTCCAGCAGCTCCTGGTTAATTTTAACAAACCAATCCCTGAAATGCTGATTTACTTGTTTCACTGCAGACTTTGTGCTTCAGACGCTTAAGGGGAGCACCAAGTAGAAATTGGAAGATCTCTGGCCTTTGAAACAGCTGCTTCTGCAGAATAAAGCTAAGCTGAATTTGTGTATGCTTCTCCTTTGGTTCTTGGGCTGCTCTACCAAACCCCTTCCAGTAGTTGGTAACGCTGCCCCCACCCCCCGGTCTAAGAAACTTGTGCCATTCAAATGGCAGGGTGGGGTGGGGGGCACCAACAAAATTAAATATTAGCTCTTTAGTTGGCAGGTTGAAACAAGCTGGTGCAATTACATTGTTAATCCAGGAGATTAACTTGACTAGCCATTTCTTGGAACTCTGTGAGGCAGCACAGTTAGAAGAATTACCAGTGGTATCAGAAACATTAATTGAAAAACACGGAGGCTTTTTCTTATTTATTTGGTACCACGCTAAACCCCAGTTTGTAGTGGCTTGGTGGTGGTAATACTCTAGTGTCTCTTACTGTGTTTCAGAGACAGTAAAAGATTTGGAGTATTCCCTTGGCAGTTATCACAGTGTAGAGCCAGGTGGCCTCAAGCAGAAGAAAAACTGAATGTACAGCCAGAAGTGTTTTTACCTTTAAGGCCAAGCCCTCTCAGGCAATCGAGCCAAATTCCATTCCTAATGCCTTACTTGCTCCCACTTTCCATCTCCTGAGATCGAGTTTCCTGCATGGGACTCAAGATGCTGTCAAGATGGGGAGGTTCCATGTAAGCCTGAAGAAAAGTGTGTGTGACCCAGAAAGGTGGAGGAGCCTCTTCCCCAGACTGGCAGTGAGGAGCGCAAAGTCTCTTCTTTTTACCCCCATTGGCCAAGAATGGAAGTGTGGTCTGGAGAAGAAGGATGGTGAGCTCAGAGATAACAACTTGGAAGCCTTTATGGATTTCTTATAGCTGAACGTAAACATGCAGACTACGAGTATGAAGGATGTAACAGTCCCGAGAGAGGGTTCTTCACCGGAGGTGTTAACTGGTGGAGGTGTCTACAGGCTGTGGCTTCTTGAAAAGAAAAGGAAAAAGAAAAAGAGCAAAGGTCTACACTTAATTCCCTCTGCAGGACCTGGATTTAGGAATGGCATAGGACTAAAAAATTCAGGAGATCTTAGAAATGCATTACTGTTAGCAGAGGCTGCATTTATTTGTGGTGAAGGTGAATGAATGCCTGTTCTGGCAGTCTCTGCATGTGTAGGTAGAACTTAATACTCACCTCTTGCCCCTTAAAGAATAGGGGTGAGCATAGCTGTTCGTGTTAACCTGTAATCCTTTTGTACCAGGGCTGTGCAGCAGAGATCTGTTAGCAGGGCTGAGATCTATGTTAACCTGAAAGATGGGATTTTCTGTTTTTTTGTTTTGGTTTGGGTTTTTTTTTTCCTTCCCCCCCTCTTTCCCCTAGACATTCTGCCTGACCATGCAATGGGGTTTTTTTGTCTTCTCTTATTCTCATTCTTCTCTGATGATCAACACTATGAAGGTCATTAAAGATGTACCCTGCAGAGCAGAGGTCACTGTATGCCCTTAAACTTGTGCCATGATGCAGATGGAAAGGGTCCCTGAAAAAATTCAGAGGTGGTGTAATTTTCTGGACCCCATCTTGACCACCAGCAGTCTGTAAAGAGGTAACTTACATTCCCCACTGAAAAGCAGCGTGGCTGTGCAAGGCTTGATCTCCCCTGGGCTGGGAGAAGCCTGGCTGCTCTGTGTCTGGAGGTAGTTCACACAAACGGCCCCATTACAGGATTTCAGGGCTTTTTGAGTTTCTCTGGAGCCACCTTTTTTGTCTCAGACTCCATTAGGGAAATGTGGTGGTAGTGGTGGGGGGAATATAAAAAAACTGCAAGGACTGCTTCGTGAGTTGAAAATTGTGTTTTTGTAACGCAGTGTTATCTTTAGGGCATAAAGATTGCACACATGCAAATCGGTTACAGTTGTAATTCTTGCTGTTCTCGTGGCAGGGTTTGTGGTACAAGGGTTGGGCCCTGGTACCTAGGGAGTGAGGCAGTGGGCCGGAGTTGGGTCCCTTGTCTCTCCAGGAGGGTCCAAAGAATGCAGCCCTATCCGTTTAGAGTCTGACTGAGCAGCAGACAGCTGTTTGGGGGATGTGGGAGGTTCCCCCGTTCACGTAATATTTCTGAATCCTTTGAAAATGGCTGTTCTACCATTGATGTCTCTGACAGAGATGCTATTTGGCACTGAACCCAGTACTTTATAACAGAAGCTAGCCCCATGCTGCTTGGCTGAGAAACCTCATAAGGAGCTTTTCTTTTCCTCCACTTTGGAGGGAAGTGTTTCTTGGTGATATTGCGAATAATTTTTAAGCACTGAGCAGCACACCCCACCCCCTGCCCCATCCCTTACTTTGATCTATTAAATGTGAGCCTGAAGGATACTGCAGCATCCTTTGCTGCAGCCTGAGCACGTGTGTATTGAGGTGATGGGCGCATGGAGAACACCTAAAACTGCCGAGTGCCAGTAGCACCTTGCACTAAGGGAAAAGGGAAGGGAAAGACCTTTCATCTTTGCCTGATGGAGATCTTGGTTTAATGAGCTGCTTGTGTTAATACAATTAATGCAAGTGCTCTCCAGCACTTGGCTAATGACCGAGTTGTATTTTGGCTCTCTTTCTTTTGTCTTTTTTCCTTTTCTGCCTTCTAAAGGTGACAGGGGCCTGTATTTGAAAACTGCTGGTCTCCCTGGCTATACCAGATCACTGGTTGATTCGGTGTTGAAGCTCTGGGTCTGGGAAGATGCTAAAGGTGGCAATTGTTCCAGGGTTTTATTTGAACAGGCAGATCAGATAAAGGGCCCTTGCCTGTTAATTCACTAAACTAACTGGGTCTGGTCCAAGAAGAAAGGGAGCTTGTTTACATTTTGTTCAAAGTGGGAATTCTCTCTTCATAGGGGAAAATGTCCTATTTCAAGCAGCTGATCTCTGTGATTTTGGTGATGCTCTCTGAGGCTGTCGTTAGCCCAGGAACCCCAATCCCGGGAGCCTAGTGGTTCTTGTTAGGCTTTAGCTGTTGCTGCATTCTTGCCTTGCCTTGGAGGGCTCAGACAGGTATTTTACATCCCTGACTCCAGAGCCCAGCCTGCTGAAGCCTGGTGAATTATGCTGGCTATGCATGTGGCTTGGGGGCAAGGAGTTGGTTGTGTTATTCATAGGCGCTCCCTTCCAGCGTGCCAAAGAGCAAACTGGGTACTTGCCTACAAAGGCAGTTATTTCACAAGAAAGTTGCTGTAGGGAGCAGCAGGAGCCAACATGGTTAATAGACAAGGTTTCCCTTACCTTCCCCCCCACACACACACACACACAGTGTATACATCCCTCTTAAACCATTTTTCAGCATGATCTTGCCTCTGAAATAGGTCTGCTGCTTCTCGCTAGGCTAGACTCGCCCCTAGCGTGGAATGTTAACTGCATCGGGTTATTGCAGGCTGCTGCAGCTGGTGAGGAACAGGCAGCAGACCATGCTCCCAGCCTTGTCTGGGCGAACATCAACTTTGCGCTTCCCACAGCAGGTGAAGCAGAGGGGAAGGGGATAACGCGGTTGCAAGAGTGTCCTAATGCAGAGTCAAAGGGTTAAATGATGGCTCCCAAAATCGCTCCCACATGGGAGCACTGAGGGTCCCTTGCAGGCTGCTGGTTTCAGCATGGGTGGTGCATGCTCCCCGTGGGGCATCCAAGTATGGGGGGGAGGTGGGGGAGATATACGCAGGAAGGGGAAACTTCACTGCGCTAAGATTGAACTTGGCATTCTCCTTTTAGAAGCAAAGAGTGCTGCTAGCTGTCCTGGGGTTTTTAAAACCCAACAAGCCTGACTGAGCTGATAGCTCTGCCATGGCAGAGGCTCCCACAGTAGTAACTGTCATCACGTGGTAGTGGCACGTGGCACAAACTGCAGCTGGGTTGGCATCGGTCCCCAGGAATTTTCCAGCTCTTGGGGACTGGCAGAGGGGGCAGGTGACAGAGCTTTCTGCCTTGCAGAGGGTTTGAACCTGTTTCCTCTGATCAGTTATTGCAGCTGCTATGAATGTTCTCTCTGAGCTTTATTTTAAAACCTGATGTCTTCTAGGACAGCTGGGCATCTCAAAACGCCTGCGTGAGGTGGGGAGTGTCAGAGCAATAGTTTTCTTCTTTTAATCTAGGACTCTTTTTACCAGGCATCTGTGTTAAAACTTTGTCATATTGTTTCAGGTACTGTTTTCCATTAAATAACTTAGACGTCTTGGGTACATTACAAGAGCTGTTGTGTAATAAGAGAGGCTCTGTTCAGGAAATACTGCCTATCTGGCCCCTCTGTGTCCTCTTTTGTGAGTCGGTGGGTGACAGCAACGGTGATGCATTGGCAGCTGTGGCCCAAAGCTGCTCTGGGTGCAGCCCATCATCACTAATAATGTAGTTTTTGACGGACTGAAGGTTCCTTCACCCATCACGTGTGGCTCCTTTTTGTGGGTGCAGTTGACCTGGGGACAGGACCCTTGTTTCCTCTTTCCAGCTTGACACCCAGTGGGTCCTCGTGGGCTGTTGGAAGGCCGTGTGTGAGGTGCAGAAGGAGGGCATAGCAATTAAGGGTCTCGACCTGGGAGGCTGTAGTTTGGACTGAGTAATGCTTAGCACTCTGCAGGGTCAGGCTGAAGTGACCTGTAAACAACCCGGGGTGCTCATTACACGTGCTGGCATGCCAGGAGTTTTCAGCATCCACTGGAGCTGAGCGAGCATAGCATTGGAGTTGCCAAATCTGGAGTCTGAGTAGAAGGAAGCTTTTGCTGTGTCCCCCCAGCTACAGCAGGTGGCTTGCTGCCCTAAATAGTGGGTCCTGGGGATCCCTCTCCCAAGGCCAGGGCCTGTGCCCTGCCAGCCTGCACCAGCGGGGCAGCTGAAGCAATGCTGCCTGTGCTCTGTCTGAGTAACGCAGTCTTATGACTCACAGAAAGTTGATGACTTTAGCCCAAGGAGTTACAGCAGTGGTAAATCCGGGCACTACATGTATTGTCCTTATTCTTAACAGCACAGCATAAACATCAAAGCGGGGAGATGGGTTTTACGCCAGGGATATTTGCGCTGTTGAAGGGTACAACTCGCCTGTGGTTCAGCAGCTGTGAGCTGCCTACCATTAGAAGCATAAAACAAAGTTAATAAATGTGGAAAGATGCCTGGAGTCACAGTCTGGTGAGATGTAGCATGGTTCAGCCAAGTGATGGTCATGGAATGTGTTCAGTTGCGTAAGAAATGTTTTTGTGCGTGTTGGTGGGGGGGAGAAGGAGGAGGAGAAAACAGCTTCTCCAACCTTCACTTTCTGTTCTCTTCTACCCAGGGAGCGCATGGAGTTATTGGAAGAAGCTAGGAAGATGGAAATGGCAAAGTTTCGCTACATCCTTCCTGTTTATGGCATCTGTAAAGAGCCAGTTGGCTTGGTCATGGAATACATGGAAACAGGGTCTCTGGAAAAGCTCCTGGCTTCCGAACCTTTGCCCTGGGAATTGCGCTTCCGCATCATCCATGAGACAGCTGTGGGGATGAACTTCCTGCACTGCATGTCCCCTCCGCTGCTCCACCTGGATCTCAAGCCTGCAAACATCCTGCTTGATGCCCACTACCATGTCAAGGTATGCACTGGGCATTGTGTGCCAGGGACCCACCTTTGGATATTCTTGCATGGCTCCTGCCAAACTTAAAGGCCTGGAGAAAGCAGCAGCATTGCTTTTGAATTAGAAAAATGCCCACCGACCCAACCCTTCCCATCTCCAAACTTGTCTACCTGAGTTATGAACTATTTTGGTACACAAATAGAGGTAGAGTTAGGGAGCTGGTGAGAATTCTCTTGAAATTTTAGGAGGGTGCTAGTGCAGTGAACTCTGATTTTGAGACCTAGGGGGTCCTGCTATATATTTCCTTGCAGTAGGGTCATGAGGCAGATGAGAACAGGGAGAGAAAAGCAGTGTGAGCCTCTAAATCATCTCTGCCAATTCCAAAGCTCCCAGTGGTACCCTTGTTCTGTTTAGGTCCTTCTGGCTTTGTATATTCCATTAAATATGTAAATCTCATCTACAGCTGGTGTCCAGAGAAGCCTTCCCAGAGGCAATTCATTTTCTCTTTCATTTGCTCAAGGCATATACAGTAAAAAAGTATTTCTGTCCTGACTGTTTATGCACACCAAAGGTCACTTAAGGGAATATTTGTGGCTGTATCAGCGTGAAACTCTTCCTGTTATTCATTTCCAGAGTAAGCTAGCAAACTTGTTGGCCTTCTCTGTTTTAGGTTCTGTTTTGACAGCTGGACTAAGGAGGTTGCTCTTGCTTTCTGATCTCTCCTTTTGGGAGAGGACAGAGACTGAAATAAATCTTTTTCCTGATTCTTGTTTTTTTGGGTGGTTCTTTCCCCCCACAAATCCATGGCCAAACTCTTAACCTTAGAACTGCAGGATTACTCATGCTGGATAGCTGATATAACTCAGTACAAGTAGTCATAGATTTTTATCAGTTCCATCATCCATCTGCTCCCTGTTTTCCTGTCCCCCTCAAACTGGCCAGATGGCTTTGGTCTTGATGTACCCTTTTAAAAATAATTAAGTTTTCTTTAAATAAAACCATCTCTTCTGATGTCACAGGAGGGTTGGAGAGGTGTGTGCCTCCAATGAAATCACACCTGTGTCAGTCTCAGCTTTTTTTAGTAGGCCATTTAGTGGTTTACTACTTAAGATTTCCTTTCTGAGACAGGAGGCATCTACAGGTGGTCCATGGTATTATGACCAGAACATCAGGATCTGAACTGTTGAAAGTATGTTCTTACACTTTGGTGCTGAGAGGCCTTTGCTATATATTTATTTACCTGAAGTTTGTGCTTGCTTGCATAACTTCTTGAATTCCTAATTCTTGACTCATCCATGAGCCAAGATATGAAGGCTGTGTTTTTCTCATTGTTTCAGGAGGCTGAAATGCTGCCTGATGTTCTGCCTCCTGTATAAGCTATGCCTGGGTGGTGATGTAATAAAAGGGGGTGAAGTGCAAAATGTACCAAAAAACCCCCACCATTTCTGGTGGGGTCATTGCTGACATCCCTAAACTGTTGCTACTCGCTCTGGATATGGAACACATGAAGGTTTTCAGACATTTTCCATTAAGTTTGGAAAGGAATGGTCTAATCCAAACCTTTTTCCAGCCAGCAGTCTTTTACATCTGCAGGCATCTTGGAAACCCCTCCATGCAGCAAAGCAGACATAGGAACCTGTGTGCAGAATAAGAGATGTACATGCTCTGTGAGCTGCCTTCACTTTAAAAATGTGCCCCCAAACCTTCTTTTTGTGTGATGTGAAACTTGTAATTAAATTTCAGACCCTGCAGCTTGATTTAATGTGCATTTTCTTGCTGGAGGGCTAATGGACCTGATAATTGAAGTGTTTTTACCTTTTAAAGGTTAGCGTTAATTTAGTAGGTGACCTGTCTCTAATAGAATCTTAAGGTGAGTGCAGAGATGCTGCAGACTGAAGAAGAGGAGTTTGGAGGTGGGGAGGACTTTTTATAAACTGTTTGCCCTTGAGCCAGGAAACAGGCAGTCTTTCAGTGGAGCACATTAGAAATGCTTCTGTGCCATATTGCTAGTTAAATGGAAACACGCCCTTCTTTTATGAGCACAATGCTTACTGTAAAAACCCCAAGTGAGGAGGATGACTAATGCAGTGGTGTTATACAGAACTTATCATCAAGTGGGTGCCTCCATATCGTAAAGCTGTCTCCTGTGTATTACATAAGTGCCTGCTGAGTTTTGTTCTTGGGATGATAATTAAGAGGATGGGATTAGCCTGAGCGCAGAGCAGGAATATAGATAGACAGATATTAACTTTTTCAAAGGCATGTTAAGGGATTTTAAATATGTGTATATAATATGTACACCACAAGGTAAGGCTTTGCAGTTTTTTGGAGGATGGATACATGCATGCCTCCTTCCCTGCAGTGGTGGTATAGCTCGGTACTGACAGGAGCCTTAGCCCGGGGGCTCTCTTCCCAGCCATGTCCTGCTCAGTCTTGGTTGCCTTAAGCAGTGTGGTTTGCTTTGAAGGATTATTTCATACCCAGGCAGGCATTGCTAGCAGGCATCAGCCTGCATGGTTTTTTCCCCTTAATGTCAACCTATTTGTTCTCAACAAGATCCTCCCCGCCCCTTTCTCCAGTGTTCCATGTATGCAGCCTTCCAATACTTACGAGCTGTTGAACACCTAGTTTTTGTTTAACTGGACCATGTCTTATGAGCTTCTTTAGCTCTCCTGCCCTCCATGTGTGTTCTGGATGTCTCTGCTGAGCTCCCGGTGTTGTGGCAATGACAAGTGGGGCACTGGTGCTGTGGAAGCAATGCCACATTCCAGCGCTGCCCTTGCAGGCTGTTAGATTGCTCATTCCCTGCTCCAATGTGATCTCTCTCCAGGGCCCTCAGCAGGAGAATACACCCCTCCCATGCAGTTATCTCGTACCCTAACTTGCTGCCAGCTACCATGCATGCATGCTCTCTCTATTGCTGCTTCCCGGTTTTTTTAGCTTCAATATCTCTTGGTTAAGAGTGTTACTTTTTGTCCAGGTATTTAAAATGAAGTCAACCTGCAACTTAATACTTTGGGGCAAAACCATTATTTGTAAGTTCTTGTTTCTCTTATTATCTAGCCTGGATTTTACAGCTCTTCACCTTGTCATATATATGTATATATACCCACATGTGTACATGTGTGGGTACACTCATACAGAGGCAAATCCCACCAGTTATTTTTTCATCTCCCAGATTCTGTTTTTAAAGTATTTGAAATGGGTTGACCTGGTCTTGTCTGTGCACTGCTCTAAACTGGCTGTATTTGCTTTTATTTTTTTTCCCCCAGTGCTCTAGTTTAAACCGGTGTGAAGAATGAAGTTGCTGCTGTTGTCATGCTGTGCTGATGGTCTTACTAAAAACATGGATAGGTTGCCTCTGTGGTTTTCACCCTTATTTGCTTCAGCTGAAGAAGAAGAGGCCGCAAAATTTTGTGTGTGGAGTTAGTTGCCTAGTCAGGTGGCAAATTTGTTAATCAGAAAGCTGCTTAATGTAGGTCATTAACTGTAGGTCAAAGTAATACCCAGAGGCCAGGCTGGTAAAGGGTGGGTGTCTCTCTTTATTAGACTAGCTGATGTAGTTAACACAGCCACTTCTTTTTTTTTTTATCAGCTGCAAATGCTCTCCTGTTATTAGAAATGACAAGAGGCTTTGTTGTTTTGTGCCCCTTCTCCCTGTTTCCCACCCCTTCTGCTCAAGGTTTCCACGTAGGGCTGTTGTTACATGGCTTTTTAATCCAACCAACAAAGCTGGTTTTCACCTTGATCAACTCTCTAATTGATCTAATTGTGGTGGCACAGAGGAGGGAACAAGACCATCCCTGTTATGATAATGCAGATTTATGATGGATTAAAGTGGATGTTTGACCATGGCTTTGGTTTCTGCAGCTTCTGAAGAGACCATTACAAACATCACACCTGAAACAGGTTTTGAGGAGGTAAGGTTTTAGGGCAGGTTGGAAAAGGATGGAAGTGGAGTCTATTTCAGAAAGACTTCATTTATTAGCTAACTGAAGCGTGTTCATAAACACTAAAGTAAAGACATTAGTTTGAAGTGCAGATGCTGGTTGTGTCTACGCTTGGAATTAATTTTTATTTCTAATTTTTAGTAGTCCAAATCTGTGACTCGTGTAAGTCTCTTAAAAATTTCTGGCACTTCTTAAAGAACAAAATTGAAACAAATGGCCCTTTTCCCCTACACCAAGAAAACCAAACAAGGCAAACACCCCCTGCCATGGCCCCTTAAGCACCTGAAGACCCCACAGACAAATGGGGTGGCATTCTCAATATCCGAGTGCACAGAGACAAACACTGGATATGTCAGCAGCAATTAAAAATTAATCTGATGGCTTTGTTACCCATTTGATGAAGAAAACCTTTTGGTGAACTCTATACCTGAGTCCATTGCAGTGGGATCTTCAGTCTCATTTGCAGAAAAATGGCATGCAGCATCAGAAGCTAAGTGCACACTTCAGGTTGGCCTGTCAGGAGTCATCAGTGAAAGCATGTTCCGGGCACTAATTTTGCTCCTGGGAGCTAGGTCCCTGCACTGTTTGGGAATAGCTGCCTTTAGAAACCACTGTAGTTATGTGAGCATATGTACGAGTTGTTTGGTTTTTTGTTTTTTTTTTTTTTAAAAAAAAAAATCCAGAAAATAACTTGACAAATTCAAAGCATCTAACACTTTGCAAGTGAGTGGGGTTTTTTTATAAACTAGAATGGAAATTTCCACAAGTGACAAAAGCAGAGAGAGGCCTGTGTGTACAGTATTCCTGATTTAAAATAAACAAAACCAAAAAAGAAAGAAAGAAAAATCTTCAGATCTTGGAATCTCTCAGTAAAGCAAGCATGGCTGGGAAGTGGGCAGGAAAACATTTTTACCACTACCATCACCAGTTGCTGCTCACGTGTGTGTTCTGGTGCAGACCTTTAAAAGGGCAGAGATGGAGCGAGCTGTCTGAACATGAACAACCCTACTGTCTGCGTGGGCTTTGGCCAATGTTTTTTCTCTCCTTCCTACCTCTCCACCACGTGTTTTGCATGAAGCAGTCTGTCGCCTCTGTGTCTCCTCCTAACTGCTGATACTAAGTATGCTTTTGAAGCGTGATGGGATCCACCTGAACTAACTGATGTGAAGAGTAAGATTATGGGTTCTGTGGGATTGTGGGGCAGGGCAGAACCCGGGATGGGCTGTGAGGGCTAGCGGGGATGTGGAGGAAAAAGTGGGGAGAGGTGCTCCACTTTCACTGCCTTTACCAGCAGGAGTGCCTTGTGTTGCAGAACTAGATACCTGGCAAGCAATTTAAAGGCAAAATAGGCAAGTTAAATGGCTGTGTCTTCCACCCACTGCACAGTTCCCACTGATGTTTAGAAAAACTGCATGACTAAATACACCATACAGTGTGGAAAATTTACCCTAAAGGAACTAATAAAAGCCACAAAAGCTGTCTGCAGACTCCTACCATTTTGTTGCAGTCTGGAAGATAACAGTTCTTCAATTTCCAGTGCTTTCTGCAGAATTTGATATGGTTGAAGCTCTGGTCTACAGATTAATTTCCTGTTAATTGGTATAAAAGCTAGTCCTTCACAGTATGTAGGGGCAGGATCACAAGGGAAAGTTCTTGCTAGCCGCGTGTGTGTATGTGCTATGTACCTTAGCTGTTTCTTGGTTTGTAGGCTGGGCATGAGACCTTTTCTGTCTAGTGTGCTTGGCCTCCTGTCTTAGCCCCTAGCCTTAGATTCACACAGCATACATAGCTGGTGGCTGTTAATGCAGGAGCGTCACTGTGCTGTCTGTATTTCATCTTTGTTTCTTAACTTACACAGTAGGAAACCCGGTGCTGTTTAGACAGAGGAAGGTATATTGCTTTAATTATATCTGCATGCCATATGGATTTCTTGAGGTGTATACAAGCCTCTGCTTCACGTTAATCAAAGGATAGCAGCGCTTCACCAAGTTGGATCTGTTCAGACTTGCAGCAGTTGGTTCATTTATTAACCTGACACCACGGGCTTGTGTGATGTGGGAGCTGTGCTTTTGTTCTGCTGTGGAGCACTACGTGCCCCAAACTCATGCAGCACTTCCTGGGGCAGTTGATTCAGCTCTACCCTGGGTAGTCTGGCTTGCAAACCTGGGTTTTCGACTACTTACTGTTTCCCTGGTCTCTAATGCTTGGTTTGCTGAGGAGGCCAGCAATCCCCCTCTATAACAGTGTAGCCCTACAAGCATGAGACGCTATTCCTCCAGATGACTTTGCTTTTTTCCTCCCCCTCCCACCTACCCCCCCCACCCCCCCACCCCGCTTTTTTTTTTTCTTCTCAAGTAATTCCCCCATGACCCTACAGATTTAAGATACAGATGGACAACAGGTTGGATATACGTATGTGCTGGGTACAGGACTTCTGCAGCTCCTGAGGTTGCCTCTGTTGAGCTCTTTGTACCTGGGAGAAGTTCCTCCTGAAGCTGTGTGGGTTGCTTTGTTTGGTTTATGGCGAAGGGAGATTCCTAGTGTTTGAAGACCAGTGGCTGCGTAGCCTGCCTGTTCTCCAGGAGGCTGAAGCTGGCAGCAGTTTGCTCCCTTTCCAGTAATGAATGCATGTTATGACTAGCTTTGCGGTATCTTTGGACAGAAACTTCTGAAAGTGTAAAGTTGGAGCCTATTTAAAAAAAAAAAAAAAGCAGCTTTTTTTTAATTATGCTTATTGTTTTGAGGGAGAACTTTCTCAAAGGAGAAGCTGTGAAGATCAAAAGGGGAATGAGTCACTGAAAAACCTGAGTATTTATTAGATAAAAAGAATGTTTATGTCGGGGGGTGTGTGTAATCTTATCTTACATGTAGACAAAAATCAGTGGGCTGAGTGGTCCAAAAAGACTTGACTTTTCTTGAAATTTTCACTTAGCATAATAGACATTTTTGACCAGTGGGAAATAAGGCAAAGGAAATTCCTTGCCTGTTTGCTTCATGATTGGTGTGCCTTTGAGAGCAAATGAATGCATATTTGTTTGACACTTCAAATTAAAAGTGGAGGTGTGTTTTCCTTTTTTCAACTTGCTGTCACTTGTTTTCTTCATTTCAGCTGTGTTCACTGTGTCACTGCACCAACTTGCCATGCCTCCTAGTTGCCAAAAAGAATTCCCTGTGTGGGTTTTTGCAGGGGGGGGTGTTTTGGTTTGGGGGTTTTTTAACTCTTGGGGCCTCTGGTGTTGAGCTTAGCCCTTGCTGGCATGGTCAGTTAACAGTGAGCGATATTTGAAAGAGCAATTCTCTTCTGCTCAGTGGAGAACTCATGGTCTTCATGAAAACAGGTGCTCAGAATACTTAAACATAGCATACAGTGTGAGGTTACGTAGGGAAAGGGGTGGCAGGACTAATAATTACATTACAGTAGTTTGCACTGGCTAAATTTGACTAGTTTTAAATTACAATACATTGTCTTAACTGTTTGTTGCATTTGCTACGTAATGGGCTAACATGCTGCTGCTTGCAGAAAACTGCTTGCTTTTGTTGTTGTTTTGGGGTGGGTTTTTTTTTTTTTTTAGCTTAACTGTAAAGAAAAACCTACCATACTGTAATGCTTCCAGAGATGTTTTCTTAGCTTTGTATTTCTGAATGGCAGCTTGCTATATTTTGTTGGGTCATCCTGTTACATCTGCTGTTCTTTACAGAGCAGTTTTTGTTAATGCCTCCAAAGTCTAACAGTAGCGTGCACTTCTCTTCCCCTCTTCTTCCTCCATTTTTTGCAGATTTCTGACTTTGGACTTGCAAAGTGCAATGGCTTGTCCCATTCCCATGACATCAGCATGGATGGCCTCTGTGGCACAATTGCATACCTTCCTCCAGAGCGCATCAAAGAGAAAAACAGGTGTTTTGACACCAAACATGATGTGTACAGGTCAGTTAACTATGAAAACGCTTAAAAGTACTTTGAGTAATACTGTAAGTTGAGCCCTCTTTTTCTGGTTGTAAAACCTAATTAAGCATGAAACCCCTAAATCTACTTTGAGCCTCATCTTGCAAAGGGTCATGTTTGCTTTGCTTTTTGCGAAGTCTTCATAGGGTAGAGGCCTTTTAACAAACTGCAGCTAATTCTGGGTCTGGAATGTTACCATTCAAAGTAACACTTACTTATTAGCAACTGGCATGGGAGGCACTCTGCCCACCTTTAATTTCCCCATCAAAAGGTACATCCTGACCTACTTTTCGAGTCTATGACAAAATTCTTAGTTATCTTCAGTGGATTTCATCATTAGGTCTTTGGTTCTTCTTTCATGGTCAGATTATTAGGAAGAGGAAAACATAGCTGTAGATTAAAAGATATGTCATATTCTAAATGGAATACGTTTCTTTAAAGTCATCTTGCAGGTAGAAGTACTAAATAAAATCTACGGTAATGCTTTGCTGCTCTCTAGTTTTGTCAGCGTTGGTGTGGAGTAGTTGATAAATGTTACCAAAGAACTCAGCAGCCTCCAGCAAGTCCCTATGTTTGCTGCCTCAGGTTCTCCCTGGAAAAACTAGACTTTCAAATCATGGTTCTTGGCTGCGTCTTGCTGTGTGTGTTCATCAGCTGAATTAGATGCAGAAGTGAAGGACAAGGAAAAAGAACAGGAAAATAAAGTGTACTTCTGTTAAGTTTTTTTTGGCTTTTTTAGTTGGTGTTTTATGATTTTTTTTAAAGCTTTTCTATAATTATTTTTTTCTTTTGCATTTATTTGTAGCTTTTCCATTGTGATTTGGGGAGTTCTTACACAGAAAAAGCCTTTTGCAGGTAAGTTTGATGTACTGGGTTGTGTTGGCATTTTTTTTTTCCTTTCACCTCTTGATAAGCACTATTCCTGCCCCACCAGTCCCAGATTACATGCACGTCCTCCTAATGCCTACAGCCTTGTGTGGTGGACACTTCTGAACTCGCAAATGTGATCACAAATGGAAGTCCTCCGTTGTCCTACACTGTGAAAGCTGAACCCGTATTGCCGTGGGGGGCCCTAGTCTGCTGGCGTTTGCTGTGCAGACCCAGGTTAGCACGTGGCCCGTGCAGACTTCTGACATGTTTGCAGCCAATGAAGAACAGCACAGAGCAAAGCCAACTGGCAGGCAACTGTGCTGTTTTCAGAAACGTCTTCTCTGTGGAGAGGTTCTGTAGTTTATTTGTAGATTGTGGGTACAGATCTGCTCTTAAAAAAAAAAAAACCAACAAAAAACCACCAACAAAGCTGTCTGTGAGAATAAGCCTTGTTCCACCCCACAGTAAATGTACCAATCTACAGGCAGCTATTTATTCTTTGACTTTTCCTGTGTGTATGACTAGCCTGTGTGTAGCAAGCATGTTTGAACAGGTTCCGGTCTACTATTAATTTTTCTCCAAGTAAGAGATCCCATTTAGCCCAGTGGTTGAGTTCAGTCAAAAGCCCTGTTACTGCACTTCCTGATTTGTGTTCTTCCTTCACCTTTATGAAAAGTTCAAGTACCTGGCCTAAATAAAAGCTGTGGTTCAGTTTTCTTACAGCAGATACAGAAGTTCTGAGAGGTAGCAAAGAACCATTTTTTTTCCTTTGGTTCTGTGTGTTTCATGGGTGGAAAAAGACCAAGAGTCACTCACTGATGATTGATACATGGGAAGCAGGTGTTATGCATCAACAAATATATTGTAGGAGAGTAAGACCAACAGCTTTTTCCCTGTCGATAAAAGAAAGCACTCTAAATCTAGAAATATAGCCATGAAGACAAAGTTGCAGCCTAATACAGTTAATGCTCTTAGACAAAAGAGAAATCATTCCTTTTGCTGGGAAATCTTAATTTATGTGCTTTTGCTTTACAGAGGAAAACAACATTTTACATATTATGGTAAAAGTAGTTAAAGGCCACCGCCCAGAGCTACCTGCTGTTTCTAAATCCAGACCTCATTCATGTAATAACTTGATCAAACTGATGCAAAAATGTTGGCAAGATGATCCTGGTGAACGGCCAACATTTCAAGGTAAGATTTCCTCGTAACTTGGCTGCCCATTTATTCTTCTATGAGTCACGTTATTGCTCAGGACTCTGTTAATCCATGGGTAAATGCTGTGAACCTCTGTGACAGGATAAATAGAGCACATTGTATGGTAGAGACAATGATACAGGTCACTTATTCATTTGTGGAGGAAGGGATTATCTGGGGACAAGTCTGACCATGATGGTGTTATGTAAACACGTCACGAATAAGACCTGTGCTGAAGCAGCTGATCCATTTAGCCAGAAATTATGTTCAGTTCTGATTGTGTGTATCAGGGCACATGCCATGCCAAGTTGGTGTGGTTTTCACCATACCAAAGTGTTGAAGGCCCTGGCTCTTGAAATTTACTGTTGTGTGCTGAGAAACTGAATTGGTTTATTGTAACAAAACAATTTGTACCATCATTTTTCTGCCAATAAAATGCAATGTTGGTGAAAAGCTTGAACTTGCCCAGAGCATCTGTTATGAATTCAAATGTGCAGAAGGATGTAGCAAGTGCTGTCTCCAGGTAGTTTCATTTAGTATTAATAGGAGAGATTTGCCTCTTCCCTCTTCTCCTGCCCAAACAAGGTATGGGGACTGAAGGGAAGAGGGATCTTGTCTTTTTAAACACATATGCCTAAGTTTTCCAACAGTAGACTGGTTCCCATTTCACAGTCTTGCAGTGTAGCCACCATCTAACATCAGTCTGGTCTGAATGTGAAAATGAATTGTTCAGTCAGCCCTATGCACTCTTTGCTTAGCTACACACTTGTACCTACCGATGAAGTGCTAGGTGGAATAGTCAAAATTGGAGTCTTTCTCCCATAATGTCTCAAGGTGTTAAGCTCTAATGACAGATAAGGCAGCAGGACATTTCAGAAAAGTCTCCTATTAAAAGAAAAAGAAAAAAAAACCCACCACAAAACCTTCTCTTGCTTTCTTCAAAGAAATCACTTCAGAAACAGAAGCCCTTTGTGAAAAACCAGAAGATGAAACAAAAGAGATGATAACTCAGGACCTGGACACCAAGAATTCCCCAGAGCAGCAATCTGAGGTATTTTCTTTTTCTGCTTCTTGTTCAAGTACACCAGGTTTTGTGAGGAACAGGTTCCTCTGTGACCTGTAACTTCCTGAGCAACCTTCTGTATTCTGCGTTTGAGCACCTTCTTGCCTGATGGAAGTGGATCTTGGTGAAGGACTGGAATGCAAAAGTGACAGCAGATGCATGGACCAGCACAGGACTAGACTGTTAAGGGAGAGCAGGACAGTTAGGAAATAAAGGCTGGAACTATGTGGGTGTGACTGATCTTAAAAAACGCTGTAGGAGAGAACAACCATGTGGCTTTAGTGGCTGTATAAGTACTGATGAAAGCTGCCTTCCTGCATCTGAAAATTTTCAGTGACGTTATTCATAGGTTTCATTTAATATGAACAGTGTTTAAAGGCTACCTGCAAGCTAACAAACTTGATTTTCTTTACTGACCTTTCTAAAGTGCTTGTGTACTTCTCTTGAAGGGGATTTCTGCATTATCCCAGACGAAACAGGAGCCTGCTCTACCATCAGTTAAGGATTACAGTCTCTCAGAGTTGTTGTCCCAGCTGGATTCGGGGATTTCACAGACTATGGAAGGCCCGGAGGATCTCAGCCGCAGCTCTTCCGAGTCCAAACTTGCCTCCAGTGACAAGCGGCTTTCAGGAGTTTCATCTGTAGATTCAGCTTTTTCATCCAGAGGCTCCCTTTCCCTTTCCTTTGAAAGGGAGAGTTCAGGTAATGGTCAGGTTCTTCTTTGTTGTTGTTTTTTTGTAGTTGTTTGGACTAGGGCATATGGGAGTCAGTGGGTTGGTGAGTAGTCATATGAAGAATAGCATTGTGGAAATCACTGTTAGCTTTGCTTTCTCTTGCTGTCAGCACTACAAATTTGTTTACTGGAGGTAGTTATTTAAAAAAAAAAACAAAACCAAAGAGGTGGTTCCTAGACATGATCTAATGACAAATAATAAAATTCATTTGGTTTTGAAAAGTGACCTGACTTCCCATTAAAGCCATTACAGAATCAGTCACATAAAGGTTGGTTGGAAGGGAGGTCATTCAGCCCAGCAACCTGCTCAAAGAGGGACTAAAGCCAATGTCCAGTCAGGGCGGCTGAGTCTGTGGCTTTTTCAGTTATACTAAGCCCAAGTCTGAGCGCTTTTGTTGTTGTTGAGAAGACTCAAGCCACCTTCTCAGTAGCCCCCACGAACATTGTGATGAAGACCTCTGCTATTGTGCACACACCCCTCCCTTTTCAATCCAGTGCTGCAAAAAACAGGCATCTGTTTTCCAGTTAGGCAAACAGTGATTAGTGCAGGGAGATCAACCACAGCATCGTTCGTTTTTGATTTCATATGAAACAGAATAAGAGTAAGTGACCTGAAATTGTTCTGAAACTACTATATGGGGAAGGATTTTTTTGGCAGTCAAGTCTTTGCTGATGCCACCAGATATGTCAGCCACGTGCAAGTAAAGTTTGGCAGGTATCAGAACTGTGATGGTGTCTTTTTACCAGAATAGTTTGGGTTGGAAGTGACCTTTAAAGGTCACCTAGTCCAACCCCCACCCCGCCCTGCTATGTGCAGGGACATCTTCAGCTAGACCAGACTGTTCAGAGCCCTGTCCAACCTGACCTTGAATGTTTCCAGAGATGGGGCATCTACCACCTCTGTGGGCAACCTGCTCCAGTGTTTCACCACCCTCATTGTAAAAAATTTCTTCCTTATATCCATGTAGATATTGGTACTACAGACATACAGAAGAGGAAGCTAACGGAGGCCATTTTATCTGGGGATACCAGCAAGCTGATGAAGATCCTCCAGCCTCAAGATGTTGACATCGTTTTAGATGGGAACGCCAGTCTTTTGCACTTGGCTGTTGAGGCTGGTCAAGAAGAATGTGTCAAATGGCTCCTCCTGTACAATGCTAACCCTAACCTCACCAACAAGAAAGGATCCACCCCTCTTCACATCGCCATTGAGAAGAAAGTTAAAAGCATTGTGGAGCTGATTATGGCTAGGAAAATCAATGTTAATGCCAAAGATGAAGATCAGTGGACTGCTCTTCACTTTGCTGCCCAAAATGGGGATGATTTCAGCACCAAAATGCTGCTTGATAAGAATGCATCCTTAAATGAGGTAGATTTTGAAGGCAGAGCCCCCATCCACATAGCCTGTCAATACGGCCAAGAGAATATTGTGCGGATCCTGCTGAGAAGAGGCGTTAATGTGAACATCAAAGGAAAGGATGACTGGGTGCCACTGCACTATGCTGCCTGGCAAGGTCATCTCCCCATTGTAAAGCTTCTGGCCAAACAGCGGGGTGCAAACGTGAATGTGCAGACCGTGGATGGAAGGACCTCACTACACTTGGCTGCTCAACGAGGACACTACCGTGTTGCTCGCCTTCTTATAGACCTAGAGTCAGATGTCAACGTGCAGAACGCACTCTTGCAGACTGCTCTCCACATAGCTGCTGAAACTGGCCACACAAGCACATCAAGGCTGCTCCTTAAACATGGTGCAGACATTGAGGCAGCGACAGCAGAAGGATACACTGCTCTGCACTTGGCATCTCGCAGCGGCCATTTAGCAACAACAAAGTTGCTGATAGATGAAAGGGCCAGTGTTCTAGCTAGAGGCCCTTTAAATAGGACAGCGTTACATCTTGCTGCAGAAAACGGGCACTCTGAAGTAGTAGAAGAACTTGTTGGTTCAGAAAACGTCAATGTTTCTGACAGTGAAGGGTTGACAGCTCTTCATCTGGCTGCACGAGGTGGGCACGTGAAAACAGTTGAGGTTCTTCTGAGGCATGGGGCACACATTGACATGCAAAGACCCACGTGTCAGACCCTGCTACAGCTTGCTCAGCAGAGCAGTAACAGCTCGGTTGTGTTGTTAAGTGAGACCTAAGCAAAAGGTACAAAACTTCCTACCTTTCTACCTGGTGTGAGAAGGCTGATGGTGCTTGACTCATGAGGGCCTTCTTCAGTTGTGCAGTGACCCTGCTCTTCAGCAGAGTCAGCTGATGGACTGAGATGTAACCAGCAGAAGCTACTTCTGTTTGAGTGTGTGAGTGAGAGCACACATGGACTAAGGCCAGATGTAAGGCTGAGAGCTGGAGTCTGCCGTGCTTGGTCTGTATCAGTCATTCTGCATGTGCCTGCCCTGTCTGTACATTGATATTCCCCTCCTATGGATGTTGTGAGAGAAGGATGCAACTTACAGGTTTCCCTCGTGCCTTTTTTTTTTTTTTTTTTTAATGTGCCAAACTAATTTAAGAACTAACATTCTGCTTTTTTATCCCTGCCAAAAAAAAGTTGGCATAGATTCCTGGTTTCTTGCAATGATCTATATTTTGGGCTGGGAAGCCTCCAGCGTAAAATAAACACAACATAAATCTGTTTGAAATTAATGCAAGAGATGAGGAAAGGGCTATTTAAGATATAGTTGATCATGTTTCAGTGTTGGAAGGTACTCTTTTTAATGGAGACATCAATTACAGATTTCCATGTACTCAAAACTGGTGAGGCAGACTTAACTGACAAGGCAGGATCCCAAAAATACATAAGCAGAAGTAAAAGCTTAACACGGTATCTTCATATACAATCCTACCTTGTATGTATTCTAAGATCAGTAAGCTGAACTAGGTCGTTAGTGCTTTGTCTTAAATGAAAAAGTTAAAAGCTAAAATTCATACTGGACTGTAACTGGATGGTATATTTAACACCATTATACTAATTTGCAAAACAATGTTTGGAGGGGCCAATGACTAGACTGATATACTGTGTATATAGTAGTTCTACCTGTCGTATGCTTTTTTTCTACTGAAGAAAATAGATTGCTTAGAGTGGGTATGTTTTAATACACCTTTTAACTTCATTCTTTTCAAAGTTGAAATGTGATCTGTTATTAATAAAAGATTGTGTTCTAATCTGTGTATTTTGTAATTGTTAGAGCAACTGAAAACCCATTTACCAACAAAAACCATTTACCAGCAGCAGCACAAAACTGTACTGGGCTTAATGATGTTGAAGCCCTAACTGTTGACATATAATGCTGTCCTCAGTTTTACATTCCCTTTAGCTTTTATATGGAATGTAAGGAGCTTGAATGAATTGGAGGTGTTATTTACAGAATAAATTTGTAGAAATAACCCCCATATAACCTAGTCTCTATGCACCTAACTTGGTGTACAACTGTGATGCTTTCCTCTTATGCTGTAGCTGTTCTGGGAGTTTAGTTTTTCTCCTCATCTTGAAAGAGTCAAATGCTTTTGCATCTTCCCTGTTGACTGGTGGGCTGCTGCCCAGAGAGGAGGTACCTCACCTCTCCTTGGCGGTGTGTTCCCACCACGTGTGCCACAGAGCAAGCAGTACTGTTACGCTTTGCTCCCACCTTCCCTGACAGGAAAGCTGCTCCTGCTCAGGACCTTTTTTTATATACCTGATGGCAGTGGTATGAATGTCAGTGCTACATCAGTATCTGATTTTAGGAGTCAAAGTGTTCCTGTGGGAGTCTAGCCCCAGGAAAGTCACTACTTTCTTTAAAAAACAGCCTCTTGTCATGGGAGATGGTAGTGGCTGAAGGTGATAACCAAAGGATGGGTGCTTGCAGAGGGGGCAGGGAGCCTGCTGCTGTTTGATACTGTTCCCAGCTCCAAGTAAGTACCTCTACGTACCTGCGTACAACTCCCCTAGTTCAATTTCTTGAATTTCAAGACAGTTCACTGACTGCCTAATGAAACTGCATTAAATAACAGATGGTGAAGTCATGCTCGTGTCAATATATGGAGGTTACGAAGCAGTATACTTGTTACTGGAGTATGGCAGTCACAGCAAGCTTCCTAAAGATGCTGACAGTGAAACTTCTCATTAAACAACAAAAACTAATTTTCTAACTACTTCCTTCAACCTCTTTTGAGGCCAATAAGATTGTCATGTTTTATTAAACTGTACTTTTAATCAGGCATTTTTAATACCAAATTCAACCACTGACCACTTAGTCTCCCAAGTCCTGTGCCACTGTGATTAAACACCTGGCCTGGCCTAGCCTAGCCCAGCACACACCACATCCTTCTATTTCAAAGTCTTCCGAACAGTGAGACTTGAGATATTTTAATTCCAGCAGTATTTGCCTGAACTGCAAAAGAGCTGTAAGACCAGGTAACAGCAGTCTTGTGCCTCCTAATAAAGGAGGTGCATGCTGGCTAGGCAAGGGGAAAGTACACTTATAAATTGCTTCTAAAACAGCTCAAGCACTCCTTCGCCAGTACATTCCTTCAGTGCCTAATAATAATAGCACATTAGCTTCTAATTAAACATGAGGCCACACTCATGAGTCTTTATTTTCCGTGCCATCTTTCACAATAACAGGCATCAGCTATGCATTACATAGAAGGCAACACAGCTGGCACTGGGAAAAAAAGAAGGGATTGCAATGACACACTGCCAGTATTGGAGTGGGTATTTGTCCCTGTGAACCAGCCTTCCTTGGGGGCAGGAGGGGTGAACAGGGGTGAATAGCACTAATGCAGCAATTATGAATTACTGTTTTGTAAAGATCTCCTGCGGGTGACTTTCCTGGTTGTATTTGCACGCCTCTGACTTAGCTGAAGTCCTAACTGGGCTGCTGACCTAAAGCTTACAGGCATTTCTTTGCCTCTTTCCAATCTTAGCCATGTTCTTAAAGAAAAAAAAAGAAAAACAAACCCACAGCAAAACCAACAAAACCAAACAAAAAATACAAGCAGTATCAGGCTTACTTGCCTACAAAAAAAAAAAACCAAACAAAAAACCAACAACGAGCCAAACGACCCTCTACCAAAAGAAAAGAAAACCCCAGGCTCCACCATAAATGCACACTCAGTATCACTTGACTTCTTTTCCCTGGCTGAGCTGGCAGGTTGAACTCAGCTGCCCCAAATCTGAAAGGAAATCCGTTCCCCACACCGCTTTCTGCCAGCTTCCCTCCCTCGACTCCAGCTCACACACTGAAGCAAGCCAAGGCAACGGTGTGAACCAGCTCCTAGGCCACGGGCTCTGCCCACTCACCCACCAGCTCCAGCCTCACACAAGCCTCTCAAACGAGCACAAAACCCTGCATGCTCAGGAAGTGAGTTGGAGAGGTGGTGGCAAGGCACAGGGGGCTCCATGGAGGCGAGTCGTGTTCCAGGTTCCCCATGCTGCCTAACTGCTCCCTTGCAGCAGAAAGGACTGCAAGAGGAACACAAGTTCCTCTTGCTTGCCTCCAGAATCAGGTAGAGGTTCCTTCAGGGTTTCTGCATTCCCTGGGCTCGCCTGCTTCCTTAGGGCTTCTGACTGTGGCCCCAGGTGACTATTTCAGCCTAAGGAGTAACAAATGTAGGAAAAAAGAGACAGTGAAATGGTGTCAGTGACCATAAGCTTCACCTTTTCATCTCTAGACACGCTTTTTCAACCTGGCCTCTGCCTGCATGCCTGTGGTAGCATAGTCTGGGTTTCTGCCAGCACCCGCTGGTGCCAGCCCCCTGTGCAGGAGCCCCAGCAGCAGGGAAGGTGCTTCACACCATCCCCGCTCCCCACTCCTCCATCCCAGCCTCTGCCTCCAGGGGATAGCGCAGCCCCTGATGGCATTACCCATCTTCGCAACAGTTTGTTCCCAGCACCCCGTAGCATTATTTACCTGCTGCCTAGGACAAGGTGCTGCAGCACCCTGTTTCTACAGGCCTTGAGAGGACTCGACAAGCCTGCGGTTCAAACATGCGAGGGGAGAATTGCTGGGTGATTGCAAAGAGGCCCGGAGGCAAACCTCAGCCCTTTCATTCCTGCCTCCTCTCTTGCACCACCTTAGCTCTGCACAACAGGTTTGCAAGAAAAACAAGGCATGTGGGAGCTGCTCTGCAAGGTCTCCTTTAGCAGAGAGGTCCGGGGAAGGGGAGTGGCAGTGGTGGTATCTGCTCTCCTCCACCCTCCTTTAACCCCAGCTGAGTGGCGTAAGGTGCAGACCACCTCGCAGGTGTCCCCCAAAACCCTGGCAAAGTCTTCAGGTGCTGTGGTGCAAACCTGTGTTACCTCCCCAGCTGCCCCTGAGCCCAGCTGCTGATCAGGTCCCTTCATCTCTGCATCCTGGGGTGGGGGCATCCAGCCTTTCCCCATCTCAGACAGGAAGACTTTATTCAAGCAGCATTGATTTTGATCTATTTCTTTGAAGAGGATCCACACAGGCAAGGAAGAAAGGGTGCTGGGCTTCTTTACACATGAGTTCTGGGGCCAGAGATTCGAGATATCAGCCACACTTAACCTGTCCTGTTCTCTGGCCAAAACCACCTGCGTGTTTGCCCAGGTCTCTGCGTGAAGCCTTCAACTGCTTTTGCCACACCAGTAGGGTACTGCAGAGGGATGAACCATGCGCGGGACTGCTTCACTCCCTCCCTTCTTTTTGGGACACACTTTAACCCAGGGGCTACAGCAAAATGCAGAACCCCAGCACTCCTATCACCGACCTGAGCCAGGAAGAGATTCACAACCCAAAGCGAGTGCTGATTAAACAGAGCAGCGTAACAGCACAGGCCCTTTCAACAGGCGAGGCGGCAGAAGGCAGATCCCAACACGTTGGGCTGCTGCAGTCCCCGGGTGGCTGAGCGTCATGGGGTGCCGGCAGCGAGACGCGGGGCCGCGGGCAGCGTGCTGCGGCTGGGAGCGGCGCGGGGAGGCTGTGCCCCTGGGGAGGCAGCGGGTAGGTTTGCCCTGTACTGCTCGATGCTGCGCCAGGTAGTCCTGGGCTTGTAGGGGAGCACGTGGCAGGCACTCGAGCAAAAATGGGGTTTAAAAATTGCTGCTGCCACCTCACTTAGCTCATGTTTTTGAAATGCTGTGGGAGAGGCTTTCAGGCTTTTCTCAACAGTTATGTAGAGCAAAGGCCACTTAAAAGCTAATCAAGAGCAATTCACAATCTGCTCAGAAACACCTGGCTCTGAGAGGCTCGAGTAGAAACCTGCAGAAGCAAAGATAGATGCTAAAGCTGTGGCAATGACATGGGGAAAGATGCTCTGCAGTCTTCCCTGGAAGACCAGGCAAGAGCCTGTTTGCAGGCTCTGTCCTGCAGGCAGAGAGTAACCCTTGACATGGCAGGAATAAGGACCCGTGGACTCACGATAGGTACCGAGAGACAGATTTGCCTGACAAGCCTCCCCCACCACCCAGTCTCCATTACCCGATTGGATCAGAGGAAATAAATTCTGGCAGAGCCAGTTCTCACATGAGTTCATGCCCTGACATTGGCTCAACAGGGACTGGGACCGATACATTTCCTTTTTATCTATTTAAATACTCTTTGCAAAGATGCTTAGCTAGGGGCATCGTCGGAGGTGGAGCAGGCCACAAATATAAGTGATGTTGGAAACATTTATCACAGTGGCTATACCCAAAAGCACATGTGCAACGAGGTTTAGACATTTGCAAAATCAAAGTCTAGAAGTTTGCATGTGGTGAATATAAAGGCTGACTTCAGCCTAACCTGAAGTCCCTCTGCCAGTCTCAGGCACTCACAAAAATCTCCAATATCTTCCTTTAAATAAAAATGTATTTTAAAATCTACTCAGCAGACTAGTCCATCCCAGCCCAGCCTGAAGATGCTACATGCCTTGAGATTAAACCTAGCCTGACTGCCAGCTTCCTAAAGCAGAAAAGCCTTCATCCCTCAGTATCTTCCCACCTGATTCCAATTCCCGCAGCATCTGCCTGCCTGATGCAGCCGGGGTACAACTTGCATAGTACCTTCAGGATGGGTGGGAGGTACCAGGCTTTCTTTCCGTGTTGAAGCTCTTTGTTTTTCCACATGTGAGCCTACACCCCAACTGAGCTCCTCTGTGGAGAGCAGTAGGGAAGGAGAGGAGCAGGAGGAGGAAGCTACACTGCACAATTGCTGCTATAATCCATGGTGACCGTGGCCTGGGTTAGCAGAGGAGCGGCCACCAGCCAGTGATGAGCACCCCGAGCTGTTTCCACTTGACCTAAATCCAGATTGTAGTGGTTTATTAAGGAAAGGTGGTACTGCTCCATTGCTCTCCAAGTCAAACCATTTTCAGGACCATCCTTGTTCTCCTGACACATTTCTCAGCGCACTGATTCCCAGGGCAGAAGTTTGCTTTAGCACAGCAAACCAGGGTCAAACAGCACAGATGCAGACAAGATCCCTTACCACAGCTACAACCTACACCATGCATTGCCTTCCCTTTCACCAGGGCAGTGTTTTCTCTGCTGAAAAAGTCCTAGCTCTGGGACATTTCCAAAGGAAAAGGCTTTGCAGCATTGGAAACTGAGGGGCTCACTTCCCATCCTTGGCTCTGCTGGTTTCAGAGGAAGAGAGAGGTGCAGAACTGCTCCCACCATCCCCTTCTTGGGGCCATGGCGATGCCAAGGACACAGCCCTAGACATGTTTTTGGCAGAGCACCCTTTCTCCTTCCTCCTTGCAGGCCTGCCAGGACTAGGCAGCTCTGCAGCAGCCCTTTGTCCTGGGTGGCGAGCAAACCCCAGCACCTTGTGTGGTGTGTGCTACAGGTGGCTGTGGGAGGCTTCTGTCCAGATGAGGCCGGCTGTGGTTTTCTAGCCAGCTTTTTGGCAGGGAGGCAGCATTGCAGATGCCGCTGGACTTTCTCCATTTGTTTTTCTCCATTAGTAACTAAAACAGCTGCTCCAGCCTTAAGCCAGGGTAAAGCCCGACAGTGAAGGCAGTGATAATTAGCTGTGCTGGCAGCACACTCAGTGAAGCAAAATGGCTGGATAGTCATCATGGCTCATAACCAGCCTGCTGTGCCAGTGGGGAAGCTGAGGCCTCCCTGATCCTCTCCTTCTTCCCTCTGAGCTTCCCTCACCTCTCAATTAGTTGCCTGCTTCCCAGAGAAATTAAAAGAAAAAATAAACTAAAAGGCCAACAAACACAGAGGAACACACTGGCTTCTCCCTGCTGGCAGAGACATGTCCCTAAAGGGGGGTGCCCTGTTCCCCCCACGGCTGGGGTGCATGCTGGCATTCAAAAGGGAGAGGCGAAGCGGGGCTGGCCTGGGTCGGGCAGAGGGTACAGCTCCTTGGTGGTGGCACAGATAGCCAAGCTTGCTCTCAGAAAGGGACTGTTTTGCTCTATGAAGCTTTGGTGGCAGCGGGGCTGTGCCAGCCCCCTGACAGAGTCTTTCCAGGCTGCAGCAGGCTAGGAAAGCTGCTCCGGGGGTGACTGTCATTCCTGTAACAATGGCAACTGTTTCCAAGGGATTTTACATATCTGACTCCCATTAAAACCAGAGGGATGCCAACCTGGGACTTGGCCATCATCACGCTTGATGCCTGCAGGTGGCTGGGACTGCTCTTTAGATATCACCTCCTCCTGCCCCGCCGAGGAGCTGGGCCAAGGGCATGCTCCGCAGCACTCTGCTGCCTCCCTCCAGTCAACAGCCCCATGAATGCTCTAAGGCACCCAGAAAAAGCCCCACAGGGCTTAGAGTTGGGTTGTTTCCATGTAAAATTCCCAGAACTGTGCTCTGAAGCATACTGCAAGGGCCCCTTGTGCGGGCCACCAGTTTGACCCTCTGTGAGCCTGTGGGCAGGGCTCTCCCTTGACCCCTCTCCCTCTGCCCTTTGCTTGACTGCTTCAAAGCAGCCAGTGTCACAGGTTGGCACAAGTGTCACAACAAGGTGATATGGCTTCCCGGAGAAGGCCCCGACCTGCCGATCAGCCCCGTGGCGAGCACACAGCAACCCTGGCTGCTGTAGTGTCCCTGCTGCTGTTTGTGAGTAATTAACAGAGACGTGGGACAGGGTGAGACTGGACGAGGTAGGAGACCAGAGGCAATAAGGATGGGATCTCAAGCTATTTCAGCTTTTTAATGTGGCTCGTTCTTCACCGTGATCACAGGTTGGGTGCCTGTGCATGTGTACCTACCTACGCAGGCACGCGCACCTGCCTCCCTGCACACTCAGGCTGACAGGCACACACGTGCCTGCTTTCTGCCTGCACACATGGGCATGCAGCTGTGCACACACATTCACAAGCACAATACTAATTTCTTATTTTTACAGTGAAAATTAGGCATTTTTTAAGACAGGGAGTTCTTAGACCACTAAGCCCACTAAACTCACCCTAGCCAAATACTTTCAGGAATGGACTAAAAAACCAAGAAAGGAGACAGCAGTAACACACTGCTGCTCGTGCAATGCTTTGCTTACCTAATCTCACCAAGCACTCGGTACCAGAGCAGTTTGCAGCTCTCCCCTTAAGCTACCCCATCCCAGCTCCCTGTGATCTATCAGAGCATCCGGATGGCCAAAAGCTGCCTCAGGGTGTATCCCTAGAGTCTGCCAAAGGTTCGAGTTAGACACATCACAGCACTGCCGCAACACTGGAATCCACTCCTATGAGATATTGCTGCTGTCAGAAAGAAATCAAATCTTGGCTGCAAAAGAAAGAGGAGGAAACATCCATTTGTGCAGCCATGAACACAGGTACAGTTGTTCTTGTTCAGGTATTCACAACCTAGTAAACACAATCTGGATCAGACCAGCATTCCCCAGATTCAGTGTTCTGCCTCTGAGTTTCCTGTGTTGAAAGCCTAAGGAAGAATCAAAACATAATCCTCCTCTAAGCAGTTAGGAAGTAAAATGCTCATAGGGAAAACATTTTCCACATCCCAGTCAATTATCACAGTGTTCATATTACCTATAATAAATATTTAAATATTTCCAGAATCCCACACTGTTCTTAACAGTTACCTTTTAAAATATATTTATATATACTTTTAAAAATATTTTTTCATATATACACACATAAACATATATGTGTGTGTGTGTGTGTGTGTATATATATATATATGAAAACCCTTGAAAGCATTTACTTGATCTGTCTAAAGACACGCTGACTTTCAATTCTACTTCTGCCTCCTGTTGTGGCAGAGAAAGTTGCCTTTACCTTCTCTCTAGCAGTCACATGAGATGCAGGGTACCAACTCTTACAGTTTCCTCTATGATGCTACTTATTGAGAACATCCCCTACCCCATCCCATCCTAACAACCCAAATCCGAATCCAGCAGCAAGGACTTGGGTCCAAAATGGTACGTGCAGCTGCTGCTCACACAGACACCAAAAACCGGAGGAGCTGGAAGTAATTAACTTTTGACCTTATATCTTTACAGTGGTTTATGCCTCCCCCTGTCCCGCAGCTGACTTCTTCAACACACTTTTTAATAACCGTTTCTGCTGATGTAGCAACAGCCTCAAGTTTACACTAAGGGCAGTCTTTGGCCCATAGAGAATGTATTTACCAAATATTTCTTACATCCATTGCAGACATATGCATGCACACACAAAGTGGCCAGTTGCAGTGCTAGAGTGCTTCGACAAACAGCAAAGTATCACGCCTCCTCCTGCCCTTCTGCTGTTTTCCCAAGCTCTGTTTGTTTTCCTGGGTTTGCTCTAGGCCCTAAATACGTTCCACATTAACAAACTTCACTGGAGACCAAGATGTGAGGGGCAAAAATTTCCAACCAAATGGACCACAGCTCCCAGCAAAGCTAGGTTTATTTATCTCAGCCAAAAATGTCCCCTTGCCCCCTCCTGATGCCTGGTGGGTGCCGGGTACTCCATAACAGCTCTGGCCACTCCTCACCAGCCATGCAGTGCCAGAGGATTATGGCTTCCTCGAAGATCTCCTGAACAGCTTTAATTATCTTCCTCGATGAGATACTGAAGCCTCTCTGCCAATAGCGAGTGATGGGAGCAGACCCAGCCAGGGCGAAGATGCGCTCCTAGGCAAGGCACTGGGCTGCAGCAGGGTGCTGTGCCAAGCCCCCGGGCAGGTCTGCCCGCAAGGAGAGCAAGCTCCAGCACCTCGGCTCCCCAGAAAGTTTAACTTCTGGAGAGGCCTGGTTTGGGGGGAGGTGCAGGCCAGCTCTTGAGAGATGCTGGGGCTTTGGGGGCAGCTCCGCTGCTCCCCACAATAGGATGGGAGGTGGATGAAGCAGAGGAGGAAAGTCATTGCTACTACTGGAGAAACCTGCCAGAAGCCCACAGCCAGCCTCAGATTTTGGGTTTGCCCAGCCACCAGTGCTTTTAACTCCCTAATGACCTTCCTGAACAACCAATCTTATCCTCTTATTTCACCCAAAAGGCATTTGGCTAACAGCAGCAAAGTTACGATGTCAGTACAAACATGTCTATTGCCGGCAGAGTTTGGCTGCAGATCTGAGTTGTGACATGGTTAATATGTAATGAGGTTATTAATATTATATTGTGACATACTTAAGATCACCAGGTTTCCGCTGAATATGTAGCTGCAGAGGAGCCAAGAAATAATCCTTTAACTATGGATTAAGTTTAGTCCTATTTGACATCCCATCCTTCATTCAAGCCATTAAAAGAACCCAGGCCAGGAAGCTATCTTTTGTTCCTCACCGGAAATGCTCACATCTGGATGAGATATTTTTCTAACATATATGGAAATAAGAAGTTATGGGCTCTCCAAGGAATGGTTGCTCCAAGTCAGTGCCTGCTTTGTGCCTAGGTTATGTTAAAAGCTGTTGCCTTGTCTTTAAAAGGGCCGTTAAGCTGCAAACGTATCTCTCCTGTCTTACTCTGAGCTCATTCTTGACTGCAAATTTAACCTAGAAGACCTTAAAGACAGTCCTAGATGTACATTTGCTTGTCCATGAAAGCAGCAGGCACCAGGGATGCTATCACCACAGGGTGACCCAGCTGTACCTCCTGGGTGTGTAGGTGTGCCTGCAGTCACCACACACACCAACAGCCCAGCCTGCCCTTCTTTTCCTTAGGTGTGCCAGCTGCCACTGGAAGGGTGCTTAAACCTGTCTTCACCTCCTGCTCATCTTCTGGGTCCTGCCCTTTGAGCCATCAGGACTGAATACATCCAGAATTCAAAGGTGAGGCCTCAATGACTCATGGGGGGGGGGGGGGGGGGGAATGAACTCAAGGGACAGGCCACATGTTTCAGTCCCAGGTGCAGATTTTTCCTCCCCTCTGTATCCTGCAAAGCTGTACTGTGTGCTCTAGAGATTGGAGGCAGCAGGTGTCTGCTCCTCTGGAGAAGCTGTTCCAGTGTTTTGTGGGACTACAGCTGCCAACACCCTCTGTAACTCAACCTACTTGTAACCTGGCACAGTCACTGCATAGTTTTTTCCATCCATTCCTCCTCCGCAGAGACTTTTCCTTTTCTTCTCTGCTACCTATGATGGAGGTCCCCAGGGATCCTTCTTTCATTTCCTCCTGCCTTGGCTGGGCCAAGTTGTTAAGGCTCTCTCTCTAGCAGCAGCAAAATGGAGTGAGACATGGGAAACACGATTCAATGAAAAGAAAGCCAACCTCTGAAACAGAAGTGAGGAGTAAGAAAATCAAGAAGGCAACTGGGAAAGAAAAGCACATTGTGGAATTATGCAGCATCCTTGTAACAAAATCAGTTATTCAACTACTTGTGAGGGCACCTATTTGCATTATTCATAGGGTATTAATTACACAACTCTTAATATTTTTTTTGAGTCTTTGCCATTACAGTTCAACACCTGCAGCAGGCAGCCCAGCAGCACTTTGTTGCCTCTGCTCCCCCCAACGCAGCCTATTCACTTTTCTCCTCCTGCCTAATTATGACAGTTACTTTCTTATCCCACTCTTTTATTTCCCTTTACTTGCATTGTCTGAGACAGCTATTACAGCTTTAATGATCTTGTAACAAAGTTGTTCCCTGCAAAGATCCCACCCAAGATGGCACCATGATGTCAGGCTGGTATCAGGTAACAGCACTGCAGCTGAAATCAGCTCTCCACCAGGTGTTTTTGACAGCTCCTAACAAAAAGAAATTTGTGGGTTTGTTTTGTTTTCCTCTGACTGCTGCATCTCTCCACAGCCTCCCCTTACCACCCCTTCCTGCTCGGCACATGCTGGATGAACACAGATACACGGTCCCATCTCAGTCCCAGGGAAGGGCTGAGCTGACTTCCTAAGCACAGCATCCTAGCTCCTCAAAGCCAAAATCCATGGCACCAAATGTCTAAGCATCACCCAGAACTGGTGCTTCAGCCCTCCTGCAGTGGGACTGGACAGCCCCTGCAGCATGGGCTCCCCTCCTGCACATCCCAGATCACAGTGCAGGGGCTGTATGCAGACCGCAGTGGGTAACGTGCTTACTAATCAATCATTGAGAGCGCCAACAAACAACTAAAAGAACACATCTGCAAGTGCTAAAAATACATGACCAAGTCAGACCCTAATAAAAAAGGGAGAATAGGGCTAGTCAGCAACACTTGATCACAGTTGTTTAGGTTATTCATTAAATACAAATTTTCATAGCCAGGTGGAATGCAGCACCCAACTTCAGGCCACAAGTATGCAAAAGCTCCCTCAGCAGTCAGTGGAGAGAAAAATTGGAAACCTCGGTGTACTCATTCATCCCACCTTCCTCAGACACTGAGCTGTGTCTCTGGGTGGGCCAGGTGCCCTGCACTGACCAAAGAGGGAGAGAAGAATGCCCAGAAGAATGCCAGGGAACAGGGGTGGCCCAAGCAAGGAGAACCAGATCCCACCAAAGCTGCCTACATTTTGCTGTTGAAACAGCCCCAGGAAAGGCCAATGGTAGGAAGCTCCTGTGACATGCCTCAGGGTATCACTGGAGTTGTGACGCTTTTGGTCTAGGAGCTGGAGAATTGGATTTATGACTGTGTATGGTAGTCTCCTGAAGATGCTGGAGCATGTGGATGCCTGAAGGAGGCAGTGACCCCATGGGAAGCCTGTGCTGGAGCAGGCTTCAAACAACCTGTGGAGATAGAAGAGCCCACACGGGAGAAGGTTTGCTGACAAGACTTGCAACCCCATGCGGGACTGATGCCAGAGCAGCCTGTTCCTGAACGACTGCACCTCATGGAAGGGACCCATGCTGGAGCAGTTCATGCAGAACCATAGCCTGTGAAGAACCCTAGACTGTGGGAAGGGCTCACACTGGAGAAGTTCGTGGAAGACTGTCCCTCCATGCTGGAACAGGGGAAAAGTGTGAGGAGTCCTGCCCTTGAGGAGGAAGGAGTGGCAGAGACAACGTGTGGTGAACTGACCGCAACCCCCATTCCCCATCCTCCTGTGCCGCTATGAGGGAGGAGGTAGGAGAAAACCAGGACTGAAGTTAAGTCTGGGAAGAAGGGAGGGGTGGAGGGAAAGTGTTTTAAGATTTAGTTTTATTTCTCATTATCCTACTCTAATTTGATTGGTAATAATTTAACTAATTTCCCCAAGTCTGTTTTGCCCATGATGGTTAATTGTTGAGTGATCTCCCTGTCCTTATCTCAACCCATGAACCTTTCATTATATTTTCTCTCCCCTGTCCAGTTGAGAAGAGGAAGTGATAGAGCAGCTTTGGTGGGCACCTGGTGTTCAACACATTGATACAGGTGGGTATGAGGAAGTTCGGAACTGAATCAAACGCAGCCTAAAGATGGATGACAAGGCAGAGTGCCAACAGGGATTATCAGCACGTGCTTTGCATTCGGCTGTTCTGCTAAGGGCAGAGTCAGGGTTAAGAACCACAGGATCGAAAGAAGGAACTTGAGCAGCATTGCCTAGAAGGTGAATGCAGGCCAACAGTGGTAGTAGTAGGAACAAGTAACTCTCAGCCCTCCCAGTAACATCCAACCATTTCCATTTGTCCTAAACAAAGATACTCCGGCACTCCTGACACCAGCCTCTCATTCAGTACAATTCAAGCAGCCAAGCTTGCCACTCACTTCTTTTTGCAATGAGGATAACTTCTGCTTTTCTGAGACCTAACACCCATCTTAGCCCTCATCTTAAGCCTAGGCCACAACCTCGTTTGCTTTTACACTATAGTTTCCTGTACATCAGGTCCAAACCATAATGCCTGTTCAATAAGTTCTGCACAGAATAATCAACACTGGACTCACGCCAGGAGGCACCAGCTCATTTTAGCCTTACAGAAAAATCTCATCCTACTTCTGAGCAAATCAAAGCCAATTTGCCTCCACATGATACAACCCATAGCCAGACAGGCTCTGCAGATGCTTATATTATATCAAGTTCTTCAGCTTCTGTTCTTAACACTCTAGTCCAGTGAAGCTGAGCTGAAACTAAATTAATTACAACTCTTTTGCCCCAAGTGATGCTAACTGTTAGGATTTACAGGACTACAAGAATCAAACAGAAATTACAGCTTTTTGTGAGTGAGCTTAAGCCCTAACAAGAATCAAACAGAAATTACAGCTCTTTGTGAGCGAGCTTAAGCTGTAACAACATACTTGATAACCTTGCTTACAGACCCTGGATTGGTACAAAAGCAATGAGGACTCTCACCTGCATAGTACCCATCCTACTTTTAAACGTGTAGCAGGACCCAGTAGAACAGTGCACAAAGCCCAAGAGATCTTCAGCCCATGCTAAGCCAAACCCTAACCTTCATGCCTTCCGCTATGATTTTTCAAAACACACCTGAACAAATCAAAGATCAATGTTTTCCCTCAGGATGCCACCCTTACTGTGCTTGTTTAACCTTACAGGCCCATGCACACACTGACCCATGCAGCTCTTTAGACCCTTACCGTTCCATGTGGTCCCTCAGACACAGGAGCCACACACACCCCCCATACGGCACCAGTGCTAACCAAAGCCCAAAGGCAATGGAAGGGCCCCAGAAAGCTTAGGTCAAGGCCAGGGCTTCAACCAACAGGAGCTGAGGAGTTTCCTGTTTTACCATGAGGCAAATCTGAGGGCCAGGGATTAAAGCTTGTGCAGCACAAGGGCTTAATTGTTTTTCATAAGGGTGAGCTCCCAGAGGTCCTACGTGAAGATGATGGTCACGATTATGAACAGCAGGGTTTGAGGAGCCCAAGTGATTTGCAAAGCTTAGATAAGCAGGAGGAAGGCTGGCATTAAAATGAGCAAATTACTTCGGGACTATTTTGGGATGAGGCAGGGACTACTACGTATGCGTCTACAGGCACACACTTCATGCTTGGGTTGGAGTCTGTTTTCCTGCTGTGATTGGCCCAGTGGATAGGAGCTGGCGTCAAGCCATCAGAGTTATTTAGCCCTTCTCACATCTCAGTGAGCACTATCTGGCTAAACTGACCATTAGCTCCACCTGTGGGGCCTTCCCGGCTCCGGCAGCAAATCTCCTTTTCCAGGCCACACTGACTCTTACCCTGCCCAATGCTAACGTAATCTCAGCAGCTCTAGCTGCTGGTGGCTCCTAGCCACCCTTTGGCTAACAGCAGTCACTCACCGCAGCTGCCAGCAGCCCTCTATTACATATCAAAGGAGGATGATTGGGCAGGATTAGGGATCAAAACAATGCATAGAAGATCTGTGCTTCTGAATCATTCAGCGCTTAAAGGCTGGGATTAGAGATGGTGCCACTGCAAGCCAATAACTCCTGCTTTTTTCTGGGGCAGCGAGAGTTTGCTGGGATGCTACTGCATGGTATGGTAGCTTTTAAATACAGGGTTGGCACTTTGGCCCAAACTCTATGCCAAATGATAAATCCTGCAGATTTGCATAAATACTGGTGTCAGTCTGGATGGCTTCTACATAACTGTGGGGCATGTGTGAATCTCCTGGATATACAATAGCAGAAGCAAATAATTTAATAGGTCTCTTGTGAGTAAAGCCTGCTTCAAAGGCTGGAGTTGAAGTCCTGATTAAGAAAACCAAGGGATGAAGAGCTAAGCTGATTTATGAGTTTTGCAACACCTCCCAAGGTAGAACGAGGGTGGCTGGTAATAGCAGCAAGCGTCTCCTGGTTTGTCTTGGGGCACAAATTGTTCTCCAGGCAAACACAGGCAAGCCTAGAACTGGAGTTAATATTAGGGGAAAGGGGCAACAGAGACTGAAGACCTCTGTTGTAATTTTCTCTTAAGCTTAGAGCACTACAGTGGATGCTGCCCTGGCAGGAGCTTCCTGAAATATTCATCACTCAGTGTCTGGCTGGTGCCTCGAGCTGATCAGGGTGCTGTGGTGAGCAGTCAGACAGTGGCACTGAACGAACAACCTTTTTGCTCAGGACCAGGAGGTCCCTGGGGGTCAGTTCAGGTTAACACCAGAGCCACCTGCCTTCACCAGACTGTCTAGCAGCACCTTTGCTCCTCAGGCCTAGCACTTGGAGACACTTATGCATAAGCCTCCCCTCCCCCCAGTCCCATGGCACCACCCAGCCAGGCTTTTTGCCCCTTGCTCCTGCTCTCTTTTTACCCCATGCTATTCTGCAGCCTAGATGTGTCTGACACCCACTAGACAAAATATATCACATACAGGGAACACAGAGAAATCACCAGGGAAATTGCTTGGGAGCTATAACTTCCAAAGTACACATATTGTTATTCCCTCTCCACTCTCCCAATAGCAAATGTTGGCCTAGATGATCTCTCTGAATGTTTCTATTTACAATTGATTCACTTTATAAATGTATAATTTTTCTAAGCTAAAAAGAAGACAAAAGTTTCAATTAGTAAGATTATTGTTATCTATTGGATTTGGAGAACCTCTGTTGATTCTTTGAATAATCGCCTTTCTACTTCAGGTTAGCATTATTGAAAAGGCTACTTGAAGCACATGTCTAACAAAGCAATACGAACTATGGTTTATAAATTAACATTTTATTGCAGTAATCTTTCACAAGAGGTACCTCTGCCTTATTTATGTACCCCATCCACCTTCATGTGCAAATGTAATGCTCATTAATTTTAATAGATATTGGAAATGCTCACTGGAGTGAGAACAGGCTCTTTTCACTAGCCGCAAACATAATACAATGGCACTAACATTTTTTTCCACCCCGCTCATTTTTTGATCCTGGCTTCTTATTTAATAATAAACCAGGTTGTGAACACACTGACTCATCTCTTGTTTTCTCAAAATAGCGAGAAGTTGTATTTATTTTTTTAATCAGTAACTACCTGAGAGAAAGGAATGTCTCATAAGATAAAGGCATTTAATTAGTTTGTTTGCTGTTAAGAAAAATATGTAGGTGGATGTGGGCGAAACGCCAAGCCGAAGTGGCCTGGCTTTACTGACAGTTCAGCAAAAGAAAATGGTTAGACGTCATGGAAAAAACTACTCCCTGAACAGGAAAAGCTGGACACGGCACATATTTGTCTTCACGATCTAGCTTTGTAACAGTAAAAGGAACCACTAGCATCAGCTAACAGAATGTACTTAGGCTGTAAAAGGGCTACAAAACAACAAAAAAGCGTAGCTGAACTGGAGGACTTTGCCAATTACATGAAATTTCTTTCAAATATCTTATTTTCACTATTATTATTATAGTAAAATTGAGTAAGCCCTTGCATCCCCAGACCGCACAATGGCCAGCATAGCAGGGCTGTTCAGGGGCACTGTGAACATTTGGCTACAATATATACATTTTGGAGCAGACTCAGACATCAGGCTACTTCAATTTATAATTCAGAGCACACTACAAAGCAGAATACTTTTTGTAACCAGGTTAGCAAACAAACAACGCTGTATTGATCATGCTAATCTTTATTTTGATGCTTTTCACATTCCTGTGGATGCGAAACACTCAAGATACAGTGTGCTGGAATCCCAAAACACAAACCAACCTAGAGAGCCCATAGAGGAGCACAAGCCTGTTCAGACTTCAGCCATTCTTGCTGAAGGCCAAATCTGCATTGCAACTGGACATCTTTTGTACTCTGTTCACAACCAGATAGATCCTTTTGGTCCATTGCTGCCAAGGAGCTATTCCCCATGCTTGAGTTTGCGCCACATCCTGAAGCAGGAGCACACCCATCTGTACCAAACTCCTCTCCAGGGACTGCAGGGCATTTCAGAGAAAGCTTTCCATCTGGCTGCTACATCAGGAGTCTACCAGCATATCTTAGATACAGTATCTTAATGCCAGTCATCCTTTACCCTTTAGACTTTTGCCCCAGATAACAACCAACCAGCTCCATACCTTTCCCAAAATCCATGATTCTTATCATAGTGACCTGGCTTATTTTATGATCATTCAATTAACTCCCACCCTTGGATTGTTAAATCAGTTTTTATTAACCAGGACAGATACTGCAATAGCCAGTCCAATATTGGCTGCCTCCCATGCCTGAGATGAGTTGTTCCTACCATGTTGAAGGAACCTGGTACCCAGCTGCTTCCCCAACAGACCTTTGTGAGAGAGAGAGATGTCTGTTTACTGCAAGGTCCCACCCCTCGGACAGGCATGATAGCTGCCTTTAAAAAAAAAAAATAATAAATCACATCCATCCCTTCCCATACCATTGGGTCTGTTACAGACCCTCCTATCATATTACCTTGGTTTTCCCTTTTATAATTGGAGCATGTGTGAATGACTGTGTGAGTGCTTGTAAGCAACTTAGACATTTACTCCACAGCCACCCACCACCCAGTCCAGGTGTGCATATAGGACACATTTGTATGCAATTCTCCACAACAAATTGAACAAAGTGGGAGGCATCTCGTTTTGAAGACCAGGTCTGACATTTCCAGCAGCTGTTAGTGATGACACAGGGATCTGCTGGACAGAGATATGAACAGGGGAAAAGGAATTTACATCAGGTCAAAGACCATGAACCATGAGCAGATTGAAAGTTAAAAAAAAAAAAAATTTCCATGTGGATGGTCTCCTCCCCACCTAGCAGAGAGAAACCCGTCTCTCCTCTCACAGGGTCTTCCCTTGCATATGCTTCTCCCATTACAATTTCCATTTCCCCTGTGCCCCAGCAAGACTTCCAATCTGTGCCCTTACGCAACTCTGGTTTCCTTGGGAGACAGGCTGGGAACCCTACCTAAATAGACAGCAACTGGCTCAGCACTTCTGGCTGCTGAGGCAATAACACCAAAGGTAATGCCCACACTACAGGCTAAAAGGTGCGACTGCCGCCTGGGAAGCCACGGCTCGGGCACCAGTAGCAGATGTGTCCCTCAGCACGGCACCAGCAATCTTCCATGCTCCCAGGCAGGGTTTGCGACCTGTTAATTTACCCTGTATTGACATTGCATCAGGACTGGTGTCAGACATTTTAAACCTTGGTTGGTTACTTTTCCTTTCTAGGATGTCAAGAGGGGTGGGGGAAAGAACAAGATTAGCTCTGAATTTTCTCCTCCAGGAGAAATCAGAAATTGAAGCCTGGGTTAATAAATCTGTGTTTTATCCAATCTGACACCCCAGAATGAGGCTAAAAGCAACAGGTTCTCACTACTACATCCACATAGAGCATGGCTGGCTGCTGTCCTATCAGGGAACATGGGGTCCTCCAAGTTAATGTATTCCTTCATATTTTATATCTTCTTGCCTGGGTCACATCCCCTCTGGCAGGATGACAACTATTATTTTGCAACACATTGCCTGTACACACACCAGTGTGGACCTCCCTCCTGTCCTGCCATTACCCTCCCCAAACTGATGAGCTTCTCCTTCTACTGCAACCACAGCTGCTGGGTTTTTTTTTTACCAGGGAATATACCCGTGCATATACAGCTCCCATCGCACAGGGCTAGAGCTGAGCTGTTTCCTTGCTGGGTTGATTTGAAAACTGACCCTCTAGCATAGAGGTGTGAAACCTCCATGCCAGTGACAACTTCCTTGGCACAGCCTGGTGCCCTGTGAAATCCCACCTCTACTCATGCCTTCTATTGATCTTTGTCCAGTCTCCATTCCCATCCTTTTGTCCCAAAGGATGCGCACTGGGACTCCTGCTTCCCAACTCTACACAGGTTGATGCCCAGCTCAGAGCAGCTCAGTGTTGTACAGGCTCAGCTTTCTCAACAAGCTGTAGAAACCTGGTGCTGTGGGGTGAGAGGTGCTGGGCAAGAAGGGACCCACAGCCCACTGGCTGTAGCCATGTTGATATCTCAGGTCTGTGGGCACTGTATGGGGGCCGGGCCATAAGGAAATACAGAATGGTGTGTGCTACTACAAAAGTACTTGATATGGTACCCAAGAGCCCTCTGTGGCCCCAGGTAAAGAAAAGGTTTCTCACCCCTTTCTAGTCAAACAAAAGCCTTTCCCCTCCACTTTAGTTTCCACACTTTCCGTACTCTGCCCAGCTTAATCTTCACTGCACCCACATATAGTATTTAGCCATGTTATTAAGCCTTTGTAGACTGCAGCAGACGCACACTGCATTATGTAAAAAATACAGGAATTAATGTAATTGTTTCTAAACATGGCACAGTCTCCAGCATCAATTAAATACTTAAAGTAAAAGGTATGCATGGGAGATAATGGTAGGAGTACAGAAATGGCACTGGGCAAACAGCTCATGAAGAACATGAATTTCTGGTTAAGGAGGAAAAAAAAATAATCAAGAGGGGAAGCCTAAAAGAGTTTCCATTACACAAAATTACTCCAAAATATTTCATGAAACTTCTGTTGTGAATATTAATAGAAAAAGCTGAGGACTTAAGGAATATTTAATTTTTGAAAATTTTATTCATTTGAATAGCATATTTTGATACATATGTCAAATCATATTTTTATCTTTAAAAACTTTAAGAAAAATTGGCTGATCAGATGTTCGAAATTAACAGAGTGTAAAGAAAAAGAATCAAAAAGCAGGAGGAAGCATTAAAGAGAAAATGTTTCTCTTTGCCAGTACACAAAGTAGGATATATTAAAAGTGCCAATTAAAAAAACAGGAATGAGGACTTCATTTTTATGAAATGCATGTAGACAAGAATATAAATTCTGAGCAAATTAAAGGTTTTGCCCATGAAATACTGGCCCCAAACCCATCACAAAAAAATGTATACTGCAGCTTCTCACATCTTTTTCAATACCTCCCCAGTAATGATGTGGAGGAGAATGGTGAATTTCCTGACTACAAGAGATGTGGGCAGTGGTTTAGAGGTATAAGGAAGCTCAATAGGAGGTGCAGTATTGATGAAAAGAGGAACGAGAGAGGCAAGAAGACTGGAAAATATATCCCTTAAGAGAGAAAACCTGACAAAGTAAGAACAGAAGTGTACTGAGGAACAGGAAGCTGACTTAACAGCCTGTGAGCAATGAACCTTTCCAATACTTGATGCTTACAGTAGCGAGTTCATGCCCAGCTTTCACTCCAGTGTCTGTCTCCCAAGCTGAAACACGCGTTAGCTAATAATTTCCCATACAGTCCATTTCGAAACAGCATCATTTACTTATAATCAGAACTTTTATTTAGACAGTAATAAGCTTGCCACGTAAGTAGGTCAAAGGCACTACCTGAAACACATGTATTGATCCCAAGATATCCCCCCAATAAAATTTTACAGTTAAATATTGATACATAGGAAAGAATCTAGATCTGGGACATTTTTCATTCCTTAAGCTGCACCCAATTATTTTCATTGCTTACATTACTTTTGCACTGCCATTGAGATATAAATTTCCAACCCCCCACTCCTGCTCATCTTTTGCCTTAAAAGACAGCTTGATTTTGCCTGTTCATGTGTTGGTTGAACACAGCCCTCCATATCATCCTGTTTCCTGCATCCACTGACTGGCAGAGTCTTCCCATCAACTTCAGCCAGGCAAAGAGCATGCTATGACTCCACTGACAGAGCAGAACGACTGGGCTCCTCTACATGTATACAGCCTGGGTTTAGAGGAAGAAGGGTGTGAGACAGACAGAAGCTGTCATGAGGACAAAGCATAATGGCTCTTGAAGAAGATGGTTTCTTTCAGACTTTTGCAGAACAGGACCAGCTTGGGTGCCAAGCTCTCTGAAGCAAGGGTCAGCTTTGAGGAACCTCATTTTACAAAGCCAAGTATAGGGGAGGGAGGAAGATTAGAGGAGAAGAGGAGTCCTGAGCCATGACTGAATCACATCAGAAATCCACAATGCCAACAGCAGCACAAAACCACCCTTATTCCTGACAGCAAAAGCTCCAAGTCCCCCATTGCTCTGAGGCTGGGTAGGAAATGGTACCAGCGGGCAGCACGACTTCTCTGCGTGCACACATGCATACACACACGCACACAAACACGCCAGTTTGTCATCAAATGTGCATGAGCAGTTCTCACCCAGGACAGCTTATCAGCAAGATAGCTATGAGAAAAAATAAAGGCCAATATAATTACACCTGCTTGTCTCATCGCTGGGTAAATATTGTGGGACTCATGCTGAGGAGTGCTGAGTCCCTTAAAATTAATCTGAAGCCACCCTGCACCTCTCAGGATTTGAAACACTGGACACTCATATGCCAAATAAGACTGATCTTTAAAATATCTGAGGGAAAAGTTTTCTATTAAAAAAGTCAGTTTCAACAGAATCAAAATGTTTTGCAGAAATGGTTTGATAAGTGTTTTCAAGAAAGGAGGAGACCAAACAATTTTTCATATTAACAAAACAGAATGAGAAAATTGTTTTGGTAGGGTGATTTTTTAATTTAACATTTACATTAAAACTATATTCTTTCTATTAAAATATACTTATACTTACCTGTATAACAGTAGAGTATAAGATGTCCAAACTATCAAAATGAAAGGTTTCTGGAGACTTCCCATTAGGAATAACTGAGGTTTGTTTTGCAAGAAAAATGGACTTTTTATTCCCACACAGGATTTAAATGTCAACGCTGGACTTCAGAACAGAAGTATCAGTTTCTCTGCAGCTCCATCACTAAAAACATGCTTCCCCTGATGAAATTTCATGGTAACTTAAAGAGTTAGTTAATACATCTTTCCACAATGGCATGTTCCTTAGACTGGACAGGACCCATTGAAAAAGCACACAGAAAAGTCACGTAGCACATACTAAACCAAATCAATTTCTCACTTTCCCACAGAGAAAACTGGCCATTGGGAGTTTTCATCTCCGCATCTCCAAGTCATTAGATTCCAACCATGCACAAGATAAACTTCAGCTAATTAGATCAGTCTCCCAGGTTTTAATCCTTGAATATCATTTTAAGTTTACGCCATAACACCAAAAGCTCTTTGACACCAACAGTTTAATTTACTGTCATTGATAGCTTCACTGCCACTTTAATCAGATAGGCCGCAGTGTCAGAGACCTACTGAATTAGCTACCTGTGGTGTAATCTTGGGTGCGTAATACTGAGTTTTATATTAATAAAGGTTGATATCACCATGATGCCCTCCTGAGGCAGATAGGAGATGCTGAAAGGAGTGGAGTAATGAGGAACCCCACCCTTTCCATATATACTTGTTAATAACTGGTTTCCCTTAATAAGGCTCTTCTAAAGGACAGGCCTTTTCCTTCCCAGCAGCCATACATAATACCCACAAGCATAAACGGAGACATTTCCTTCCAAAGCATTGCTGTTATGCAACGTCAAAAGGTACTTCACCATTAAGCCAGGGGCACGTAAAGAGAAAACCAATATTAAGCACAAGAAAACAAAGTCGAAGTGGGAACTGTCCCATTTGTGAATATGCCCTGGTGAACAAGACATTACATTCCCACACACCCCACACTTTTCCAAAGGGTATCTCTTCTCAGAAGAGGGGACAGAAAATGGCTTATGGCCACCCTACACACTCCTGGATTCACAGCATCTTAGTGCAATCCTACCATCATTAAAGATTTCAGAAATTGGGCTGTACAGCACAGGGTGGCTGCTGGGCTGTAGGTCCTCCTGTTCTCAGTGGTGTCCCGCTACACAGATACCTACCTCCAGCAGAGGGGCAGAGCACAGAAAGGGACAAACAGCCACAGCTACATCTCCTAGATCTCATCCCTCACCATCCTTGTTCAGATGTCTATTACACACAAGCAATAAAAGAATCAAGGTGAAAGTTTGCACGCTTTATGCTTTTATCATTAGTTTCCTGCTAACTGGCCTAGAAGTCCATCTTGCAGACTCCTTTTGCCGTAAATCAAATCCTTTTTCTTTTTCCTTTGCTACTGCCATACAGCATGACACTTTCTCTCAAGTTCTAAAACTTCCTCTCCTTCTTGCTGTGTGGTAGCTTGCATTTAAGCTAATTGGACAGAGATCATCAGCAAAGCTAAGTAAGGCCTCAACACAGCTGTGTGTCATATCACTCTGTCTAAGATAAACTGGGTGGAGCCCAGGGAGAAAAGGAGGGCAGAGGGGAGCTGGTGTAGGGCAAGCATGAAAGACCCAGGAGGGGAACACACAATACAGGAAGAAGTAACATGCACGCAACTCCTTGCCCAGTGCGGTGAATGGGAAGCAATGGGAGGATGACAAAAGCCCCTGGTATTTAAGTTTAGCATGCAATCCATCCCTGCAGGGGATGGCAGACTGAGATGGATGCAGGGAACTGAAAATCCCTGAAATAGAGGAATAGGAACACAGTGTGACAGTTCATGCCTAGCAGCATTCATAGCACTGAAGGACTACAGTGATAGTAGAGTCCTACTCCACGCCCCACAAAAAAAAAAAAAAAAAAAAAAAAAAAAAAAAAAAAAAAAAAAAAAAAAAGCATCCACCTTCTCCTCCCATATGCATACCAAAACTTTGGTCCACATCCTGAAAGCTGACCTTACAATAAGGGAGCCAGACCAACCCCATGAACCTCCAGGGAGACCAGTAATATTCAGGACAGGCCCTGGAGGTGGCCTTTGAGGAGTAACATTGATGCAGGGAGAGGTGTGTGAAGGGTCTAATACATCCCTGCAGATCAGAGGCACATGAGAGGCCTCAAGCTGGAAAGGGCAGGTCTGGACGCTAAAGAAGCATCTCTCCACACAAACAAAAGCATCCAAAAATACCACAGCTCTACCATTACTGATTTTGAGGGAGCACAGGAGAAGCCCCAGGTGCATACAAGGCCCAAACCTGTACAAACGGAGCAAGACATGCACCTGCCTCCAGGAAACTAGAACGCAGGGCTGGGGGCTCAGGCAGCATGTGGCTGCGGCAGGGCTGGTGCAAGCGCCCTGGCAATGGGTGGGCCTGTGTCCAGGCACTGGCCCTCTTCCCTCAGCGCCTGGCACAGGGAAAAAGCCCAGCAGGGCTTTTGGGGAAAAGCAGGTAAAGGGCACAGCCCCAGTTGCCTCCAGTTAGCCTGCCCACTAGTATGGAAAGGCTGGGGAAGATAAAATGAAGCGATAATGAGGACAAATCGACCATGATCACTCTGATAGCAGCAACCTCCACGCAGCATTGCCCAATTGCTGCGGCAATTTCAGTAACATGGTGCAGGGATGGAGGGGCTTTCAGAAGGACAACACACAGAAGCCCACAAGGTTTTGTTTCCTCTTGGAGAGGACGGGTGATGTCCAGGTGCCATGCCAAGCCTTGCCTTGACTCAGCAAAGCCATGAGTGCAAGACACGCACCCAGCTGAGATCAGACAGTATCTTGTGCTTGTCACATGGAAAGCACTATGACAACTGGAGGGGAACACAGGACGGCCAGATCCTGAGGTGATTACTCTGACCTTACTCAGTGGGAATTTTGCCTGAACAACAACTGAGTAATGACTTTGCATGTTGGCACACACATGACACACCATTGCGTTTTATATGGGAGTTGTCTAGATTTCTAATTAGTTTGCACTTGTCTGGGTTGTATTTTGACAAAACAGCACTAGACAAGCCTATTTTCCTCTACCCCCTCCTGCACTTAATAGCAGCTATGATGCACCTAGAAAACACCCGGGGGAGCCTAGCTCCATGCTGCAACGTGAGCATAGCTACAAGGCGCACAAGCGCAGGCTCACTGTGGACTTTGGGCATACTCCAGGGACAATGGCAGAGAAAGCCTGACTCTGCTTTGGACTACAGTACAGGCAAGATCTTTTCCACCAGGCACAGGCAGCATTGTGCAAAGCTGGACTTTATCTACCACCTCCTGTCCCGTATGGTGCCACAGCTGTGCCAACCCAGTGCAAAGATGTGACCCTGTGCCATCTTTGTTGAAGGGCTGTGAGGGCAGCAGGGGTTTGCGGGGCAAGGAAAGAATGTGAACATCATTTGTTCACCCTGATTTCAGCTCTGCCCACAAGCAGATGTTTACCACCTAGAGCATAGGTCACAAAGCAAGCACCCCTCTGTTCAGCTCTCAGGACAACACTCCCAAGTGCTGCCCACAGATTGGCAGATGCTTTTACCTATTTGTGGTTTAATGCTTCTCCTTTACCACCCCATTTCGGAAGAAATCCTAAAGCAGCAGTGTCTCTGATCTGGCTCTGCTCCAAGACTCAGAGGCTGCCCAAACTCCTCCCCACCACAAGCAGCCACACACCCTGATGCAGGCCTGACCCATAATGACTGTTCACCCCAGCTTGATTTCCTGGTCAAAGTTCTCCAGCTCCTCTGAGCACACACTTAAGTTATATAACAACAGCCTCTAAGTGCTGTGAAGTGTTTCAGCATTACCGAAACATCGTTTCTGAAGGTGAAAAACAAAACCCCAACACCCTCACAGACCTCTGTCACCAAAAGTTATTACAGAATTCATTCTAGTTGAGTCTGAAAGGAAAACATAGCAAGTTTTACAAGATGGCTCTTATTTCTTTGAATAGACAGAAGAAGATTCCCCTGGCAGTCACCTGCAATTTTATTTCTAAACCCCAAGGAAGATACATATGTGTAATTATGCAGCAACGTGCTTTCAGTTAGGGATTTAACAGTAAGGTACAGAAAAGAAAAACACCATGTGTGTCAAACTAAATATTGCCCTTATGAAACATAGCGATAACAACAGATCAAACCATAGACCAGAGTGCAACACGTACTCCAAACAGCCCAAAAAGTCGCATTGCTCTGTTCAACAAGAGGGTTCACATCCTTCCCACAACCTCACTGAATGTGACAGAAGCGCAAAGAGCAGCCAAGCCCAATGTGCTGTTCCGTCTGAAACCTCCACCTGTTATGACAAGTATGCTGTTATAGGAGATATACTGCAAGTATTTGGCACCTTTAAAATCTATTTTGATCTTCAGATAAGATCAGTTTACTAAAACAAGCTCAGAAATTGCAAAGGTCTCATTACCAGCTTAAAGGAGAGCAGTTCCAGAAAAGCTTTTAAGGGCATGGGTCAAGCATGCAATGCCAAGTTTAATAGCAGCAATTTAGAATGCTGCTACCTGTTAAGCTGTTTGTAACCCAGGCCTTTGCACTGCATGACCAACCACCAGCAAGTCTGTAAAACAGACCACGTGCTGGCACCTTGACCTTGCCAGGGCTGAACTCACAGACTAGCTCAGACCCTGTTATGGGCAATCACTTAGCACCAAAACAGCCAAAGTGCATGTACGCGATTTCTCTGCCACCAAAGGCAGACTTCTGCTGCCAAAAGCCACTTTGCCCTTAGACCACCATGGACATTTCTGCTCCAAATGCATTTTTAACCTCATTTTACTGTTTCAACATTTCACAGGCACAATCAGCAGTGTATTCAAATAGAGAAATAAATGGAGATGTAAGCACCCAAAAGCAGACTGGTGTGTAACACCTGAGGGATTTCTTTCCAAAACGCGGAGGAACTCAGACTTCAGAACTGACCAAATGAGTTGAACTTAAGACTCCTGGTAATTATGAACAGTGGCCAAGTTCCCTATGCAGTTCAAGTGCAGTGTGACTAACACCCCTCCAGTCTCATCAGGTATATTTTTTGGCATCACCATTGGTCTCATAGAACTTGCTCTGTAATCTGGCATTTTACTGAATAAGTATGTGGATGTATATAACTTTCCTTAACTGGCAAGGAAGTTCATACTGAATCTATTTCTGAAGTTACCACACAGGCAGCCACATTGCAACAGGATATATATAGCCCTGCATACATAAACTCTTAGGAAAAGAACCCCCATTACTCACTTGGATTTTGTCATTGTTTGACTACTTCACATGGTACATAAAGGAGGCAACAAGTGTACGTGCATAGTTCCACAGAAAAGCCTCATTTTCATACATAATAAGAGACACACATGTTTGCGTTTCCTGACCAAAATATTTTCGGATGAAAAATTGCTCTGACCTCAGAATTTAAATCTTTTATTTTGTGCAGCTTCAGGTTTTTCTAGGCAGCTTCACACTATCTTTCTAAGATCAGTCACACAGTACAGAAATTAAGGTATACTGTGTCCTTATTGTTTTCTGCCGAGTTGAACTTCTTACAACAGTTAGATTTTTATGATGCAATTTCTACCTATCCAAGCCATACAGTATTTCCTCAGTGGAGATGTTTTTCAGCACAGAAGCTTGATCCTAATGGAAGAAAGGACATTACATGCCCTAATTTCAGTTCCAGCTGGACACCTGAAAATCCAGTAGCAGCAACTGACAGGCTGTAGTCTGAAGTATTTCTGGACCAACTATTTTTAAAAATGGTTTTATATTCAGCATAAACACATATTAACCTCTCAATAAATAAGCATTCCAAGTTTCATTCACCTGTAGATACCTACTTATCTGTTCATATCTGTAGAGATACAGAATAGTCACCTTCCCTAAACATTGACCCCTGTACTTTTTTCAAGACATTCCTGTGCTAACAATAAACTTGCGCTGATATAAAAGGCTCCCTTTGTTTCACACTTTCATACAATCCAGTACTGCTGATAACCACACACTATGATAAAAAAAAAAAAGTCTCCCCTCCCGTGAAAAATCCTGAGTATTTTAATGTGGATGAGTACTTTGCCTGGGAAGCAGGAAGACAAGGTGTCAACAAACAAGTTACCATCCAAAAGCTTTAGTGTTTAGGGCAGAAAAACAGATGCAGCAATAAAAGTCTTCTGAAGGGAATTAATTCTTGAAATTCAGATGAGACACTTGTTAGTAGATGGTTCTGCTTAGTGTGCGTATTCTCCCTCTCCTAGAAAAATTTCAACATGAAGAAGAAAAAAAAAATGCAGTAGAACATAATGAAATGATGTCCTAAAACCACACCCCACAAAAGCATTTCCTTCCTTTACTAGTTGAAAAATGCCCTACTACAGATTTCTTGGGCTTACTTTTTTTATATACGGGGGTTTTTCCCCATTGTGAGTTAGCACCAAAGTACATAATTTCTCTGGAGAGATTTAGGAAACAATGGGGGAGTGGCTTGTTTGGAAACATTATGACACAGCCGGACACAATGTCAACAGAGATTTCAATGCACTTGCACAAGAAGATAGTATGGGAGAGGTCTGCGCTGTAACTGGGTGAAATACTTCTGCTTGTATCAATAATGTATCATCATTACAACACAGATCTGTCTATACCAGGTTCTACCTTATGGCATCAGGACAGATGTTCATTATGAAGCCATCCTTGGTTGTAAGAAACAAGAGATCATTTCTTTCAGCACCACGTTAGTGACTTGTCTACAAACACCTGAACCCTCAGCTTCAGCACACAGCTGGCATAACAGCCTTAGAGAGGATTATTTCATTTAAGAAGAAAGAGTAAGCTGTGTCTATTAATTAGATTTCCATGTTGAAAGATAGCATTTTAACATCTAGGTACTTCATGCAAGGTACTGAAGGTTCTTCCCAACAACTTTATATGTGCATGCACTTCCTCCCCTGTCCCCCTGTTGTCATCATCATCCCCCACATGTTTTTTAAACAATTGTCCTGTTCCCTCATCAAGATACCAAGTATTTGGAATTATTTGGTATATTTGGTATTATTTCTTTAATTAAGGTATTTCAAGTCATACACTGAAACCAAAGTAAGAAAGCCTCGAGAACAAAACACAAGACTATTTCAGATTTTTTCAAGTTACAAATCCTAATTGTCAGTGTTTGTGAAGTTAATTTCTATTGTCACATTAACTTAATTACTAAACAATTTTTAAATTGACCTTTACTACTTTGCTTTTTCTCTTTACACTCCACACTGCTGCCCTCCCAAGTCTCGCTTTTTCTCCTCCCCTCAAATAGGCTTGTCATAGTCTTTTCCTGAGCACAGGCTGGAGGGCTGTCACCTGCTCCACCAAGCCAAAGCCCAGCATCTTCTCCCAGATCTTGCTGGGCAGCCCAGTGCCATGCCCCAACTTCTGCCTTAGATCTGTCCTTGCCATGTGAGGTGACTGCTGCCTCTGCTCTGCCCCTTGCACTCCCTGCCCTGCTCCAAGGTAGGCGGAGTTCATGTCAAGGCTCAGTAACTTGTTCCTACCCAAAATGGAAGCTCCTGCTCTCCTTCCTTCCTCCTCCTCCCTCTACCCACCCCATGGCAGGTAGCTGGGCAGAGGACACCCTGACTATTGGGGCGTGCAGGGGGAGGGCAAAGGAGGGCAGCCAGGGTTCGGGCTGTGGCCAGTCACCTCTTCCTCTGCTTGCCAAGTGGACATCTTGTCTACCCTCTGCTCTTTTTTTGTATGAGAAGCCCAATGGTCACGTACAACTTCTATTGTATTTAAGCATCACATTCATCATTGTGGAACCTGATCTTGTTGCTGACTTGTTGTTGCTTGAGTTAACTCAAGTGCAACATTTGCTTAAATAATTTAATTTAATGCTATATTAGAAATATCCTCAAACCAAATGTAATTCAGCTTCTTGCTTGCTTATGCTCCCCACACTGCAAAACTAAACCCATAACTGGACTTTTTTGCTCTAGAATACACCTGGTATGCAAGCAATCCCAAAGTTTATGGAAACATGGAGCCTTTCTGTGGATAGTAAGGATATTAATATTTAGCTGGCCACCTAAATATCAGTCTCAGTGCTATCCCTGACTGCAGATCTAAGCTGCTCTTCACAACAGCAGAAGAGAAACTCCACAAAACTCAAGACATGCCTCTGTAGAAAGGCAATGGAGCATGAGGTTTGTAGGCCTAGATCGCTACGGGTAGAAATCCAGATGCTAAGTGTATGTTAGGGGGTTGCTTTGTTTTTCATTGTTTTTTAATGGACAAGACTCTAGCTGCCTTTTGTCACAGGGGAGGCCTGCCAAAAAAAAGAACCAAGCAAAGAGAGTCACACACGTCCATGCTTGCAGAGGTCTTCAAACAATGACTCAGCAACTAGCCCTCTCTTGGCCGTCTCACAGCAACCTCAGCACAGCAGAATAACAGCGATTGACAGTCCAATGTCAACATTAGTCCTTCAACAGCTGATCTTTTGTGTAGGTTAAGCAAAGACTGTGGTAGGTGTGATGATCATGAAGAGGTATGAAATTCTGCAGGGAAGGAAATGCAACAAGACACACAAATGGGAAAGAGTGGGCTAGGGCATGGAGGGAGAGAGAAGAGGAGACAGCAGAATTAGACAAGTTAGAAATAGTAGCAACCAAAAGGGCCAGCTTGTGAAGAAATCATTAAAACCCCCACTAATTAAAGACCAGAGAAAAATTACATCCTTGCTCCTTCTGTGCAAGCTTCTTCTGGGTAGTAGGGATTCTTCTACAGGGAGAAACAAAACAAAGACCTGACCTCAGAGCTAGTTATTCCTATAAAGGAGCTGCAAGTGAAGCTACTGCCCGTGAGGCCAGAGAGGAGTCTCTGGGCTGAGACCCCTCTGAACTGCCAGCACTGTACTTGAGGGACAGCAGCAACAGCACACCTTGTCTTCCCAAACAGGGAGTGCCTTGGACAGAGCCCATCTTTTGGAGGCAGGTGATATGTCAACCTCTTGTCAGTGCAATTAGGTGTGAGCCACTGCCGGGCTGCCTGCCTCCCAGCAGGAATCATTGCTGAGCTTTCTGCTCCAACCTGATGTTTGCTGGGGACTTTCAAAACATCCAGAAATGTGATAAATGATTTATCTTTCCCTGACACAGGTCGGCCCCCCCTCCCTCCTCAAAATACCCCAAGGGCACAATTAAAGCCTTTCTGGATAACAGGAACACTCCCTGGAGTGCTAATCATGCCAGAAAGATTGTCAGAGCATTTAAAAACCTAAAGCTTATCTTCTGCACTATACAAAGGGGATCTGCTTCTGCAGACATCCTAATCTGCAGGATTCTATTTAAATTTCAGCTAACTCCCAGTCCCACACTGAGAATAAGAAAAGGCTGATTAGAAGTTGGGTGAATCAATATGTGCTGAATGGCCTAGAGAAGTAGGAGCATTCATTTTGGCACTAATAAAACTGGGAAAGCTGTGGGTGGATGACTAAAAGGAACAAAGGGCTGCTTAACAGCATTGAGCTAGGGTAAAAAGTCCAGGAAGAAAAGCACTCATAAAACTTTATGACTAAGATCAGAATGAGATGAGAAATAACACTGGAAGAAGTGTTGGATCAGGAAACACGCCACTTGAAATCTATGGTGAGTCATGTCAATTTCTGCCTCTTGAGACAGGAGGTCTGCCTTGCTGAAAGGGTCAAGTTCCCCTCTTCGATGCCCCCATGAAGCAGCTGGTTTCCTTCAGTGAATTAACATGACTACTCAAGGGAGATCCAACCTCATGTTTCAAAGCAAGGTAAGCACGAAGGCGCCAGAGCCACTGGTTATTCCAAGTTGTATTAAGATCATCCACATTAGGAAGAGGGGGAAATTTACCCAGAGGAGGTTACAGGGCAACAAACATGCCCTGAAGGACTCAAACAAGGAGAAAGAGCAGCAGCTTCAGCCTTCGGGAACAGAGGCTGAGAATTCAACCAAGCCGGAAACAGGACGACCTGGGGCCAACGTTATGGTACTTTGTCAGGGCCTGTATTTCTTCTGCCCTTGCTTTATTTGCCCTGTGGCTATATGGAGAACTTTCTCATCCAAAGTTGTCAATTTGCAAGTCTCATGAGCATTTAACTCAATCTTGGTTTTACTAATGTATATTTTGAGCCCCAGCCTCTGTTCATTAAAAACAATCTCTTCCAGAAGCACAGAATGGTTTCAGTATTTTGAAACTGAAACATGTGAGGTCCCATGGAGAGCTAGCGCTCAGACTTATTAAAAAGATTACTGAAACATTCAAATAAGACTATTTTCTATTATGTTTCAGAAGCAGTATTCAATAATAAGAACAAATACAGTACTGGGATAGATACCTAGAGATGCTTTGTTTTGTGCCTTGATTGCCTTCCAATCATTTTGCTTTCTCCCCTCCCTGCCCCAAAACTTACAAACCAGTAACCTATGTCACTGGTGTGTAGTAGACCAGAAACAACACTGAGCACGGATGCATAATCCCAAGCTTCTGTCATAAGGTCACCATTCCCCTCACAGAGAACCAGGCCAGATTTTGATTTTTTAAAAAAGATTTACAAAAGTGATTAGGAACAAGGTTTCTGGAATTACACAGAAAACCAGTGGGCTTTTCAGTTGTTTTTTTTAATTTAGTAAGGCTAAATCTGAATTTTAGACACCAAACCACAGTCCCTGTCAACATGCTAATTTTATGCCAGAAAGACTTCAAACATCTTTGCTTTCCACAGAGATTTTGAACTTCTGCTAATCAACACAGCCCAAAAGGCAAAGGACAGGATGAAATAGGTTCAGTGCAGCAGGGATGCACCTGGTGTGTTCTCCACACTTCCTACCACCTCCAGCAAAGTGAAGGGGGAGACATGGGACTGCAGCAAGAAAGCCGTGCTCAGGGTATTCTTAACCCTACAGCAAAAAATGTACCAATAGACTCAGAAGAAAGCCTTCTGATTTCCAGATGACCTTTAATGACTCAAGAGATTTGCAAGTTCAGGTAAAATCTGGTTGCACACACATGCACTTGGATATTTTGAAACTAATGCTGTTAAATACTGAGGTACCTTGATTATAACAGACTTATTTATACTCCAGATGAACATGAGAGTCTTCAAAGCTATTCCTTCATCTGGCAATTAAGATGAGCAGAGTGATCCATGTGCTTGCAAGCAGACAACACATCTACAGTCTATGTCAAGACATATTCAGAAGAATACACTCTCTTACATTTAAAGGCATCTCATTGTAGCACGGAAACACTGATGAGTGCTTTACTACTGACACAGGTTTGGTCTCAGGGCCAGAACCGATTTTCAGTGATGTTTTGCAGGCATGTGGAGGTGGAGGAAACCTGCAGCCTTCCAAACCGCAACATTCTGCTCCAGCTTTGTTTCCCACACCGCAGACTACAACTGTTCGATGAGAAATTGTAGTTTCTCAGGTCAAATTATTGACTGAGGACACCTAGTGGGATTTTGCTCAAATACCACCACAAAAACGTCCAGCGAAGGATTTCTTAAAAAACATTATCATCTTTTTTTTTTTTTACCAAAAAAAAAAACCACCCCCGAACAAAACCGAACCCACACTATTTTTTTTTTAGTTCAGTTAGTGATGCTACAGAAAAAAATTCCAGCCTATTTTCCCAAATGTTTTCTAAGTTTGGTCATGCCACCCACAGACTGCTTCAGGTTTTTTTCCCTTTCCACATTCTTTGCTTAGATTGGTGTTTCTCAGAGTCTGAGGTCAACACTTCACTGCCATATTCTGGAAGTGTTTCATGGACCTAAACTCATCAGTAGAGCCAATCAGCATTAGCAAGCTTCTCAGCATTACTGATTAGAAGGGCTCCATGGCCTCAAACTACCAGCAGAGCTCCAAACTGCAGGGCAGCAACCAATAATTTAAACTAGGGGCAGGCAGAACTTTAGTTACCATGAATGGGTAGAAAAAGTGAAGAGTATTATCCTGCCAATGATAAAACAAATAAACACTTGCCTAAGTCTTTATTGTTGAATCACTAATATATGGAGCGAAAATAGGTTGTTGATGCAGCTGGCAGAGTTTTTACTGAGGACGCTATAAAATCAGTTCACAATTTCTATTTTTTTGGAGCACGAATAACAAGAAGACATTTTAGGATGTAATCTGATCCTTTACAGATTTTACTTTTTTTTTTTTTTTTGGTGGGCTAAAACACTTTATCTTTTGGATTTCTCCAAGATGAGCACTTTTGTTTTGGATTACTGCAGCTACGTGAGAAGGTTTTTAAAAAGCCAAAGTTAAACGCTGTATGTCACTTTGGGATTCTCAGTCCACCTTTTGCTTTAGTCCTGGAACTGAGCTTTAATTACATTGCAGCTCTGGAAAAACCCTTTCCTGTTCTCCACTCCTCCAGACTATGGATTTAGAGCACTATCTGAAGCCGTAAGACATGAGCAGGTAAACTAACAACCTTATCTACTTCATTGCAGATTTAAAAAAAAAAAAACAAAAAAAAACCCCAAAAAACCGAAAACCCAACAATCCCCAGACAGCCCCTCTTCAATACCTGAGGGATATGTGCCAAATACCCACGCTGTTCTTCCACCTTTCCAGGTAGATCATGTAATGATTGATAACTCAGCCTGTGCTCCAGCCTGCCCCTTAATTGCCTTAAATACCTGTTTCATCATATTCCCTCTGCTGACTCCCATGTTTGAGAGGCATACAAAGCCAGGCAATGAAGATGTTTGGTGGCTTCAAAGTAAAACAAACAGAGACAGGAGAACCTCTTCCTACCTCTCCCAATCAAAGCTAAAAATACTTCTGAAACATACTTTAGTTTCAAAGCAGACTGACTGGGGAGGGCTGTTTCTCCTCCTCTCTCTGGTGGCAACACAAAACCAACAGCTCCTCAAAGAAGCAACCACCAGCCTGAAACGGGTCAGAGCACTTGGCAGGGGGAGATGAATGGAGAAGCAGCTCCAATACAGTCTAATGACAGAATTCACAATGGAAAGGCCAGGATCATTTCAGATCTCTTCCTAGTATAAAAAAACATGGCAAATTGGTAATTGGACCACTATTTAGCCTCTCTCTCCATCATTTTACCTGAATGTGCAGCATAATTCACTAGTACAAGACAGTACTGTTCAATTTTTATGCTGTGAATTGGAATTGCCTTCATTTTTAGTGCTGAGGATAGGGAGGTACAAGAGCATGATGAGGCCATGGCATGAGCCACCACCTTGGCTTGCACACTGAAGCCCTATGGCTAAAAAGCAGGGTCATGTCCTCGACTACAAGGCAAGCTCAAGATAAGGACACTACTCCTTTAGGGAGCTGAAGAATGACGCACTTCCCATTCACTTGGGTGCTAGGTCAGCTTTTCCAGACAAGATTTCCCTTCTGCCTGCCCACACAGTGTTTGGTGCAGTCTTACTGGATGAGCTTCCACTACCAGGTACTGATAAGAGCAGTTTATAGGCTCCATTGTTACACCAATTCTTCTTTTCGAACAGAGATTTATGTTACTGAGCACACAGTTCACGCTAGAAGAACGACATTCCCTGGCCATCCATTCAGAATAACGAGCTATGAAATTCAGAGCTTCTATACAAAAAGCAGAGGTAAGACGAGCTCATGAGAGCATGAATTAACACCTCTTGATGCTGTTGAATACCGTGAACACTAAGCACAATTCTGTTTTTCTGACTAGACATGCCTGTTCACAAGATGAATGCTTTTGTGCTGAAACAAGCGTCACAGCAGTAAGGTATCACCAGTTTTCTTCCCAGCACCCAGGAATACAGTCAGCAGCGCGACAGTAAAGCTCACCTAGACTACAATGCAAATCCAGAGATCTGCTGGGTTATATCCTTTTCAGATTTAGTGTAGTCAATAGCTCCCTAAGACTTTGTTCAGTGCTATCTAAAACACCTCTGACAGAGGAACTTTTACTATCTCCTTCTTTGAAGAGTAGGACTTTTCCACCACTCTTGATGTTAGGCATGAGGGTCCTTCAGGGAAAAGGAGCAGCAAGTCTTGCTCAGTTCCTTGTTCTGAGCAAGTAATGAATCATCATTTAAACGATACACCCAATAAGCAGACTGTCATGGTCTCAGCTGTTGCCCTAAGCCTTGTGGATTCTCCCCAAGCATTTGCTTGGCACAGGGCAGAGTCTGCATGGAAAAGTTTGTGAACTTCAAATGAGTAACATGATAAGAAAAGATTTATCAACAGATAAGGAGCTGGGAGGATTAGCCTAGTAAAGACCATGAATACAAAGCAGTCCCGACGGTTGAAGATTTGCGTTTTCCTGTGCTTGCAATGGGTATAGGTGACCTATAGTCTCCTTTCTGCATCCTCCAGTTACCGCTGCTGGCCATCTGTAATCCCACAGAATTTCATCATCAGGAAAGACTCCTGACAGGCTGTTTTCTTCTCCTTTGCAATACTTCCATACCTGACTTCAAAATTTAAATGTGTTGCTAGTTCTTCTGATTTTATCACACCTGTCTCACGTTTTGTTGTTTGTTTTGTTGGGTTTTTTTTAATTAAAATCTGAACTCCCAAAGGCAAGCGTTTATGCAAAAATCTCATGTTTCATTTAAAAAAAATATATAGATCTCAGAAATGCTAAGAAAAAGCTTGAAAGTGAAAAAATTTGTTCTGGGGGTTAAAAACGTAGAATGAGACACAGAACCCCAAACTTTTTAAAAATAAGATCAAGACTGTTCACATTCAAAACTTGGTTGTTTTTGTGTTTTGTTTTTTTTTTAAATAAAATAATTGCCCACAGACACACACCCCTGGAAGGAATAGACTAGGAGGGGATGAAGTTTGAGTCAGTTTTGACTGTCCAGGATTACTAATACTGAATTTTACAGTTAATTTGACAAAGAATCTGATTAGTCTAAAGAGGTCAAATATCTTATACACAAGGAGGAAGGGTTATTATAAAACTCATTTATTGTTCTAATCCCTGTTATGAATGTCTCAGATTAATTGAAAAATAGTTCTGCTTTGGTTTTGCTATTGTTTACACAGCACTAAGAAAACATCAGATACTTTACAAACACTGGAGGCTGACTTGAATAACTGAAATATGAATACACGACCTTTATATGAGGGATAGAAGCTGAGCATTCTTTAATTATGTTTTCTGACTGGTCCCAGGCTGTACCTTTTGCTAAGCTGTAGAGCATTAAAGATACAAAATGCGTGCTTTGTGGAGCACTGGCACCAGAGGAAGACAAGCAGATTTAGGTCCACAACAGCTGTCCTGTAAGAACAGGTAAATCTTCACTAGCAAAATGCTTAAATATCATCAATACCTTGCATGTCTCTTCGCTCTCTTACAGAGATATAAACTCTCACACAAATGCATTACTCAGATAAGCTCTTTCAAAGAGTTTATCAGGTAAGAATTTATTGCAACCCTACAAGAGCACTATGAACCTTCAGTCAAGGACATCATCATACAAGGCACCATCTAAACAAGCAGCACAAAGACATGCTCTTCCACAGAGGAGAAGTTCACAGCCTCGGATCTGGGCAACAATATCCCAGGTGAGAAAGTGGAAAAACAGGACTAGGTGGAGAGAGTACGTGCACTGGTCTAGACATAGTGGCCACTAAGGAGTTTGGAATTTTATTTATTTATGTATTTATTTAATAAGATCCACTGAAGATGCACATTTGCAAACTATCATAAGACCTGAACCCCTTCAGCTCTGTAGCAGTGCCATTCACTGTTTAAATGCATAATATCCAAAGAAGAAACCACAAAACTGATCACATGAGAATCAGGCTTTCAAAACGAGACTCTGTCAAGGGAATTCTCATTCATGAGCTCCCTGAATAAGGTACAATTACAACCTCAGTGTTGTATTTATTGGGGATAGGGTGGTTTCCATATTCTATTTCTCTGTCAAGCAGTCACATACTAATATGTAAATGCCAGACACTTAATGACAAAGGTACATGGAAAGTGTGTGACATCTGCATTCCCATGATCCCTGTTGCAATATTTTTTAAATCTTCTCCAACCTATGCAATTTAAAGGTGATGGTGGTGGTGAATTCTTTGCACCCAGAGCCTGGACCACAGTTTGCTCCAGTGGCCCATACAGGACTATCCCAAGCCAGCAACACTGGCGCTCCCTTGACAGTCCACAAAGGATGAACTCTGGAAAGCCTGTAAATAGCCCTGAAGCCTATGCAAGTGCAAAAGCACTTGAAGCTCAGGATCCAGACTAGTAACACATGTATACCACTGAAGAGAATAAATTTAAAAAAAAAAAAAAACAAACCAAAGGAGGTAGGAATTTCCTTCATATGGAATAATGGCAGGCAACGATTCTTTTGTCATAGGTACTATAGGGCCCTCCAGTTTCCACTGCACCCTATCCTCCCCCCACAGGCTGCACAGAGCTGGCCGCAGGAGAAAGCGCAGTGCCTCCAGCAGTGGGTCCCCAAGAGCAGGAGCCCTGTGCCTCAGCTAGACTCTGGGAGAAGGGCCCACAAACAGAGGCCCACACACAACAGCCCCCAAGGGGACGGCTGAGCTCACCCTTCCCTGCCCTCAGGCCGCCCAGAGGCCCTCAGAGTGGCCGCTTCCTCAGGGAAGGGAGGGGTACCTCTGCTTTCCTACCCATGTCGCCTCATCCACACAGGGCCAGGCTCATCGTGAGGGGCCACAGAGCCAGGCTGATCTCAAGGCAACAAGGCCGCTTATTAATAAATAGAAACAGAACTGTAGTAGTGTAGCTGTGGGGGTCGCTTGATCTTTTCCTTTCCCCCTTTTTTTTATTATTGAAACACCCGACCGTTTTGATGATGCGGTTTCACGCCCTGCCCCGCCAGGGGAGCAGGCGGGGGCACCGGCCCCTCACGCCCATGTACCGCCCGCCTCCCCCGACGCCGCGGGGCGCCCAGGGGCCAGCGAGGGCGCCGGGCCCGGGCCCCGCTCCCGCCCACCCGCCGCAGGCCCATCGCCGGGCCCGCAGCGCCCTCTGCCGGCGACACGCCAGGCTGAGGCGGGGGCGGGCGGGAGGCCGCGACTCCGCGGGGAGGTGGCGGTGCTGGCCCGGGGGTAGCTGGTGGTTCATAGACTCATTTAGGTTGGAAAAGACCGTTAAGATCAAGTCCAACTGTTACCACAGGTCTGCCAAGCCCACCACTAAACTACGTCCCTAAGCACCACATCTATGCGTTTTTAAACACTTCCAGGGATGGCGATTCCACCACTTCCCTGGGCAGCCTGTTCCAGTGCTTGACCACCCTTTCAGTGAAAAATTTTTTCCTAATATTCAATCTGAACCCTCGCTGGTGTAACTTGAGGCCATTTCCCCTTCTCCTATCACTTATTAGCTGGGGGAACGGACCAACAAGCACTTGCCTACAACCTCCTTTCAGGTAGTTATAGAGAGCACCAATATCCCTTCTAAGTCTCCTCCTCTCCAGGCTGAACAACCCCCGTTCCCTCAGCTGCTCCTCATAACGCTTGGGCTCCAGACCCCCCACCAGCTGCGTTGCCCTTCTCTGGACATGCTCCAGCACCTCAATGTCCCTCTTGCAGTGAGGTGAACACAACAATGAACACAGTACTCGAAGTACAGCCTCACCAGTGCCGATCACAGGGGACAATCACCTCCCTTGTCCTGCTGGCCACACTGTTTTGGATGTGAGCTGGTTCACAGGGTGGTGCCCAGGGTGGGGGTACCCCCCTTCACTCCACTTAAAAATTGACAGGCAGCATTAGCGAACAAGGTAGTGAGGAGGCTCCTCACTTCTTCCCCACACTAGCGATTCAAAGAAAGTTATTCCTTGTAAACAGGGATTTGTAACACACCCACCGAGGGTCATAGCCAAGCCATGCTCCAAGGCAGGCCTACAGGAACCCCGTCAGGCTTCCCACCAGAGCCTCACCTTTGTGAATCAAGTAATGCCAACATAGCTGGTCAGAAGTTGAACCTCAAGTGTATCCTCCACAAAGCACTTCTGTGTAGCATTTCCCTTCAATTTACCCTAACTAGCGAGTGCACCAATATCTCTCACATCACATTAATACTCTATGACAGAGCAGGGAGGCAGGGAGCCCCAAGCCCACCTGCTTTCCTTCAGCAGCAGCTTCCCCCCTTCTCACAGCTACCAACAAGCAGGCAGAATCATCATCCAGATCACTGAAAACAAGTGATTTCTTTTTACTAAACCAAAACTCAACCCTTTCATCCACTCTTCTGTTTTGAAAGAAAGGTGTCTACAGGCAGGTTCATGATGAAAAGACAAATAGTGAGACAAAGAAACAAGAAAGTGAATAACCTTAAGCTACTTTCATTCTCACCTGCTATCTCATGGACTAGTTCTCTGAGATGAGGCCTCTCCTGACAGAAGGAAGTAGTAGCATTCGCATCTCTTGTCTCAAAAAGCACCCTGCCTTTTGATAAACAGCTACATACACAATCAAAAACAACAAAAGAGAAGCTCCCTGAAACCTACTTGATTCCCACCTTCATAATGGATTCTGCAAGCATTGAAAAAGAGATGCAAAGCACCTAGGAAGCCTTTAAAAATCACAGCTGCAGGGAACTTTCTTTCTTGCATGAGAGAGCTATAAAGGTCTAGCTCTGCAGAGGAAAGTGTTTTCAGCTGTGTTTTAGGGCAAGCCACAATCTTGAATAGGGGTTGTTGCTGTATGGCAATTTTATTTTTCTGCAGTGACCGGGATGGGCCTTTTGCAGTAGGGGAACAAGTCAAAACAGCTTTCAGGATTTCCTAAATTAGCATGTGTGTTCCCTCCACACACACTGCTCCAGTGCATGAATCTCTCTTGATACAATAATTAACAGAACTTAACTGGTGCAAAAAAAATAAAGGAGTAGCTGGGAATTTTCTGTGTAAAGCAATGGATGTAAGATGGCACCACAACCTGCCTGCCCTGCTGTTTCCAGGTAAATCCTTTGAAGTAGAAGGGCTATGCTTTGTTTCAGATGAGCTGAAACATTGCCCAGAATTTAGAGATGATGAAAGGTGATGATCCCAGAACAGCAGACTGCAACTAGCCAGGCATCATAACAGTACATAAAATGTCACTTACACAAGTTTGGGGTTTTTTTGTCTAGCTAAAGGCTGTGGTCAGTTATACTGGATGAAGTATTTGGTCTGTAACCTTTTGGTACTGATAGGTCAAATAGCCCTCTTGTCTGAGATGTTATAGCCCTGCTGTATGTGATAGCTTAATTCTTCTGTTCCAGACCTACCCCAGATGAAGCTGTTTCAATCTCTTGTTCCATCGTTCCCTCTTCTTTGCATTGCTTCACATCCACCCTGTTCTGTGTATGCATCCTTTTCCAATTTGTGTCTCCTTTAAAACACCTCCCTTTCAATTCATCTGCTGCTCTTCTGTGTGACTGCCTTACACACAAATTTGCTCCCCTTGGAAATTTCTTGTGACTTTCAGACAAAACTTGTTACTTGCCTCTCTATCTTCCCCACCATCTCTGTTGTTTCCAGTCCCGCAGCCTCCAATTCCCACCCTCTACTACTTGCTCTGTAATGCTTGTGGAATGGAAATACATGGGGCATGAGTTCCTTAGTTCTGAGGTGAAGGGTACTCCACAGTTTTAAGACTTCAGATGACTAGATTTTAGTCAGATGAGGGCAGTGTTACAAAACTTGTTGGTTCCCGGTTCCACACTTCACTGCTCCTCCTCCCAGTACAAATACTTGTCTCAGGTTTGCATTCTGAAATTATCTAGGCTGGAAACAAATAAGCTCAGAAAACAGAAAGAAAAAGAGAAAAGAGGAGATCTATGCCAAATAATCTCAGAGATCCAGTTTGCAGCAGGGCCACACATACATTTCTGCAAAAGGGGCAGCAAATAGTGTGGCTGGGGATTGAGAAGCCAATGACAAGATTTTCTCAAGCAGAACTTCTCTGCCAAATGCAAAGTGTTCCTGCAGCCCAAGATTTGTGCACTTCTTTTTAATCCTGACATTTTAAACTGGATTGATTTGGTCCTACTGCACATTAAAGTTACTTTGTGTATACATTAATATTATTCTCCAGCCTCTTTGGCATATTTATCCCAGATTGGTTGCCACAAATCCTTGGACCTACCATAGAGTGGTAAATTTCTTTCTTTGAATAGGCGAATGACAAAGATGATAATGCCTGCCTTAGTATAGAGGTAAATGGGAGGAGAGAGAGTATGTCAATGGAAAGTCCTTGTGTCAAATCTAACTAAAAGCAGTCTTTGCTAAGGTAAGTAGTCATGTGCGTTTTGAGGAGCATTTGTTTTTGAAGAAGCCAATTTATGGCTTAGAGTTCGTTTTCAGTGCAGAATGCTGAGAAATAGCCATGGAATTCCCATCGGTAGTAATACAAACGTTGTGGCTAATTGCATGGAAAACTCTTCTTTCCCAGGTTAATTCAGGCTAAGGATCTTTAATTCAGCCAGTCTAGATCTCAAGTGGCTTATTCTACAGATAAGGAACTAAAAAATACTAAGAACGCCCTCAAAAGCAATGGGTAACAGGAATACAAACTAAGGAGAATGATCAAAGTCATCTAGCATTTCTGCAATGGACTACAAGTTGGATTAGCAGGGGCTATGGCTGAAGAAGGATCATATAGATGATCTGGAGTGTATAGGCTGAGGCTATAGGTTGGGCTTTACCAGAAGCAGGAGAGGGGTCACAATCTCCACATACATGAGTACACAGGTCCTGATGTTCATTGTAATAATTGAGCAAAATCACTGCCAAACATCTTGATCAGTCACAGGTTTTCATGGAAGCAGATGATTTAAGCAATTCTATATGGAGGTGGGTGTTGAAACTTAGGGACTACATTGGAGATATTTTGCCCTTTTACTTCCAGATGTGCCCACAGAACACTTCACAACCCCCTATGGTGTAGTTCACCATAGGATGGGAAACTCTTACTAACTTTGTTTTACAAAATGGTAAAGAGATGTGTCCAGGCTCACGGAGTAACTCAGTGGCAGAGCAGGGAGAAGCTTTGCAGAAGATGAGGTGATCTGCTCTCTGTTGCAGTCAGACACACAGGAAGGGCAGAGCATGTATTTCTGTCATCTGCTGGGAGCACTGAGCATCAGTGTGGCTTAGTCCGTGGTGTTCCTTGCACCAGTAGTAGTTAATTGGGCTCAGGTATCATGATTAGCTGATTTAATAAATAGCTGGGCCTCTTAGATAAAGCTCTTACTCTTCCTCTTTGTCCCTTTTGCCTCTGTGCCTAATCCTGTGCTTCAAAATTCAGTCCCAAGCTAGGGAAGCAATCAGTGCTCACGTTTTTAGCAGTCATTTATCAGTTTATTTTAATGTCAAACTTCATCCCCCTGTGCTTTTTCTTACACAATAGCAGCTACCAAATGCTATGCTGCTGGATTTCAAATACTTTAATTTATAAAATGTGTATGATTAATACTAAAATGTAGTTACTAATCAGAGGAATTTTTACTTAATATTTTACTCACAGGCAGAAAGTGGTATCTGTAAATTACAAATAAGCAATTGATTAACAATATCTCCTCTGAGAAATATAATATTGAGGCAATTTCTCAGTCATTTGTCAGGTAGCAGCCTCTTTGCACTGGTGGTGGCTCCAAAGGCTGTCCAACACCTCTGCAGTTGCTAGGGAACAACCTCATAGCTCAGAGGAGTGCAGCCCTTGCCATTGTTCTGCTGTCACTCACCTGCACGGTGACATCATTTGGGGTTTATAAACATTAATTCAGTTTATGTGCTTTCTGAAGAACAAGTATTGAATGAATAGTGTTTGGTCTGCAGATTGTCTCCAGGGTATGTACATCAAAGAAATAAAAATGAACCTGGTTTGAATGCAACATCCTAAAGCAATGCTGAAACTACTACACCTTCCAGCTTCTATGCACATGCAGAATTTACACTCCTCAACTTCATCTGCTTTAAGCTATGGTATTTCCTTGGAAGTCCTGGGAGGGAGGTTTTGCTACTGATCTTTCCCATCACTCTCCTCTGGGTTTTCTTTAAATGTGCTCAATCCGTTCCTGAGATGTTGAACACAAAATTTCAGCCTCATCAATTATAAAGCAGGGAGGAAGGATTCCTTCCCTCATTTGCAGGCAATGCTCTCACTTATACTTCCAGACTGTGTTTATTTTTTTCACAAAAGCATGGCATTGTTGACTGATGCTCAGCTTTTGACCTTCTGTAGTCCTGGAAGTCTTTTCTACAGTATTTGCCACTGTTTTGACAGCGTACCACTGAAAATTGCTCTTGCAAAAGGGCTGTCCAAGCCAGCTTTCGATCTCACTCTGCTGCAGTGGTTGTATCAAAATTAAAATATTTTAGTGACTTACCTACAGAAATGTAATCAAAGAAATGAAATTGTCGCAATAAAGCAATGTTGTATCTCTTTCTGTTATACTAAAGCAGGATATTTCTCTTGAAAAAAGAAGAAAATAAGAAAACTGTAGCATTAGAAACTTATTTCAGAAGCCTTACTCAGGTTAGGACAGAATGCCAAAAGGGGGGAATTGACCCCAAATGCACAACTCTTAAGCTTACCTTATTGACTAAGACCCCACTATACAATAAGCAGTATTGGGAGGGCAGTTCATCTTATCCTAACTTAGAAGCTTAGCTCACATGAAGTCATCTACACTCCAGGAACCTAAATGGAGGCATTTCTATTTGGAATCATGTCCTACCCTGTCATTCTGTCTGTCTGTCTATTCCTGTCTACCTTCTCTCCACAAAGCCTGTTCCCCAGTCACAGAAGAAATGGGACTGATTTGTCATGCAGAAGATCTTGGACTTGCTGAGTTGAAAGTGGGATTCTCTTCCCTAAAATCCAATTCTATTCCCTAAGAATGCCAGGCAAACTAAGCCAGCCCCAAGCCAGAAGAAGCACAAAACCAGCAACAGAAACACCAAGAGATGATGTTTTTTTATTCATACACATACCACCACTATACTTCTTGCAGAAGACCCTTCTTTTTGTTCAAACCTGGAGCAATCTCCAATGCAGATGCAAAGGGGTGTAGTGTGAAGGTAGGGAGAAGGTGGCAGAATATAAATCCCTAGTTAACCCTAGTTACTAACTAGTGTTTACTGGAAAGGGGGAGAAGGGGGAGGGAAGAGGTTGAAGCAGGAACCAGGAAGCAGGATTTGTCACCTCAGTTAGAATTTAATTCCATTAACCATTAGCTAAGGGGAGAATCCACGTGCTTCCCTTGGCTATAGGAGCTTTCCAGAGTCACAGAAGGAGGAATAACAGGGGCCCCAACACAGTTACATTTCCAAAGTACATGGGTATGGCTCCACACACAGCTGGGCAGAATTGAGAAGCAGAATGGCATTCTGAAAATTTTATAGCTTGTTTTTTCCTAATATTTCTATGTCATTATATCTTTATAGTTAATATTTGCAGCTATTTATATAGCTAATCTGCAGATTAAGATAACATGTTTTACTCATTCTTCTGCTTCAGAGATCATTAACTGTGCTACTTGTTCTCCCAGTTGTGACCAGCAAATTTAGCAACACAGAAGGAAAGGGAGAAAAATGGAGCAGATCCAAAAAGGCTGATGCCAACAGTACAAATGCATGTGATAAATTATAACAAGATATCTCTAAACTTTTTTACCCCTTCTCCCACATATCATTTTAGATTAAAATACAGGGGAAGCCATGCTTGATGGATATCCCTTCTTCCTGAGAGAGAGCACTGCCTGTACAGCATTTCTGGATGAGAGGTGTCAACATATGTCCTGTTGATCAATAACTGCTTCTTGGCAGATTGGCCGTGTTGGTGTAATGCATGTGCCACAGTACAGGTGTGTGTAACACGCACATTGTTAGGCCAAGTGAGGGCAAATTTCTCCATTCCCTATCTTTTTTTTTTTTTTTTTTTTTTTTTGCTAGAAGACCTAGCTGTTCCTTATTTGTATAAAAGATAACCTACCTTTCCCATCTTGGTGTTTGGAAGCTGTATCTATCGCATTTATCCTCACAAAACCAGGCAGGCAGCTACTGTCTGCTCCCGTTTAATAGCTGAGAGAAGGAAGCCCAAAAGAAATAAGTCAAGTCTTGTAGAGCCAGGGTAGTCAAATCCAAATTTTTAATACCACTGAAGCCCCTCCAGGCCCCCATCAGCTGCCATCTATCCCTCTGTACTTAGCTGTGTGACCTGGAGCCCTTGGTCATGCCGAAGTGCAGAGATGTCCAGGGGCTGTCCCCTGGCAGTCTCACGCACGTGCTCCCTGGGCCAGACTGCACTCTTGCAGATAATCTCATCAAGAAAGCAGGTACCCCCAGTCAGTGAGATGGGCTACAGGTTGGGAAATGCTAGATGGGACATTGCCAGTGAAGTCTGTCCACCTCCCATCTGATTTGTGACCATAACTTGAATGCGGATCTTCCCTATGCCAGGTTGGTGATTACTCTTCATGTATGAAGGGTGCCCATCCTCATATCAGTGACCTTCCTTAGGGACCTCTTTACTCTCATGCCCAGCGTTTCTTTCCTTTAGACTCCTGCAGAGTCCAGAGGACTCCACTTGTATCCACCTTCCTTCCTGGTTTCCTATTAAAATGAAGACAAGCAGTAAGGAGAGCAGAAAGCTCAGACTATACCTTATGCCCCTATGAAGGAGTACCTCAGCGCGCACACACACTCCTAGGGATTTCTCCAAATATACAATAACATGTTTTCCATTTGTATTTGTACAGTCCATTTGAATACATTACCTCCTACTACTACTGATTTCCATGAGCCCTTTGTTTAAAATGCTTACTGTACATTAAATTTGTTCTGGGTAACTTGAACTCCTGAGAGTCCCCAAACCCAGCACATGATAGGCACAGTTGCCTGGCTACATGCCAGAAAGGAACAGAGTTGTGCAACTACTAATTATAAGATTAGAAAATAATAGCACTCTAGTAGCAACGTAGCACAATGGAAATGTTACTATTCAAAGTTTTGACTTATTGATATTATGAGGCATCAAAGGGCACCTTCAACTCAGCTTTATGTTTAACTGTCAATATCTTTTATCATATTATGGTAATTCCTCAGGCAACCAGGCAGACGTGAAAAACATTCTCTTCCTTATGACTGATTGTGAAATTACATGCTCTAACATCAAACTTCAAACAAAATGACTGTATTGCATGTGTAAGAAAATATGCAAAATAATTCCGCTATCATCAAGTTTCTGTTTAACTTTGTGCTGAACACAGGCTACTAGGTGCACTGCCTTCTTCATTAAATTAATTTGGACAGAAAACTTAACAGAACGAAAAGCTCTGGAGAGACTTCATGCTAAAAGAACTGATTGGATCCCAAAAAATAACAAATAAAGGAAACATGGAGAAATGCATCTGATAGTCTTCCTGAAACTCAGGTTAGGTTTCCCTCCTCTTATTACACTCCACAGATATGTCTTTGCACCAAGCTATGCAAATAACTCCTGTCCAGGCCTTTGGTACTCTTTCATCTTAGAACTGTTTCAAATTTGTGCTCACTTGGCTACACTAATAACAAAAAGTGAGACAATATTTGGGTTATAGGAGTTATAGGAATAATCATTAGGATCACAGAATAACTGAGGTTGGAAGGGAGGTTATTGAGTATTACCTGATGCTTGTAGGGGGGCCAGTTAGCTCAGGCTGCTCAGGGCTTGTGTAACTGAGCTTTCAGTATCTCTAATGGTGGGGGTCCCACAGCCTCCCTGGGCCTCAGTCTGACCAGCCTCATGGTGATTTTTCTTTTTTTCCTAGTATCTAATCAGAGTTTTCCATGTTTCAGCCTGTGCCCATTGCCTCTTGTCCTGTCACCCTGCACTTGTGAGAAAAGCCTGGCTCCATCCTCTCTGCAATCTCCCATTGGCTAGGTGCAGACAGTGATAAATTCCCCTTGAGCTGTCTCTTCTCCAGGCTGAACAATCCCAGCTCTCTCTGCCACTTCTTGCATGTTCTGTGTTCCAGCCCCCTGATCATTTTGGTGGCCCTGTGCTGGACTTGCTCCTCTAAGTCCATATCTTTCTTGTACTGGGAGCCCCAAGCTGGACACAGCACTCATGTGGCCTCACCAGTGCTAAGCAGAGGGGAAGGGTCACCTCCCTGGACTTGCTAGCTACGCCTTTGCCAAGGCTCCTCTGAATAGCGGCTCTGCCTTCCAGTGTATCAACTGCTCCTGCAGCGGAAGCTCGCATTGCCCTCTGTCGCATTGCCTTGGTCATTAATAAAAGCATAAAACACTACTGGTCCTAGTATTGATCCCTGAGGCATACTGCTAGTAATGGTTGCCAGTTGGACTTTGTACCACTGACAGATTAGAAACAACCCTCTGAGCCTAGCAGTCCAGCCAATTTTCACCTACCTTATCACCCACTTATCCAGTCCATATCTCACTGGTTTGTCAATAAAGATATTGAAGAAAACAGTGTCAAAGGCCTTGCTGGAGTCTATGAATACAATGTCCACTTCTCTCCCTTCATCCACAGACCCAGCCGTATCACCATGGAAAGTGTTCAGGCTGGAAGGGCATGACCTACCTTTGGTAAATCCATTCTGGCTGTTCCAAATAAACTTCTTGTCCTTCCTGTGTTTGGAAATGGCTTGTAAGAGGATTCTGTATGACTTCCCCACGGACCAAGCTGGGACTAACCAGCATCTAGATCCCCAGATCTTCCTTCTCTCCCTTCTTAAGGATAGATGTGACATTTGCTTTTTCCCAGTCATCAGGAACCTCACTGTGACCAATGACAGAGAGTGGCCTTGCAGTGACATAGGCCAGCTTCCCTAGCTCCCTAGATGCCTCCTATCTGGTCCCATGGACTTGTCTATGGCAAATTAGACCAAGCACTCACTAATTCTATCTCCCTCTACTCTGAGTATGGTTTCACTCCCATGGGCTCTGCCGGGAGGCTCAGACACCTGAGAGGCCAGAGGGCAAACCTGACCAGTGATAAGGCAAAAAAGGCATTGAGAACCTCAGCCTTTTTTATACTTAGACATGAGGTCCCCAGCCCAGCTGAACAGCAGGCTCACATTTTTCTTACCCTTCATTTTGCTGCAAATGTACTTAGAGAAACCTCTCTTGTTGTCCTTCATATGCTTTGCTAGATTCAGCTCCCGCTGATTTTGGTTTTCGGAATGCCATCTCTGCATGCTCAGGCAATGCCTCTACACACCTCCCAGGTAACCTGTCCCTGCTTTTTCCTTCTGTGTATCCTGTTTTGTTTCTGGTATATTATACTAACAGTTAGAGCTTTAGACTATTTTACACAGATATCTCACTGCAAATTCATGCAGTCAACAGACCCTTCTCACCCTAAATTCTTTTAGTAGTACAGTTTTCTGTTTATTTTCCTATCCATTTCTGATTACCTCCCACCTTAATTTAATTATATTAATTTTAGCTCATGCCTTCATTTTCTCTAAGCCTGCTAAAATCACTTCTCTCCTGCTTTGTGCTGGTATCACCTACAAATTTAAAATTCTTTGAAAGTTTTTTTAAGTAACATCCATGCATTCCCTTGAATCTATGTTGAACCAGCGTAACTGAAGGGAACTGAAAAAAGTATATATGTTATGTTCCAACTAAATCCTTGTGTAATTGCATTTGCTTTAATTAGTTACACCAGGGTTTCTTTACATCAAGTTTCTAACAATATGAACTTACTACATTTAACTGGATACATCAGCATTAATAAATACATATATTTTTAAAGCTTATGGTGCTATCCAGTCTGGTAAGTCTTTACCAGCTGTATCTTACTATGTAATTTGGGCTTCTGGGACAAGGCACAGAGGTCTGTATTTTCAAGTATATCACGCATGAAGCTAACAAAAGAGATTTTCCTCATTTAGCCTTTTAAACCAAAAAGAATACCATGTTGCTATACTATTTATTGTCCCTTACTTGGAGTTAATGAAGTGATTAACAGATTTGGCTGAGTTTCCCAGGGAAAAAAACCCCAGTGGGTGGCTACTCAGAATCTGGTTTTTGCGTAAGGCAAACCATCTCCACTGAGCCTCAGTGGGCCTTTATGCTTTCAGTACTTTTGGAAAGGAGGAATCTAGTCCAAGGAGCTTGTCCTGTCATCAGGCCATAAGCAGGAGAGCAATGCCTGGTGCAGAAAGAGCTAGGATGAGGAAATCAGCAGGATTATTCAGCATACTTGAGTGTATCAAGGTTTGCAATTTTGGCCTCATAATCCTGGTAAGTTTCTGATCATATTACTAAATGCAGGTTTTGGGGTAAGCAGGAATTCTAAATTGGACCTCCTCCTTGCAAAATCCCATTTCACTGTCCACTTGCCCATAAACTAAAGCAAACTTTTCTTCCAATGTTGCCTAAAGTTGCTATTATTCTAACACTTGTGATTCATTCAGTTTACTCAAGCAGTAGTTCACATGCATTTGAAATGTAAATGTCCTAATCTTATAAAAAATATTGCTTGATAATGTAAATACTTATGGCCAAACAAAGGATCTACAACAATAGGAATGGTAATATGCACTGTTCTCTATGCATACAGTTCCATTTTCAAATAACCATAAATAGTGTATATAACAATGAAAGTAAAACTGAATAACGAATAAGAAAATTCACAGCTGTTGCTGTCCTTTTGATCATTAGTATCTATTTACTGTCATGAGTTAGGTGAAGACAAACCCACCTGCTTTCATCCTTTCAATTTTCTTTAGCAGAGTACCAGCTTTAAGAAGGTATACAGTATAATTATGTATATTTTTTTCACCTTTATGCAGGAAAGCTCTTTCACTAGGTAGTATTGAACAACTAGAATAGCAATAATTTTTGCACTAAATCTACACAGACTTTTTCCTTCAGAAACACGGATCTGTCTATGTGTCTATTTATGTGTCTATCTATCCACTTATCTTGGATCCAAACATGCAAGTCTTTTGTCCTTTCCACAGCATTTTTTCATATTCAGCAAAACCAATTGACTTCATTTAACTTTTTTTTTTTTTTTTTTGTTAATAGCTTTTCAGTTTCTACTCCCTTTGAGTCCTTTTTAAAACCCTTTTTCAGCTTAGGTCAATCTTGGTACTGCTAAGTCAAACAACCAAGGAATAAATTTTAGGGAGAAAAACCAGAGAAAACCACATGGTGTTTATTTTAGTATTTAGGAATTATCTAAATTTTATGAAAAAGATTACATTTCCCAATTACCTGATTGGGTTTTGGATGAAAGGGGGAAGATCCAGCTTTCTGAAAGTCCCCGTTTTGAGAGCTGAATTAATCTTGAAGGATTTTGGCCAGAAAACAAAGGGGAAGTGGGAAAACGTAAATGAAACTGAAGTACTTAATTTTGAAAATTATGTTCTTCTTTGTAGCAGTTGAGTCAAAACACTTTTCTGAAGCATAGCCTGAATTTTTTGTTGTGGCTTTAATTAAGCCATCTCCACCCAACCCCGATCATTAATCTAACTCCTCAAATGCCCAGCTCCAGTTTGAGTCAAGCCTTTTAACAGTCATTCATTGTGTCTTCAACAGATTTTGGTTTGAGCACCTGTGAATTTTTGTGTATGTTCATGATATGAAAAACAATAGCTACCCATCTTCTGTACACCACCTGTCCAAAGCTTAATGTAACCTCGAGCAGTGCAGTGCAGTAGGATCTCACCACGCCCAGAAGGTCTCCCAGCTCCAGTCAGAGGAATGTCTAGGACTTTATCTATAGTGCAAAAAAATGCTTGAGGTGAGAAAGCAGAGGTCTCTCCAGGCTCACTTTATTGCCCTCTGCATTCCCCACCCACCACAGAAGTAGCTCTCACTGCAGCAAGGGCTGTCCAAGCAGAGCGCACCTCGGGGGCAGTGCCCCCAGCAATGGACCCTCGGCTTAGACCCTCTGTTTGCTCTTAGAAATTTCAGTTCTTAAAACTGATAGCCGGGGCCACGTTGCAGGTATTAACTGTACTTCACCTGTGTTGCAATCAAGGGCAAAAATGCACCTTTGCAATCTTAGACTTCTGCTTTTAAGTAAGATGTTCCACCAGATTAACTGCAAGAGGAAAGAGTCAGTTACAAGCTGTGCACGCTTGTCCACACTGAGCTATGTGAGGTCAGCCTTTGGTGATAAAGATGAAGGTACATGTTATACCTTTAAAAATGGGGTACCTTGCTTAGGGTACGATGAAGAAACAAACTGGATTTTGAAGGAGCTGGCTACTGCTACTTGTTTTCAATGTATTAATTTCTGTCATTACCACACAGTCTGTGAGAAGCTGAGTACTCACTTTAGTTATATGGCTGATCATATGAATAAGCTCTAAGATTTAATATTAACACGTTTCTTTAAAGTGATAAAAAAGGACTTGGCAGAAGTTCACAACAAAATGTTCTGAAACCCTCTCTCTTACTGACAACACATTCAGAGAGAAGGTTTCCCCTTTCTCTTGCGTTAATAGGTGGGGTTTTATTATGGAAGTGTATTTTTAGAAGGGTCCTAATGGAGCAATATGATGGGTTTGCAAATTTAAGATCAGGAAAACATGGCAGGAAGAGAAAGAGCTGGGACAAAAGGGGAGGAAACTGGACAGGTCATCTATGTTGGTTTTGCTGGAAAAGCAGTAGGTGGATGTGGATCACACAGCCAGGCACATGTGGAAGTGAGGCAGATGTTCAGGTCAGCAAGTAGCTCACATCCACATATAGGCAACTCCTGCCAGCGCATCTCAGCCTCTGTTAGTATGACTGAAGCAGCCCCCAGACTGCTCACTTCAACAGTGTAAGAAGGAAGAGAAAGCTGCCAAGGGGGACACCTGTGCACTTTATTGCTGCTTGGGTCCATGTAACAATGATACTCTGTCAAGCAAGCTCCATCTCACACAAGTGAGGTTAAAAACGAGTCCTCTATAATCACCTTGTAGGGCGGGAAGAACCACATGAAGGCAAAAAATGAAGTGAATTTAGTTTACTTTCACTGAGCTGGACAGAACAGATAGAGGTATGCCAGCTACAGCACCTTCTGTGATACACAAACCATGCAAGGCTATGTCACTTCATATATTAGGGGTGAAATCTTAGTTTTATTGTAGCTTTGGCAGAAATAGATTTCCAGAATTTATTTAAGTTTTTTTTAATTGCAGAGCGTTTAATTTTATGCTTTTATTTATAGATGTTAACATTCTGGTGAGCCATGATGTTTCTATATATGCACTTTGCTGGCATCTACCTCAGCAAAAGCCTCAAATCATTTGAAGACAAACTAGGTCTCACTCTTATATAGGAGGGGGAAAATATAATAATAAAATAGCAAGCTATCAAAGCCTCAGTTCTCATGGTAGATTTTAAGAAAAAGGGAGGGAAGAAAGCAGCAGCTAAGAAAGAGAAGGCATGAATAGGGAAGCCTCTTTTTTTAAAGAAACCAGCCAGGATGGGCAGAGATAGAAGGGAAGGGGAGGGCAGGAAGAGAATCTCCAACTGCAGACCAAGTCAGATCCTTGGGTGAATGAAGACCTGTAGCTTGCACCCACTATTATAATGTATCAGTACTTTTCCCAGGACTGTAACTTCTTAATTTGTGTGACTGCCTTTTCAGTTTACCTGCTTGCATGGCCCTGAAGGCCTCAAAGCATGTAGAAATTCCTGTTTTGTCTTAAAAAAAACCCCTTCCTAGTCCACTTTTTAACCCTCTTGTTAACCAGGAAAGATCTCAATCCGTAAGTTATATATAGCTTGTCAAGCCAGTGTTTCTCAGTGGCAGTGGCTTGAAAGAACTGACCATGAGGCCTGATGCTCACATCAGCTGCAGTGCTAGTCACAGGACAGCGCATGACCCACTGATACCTTCTGGTCAAGCCTGGAGACCTACAAATAGGTCACTGTGAAAGTCTTTGAAAAGAGAACAGTCAATGATGCAGTCTGCTCCTCCTTCACAGGCTTTCCACAGGGAAGCCTAGACACGCCTCCTGTAAATTCAGTTAGGAGTAAGTGAACATGACTTACAGTGGAGTATATCTTAAGGATAAATATTTATGCATGTATTATTTCAAGTTGAATAAGGCAGACAGGCAGCGATGGACCATGAACAGGATTTGGTCTACTGTGGTGTGTGAAATGCTGCATTAGATCTGAGTTCTTATAGTCCTTCCTAAGGGATGCATGACACTAAAAACCCCGAAGGACAAAAATGTGTGCAGGCACCAGTGGTACATATTGTCCTAGCATTGCACACCTCAAACAGAACTATCTGAGGAAAACCTATACAAAACTGTGTGCTACAGCTTTGACTTACATTTAGCAGAATAGGTAAGACATGCACTACTTTCTGAAGCACAAAAGAGCACATGCTAGCTTTAGACTCATTAACCCACATGAGCAAAAACCAGAAAAAAATATCTATCATGTGACACAAAATAGCTGTCTTTGTTTCCCACACAGTTTTACTGAAACAAGTCTTTCAAGTCATCTTGTGTCAGACTGTTTTATGCAATACACCATCAAATGTCAGATGAGGGTTGTTTTTACATCCCATTTTTTTCTGAAGTCAGTGCACTCCTACTGTGAAAAGCCTGTTCCATGTGTCTGCCCCTTTGAGACTGATAAAGCCAGGCTGCCTCCCCAAGAGGATATCTATCCATCCGTCAGTCTCTAGAGAATGTGGAAGATCTTCTGTAGTAAACTCTTTATCTTCCATCTCTCAAACCATCCTGCAGGAGCCCTATTTCCTAATTTCACCCTTGTATGTTGCTTTGAGTTCAGATGGTCTGGGACAAAGCTAAACAGGGCACATTTGGTGTAGGCAGTGTTGCAGAGTCAGCAGAGCCCTTCCCTGAAAAAAAATTATCTTTTTATTCAGCATCCCAGGACAAAGTCAGTCCCTGAGCAGGTCCTAATGTAGCAGTTCAAAGAGACTGCAGGAACAGATAAACCGTCTCCAGGCTCTGAAGTGCAGGAGTCTGCTCTAATCCTGCTCAGACCCCTTCTTGTTGAGAACTGCTGCTGCTCTGCCGCAGGGTGGGATGTGGGGGTGTGGGCTGCTGGTGTTTGTCAGAGGTGCAAACGGCCTACCACTAACTGAAATCTGAGCCAAGTCTTGCGGGATCTTTCCCTGCTCAGGTCAGCAACAGCAGGAAGAGTTACTTCCTTAGAAAGGATGGTAGCAGTCAGGTGGGCCTTCCCAATCTAGTTATGACAGCTTTAGATACAGCTGTGTGTTTAAAGATCTGTCTATAGATCTGACTGCCGTGCACTTAATTGCTATATGCAGCCCTCATTATGGATGTAAAGTCCATTCTGGATGGTGTCCTCCACCCACCTCCTGAGAAAATAACAGATTCCTCCTTCCAAAACACTCATTTTTGCCACATATCAGAATTATTCTTTACCAGAGAGGCAAGATTTTTTCCTTCAAGATCCTGAAAGCCTTATTTTTTATGTGGTGGTATCCTTCATGGAGTCTGTCACTGCAGCCATGGAAGGCAGCACAACATGAGATGGACCATGTGTAAATGTCCATGGGGAAAAAGAGGAACATACCTGCCTCTTTATCCTGAGGAAAAGTTGTGCTTTGAAACAAGACAACTGCTTTGACAAACACCAGGCTGCACTTGACAGTTCCCTTCAGGAGAGCTTGGACATTGGCTGATAGTGCATGTCAGCAGGCTGAAGCGCTTGTTTTGCAGTGAAGACAGAACAGTCATCAGGAGCTACAGGTAGGACTCACAGTGCTGTATGTAGGTGACAACATTGGTTAAGTAAGAGGGGGAGTACTGAGAATAAGGTGTCAGGATGAGGTACATTGATCTCAGGCTTAGCTGTGGACCTCTGAACACCAAATAGCACCTATAAGGAGAAGAATTTCAGAAGATCTCTTCATTAAGACAGGGATCATAATGTACCTGACCTTTCCCAGGCATTTTAGTAACTTCTTAAGACAGGCCTGAGTAAATGTCAAACTGGCACATGGTATTGACTTTTCTGAAGAAGATGGAGAAGTAAGCCCAAGGATGAATGGGGATGCCAGCTCTGCACTTGCCCTCAGATTGAGCATAGCTCTTCATTTCTGGAAATACTTCTCAAAAAGCCTCATGTGCTTTACAGTCTGCATCTCATCTTAGCTTGCAGGTTTTCTGGGTGCAGTGATAAAAACATTGGCAAAAATTTCACACAAGAGAGTGCTCTCTCTGCACCAGGAAAAAGAACTGGCTCCTACTTGATCTGGCATGGATTTTTAGTTCTGGGTAGCTTGTCTGTTTTGTTTTTCCAGGCAAGGTTTCAGTAGGTCACATAAGGTACATGAAAGGGTTCTCTTACTCTCACTTACGAGCTAACATAAGCCTGCATGGACCATACAAGGTGAGGGAGGGTAGGGGAAAGCTCTTGATTTCAAACTTAAAGTCCAGCTAACTGTAAGCTCTCCCATAACACTTCCATTGGTTAAACTAGGTTTTTTATAGATCTGCCATGCCCACCCACCAGCTTTTGAACCTAAGACAGAACATATCTGAATAACTTTTGGTGTGTTAAAAAAGAAACCTCTATCAACAGGTCTATTTTTCTTAAGGAAAAAAATTCCTAGGACACAGTGGGGGAAAGTCCCATCAAAGCCTGTGACATTTCCAAGGAGGATTGGCAGCAGTTAAGGCCATTGCTATACATTGTGCCCCTCTAACTTCTTTCAGTATATATTTTATAGTTCTGTCAAAACACCCTACTGATCCAGAACTTGTGGGAGGCAGCCGGTCACCCTGGGTGGCTCAGTCAGCAGGCTTTTGTGTGTTTTATGCGTAAGCCAGAAGGGAAAAATCAAGTTTCTGATCCATAACCCCACTAGACAATAGCTTTAACAGAAGGTAATTTGCAACTGCTGTGCTCCTGAGGGACAGAAATACTGGCCTGAGAACAGTATGTGCTGTGAGGACCATAGTCTTAAACACAACCAAGGGCACATTTGAAGCACTCACTAGAACAGTGTTCCTTCCAGTTGCTTCAGTAGATACACACATTTATGAGTTAGCTCCTGACTTGGGCAGTCTGGAGAGAATAACCTAAAAAAGCTTTGATGTTCTTGTGGACACTTGACCAGGAGGAAAAAAATAAAAAAAAAAAAAAGAGAGAGAGAGAACCTAAAAAGCATCAGAGAGAAAGCAAGGTGCCTCAACGTTCTTTTTTGGCCCTACAGACTAAAGACTTGCACAGTGACTCTGCTGCTCTAGAGACCCTGTAGAGCACAGCCAGGAAAGCTGTTTCACACTGTGTAACCAGTCTGCTGTGAAGTTGGCTGAAATGCTTGTTCTTTGTGCATCACAGCAACCTTCTTCTGAAAGTCCCACCAAAAGAGATTATCGTGTTGCAGGTTTTAAACCAATCTGCGGCTAAGCGTGTGTCTACAGCTCCTGCTATTAAGGAAGAGTCAATCTTTCAGGCACCTCTGAAAGGCACAGAGTTTTCCTTTTTTGTCTTCTCTTTTTATGCTCACTTTCCTTTTATTGAGGTGATGGGAGAGCAATCGAGACATTTTTCAGTTTCAAGAGCACTCTGAAAAAGATGTCAGTATTATGCCACCCTCGGTAAGTTTGCACATGACACCAAGCTGCAGAGGACTGTGCATCTGCTTGAGGGCAGGCAGGCTCTGCAGAGGGATCTGGACAGGCTGAACTGATGGGCTGAGGCCAACTGTATGAGGTTCAATAAGGAGAACTGCCAAGATGCAAAGCTACAGGCTTGGGGAAGAGTGGCTGGAAAGCTGCCTGGCGGTGAAGGACCTGAGGATGCTGGTTGACAGCCAGCTGAACATGAGCCAGCCATGTGCCCAGGTGGTCAAGGTGTCCAATAGCATCCTGGCTTTTGTCCAAAACAGTGTGGCCAGCAGGACAAGGGAAGTGTTCATCCACTGTACTTGGTGCTAGTGAGGCCGCACCTTGAATACTGTGTTCAGGTTTGGCCCCTCACTGCAATAGGGATGCTGAGGTGCTGGAGCATGTCCAGAGAAGGGCAACAGAGCTGGTGAAGTGTCTGGAGCACAAGTCTCATGAGGAGCACCTGAGGGAACTGGGGTTATTCAGCCTGGAGAGGAGGAGACTCAGAAGGGATATTATTGCTCTCTCCAACTACCTGAAAGGAGGTCGTTGGTCTGTTCTCCCAGATAACAAGTGATAGGAGAAGAGGAAATGGCCTCAAGTTACACCAGTGGAGGTTCAGATTGGGTATTAGGAAAATTTTTTTCACTGAAAGGGTGGTCAAGCACTGGAACAGGCTGCCCAGGGAGGTGGTAGAATCACCATCCCTAGAGGTGTTCAAAAACCATGTAGATGTGGTGCTTAGGGACATGGTTTAGTGGTGAACTTGACAGTCCTGGGTTAACAGTGATCTTAATGGCCTTTTCCAACCTAAATGATTCTATGATTCTATCATTATGGGTGTTACCCCATAATGGGTGACAGGCTGCCTGCCCTTCACTTTCTGGTTTTAGCTTTTCGTATGTAACTAACTATAAGTACAACAGCATCTACAAAGATGGACACCCAGTTTCAGGGATGCTTCACAGGGCTGCTCACCTTCTGCACTGGGACACTAGATGCAATTTCTCAGGAGCATAGTCTATATGGTGCGTACTCTGCCCCCAAAAGGAGCAGCCCACTGGTACGTGTCACATCTTCCACTTATTTACCTCTAGGCAGCCTACACCTGGGTTTATCAGGATAGCCTGCATATGCAGAGGGACAGATAAACATTCCTAACTTCCTGGGCTTGCACCACAAGTCCTTCCTGGATGTAAAGGCTGATATGTGTGCTTATGTCCTCCAGGGACTTGGCATTGCCCCTCCTTCACAAGACAAGCAGGCTAACCTCAGCCAACTGAAATAATTGTTGCTAGCCACTTCTTCCTCCAGAAGGGAGCATCTGAAGAAGCTGTTAAAGGATCATTGCTGGTCCTTCTGGGAGTTCTTTGAAGATGAAGTGGCTCCATGCAGAAACACTGGTACTAGGATTCCCTGTTCACATGCAAATGCATCAAATCTCACCACAGTCAAAACCTGCTTTTCTTGCCCCATTTGGAGCCTGACAGATAGCCTGGATGCCCCATCTAGGGAACAGTCTCGGCAAAGAGCCCTGTTGCCCATGAGGCTACTAGGACAGGATTGTCTGTCTGTCATGGGACAAGAGGTGTGTCTTTATACTGTTTCCTGCTCTTACTGTTCTTTTGTAGCTTTTGTGGTGCCATCACATAGTGCTACAATTTTTGGATTGGTGCAGATGGGGTGCATTCAAAATACACATGATCGAGGTATTCTGGGTGCACAGGATGCAGAGGACCTTGTGGCCTCCTTGAAGTCTTTTTATAAGTGACTAACTCTGAATATTTGAAGGTCAATCAGTTTGTGCTGAATGGAATGACTAACAGGCTAATCTGTCACCTTTAGCATATCTAAGACAAAAATTTCAAGTCTTCTCCGACAGTGCTCAAACAAGTGATGTTTTGCTGAAGTATAGGCACTCTCCTGAATGGCTAGCTCAATAGCTGCCCTTCTGGGGCATGTAATGAGCTGCTAAAAGTCTGTCTACTTTGTAGAATTTTTGCCCTAAGGTCATCTAACAGTTCCCAACACTTGCAGGGTAACTTCCTTTACGAGTCTCAACTCTAATTTCTGCAAGGATACCCGGAAAATCGTACTTTCTGGGTGGAATGGCACAGTTCTTGTTTTAAGTGCAGTTCAGTGTTAAAAGATTGTGTATTGACTAGGTTTTCTAACAAATCTGACTTATCAAGATACACGAACAAGAGCAGAATAACCTTATGATTTTAAGAGGATTATTTTGTGTTTATAAGCCATAGAAAAATATATTTAAACCCTCTATATATTATCTAGCCCACCCATGTGTTGCCAACATCTATGACATACACTGTGCTGAGATGTCCACCTTGGATGTTCCTGCTGCTCTTTGAGAGGTTATCAGGCTATCCAACCCACCACACTTTGAATTAGTTTGCAAGGTCTGAAGGTTCACGTGTTTAACCAGTTGACCCTCCCAGCTTCTGCGCTGGCACTCTCTTGATAAGCCAGTCTTCCTGGGAACAGGTTTGGAGAGCTCAGGGAGCAGTGGGACACAAAGCACTAAGCTCTTGCGTAATTTCTGAAGAACTCCCTCACTCCTGAGCAGCAATCTGAAGTTATATCTCTCTCTCCTGCTTCAACACAGCCATTTTAAGAAGAGGTTAACTCCTTGTTTTCATACAGTAGGCATCTTGCAGCACTGTGCTGTGTTCAAAGGTGTGAAAGACCTTATCAGGCTTATCAGGAAATAGGGCAGAGGATTGTTTTGTCTTGAAGATGCAGTAAAAGAAGGAGACAAAATAAAACAAGGTAATTTTTCACTTACTGTATAGTTATATTAACAGTTGCAACATTTACATGGATAAGTAGAAATTAAACAAAAACAGACCCATTAATAAAGGGGTAAAATAAGTGAATTTTTAAAAAACATTAGACATTTACAGTGTGTCTCCCTCAAAAACTGAATAAGGGAGGATGGCCTTGAAGTAGACTTTAAAAACTAAACCAGGAAATGGAAATACAACTCCTCCAAAACAATTACAACCCAGTTGGTTCAAATACTTGTTATCTATGGGATTAGGTAGCACCGTAACAGCAAAAAAAAAAAAAAAAAAGTGGCAATATTAATCCAGTCCAGATACAGGAGTGTCTTGTCTCACAGACAGTCTTTTTGCTCCTGAAGGAATTGTTCTAGCGGTATTCCATGCGTTCCTATGTACTGCAGTACCTATATCTCTGCATGGACAGCTGTGCAGTCAATAGCAATGCAAGCTTTATGAAGGCCAGAGCAATACCTTAACACTATCAGAGAGGGGATGCTTTGCATATGGTAGAATCATGTGAAAAGTGGAATCTGCCTACAAATATAGAAAAGTGGAAAATACTTGTTTGAATGGCAGAAAAAATTGGAAAGAAGGAAAATTTAGTCTAGCATAACAGTCACATAAGCAAAATGGTAGAAAAAAGTCTGGGAACATGGAAGATTGTCCTAGACAGGATTTTTTTCATGGGAAATGGACCGAGTAACCTGGTTTTTCATGCCTTTTTCCTTCGTATCTTCATTGTGAAAATTAAGCATATGCAGTCTGAAATCTTGTTTAGTAAAACTAGATAAAGAGTTACTATAAAGCAAAACAACTGCTTACTTTTAAAATGTTCAATACAGAAATGACACAGGAAAATATGGAATGGTGCTAAGCAATTAAAATTTCAAATAGCTATAGCTGTCTGCAAACAACTCCAAAGCAACCAGAGTTTTGGTTAGTAAATTATTGTAAAGATACTTAATACTTAAAAAAAAGGCAGGAAAATTAGATTTCCAAGTACCTCAAATATTTACCAGTTCCTGCAGCTTGTATGGCTTTCCAAAATAATATGATCTATCTCCTGTGATTTTTTAATGTTATTAATTCAGTTCTATTATTCATGTGTCTCTGATGATGCTAGAGGTGGAAAAGAATCTTTACAGAGGGTGGAAACAAGGACAAGTAGCCTGGGAGAAATACAGAGGAATTTTCTGAGCAGTCAGGGATCAGGTTAAGAAAGCTAAAGCCCTGACAGAATTAAATCTGGCCAAGGATGTCAAGGACAACAAGAAGAGCTTCTATAAGTACACTGATGATAAAAGGAAAACTAGGGAATATGTGGGCCCTCTCTGGGTCTGGTTACCTGGGATATGGGTATGGCTGAGGTACTCAATGACTTTTGCCCCAGTCTTCACCCTCTTCACCCACCAGTGCTCCAGCCACACCACCCAACTTGTAGAAGGCAAAGGCAAAGACTGGGAGAATGAAGAACCACCTGCTGTAGGAGAAAATGAGGTTTGAGACTGTCTAAGGAACCTGAAGGTGCACAAGTGCATGCGACCTGATGAGACGCATCTGTGGGTCCTGAGGAACTGGTGGACCATTACCCATCATATTTGAGAAGTTGTGCCAGTCTGGTGAAGTTCCCACTGACTGGAAAAGGGGAAATACAGTGGCCGTTTTTAAAAAAGAATACCCAGGGAACTACAGGATGGTCAATATCACCTCTGTGCCCGGCAAGATCATGGAGAAGATCCTCCTGGAAACTATGCTAAGGCACATGGAAAATAAGGAGACAATTGGTGACAGCCAATGTAGCTTCACTAAGAGCAAATCCTGCCTGACAAATTTGGTGGCCTTATAGCATTGACAGATGAAGGAAGAGCGACTGACATCATCTACCTGGACTTGTGGAAAGCATTTGACACTATCCCGGACAACATCATTGTCTCTAAGTTGGAGAAACATGGATTTGACAGATGGGCCACTCAGTGGATAAGGAACTGGCTGGATGTTCACACTCAAAGAGTTGCAGTCAATGGCTCAATGTCCAAGTGGAGACCAGTGACAAGTGGTGTTCCTCAGGGGCTAGTATTGGGACCAATGCTGTTTAACATCTTTGTTGGTGACATGGACAGTGGGATTGAGTGCACGTCAGCAAATTTGCCAAGTTGCCAAAACCAAGCTGTGTGGTGCAAGTCAACACACTGGAGGGAAGGGCTTGCCATCTAGAGGGACCTTGACAGGCTTGAGAGTTGGGCCCGTGCGAACCTCATGAAGTTCAACAACGCCAAGGGCAAGGTCCTGCACATGGGTTAGGGCAATCCCAAGTGCAGACACAGGTTAGGTGGAGAATGGATTGAGAGCAGCCCTGAGGAGAAAGACTTAGGGGTGCTGGTTGAGAAGAAGCTCAACATGACCTGGCAATGTGCGCTTACAGCCCAGAAAGCCAACTGTATCCTGGGCTGCATCAAAAAAAGCGTGGCCAGCAGGTTGAGGGAGGTGATTCTTTGCCCCTACTCCACTCTCATGAGACCCCAACTGGAGTGCTGTGTCCAACTCTGGGGGCCCCAACATAAGAAGGACCTGTTGGGGCAAGTACAGAGGAGTGCCACAAAGATGATCAGAAGGCTGGAGCACCTCTCCTATGAAGACAGGCTGGGAGAGTTGGAGCTGTTCAGCCTGGGGAGACCTTACAGCAGCCTTCCAAGTGCCTAAAGAAATCTGGAGAAGGACTTTTTATGAGGGCATGTAGTGACAGGACAAGGGGTAATGGCTTTAAACTGAAAGAGGGTAGATTCAGATTAGATAGTAGGAAGAAATTCTTTACTGTGAAGGTGGTGAGACACCAGAACAGGTTGCCCAGAGAAGTTGTGGATGCCCCACCCTTGGAAGTGTTCAAGGCCAGGCCGGATGGGGCTTTGAGCAACCTGGTGTAGTGGACAGTGTCTCTGCCCATGGCAGGGGGGTTGAAAGTTCTTTCCAACCCATACTGTTCTATGAGTCTATGAAAAAAACCCTAAGTACAGACACATGTTAATAAAATTAACTATCAGTTGATCTGTTTTTGTTACCTGACTTCCATCTTTGCTATTTATTCTGGGTTTTTTTTCAAAGCCTGTTCAGACAGACAAGATAATCAGTATTTTGCAAAGAAACTGTAAGCCTTATTTGGCCAATTAGTAATAGTGGTACAGTGTTAAAATCTAAAGCACAGGCTTTTCAGCTTTGGATATTTATAGAAATTATCATTTCCCATGCCCATTTTCTACAGTGTGCCTGCAATGTTGTCTAAGTGTTTTTCATTGTACCTATACCCTGAACAGTTTTAAGCAAAACAGCAGTGAAGATGCCAGCCTTTAGCTTATATATTTTTTATGATGACTGTTGCTGTTTTTACCACAGAAATATTGAGGAAGAGAAGTCCATCACCAGCAGGAACTCGTACAAGCCAGCTTGTACTACTTTCTCAGAATGGGTTCAAATTACCTTCTGAAAATTACTCACTGGGTGGTTGTACAGGAGTTTGATGAACTATGCCCTATCAACCCAAGAGAAAACAAATACTTCCAGCTAGCTCCTTTTAGCTTCATATGAAGCTTTGACATCTTTCAGTGTGGTTGGGATTTGATCCAAAATGAGTTATAGAACTAGTAAGAAAAAGCTTGGTAAACAAATTTCCTCTTCAAAAATTTATTTGCTTAATGCTGAAGTGTTGGCGATTAAAGAAAGGTAGAATTAAAGCATCAGTCTTTCACTTCTTAGATGAAAATAGTAACACCTCAGTTCTCATTATTCACCAGAAAGCATCTGTTTCCTTGTGATGCCTTTTGTAAAGATAAGAAGTATTTTGGCTTTGTTTTATTAGTGCCTTCAAACACAAGACTTCTTTACATAGGTAGTAGGCAAGCAAATATGGTTCTTTCTTAAGGAATTAATGTAGCCACTGAATCAGAATAAACTAATGAAGAAATTCAGACCTAAATTAAAAATGACGAATTAAGATGAAGAAATGTAAATTTATTTTAATCATTAACAAGGAAAATGTAGCAAGCATAAGAATGCCAAGTGTGTGATGTTCTACTACAGGTTAATAATTTTCACACTGAGATGTGGAATAGTGGTAACTGTGATTCAGAAATAATTTCAGAAATCAGTTTTTTCTCCACTGCAAAATACATTCATATTGCAAATAGGGATTCATTGAGCCACTTCAGTTACAATAATAATAATAACAACAACAACAACAACAATAATAATAATAATAAAAAAAACCCTCAAGAAAAATAACTGAACGTATTGGAGCCAAACTGCAAAATCTTGCCTTACTACCATAAAGTTATCGTGTAAAAAGTTACGGACAACACATCTAGCTGCTTTCATGGAAAGCACAAATTCCTGAATGTCAAGGAACTGCAAAAGTCCCATCAATAGCAGTATTTGTTCAGAGGTACAGTAACAGAAACTGAAATCTTGCATTTGCATATGTGAAGAGCACTTTCTCGCAATTGCAATTAAATATGTTTTTTCCTGAGTTAATTGCTGGCTTGCTGAAGAATATGAACAGGTGATACTGAATTGCATTTTCACTGAACTGGATCAGTGCTTTCTTTGTGACCAGTTGGTGATTTACAGTTTTCTGACTTCATCTGCACAGTTTATCATGGAATTAAAACAATGTCCAATTGTTGATAAAAATCAAGTACTTATACCTGAGGCAGGAACAGACCATAAAAGCTTACCTAGCTGCAGGTAAATATAAAAAGGACACTTTATTCTTACCTTTTTATAAAAGGTTAATCAACAAGTCTCCAAGCACTTTTACAAATACTTGGTTAAATGTGAAAATACTTTTACTCCTGATAATGCATAGCATTAATTCCCTTTTGCAGAGCAGGAAATAGAGGTGGATGGAAACAAGTTCACCGAAGTTATACAGCAAATCTGGAGCTTAACTAAGATTGAAACAAAAAAAAAAGTCCTAACTTTTTATTTTTCAGACAAACAAAAGGCAATTCTTTTTGGGTATCATTTACCTCTGGTTATCTCATGCAGCTATTCAGAAAATTCAAATGTTCAAAAGGTCTTGTTCATGTTTTTTTATTCTGTAGCATAGAATTATTACCAAATCAATGAAAATCAGTGGTCTTTCTGGACCTATTAAAAATGAGTTATGTCCTTATATAAGATGTCATGAGTAACATTCAGTGCTTTAAAACAAAATTACAATTAAATTATCAGTTGAGAAGAACTGGCTCCACTAAATCAATGTTAATTTTGTCCGAGATTACATTTGGATCCGACCATCAGTTTTGGTTTCTAACTGGAAAAAAAAATATTAATATTTATTGTGGGTTTTATTTCTTTTTATTTTCCCAGTCAGTATTTTTCTGTATGCATCGGCAAAACTGAATATATTTGACTCTAATTTCTACTGAAACACAGTTCTGTCACTAATTGTTTAAAGCCAATTGCAAAATAATTGAGTAATTTTCCTTTTGCAAATTCATATTCAATAAAATATTTTAAAAATTAAATAAAAATGTGTAGTGTAGTTTCTTTTTATAAAAACAGTGAGATCAGTCTGCCTCGAAACCCATATTCACTGATGCATTATAGTTGCTTCAGGCCTGTTTGCTGGTACGAGAGTAACTATAAACCTGATTTAACTGACTGAGTAGTTTGGATTTATGGCTGCTTTGTGTTACAAGTGCAAGACAATGCTAAACAACCAGACCAGTGAAAAAAAAAAAGTCCCAATTATTAGCAAAAAATCATACAATAAATTAATGTTGTCATTCAACTTCTGTGCCACAACAGTATCATTGTTTTAATGTGGATAGCAGGTCAAATTCTATTCTGATGTAGGAAAATGCAGATGTGTTTATAAGGCCCACCCAGAAAAATCCAACAAAGAGCAGTAGTTGAATTTTTATTCTCGCTTGTTTTACAGTAACAGACAAGAAACCCCCTGAAACAACACGCACCTAAAGGAAAGTTAAGGTCACTTATTCCAGACAGTTTATTCCCTGTGGGAGAGAGGAAAGAATTTCATAACTCTGAGGCTTTCTTTGTCTCTCTATACTAGAAAGCCAAACTGGGAGGAAAAAGAAAAAAAAAATTGAGAACCAAGAAGAGCCAGGGCAATTTTCTGGTTTTCCATCTGTATAGGACTTGAAACTTCTAAAAAAGATTCTGAAAGGCTGGGAAAGAAGTAGGAATGTTCACAGGGACACACCTTTCTGATCACAGGCACATGAAACCCTTTCCTAGTTCCCAGATAACGCAGTAATGGGTTTAAGGAGTTGTGTTTTTTCAGCGTAATTAGTTAATACTCTAACAAAGGGCTACTCCTGTTTCACAGGCATTCAACAGTTAGAAAAAATATATCATTTCTTAAGATGTCTACCCCTTTATTTTTATTTTCAAATATACCTGCAGCAGGTGAATTCAGCTGTGTGTGTAATCTTGGTAATACCAGCAGATGCAAATGCACTTCCAAAGTCAACATACATTTAGTTTAAGCTTAGTTACTAAATGACTAATTAAGTTCCCAGGTTTGATGTAGTTTTATGGGTGAGTGTGTAACTGTAGTGTTTGTTGTAAAGTGTCAACCACAGAGCTCTCTTTTGTGGTACTAATGAAAAAAATGCATAGAGGACTCCATCACAGTAGGGCATAAAGAGATTCCTGTGCTTAAAGCTGGGCTGTGAAAATGAAGGAGGTGTTGAGTTGGGTGAGACAATTCCTCATCTGAATGTTGGTTTTGTTACACACACACACAACTGTAGGCTTTAGCACTGAATTTTCCTGGAGATACTTCTAATTCTATTGGTGTTGTAAAATAATTGTGCTGTAATCCTGAAGTGGCAGGGGCAAGCTCATCCTGACATGCTTTGAGCAAGTACTTTGCAGTTTGGCTTTAGAAAAACCTTATCTCCCACTCCCCCAGGTTTTTGATCAGACACTAGTAACACAGGCAAAAATTCAGAATTATGAAAGACAATGGAGCAAATGACATGTTGGGTATTAACAGAGTAGGAAATGAACTGCGATAACAGTGCCACAGAAACAAAGCAACTTATCATTTATGGGTGGGCAGGGCTACCTTAAAGAACAGAGTAAGGAAGGGGTTATAGGAAGCCAAAGATATCATGTGGTAGGATGTGCAATGGTAGGTGGTGCCAGACACTTAAAAAGATCAGTTTATTTCACATGATGAAATTCAGATACTTAGCACCAGTCTATAGAAACGTTAGCCTGCATGCCTGTAAAAAAACCCAAAACATCCAAACATCCCTCCCCTGCCCTGCACACGCATAAATATGGAGGAGGAAGTGGTTCACTGAACATTTAACTATTAATGTTTAAACGAGCGAAAGGTGTTTGGAGTAAGTGCTGAGATGAGCACTGTTAGGCTGGGTCATGTTGAAGCTCTCAGACACCCGGAACTCTGGGCAGTGAACTGTGGGCTTCTCAGCGAGAGAAAGTCCCTCTCCAGCAGAGGACTTGCCTGCCTCTCCCAAAGCACGCAGCTGCTTTGAAAAAGCGAACCCTGCCCTCATCTCTCCTTTAAAGGTTGCTTATAATCCATTAATAAAATGAATACTCAGCATCCTGCTCTGCAAAAGCCAGCTTGCATAATTAAAACACACTAATACATACGTACAACTATTTTGGCAGAGATTGCAGGGCCACGAGCTCAGTCCTCGACTAGAAAAGACAAGCTGAACAGACCTGACAGCTTCTGCTGCCAAGAGGAGGCAGTGTCCCCCTCCCCGCCTCTGCCCCTCCAGCTCTCCTGTCCCTTTGACCTTTGTTAGCAAGCTGAGTTAACCTTGGGGAATATTAACCCAGTTAAAAAAAAAAAAAAAAAAAGGCAAGCTTTTACCACGTTTGAGATCTGAAAGGCCAACCCTCTAGTGAACGAGATACCAGCCTGAAGGAAGAGAGGGAGAACTGAGGGAAAGAGGGTGGGAATACACCCTTCACTGACCAGCTCAGCCCTCTGAGAAGAAAAGGTGTTAACAGAGGTAATCAAGGAGCTGCTGGCTTTTGCCCAGATCTTCAAGTCTGTAACTAAGCAGAGTGGCATTAGTTTTAACGGGGCTGCACTGGATCCTCTCCACAGTGGGTTTGGTGGTGTTTCGTAGTGCACAAAGCAACGTGGCTCCTGGTAAAGAGTTTAAAACTTTTCTGGTGGAGAAGCACACTTCTCCTCATCACAATGTATTTGTTACCATGTCCTTCTGCCCAGTTTTGTTTAAAACACCTGAACTGATGTAATACCTTAGAAGCGGCTACATACAGACAACATCAACTTCCAGAGGAACCAGCCTGTACATTTTACATGTCCCTTTTTCCTTATCTGTAGCCATTGTGCAAGACATTTTGACAAATCTAAAGGAAGATCCAGGATACTCTTAAGCTGAAGAGAAAAAACTTTTTGAAACATAAATTGTTAGGTATCCTAACAACTAAGCGGGCTTTGTCTTGAGAGAGGAACTAGATATCATCAAATAGGAGTACACTGCCTCCAAATTACTTTCAAGGAAAAAAAAAAAAAAGACGTGGATTTTCAAAGCAGATGAATGTTCAGGTTCTCCTGTAGAATAGAATAGGTCTTCAGGGATCTCTCCTTGATGATCATGTGGTCATCTCTCCTTGTGGTCATGATGCCAAGTGACAATTTGCAGGGCCATTTCCCTCCATCTTGGTAAGGAAACTTGACAAGGAAACCTTATGACCAGACACTTTGCTTCAAACTTAAATATCTCTAAGCCCTGAAGGCCACTGACGGCATTAGTAGAGATTAAAGACAAGGACATGCCACACAGGTGGGCATGTCAGAGAACCACAGAAGGTGACAATGCAGCGCATTTTGGTTGTCACTTGGAATGATTTTACGTTTTACTTCAGAAAAAAAATGTGGTGCAGTTCCTGCAACTGAATCCATACTGGAAAATTAGTGAATCTCACTGATTCCTTTTGGGAGCACATGAGTAGAAAGAGCCCTACAATATGGTCCAGCGGAAAAGCCTAAGCTAAAGATGTTTCAGCCAATACCCCTTATGTTTTTGTACTAAAGGGTCTGAAGATACATAGTTCTCTTTGAATATGCACATAGAGCTGGAAAAATATCGAAGGTATGGTCTTAGCTCCTTGGTGCACTTGGTGTAATTCCTTGGTATGTGTTTGAAAATCTAAACAAACCCGAAACACTTCTCATGCCGAACTTGTATATCTTGCTTTATCTGTAGTCTCCATACAGAGATGTTAAGTGTAGTATGCAGCAATATTGTAGCTCATTCAGAGCTGTTATTAAAATTGAGTGGAGTTTCTTCAAACACTTGTGTGCTTTTCCCAGTTGTACTCTGAGGTTTTGGGATGTAAGTAGATTCTTTTGCAGTGGAACTCAGCTTTGGCAGCAATAAACCTCACTCATTTGTAGATCTGCTTTACCGGAGAGTTACTGCAAGTCAGAGCTTTGGGCCAGAAGTTTTAATGATAGGGCTCCAGTGGGAAGGCACTTTATCAACAAAGTTACCCTTTCAAAATCACTTGAAATATTGTGATAACTGTAACCAGAAACCAGGGCTTGCAAGAAACCAAAGCAGTGGTGACACTGTAAGTAACGTGACAATTGAGACTGCAGTAATTTTTCAGAGTACCCCTTTATTAAATGAGACTGCAGTAATTTTTCAGAGTACCCCTTTATTAAATGAGACTGCAGTAATTTTTCAGAGTACCCCTTTATTAAATAGCCCTAAAAAGCAAAAGAAAAAGGAAGTAATTTCCATGGGCTGGGTATTCTATGAGCAATCTTTATCAGCACCTGGTGTGCCCTGCTCAGGGAAGCCTTTTGGCTCTTTATTTGCACACAACGCCCAGAAACGCAGGCTAATCAAGACTGATTTGCAAGTTCAAAAAAGGCACGGCCCCCCCCCCCCCAGCACCGGAGGAGTGCGGCACCTCTGCCCCCAGGGGCCCTTACACCGGCGGCACCGCCACCGCCGCGCCCCCTGGCCCGCGGGCCCTTCCCGTCGCTCCCGCCCGGCTTGTTTGCTCCGCAAACCTCCGCGGGGGGGGAAGGGGGAGCCCCGGTCCGGTGCGGTCTGGTTGAGGGCGGCTGCCGGCACCCACCGGGCAGGAAGGGTCGCCCGTGCCCCCCGCCCGCACAGCACGGCCAAGCCCCCCGGAGCGCTGCTGGGCGCCGTCCCCGCCCCCGGGCCGGACCCGCGGCGTCTCCCCGGCGGCTGCGGGGTGAGCGGAGCAGGCAACGTCCTCCTCCCCGCCCCCCCCCCCCCCCCCGGCGGCGGCGGTGGGAGTGGGAGGAAGGGACCGGGCGACGCATCCACCTGGCGGCACCTGCCCCTTCCCCGCCCGGTAACTCCTCCCCGGCCGCGGCGGCTGCTCCCGGCTCCCTGCGCCGCGTCCCGTCCCGTCCCAGCTCCGCTGCGGCGGGGGCAGCCCCCAGGTAAGCGTGGCGCTCCCCGGCCCGGCCCGGTCCGGCCGCCACCCCTCCGCTTCGGACGGGCCCTTCCCCGGGGCCACCGGAGCCACCTCCGGGGGCCGGGCGGCTCCAGCGGGCTGGGGGGCAGAGTCGCCCTGGGCTGGGGGGCGCCCCGGCCGCTCCGAGTTGGGCCTGCGGTTTTATCTTTTAATGAAGAACCTTCGGGTTTGCTTTGGGGGGAGTGCGGCGGGACCCCGGAGGCATCTGAAAACCCCCGTCCTGCCGTGGCGGGGGTCGGCGCGGTGCCCGGCGGGGAGCGGCGGGGCCGTCTCCACAGAGCGAGAAAAGGAGGCGCCGGCTGATAAAATCGAGGGGGCACGTAAGCTCGTCGGCTTCAGCGGTGCTTCCCGCTGCTTTACCCGGTCGCCCCCTTTCCGCACCCGGTTGGCGCGAAAGCGTTGCGCTTCCCCCGGTACCGGCGGGTGAGGCAGGGCGGGCGCCGAGGGCACCGGCGTGGTGAACGGGCGCTGTGCGGGGGGTGGCGCGGTCCGACGGGGTGCGGGGGGTGTTGGGGTGCGCCCAGCGCCCCGCATGCCAGCGCCGGCCCCCCTCATCCCTCTCGAGGTTGTCCATTCCAGGCCTTCATCCTCCGCTGACGGGAGGGGAGACGCGGCGGGATTAAGGAGCTTTTTCAAGGTCACAGAGTTGGGTAGTTGCTCCTACGGAGAATGAACTAGAACAACCGAGTTCTGGGGCCTCGTCGTTGTGTATTAATGTCACCGCTGCTTTGGTTTCTTGCAAAAGCCCTGATTTCTGGGGCTTTTTACAGTTATCACAAAGTGTAACTTTTTACAGTTATCACAATTTGTCAAGTGATTTTGAAAGGGTAACTGTTGATAAGAGTGGCTTCCCACTGGAGCCCTATTATTAAAACTTTTGGGCCTAAGTTCTGAATGCTGAAATCAGCCGTACTCCTCACATCCCCTCGGAGGGCTTTACCGATTCCCGTAGCTTACCTGGACCTCGCATTTCACCTCGGTTTTCTCGGTGGGTGGGTGTCACTGAATTCAAGACACCATTCTCACATTGTGCCTTTGTCCTACGTGTCCCTGTTTGCCCTGAGTAAAGTGACACTAATGCCGTTAGTGCTTTACAAAGAGCCAAAGGAAGCAGCTTCACCTCTGAAGGGTGATTTGCATCAGCTAAGGCAGTGTTAAGCGAAAAGAGAGGGACGTTGTGTGTAGCATAGATCAATGACACTGGGAAATGGTTGCAGTTGTGCTGTTACCTATGGGTGTCAATGTAAATGTAAAGCCAAAAGACAGGTGGACTAAGACAAAATTTTATGTCAAAGTAGGATTTAAAATGTCCTTTTTCCTTTTATTCTTAAACTGTTAAAAATTATACTGATACATAGGAAAGACAGTCTAGAGTAAATCTATCGTGGTAGTCTAGCCTGAAAATGGAAATAAGATGAAATTATGTTTCTGGATGGTGATGCAAAACCAAAACAAAATGGTATTCTAGGATGCTGGTCAAAATATTTCTCTTGGAGCTGCTGCTGCTGGAGATGTGGGTTCTTTCTCCTGTGTCAATCAAGGGTCAGTCCACACTGAGTAGCTCCAGTACTGTGACAGTAGCTCAGCTGTGTCCGTGCTGCTACATCCGTACTTCTGGCATGTCTTTGATGCGTGGATCCCTAAACCTTCTCTGGCAATACGAGTCTCCCCTGTGGAGTGAACTCAAACCTCTGGCCAGCAGGCTTGCTTTTCTTTCTTGTCTGCCATAGGCACCTTGGAAGTGGTTTACAGCTCCTCAGGATCTGTAGTTTGCAGATTGAAAACAGCTGACCTAGATGAATATCTAAATAAGTCTGATTTGTTATCATTCCTAGTTTTTGGTTTTCTGCAGAGTGGGTATGTAGTGGTATCATACAACATGCATTTGCAACTTGATTATGGTAAACAAGTATTCCTGAGATCTCTTGTTCCTTGTCAGAGACTGTCAGTGCCATAGAAAGAGACTTGATTTTTACTGCCAGAAGATGAGGTTATTTGCTCCTGCCATGGAAGTGGAAGGGCAGAGGCAGAACTGGGGAGGTAGTGTAGGAGAAGAAAGCATCCAGATGCCAGGCTGGCTGTTGCCGCATTTGTTCTAGCAGCATTGTGATCTGTGCACCTGAGGTGGTGCGTGCTGTGTGCAATGGCTGCCTCTGCAGTCGTTGCCTGACCAGTAGGTCAATCTCCTACCATACCAGTTCTCCTGGGCTCTTGGTCTTTTCTATTTCAGAAATGGCTTTTCCTGTAGGGTCTTCTGTCACCAATCATCCACTCAGCTACATAACAGCTTTTCAGCTTCCTTTTCCACTCTGCCGTTCCTTAACAAAGGCATGTGATGTACTTGTGATAGGCAGCGTTGCATGGTAACCTCTGTTTTCAGAGAAGACAAATAGATGATTAGTTGTAGTATAAATACAGAACCCTATAACTGTTTAAAATGAGTGCTACACTCAGAACTTTTTAATGCCTTTTTTTTTTTTTTTTTTTTTTTTTTTTTTGGATGTGGAAGTAGCATTAATCTTGGTTTGCCAGCCTTGGGAATAGGGTTGTGGACTTACTTGACCTACCGGTAGTGCTTTTCAAGAAACACTTTTTTTTGACACAAGTTGAGAAGTAGTTCTACGGTTTAATAATATTTCAGGAGCTAATGTAGAATAGCTTCAAGACTCTTAGGAGATCTAAGAATGCTGAGGCTCTGTTTCTGGCAACCTTTCATATAAATCTTTACATAGTCTTGTATAGTTCTTTGCAAGATGTGTAATGTTACTGCATAGGCACACAGAGCAGAGCTTGCCTCTATTGAGGTTTGCCAGAAGGCCAAGGACATTGGAAGAACCTGGTTCTGATGACTTTGAGACATTAGTTGCTCTTTGATTTGTCTTTGACCCCTTCCAGAGGATAAGTTTTACCCTGTGGAGTAAACTACATTTAATTTTTTAATCATCACAATAAAAATATTCAGTGCTATTTCCTGAAGAAGTATCAAGGAAATCGTGTTAATAAAATGAGTTGAAAATTCTTAGTTCCTTTCCTCTTTCAAACATAACTGAATTGGTTTTTTTTTAACCTTTCTATACTTAATTTGCAAGTCATGATTTTAAGGGCTGCTTGTTAAAACAGGAATCTCGAGCATGTTTCTTTTCTTTTGTCCAGGTGGCAGAGGCAGGAATTGCCCAGTGTGTGAAAAGATCATGTAAGTTAATCTGGAATCATCTCCTTGGCTTGTTTTCTTTCTTCTTCCACCTCCCCCCCGCCCCTGCTTCATACCGTGGTTATATTGTATTTAAGATTACGCTACTGAAACTTCGTGGCCATAAAATGGTTGGGAAGAAAATAATTAAATCATACTTCCTTTCTAGTTCTAGTCATCAACAAAACCTGTAATTGTTGACTTGCCCTTTTCTGAAGTTGAGCTTTGCACTGGAATTACTCATTTGCTGTCTTTGCAAAGTTTTGCCATTTTGTTCATTTGCATGTGCTGTATTTCTTTATCTGGATAAAGGGAACTGCCAATTTTTTTGGATGTGGCACAGAGTTAGTGTTGATGCAAAGTGGATGCTTTTATGCATCCTACTTTTAGAAGCTGAACTTGATTTCATACACTTGGCTTTTTACTGTTCTGTCCTCTCCCATCTTATTTGCATGTGGTTGCTTTTACGTAGGTCTAACTGTGAAGAACTAGTTTGGAGTTCTTGGTGGTGTTTTTTCAATTATTGGTACCTGTCATAGAGCTTAGCAAAGAGCTGACTGTGTTTCTATTTCAGGAAATAGCACAAAATATGTATTGAAGTAATATGTAAATGCAGGAAGTATACTGTTGCCAATATAAATTTGGTTTCATTGGCCAAGTTGAATTCACAGGGTTAGGATATCTGAAGGTAGTTATTCCATCCTGTTGACTTAGGCATGGAAACAACACATAGTGATCTCTATCTAAAAGCTTGTGGAAACTAATATAGCTGGTGGTACTTGTGGAACGCTGTGCCTCCAAAGCATGGTACTGTTCTTAATTAACTGTTATCACATGGTGTGTACTAAGGAAGTGCCGTTATTTCTTGCACAGAGAACTAGGGTAAAAGCCAGCAAGTCTGGTTTCATTAACAAAATCACAGTTAAATCTTTGGAGTTTCTTTGCCTTTCTGTTGCCTTTTTGGGATGTTGGCTGCTGGCTAGTGAAGGACACGCAGTATAAAGGAGTCATGACCTCATGCTGCTGTAAGGATGTGAAAGCGGAGGCTCACCTTCACCCACCAGTAGTGAGGTTGAGGGGGTTAGGAGGATGTGGCAATGAGGACCACTTACAGCCAAGCAGCACAGCTCTGTGCTTGGTGCTTTTCCTGCTCAGGAACAGTGTCTGTCACTGGTAGGGAGGAGAACAAGCCTTTTGGGGGACTAGTAGTCTATATTCAGTTAAGTAGGATGTTATCAAATGAAGTACAGATCAACTTTACTGGAACTTTTGCTTAAATATAGAGAAGAGATTTGCAGAAATCCATAGAAAACCTAAAAAAAAAAAAGCTATTGGATTAAACTTGTTTTCAATTAATCTAATATTCTAGATTTTTTATTGTTTTGTTTTTATTCTGTCAACTTTTATTGGAAAAAATGATGTATTTTTTTTAATCTTAATGATCCATGACAGAACTTTAATTATAACGCTCCTAAGGCATATGTGAGAAGAAGTTAAGATATTTCAAGTAATAGCTGCGAGCTGTGAGGTTTCACTGTATTCATCTGTATACTATGTCAATAACAGCTATATGTTTTATATTCTTATTATCACCTGTCATTAGAAAGAGTAGCATTATTTCTTTACTTTCAGTGCTGTGAAACAAAAACACACTTGATTTTGGGCCTTCTGTGTTGCTGGAAGTCCAAATGCTGATTCTGCTTCATCCATACTGGAGTAAACTGAAGTTCGTGAAATTCAGCAGCTTAGCTGCAATGGGTCCCTTTCGTTATTTGGATATACTTTTTTCCAAAGCCAGAAGATGTTATTAAGCTGACCTGCAAGGCTCTGGCTCCCTGGGTCCTGTCTCTTATACCTTCAAGCCTGCGGTTGGGGTGAGCTCCATCCTGGTTTTCTTTCCTGGGGATCTCGGTGCACTTTAACTCCACCAGCTCACTTTAAAGGACTCTTGAGATCTGTTTCTTAAGATGTACCCAGTACAGTGCCATTATAGCTTGGCAGACGTCTGGAGGATTGACTGGCAGTGGGAGGGAAGGATAGTGCATTCCTGCTGAAGTCTTCTGCACCAGAGTGGCTTTATGACACTTTTTTATGGGATCTATTTAAATCTCTCTGATGCATGTGAGGTGAGTTACGGGCCAGAGTATTGGACTGAGATAAGACAGACCAGTCTTTTCTAGCCCTAAAGTTGTCGGGATGAGGAGTGTTTGACAGGTTGGTCTGTTTCTCCATGACCCAGCTTCCTTACCTGTGAAGTTGTTACAGTATCCTTGATATATTTGTAAAAAATTTTGAAGTGTGTCAGTGATGTGTTTTTAAGAAAACTAGCTTATGTCATTATTGGATGCTACACATCAATTTCTGCCTTAAACGTTTACAAACTAATAGGACCCCAGTTGTTTTGGTTTAATCTGTTTTTAATACACTGGAAAATGTATGTACCTATGACTTCCCTGTGTTTCGTGGCATGATAATGGAAAACTTGTTAATCTCTTTCCCATCCAGCTTCTAATTAATAAGAGCTAAATTGGGAGTGGTGGTTCGAAGCCAGTTAAGCAACAGAGGTATTTTTTTCCTCAGTTCATTTTAGAAAAACACAACAAAAACAAAAAAAAACAACCCAAAAACCCTCAAAAAGACTGAGAAAGACTGAGGAAGACTGTCACCTGCCAATTTGCAAAGCCTTTCAAATATTAATGTTAAAAAATACTTGGATTTTTCTTTAGTCATAGTACCTGTTGGCTTACTTCAGAATCACCACTTCTGTCTGCCATCACTAAACTTCTTAATGCTTTCCCCCCCCCCCCTTCTTTTCAGATAACAAGGGACAAACCCCTCTTCCTGTGACTTGTTACTTGTCCTCTAAGTCTGAGCAGACCTGTACTTCCCAACTGCTGTGAAGAGCTGGATAAGAATGGATGCGACATAAAGCAGAAGTCCTGAAGCCTTAGTCACCAATCTGATGGACTTACTGTAAGTAGGAGTAAGACTTGTTTTTCACCTCTCTGCCACACAAATAAGAGTTCAATGGTGCATTATTACTTACTTTTTTTTTTTGCTAGCGCTAAGAAGCAAATACCGGAATTAGCCTGCCTGAACTGTCATGAAATATTGGCACGCTCAACATGCCAATCTGCTTCAAAGACATTTGAAGTTCAGTTTTGGTGAGGTGACACATTGGTGCAGATTCTGAAACATAACCTTATACTTGGAGGTGAATTATGCTGTGTCTTAATGCAACTGCTCTTTATAGTTGTGGCTTTCAAGAGGAGTCATGGCAGTGTGCCTGTGTGCAGGGTACTGCTCTGCAAGCTGCAGAAAGGTATTTCTCAGTGTGTGGCTGAGGTACTTCCTAAGGCTTTTTTTAATGTAGAGTAACATTATGAGAGGACTCAATAGATTAAATTATTTATTAAAATGATTGCTTGTGGAGGTGTATAACTGCTTGTTTTAGAACTGTGGCGGCAAACATTTTATGTTTCTTTTGTCTTTGCTGTTCTGTTGTTTTACTTAATGTTAATGTTTAACTTCAAAATAAACTGCTATATGCTTGAAACAGTGGATGTAGCTCCTCTTACTGTATTTGAAAAACTTTCATATTGGTGTGGAATATTGTTTCCCTGCTGTGCTTCTCTCTGGTTTTGGTGTGGTGGCTGCAACACACAACCAAGAAAACAACTGTTTGCAATGTGGAAGAGTGAAAAGGATATGACTTGTAGGGCTGATAGCTGTGGCATTATCAAATGAGTTAGCTGAATTTGTATTTCCTGATGCTTTTTTCACATTCTTGTTTCTGTGTCATAAACCTCAGAGTGATACATGAGTAAGTGTTGAGAGAGGCAGGAGGACCTGAACTTGGTACTGACACCATGTGGGTTGTTGCCAGGATATTCTTTAACTCTCATTCTGTCAGTGAGAGTGAACACTAACTTAATCTTCTCGGTGTGTGTGGAGCTCGTGTTAATGAATAGTTGCCACTGTATAATCCTCAAGGTTGTATTGAGAGGCTACTGAGATCTGATTTCATGCTGCACCTTAATTTGTACTGTCTCTTGAAATACTTCCATATTTTTTTTTCTTCCAGATTTGGCATTTTTCCAAAGGGAAAACTGACAAGAAATGTGGACAGAGCTTCTGGTTGTGATTTTCTGTTTGTTTTTTTTTTTAATATAGGTTCACGCTTTACTTCCAAACACTTGAATTGTTTTGGTACTGCTGACAAAGGAAAGATGACCTCTACTGTAGTAAGTAATGAAAGGGATTTATTTATTTTTTTTTTAATGAGGTGTTATTTCTTTACAAGTAACAGCTTATTGAGTGATGTTCTGGTTAACAAGCCTTTTAAAATGTGAAGTGTTTGTTGTGTTTCCTTTCTTGCAAAAAGGGAAAGACACCTGCCTCACAGTGTATAAGAGGCTTGAATTAGCTAGCATTTCAAGTGCTCAGATACTCCTGGTGCTTTCAAAGCTTATTTTGGAGGGATAGGTTGAAATGGCTTCTGATTAGTTCTTAAAGCTCTTCTGGGATAAATATTCCAGAACCTGTTGTAGGCCCGTGCATTTCAGAAATAGCTAGGTATATCTGGTGTTGTCATGGGGCAAAATGGGGCAGTAAGCATTTATCCTAGACCTGGACAGCTACAGACACAAAGGCTGTTACTTGTCAGCATTTCTTTCGATGATGGTACTAAGCCTAAAACTGTCCGTGCTGCTTATTTCTACCATCAGATGTTCCAGTGCAATGGTTTGTGTCGCCAGTGGGAGGGCTGGGCTCAAGAATCTTTCTTAGGTTGAGTTACTTTGGATCAGGAAACTGGTCTATTCATACGCCTTGAGTCTCACTCTCTGTTATTTTTATTATTCAAAGTACAAGGTATTAGGCATGTAAATTGGAGTCACTAGTATGTGTATGCATGCATGGTATATTTCAGCATTGCCAGAATTACTTAGTAGGGTTCTGAATGGAAATGGCATCTGAAACTTACTTTGCCCTAATTGCAGTCTTGCCTCTTGTTTTTTCATTTTCTCCTGTTCCCTTCCCCGGAATGTTCTCATTTAGAGTCCACAGCCATACTATGAAAATCATGGCTTTCAGCCAGAAAATGTCTATTATGCCAGGCAGACAGCCGGTGCTAACCCGTATCCACAGTACTTCTCAACAAATGCTCCGTCAGTGCCAAGCTATGTCCCAAGGGTTGCTACCCATCAGTCGAGTAGGCCAGTAGCACATTCGTCCAGGAGAACGTGTGCATCAAGTAAGTTTTGTTGGGATTTCTTACAATTTTAGACTTAAGAACTTCCAAAGTAAGATAACAAAAGGGATCTTCTCTTCCAGCTCCTGTATTGCAGGAGCCATCTCCCCATGGGTGAAAAAGTAATAGCTGGCTGAGATGCCAGTGAACAGAAACCTGAGCGATTTGGAGGAAGGATGGTAGAGTGGAGAAAAGTCTGTCTGGCAAAACATCTGTTTTTAATGTCAAGGAAATAAATAGTGCTGGTGGCTGGAAATCACCTGATTTGTGAACCTAATTTCTCTTTTTCTCCTTGCTTTCAATTCAGGTGTAAAGAAAACCATAGTTGTCATATTATCCATTTTAACAGTCATTTGTTGTGCAATTGCTGCTTTCTTCATCTGGTATTTTGGTAAGGTTCATTTTTTTTTTTTATTCTGAAAGAAAAGATTTTATTTAACTTGTAAAGTTAGAAATATACATTCTTATCTTCCATTTTATGCTGAATTAAGGACAGGAAAGTCTTCATTTACCTGCCTCCTGAGAGATGAATTGGTATTGCTTCTTAATGGCTCAGTTTTGCTTGTGGTTTGGTTTTTTTTTTCTTTCTTTTTAATGAATATTGCTGCTGTCATTATCCTTTTCCTTCATCAAGTAAATATGTTTTTGATGTTAAGTGATGTCATCAGCTTTTTGACTCTTCTGGAGTGGCTAATTCAGGTGGCTTCTCTGGAAAGCTTCAATATCTGGCAAAAGCTGGTGCAATACAACTGTACAGCACTGTAGCTGTTAGTAATGAGCAGTTTGACCTCTTGCAAGGTTTTTTGCACTGAGGGAAGCTGGCACATGACCGTGCATGGCCAACACATTCTGTGGTGCATGTCATTAGGGAAGTCACTGCTGTGCATCCTTTCTGAAATGGAACTGTTCCAGATTTGAGCTTCACTTAATTTCAAGTGGAGGAAGGAGATTGAAGTAAATCTATATACCTTCACTGCAAGAGCACAAATGATCAAGAGATGTTTTATTTTGTTAAAATGGGATCCCTTTTGGAGCAGAAGTAATTCACATCCATTTAATTGTTTCTGAGGCTTTTGTGTTGAAAGTGTTTTAATGTTGTGTGAACCCAGCCCGTCTCGCCACTGTAAGCTGTACCACAGATGATACGTTTACCTTGGAAGTCATCCCCGACTGGGGTGAATGAGCTCTGAAGCTGTGCTAGAGTAATTCTGTTTGGCTCAGGTGAAGTTTGTCTTGTGCTATCTTAGTTCCCTTTCAATGAAAGCCACTTTTCAAAGGAAACTGAAAAACAATTTGCTGTTTTTAGGAGCCTCTCCTTTCTGTTCTGTGCAGCAAAAGAAAGAGAGAAAGGATTTCATTTAAAACTTAGGATGACATTTGTGTTCTTAGGGGTTTTTTTTCTCACTTTGATTTATACAAGGTGAATGTAATATTGTTTTAAATGGCAGCAAAAGGATGCAATTGGAGTAATCTTCCTCCTTTTCTGTTTGCAAGTGTTATGCTTTGTCAGTGTAAGGCTGACTCCTTTTAGACAACTAATGGTGCTTGCTTATTCAGGGGAGGCGGTGGACAGAATCCAATCAGCTGCATAACTGACTTAATCTGACAAGTGATTTAAAGGACAGAGCAATACATCCTCTGTTGTGTCAGGCTAGGTCTCCTCCCATCTCTGAGTTTGAGTTCTTTCTGATGTTTTGCTCTGTGGAAGTGGAGTACTCCTCGAGAGCTGGCAGTAGACACCTGAGGCTAAGTTGACGGTCAGCCTAATGGCTATGTTGCTCTCTCCCCACAGTAGAGAATCGTTGTCTTGGCTCCTTAATAGAGTGTGGATCTTCAGGAGTATGCATGCCACCCTCGCAGTGGTGTGATGGGGTGAGCCACTGCCCCAACGGAGAGGATGAAACCCGCTGTGGTGAGTGCCAGCAGTCGAGGTGGGGGGCCTTCAGCCAGCTGCAGGAGTTTTTGAGCATATTGCCTTATCCAAAGCTCGCCTAAGTTACAGCCCGTTTTAGCTTCAGTTATATCTCTAAAATGGTTTAGGATGTTTGAGCGCTTTGAAGGCTATATCTATAGATACTCAGTTTGTTTCCAGTCCAATCAAAAAGCTGAAACAAAATGACTGACTTGAAGGTTTGAGCTGGCTTAACATTGGATGAGTTTTTATAAATACTGCCTTTTAATTTGAATGGGGTTTGTGCAAAACTGAATCTAATGTTGTCTCTGGAATGAACCACCATCGTCGACTTCTTAGTGGAACTTGAGATGATAACATAAATCTGGTGGTCTTCAGTCAGGCTTGTCTTTTTCCACATATTTTGCATTCCTTATTCTCCCAATAGTACTTCAACTACTTCATAACTCCTTTGTGTAAGAAAGCCTGGTCTGATCAGTGGTTCCAACTGAAAATATGCCGAGGGAAGCTTTAGGGCACAGCTGAAGGTGGAAACGTTATTCATTTGTTCATTCAAAAGGTGTAGCATGTTGTTTCTAACACCTCTGTTATGCCAGTGCCACTCTGGAAAACTCTGGCTGTGCTGCTCTTCTCTTTTGAGAAACTTATTCTGCACATGCCTCCTGCAGGGTTAGCATTTACTGGCATACGCTCTAAAGCTGTTTCTTTCCATTTAGTTGAATAATGTATTTTTGGAGAAGCTTGTTCAATCTGTTCTTTTGCTTGAGCTATTTTATATTAGTTTTTTGTGCAAATAAATACATAATGGGGCATAGAATGTCAGAGCTAATTGTTCCTTCTTGCATTCTTGCTCTACAAGTGCTTCTCTGAATAAATTCAGCATATTCATATGTAATACGAAATATATTACAATAGATTGTATTTTATTTATACACAATACATGATATATTAAGAAATATATCATTGCGTAGATAAAAGGTAAGAAAAGATTGGCTATTGCAATCTTCCTCAGTGGTAGACTGAAAGAGAATTTTGAGCATAAAAGCTGAAATGAAAAGATGAACACTATTTTGTACACTTGCAGTTTTAAACTGGTAGTTCTTTTCAGTTGCCTAGACAAAAGGATTAAGTCATTGTGATATTTCTGTCTACTTGATATTTACTCAGAATTTTCTGAGTAGAAGGCAGCATTAAATTAACACTAGTTATACAAACAAGCATATGTTACAGGTAGCAATACTTTTTAAGTAGAGAAAGAGTGGTAATATAGCGTGTGGTGTTCTTGGTTTCTTTTTACTTCTTCCTTTTCTGGCAGTTAGACTTTTTGGACCAAACTTTATCCTGCAAGTTTATTCACCTGTCAGCAAATCCTGGTATCCTGTTTGTCAAGATGACTGGAATGATGATTATGGGAGGATTGCATGTAAAGACATGGGCTACAGTGTGTAAGTCTAACCTTTGTCAGCCTTTGCACATACATAGAAAGGTTAAAATTTCCATCTTGCTGTTTTTAAGAGTGCATATCTCAAACAAAAAGCAGCTGGCAATCTAGTTTGTGTGAACCCGGGTCAGTCTGATTTTAATGATGGCAGCTGTTAGAGAATCAAACCAAAACATTGCTCCAACAAGTGACAGGGACCGGCATGCATGCAGTAGGTAGGTGGTGGGGTCACTTGTATCCAATACATTAATTCACAGCCATCTTCCAGAGCTTGCTTCAGATCATTATAATTGCTCAGTAACATGCAGTCTGACTTAATCTGTCATCACCAGTATTACATGGAAAACATTGATCTTCTGAGGACACAAATAACACCAGCTTGTATGGAAGACTGCTGTAAATAATTATGCCCCTGAGTGCTGCCCATGTTCTCCCCACATAACGCTGTAGCCTAAATTCTTCTGTGGTTGAAATATTTGATGTTGCCTCTCTGTGATACAGTTGGCAAATACTTCTGTTGTGTGTGGAGTAATGCAGTGAATTTATTGCCCAGGCAGGCAGAACTTGGGTGTGCCCGTGCTGCATTGTGGTGGTCTGAATTCAGGTCTCTGAACGAGCAATGACCCCAGTAGTTCCAATTCCAGTAAGACAGCCCAGCAGCAACTATGCAGAGTTGGTCCTCAGCTAGAAAGCTTGGCAGGACAGCAGCACTTGATACCCCTCTTGCCATCCCGCAGAAATGTGGCTGTCATGACTTACTGGACTTGGACTTTGCTATGTTGTGTAAATGTACCAGCAAAGGCATGTCTTCATCTTTTTTTGTTTTGTGAGGCTGAAGATTTCTACCAGGCATGCATATTAGATAAAAATATTATTTTAATCTAGAAACTCTTTGATGGGAAATGGAACTTGAAAAATGTTTAAAGAACCTGGATCTCTGACACTGTACTACACCACTAGGATTCTGTGTTTCATTAAAAAAAAAACAAAAACCAACAACCAAAAAACAAAACCCATGTTTTTTGGTGTTATTCATATCAGAAGATCTAGCTTGGCACAGTTTATTGTTGCTTGCTTGAAAATGAAACAACTGGGTTTCATGATGTACTTTCTGTTTTGCAGGGATACGTATTACTATAGTCGAGGAGTAGCAACTGAAGTCGGCTCTAAGAGCTACATGAAGCTGAACACAAGTGCTGGGAATATAGACTTGTACAAAAAGCTGTATAGCAGGTATCTTTGTTTAATACAAACTTCTTTCCTTTAATCAGGGGTCTTTTAGCTGTTGTAAAAGGTGTAGCTTCTGCCCATAGCATAATGCAAGTACATCTTTCAGTGGGGATTGTTAGAGGGAAAGAGACTTCGTTTTTAATCTGATTGCAACAACGGCTGTCCCTTCTGTTTAAAAACACAGCTGTCATTTTTCCGTCCTTCCTCTCTTTTAAAAGGCAAGATGTCCCATCCTGTTCTCTCCATGGTGTCTAGAAGGTTGCCGTGTCAAAGATACCTTTCTGAGGCTCTTTGACCATCAACAGGAGTTTCTGTATGGTGACAATAGCTACCAACTGCTACACGTTCACAGCAGCTGGTGCGGGTTTTTTTTATTTGTCACGTGAACACACACTTTCACTGTGGAAAGTATCATTCTTATTCTCATTAAACAACTCGGAAGTGTCTAGTTTCTAAACCTGTAGACTGCTGTGCCTGCAAAGTTCCTGTTGCTCCCTTGTTTAGAGTCTTCTACAACTACTTCATAAAATCAGCTCAACTTTTTCTCATGCTGTTCTTCATCTTGCTCCTCAATAGGCTTACAAACCTTTTGTATTGGTGACTGCAGTCTTCCACATGGCAGTTCTGGTGAATGCCAGAAATGGTGGAGGCCAGATGGTTCCTGGCAGGGTAGCTGGAGAAAGTGAAGAACCCTCAGCCAGGAAGATGTGGGTGAAGGCAGGGCACGTAGCTGGAAAGGGTAGGAAGCAGCTGGAGGGTGAACTTTACCCACCATTTGCTTCATTGTGTGTCTAAAATCCTGGGGTTTTTTATTTCTATCGCAGTGATTCCTGTGCATCAGGAAATGTGGTTTCTCTGCGCTGTGTAGGTAAGTGACTGTGTTTCTCAAACTTCTGCTTGTTCATGCTTTGAAATGCTATGGATGGAAAATCCTTTTGAATCTGCATAAATAATTACGATCTTTTGATGGCAGATGATTAAAATCTGGTTCCCATTTTTCAAACGGTACAGTTTAAGGAACAGGGTGGGAGACAGACAAGGAGTTACTTTTGTCTTTGCTGCACCGGTCCCTTTAAATGACTCTGTTGCAGTGAGGCTCTGTAGTCCTCACCCAGCAGCCATGGTGGGATGTCTGTGGTGCACCTGCAATGTGCCCACGGCGGGAGCAGTGCCTTCTTGACAAGGTGACTCCTGGCTGTCATCTGTTTTGTTGCACAACACAAAGGCGGTTGTCTCTGGGGCTTGCCAGAGGTGCCTTAATACCACGTTTAAAGGTGTAATGAGCCACTGGTTTGTGGTGAACCGAGGGCAGCAGTTGCCAAATCTTGATGTTTTCAATGTGAAAGGGCTCCAGGCTATGGGAGACTTGGGCTTTTGGTGTCCAGGGCAGGGGCCCAAGCTGTGGCATAAGCAGTGCAGAGATCGGACACGGGGTCTGTGCTCCGAAGCCTGAGCTGCAGAAGCCATCTTCCAGACCAGCTCGCTCTTTAACTGATGCCTGTGTGTAACTGACTCCTTAGACTGTGGCCTGCCCACTAAGAACGTGAACATTATGAACAGAATTGTGGGTGGCAGCGGAGCGGTGCCAGGACAGTGGCCGTGGCAGGTCAGCCTCCATGTGCATGGCACCCATGTCTGCGGGGGCTCCATCATCACCCGTCAGTGGATAGTGACAGCGGCGCACTGCGTGGAAGGGTGAGTCTTGACCCCATGGGGCACCAGAGTGACCAGCTCATTCCTTTGTCTCTGGAACAGCAGTTGTTCTTGCTTCAGGCTGAAATGCACAAATTTACCTAAGTCTCCCAACTTTCTGCTTTAAAAATAAATTAAATACCATTCCTCCCCTCTGCCTTGAATGCAGGTGCTAGGTGTGCAGTCTTTTGTCTATGTAGCAGTATGATTTTCAAGTAGTAAGGGAAAATTTCTTCTGGAGGAGGCTGGCTGCAGTTCATCTGTCTGCTTTCTACAGGAGGAAAATCTTACTTTACTTGTTAAAGGTGGAAATTAAATTGGATGGTGGTGTTGGGCACAGATACCTACCCAATTTAAGAGGTAGACTGAAGGCACCAAACTTAATGCCAGGCAGGACAATGTTTTCATGAAGATGCTGAATTAACACTGTGAAGAAAAACAAAGAAAAGGAAAAAAACCCCCAAACCTTCAAATATCGCACAACTGTAGATATGATCAATTTAAAGATGCCTGTGCCATTTATTTCCTTGTATCTTCATGCCACGGGGTAGTAAAGCCCAAGTCAGTACTAAAGGTAGATTTATACCTATCCAAGGAGCACTTTACATGGGCATCAACAAGAAAAATAGCTGGTGCTTTGTACGCTTTTAACCTATAAAGGAGAGTTGAGGTGCTGTGGTACCTTGTGTACAGTGTCAGAATATGTTTAAAAGGTGGCTGCTCCTGTTGGAGGGAAAACCCACTAAGTAAAACCATTTGTAATGGTTGGTTGGCCGGATCACAGTTTGAGGCTAAGCCAAGGAAAAATAACTTTGTCCCTTAACCTTGAGAAAGGAATGCAAGTGTTTATTTTTATGTGATGATCTTATCCCTCCTTTGTTTGCTGATTTAAGCTCTGTAGTATGCAAAAACTTTAGGAAAGGCAACCAAACTGCAAGCTGTAGCTGGCAAAAAAACTCGTTTTCAGTCCTGAATTTTTTTTGTGGAGGGGAGATGACTCGCAAGCACTACTGCCTTGGAGTTCTGGAGGGAGTTTTAACACTTCTGAGAAGTTTTTTGTATTGAGCCTTTGTAAACTGCTGGAGCAAGAGAGACTGTTTAAATTACATTTAGTTAGCATACTTAACATTAAAAAAAAACCACACCAAAACCGAACAAAACAACCCTGGCATTTTCATGTTAGTGAAATTCCTTCACTAGATCATGTTTTTACTAATATTGCCTTCTGCTGCCCTTGAGTGCCTTGGATAGTACATGCGAGTGATACTGCTGACATGTGAGACTTCAGAAATAACTGCTTGATCCCTCAGCCTTGGAAATCAATAGACTTCAGTGTTGCAGTCTCAGACTATAATTTGCTGTGCTGAGTGATAGTGATACTTAACCCATTTCAAAGATTTTGATATATTTATGAAATCAAGAGTCAAGCTTTCCCAAAGTCAGATGTCTTGCAATTTATTTACCTTGTTTTTCAGAAATGGTAGTCACATGCATGTGCGTTCTTGGTTGCATGTGCATTTGGCTGCTGTTTCTGAAGACAATTTTTTGAAGGTTATAATCCATGGCTCATTATCAGAGAATCAAACATTCTAATCTTTTGTTTATTCTGTAGACGATTTTCTGACCCGTACAGCTGGAGGGTTTATGCTGGGATTCTGAATCAGGATGAGATGCTCTTAAGAAACGGATACAGAGTGCAACAGATAATTTCCCATCCAGATTATGATACAGATTCGAAAGACAATGATGTTGCCCTTATGAAGTTAGAAACACTGCTGAGTTTTACTGGTATGTATTCTGCTCTTCTTAAGGCAAAAGTCCAATGGCAATGAGCACATCTTTTAAAAATATTGAAGTTTGTCAAGAAATCCTTGTGATATGGGAAGAACAAAAAATGTGGGTAGAGACAGAGGGCACACCCTTTGATTTTCTAAGTAGGATTTATTTAAATGTGGTGCCTGATAAGGGAGTTTAGGCTCATCTCAACAATTCACTTTTATGCCGGAACGCTGTATAGTGCTTAAGTTTTGCCATTCCTGTATGTGCAGACTCCGAATATAATGGTGGAGCAGCTGACTAGACTCTAAACCAAGTTATGTCAAATAACAATTGGGAAAAAAACCAACACCACCACAGACAAATGTTAGAAAATGTTCCTTTCTTAAAAGTAGATGTAGGTTGTTTGTAAGCAATCAGTGAAAAATAGAGGACAAACCATTACTTGAAGTGGTTTTAGTGTACAGGTCTTTTATATTTCAGTGCATCAGTTTAAAGCTATTAGTAGTAATCTGGAGGGTCTCTTCTGCTCCTAAGAGCAGGGAGATTGTCTGCCAGGTTTTTGTTTCACACTTCTTGTGTATAGGTATTGAATCCTGCTTGCGTGATTATTTTCAGCAGAGTTTTGCAAAGAGAATGCAGAGAAGTAGTTGTCAGAAGTTTTTCTTCTTTGTCCTCTACTGATCAGAAGAGCTGGTATTAATTGTTCTAGTTAGCGGGTCGAATTGACCTAAGAACAATTAATTGTGCTTGTTCCTCATTTTGAGGTGAGGATTAGGTAGCCATCTGGTAAAGAGGGGCTGGTAAGCTTTCTGCCGCTGCATGCATTGCACAGTATTGCTTGTCTGCGAGGAAGGTAGAGTACAGAGAAAATGTGTGGTGTATAGGTATTGAAGTGGTGGCTGTGTTGAGATATTTCATATACATTTATTTTGAATTATGCCTGGACATCTGGGATTACTGATGCTACCATGTTTGTTTTGTAGATACTGTACGGCCAGTTTGTCTGCCTAATCCAGGAATGATGTTCCAGCCTAATCAGCAGTGCTGGATATCTGGGTGGGGAGCAGAGTACCAAGGAGGTAAAGAGTGGCTCTGGAATGTTTTGGTCTTCTACATAAACCGGTCCTCTTCAGTCTGCGAATAACTGTTGGATGAGCTGACTGGGCAGTTTGAGCCAGATCTGTTGATATGCTATTTTTTCACCTATTTACATATTTACACAGGGCATTCTGTCTCAAAACAAGTTGCGATGTGTTGCATTCAGCAGACCGAAAGGAACCTCAAATCAGTATGGGGGGCCAGAACTATTCACACAGGAAACAATCCTGTGCTCCTGCTAGCAGGGCCACATCTCCTGTAAGGAGGGTAACTGTATGCCAAGCCACTCCTCTGTGGATGTGGGAGAGGGCAGGAGCCTGTCCTTTGGTGGAAAGCTACAATAGCATGATGCAAGTTAAGTCTGTAAGAAGTGAAAAGGAAAGGGAGGAAAGGTTTCTCCCAGCATGAGAAGGTCCTGGGTGTGTGGAGCTGTGTGTCGGGGAAGCTGGATCCTGAGTATGGGAACTGCTGGAAGCTTGCGCTAGACCATAAAACTGTGGGAAGGTCCTCTTTGCCTCTTGCAGACTTCATGTGCGTTTAATAGCCCTGTAGATAACACAGTTATTCAGAGTTGATTTGGGGCTGGAGTAGGCAGGTAGGTGCCATGTTCTCTTGCTTTGCACTGACAGCAAAGTAGGGTAACTCACTGACTTCTTGGAAGGGAGTTTCGATGTCACAGTTGTCCCTGTGCAATGGTTCATACATTTTGTGTCCATCCCGATGTTTCTAGTAAGTTCATTTCACCTTGAACAGTGCTAGTTGCTGGGATCTGTAATAGCAACATAATATGATGTTGTTCTAACTTTTTCTTTGTCTGTTTTTGTGCATGTTTCAATTTTAGGTAAAACATCAAATAGCTTAAATTATGTTATGGTGCCCTTAATAGAACATTCTAGGTGTAATTCTGTCTCTATCTATAATGGCATGATTTTGCCTACAATGATCTGTGCTGGATATCTAGGAGGAGGAGTTGATTCCTGTCAGGTAATTATTCCTAATTAACACCTAATAACAATCTCATTATTTTTGTGGTCTTACTAGTAGTCTTTTTTAATTATCTATTAACTACAAACAGATCCTACTTAAAAAAATTAACATTTTGGTTGGGCTTCTGGTTAATTTTGTGGTGCATCCCTTTAAAAGGGAGAGCTTTTGTATCATCTTCTGAATGGCTGCCAAGTTCTCACTGAATACCCAGAGAGGGTGAGGCAGTCTTTTTTTAATGCTTCGAGGATGTTTTGTTATCTGGTACTTGGAAGTGAGCGAATGCTCTTCATAATCATGGCAATACCCTAGCCTTACGCTTGTGAACAAGAAAGTCGGTAATGCCTATCTCATTTAGTGCTTTGGGCAAACAGTTTTCATCCCTATTGCAAGCAGCCATCATTTAATCTGTAATTGCCATCGCTTTTTTTTTTTAGTGACTCTCTTAAAATGGTGGTTAGCTTTTATTGAAACTTAAACTGTATTCCTGAAGTGAAATGGGTTGCATCCTTCCTGGTGGCCAGGTCACTAATAATATGCTTGTATTTTGTGCAGGGTGACAGTGGAGGTCCGCTAGTAACTAACAAAAACTCTGTGTGGTGGCTGGTTGGAGATACCAGCTGGGGAACTGGCTGTGCTAGTCCCAATAGACCTGGAGTCTATGGGAATATGACTGTGTTTACAGATTGGATTTATAAAAATATGCAGGTAAAATATTTGGTGGGTGGTTTTAATAATTTTAAATGTCCCAAATTAAAAAATGATTTTATTTATAAAAATAAGTACATGTGACATGTCTGCTAATGAAGCTATTCTGCTGAGAAGCATCCAAGTAATTGGTAAGGTAGTCTGTCAGCCTGTCAGCAGAACTTTTGAACCTTTGTTTTTTGTTTTGTTTTTTTTTTTTAAACAGGCAAACAGATGACAATACTGTCTGTCCTTCTTGCTGACTGATGTTTCTGAGAACAAGAATAAATGAAGCCATGGGTGCCTGGGATATTTATTCACAAATGATTTTTTTATTTCCTCTTTTGAATTTGCTTTTTAAAAGTAACATGAAGAATTGTACACTCGGTTCTGTGCTGGCTACAGTGACTGATCTTAATCAGTGAAGGATTATCACAATGAGCACCTTTCTTCTTGTGGTGCCTGGCAGAAAGTTGTTCTGTCAACTGCTTGCTGAAATGTCTCTTCTGTAGTTGAGTAACTTTCACTTGATAATCAGGTACAGGCTTACAACAGCAATTTTAATCACAATTTAATTTAAGATTTTTGTGGCAGGATACTGAGACAGTTTGTTTAGTAGTGTTTTAAATTAAATGTTAAGTAATGTGAACATTGAACCTCTGAGCTGCTGGTTAGCAATTTAAAAAGAAAAGAACGGGTTTTGGTATAGACTCAGAATGGTTTGGGTTGGAAGGGACCTTTAAAGATCATCTAGTCCCAACTGCCCTGCTATGGGCAGGGACACCTGCCGCTAGACCAGGTTGTTCAAAGCTCCATCCATCCAGCCTGGCCTTGAATGCTTCCAGGGACAGGGCATCCACAGATTCTCTGGGCAACCTGTTCAGTGTCTCACCACCCTCACAGTAAAGAACTTCTTCCTCGTATCTAATCTAAGTCTTCCCTCTTTTGTTTAAAGCCATTGTCCCTTGTCCTATCACTACATGCCCTTGTAGAAAGTCCCTCTCCAGCTTTCTTGTAGGCCCTTTTAGATACTGGAAGGCTGCTGTAAGGTGTCCCTAGAACCTTCTTTTCTCCAGGCTGAACAACCTCAAATCTCTTAGTCTTTATTCACAGGAGAGGTGTTCCAGCCCTCTGATCGTCTTTGTGGCCCTCCTCTGGACTTACTCCAACAGGCCCTGCTTCTGTTGGGGGCCCCCTGAGTTGGACACAGTGCTCCAGGTGGGGTCCCATGAGAGTGTGGTAGAGGGAAAGAAATATATATGAAGGGAAGTTTTCATGCACTACAGTAGAAGCACAGGAAAAAAATACAGTATATTCAGGTAGTCAACAATCCTCAGGATCTTGACACAGCAGTCATCCAAGTTAATTGTTCAAAGGACTGTCTCAGTAATTAAAAGTGTCGTTCTGCCTTAAGCTGCTCTGAACCCAAAAGGGGCAAGACCTGCCAGTCACTCTTAAGGTAGGCTACCGAGAGGGATATTGCAGTGCTGTAGCAGAAAGCAGGGAGTTACGTGTGCCGAAGGTGCAGTCCCTGGCTGTGCATGTCAAGATGACTCTTGAACTCTCCCTGCTGTGAAGGGCAAAAGGCAAAGTATTTCAGTAAGGCTGTGTTGCAAGTGATAGACTTCTGGTTGCAGATGCATGTCCAGAGGATGGCTGTTTTGTACAAAGAAACCCAAATCCGTGTTTCTGCGTAACCAGATGAACTACCTCATTTATTAAATTTGGCTTTTAATTCCTTAGAGCTCTCCTTTATGTATCTGCATGTTATGTTTTTAGTAAAATGTCATTAATATCAGAGTGCCACTTCAACTGGGATTTTGAAAATAATTTATAATCATAGTACAGAGGATCAAAAAGCCATACCAAGTCACTTTTTTTTAAGGAGGAGAAATCTTTTGAATGAAATGACTCTACTAGCCTTGTCTTCACTTTTGGTACTGAAATGCAATTATCTTCCATGTAAACACTGCACCAAATAAATTTTTTTTTTTTTTAAAAAAAACCAACTAGTCTTCATTAGTAGTGGTTTGTATCTGTTTGCTTGGATTTTTAATTTTTTTGGAAGCAGTTGCTGGATTCAGTGTCCTAAGTGCTTTGAGGGTCTTATTTTAAACAAAGCAAAAGAAAAACAACACGGGAGGGTGATCCAAGAGATTGTTTTGAGTCCAATATCTCAGTTCCTTGAACAAACTCAGGGAAGGAGAGCTGGATGTGCAGGAATGTTGGATGTCTTTAGTGGCTGGGTCTGATGAAACCATTCTGACTTGTGAAATTGAATTAAATAAGGAAATTTAGCCTAAAAGGCAGTGAGTTGAGGGAGTCACACCCTGTTTTGTTATTAGTATCATGCTGCCTGAAGCAATATGTACTTGCTTGTCTTCTCTAGGTGTGAGACACAGGATGTTTTCAGTAGCACGTGAGCATCGTGTGAGCCTTGGGGGATACCATGAAGTAGCCAACAAGTTTAAAGTACTTTCAAAACAGAAATTAAATAAATTAAATCATTACAGTATCAGGGTTTGCTTGGGGTTTTGGTTTTGGTTTTTTTTTTTTTGTTGTTTGTCTGTTGGGGTTTTTTTTGTTTTCTTTTTTTGCTTCTGACCTGCAGCACTGCAGGTCAATAGTAGCAAAACAGAATACTGACATGTGGAAAACTGGCTGTAGTGCTAAATAGGGTTAATAAAGCTGTATGTTGTACTGAGGTGAATGCTGTGCCACAGAAGTCAGCCATCTGCTGCTGCAGTTTCACGTGAGAGGGTCAAACCCTATCATTTCTAGTCTGAAGAGAACCCTTCTCTTTTAAGCATCTTGGAAATTACTGCATGGCACACTGGTACAGGTACGTGGGTTTTTTTGTTTTTTTTTTTTTCCTTTTTTTAGTTGAATGCAGACATTACTCTTGCTACACAAAGCACAGCTTTGCCCATTAAAATAAATCCTCTATGTGAGAGAAGTCATGAATACAGCGTGCTGTATTATATTTTGCACTGGTTTTCATGAAATCAAAGAGCTTTTGGAAAGGTTCTGCTTGCCCTGGGGAGGGGAAGGAGACAGGCAGCAAGCCACATGCTGAGACACCCTTCTGATGTTTAACATCCTGAGTGGATTAATCTCTTATGGACATCCAGATCTTGCCATCTATTGAATTGCCCATCCGTCACCAAATTTGGATGCTCCAGGCATCCAAAAGAAAGAGCCTCTTGGCTTTTCTCTGCAAATCAGAGAACTGAAAAAGAAGAAACAGAACCAATGGCATCCTATGGATGTACTGATCAGATGAAGTTAACTTTCTTTCTCTTCTAAACTGAAACTGTTTCATACCCACTCTGCACCTTCTCTGCCTACTGGGCTGGGACTTAACAGTGGTGACACCTTGCAGAGTCATCTTTCAGGTGATGGCAGGAAAGACAACGACCACAGTGAGGCAAAAACACAAAATTAAGTGGGGGCTCTCTAGGGTTGTGCAGTAAGCTTTATTTAGGAAAATTAGTCAAACAATGTTTGCTACACCTGAAAGCTCTCATTCTCATTAAAAAACCCCACAACAAAATGCAACCTTCAGAGCTCTAGCTTTTTAATAATTTCAATGATTGTGCAGAGTTCATAATGCATATTTTTAAAAATGAGATAACTTTTTTTAATCACAACTCCCTCAATGGAGCATTTTACATAGGGGTAGGCATTTGCATATGACTGATTATGGAAAATAAAGCAGAACTGAACTCTCGAAATCAGTGTTAAACATCTGTCCTGACATTAAATTTTTAGGGAATTTTACAAAGTTTTTCAATAATGCTGGAGAACAAGAGTAGGAAAATACTTGTGAAAAATGAAACCTACAATGAGAAGTCTCTCAGGTACTGGCAGGCTTTGGTGAGACGATTAACTCGTTCACTGAGGTAGCTCCTATGTTTAGCAGCTTCACTGTCCTCCTGAAGGAGATGGCTTAACTTGTCTTTTTCTTGCAAAAGATGCAACATTGTGGTCTGTAAGTTTTCCCCAAAGTCGTGAAGGGCAAAAGACAGTATGATCAGAGGTATCTGATTGGAGAGGCGTTTACTTGCTCCCTGCAAGAATGGGGGAAAAAAAAGGCAGAAGACTTACTTCCCAAAAAGAACTAAAAAAGGAAGAGGCTCTAGGTAATCTGGTAAGACTTTAAAATGTATTGAGTTACTGTTCAAGAAGTGAGTGCTCCTATGAACCAAAAAAATGTTTACCATTCATCTCTTGTGTCTAAAGATCTAAAAATTAAGAGTTACAGGAGAGTCAGCTGTTGCTTTTTTCCCCCAGCAAACTAAACCCAAGGCAGGCTGTTCCCTGCTTAGCTGTGCCAGCTGTCATTGGCAAGAGTTACGTAAGGACATAACTGATGAATAGTATTTGCGAACCATTTCTGATGTCAAACCTGTCTTCTCTGAACACTACCAATCCGTTCTGGTAGAGGCAATGAAACTGATTTTTCCCAAAGGTGGTAAAATCCTGTATTCAGGTAGTGTTTCTGACATGGTTGTCCTTTTAAGTAAGACAGCTTTGAAGTAAGCTTTAGCCTTAAGGGAAAATTCTCTTCAGCAATAGTGAGGCTAGACTGTGTCTACTTTACATCTATTGATAGCTCAATGAGATAATTTTCTGTTTAACCTGACAGACTGTCTGGTCTAGTTATTTATGCAAATCTAAACATTGACCTAGAAGACCTTTTGGGCCCCTTTCCCCAGAGACATCCACAGGGCTTGGGGGCTTAGCTGGTGCTTTTGGTGATGGGAGGTTCAAAACTTCTCCAGTGCCAGAGGGGAGCTGCCTCCAGCCCTCTTGGTGCCAGGTAAGCACTTAATTTCAGTGGCTGGCTGCAACTGAGTGGTGCTATCTTCTTTTCTTCTTGTGGCACCTGGCTTGAAAATGGGAAAATCAGGTAAAGTACATCCAATTTGTAGGCAGCCAGTTTCCAGAGAAGTCTAAGGTGTTTCTGGCTTTAGATACCTTTGGAGCTCAGTGGCTGCAAATCTGTTGTGTACAAGGATGGGGTTGAACTCGAGCTGAAAAACACCTGAGACTAGGTGTTTAGTTTTGCTTTCTAGCTTGCAGAGATCTAGTCAATAGCAAGCAATATGGCTGAGTCAGCTAATGCACTTACTGAGCTTATGTATTCTCTAGGCACTACTGACTGTGGTGGGAGGGAGCCTAGGTGCTTTAAACGCAGGTGTTTTTCTAGAGCCAAACAAACTCTACCCAGAATCTTGACAGTCTTGCCATAGGTGACACAGATTCATGCATGCCATTTTCAAAGGCCATGTACACCTAAGGTCTTCCATCTCAGTCAAAGTGTATTTGGCCTCGCATAAGTTATGTGGAGATATGATGCCCTGGCATTTGCTTTTGTTGACAGTGGTGCTTAGGGCATTTACAAAAATTTATAACTAGTATCAAAGACATTTGTGTTATAGCAGAGTATAGTGAAGTAGGAAGGAAGAGGTTACACAATTCTGCCTTTGTCTTTTGTTCTCTGAAAGCCTGTGTTTTTCTCTCAATCAGCCTGAGCAGCCCGAACATTTAATTGCAGGAATTTGTCAAAACCTTGCTATTGAAATTCAAGGTGAGCTGCTACTTACCTTACTGCATTATTAATATTGAACTTGTTGCTTTCTGAGGAGGTTTTACGAAACAAAGATCAAAAGCAAATCCTGATACTGTGTGTTCTCTTTTCTGTCTGTCTTTAATGTGATCCTTTGTTAAAACATCCCGTTTGTCTTCAGAGACTTAACTTCTATGGAGCTGTCTGCAATACAGCACACACGCTCTGATCTCTACAGGTAGCTGAATCTATTTTAATGTAGCATTTTATTATCACTCCTCCTGCTGCATTAGTTTGAGGTCTGACTGCAAGCCACTGACACCACTTTCTGCTGGCAGCAGGAACATGCAGGGAGGCTTGAGGCTGACCTGAGCTCTCAGGTGCTGTGCGAGATACCAAAGTGCTGTACATAATGTTGTTAAGCTTCTGGAAATTAGTGTTATTTGAAAACCATACGACAAACTTGCAGTGGGGAAAGCAATCTGAGGACTGTTGCTTCCTTTGGTGGAGAGGGGGGCTTGCCATCAACTGAATATGAATAATTTCTAATTACAGGGCAAAGGGCTCCTCCCCATCCTGCCCGCTCTTCCATGCTGGGAAGTGACTGTCCTTTCCTCCCTCTGACACCTGTCCCATAGGAAAGCCAGCAAGAGAGCACTGTACTGGCATGGGGCTGTACAGGTGGCAGGGAGTCATCCTCTCCTCCATGAAAGGCTGGAGGGGGGTGAGACGAGGACCCTCTGATGGCGTATTCCCCGAGCGAGGGGCAGCCATGGCAGGGAGCCATGCCAGGCTGGGGGGTAGCTAATAAGTGGTTTAGGAGCCAGCTGTCATTTCAACAACCTGCAGGCTTCTCTAATCACCATATCCCACAGTGTCTAACTACTTCTCCCCAGCAACTGTGCTGACACTGCCCGTCAGACCAGCTTTGCCCTGGCATTTTCATCACTGGTTGGAAGCTCCGATTAATTCCTGCAGAAGCTGTGCATGTACCTGGATGAGATGCTTATACCCTCTGGGTACTGTTCCCTGCATAGTAGTAGTATTGTGTGAAAGACTCGTACTGACTACAGCAAGATCTGGGTGAGGGGTGTGCTGTAGCATTCAGGGTGCAGAAGAACTGCTGTATTCATAGTCTGTAAACTCACACTGAAATAGGCCTTCGTGCGAGAAACCATTTCCTGCACCAAGGAGGGCTGTTGATTCAGAACAGATCCAACCTGCAGCTCTTTCCTGTTGCCAGCTTTGGGAGTGTCTTCTGCCTCAACAGATTTTAAATCACTAATGTAAAGGTCATCCTGGCTGTATACAATTCTCTCCATTTTAAACTGGGTGCAGATATATCTTTCAGCCTCCGCTGCTTGTTTCTCTCTAATGTCTTCAATTCTGGTCTAGGAAAGAAAAGAACAAGTTCTCAGACATTTGCTTCTTTTGCAAAGGTGCCGGTGCCTAGCAGTTTCCCCAGGGAATGGCAAAGTGGGCACAGTGTCCAACAGTCCTTGCTGCAGCACTGTCTAATCCCAGACTGGCTCTTGGGAACATGGCATAATGCTTTAGATTCTGGTTCTGCTGTTGTGAAAGGGCAGGAAAATGTGGCAGTTTTGTCCCCTCCTTAAATATGAGTGAAGTCAGTCAAAACCTGGTGCTTGGACCCCAAAAGAAAATACAAGGTCAATGTGAACAAGCAGCAATGGCCAGCCATGAGTTCAGCCTGCGGCCTGTCGTTGGTTTTTGCATGCATTTTGTTTGTGTCTCCCTCTTGCAGCGGGCAGTGACGGCAGGCACTGATGTGAACTCTGTTGCCCCTGTGCCCTTCTCAAAAACTGCAGTCTCCTATCTGTTGTCAGCAAACCAACCCCATCTAACCCCCTCTGTCTGGTGCTTTTTGCTTTTATTGGAGTACTGTGATGCTTTCTGGCCTTTTTGATACTTCCACCTAAAAGTCTGCGGGGGCAGCAAAGTTCTTTCAATCATCCTCAAATACCCTAAAAATGCTTTCCTAGCATCCCTAAGAAAGCGTCCCATCTTGTTTCTCATCTTCAGGGTCTACCAGAACTTCCTCCCTTTCTTTGTGTTATACCTGAAGACCCTCCATAAACACCTCTGCGTTTGGCTGAAATAGCTTAGTTGCTTGTTGCCTGGTTGGCCTGGGAGCTCAGTAGGGTTTGGCCATGCAAGTCAAATAGGAAACCATCTATTCACTCACATTTGCCTTTGAGTTCCCTTGATAAGCAGTACCCTGTGAGTAGGCTCTGCTTCCTGGCTGTCCAGCATTGCTTCTCATCTCTTCTTCAAAGCTCTTTCTGAGAAAAAGCCTTCAGTGACATCCGTATAATTTAACTCCACCCCAAAACACGCAATCCCCCAAACTGTGAACAATCGTCTTCTAACTCTCTCCTAGTTCTATTATTTTTGGCTTGTCTGCTGCTGCTCCTTTTTATCAAAGATGAGATTCCTGCACTGGCTAACACCCTGGCTCGCCTTTCAGAGAAGGAAAAACACTGTTTAGCATTCTGAGGCTACCCACACACTTGCAAATCATTGCAGAACTTAAATTTAAAATTAATTATAAACTCCTCAAGGTAGCCATACCAGATTTTCTTTGCATTGAGTTGTGCATACATCAAGAATGTGACCAGAATGAATGAGGAACGTTATGTTTTAGATCTTACCAAAGTTGTACCAAAAGGAAAAATGCACTTTCATTAGTGCCTTTATAAACATACTATTATTTTCATACTCTTGTTTATTTTACGAAAAACATAGGCCTGCAGGTAATTTCGTGCTTGCATAAGGGTAATGCAACAGGATAGATACTATAAGCATGACAGTATTTACAAATGTCATTCTGTCTTGCTCTTGTCTTATCTCAGGTTATATATAGTGTCTTACCTTAATAGCTCTGTTTAGGTTTTGAAAATTTTCAAAATGCCTTTTAGTGAGTTCCATAAATTTCTCTTCAACCAGTCCTAAGGGAAGAACAGACAGACAAAATAGAGTCAGGTAAACAAGTGACTTTTTAAAGCTATTTTCAATGTGGGACTTGGGAAAAGTACTCATTTTCTGTATTCATTCAAAAGTAGCTAGGCAGCTGTAGTGATGCGCTATGCTATTATGACCAATACAAACAAATAAAAGTTGAGATTTCTAGGTCCGAGAGTGTGAGCCATCAAAGACCTCCTGTAACCACTTAACACCAGAGAGACTGAATATCGCTGAGATTTCTTCGATAAAGCAATTTCTGTGCTTACAGTTGTGTCTGACCACATGTGTCATCACTCAGCCATGTAAGTACATCTGCATCTCACCTGGAGCACCCTTTCCAGGTGGAGGGGCTTGTGTATATAGTAGAGAGTACCGAGTCTGGCACAGATGCCATAGCTGCCTTGTAAGGCAAAAATAGGAGGGATAGGATCACAGCATACTTTTTCCTTGGGTGATTTTTCCTGGGTGAACTGTGTACCCTTTTCCCTAGCCCCAGAAGTCACTGTATAATACATACAACCTCATGCAAAGAATTGGCAAAGAAGCTGGGTTCCCAGTTCAGATTTGTGAATGCCACTCTCCCAGGGTTGGGAATACCAAGCTGCTTGGCTGGCCCCAGGTACTTCTACTATGCTTTCTTTACGGTGTTATTTTTTATAGCTACTTTCTACCACCACCTACCTTCCACCAGCCACTGGGAAAAGTATTAACAAATACTGGAGACCACATGCAGAAACTGGAGGCTCTACAGAAGAAGCAAGCCCCTAGGCTGAATCAGATTAACTTCCCCACACTGAGGTACCCTGGCTAGAGCTCTTCCTTCAGCAGTGAGAATGTTGGCCTATCCTGGAAAAAAAGTTATGAGGCACACCAGTGTCTCCCATGCAACAGCCTCATGTGGCCTGCAGGACGTACCGATCACGCTGTTCAGTATCCCAACAGCCAGCTCCTCCAGGCCTGTGATTTGCTCTTTTATAATATCCTCAAACGTCCCATAATTGGTAAAGCCTGGGAACTCGCGTCCACGATACTGGTCTTCATATTTCCACACTTTCATGGGTACACTTTCTTTAACTGTAATATTAAAGTAACATTGGTTTACTACCAAATCACTCAATTTATAAATTTAAGGTTTAAGAAGGAAATCTATTTCTCCTTTTTGAAATAGGAGAACTCCTGAGAAAACTACTGAGATGATGTTTCAAGCAATACAGTTACTACAGAACTGAGCTAACACACATCATTTATTGCTCATCTTACATACTAGATCAAGCATCTAACTGGCAGAAAGCAATCCAGAAACTATGATGGAGCTCAAAAATACTGGTTCTGCTTGGATTGCTTTGCTCACAGAAGTAGCCATTAGCAGTCACTTCCGAGTTTTAAAAAAACCCAGAATAAAACAAAACCCCAAAGTCATTAAACAGTCTTATTCCGGGGAGTCTGCTGTTAACTAGCTATTTTTATTTAAGTTACCACAGTCAATATTTCTTTGTTGACATTACACAAATTTGCCATCTTAAATGAGATATATTCCTTTGAATTGGTTTACATATTCAGGCAAAGATGTCTATATAAGTGTTTTGAAAGGTTTTGATAGTGCCCTGTTTTGTGGTCAAATTTGTGAATCATGGATCAAATACATGTGTGGAAGTAGAAGGCTACAAATGCATTCAATTCTATCATTCAGGTATGTGAGTCCATGGTTGGATAGTAACAAAAACAATAAAAAGACTAAAAAAAAGAAGACCAAAGTAGAGTTGGAGTATCTGGTTCAGAGTCTAAAAACACATCTGTACAGTTAAGGTAGTACAAAGCTGTAAAATGGCTGCAAGAATATCTATTGGCTTTGTAACAGAAAATTCAAGGCTTCACGTATCCAAAATATCTGTTTTTTTAATACTTTCATTCATCATAAGAAAGCTGAGGTTAAACAGAGTCATCTGATATGCAATGATGTACCTAGTGGTGGCTGATAACAACACTTTTTGTTGAGGAAACTAGGTAAAGGTGGCTAAAGCCACCTCTGGCTTTCAATCTATATAAGTGAACTTGCTCTCTACACATGTAAACACTTCACCTGAGCATATGTACACATGATTTTGGGGTAGCATGTTGTCAGCAAGAGCTGTGCTGTAAGAGCTGCTGTGCGCTGCTACCATGATCCTATTGTGAAGCTGGATGTATTAGTTTAAATCAATGGTGATAACCTGAAAGTGCCCAGAGGATTCCCCACTGTGATTCAGCTGCCATGTGATGCCTTGTGTATCTTCTGCAACTCCATTGCGCTTTGTCCTCTGAAGAAGCTGCATCCTTCTGCTAGTGCTTTCTGCCATTTTTACATCTATTTCTTCATGCCTTCATTGTCTTATCCTTCTATTCCTTTCCATAAAATCATGTTGATTGGCTTGGTACTTCATGGATGGGACAGGAGACATTGACATACACCGATGTCTGTCTCTTCACGTGCATGCACGTATATTTGTCTCTGACTGACTGTACCTTTGCAGCCTATTTGTACCTATCACTTTAGAGTCACTAGTGATGTTGACATAGATGTACATCAAAGACTAAAAGAACTTCTTTCAAGCACTACTGCTCGACTGGCAGTTGATACTATTTCATCTCTAACAATGGGGTCTCTGAAAGATGTGAAAAAAGATGCTGCAAGAGACGTGGAGTGTACAGCGAGTTCAGTCTGCGTGTATCACCCTATGCTGCAGTTTAGAAGTGAGTTCAGTTAAGCAATTAGCCAGGTGGGTGATGCACAGAAAGGGGCAGCCTTTACAAGGCTGTGGTTATTTCAGACTCAGAATTGCTTTCTCCACACATTAAAGCAGAGCTGAAGTAGAACAGAGAAGGCCAAAATCCCAAAGCATTCCTAATAATAATAATAGTAACAGAATTATAACTACTACTACTATTATTATGTTATTATCATTATTGTTGTTGTTGTGATGATGATGAGTTGGTTTTGTTGCTGTTATTTAGAAGAATGGTTCAAAGAATCACCAACTAATTCTGTGCCAGGGTGCAGATTTTATTGCTTTGCTGGGAGAACAGAGACATTCACTGATCTCTCTGTTATGACAGCATTTAACACAAGCTGGGTCTTTGTCCCCAAGGACCAAAGCATCACTTGCCTAATATCTACAGCAGATGAATGCTCCTAGCTTCTTATTTTTCATTTTCTTGAAAACAACCTGTTGGTGATGCTGTGTCTTGATCTAAAAGTGAGGGAATGGAATCTCAGGTCAGCTGAAAGTGATGGTTTTCTATGCTTACCCTTTGCAGCATGCTCTAGGAGAATAATTTCCCATGTTCGAAACTCTTTGCGGATTTTTGTAAACAGTCTGATTTCATTTCCAAACAACTGTTCCTCTCCACGCATTGTCTGAGAGATGTCTTGATTAAAGAGTTTGATCAACTGTAATGAATCAAAGAACAATCAAGCAATGTAGTAAAGTTTCATTTCTTCAGACTAACTTGCATATGTTAAGTAAATTTGCAGTAATTTGATATTAAAGCAGAGACATGGTTCGTTGAAAACACCCCTTTCTTACATCTTTTATGCTCTTAGCTCCTAGTTTTAGTGGTTTTTTTTTTCAAAACCAGCATAGCTAGAGGAGAACAACTGCGATACTCTTTTTTTTTTTTTTTTTTTTTTTTTTTTTGGGTGTGTGTGGGGGGGGGTTGGTTTTTTTTGTTTGTTTTCCTGTGGACTCTTAGAACCATTTACTAAATTCTAATTGACCAGATTTGTATGAAGACTTTGAAGGCTGATGAATCTTCATAAGCACCTCTGCTGGCCTGCCAAAAGCTTACTTGGAGGGATTAGCTTCCCAAGATGAGACATTTAGATGGACTTGCAAAACATATTTTTAGTATCAGGAATACATTTGATCTTATGATCTTACGCTGTAAACAATGGAAACCCTTCAAAATTTTGGGTAGGCAGGAGTCTAAGTTTTCCCTCTCTGAGATGCTTGTTCTTAACCAATCAACTGAGTTGTTGTTCAGTTCTCTTGTCACATAATCACAAGAAAAAAATTGCTGGAAGTGGCCATGAGCTCTTGTGAACTGTTGTATGATGTATTCCTGCCAGAGGTTTGTCTATATTATTCTCAAAACACTTCAGTGACAGATACCACAAGCTTCCTGGTGGTCCATGCTGATGGTTTTCTAACTTTTGGTAGGTTTTTTCTTCCATGCTTACCACCTCACTCTACTTCTTGACCAAACCAAAATGGATACTTACATCTGTAAGGAAAATCAGCTTCTCAGACTCTGTTTTTGGTGTGCCTCTTCTGTACTTTTGTAGATCCTGCAGCGTCTTTTGGAGCACCTCACGTATTTGGTTCTCTAGTGTTGGCAAAGTTTTCTGGGGGGCAAACAGTAAAGGAGGACGTTTAGGTGGGTTGAACATCTTTGGTTTTGGAAGGAAAACAAAGTCCCTCTAAGAGTGACCCACACCTGCATATGATCTTTGCTGCTTTTAGGAGTCCAAGAGCTTGCTGCTTGTGCATCCCACGTGTGACAGTGGGATAGCATGGAAGTGCAAATGTGGCCCTCATTGAGAGAAGGCAGGGGGGTAGGATCTCCCTGAGAAATCAGTCTGGACCTCTCTGCAAGGTGGGCAGAGTAGCTGAAGTTTGGGGCAACATTTCACCTACAGTGATCCAAAACCTGCGTCTTCACAGGCCATTCCAGGGAGGTGGTGATGCAGGGATGTACTGACCTCTCCATTCCCAATAAATACCTGATTGAACACGGCTGCTTAGTTGCTTATTTTATGTAATGTTACATAAATATGTATTTTTTTTCTTCAGGACTGAATTTAGAGGTTCCTTGTATTTTAGAATTTTCCCTTAATGGAATAAGATATATTACTTACAAGTATACGTACATAAAATTAAAACCCCAATATTTACTATTTACTATGCTATTTACATTAGCATAGTAATATAAAAAAATCTTACTTGGTATTTTTAAGACATTTTCATTGAATAGAAATTACTGTGTTTTAGCAAGCTCATAGCAGTAACTTGTCACCCAGCTGATCAACACTCTCCACAAACAAAAAGAAGTATCATGGCTGCCATTGAAAAGGCAGGAGTTATGAGTCACAAGTAGATGAAATGGTTTTCCTGTTGTCAATCTTTATCTTAAAGACAAATCTGAGGACAGAGCATGGGTGCCTTTACCTCTAACTCTCAGGCCAATTTGTTCTCAGATTGCCAGACTGAGGGATAATTAAGTGCCATCAATTGCAATCCAAGCTTGAAGGGCTGAACTTAGTTTTACATAGTAACTGATACAAACAGCTCAGTATGGCACCTCTGTTACTTACAATAATATGTCGCACAAGTTCATTTGTGAGCTTCTCTGCCAGATGAGGGATAGTAGCCCTTCCTTCATCCAAAAGGATGCTGAAAAAAAAAACAAACCAAAAAAAAAAAAAAAAAAAGAAAAAAAGAAAGAGGAAAAGGTGGTTTTGGATAGACTGCATGTGCAGGGCAAGGAGGCAGCACTGATGCTCTGCTCTGTTTTTACTACTTCTACTGCACAAATTGAGTAAAGAAAGGGGCCTCCTGGGAGCGCTAGTACAGATGTGGCAGCAGCCCAGCACTTTGGGCACCATGGCTTTTGTGCAAGAGTTGTTTGACAGCTGCTGCTACTGGCTAAGCTAAGGGAAACAGAGAAGTATTGGAAAATAGCAAATTCTAACAGCAAATTAATGTGCTACTGTATTATTTCAGCATGTGTGAAGTATACTGATTTAAAACCCTTTTCACCTGCCATTCTCTGTGTTATGATTTATTTGCTGCCGAGTCATTTTCTGGGGAAATCTGTGCCCTCAGCACAGGCAGTATCCTTTATCATGCTGAGTTTTCCAGCAAATAGAAATACTTCAATGCTTGTCTTGAAGTTCTCAGATGCTTCACTTGAATTCTTTGGGACTATTCTGAACTTCTGAAGTTCACTGCACTTCTCCCAAGATTAGGGAGAGATATGTATTGAACATCCAAAATACATTTTAGAAGTTAATTTGGCAGGTAAAATTCTTCTGGCTTACTGGAATGCAACACTGTATGGGCAATGAGAAATAGTGAGTATAATTAATACCTGTTTGTAACCCTAATTTAAAATCTCAGCAGGTCAACAGGAAGCTTTCAAGTTATTTTAATATGTTTTTGATTAGGTCCTTTCTGTGAGAAATACCTGAAATATTTGTGAGTCTTGAAGAATATTCTCTCCTGCTGGATTGCAGTGGCCAAGGCCAGTTTGTTATGGATATCCTGCTGCCCACGACACTTCACAATCATGTAACCTTTTTTGAGGGGGATGACCTTGTTTTGTATTATGTTGATGATAGACTCTTCAGTCCCTTTGTCAACCAGGTCCGGTTTTGTAAGGATGCCTGTGAAGTTACCCAAAGAGAAACTTAGTTGAGCACAGAAGTTAATGGTGGGAGAGGAGCAGTGGGACACCCCACCACCAGAGCGGGAACACTCTGTATCATGTTTTATAAAGCAACTTCTCTCTGGATTTATTTTTTTTTTTTTTTTGTCTTCTCTCCTAGGAAGCTCTCAGCTCCTGGGCTTTGCACTGTAAATCTTGCCCTAGAGTTGGCCTCCCACCACGCTTTTTGCCTTGCAAACCTTTTTTGACAGGCAGCAGCAAAGCTTTCCTGCCATTAACTGAGATTTTCAATTTCCAGTTATTCATAGCATGAATGCAAGCAAGACTCAAAATTGAGGGATTCTTAGAGCTGATGGATCATCTCACGCTTTGTAAATGGTTTATTTAGGCTAATTTCTTCCCCTTCCCCCTTCTTCTAGTAGCTAATTTCACAGATCTGGCATGGAGTACAGAATATCAGACCTTCGTGGAAAAAAAGATTTGCACTTCTCAACTTGTAGCTGAAAAATTGCCTCACCTAGTGTCCTTTCTCCACTGGGGTCCACCTCTTGGGCCATTTTCAGTGCTTCTGTTGTTGCGATATCCACATTACATGGCACCACTACCAAATTGAGTGTCTCTTTGCAGCCAATAATTCTTTTCAGTAGCATTTTGATCTGCAATGCAATAGAGCAGTAACGTAGTTCAGTGAAATCAGATGCTTGCATGTAGGATGTGACCATTTATAGCAATATGAGCCACTTTCTGATAACATTAAATGTCACATGTACCCAGGATAGTATTACATGCTAAAGGACGGCATAGAAATGAGTCAGCAGAAGAATGAAGCCTCTTTTCTTATGTCAAGATTAATCCAAACATCTAGCATGGATGAGACCAGTTTGTTGTTACACCTGTCCTGAAAGCTATGTAAAATTTAACCTCTCATTTGTATAAGCTTTCATTATGGAAATATTAAAGATACTTCATAAATAATCACACGTAAGAAAAACAAGTTCTGTTATCTAGGTACACACTTCTAGAAAGCAAGCAAGCTAGGTTAGGCTGATAAATCTCAAATTTGCATCTCTGAAAGGAGAGCAGATGTTTTTGGCTTATATTTCAGCGGAGCGTTTGTAGGGAAGAAAAGCCCCAAACCAAATAAAAAACAACTAACAAAACCTAAGTTGTACGTGACATCTAGCTGGCATTGTTTCTATGTTTCAGCACCAAATAAAAAGGTTTCTCATAGTTTGTGTTGTATTGCAAAAAGCTCTATTTTTACAGAGCTTTATTGTGCTTATACTGAAGATAACTTTTTTCCCCTGAGTTTTGGTAAAGGTGCCTCTCTTTTCTACTTCCCATCCATCCCAATTTCTGATGTGCTACAATACTATAGCCGCCATCTCTGAAGCATGCAGATGGCTGGGTGTCACAGCACAAGCAAGCTGCAACAACAAGGCTTTTACCTTCAGTCAGGTTCTACTGTCTGTGCTGTTTCTTCTTCCTCCAGAGGCCAGACCACACTGCTCCTGCTTCTCCATCCAACCTCCTCTCCCACACTCCTCAGAGATATTTAACCACTTAGAGGGAACGAGCTACAGCTGCACATCATCCATGTCAATCAACCCACTGCCTTCGAGGCAAGGCCACAGCTGCATATTATCAATGTTCATCAACCCACTGCCTTCATTCCTCTACAGTTGGGGACAATGGAAATGTGTGGATCATGTCACACCTACTGCTTTCTTTTGAATACAATAGAAAGATTACTATCTAACTGTGGAATGAAATTGGTTTTCTCCCAGAGTGTAAAGCCCGGACAACTCAATCTTGTCTCATTTTTGCTGAAATGTCTGGTTTAGTTTGGGCTACTCCTGATTCCAAGTTCCTATTTAAAGGTATTTTAGGAGAAACAATACACCCAGATCCTGCACATCACCCTCACAGCTGGCCTTGTCCAAGAGTTTTATTTGCATTCCCCAGCATTTCTTCTAAAAACAGCCAAAGGAAGAGTAGAGATCCCCTCTACTTTAATGCTTATTCTGTTTACTTCAAAAAGGGTCTGCTGGGATCCCTTAAGGGATGAAAAAATAACAGGATGGGTTTGATTCTGACGCACTCTGTAAGTAAGGGATGACAGGGCAATGAACCTGTAAGAGGGCCAGTTTGCCACCTTGCTCCAGAAGAGCTTACAAGAACTCAGACCTATTTATCTTTGCCAAATACATACACAGAGCGGTAAGAGACAACTCATTTTGGAATGTGTCTTATCTTCCAGACCGCAGTCTAGCCAAGGGGCATGGGGGAAGCCCTGTATTCAGGGTCCACACGGCTGGGTTATTCCGTGCTGCCGTGGGTAGGCTGTGTCGCGGCACTGGAGGTGTGCAGGCAGGAGATCCTGGACTTCACTGTTCCTATTGGCAATTCCTTGCCTGAAAAATAGGCCTGTTTGTTGCAGCAGCTCTATTGCAGGCTCAGAAGCCCAACATAATAACTCCAGCATCCTACAGCAAAGGCTCGCATATGGGGTAGGTTACAGCCGTGACCCTGTGCACAGTCTGGCATGAGGCTGAGTTTTACCTGTTCCCCAATATCTTTTGGCTGATCCCCCACAGCCACTCTGGCAATTCCAGGAAGATCAATTAGCGTCAGATCTGGAACACCCGGAGACTGAATTTCTAGGGAAATTAATTCTCCACTGATGGCACCTCTAGTACCCGCCACAACATCCTGGGCTGCAAGAAGAAAACAGCAAGGCAATGAATACAAGCTTTAAAAAAATGCATCTAAGTGAAGCTGAACGCAATGACTTCGAAAGTACCTACTACCACTGCAGGTTCTTTTGGGCTTGGCTTTTTTCAGATCCAGTCATGTGTGTAAATCCATTTATGCAAAAATCTAAGGAAATTACTATGCAATACAAGGATACATGGAGTCCTTTTGGAATGTGAACTGTAATATTTTACAGAGCATATACTTATGAACTTTCACATATGCAGACAAAATACATGCAAATAAACCACAATTAAAGTGATTGGATAAAATACTTGTCAGTTGTAGAAAATCTTCCTCAACATCAAGACACTTTGTAGGCATTAATTAATCCTTAGCTGCCTTGAAAGATAAATAGGTGTTATTCTATATTCTTCACATTTTGATAGGGAGGTTGATAGATCAAGTAATTTGTCCCAGATCTTATAAGGCAATAATATTTGAACTGCGAGCAGCACAGAGAAGCAAGGAAACCCTGTCGTCTCATGAGAGATTTTCAGCTCTGTAATTAGCTTAATCAATTCATACCACTTGTGTTGCCAGTTTTGGAAGGATGTATTAAATATATCCAAATAATATACTGAAAAGCTAAAGAAAAATTGTTAGGACAGGTAACAATGTTGCAGAATGGTCCTAGTTGAGGAAAGAAGGATAATCCAGCCTTCACATTTAGGGCAAGTGCTTGCTGCCCCTTGGGTAAGGAAAGTGTTTCCTGACACAGCACGAAATACCGTAAAAGTGAAACTGTGACATGGGAAAGGCAATGACTGAGGCTGTGGTCCCACTAGCTGGCAGAAGCTCTATATGCCCTCCACTCTGCCTTGCAATTGTCTCCAAAATCATAAGACTTCCAGCCACAACACCTCAAGCATTCTCTGAGTTTTTGAACTGATGACAGGAACCATTTAGGGCTTTGCATGTTTACAGTTTGACAGACAACCTCCCCAAACCAGGCAGGCAGCATCCAGCTGAGGATGCAGTCTGAGCCTTTATCGGACATCGGGGATCATCTTCACTACTGAAGTAGCAAGTAGTACAACTCTCTTGAAAGAGTTGCATTATGCTGCCCCACTTTCTTCTGCTCTGAATTCAGCTCTTGTGTTACTCATGGCTACAATCATTCTGTTAGTCTGGGGACTTCTGCTCAGATTCTTCTCAGGGGAGAAAGGATTCAGAGGAGACTAAGCAAGTCAAATCAGATGGGAATATGTTACAACTCACCTTCTCTTATTGCTTTCTCCACCTCAGAGGCATTCTGGAGCTCGCTGATGATGTTGCGATAACAAATTTTCCCTTTCCACGCCTGGGTGGCAGGTATTCTTTTCAGTTTAAGTTCCAGAGGACATCGAGTAACAATACCTGCAGCAGTTCCGAAGACAGAGGTAACTCTCTCAGCAGTTGTTATGCATGATGCACAGCCACAGACTGCGTGGCGAACACAGGGTTGCCTGGTACTTCATACAGAGATACAGAAGTGTTCCCAGAGACATTGCCAAAGGGCTCTTGCCTGACATCCTACTCAGAGTAGGACTATTAATCAGCACTATATATGGTTCTGCCCAGCCAAGTCTTGTCTTTGCAAACTTCCAAGGAAGCAGATTTACACTCTTTGGATAACATGTTTCAGTGCTGCACTTACATCCTAAGGAAACCTCTTCCTCAAGTCCAGCCTGACAGACTAGATGGTATTGTCAACTCATACAGAACTTGTAGAACTTATGTGTGTATATACACAGATACACAGAGCTGGAAGGTGAATCTTCTTGAGCTGCTAAGTCTCTCAACCATCTTCTATGACTTACATAATATCCAAGGCAAACATTTATAAGTAAAAATCTTTGTCCTTTTTTTTTTTTTTTTTTTTTTGCCAAAAAATGGTATCTATAAGAAAATCTTGTTAAAAAAACCCTCAAACCAACCTCAACAGCAAATTTCAAATCTAGTCTTCCATGTGAAACTGATACTTTACTGCCCTACTCTTTGCTTCAAAACGCACAGAGTCAGCTGATGCTACCTTTCATTCTGCCCACGGTTTGGGGCAAGTACGCTTCACTGCACTCTTCTTACTCCCGGTCTCTTGACCACCCAGAATGTGCCTTTTTGGAGTGCCCCACCTGCACATCCATTTTTTTCTACTGGAAACCAGAGCTAAGCAGCCCTCTGGAGTCTATTTGGATATAGTCTTAGTCATGCAGTTATCCTATTCAAGACCAAATAAATAAATAAATAAAATAATTCCTTCCACCTCATCGAAGTGAAGTTCAAGTGAAAACCTGAGAAGGTGAATTCTTACCATTGCCCCTAGGAAGAGCAATACCAGACAGGGCTTCTAGGACAGAGCTTTTCCCAGAGCTCTGGTCTCCAATCACTGCGATCGCGGGCAAAGCCAGCTCTTTTTCTACTCCGAGAGCTCTTAGGCTGTCAATGAGATCAATGCAGGGTCGGATCCTTTTCTCATATTGGTTGTGCAAGGTATGTTCCGTTGCCTGCTGGAGTTAAACATATAATGAATTTCCCATAATTTCAAAATAAGCTATTTTCACAAAAAAACACCCCTTTTAGGCATCTTTTCCAGCTCATCATTTTCTAATAAACCTTATGTACTGGCACCAAGCTGCACTTCATATCACTGCGCCTTCTTGCACTTCCACGTTATGAACAGGTGCCTGTAAAAATGACAAAATCAGTTGAGGCTGGCTCAGTGATCATCCTTAGTAAAAATACTAAACTTTGTAAGCTCTCCTGAGAAGGTAAAGAGCAAAAGGAGACCTCATTACTAAGTGTGCTTTGTTAATTTTTTTTATAATAACTGCCATTTTCTTCCAGTCATCTACAGATGTACTGAATTATGTGTATGCATATGAACACTAGTCCCAGTAATAAGAGAATTTATTACAGAATACCTTATTAAATATTTGCTTTGAAGTTTGAACATTTAGTCTGTGTAGACACCAAAAGTGTTCTGCTGTAGCATCCTTAGGTGGCTAAGATCTTTTAGATTGTCATGGCTCTTCTTTCTTTCCCTCATTTTAGGCTAGGGTAAGGGATGAATACGAGCAATTTGTTTTAAATGATGGATTATTATTATTTTATGGTTTTCAATACATTTTCATGAAAAGAAACTGAGTGATTTCCAGCCCTTTACAAAACTGGGCCACCTGCTGTTAAATATGCTCAGCTAAAGTCTATAAAGATCAGCTTGTTCTCTTCAACCTGTTCCTCTCTCCACGTTCCAGTCTGACTGCTACATTTAGAAATTTATTTTGAAAACATGAATATTTTGCAGACACTAACGGGCCAGGGACATTCATACCTGATTTTTTGAAAAGAAAAAATTGAAGTTTCCCACATCACCTTTGTCTAAGAAAGCCACCTCTGAAAATACATCTATCAATCAGATATAGTCAAACAGAGCAGATACTTCTTTCAAGATGAAAAAGACAATACAGATTACTGGAGGCAGGTATTTAAAACCTTATTGGTAACCCCTCCCCACGATCTTCATTACATTGTTTACTAGCTAGTAAATCCTAACCATTCTCAAGGAACTTTATTAGCTATGACACAGACTTCAAAACAATCTGTTTTCAGTGTCAAATATCCAACACAGGTTATTATTAAACTTTCTTTGAATTTCTGTTGAAGGTAGCACAGCCTCAAGTGAAAAATAACTCAGATTTTAGGATTTCTGTCCAGCATTTGCTAGTTGTTACCAATGAAACAGATACACGTTGCACCTTAAATTGGCTGCTAGACTGCTGCCATCCTATTTTTTATACCTACATTTTTTATGCCTGCAGATTAATTGCAGGTATCTATCTATCTTCCTAGTAACACAAATGACTGCTTGGCCCTGATCCCAGTACTCCTCTGCTTAGACCTACTAAGTACAGACTGCCCAAAGAGACAGGGGAATTTGTTTTGGGGCACAAAGTGAAGCACAGGAGTAAGAGTGGGGTGGATCTATGCCCTCTTCTGGTATCTGCCTTACCTTGTCCTGTTCTCCATAATCCTGTTCCTTCCACTCCTCCTCCTCATAGTTAGGCTTTCTCTCAATCGTGTTCTCCGAAAGATCTTCATCTTCAAAGTCTGGTGGGAGAGGTACTGCAAAAGCTTCTGAAGATGGTTGTGAGAAAGGTGATGCATGATCTTTCTTCAGGATGGATTTGTTTTTTTGAGAAGGTTGTTTGACTGCTACACCCTTATTACCCATGGCCTTCTGATTTTTTGGGCTACTGTGTAGGTTGTCCATAATTGCTTCACTAAGTAGTGATTACTGTCTGGCCTCACCACTCTTCTGTACAGCTTCTGAAATCAAACATGGGGCACTGAGTGATGCCAGCTTGCAACAGTGATCATAGCAGAGAAAACTAAACACCACTTTTATTTGCTGATTCAAACCCTCCATAGATATCAAATGCCACTGCTTTTTTCAGATCACTAAAATTGCTCTCCAGAGGATAAACTTGAAACAGTTCTTCCTACCTCTTACATTTTCTTTGTTTTCAGAAAACAGTTGTTGTCACAGAGTAAAGAATAATATTTTTTTGGAGGAAAAAAGTTACACCAATTTTTGCAAAAAGACAGTTTTCCTCAATGAAATGTTTTGCTGAAAGGTGTTTCAAGAAGCTCAGTCAGTATGGCAGGTCTGGGCACGGTTGGAGAGAGTGTGCAAATGCTTAACCGGAGTCACCTGGGGTCAGGAGTATAGGGCCGCATGGCTGTGCAATGCCACTGGCATCAGAATAAGGCAAACCAAGCCAGTCTGCTGTGCAACCGGCTCACCTCTTTTGTGGTGGAAATTCTTGTCAGAGTCAAGTCTTACACCTATTTTAGTAGCTCAGCATCTCAGTCCCTGCCTCTATAGCTTAAAACTCTCCCCCAAAAGCAAATTTTCCTTGTCGTGATTTTAGAGAAGGGAGAACAAGGAGACATTTTATTTTCTTGTTCAGGTTTTCTTTATGTAAAAGTTTTATTAAGATATTTTCTATGGGTGACTGAAAAAACTGGAGGTGTTTGATGTGACGTTTTCCAGGGCAGGTGATTAACAGAGAGAATGATTTAAAGAAACTAAACCCAACAGTATTTTTTCAAAGCTAGATATTTTTTAACCTCCCCCTGCCAAAACCAAGATATATTTAACCAAACACTTGGGTAAATGAACTGGGAGAAACACATTTTTGCTTGAAATAACTTCCTGTTATTTTAATTTTCTGGTTGAATTAAGTTTACAGGTCTTCTAATTTGAGCAGATGTCAAAATAGGATGATCAGACACAACAAGTTGTATTTTCAATGTGTAAAACAAGTTTAGAAAAAACCAGATTATTTCCACATTAGTATTCATTCTTTCTTTTTAATAAAGCAATACAATTTTTTATAACAGATATTCCTATCTCCTTTTATCAAAATAAAGAATAAATTACTCTGGGGAAATTCCTCAGTTTTGACCAGCAATAAAAGATGACTGAACTACTTTAACTTCTTTATAAGTATTCATTTTTCAGTTCCCTCATCTTTTCCCATGTCTTCTTTCTTCAATATTTCAGTATGAACTTTTTTCTCTTGCTGTTAATGAATTATAAGATTTCACTTCCTTGAATGAGGGCTCAGTGCTTTGTCTGCAACAAACATACATTCCCCATTCACTGGCCACCAGTTTCTTTTGTGATTTTTCTATTGCTACAAAAAAACAATGTTCTGATAATAATGTTTCTAAACATGAATTCCTTTCATTGCTTCTCCCATTCTCTACCTGCCTTTCGTTTAGTGGAACAAACACTTCCTATAAATTTTTAATTTGATGTGAATATTACACAGGAACAATTTTGTCCCTTTTACATTATTATTTATATTAATTGGGCTACGTTCAGATTATTAATGTACTGGTTTTAGCATATGGCCTCCTAAACATGGATGTGTTTCCTTCAGAAAGAGGTTATACACCAAGCTTTAGCCACCCTTATAATGAATAGGATGAAATGCAAAAATAGTGTAGTAGGGCCACCAGGAACAAGAAAAAGAAAAAGAAGGATCTTGCAGAGACTTGCGGAGTCTGACAAAAAAGTGACAACTTAGAAATATTTTAGTGCATGGGCTATATCTCACCAAATACACAGAAGCATTTTTTAGCTAGGTCCAGAGTGTAAACTGCAGCATGCACACACAGATACACAGGCTAACAAATATACCTGCAGTAAGCAGTGGAGTAAATCGGCACACGTGGATGTCTAGGGCTACCCTGCTGCTCTCCACCTAGACCTGAAAAAGTTAGATAGGTCAGTGCAACCCTCCACTGTGCCATGCAGGCATAATGATTTCTTTGTGTTCCGAGCCTTGACAACATCAGATGCAAGAAAGAAAGGAGAGGGGAAAGAAAAAAAAAGAGCTGCAATTTTTAAGTGCCTTTCTGAAACTGGCCAGAATCCACATGTGAGACGTGACACCTGGATGGCATGCTGATACTGGAATCTGGTAACACACCCTCTCACCAGACCTGCCCCTGCCTCTGTCATTGTCATCAGGACAATATTGGGTTCCTTGAACTTTACCTTTTGAGGTTTGCCTGCCTGCATGCTGGAAACCTCCCCCGGCACAACACAAAGCGCTGTGACACACAGCCACATCTGCATGAAGCACTGACCTGCTGACTGTCCCGAAGAGGAGTTGCCTTGCTTTTCTCTAGCAATCCTGGCTTTGCATCCCCAGGGGTAATAACAAAATCTGCTATCAAACCCAAAGTGCAAAGCTGCGGTGCTGAACCCACACAGTTCTTGCATTTATTCACTCCTTGTCCAGCCAGAGGAGCCCACAGACTTCTGCCTGATGCATCTTGTGAATTCAGGATATTTGGGTAAACTACACAGTCTCTGGGCTGTATGTTTATTAATTCTAGCTGTCTTCTCAGAAAAAAAAAAAGAAGCAATGCAAAGTTTATGATGCAAGATATTAATATTGCCAGCTAGACTATGTTGCTGAACACTGCCCCTCCCACACACACCCACACCCCCCACTGCCCTTCAAAGAATGTATTCCAATTTAAATACCATCTCCCAGCCATTTCCCTTTAAAGTGGAAACAACAGTAGTATCTTTTCTTTTCCCCCACCCTAGAAAACAAAAAATTCTACTCCTGGCAACCTTGTTTAACTGCAGTTTCTTTAGACTCCTATGCATCTTTCTCACATGCAGCTATTAAAAGGAATGAAGATAACAGTCAAAAAATGAGTGATTATGTTTATACGAAGGAAAAGAGAAACTCCTACCTGTGTAGTGTCCTGTAGCAAGGAGAAGCAGGAACTTCTTTTCAACTTCTGGTTCCTTTTTATTCACAGGCTCCACCTACACACTCTGACAAGATTCAGGAGAAATGAAACCAATCTCAACATGAAAAGAGTATTGCTTCATGATGGCTCTGGAAATAATAATGCAATGCGTTGGTGGTTTTACTTTCATTTCCTTACACACAGCCAACTGTCCTATTGTCTAGTGGATGGCAGAAATGAATCTCCTTACGAGCACAGCTAGGTGCCTCCTCACTTGGCTGTGCTGTGCAGCAGGGTGACAGGGGCAAATGGCAGAGGTGCCTGGAGATATTGCTCATGAGCACCAACCCCTCTTTCCTCCCCCCGCAAAAGTCAGCTCGCTTGTACATGGGGCAAAACCAGCTGGGTGAAGTGGAAACCGGGCAAGCTGCTGTGCCCTGCTCCCACTGGGGCTGCCCGCTGGGGATGCTGGCCCCATGCTATCCAAGGGACCCTTTCAGCCTCCTCAGCCCTTCATGCATAAGGCAAGTGGGTGAGGGTCCCCTCCACCTCACAGTGAGGCTTCCCAGTCCAGCCATGGTGGCAAGCTGTGCCACTGCTCACCCAGGCTGTGCCTTCGCCGTCAGAGGCTGCAGGGTGTGATTGAGGTTGCTGAACACGGGCAACAAGAAAACAGAGTGACACACAGTGCGATTTATCAGTGTTATGCACTGCTTTTAGGGCAGTCGAAGCCTAGAGCTGTTTCTCAGGTCCTTGTGATGTTTTCTCAACATTACTGAGTCTGGATGGTCCCTCTCCTGCCCTCATTTTTTTGACGTTTTTATAAGGCTCTAAAGCTGTTAGGTAAAACCAGCTTGCTTTGTCCAGTCAGAGGCTTTGCAAGTCTGGTGCAGGATCACCCTTAATTTCTCACTCTCTGTTTTTGAATGCCGCCTCGCTCAGCTGCTTTCTGTTCCTGACCATTTGGGGGGGGTTCAAACTGCCTTAGAGCAGTCAGTGTTCAGAGCCAGCCCTTCTTGCTGCTGCCTCATCCACCAGTAACTCAGAGGGCTTGTTCCTGAGCTCTGGCCGCAGGCACATGGTGAGGAGTAACACAGAGCTAGCGCTGCATGGGCAGCACCACAGCTTGGTATGGCCTGTGGCAGGTGACTGTCACAGCACTATCCAAACTAGCCAGCTGCAACAAGGCTTTTACCATCCCATACCAGGTTAACTTCAATAAGTAGCTCCCACACCTTGCCCCAGCACAGCCACCAGTCCCCCACAAGGTTTCAACAGTTCATCTACTGTCTGCCCTGTTTCTTCATCCTCTCCAGGCCAGTCCACCCTGCTTCTTGCCTCTGCTGCATCCAGAGTCTTTCTTCTCTGGGCTCCTCTTCCAGCCAGCCTCTCCTCATCCAGGTCCCCTTCCTCTCTCTGCTTCTTCTTGTCTCTCCTACATCTAGGGTACATTCCACTCTCTGTTTCTTCTAGGTCTCTCTCCATCCAAGCCTCCTCTTCCATTCCCCTTAAGAGCTATTTAACTACTTAGCAGGAACCAGCCACAGCTGCACCTTACCCACATCAGCCAACCCACCGCCCCTGAAGCCAGCCCACAGCTGTATATTATCAATGTTAATTAACCTGCCTTCATTCCTCTACAGGTGACTACAGCTACAAGTTCTCCTGGCCTTCTTTACCATCCCTTTTCTTGTTCTCAAGCGTATAGGAGACCTATCTGAGTGGGAATGGGCTTCTAAGCCATACTACCAATTAACTTATTCATTTTCAGCCATGTCTTTGTTACATGATTGATTCAGTTACAGGGTTTTGTTTAATCACAGGACTGTGTTTCAAAGACAAAGGGAAGCTCTGGGCTCACCTTGTTATGAAGGCAGAAATCAGGGTTCTCCTACTTCCTCCTGAATCAACAAAAGAAAATCTTTCTCCATTACTGGGCAATGTTTTAGTGTAATACTTCCAAAAAAAAATCTTGTTTGTTGTGGTTTAACCCCAGTCAGCAACTAAGGACTACATAGCTGCTTGCTCACTCCCCCTGCTTGGGTTGGGGAAGAGAATCAGAAGAGTAAAAGTGAGAAAACTTATGTTTTGAGATAGACACTTCAGTAGATAGAGCAACATCTGCATGCACAAGCAAAGCAAAACAAAGAATTTTTTCACCACTTCCCATCAGCAGGCACATGTTCAGCCATCCTCAGGACAGCAGGGCCTAGCTCCATCACATGTAATGGTTCCTTCAGAAGACAAACACCATCACTCCAAACCTCCCCCCCTTCCTTCTTCTTCCACCAGCTTTATATGCTGAGCATGATGTCACGTGATACGGAATGTCCCTTTGGTCAGTTGGGGTCAGCTGTCCCACCTGTGTCCCCTCCCCTGTCCCTTCTCGTACCCCCCAGCCTGCTCGCTGGTGGGGTGAGGAGCAGAAAAGCCCTTGGCTCTGTGTAAGCGCTGCTCAGCAGGAACTAAAACATCCCTGTATTATCAACGCCGTTTCCAGCACAAATCCAAAACACAGCCCCATGCCAGCTACTATCAAGAAAATTAACTCTCTCCCAGCCAAAGCCAGCATGTTCTTTATGTAATGATTTATAACAGCATGCTTCCCTAGTAGTACAGTTCTATAGATTAGGACAACACAATAAGGATGTTTAAAAATAGATTTCATTCAAATCTCAGAAGTGTTTTGAAATAATTTTAATGAACAGAAAAAGCAGACACAGTGTAAAAGATGAAAGACCAAGCGTGTGTCCAAGCAAATTCAGATTATACTTTAAAAAAGGAATATCAAAATGTAATGTAAATGCAGTAGTTGGCAGGATCATTAAGTGACATAAACCATTAGGCAAAACCCTTATCAGGTGGGAAAGGACTGCCAGATATCATCTAGTCAAATCTTATAACTCAAAGTTGCTCAGACCGTGTTGTCTAAGGCTTTATCCCATTGAGCCTTGAAAGCCCCCCGGGATGGAGATTCCACAGCCTCACTGCGAAATTAATTCAAATGATTGAATAGCCTTAGAATGTTTTTTTTATTCTTCATATCCAGCTGTATATATCCCCCCTGTTTCGGATCATGCCCCCATCGTGCATCTCTGCAAAGAGCCCAGTGCCATCCTCTCAGACGTAGGTGCCGGGGGGCTGCTACAAGCCCAGCCCCACAGCCACCCCTTCCCCAGGCTCAGCAAGCCCCAGGGCCACTGCTTGTGCCCTGACTTCACTCAGACTTACCATTCTGTCCACGTCTTTCCCAAACTGGAGCCTCTAAACAGGAGGCTGTATCCAGGTGAGGTCTAAGAAGTGCTGAGCGGAGGGGGACAGTCACACCCCTCCATCTCCCACCTGCCCCTGCTCACACGGTGCAGCATGCTGCCAGCATCCATTGCTGCCGGAGCGTGCCGCTGGCTCACGTTTAGCCTAATGTCCGTTCCAGCGGAGGTGCTCCCCAGCTGGCCAGTCCTCAGTTCATGGCACTGCAGGGATTTATTCTGTCCCAGGAGCAGGACCTTGAAAAAACAAACAAACCCAAATAAATTAACATCCTTAGACAACTGTTAAGAAAAACACTGCTAAAAAACAGAGCCAAAAATCCCTGCAAAAGCAACCCCTGCCTAAATAAATAAATAAAGGTCACGCAAACAAGCCAGAACAAACCCAAAGCCAGCAGTAAAGAAACAAATCCTACATACTACTACTAGGTAAAAGAACACACCACCCCAACCCCCCCCACCAACAAAACATCCTACCAAAATAAATGAAATAAGCCCAAACATATGGAAGCTACCCAAAAATAAGGGGAAAGAGGAAAAAGTGAAGAAAAAATGTCCAAAGTGGTGTAAACCAAAAAGGAAACCCAAACCCTTAAACTGCTTAAAAATTGCTTGACTCAGGGAGTTAATCAAACCGGCAAGGGGAGGGTGCTTATATCAAGTGTCTTCTGCTGTCTTGAGCTCCAGCCATGCCGAAGCAGGGCAGAACAAGTAGTAACAGCATTTTTATATGAAAAAAAGAAGTTGACTGGGATGGTATCGTCTCAGTGTTACACAAGAGCGAGTAAGAAAGTGAGCACTTTCATCCCACAAGCCCGCCCAGTAGCTCCTGTAAAGCTGTGTAGCTGCCTGTAGTTCTGCTGCTGCAAGAGCATAGTTCTGGTAGTTGCAGGTGAGTTGGCTGTACATCCACAGCAAGGGCGACAGCATGGGTATGTGCTGTCGAGAGAGAAGGGTATGGTTTTGGGGTTCACTCTTCCATGCATCCCTGTTCTGAGCAGTGTCAGCCTAGAGTAGGACACTGTCACTCCCCACGGATTGACATGAGCAGTGACAGAATGATGTACATTCAAATTTTTTGGAATTACGTATCAAGCATAGGGAAACATATTTTAGGTTATGTAAATGCCTTCAAAGACGGGGACCATTTCCTCAATTAATATAAGGCAGTGTGTCTAAGAATTGAAACTGTGTTAACTAGAGTATTAAAGCTATTTGTTCAAAGGATGTTGGAACCTGTTAATGATCATTACAATGATGACATCTAAACTGTCACCAGGAGAGAATGCATCCTGACATCTGGATATTTACAAGTGGTAGCATTTTTCCCTAACCTTCTTTCTACTTTCTTAGCTTCTGACAATAAGAAAGGAATAGAAAAGCATCATCTGTTACAGAGGAGGCAAATAAAGTCAGTTCCTCATAGCTGTTTAGCACTTTAGTGTTACAGTTTGGGGAGTGTGTGTGTGTGTGAATCTGAAGCCTAAAATACTGCGTGTAGTATATATGATTGCCCATGAACTGTTTAGGTGCATGTGCTTACTCTGCTTCTGTTCCTTTGATCTTGTTACATTAAAAATTACTGAGATGAGCTCCTCAATTCATGTAAATTAGCACTGTCAACAGGAAACTAAATGGGGATCTGGCAGAATAGTACTGGGGAATTTTAATTGTACCCCTGGAGGCAATTCAAAGACATGTTTGTGCTTAAATACAAAAAGATTTAATGAACAATGTATTGAGAAAAGTCCTACTGCCATAAATAGACTATGCAAAGATGTGGCACGGGCCGATTGCTTACACTTGCACCTGTACTCATCACGTGGGCATCGGCTTGGGACACCTCAGCCCCATGGTCCATTCCCCAGCACCAGCTCTGCTGCCCAGCGGTGGCCCCTGAGCGCTCCTGCTGCACCACTGCTACAAGGCAGTGCTTCGACATTTCTTATCACCCAGTGAAACTTCACTCCCTTACAGGGAGCAGTCCTGGTTTTGGCATCCCTCCTTCCAGCCGGGGTAACCCCTTCTTGCCTTACATGCCAGATCATTCCTTGGTCACAAATGACCATTGCTGAGCAGTTACAGTTTGAATTTCCCTTTCTATGGCACACTAGCAAACCAGGCTATGAACTAAATCAGTGCTGTCTCTTTGCTATGAAATATGTCTGTAGCTCAAGCGGTTGAGTTTCACTCCAGCAAAACAAACAGAGGTGCAGACACCAAGCAGTGGGCTAGGAAAGGAGAATGCCTTCACCAGATCTTGGGGGGAATAAATACAGGGACAATTGCTTAAGGAAATCCACTGGGCCAGTTTCATGTCTGAATTGCATCCCTTATGCCTTACAAATGCTCAAGTACTTTAGAAACAGGTTTTTTTATAAGGAATGATGTGATCCCTGATGTATGTATGTTTCACTGATGTTTTGTGGCTAAATTATACATATGTGAAAAAATACCTTACCTTATATATTTCTAAATGCAGATTCCTCTGTGAGAAATCCCTGGGACATTACACACTGGTTTCAGCAGCATTAGAAAATGACTATTGCAGTGATATACGGATAAACAACGAGTCTCTTATGCTCTGCTGAGCTGGGTGAGGAAGCCTCCCTTTCCTTAGTTTTACTGCATCCCTAATGGAGCTACAGCCAGTCCTGACAGCTAAGGGATGTGTTGCATCCCTGCCAAGGTACCCTGCAAGAAAAAAATGTGGGAAATGGTATCACAGAAAACCCTTGAGCCCTCATTTTTAGTACAGTGCTAAAAAAGTGTTAAGAGAATGACAAAATATAACCTCCCTTTTTAGTCCATGAGGTTGTTAGCCAAGGGAGGAGAGGAGCACGGTGCACAGTGTGGTGCTGGGCTGGGCTCCCATGGGGGGAATGTTACACATTGATCCTAGAACTGCTGTGAGCAGCAGCAGGGAAGTTTTCTTTCACTTCTTTGTTGAAGTACCCCTGGTGTTTGGGGAAGTACAGTCTCCCGGAACAGGGTTATTCTGCATCAAAGTCTCACCAGCCCTCAGCCCCTCCTCTCAAGGGGGTTCTCCACAGCATCAGCTGGAGCTGTACATGGACATGGGTTTTGTGATAGGCAAGGCCATCGGGACCTGCACTTTCTGTGCTCCTGGCCCATTTCTCTGAAACGAAAGAAACAGGGCCTCAGGACCATAGAGAAAAGGGATGAAAAAGCCCGTACAGTTTGTTCATATGAGCCATCAGAGGTGGGACTGTCAGTAAAGAAGAAAGGATCACTCTAATGCAGTTGCTGGGTACATGCAGAGGCACCCTCAGGCAAGCACTGTAGTCATGACCCGGGATTTGTGGAGTCCTGGTAAATTTTGAGGTCCAGACACTTTTATGTGTCTCTCTAAATCATCACTTGTTTATTTGTGCAGAAGAAGCTTTGAGTCTAAAGGATTTTTCAGCCAATGAAATCACCATGCATGCCTAGCCGAGCCTTTGCAACTCTCTTGTGATGACTAGAAAACAGTATAGCTTGGGATATAGAAAGTTAAAGAGTAACTAACAACAACCACTCCGGAGGAACGCCTTGTCCAGCATAGGTATGACCCCTGCATGAGGTCCTTTTTTCTCCTGCAACAGGGAGCCTTTCAACATACCCAAAAGGTCAATACATTTGCCCTCATTTTAGATCAAATGTGCGTAGTGCCCAGAGAAGTGGCCCTCAGAAAAAGCCCTGCAGCCTCACCCTTCTCTGCCCCAGCTGGAGGCACCTGCTGCTTCTACACATCTGAGCCATCACTTTTTGCACTGTGCATTGAATATCCTGATCTCCTATATGACATACTGGAGTGTCTCTGAGAGCAAGTGCCACTGCAAGTGATGCTCTACTGGGACAGAATTACAAACGTTGTATTGGGCTGTAATAGCCGTTTGCTAACCAGTGCTGTGTACTCTGGTGGTAGTCCTGTACACAGGGAGACTAGCTACCGAAAGCAGCAGTTAAACTCCTGTTTTTACCAATGGGAGATTATTTTTCTTTTGGACAGCAGAAAGCAGACGTTACCTTGGATAGTGAATGAGAGGAAAAGACCTGGCCCTGCACTGAACTCATCAACAGCTTGAGAGCCCTCAGAGCAGAGGAGAACTTGGCTTTGCCAGCAGCTGCACAGACTGGAGATGGTTGTTGGGTGAAAGCTCAGTCCTAAAAGCCCTGTCTGTATTGCTTTTGCTAAAGGCTGCAGTTAATATCAGCTTTCCACCTCAAGTCTCCTGCAGTACCGAGGCATGCAGACACAGCACTGTTTTGACCAAGGGTGCATTTTGCTTCAGCTCCATGACTTGCTTTTAAAGCAAATCTTGGGATCGTCCCCAGCTGCAGCATTTTGCCTCGTGTCACAGGGGAGACTCAGCACATCCAAGCTGGATTGCCTTTGGATGAGAGCAAGCCAGCAGATGTACTCCAGGAGTGCACTTCAATGCACTTCAGTCACTCTCAGGTGTACAATCCCTGAGAGCAAACAAAAAGTTGTCCAAAGTCCCCTCCTTCTCTCCCAGGAGCTGTGTACAGTGAGGCCATGGGGGCCTGGGCAGGGAGTAATTTGCCCCACAGAGCTGCCCCTGTTTGTCTGTGCTGTGGCAGCCCCGCAGGACCTGAGCGAGCTGGGGGGGAGCTGGGGCAGGACCTGCCCTCCCAGGGGCAGGCAAGCCCCTGAGGGGGGTCTCAGTTGTGCCAGCCTGTGGGTAGCTTTGCCCCCTAGTCCTGATGTCAAACTGAGCTACCAGTTCATGAAACAGGTCTAACTGCAATGTACTTGCACATGCACATATATGATGGCTAAAGAGCACTGTGCATTTTAAGCAAAGGGGATTAAAAGCCTGAACAGAAAATCCTCTGTGTCAGGAGAAAGCACTTACCACAATAGATGTTAGATTCCTTCATCTTTAATACTAGGCAATTCCAGAGAAATTACAGGTGGTGTCTTTGGTTATAAAAGACGGACCCATGAGGAGCCACACAGCAGTGGCCTTCAAAGAGAAGGCAAACATTTGTTTTTCATTCTTTCTGTGGAAGGGGGTTGCTTTTGTTTTGCTTTGAACACATCAGCTACAGCAGCAAAGTGCGTGAGAGGTTATATTCTGTTCTGATTTTTTTTCCCTAGCTCATCTGGATAAATACCCCTGTAGATACACTGAGTATTGGGTCTCCTGTACCTAGACCAGGAATTAACGGCTGCTAGTGGAAAGTGTATTTAGCCAAGCATGAATAGCCATCAAAATGAGGTCTTCCACCTCCCAGATGCCAGGTACCGGGAGATCAGCTGTGGGAGATCAGCTGCAAGATGCTGAACCCAGAGAGAGCCAAAAAGGGCTCTGGCTGAGAAGCTGGTGTATTTATAAAATTTAAAGTGTCTGTCCTTTGAAGAGATTTTCTGTGCATGGAGGTAGTCCCTGCAGAGCTGCAATTTGTTCCCCAGAGAACAGTGGAGAGCCAGCAAAATGAGGACTGTGACGTGAGCATGGAGAAAGACCGCTGTGTGCCGTCATCTCTGAGTGAAGGGAAACAACTTAATTCTGTAGACAGGACTGTTATTCTGGGAACAAGGAGGCTTTGATTAGGACTGTGTGAAAGGATTTTCTTCTGAACACAGGCTTGGGTTTTGTAGTTCCAGGAGGCTCTTATTTTAGGGCTTGCTCTTTGCTTTTTCTTCCTAGGCTCCATTGAACCTCTCAAACTTTTCTCATCCTCTTTCCCTCCTTTACTGTGGGAAGAAAGAGCAGGGGAGATTGCTTTCTTGCCTATAGTACTGCAGGGATGCTGCCATCATCAGGTGAAAGCCTTTGATCACTGAAAGCACCCCAAATTCCCAGGCATGTGTGTGACAGAGTGAGCAGGGAGCCTGGCTGCCCTGACAGTGAGCAACAGTTTACACCAAAGCTGCACTCTGGGCAAACACAGAATCACAGAATCATAGAATCGTTTAGGTTGGAAAAGACCTTCAAGATCATTGAGTCCAACCATTAACAGCACTGCCAAGTCCACCACAAGGCCTGCCCATTCTCTCTCTTCCTCCTACCACTTCTCTGTCTCCTGCTCAGTGGAGTTCCTTTTCCTCAACATTGCTTCCGCATTGCTGCTTCAAAAAACCCTATGGCAATTAGCTCGTTCTTCCATGCAAATATGGATCAGTGAAGTTTAGTTGTCTGTGAAACCCTGTAATGCCATTTGCTGTTCTTAAATGAGTCACACCTTGGAAAATGTTGGAAATCCCCTGCCGTTGCTGGCTATCCTTGCAGAACAAAAGAATTCAGTCAAAGAGGGTTACAGACCATCCCTCCGTATTAAGAGGAGGAGTGAGGAAGAAGCTAGACTGCTATAGATTGGAAACTGTAAAGGATGGTCTCTGGGCTGCCAAAATTACTCTCATGGCCTTGTTGTCAGTATTTTCTCCAAGAAAGGAGAGGGTTGTGAGGGGGGTGAGGAGTGAAGGGATTCCCAGACAGCCTCTCAGCGGAACTTGCCAAGTCGTATCTCTGAACAAATGAGAGGGTCACATCTCCATCTGAACATGGAGAAGATGCATACTCAGGGCATGCATATATACCCGTAATCCTGACAGTAATAACTTTATACAGACAGAGACACCCTGTATAAGTATTTTATACTTATGTATAAAATAAGAGTGCTTCCAAGTCTGTAAAAAATCAGTTTATCTGGCTCCAGCTTTGAAGGAAGGCAAATATCTCTAGGGCTATTTTGTACATCCTCATGTTCTGCTCCTGTAGCTTACCTGGAGAACAGGCACGATTCTGTTGTAGGCAAGAGGCTTGGTTCACTCAAAGAGCAGGGGAAGGGATGCATCAGTCAGGAAGGGGAAAGGGAGATGCAATGACGACGCTGTCTTTTGCATCTCTTGCATCTCTTAGCTGGCAGTAGAAGAGGCACAAATTTCTACTCCTGCTGGGTCACCTGGGAGAAAGTGCACTGCAAACAGGAGCTGGAGCACTCACGTTCACACTCTTGTTTATGGGCAAAAAGGAAGCACACCATATATATGTATGTATGTATGTATGTATAAAGGCATCAATTGATTGTCAGTATAAGAGAAATCTTAGCAGACTGACTCAAGAATCATTACTACATGATCTAACAATTACAGAGAAACAAAGAACAGTAATGCAGGTAGTGTGCTTATATACAGAAAAGTCACATAATAACAATAATACAACAAAAATTGTAACGCACCATTCTTAGTTCACTCCTCCACTGTCTCTCTGGGTTCTAAGGTCAGTGGTTTCATGCTAGTGGTGGTGGTGGTGGAATAATACAGTGAGTTGTTACTGGAGGACCTGGAGTCCTTCACAGGAAGGAATATGATACCTGTGCTGATGTTTTTTTCTTCCTCTTTTCTTTCTTTTCTTTCTTGTTTGTTTTCCTCTCTTCTTCCTTCCACTTAGGGTCATGCATACATGTTTGCTAACATATATTTACATCTTTCTCTTCGTTGGTCTGCAGTTCCAGGTTACATCTGAATTTTCTATATACAGTGCCATTTGATATCATTTCCTTGCACCCTTTGTTTACCCTAAAACCAGTTCTGTCCAGCTCCTGGTCTGCAGGTCCGGATTTTTGGTTTGTGGTCTTTTGTTTTTTGTTTAAACTGACCATTGTTGAGTTGGCTGGGGCTAGCTTAGAGCTGAAACTAAATGGATAGCAGTACTTTATCTTTGTTAACTATGCTTTTATATCCCACCCAATGGTTTGAAAAATTTCTAAGTGGAAATTAATTTGTGACTTTTATCTTATATGTGCCTTTCCTTTTACTTGAAAATTATCGATTGTGTTTCTAGATTTCCTTCTCAAGGAAATTACAGAGGCCCCAGCAGAGCAGGCAATAATTGACTGCAGAAGAGACTTACCCTTAGGGCTGAAGGTTTCTTGTGGAAGGACCAAATCCATTTTAGCTGCTTTGTGTCTGCAGCAGGCAGGAATACCTCACATTGCACAGAAATCTCCCTCATGAACGTGGGGGAGGTGAGGATGGAGGAAGAGTGGTCTTTCTCTTCCATTTTTGTTACAATTGGGATTTTCAACAATCAGCAGTCAAAAGGCTGCTGATTTAGGACTGCTGAGCTCCTGTTCATCTGCCACAAGGAATGCCTGCTTAGCTGGAGTGTCAATGTGGCAAGTAGAGACTTCAGCAATTAAGTAAACATCCAGAGATGTGGATCACTGTGATGGACACAAGTCTCACAGAAAGCAGATATTTGCTACTGGCCTCCAGTTCTATCCTGTAAGTTATCAGAAGAAAAATCAGAAACTGGTGTTTTCTGTTCTGGCTGGAAAATCCAGAGATAATTAAGGTCTAATTCTTCCACCTTCAGTCCTTGCAGGCAGTAAAATTGATCAGGTAGGACAATGCTATTCAGTGAACCAGGATGGGAGCAAACCTGGAATTTACAGTCTGATGTGACCTTTAAGTACTAATAACCCTTTGGAAAGTCTTACTTCAAGACCTCATTCTTCTTTTCCAAGTTCAGGTTGTCACAGACCTCCTGGCCCTGGAGTAGAAGACAGAAGTTCAGTCTCATTCCTTAGAACTCTAGTAGGGAATGCCCAGGAGATAGAAAGCAGCTATATAAAGCATAACCACATAAGATTTATAGAAGCACAAGGTTGAAATGCGTGTTGCTTTTGACTGAAACATAGGTATTAATTAATTAATTGATTTATTTTTAATGAGTCCTGCAGTGGAGACTGGGACAGGCTAAAGCATCTATCTCTATGCTCTCTCAGCTTTGGAAGAGGGAAAAAGTCACGTTAGAGCTACTAGTGTAAAGTTTGCATTTGCAGGGATAATCTGTATTTCCTATGCTCCTGAAAATCTCCCCTGTAAAGAAAAAAGCACGCGCACGCACCCCCCCCACACACACACACCCACACCCACCCACACAAAACGCAGCAGAGAAGTGAAATAAAAATTTCAGGGTCCCAGGAAATGAGGAATTGCTGTTGCTCAAATATTATTAAAACTACCCATCTTAATCCCCTGAATTCTACTAATCATTCAGCATTCCTTTTGCAGCTAAGAAGAGATCAGCGATATGACACTCATATATTACTTCCCACCAGGCATTATGTATAAGTAAAAGCATCAGCTTCTCTTTGCTCTTCCGAGTGGATTGCAGTCAGTGGGAGTTTTGCTTTAAGCACAGCCTGCCTGCGACAGGGCATCTTTCACTGAAGAACTTTTCCTTTCTTGTATTTTTCTTTTAAATACAGTGGAAACTTCCCACTTTGGTGTAAGTCACATTGCCCTAAGAACCTAAAGAAACAGTTACCACCGAGAAACTGAAAATGCTACCTATTATTTGATCAATATTTCCTACTGCTGCCATAAAATTGGACTTCCAGGGATCCAAGGATTTTTAAGAGACATGTCAAGACCCTGAAATGTTTCTTATTCTCTTAAATGAAGAGATAAAAAAGGGCCCTTGCCCAGGTACTTTGTTCTTTATGGGATTGGCTGTCATGTTCACACTGGAGGGAAAAACGGGAACGATAGCTACTTTTTCCAATTGCTTCTATCTAAAATGTCTACCTAAATGGTCAGGGGATACTGATACAAGGACCTCCTTGTGAGGAATGCCCACCAGCACGCTGGTGCTGGTTGGAGATACTTGAAACGGGAGCCTGCCACTGGCAAAGCGCAGAAAAGGAAGGTCTGGCACACGAGAAGCAAAGCTGCTGGCTTCCCTCCCAGGCGCAAGCGAAAGGCAGCGACCTCCGCTCGCGTCTGGGGCTTGCAGGGTCTGTCCGGGACAGGTAACCGCAGCGATGTTCCCCGCCTCTACAAACAGATGCAGCTCTGGAAAGACACTGCTGCCACCTGCTGCGCCGTTTTGCTTTTAAATGCACAAACCCAAGCCCCGAGTAATGCTGCTGCCTACGGCTCATGTTTTCCCATTGGCTTTGTCTGCTAGGGTTAGGAAAGGATTAATAGCTCTGCAGGTTTTAAACTTACTTCGTGGTGGCGATCGCGTGCTGTGCTAACCCCCCGGTATTTCACAAGGCACGGTGAAGACCACAGTTCCTACCCTGTCCAGGAGAGCACAGCAAGTCACTCGCTACCCACTGCTGCCGGTTGGCAGTGTCACCTGGCATCAACAGCATTGGCCTCCACCGCTGGAATCTGTCTGTGATCTAGACTGCAGGACAGAGAAGGTAATGAAGATCTGCGTTAGGGATCCTACACCCTATGGCCTTGCCCGCAAATAAAATTAAATGTTCAACTTCACAATCTTTTGACTATTTCAAAATCAGTATCTATTCAACATTTCCCCAGATTAATTTTTCAGAATTACAGTTCCATGAAAAAGCTTTTCACGCCTCCTTAGAAGGCAGTTCATATATGTGTTCAAGTTGTGTGTGCAAACTCCCACTTTCAAACCAACTCTCTGTAAGACTGCTTCTAATCTGAAAAGTGATTAAAAAAGTGGCATCTTTTCTGCTCAAGTGACCACTTTTCTGTGATTTTTTGACATCAGAGAGTTATCAAAGTCCTTGAGGCTCCTCTGCCTACCATATTTAAACACTCTGGCATGAGCAAAGAAATGATAGCTATTCAGCACTGCTGATTATTAACACTCCTGCCTAGATGACTCCACTGCATCTCTGAAAAAGTGGTGACACAATGGAGTTAAAGAACATTTTGCAGGGACTTCTGCTGTGAAAAATTCTCGGGTGGTTTGGTCTTTGATCCAGATTATGGGTATGCACCTTCTACTGTTGTGAGTCTGCCAAAGTCAAATTGAGTCAAACCAATTTAACTGCTTTCTTTGGCAGTGTACCTGGGCTACAGGGCAGTTCGCAAACTAGTTGCAGGAAATGTAGCTTTCAGCGACTGGTAGGGGGTGCAGTACCGAAAAGCTGCTGGGAACACAGCAGTGACTTCAAGTAGGTAGTGGCAGCTGCAACAAGTAGGTATTTGAAGCACCATTGAAGACTTCAATGAGGCAACACAGAGAGCAAGAGCAGACTGAATCTGGCTCTTGGCAGACACCCTCTCAGGTCACCACTTCCGATTTTCTCCTGCCCAAAGGCTAGAGCGCGGGACACTTGTAAGTAGCTGCATAGAGTGCTGCGGTCCGTCTGAAGCTCTGCACGCAAAGAAACTTGCTGCTAAATGAATGTTTCACTGTTGAGAAAAATGTAAAGAAAGATTAAAATACACCAGGTAGGTTTAGTTGAGGGATGTCAGCATTGATAAGGACAGCCTTCAGATGCATAACCGACTGGTGCAAAAAGAATGGTGATCAATTATTCTCTGTGTAATTGGCCTGGTCCTTTTATGTTCATTTAGCATGTCTGAGGAATAACTAGAGTAACAGTGAAATGCTACAGGAAACAACTTAAGCTGTGGAATCTGCCATATGAGAGGCTTCTGAACAACAGGGGGACAAACACCAGTTCAAGAAACAGCCAGACATACTTGATGCGCTTCAGAAAAAGGAAAATTGAATAAATGACTTCTACAGTTTCCTTACAATCATGTGTTTGATTCTATAGTTAGCATGAATAACACTTAAGCTTGCATGAAGTCACTACATTTTTTAAAGCTAAAACTCCAGGAAGAAAAAATAATTGAAACAAACATGTAGATTTGCAGCTTAAATTTGGTACAATAATTCAAGTAACTTGATCTTTACACGTTGACATTGTTATTCCATGTTGTCAACATCACTAAAACCACCTCAACAAATGCAACTGTTATTTCCATACTTTCTCCAAAGAGAACTGATGTTACCAATAAACTAACATCAAAATAATTTGCCTTCTTGCTAGTGATTTTATATTACAATTTAGACTATGTTGTATTTGCATATTAGTCTTTAAAGGGAACAAAAGAAAACATACTAAAAACAAACCAACCCCAAACCCTATAATTACTAATGACAATGTATACTCACTTTCAAAATTCCTGGTATTTTATGACTAGCTTCCTGAACACTGTAATTCCAAACCAGAGTATTTTATCTCCACTTGTCATGAAAATACCTATTTTTTTTCAAACTACAGTAAAACCTCATAGAGGAAAGAAAGGTTAAAAACTGTGCATACAACCTATTGTACAAGAAGTGTTCAGGTTTTTATTGGGTTCTAGAGTCAAAGATCTAAAAATATAGAATCATCTTTATTAATGAGGTATGCATTTGTTCAGATCAGGCTTCTTGGGATACAGCCTTCTATTTGGATTTCAGCTGGCCAGCCACCGTATCTGTTCCTCTTCTTGTCAGAGTGGTTTATCTGTTAAAAGAAAAAAAAGTAATTTTTAAAATCTGTATTTGGCTCTCCATTTACAAACTAGTTTGTCAAACCTCATACAACAGAAGTAGGTAAGACTGGGAAGCTAAGTAACACGTTGCACATCTTGCTGGACATAATGGGTAAAGATTCCACCAGTTTCTCTCTTACACGGAGTGCTTTATTTATTTCCCAGATGGCTTTCATAATATACACTAAATTGAATAGCTTTTTCCTGCAGAAGCTCTGTAATGCAAAGAAGATTGCAACAATATTCTGGGGAAAAGACCTATGGAAGTTTCACATGCCTTTGGAGGGAGTCAGTATCATCAAGGGAACTGACCTCCGTATTGGGTTTTCTCATTTCTGCCTCTGTCATATAGAGGCGCACAGCTGGGCTTACAGCAAGTGAATACAACAAGGTCACACAGGCAAACAGAAATCTGATAGGAAAATGGTATCTTTAGTCCTCCTGAAGCCTGAGGGCAAGTTTTTCAGAAAAGGTTTGTGATGCAAGCTTGCTGTATTTGCACGGCCAATCTGAGACAGCCCAATTTTCATATAAAACCAGTGTTTTATTTTCAGGAAGTCCTTGGAATTTGTCCTTCCAGAAGAACATGTAAGTCTCTGTACAGCATGTCAGGTTGGACATTTCAAAACTGAGACTCTCTAGAATGGCTGGTCACTTCTGAAACTTGTCTACGGATGATTTAGTGCCGGTGTGGTAGAAGTCACTACTGTACATGGCCCAGATCCAAAGCAAAGAATGATGACACATTAGAGAACTTGGTTTGTGCAACTAAGGCTTACTGAACAGACTACAGTTATTACAGCTAACACACAAAATCTGCACCTGAAGGTTACACCTGATATACAGACAAATATAAAGTGAAAGTAAAATGAAGCTGACCTTTTCTTTTTGGATATTATCTGGCAGCTTGAAGCCTTTGGCAGCTATAAAAGCCCAGCTTGACCTGAACTTCATATTCCATATTTCTTTACTTCCCAGCTCTTCTACTAATTTTTTGGCATCATTTTTCAACCTAGGAAAACGTAGTGAAAAAAAATGTCAAAAATTCAGGACGTGAAAAATGCTGAAAAAGAACACAGCTGATTCATGCTTTACATTAGTAAGTCAGCAGAAGCAAAAATGAGAAGTTTAAAAAATCCTGAGAGCTGTTGTAGTAGCATGCCATTAAACTCCAGAGCAAAATTATTTTTCTTCCTCTTCTCTACTAAGTTCCTGATATAAACAACCTGTTTATAACTGCATAGCAGGAAGAAAAATGTATCTCAAATACTATTTGATGATTCTTAAATAAGGGCAAGTGCATCAAATGTTTATCAACCAAATGATTCTTTCCCTGTATAATTACCGTATCATGAATTCAGCTCAAAAAACCTTAAGATTTGAAAGCACTTGAAGAATCAGGTTAAGATGTAAGAAGGAATAACCACTGGATACATTATAATTGGAGGTGTGGACACCTTCCTAATAGAAGGTTGTAACCCAGAGGTAACACCAGTGCCCTTTAAGAGGACAAGTGGTGCTTTTAAACAAATATAGCACTATCTAGCCATCTTTGGAAGCATCAACATACATGAAATGGGCAAGCACTGAATGGACATGGAATCAAAACATTTTAGACAGGAAAGGAGAGGACAACCCTGACTACAGAGTGAAATTCACCATTCCTTTACACCGCTACGCAACAGTTATTTTCAAGCTATTCGTTGTTCTGTTCCTCAGCTTCTTGTGAATAACTTGCTTACCGGGTGCTTCCATCATCATGAGTCACCATCAAAAGGAGGGACCCTTCTGGTGCATTTTTAATGAAAGTCATCATCTCTCCTGAGTGGTCTGTTGAATCAATTACACAACTGATTATTCATTACACACATATTACATTCCATATACTTTCAGCTTACTTTAACTTTTTGGCCTTGTCTATTCAAAGGGACACCTAATTAGGCGATTTTTCTGTTTATAGGCAGAGGGCCTAATCCTGAAAGGGGCAGAAAGCTGCTGGCTCTCACTGAAGGCGAAGAAAGCATGGACTGATCTGCATTTCCCAGTAGTAAAAAAGATACTTCTGAACTTCTACAAAAAACATTTACGCCCAGGGTAAGTATATAGATGGTTTATTATGTTTACCTCACATAATATTATACATGTAAGCAAAGCAAAGAATAGGCCAGGAGAAGTCATTGCTATTCTGCAAGCTTCCTACTACCATGATAACTGCAGAGCTGAGTTTCACACCCCATTGTCCACCCACTTACATTAAGTGGCAGCATGTTTGCCGCACTAAGCTATTTATTGGTTTTGCAATTGCTAAACATACACAAGACACTTGTTTTCCATATAAAAAAATGTAACAGGCACCCTGGAGACATTACAGTCTATATACTGTATATAACATTGTAGCCCCATGATTAGTCTCAGTGTGATTTCTACTCATGCATGTATGGTCAGAAGCATTCTTAAGTGGTCAGAGAATCAGCTTCCAGTGCCTCATAGCATTGTTTCTCCTCACTAATAGGCAAGGAAACTGTTACCATTTGAAGTTTGGAAAATGTCTTAAAAGCTATTCTAAAAGTATATAATCTTTCTGGCTACCTGGAAGGATGTTAAAAGACAGACTAGTGTATTTTCTGTGATGATTTTGCAACCAAGATAGAAAAAAATGTCAGGAAAAGGAATTTTGCTGAGTGAAGTATTTGAATGTGGTACCTAGCTCAATGCTGTTCCTACAAGACTGAAATAATAGGGTGGGGGGTGGGGGGGGTGGGTGTAAGATGATTAAAAAATGACAATTTGACAATTTAAGGAAAGGCAAGAAAATTAAAAAAAAAAAGACAATTAACTATCTCAACCAACAGAAGAAATCCAGCTTTTCAGGCAAAATCTGTCATCAGATCTGGCCAGACCACATTTTATGAAGACAACAGCTGTTTGTTTCTAGCTGATCCCCGTCGATAATACAATCATAGGCATTTGAAAGAGCAGGATAGTTATATAAGTCTTTTCTTAACACTGAAACACTTACAAAAGCACTCTTTTCCCTACCTCCTTCCCACATGTCAAAAAATTCTGCTGATGTAACTTTTCCTGTTTTATCTGTAATTAAAAAAAGTTGTGTAAATATCAGCAAAATTTATTAAGTTAAATCTGCATATACAGCATTTTCAGCTAAAGCTAGGCATCTCAAAATTAGTGTATTACTGGCCTTCTGAGTTTTGCTTAAGTTTTAAATTGGAAAGAGTATGGAATAACGTTAAGATTTGGGGAGAATATTTTGTTTCATGTAGTCTCTGAATCATCAGATTGTGACCAAAAAATTTTTATTCCTTTTTATTTCAGAGAAGGAATTCAGTGTGCTGTGTGCTTCTGTGTTTTTATAGATACTATACCAGGTCACAACCATAAATAGGAAAATTGGTTAAGCCTAAGACTATATGAATGAGCTTAACAACACTATTCTGTTCAGTGTCTCAGATCTGCAAGCTTTCATACCACTTGGATCTCAGTGGACAGAAACACAACACTTATTACTGTATCAAAAATTAGGCATGCAAACAATTAGTAATTCTAAAACATTTTTGTTAATATTCATCATTAATTACACTGCTGTTTAGATGGCTATCTTTGTTTAAACAAGACATGTACACTTGGAAATACTTTCCAAATTTCTAAATCCATGCCAACTGAGTTAACTGAATTTTGTTATCCAAGACCCTGCTTAAATCCCTGCTACGTGAGAGGGTCTTTTCCATTTAGAGTGCATCAATTCATTTTTAGTGAGAAGATCCAGCAGTTCCCGATTCCTTTCTGGCTTATCTTTGATCCATATACAGTAAAATCATGAAGGCAGATTGTTCCGAACAGAGGACTCTACATGGTAAGTTGTCCTGGTTTCAGCTAGGATAGAGTTAATTTTCTTCCTAGTAGCTGATGCAGTGTTGTGCTTTGGATTTAGTGTGAGAGCAATGTTGACAACACACTAATATTTTTAGTTGTTGCTGGGTAATGTTTATAGTAAATCAAGGACTTCTGGGTTTCCTGGGCCTTGCCAGCAAGAGGGCTGGAGGGGCAAGGGCAATTGGGAGGGGACACAGCCAGGACAGGTGACCCAAATTAGCCAAAGGGATATTCCATGCCATGTGATGTCATGCTGAGTATATAAACTGGGGGAAGAAGGAGGAAGGGGGGGACATTGGGCATTATGGCATTTATCTTCCTGACTAACCATTACGCATGATAGAGCTCTGCTTTCCTGGGAATGGCTGAACACCTGCCTGCCCATGGGAAGCGGTGAATGAATTCCTTGCTTTGCTTTGCCTGTGTGTGTGGCTTTTGCTCTACCTATTAAATTGTTCTTATCTCAACCCCTGAGTTTTACATTCCTTTTTGATTCTTCTACCCATCCCTCTGGGTGAGGGGGAGTGAGCGAGCAGCTGCGTGGTGCTTGGTGGCTGGCCGGGGTTAAACCATGACACAAGTTTAGCACACTGATGAGGGGAAAAGGTGGCAAGTATCTGTCCGTGGTGAGAGAGCATACTGGAACTGGGCTTCAGAGCAGAGATCACAAAAAAATGGAGAAGGCTGTAGTGAGGACAGCAGAAATCCACAAAATTCTTTCCTCCCTCTGTGTTAGCTTGGGCTTAATAGTTCTGTCTTCCTTCTTACAAAAGACAATATTCATTCAGAGAAGAAAGAGTTATCATTATGGAATAAAATACAAGCATGATGCCATAGGAAACTTATTGAGCACAGTCATTAGCTTGACTGATATAATTAGAGGACATGTAGAAAATACATCTCTTTACAAATTGCTTCGAGATAACGGATAGATTTACCTGCAGATGGAGATGAAAGTGTAGCTAAAACAACTATATGTGCAATGAAGGAAATGACTGTTTAAAAATGTGAAAATCTGATATATCACTTCTTTTTCCCCTCACTAATGTTAGATGCAAAGACAACGCTAATTCCCTACTCCTATTTGCTATAAACTTGCTTATGCATTCAAGATGTGCATTTTCCCTCTTACTCTACAGCTGTGTGCTGAAAACTAATTTTTAACTGTATGCCTATCATAAACAGTATACTTTTTGTGATTCCTTATTGGAAAAAAGAAATGCAGCAGTTCATTGGAAAAAAAAATTTGGATCAGATTCTTGTCTATGGTCATTTAACTCGGTGAATTCAATAAAATCATGCAAGTTTAGGCAAGGTCAAGAACTTGTTTAGCAGTATTGAAACAAAAAAACCTGGAAGATAAGTGTTTTGTGATTAAAACCAACATGATTGTGCATCTGAACTCCCTTTTTCTACCCCCTTCGCAACATTTAGGTATTCACTTTTCTCAGGATCCATTATTGAAGACACTGTGCTTCACCACCATTTCCATTCATCTAAAGTAAAATGGTGCTTCCAGATCTGGAATAAACTGCACCTCCTGCCTTCCAACAGCTCCTACTATAAGTAAAGACATATAATGGCAGTTTAATATTAATCAAACTTTGAGTTTGTCTTTCTGTCCACTGACCAAGTCTGGAAAAGGAATTTGTACTTTGGTTGTACCTTGGAGCAGACCTGCAATTCTCAGTTACTGCTCACCCCTTTTCAGTGGAGAAGCAGATCTCTTTTATCAAGGACTGAACCTGAAAGTTGAGTCTTACTGCTGGAGATCACGGGTATTTTTGCTATCTTACATAAGAAGCAGGTTTTTTTATCTAATAAAACACACATATACCACTTCTACATACACATTTTCTATTTTCTTATACTGATTAGGAACATTTCTTTTGTTTATCCAGAAGACCACTTCTCTCACACAGATTTGTTTTTCCTACATTTAACATGAATCAAGTTTGCAATTTTTTCCTTTCGCTTTTCTTCCATACTAGCTAGTAAAAAATACCACCCCCCCCAAACAAACCCCCAAATCTGCCCAAGAAGCTTTGTAAATTATTGCAGCACAAATGTGTGTGTCTAACTTTTTTTCTTTTACTTACAATCGACAATGGCAATGTTTATACCTCTTCCAACATTACCCTTCTCTTTGCTTATAAGCCTGGAATCGAAATAAATACAGTATCAGCAGAATGCATCTGATCCAAAGCTATACTTACCAACGGTAAGTAATTTTCTGATGTTCATGTTTTCTTCAGTTATTTACTTCAAGACTTTGTAGTAAGAAAGAGCTATGGCTTAAAAATCTTGCACATTGTATCAGTCAGTTTCCTTCAACAATACACAATGAGTTTTTCAAATTGAGCCAGATCAAGAAAAGTACTTCATACAAATGCAGCCAGAAATGTAAAGGAAGAAAAAAACAAGATAAAATGTGTTTCTGTGGCAGCATTCTGTGTGGACTATTTCTACATAAAAGATCATTGCAAGGTTTTGAAATCATTCTACCTTCCAGTTTGAAAAGCTTTTTGAAAAGCAGTTTGAAAGAATTTCAGAAGGTATTGATAATTCAACATACTGTAAACAACTGGCCATTCAACACCATGAAAATTAAAAATCGTACTTGAAACTAACATTGGAATACAGCTTACGTAGCAGATCAAAGAAAATAACCTCAGATTAGGTATTTATTAAAAAAAAAAAAAGAAAATAAAGAGTTAAATATTGTCAGATATATTCTGAAGTTTAAAGCCCCTGGTAGGAGCTTACTTTCTACTACTGAACCAAAAGGAAGTAACCTTCTCCACAATGCAAAGCACTTGCTTAGATTTAAAGTTAGATTTGGTACTCACAACTCATCATCAAAACAAATCTTAGCTAGCTTTCCCGTGCCGCCACCACTAAGAATCCGATAGGCATAATCCCCAGGTGAGCAGGGAGACCAGTGATCACACTTCTGCCTTTTTGGGACTGGAGCTACAACAGCAAAGATGAGAAAATGTTTTCTTGGATGCTAGATAAACAGTTTTTACATAGAAGGAATTACTTAATGCCAACATGGTAAGCTCAAACATACATACACAGAACCCAATCCTGCCAGTTTTCCAGTATCATGGCAACATTATACAGATTTGCCTGGGCTTTAAGTTACCATTGACTTCCAAACAGCTGTGGGGACCAATAGCAAGCTTATCTAGGGAAAAATGCCCACAGAGTATGATCTTATTTGAACCTAGAGTAATTATTAAGTGCTATTTCACAGAATAGGAATCAAGGGCTAGACAGATGAAGGTTTCCTACCAATAGCTTGAAGTTAATTGTTATCATTTTCATTTTAAGCCTTTTTCACATGATAACATAGTCATAGAATGAGAAAAATGTACACATTAAGCGACCCAGTCAGATTAGAGAGAAAAGATAATGAGAATTTAATCACAAAGCTTGGTTAGTGATTCAACAGTTTAACATAACTGTAAAATACATGTGATATAACCAAAGCTGCAGCTGCAGCTTTGTGCTTATATGCCAGCAAACAAATAAGATGTTCTTACGTTACTATTCAATTAATTATATTTGCATAGTGACAAATATAGGCTGACATTGTGTTTCTTCAAAGATAATGTCTAAGAAATAGTTCAGACTTGCACTAATTACACACCCAACTTAATTTTTACAATTGCACGTACCACATGATTTATTAGCTAACAAGCCATTTATCATTTAGCATGTTAATATACAACATTAGATATAGTATAAAGAAAAAAAATTAAAAGGAATACAACTACACACCCCTCAATACTGGTTTCTTTCCAATGTCTTGAAGATTAGCAATGGATGCTGTTATGGTGGTTTTGGATACAAAAGCACAGAGTAAGTATCCCAAGTACCAACCAGCCAACGCTGTCAACAGGACTCCTACTAATTTCAACAGATCTGCCAATGGAAAAAAAAAAAAAAAAAAGAAAGAAAAGAAAAGAAAGAAAACCACAGAGGCATAAAGATTTTTTCATAGCAACACACAAAATCTTGTATTTTCTCTGGCACTGCTACGCAAACTGGCTATTTTACTTCTGGTACACTGCATTAACCACAACCTTCAGAGATGTGGCAATAGAGTATTCATTGCATTCCCATCTCTGACAACCCTTTTCATTTCTAAAACTTGATCTTCAAACAGAAAACTCCCCTCAACACTCCCCTTAATCCAAACCCATAATACTCCAAAGAAACATGAAGTTCAACTTAACCCTAGAAGGATTTTGACTCTGAAAAACAAGTACCAGATACTACACATGGCTATACAGGTAGTATGCAAATAGTATTGATTTTCTGTGATAGGCGGACACTACAGAAATGGTTTAAAGCACTGACCGTACAGGGAACTCCCTCCATCCACCCTTTTGAGGTGCTAGGTAAAAATAACTAGAGAAGGCCCAAATAATCTTGTTCACACCATGAGCTCTGGCTGCATTCAAACATGACTGGAGTGGCTGTTTCAGTTATGCCAGTTTCCATGGACCATATTAGCAGTGCATCTACACACTACAACAACAGGACTCACAATTTTCTTGACTATGAAGAAATATAAATAAATGGCATATCGATATACCCTCTTCCTCATCATCACAAATGATAACATGCATTCCTGATCTAGAACCACACCACCTAATTTATGACACTAACTAAACAAGGAAGTATCACACTGCAACTGCGGAACACTGATGTTTTGATGCCATGAGATACTTCCTGGTCTGTAAAGAAACCTGTCCTTGAATGCAATGGTCCATTAAAGTGAAAAGGAAGAATTTTTAGTTTCATAGTCCTGAAAATCAAGTTCAACAGAACCAATGTCCAAAATAATTAGTATGCTCACTTTGCCAACCTGCTAGAAAATAGTGTATTATCTAACCTAAATCTTCCTTATAACAGTTTACTTTCATGAAGATGTTCCTTTCCTTCTTGGAACTGCCTTTTATAAATATTATGATTTCTGCCCTACCTCTTCTCCAGAATAAGGCCAAATTGTTCACTTGTTCTCCTCAAGTCCTGTTTTGCACTGACTAGACACACTAGTTCAACATACACATTATGGACACTCTACTTCTGGTTATTTGTACCAGAAGGAAGTTTGATATTTTTTTTTTTTTTCAGAAGAGTAGACTTTATTCACTCAGGTTCTTTTTATAATCCATCATCAAGACTAGAATATTTTTTCCTGCAAAGATTTTACCTCTCTAGCTACTCCGTATCCTGTATTTGTGCAGTGGTTATTCCTGTGTATTACCTAGCTTTAAAAATCAAAACCCTAACAGAACACTGCAGAAAATGCAGACTGGTAAAGCTAACACTGAACAGTACTACCACCTAAACTCCCCGTTCTTTATAATAGCAACAGAAGTAGCAAGTGGCCCTCTCTGACCCAATCATCCCCTAAAAATGAAGCACTGCTGTACTCCAGCTTGAACCTCAGCGAGGAAGAATGCAGATCATTATGAACATTGAAGGTACTTCTGTAAATAATCCCAGTTTCTCATTCCTTGCCTCAGAAAAAAGGAAGGGGGTGGTGGTGTGTGAAGACAGTAAACCCTTTTAAGATACTGATCTGTGCTCCTAAAATGTTCTGTGTCATTGTATTTAGGAGTTTTAAGTGCGTGCATTTGTGTGACTGTAAGGAAGATAACTGTGAGAAACTTACTATATTTTCATCAAAGGATTAAGATTGAGAAAGTAATACAATGAATCTTCAGAGAAAGGACACATTTCCCAATTATTACCTCAGTCTACGAGAAATCCGTCTCACTCTACCACTAGTAGTGGTGCAAACCTGCACTAAAATAATACTGAAAATTACCCTAACATTTCGTTCATACAGTGAATGTGAACATTGACAAAGTTCATGTGCACAAAGAAGGAAGCTACAGGAACCCAGCAAAATAAAACATACTCACTTTTTCTCTTTCTGAATATTAAAAAAAATCAGTTTTATACACAAAATATATTTGTAAAGAAGACCAAATCAAAAGTTTCAAAGACAAAACTCAGGAAGAATTAAGTGAAAACTAAAAGTTTATTTAAATATGTCAGCAATTATTTTTTCGGGGGGTGGGGGGCATTGTAAAGATCTGTGACACCATCAGTCAGGTTTGGTTTTGCTTTTTCTGTTGCTGGCTTAGCAGCTTTATCTTTACAACGATTTTGCACTGGTTTTCATTGAAAATATGGAGCAACTCTGTTGCAAAACAGGCTCAACAGCACAACTCAGCACCTTTTTACCTAAGGAGAAGAGGTAGTACATAACATCCAACTTCTTGTTACTGTGTTCCATATTTTACTTGAACTGCAAGCTTCTTAATGGTTTCTAAAATGTGCCTTTTAAGGTTTAAGGAATACATTACCAACTTCCTGCACAGTTTGTACTTAATTCTCAAAACAAAATATTTCCACTATCAGAAAACTTTTGGTTTTGCTTTCTTGGATTCAGAAGGCTCTGGGGGACCTCACTGACCCTATCTGCTGGGCCCACTTGGATCTCAAAGATTTACTGAGGCTACGTATCCGGCACACATACACTCTTTTTTGAGTTCCTGCATAGACACGCATAAAACCCTACACAACAGCAGCCAAGTCATCAACTCAGATAAACTTGAAATGGTTAAGAGACTTAAGATTTGCTGTCCGCCGCAGTTAGGAATTACAAACGCGAAGTCCAGCCTACACGCAGGACAGCCAGGCTACGCTTTTGCTGATTTCAGAGGCAGTGGCTCCTCAGCCCCCTCCTTGGCTTAGCGTGGGGCCGGGCAGTGCGGCAGGGGCCCTCGCTGCGCTCAGACGTGGCACAAACCCGCCTCGCTCCGTCGGTGCCGCAGCGAGGTCTCGGCAGGGGTGCCCAGCAGCACTCCGGCCGGCCGGTCAGCCTGTGGGCAGCCCGGGACCCGGGCAGGCCGGCTGGCGGTCCCACCTCACCGCAACTCCCCGTCTCCTTTCTCCCTCAGGTGCTGCCGGCCTCTTGGCAGCAAGCAAAGCACTAAACACGAGCAACAACGTGAGCGTTTTTCGTGCTTAGAGAGTCCCCACGCTGCCATACCTTGCTATGCACGCCTGTCCGTACGCAGCAGGGCTTTAACAAGAGAAAACAAAAGTAATAAAAATAAAAGGATAGATCCAAGACTCCAGCTCAAATTAGTCCAACCTAGGAAGCGGGGAGTCCATCCGTTTCCTGATGTTGGCCAGGGGCCCAGGGGCGAGGCCAGACACCGGCCCCTCCGCCCCCGCTCGCCTCAGGGGCGCCGTCAGGAACAGCCCCCCGCCCCCTCCCCGCGGCGAGAGGCGCCTCGGCGGGAGCACGGGGCAGCGGCACCCCCACCGCCGCCCCCCTCCCTCGGGGGGCCGCTACTCACAGTGCCGGTTCAGCCACATTATTCAGGACGGGGGCAGGCTGCCTGCCCTTCCTCCGCCTCCTCCTCCCTCGTCGCTCTCCCCCGCCTCGTCCTGCAGCCACCGGGACGGCGCGGGAAGGGGAACGGCCACCTGTCAGCGCCGCACCGCCCCGGCGCCGCCGGCGGCACGGCCAGGCAGGGCGCCGCCGGCCGAGCACCGCACCCCGCTGCCCTGGGCGATTTCGCCAGACGGGAAGCCACGGAGGGCCGCCGGGGGAGGTGGCAGCGGCGGCTGCTGCCACCCCGGCGGGCGAGGCTGTGCTTGCCGGGCGCAGGAGGCGGCCCTGCCACCCCCATTGCCCGGGGAGCCGCGGGGCACCTCTGGGGAGCGGAGCTGGGGGCCGGGGCCGGCGAGACCCACAGCGCCGGGTGCGGCCGAGGGGGCCTGCCAGGCCGCGTTGCCGTTTGCTTTGTCGAGGAGGGCCGGGCAGCACCGAGCTCCCACGGCGTCTCCTTGGCAAGGGCGATGAGGGGAAGGCCTGGTACTCCCAACGGCCATGGCTTCGCCGGAGGAGGAGGAGGAGAGGGTATGCGGGATGAGGGGAAGGAGGACTCATCCCCAAACCAAGCCCCTTCTGAGCCACGGAGACACAACAGGAGACACCACCTAAAAACTCAAACATGCAGCGCTAAAAGTTACTTTCTGCAGAAAGAAACCAACTGGCTGGACAGATCAAAAGGAAGGCTCACATGCCATCTGGCAGCCCATTCAAAAAGCTGTTTTCCCCCAAATCTCAAAATGAACCCGTTATTTTTAAGTCTGTTTAACCCAACCCAGAAAGCAAGCGAGCAAGGGCTTTTTCCTGGTGATGGCCAGGGTCTGCCTGGTGTTCCAGCTGTCGAGGCCACGGGGCAGGGCCCTGCCGGACCCCCCCTCCTCCTTCCTCCTCCCACTGCCATAGCACTGGAGTGACACAAGTCCTACCATGCGCACCAGCCCGCAGGGCCGAGCCCTTGGGTTATCTTTTTTTGCCGTGGCTGCTGCCAGTGCGGCGAGCAAGGTGTCGTGCACCCTCACCTGCATGTGTCCTTCCCGGTGGGGTAGCTTCGTCAGTCCTTGGCTCCTCTTGCCCCACCAAAAAACCCGGCACTGCTCACACTCTGGATGTGGGGCAGCACCCCTGCTTCTCCCCCGCTCCTTCCCGGCTCCCCAGCCTCCCAGGCCAGACCTAGGAAGTGTGAAACTACAGCACGGTGCTGGCAGGGCACGTTTTCCAGCCTGTGGCTGACAACATGATAGATAAAGGCATTGCCATCAGGAGCCCCACATCATGGGCTTGCTTTGCTGGTTTTAAAACTTCCAGTTTCCAACATGCTTTGGTTGATAGGTGTTTGTTGGCCTGCATGGGCACTGAGCTCTGCCAGCACCAGGCAGCCCTGACCCTGAACCAAGGAAGTTACAGCTCACATCAAAGACAGCTTCTAAGGACTGAAGTAGCCAAGCCACTCAGGCACATTCAGGAAACTGAGCTGAAGACCTCCAAGTCCAGCAACACCCGAGAAAGGAAGCTAGTGGTTTCATTTCGAGAACTGCTCAAACTACACTGTGAATTAGTATTTGCCCTTAAAACTCTCTGATTTAGTTTCCCTTAAGCTGCTTCTTTCCCCTCGGCCTCTAATGATGCATAGAAATTATGTTTAGTTCAGCAAACAGATGAAAAAAATTCTGCAGAAGGGTACACACAGGACCACAGCCAGACTGGGGCTTTTGCCTTCCTCCCAGGACACCCATGAAAGTTATAAATATTTCTAGTCCCTGGAGAAGAGGCATTTCTTGTCCTCGTCTGCGAGTGGGATATTATAATATCCTATAAATTGCAGGTAAAACCTGAGGGAGTAATTGCTGCTGGTTATTTTCAAATGTACTGGAGCTTGCAAATGAAAAGCAACATCCAATAAAACCTAGGTGTGTGAATAATTAAATTTAGCATGGGACAAATAAACTCAAGAAATGAAAAGCACAGGACAAAAGGAAAAGGAATTATGAGTGGGCAAAAGAAGTTAAGGACAACACTGGTCTGGGTTGCTTTTCCAAATACACAGTTATTTCTGCAGGAACTGTTATGCTGCAAGATGGCACATCAGAAAATGATGTCTCTGCTAATAAATGATTGAAACTATTGCGGAATGCATTTCTAGCCTTTAAAGTAAAAATGGTAGTCTTTAAACCCCAAATGCTACAGTTTATGGTAGCCAAATGAAAAATTCTGCTACTTTTATTAAAGCAAGGAAAAGTAACTAGAACTCGGGTAATTTAATTTTGAAATAAATTTATTGTGTGAACATTGGTGGGTCACAGACTCCATGGATAAAAGGAGCCTTGTCACCACCTCAACACCTTACTGTGAAAAAAACCCCAATCATTAGCAATCGGTGTCTATTGGATAACTGCCAATTTACCTGCTTTTAACCACAAGAAAAACGTAGCAGGTTACTTCATTACCACCTAAACTACATTGAACTACACACAACCAGGGATTTGGTACAAAAGCAGGCAACTAACTGGTTTGCTTGCCTGCCAAAGCCCAGGGATCCAGTGATCTATAGCTGAGGGGATTTTAAATACCAAAGGACTAGGGAACCTTAAAATGTTTTACTTCAGGTATCTCGGTTTTGTGTCTGCTAAAAGAAAAGTGTAACGGTTCCTTCTTGAGTAATTCATCAAAGTTGTAGGATGCAGAACACTTCTGAAGTATCATTTCTGTTCTTATGCTGTAACCATTCATTCTAATTTGAAAGCTTAGATAAGCAGCACAGGAAATCTACTCAGGAAACAAATGACTTGCACACACACTACTAAATGGAACAGGTGAATATACATATACAGTGCTTACGTGTTAGTCATGTCTTATCACAATAGCCACAGTCCTTGCAGAAAGTTTATGGCTGTTTGCTAACACTGTAAATTACAACACAGCAAGTTTCTGCTTGCCCTTTGAGCCACTGTACCTCCAGAGGTATTTTCTGCATCCACCCTACTAGGCTAACAAATCAGCAAAAGTGTCATTCCAGTCCTCGCAGCTATTTAATTTACATGTTTTCTGCTCATCCACAAATGGCCAACAATGTATGTTTAATCCTGCTAGGTTCAGTTAAAATAATTTAATAATTTAAAACGGAGGCAGAATTTGTAAGGCAGAGAAAGAATATTGTACCAAACCTTTGTTTGTAGAGGTCATGATGACTTCAAGGGCTACTAGAAAAACTAGTAGCCACCTACATAAAATATGCAACTGATGTTTAAGTTAACTAATTTAACTAAGACCTGGGACAGATAAGAACATACATGGCCAATGGGGATGGCAATATGGAAGACCAGTTCTTTAACCTGACATAACTTCACCATACTTTACTGTGTGTCTGTGCCCACAATTTAGGTAGAACCTCAGCATCCTGAATTGTGGCAGCATGAAGAGTAACGCAGAGAAATAGGGATTTAAATGCATATTTTAATACAATGACTTTTTTATTTTTTTCTGGTATACCTTGAACACCTTTATGAAACCCAGGAGCAAATACTTAGAACAAGATAACAGCTTTTAGATACTTCTTTTGTGGATATATTAAAATCTTAACATATCCTACCCAGATGTGCAAAAATAGATCATAGACCAAAAGGAAAAAAGCAAGCAATGATTACTTTCAGTTGATAACCTAGAAAACCTGTAAAGCTAGGGAGTCTGGCTGCCAGGATGTTGCTGGCCTGTTAAACAACATGAAGGTAGGGCAAATATGTGTGCTTTTCTTATGCTTTGTTAATCCAGAGGTACACAAGGAAAATATATTCAATTGCACTTCATCCAGATAGAAGGTGTTGACCTGCAAGGTTTCCTCAGTATTAGCAGTAATAGCTTAATACATTCTGGGGCCAAATCTAGTCATTAATACATTGCAGCCGAGTTTTCAGAAGAGGAAGGCAAAGGTAGGGAGAAAGGCAAAACGAGAGGGAGAGTAAAATCCTTCTTTTAAATGCTGGATACTTTGATATGACTTTGCACAATCCTACTGGATCTCTGTTATCTGCTTTCTTGAAATGCTGCTGTCAGCACAGTCATTAGGCCTTCAGCTCCCTATCAGCACAGACCCTATGCAATCCCACATGGTCTACAGCCAACCTGGATGTAAACAATTCTGCAAGCCTGCTCAATCAAGTAGAGATTTACCAGAGGGAGCTGGATTGGTAAAGTCCCTGCTGTCAGCAGTCCCAAAGCACTTGTAGCTTGATGACATCTTGCGGTCCTGAAGCTCTTCCCTGATCCATTCTGCCAACAGCAGGTTTTACAACAGGGACCCAGGCTGGACGCCACTGTGATGGGCTCAGGTCACCTGAATGTGACGCTGGAGTTCTAGAAGAGCAAAAGACCACAGTAAATCCACTTTTGAAGCCCAATCCGCACACACAGTGCGAGACCTGGATTTCTTTAAGACCTGTCTTTTAGAGAGGGGGAAGAGAGAAAAAAGTTATCACCTTACCTGCAGGCCAGGATGGCAACAGATATGCGCAGTCACAGCACAGCGGGCTGGTATTTCAGGACAATGTAGGAAAAAGGTGGCTATAAGTTAGTCAATGAAAGGGAATATATATGCAAACCAGAAGACTGTAAAAATACATCAGCAGTTAAAGATCAGCATAAAACACCAGCCTAGAGAATGTTCAGGATACCCAACAATTAAAAAAATCTCATACAGTAAGAACAGGGGAAGCTGAAGTTAACGTTAAGCTTACAAGTAAAGAAACCTCAACTAAAGGAAAAGTATTATGCAGAGTACTTCAGAACAATGCTGAGTGCATGAAAAGAAGGAATTTGAAGAATCACAATCCTTGTTTATTTAAAAAGTAGGTTTATGTAGCTAACAACTATGAAAATCGAATATACTAATATTTGCGTATACACTGGCAGTGTAGATTCTTGTAGTCTTTACAATAACCTGTGTTTCTTAAGAAATACTATTGAATTTCCTAGAAAAACAAATGATGAGTCAAGGTATAGGCAGTTATTATTTGTAAGCCTCCAGAAAGAAAAAAAAAACCAAAACCAAAACAAAATAAAACAAACCGAACCCCAAACCATTTACTTTTTTAAAAGAGTTTGTTTTGATGCAGAAACGGAGGAATAGTTAGTGTTTACAGTTTAAGTGGCCTTCAGAATTACATGTTGTCCTGAAAAATTACATTGATCGCTTATATTGTAAACCTTCACATATTTGTCTACACTGCTGTGTTGTTACCAAAAAAAGCAGTATTCTTGCAATAAATTCTTAATTTCATGTTTCATACACAAACTTGAAAGGTGTTTTGTCTAGATAGGCCAGCCTTAATGGGGAAAGATAAGCAAGAGAATTGTGAATGAACAAGACAGTTTTGCAGTTTTGGATTCAGTAAGCCTGAAGCACAGAAGGTGCTCTGAAGATGAGGGCAATTTCCAAGCATAAGAGAAACTTAAGCACAAGAAAAAAATGGAAAACTTGTACAGTACTCCTGCAAGCAGAGCTGTGTAATAATAAGTAGGCTTCACTGAGTATTAGGACAGTAATAAGCAAAAGCAGCCAGCTTTCCAAAGCCTGACATAAACCCACCATATTAAACAGTTGGTGCTAATCTGTCTTGCTTGACCAATCTCCTAAGTTTATCAACATGCATAATATACCGTACTACCTTCAAAGATAAAAGCTCAGGGCTTAAAAATAACAGAATTTTCAAAAAAAGGCTTTTAGGGGGAGGGAAGAGGGCTATTACTACATGATCAGGACACCCCAAACTAAGGGCCTTTTTAGATAGGATATTTAAAAAAGAGAAAAACGGAAAGTACTTTTAACAGAATTCAAGCAAGAGAACACAATTTGCTGTGAAAGGGCTCAAAACTCTCCTATTTGAAAAACAAACCATGTGCGCCACCTCCCGGGGTACAAAACAGAGAGCACGGTAACCACCCTTGTCCGGTGGGAAACCAACACTCTCAGGGTGGCTAGCTGTCTTAGCAACAGGGACATTCAATCTGTATGCCTTCTAAATCCATAGTTTAGGGCAGTTGACAGCAACAGTCCAATATATTACTTGAATCCACTCCAGATGATCACAAGCTTCATCTTCTCAAGTTAATGTTTTCTGTGCCCAATTTCTGTCCAATACTGAAATGAACTGACAAAAAGTTGAAGCGAGAACATCTCAGTTATTTGGGCAAAAGCACCTTGGGGCTAAACTTGCCTGCCTCTTCCCCTCCCTGCAAGATTCAGATGAGAACTAAAGCTGTTCTGCTTTTTTTCCAGAGCTAAAGCCAGAAGTTAGAATTGAAAGTCACAAAGAGCTAGGAAGAATTTGGACGGATATGATTTATCAGCTTTGAAGTTCATCTTAACAGGATTTAAAAAGACACACAGAATAGGTTGAAAGAATTAATCATTTATTTTAAGCAGCACAAAATTTGATTTTTTACATAGTGTTTATCTGAAAATGGCAAGACCTGAAAGAACAAAGTATCAATTCTTGGAAAATTCAGTAATGAGGCTTGACAGTTAAGTGGGATAGATTCCTAACATCACCTGAAGACTGAGTTAAAAAGACTATACCCCTTTTTTTCAAAGTTTTGATCCCATTTTCCTCTCAGTCAATGTTAAAAACATTGTCTATTAAAAAACCCATAAAAATCAGGTGAAGAAATGCCTCTACAAGATGGACTTACTTCCTTAAAGGTGAAATCCTTTCCACGCTTCCTAAATAACTATCAAATAACAGCTGATGTAGTGTTAAAAGATTTCTGCATCTCCATATAAAATTTTCAATAAAAAATGTGAACGGCTTGTTTCAGACATATCTTATTTAAACAGTCAGTCTTGTATAGCTTATGCACACACAGAGTATTGGCTAGCAAAGCCATTTTGCCCAGGATATATTGCAGTAATCCATGCCTTGGTGCTATCAAGAAACTGCCAGTTGTCTTTTCAGTACCACTTCAACGTGACTTTGAGTTCATTTTTTCCCTCCAGAATTTTCCAAAGGACAGCTATGTTGCAAATACGGCCATTTAAACATTCAGCTATATAATTCCTCTCTAACAACACAGAAAATAAACATACCCTTCACAGGTTTGACACGGCCCTATGAAAATTTCCTTCCTCAAAGAGGGATGTGATGAGAGGATGGTTACAAACAATGCAGTTTATTCAACTATTTTGCCTAAGTATGTATCACTGTAAAATCAGAGCAGGCTGCATTGCTCAACTGTTAAAAGCAGAAGTGTCTCACTCACCAAGAAGAGCCAACAGACAGTAAGGGTCCACTGCAGTTGGCGGTAGGACAAAAAACAGCAAGGCCTTCAAGGAGGGGGCTATCATCTGCCTTGGGAATGGCACTAAGTTTCACAGCACCTTGTGGTCCTCCTCTCCACCCCTGTATTTCATAAGGACAGACAAAGGAGAATGTACAGGACCAGTGGGGAAGACCAAGCAGTTAAGTATTTCCAAGTGTGAAGAAAAAGAGGTCTAGGAAATGTAGTCAAATGCACAAAGGAGTTCTTTGCACACAAATTTGGGGACCACTGACATAGATGAAGTTTTGGCTTTAATTCTCCTCCTAATAATAACACAAGTATTTTCAATCTAGACTTAATTTCTAAAGCCTTACAAGCTACTTTAAAACAGGTTTGTGAATGGTCACCAAGAAGAACATATCTTTTGTTAGAAGGCTGAATTTTGCGTACAGGGGTCTTCAGCTTTTAGGAACTTTTTTTGGGGGAGGGAATAAGGAGGCCAGAAGACAATAAGAAAAAAAGACTTGAAGCCAGTGAATTAGTAGGACAGCAGCTATACTCAAATACATCGGTTGCAAGTGATTATCATCAGTCAAAAGGAGAGAACACTTACTGAGGGCTACTTTCTTTTAAATGCTGACAATTACCTTCTGTGTTTTACTTTTTGGCTAGCTTAAAAGAATTCTGTATGTGCCTTCATAGTCTAATCTAAACCTCCCAGTATTTAAAATGTTACCTGACCACAAAGATCCAGCTAAAGCCTAGCTACAATGAAAAGGAGAACCCTTCACGACTACTGTACAGTCACCAATGTCAACATGTTTTAAAATAGCCTGTTTTGTTGCTTACAAATATACTATTGCTCAGGGTAAGACATATCACTATGCTCTTTGCAATATGGAGAGGCCAATAATTCTACTTGAAGATGACTGTGCCCCTTACTCACTTGTGTGTGTGTGGATAATTCCCAGTAACTGCAACAGGCACCTTAAAGTACACTAGCTTTCAAAATATTCAGACAATTGAACCCTTACCCAAGAAGCCAGGTGACTGACTGATGTTACACTTACAGCAGCTTGTCAGCACCTGTAGTCGCTCTCCCATTTTCCTCTACCAAGAACCCTCAGCCTTGATCTGGAAGCCTGGTAGAAGACTCAATTATTTAGCATCTCCACATTTGACAACCATCAGCCAGTTTCAGCTCACTGTAGCCCCTCTGTCAGTTAGTGCTGTGGTACAGACCCATCTTATCCATGGGTTCAGCTGAAGCCAACGATTATATTTCAGGTAACGTTCCTGAGGAGCCGTTACCAGGACTCTGGATTACTCACAAGCCTGGCCTAGCATCTAATTAGGCCCCAGAAGCCAGAAAATCTGACTGGCTCAGAAGATTGCTTGTACCCCATTACCAATCTGTCTTTGCTTCTCTGAACAGCAGCAAGAACTTCAGCAGCCAGAAATGAACAATTTATCAATCAAAGAGTCAAGTTTGACAGGAACTAATGTCTTGGTAAATTTTACAGACCTTTCTTAAAAGGATCAATCCTTTATGCTCTTACAATTTTTAATGAAGTGAAATTAAGGGTAGCTTACTTCTCTTTCCATAATTTCCTTTACTTTTACCTCCATAGGTCATTGTACCAGTGCCCTTCATTATGCAACTCGTATTACTGCTTATATATATGAGGCTCACATCTGAGATCAGGATATGACAATCAACCAGTCCAGTTGTTGGAAACCTCTACAGAGATCAAAGAAGCTTTCAGCAGCACAATCATTTTGGATTATCAGAAAATTTAAGGACCACTCTCTCTGGAAACGTGCCGTGTCAAGCAAGTCTCATAAGCTTTTTCATATTTAAAAGGAAAAGGTTAGTATACAAATGGCTCATCCTTCAATGAAACATAGCCAGCCAACACATAGCAAGTAACTGGGTGGAATACCTAAAGGTCAACTTTAGCTGATAAAGAGTTAACTGTAATTAAGCAACTGATGTGAAAAAGATATCAAAACCGATAGCTCTGAGATTACCACTAGTTAACCTGCACAGCCTCAGAGCTGAGAACTGGAATGGTACACTGCCTTGGTATATTGCGTTCAGGTTGATCCGACATACAAATCCTAAATGCAAGCTTTTTCACCTTAAAAACACAACAATACCCTCTACCTAACTACTTTTACAGAACCTGAAAAAAAGGCTTATTAAAATTCTTTATCTATTTTCTTTAGCATTTAAATTAAGCCAAAAAGCCCATGATAATATTTCTAAAACTCGGGAAGGCAGTGGGATAGAACTAACATATTCCCATGCCTGAACTCAGGTTTAACTACTTGAACTGAAATGACACATCTTCAAATCCCTAATGATTGCATTGATAGCATCAATTATCTAAAAGGCTGCATCCAATAGAACACGGCTTTCTGACATTTTCATAGTACATGATGTTACATTCACATTAGGAGAACACTGCAAGAAATATTGATACATGTACAAAGAATGATTTAAGAGTGCTGTGATTTGGAGCATCCTGTCTTCCACAATAAATAGAGAATATTTTCCAGCACCATCTTTACTCAACACTCTGGTTGTTCACTCCCCCCCCCCCCCCCCCCCTTTTTTTTTTTAATCTTATCACTGAAGTTAGTTAAGAGAGCATAAAATACCTCACAGCACTCTCCCTTAAAAAGAAATCAGGGAAAGAGATCACCAGTAAGATACACTTGGTAACACTGCAGTCTGTCATGGTATTTCATCTTTCATAAAAAAATGCTCAAGAACATTATTTTTCTTAATGTGCTGTAGGCTAAAAATGAATCCTCAAGGGTTTCTATTGCTCTTCTTGTTGCCAGAGCAACAAAGCAATACTCACCTGAATATCTGCCAGTCTAAGTATCAATTTACAAGCTGAGATGAAGTTTGTGCCGCTAGCAGATGTCGCTAACAGCATTTTTACTATAAGCCAAATTTTAGTGGCAAGGGATGCCATGAAAACTCAAGAATATATTACTATTTCATTTGTGCTACTTGATTATTGCTCCTATAATTCAAGTCTTTCTATTAAAATGTCTTGACCAATGACATTCAAAGTGATAAGGTAAAACTGAAAGGCTTTTATATGAAATCTAGCGTACTAAAAAGACTTTGTTAAATGACTCAGAAGAAATCTTGCTTGTCATTAGAAAGCATACTAGGAACCTTTCCCAATAAATTCCTTCCTAATACTCTTTATGGTATGGAGATAGGAGGGGCTGGGGAGAGGGAAGCAGTTAAAAAGTAATTTTAAGAGCATACAAGGGTTACTACGTTCTGAATTGAAAAAGGGCTCATTGTTTACACTGTATCAATCCAAATATTCACACTGTGTTTCTGTTTGAAACAGGTGACAGAAGCATTATTTATATTACCACACTGTAGAAAAAAGGAATACAACTTTGAAATTATTTTTTATGTGTAAAACCAAACCCAGGAGGATGGTACAGAACTACATCACGGAATTGGAAACATTGCTATCTTCAGAGCAAAGTCTATTGCCTTAAGAAAAACTCAAGGGAATTTCTTCTTGTTATAATGTGTACTAAAAATTCTAATTCTAAGACATAAAGAAAGATATATATGGAAAATAGAATATGGAGAAAACACCTAAGCTCTATAGTTTCTTACATTTCTTATGATTCATCATTTTCCTCCTCTAAAAAACTAAGAGGCAGAGGATAAAGAAGGCAAACTATTTCCTCCTATTTCCAACATCCTAATTCCAAGAGAAATAATTTTCAGATGTTTTATCACATCATTAATTGTTTTACTCTATTCAGCCAGGTAATCTGAAAGCGCAAGAATTAAAAAGGAAAGAAAACCACAGGCGCTTCCAGTTATGAAGTGAAATACACAAGTTAGTTAAAAAAAAGAAACACAAACCAACAGTGCTTTATTTTCACGCACATTATGTGCACCTCTGTAAAAGCACTATTCCTGAGAAAAAGAAATCTTTGCTCATTCCATGCAGAGGCAGATGCAGAGGCAGTGTGAATCTGAAAGCTGTAGGAAAGGATTACAGGCAAAAAATTTTCTAGGCAAGGAATTGGGAGATTCAGAGCTAAGCTTCCTTTTTTTTTTTTTCCTTGTTTCCCACACAAATATGCAAACTGCTGTGCTATCAAAATGCAAAGGAATTTTTCCTTTTTTTTAAAAAAAAACAACCCCAAAACAACACCACCCACCCAGATAACTAACAGTTATCACTGGACTCCTCAACCTTGCATTGTTTATCTTTCAAACTCACTATGCCAGTGTTGTAGAAAAGCAATGGAGGTGCTGCAGTGCTCACTGCCTAGATACAAGAAAAATTGTCCTATTTGCAAAGAAAATACCATGTTCCGACCTCAGCATTAAGATCTTCGCTTGCACAATGGAGGTCTGGTCAAATATATTCTTCTCTGCTCTCTCCCACTATTGTTTTCAAGTCTTACGACATGTTTGTTTTCAGCCAGTCGGTACTCACTTCATTTGATTGACAAACCGTTGAAGCTAAACTAAACACTTCCAACTGCTCTTCAAGTTGAAAACCAAGCCAGATTACCAGCATTACAGCATTAAGACTTTCACTTCACAATCTGTCCATAAAGACAGATACTTTTCCTTGAACTTCCAGGCTGCTGAGCTCATACAACAACAACAAAAAAAAAAGGTTGACTTTCTTACTTTGTTTTTTCCTTTTTGTTACGCACACAATAGAAACACCAAAAAACCATGGTAGAACCTGGACCTTAGCTTTATTATCTGTCCATACATATGCAGACTAGTCTTTTCTAAATATCAGCCATCCTTAACTCAAAAAAACCCAACAAACCCCCAGAACAACCCACATCAGGGGGAAAAGTGAAAGGCTTTTTTTTTGTGCACCAAAGTGGAAAGTCATGAAGTGCTAATATTTATAAAATCCACTACTTTGAAGCCAAGGAGTTGCATTCGGTTGTATGGAGTGTCCTGTGCTTCAAGACCAGTTCTAAGCCAAATGCTTACCAGTGGTAGCATCCCTGTAAATTAAGAGAGGTAGTCTTGTTTTACACTAAGGCTGAACAAGTTTCCCAGTTTTCACCTCCTCAAACTATTTTGTAATGACTCTCAGGAAGGGTGACCCTCTCAAGTGGCAGCAGTGATCTTGAGGAAAAAAAACCAAACCCAACACAAACCAAAATGTCTTCTTGACCTCATTTGCTTTTCTCTGCTGCTTGTCTGACCTGTCTCCCTCCCCCACACCATAAGGACAGTTTCAAAATGAATTGATGTAAACAGAAAGCAGTATTCATTTAATGCAATTAATAAGAAAGATTGTCAAGGTGGTTTTTTTTCTACAGTCAGGGCTTGATTAGTTAGAAAATACTGACAGCTCCTTTTTTTGTGAAAGGGGGACAGACAATTTTGTTCAGACACTTTTTTTTTTTCCTTTTTTTTTTTTTTTTAAAGAAGGTACTATTGAGAGCATAAAGGCTCATTGTACTGCAGTAGCAAATCCAGTACCATAGCACTTAAGAGGTGGTTAACAGTGCTTTGGTCCAGAATCAGTGTTAGAAAATAAAGCTTAAAAAGTTATGATCCAGGATATTTGGTGGGATTTCAACAGCAATTTGTAATGAACGTAAAAAGGACTGAGGCATTGGCTTCTTCCCCTTGTATTGTTCTTCATTCTGTTTAAGTCCCAGGTTTCACAATCAAGTTTCTCATTTCCATCGATGACGCACTAAGGAGGATTCGTCATTGACCACGTCATTGTCGGTGTAGCGATGCTGACACCGTGGTGGAATAAGCAGCAGGATGATCAGTACAAGGAGGATAATTCCACATAGGCTCATAAGAGCATAGGAGGCAATCCACAACACTGGTTCATGGAAAGAAACGCTAGAAACACAGTTGCTTGCAACATCTGCTGTTGTGAAAGGGCCTTCAATCTCAGATACTGGAAAGCCATCAACTTCTGAGAAATTACAAAAAGAAACACATTAAGTCTGTAGACATCATTTAAAAGCAAATAACAAAAGATCTAGTCTACATGCCTATATATCCTTTTCCCTCATCATCATCATACATCTCAGCATACTCATGTTTTATTGTATTTCTCATTACAATAAAAATGCTAGTATCCTGTATTTATAAACTGGGAATCTGAAGCATAAGGCAACCATGACTCCCACATCTACACAAGGCTGTCAATGAAAGAACAGACATTCAAAGCAAGTCTAACATAGCGCAAATTAAAGCCCAAGCCACTGGATCAACCCTTCTCTCTGGACTAACCTTTCAGAAATGTCAATTTATCAAAGCTTAAAAATCCCACAACACCTACACTGGAGCAGGTCAGGGCCTGGGTAGCTTTTTTTTCTGGCATTTCAACAACAGGAAGAGTACCTCAAACAATTCTTACATCTGTTTGCTGCACTCCAGGGTCTTAAGGAGCAGCAGGCAGGTTCATTAGCTTCACAGGCACCTTAAAGGACTGTGTCTTAAACACAAGGTGCAGGGTGGAGGGCAGTGCAGATACTCTTGCGAGTGGGAGTGAAAATTCAGAAGGAAGAAGTGAGGCAGGAGAGCTGGGTGACAGCCATCCAGAAAACGGCAATAGTGGAGAGGAAGGTCAATGTCAGGAGTGAGAAGCTGGGACATGAAGGAGCAGTGCTGTTGGGCAAGGAGGGAGAAGCTAACCAAGCAGCTCAAAAAATGCAGATGACAAAGCTAAGGCAAGAAGCATGAAGGGGTGCATTGGCAGCTCTGTTTTCAAACAGCTATCCATCTTGGTAACATCACGGACTGCGTGAGTCTTGTTTCATTACCATCACAAGCCCCTACTTGTTAAACCGGTATTTGCTAAAAAGGGTTATGCTGCCCATGGTTGTCACAGTAACGGTGCAAGTGAGGCAAAGTTCCCTTGAGTTGTGGACAGGGCTACATGTATTGTAAAAGGCAGAGCAAGTGAGTTGCCTAGGGCAACAAAGTATTCAGAGCGGTTCCTATCTGCAGGTGCATGGCCAGGGAAGGATGGAAACTTTTCAGCTTGCTTGGGGCAACTAGAAGCCTACAGTTAGTACTGTTTGTGTATTATAACAGCAGTTGTAATTCACTTCTCTAGTCAGATTGTCGTGGTTTAACCAGGACTCAGTTTTAACATTCCTGCTTAATTTCTTGTTTTACACAGACACACTCTTGCCAAATTGCGATTGATCCCACCTACTGAAAACAGTATCTCTTACACATATCTTAACATGACTCCTGAAAGCACGTTTAAAGAGATTTGCATAGAACACCCTTTGGAAAGAAGAGGGGAGCCTGGGTTTTGGAGAAGCAGGAAGGTGGCCTTTAAGGTTCTTTGTGGAGAAACAAATGCAAATAGGTAGGCTGCTTTATCTGCAATTTATTGGGAGAGATTTTAGTTGATATTGAGTTCCTGGCCTCCCAACACCTTTTAAGGTTTAAGTCTTGTCAGACAATTCAACTTAATTGCGGGCTGCTGTTGAAAGAGACAGTCCTGCTCATCCTCACTCCTGTCCCTTGCTGCATCTTTTGTACTGGCGCTAGCGACTGGTAGGCTGCAAGGAAAGTCAGGGCAACTCACTGATCTGATGGAAAACCAACCTGTCATAACAAACAAAATGCCCAAACCAGGAATTTTCTGGAAGATCACTCAACTGAACCAACCTCTTCTCCAGCTGCAAGTGTGGCAAGACTCCTTTAGCAGCAATATGCTGCAGGGTGGACTGGGTGGAACCTGGGGCTGCACCCACAAGCACCCTAACACTGATAAATACCAAACACATACTCTCTCAACTCAGCAGGTGGCAATAAACCGGCCCGTGCAGCCTGTATCATCAGCATATCTTTGCCAAGATGCTGCCGTTACACAGATATGGTAAGGGTGCTGCACAGTAGTGGACAGACTTGTAAAAAACTGCCTACAAGGTCTGTGGCAGAAATCCGTTTTGCTCAGAGTCCCAGTATTGCACTTTGTCTACCATGTAATTGTTTCTTCCGGACATCTCACCCCTTCAAACCATTTCATCTGTCTCTATGAAGTCCTGCAGCAAAACCAAACTAAACTACATTTAATACTAATGTGAAATGCAAAGCGTAAGTATTACTACTTTGGAATTTAGTATTTGTAGAAGTGAGGGGGGAAAAAAAAAAGGCAGCACAATAGCACAATTTTCCACCTTGGAGATAGCTTTGAAAATAAACAGTCCCTAATTATTCATTATTTGGCTTGAGTACAATAATTACTGCTATTAAAAAAGGCAATACAAAACTGTTGCCATAGTGGTCGACATTTTAAATTACATTTTGAGAATGCTTGATAGCAGCACAGCCTCTGCTTTCTTCCCTCCAAAAAGAAAAGTTTTCCCTCACCCTCTTACACCCCCGGAGAAACTGAGAGAAAATAAAAAAGGAAATTTACCTAAATTTTTCAAACAAGCCCTTAATATGAACTTTCACACATGCTTAGCATATTACACATTAGCTGAAACAGGATATTTTGGCATATTTTTTTCAGAACATCTGGTTGTAGCTACCTGCAATAAATTCTTGACCTTGAATAAATGAGGTTTTCTTCATTATTGGTGATTACAGGACAAAAATGGCACCTCTGAAAAAAAGCTATTTTGTAACATTTGTGTAGAACTCACACTCACTCACTCACCATCTTGGCTGGTTTGGAAAGGAACCAAACCTGAAGTTAGATCAAATTTATCATAAAATTGTAAAGTGTGGCTTCAAAGGGGCCCCTGGAAGTCACCTAGTTCAGCCTCCTACTTGGAGCAGGACTGTCAGCATCAATAGATCAGGTCAGCTGCACTGTATCCAGCCAGGTCTTGAAAACACTGAGGATGGAGACCCCCTGATCCCTCTGAGCAGCCTGTTTCAGTGCTGTGCCACCCTCCTGGTGAAGAAGAAATTCCTCATGTCGAACTTGAGCCTTCCAGAATGTAACTAGTAAATATTGCTCCTTGTTAATATAGTTTCACTTACATTCACCCTTGGCTTGCATTCAACTTCAGGCCCACCATAATCCCCAGTTCTTTTTCTGCAGGGCTGCTATTCAGCCAGTTCGTTCCCAGACTGTACCCATGCATGGTGGTTTTCTGCTTGATGCACACAACTTTGCAATTCTGTTCACTAAAACTCCTCAGCTTTCTGCTGCCCAGTTCTCCAGGTTACTGAGGTCCTTCTGGACCGGAGCGCTGCTATTCATCATGCCATCCATTCTCCTAGGTTTTGTGCCCATGAATTTGGATGCATTCTGTCTCATCACAACTCAGTGTAAAGTCATTTATGATTAATGACTGGTACATTTCTTCCCCCCAAAATACCCAAGTGTTGCCCCTATGACCTTCCCACTTACTACACAAATACTAGGAGTTTAATGCTGCTCAATGCCAAGGTACCATTAGGTTACTTCACTAATACTAACCAGTTGATCTGAACATCTTGTCTTAAGAAGGGACCTAATCCAAAACCTCTCCTAGTCATCCCATAAACAGTAGGTTACCCCTGAAATTATCAACAGACAATGTAGAGGAATTATAGAGGAATGAAGGCAGGTTAATTAACATTGATAATATAGAGCTGTGGGCTGGCTTCAGGGGCGGTGGGTTGGCTGATGTGGGTAAGGTGCAGCTGTGGCTGGTTTTAACTTTAACTTAACTTTAACTTTAACTTAACTACTTTAACTTAAGTAGTTAAATAGCTCTAAGGGATATGGAAGAGGAGCCCTGGATGAAGAGAGACCCAGAAGAAGCAGAGGGAGGAGAGAGAGCGTCCTGGATGTAGAAGAGACAAGGAGAGGCCCTGGGAGAAGCAGAGAGAGGAAGGGGACCTGGATGAGGAGAGGCTGGCTGGAAGAGGAGCCCAGAGAAGAAAGACTCTGGATGCAGCAGAGGCAAGAAGCAGGGTGGACTGGCCTGAAGAGGATGAAGAAACAGGGCAGACAGTAGATGAACTGTTGAAACCTTGTGGGGGACTGGTGGCTGTGCTGGGGCAAGGTGTGGGAGCTACTTATTGAAGTTAACCTGGTATGGGATGGTAAAAGCCTTGTTGCAGCTGGCTAGTTTGGATAGTGCTGTGACAAGGCAACTTGAAAAAAATTTAATTTAGTAAAAGGCAGAATAAGTCTTAAAGGGTTTCACATATTGAGGAAAAAGGAAATTCCTTTTCCCGCTACAATGGAATAGCTTCCTGCAGCCATCTATCTATCTCTCCTCAGTCTTGATATATCATGAAGAATGGAAATGGTACAACGAGTATTGTGGGATAAGCCAGTTCTCATCTCTATCCAAGTCTCAGTAGAAACTGGGGAGTTCAATAAAGTTAAGGCTTTCAGCCTGTTCTCATTTTTGTACTTGGCACGTACCCACTTAACGTCTTATAAAAAGATGGGCTTAAATTTAGTGTTAACACTATTGTAAACAAGAAACTATAGGTCATTGTAAAGCCACCCCAAATGGTCTTTTATATTTTTCTGTTTCTGAAGATTCTTGCCAACAGTAATTCAATTTAATTTATGCCCACAAACAGACTAAAAAGCTCCAAATAAATTACATTAATATAGTTGCTATGGAGGACGTGGCTGGCCTCCACAGAAAGCCAGTTAGGCAGCTTAATCCCTCACACTGCACTGACTGCTAACCACTCACAGTTGTAGTTTTTCTGATGAAAGTAGTGTTAAATATGGAAACAACAAGCTGTGAAGAAGTGAATTCAGCATAACTGGCACATCCAGCAAAATGTCATCTGCCCCGTGTGAGTGGAGTCTGAAAAATCAGTATATCTTGTCTCAGTCAGTGGCTTGTGTCATCTGATTTCTCAAGAAGCTACGTTCCTGTGATGCTAGGTTAGACATACGCATGAAACTGTGACAAAGAATCAAGAAGGAAATGCCTTCTAGCACCAGCTGGGTATCATCATGTGTCCAAGCTCATGTAAATTCAGATTTCTTTTCTATTCAGCACGCTCAGTTCCTCCTCTCTAGATGAGGTTGGCAGAACTGCATGAAGTGGCCAAACTCTATGCTTCTACGTAGCAATATTAACATTAAGGTGCTATTATGGTTCCCTGGTTCTTTTGCTGAACAAAGATGTGCTGTCAAAGCCATTCTTAAAGAGTACCAGCTGGCTCATGCCCCCTGCTGACCACATGTCGGTCAATATGTTCTGTCAAAATGCCCCCTCCTCTCTCCATTAACAGTTGCAGTGTGACAGGGACAGGAGACAGCTTTATGCTTGCTAAAATTGCAGTTAGGAAGCACAAGGAAGAATGAAAGGCAGGAAAACCTGGTCTGCAGTATTTTTCTAGTTACACTCTCCTTCCAGATGCATTCAAAATGTGTCTTTCATCGCTGCATGGTACCTCACAGAGGTCTTCATTAAGCAACCCACATCAATACCCAGATTTTCTTTCGTGGCAAGCTCAAAGATGACAGTTTCTAACACATTAACAATGGAGAGATTAAAAAAAAAAAAAAAGCAGCTTGTAAAATGCCCTGGAGCTACAACTCAGCTAGCTAGTATTTCTCTTTTCCCCCTCAATTACCTGGCTGCATTAAGCACTCAGTACTTACTGCCCCTACCCTCTTTAACATAAATACCAGGGATTAAAGCAGCAGTCAGTTTCAGTCCTTTCCTCATGCAAATCTCAGGATACAGTGTTTTTCAGAGCATAGACCACTTCTGTTTGGGACAGAGACCTGCATATGGGTGTACATCCTTTCCCTCCTTTCCCACTTGTATGTTCTTGTGGTACCAAAGCAATGTCTCAACAACGGGAAGAAAGCCCGGAACTTAATTTTAGCTACCCTTGGTGAGAGAAACCATGAAAAAGCAAGAAAGTTAACCAGCGCTGTAAAACCAACCAAGAATTACAAGCTTTTTCACATTTCCTCAGCAGCTAATTAAAAAATTAATGGCTTTCTACTTACACCAAGAACACTATTTGTTTAGAACCAACACAAACACCACATGTCTTAATTTGAGTCCCATTTTCATCTTAGCTCGCTCTTTGAGTATTTCTGAGAGGCTGAAAAGGCACAATTTACATTAAGAGAAAAGCATGAGTAAGGTACTTCGCTGCGCATTGCAAAGGTTAGTCGAAGAATTAATTTATCTGCAAATTAGAACAGGAATTACAAAAAAATGAAGCTGCATTAAAAAAAGGGACTTGTCTCATGTTAACTGTTGGGGAAATAGACACAGACAGATGTCTCAGGAAGATCCCTGAGGGAAGAACACAGCTAAGATACCCTGAGCTGAGGCTGATTTACTTCATGCCAAAAGACTGTTCTGTGCAATGCAGCTTTTCTTTTTTTTTTTTTTCCTTAAAATCGGAATAGCTTGGAATTGCTCAAAAATACCACTTCATGAGTAACCACACTTTTCCCCATCAGGTAAATGGCAAAGGGTTTCTCTGAGAGAGCAGATGTTTCCCCACTCACCAAGTCCTGAATAATATTTCTCTTACCTGCACATGGACTCACTGCAAAGCCCACTCTCCTCTGGGCTCTGTCAAATATTACATAGAAGCCTTCCATGACTGTAGCGCCAATAACTAGAGCATTAGTGGAAGAAGAGATGCCAAATCGGTAGCACTGTAAATTCTCTCCTATTCCAAGGATGGGTTGAATATAAAGCTATTAAAAAAAAAAAAAAAAAAGTCAGAGTGTAAGAAGCAACACCACAAAGTACTTAGAAGTTCAGACCTTTTGATTTTTATATTCAAGCACTCAAACTCCACTGGAAATAGAGAATGAATAGGGGCAAACAGATTTCTGTACACGATTTAAAACTAGTCAAAGCTTACATGCAGGTAAGAGGTAAAGCTCTCTGACTCTAAGCTTAAATTTGAACACAGTCAGTTGCTATGTGAAGGTCAACAGCAAATTCATGACAGCCACTTCCATAAGGGAAGGACAGCTGAGAAAGAACTTGGGATATGAACTCAAACTACAGAATAATTTTATTATTTTAAAAATTATCAGGATGGAATTGATTCAGAGAGCAACCAGTGTCAGCTTCAAAGCTCTAGATTCATAAATTCAAGTCACATTTCACCCTTTGTCTCCTCAGGGAAGACGACAGATAGCCAAGACTCATGATCAATACAGAAAAAGCTCATCATAAGGGTTTACTGTATTTCAAGTTAAAATGTACTTAGTAGGTTCATTCTTCCCTTTACTTTTGACCATCCCCTGAGGTAAAAGACTGTATTAGTACTGACAGAGGATACCAGCCTGTATTGCAACCTATACTAGAAGGGAAGCCAGAGAGGAAAAATAAAAGCTGGGATGGAATAATAATAAAACAACCAAGTTACAGAAACTGATGAAGAGATTACATAGGCTCATTGCCAAGACTGTCATATTCAGAAGTGCTCCAACTCAGAACACCATGAAAACAGAAGAAAAAGTTGCCTATTTTTCCTGACAATACGAAATAATAATTCCCAACTACATGGACTGCATTCGGAAGGAAACCGTGTTTTTCTTTTTTGGTTTTGAGTTTGACAAGTTTGTTATTTTCCCTATTTAAAATCTGATTTTTAAAATTCCATATAAAAATATTTCCCTTGTATGCAATAAGGTAGTTCTCTATTACTGCTAAAAATAGCCCCTGTTTTTAAAAGCATGTGCTTTTAGTAGTAAAAATAAACACATAACTGAATAGACAAAGAAAGTTGAGACCTGTGGTAGGATAGAGATCCGGAACGACCTACTGGAGTTTTCATCCCTCAGGTAAATGGACAGTTTGGGAAATAAGGACCAGGGTCTTTCAGTTTTATCCCAGCATGCAAGCTGTGAACCAGTCCAGAAACCAGAAGAGAATTCTTGTATCTATTAAAAAAAAAAAGTGATACATACAGATTACATACATTTTGATATATTTTTCGTAAATCATCACTACCACTATTTGATACTTCTTCCACTCCCATGGAGAAATTCAAGCATGAACACAAGTCTGACAAAGTGCTTTTTTTTTTTTAAGGTTCAAAGCCTAACGCACAAATTGAGGTGCATTATGACCCATTATGACTTGGAAGAAGCAGAAAGAGGAAACAGTCTGTTTAGCTCTCCCTTCCCTACCCATTGGTGTCTCACTACTTCCACTTCTGCAGTGAACATGTACGGCCTCCCAGAGCAATCAGGACCACAAAGCAGCAAAGCATCAATTATCTACCTCTTCTCTGAACAGCTCTGACCAAATGCCAATGCTTTGAAGCAACAGATATTTTTTTAAAAACAAATCAAAATACAAACCACATGAATATGTAATGCAGTCATCTCCCTTCCTTACATACCTATAACTACTTATTCACTTTTAGGGTTCTGAAGCCAAGGGCTAAGGCAAAATCTCCTAGCATCTAAAGGAATCAAGGTCTGCTACAGTCAATGGGAAGAAACATGTCCCTCTATCTCAGGGGTCCTCAAACTATGGCCCACGGGCCGGATACGGCCCCCCAGGTTCCTCAATCCGGCCCCCGGTATTTACAGAACCCCCCTGCCCCCCCCCACCGGGGGTTGGGGGGGGAAACCAAGCAGCCGCAGATGAATTCCTGCCACTTAATCCATGCGCCAGCCCCCTGTTTAAAAAGTTTGAGGACCCCTGCTCTATCTCTTTTGCTGCCTTGCCACTCACTACCAATACAATATGTTGTATTGTATTGGTAGTGATATAATACAAATAGATATGATTTTGAAATAAGGTTGATTAACAGTACTCCTTAATACATCCATGGCACTAACAAAGCAAAAAGCAAAACCCTGCAGAGGTCGTTTGCCTAAGACAAACATCTTGTCTAATGTTCATGTTCCCCGAAGCTGATAGGCTGCCAGATGAGGGGAAAAACCTTCCCTAGTGCATTACTTTGTGCTGATTCTTTTTCTTATGTGAAGCAACATTCAAGGCAGTATCTTGTTCTGATGCTGCACAGCCAAAGTCTCCCATTTGGGAGAAGACAAAAGATGGAACCCAGCCTCGCCACTCCTCTCCTTTGTATTTATCTGTGGTATCGATTATTTTGCAAACACCAGCTCATACATTAGTTGTATGGCATTTTACAGGTGACAAGTATTCACCTCATACCACATACTCCTGTCAACGAAACAGTTGTTAGGGCTGCACAGTATTAATTCTTCCAGGTGCTCATCTCTATTCTTGGGCCAACAAGCATACGGTCACGTAAACACACAATGGGACTTACCATGACAAACAGACTGCTTTTACCCATAACTCTCCATGTATGCTTAAGTGTATCTCTTGGCATAGGACAGAATGCTCTGCCCCTCACAGCCAAGGCCCAGGCCAGACCTGCTGAAAAAAATAGTTCTCCTCTCTTTCCATTTTCTCTTGGAAAGCAGAGCTTGTGATCTGAGAAAAACTGCAAGATAGCATCCTGACTGGACAGAACAAGTCTATAAAGTGCTCTCATTTAAGTGCCTACTTTCATTTCCCAGAAAGATGGTTTATTACGTTTCACTACTTTGTCTTACTTCTGTATGCTGAAGAAATACATTAGGGGAGATTTGGCTGTATGACACCTAAAACGTTGTTACAACAAAGACTTCAGGTTTATTTGAGCCTTCCTTCCTTTCTTCAACTTATTAACTTAACATTACATTAATGCCATGAGTAGACATGCTGTTCTGACTTCAGCTCAGTGAGGTGCAGATAGCTGCCACCCCTCTGTGTCTACACATCTGCCAAAACCACCACCCTCCAAACCTGCCAACATCAAACTGCACCTATAGCTCCTCCCTAAAAGACTTTAGTCCAAATAAGTAAGGTTTAAAAAACAATCTGCACCAATGAAGAGCATAAAGCTCACAGCCTTGGTTTTTAATGGAGCTAAATAAAGGAATCCTTCACATGCAGTTATCCCAGCGTACCTGAGGGGGCAATAACATTTTGCTGGGAAGCTCATAACAAGCTGCTAGGAGCAGGAGCTTGTTAACCTGGTTCATCTGTGGTCAGAGAAGTATGTCTGACTATAGCAGATACATAAAATCATCTGCAGTACGTAGCCTGCCAGAAGCACAGAGCGCTAAGAGTACGGTTGTGGTGCCATGGTAGAATTACTGAAAATACCCATTTTCCTGACGTTGCTCCTACACAGCTGGAATCTGATCTGTACGTTTTGTAACTACTTTCTTATTTAATAGACTACCTCCTTTGTTTAGAGCTGTGAAAGCAATTTTTTGTGTGTGTGGAGGGAAAGGGGTACAGCAGGAAGGTCTTTGAGATTAACAAGAAACCCTAGAACAGATAGTTTATGCATTTTTAATAGGAAGAACATAAACCATTAAGCACAGTGAGTGAGTGGTTCCTCTTTAATACCTTATTGATCAGTTGACTATTTACTTGTCCTGTGGAAGGCCCCAGTTCAAATGCCCTGACCAACATTGGAGAGGAGTGTGGACCACCGTGACGCACTTCACAGGAGGGTGCCCTATCCACCAGGTACCATTACAAGAGCTCTTGGGTAGGCTTCTTTCAATTCCCCCCTCATTGACTGAAATTGTTTGTCAATACTTCAGTGCTTTGGCAAAGAGAAGAACTTTTCAACCAGGGAAGCTGAGCCACATAAGGCAACTGCTACATTTATTTCAGACACTGAACACCTGCAGGCAATGAAGAATACTTCACGTCAAATCTCTGCTCTCCATCAGGTAGGAAAAGGATCTCAATCTTGAATTATCAGCATACAGGCAAATACTCTTGTCTTTTGGGCAGCCAGCCAATAGTATGGTTATTGTATTTCCTGTGATTTGCAATAACTACTGCTGTCTGATTGTGAATCCATGACAAAAATATTAAGATTGTTCACATTGAAATATCTGGGATTTATTCTTCATCTAACTTTCTTGGCACTGCTCACTGTATTAAACCAACATTTATGATTAGTTTTTATTAATCAGAAAATGCTGCTTCAGCTACTCCACACTCAGATAAATTCACCATCCCCATGCCCTGTTTCTAAAGCCCACTCTATTTTCAAAGAAAGATTCTTTTAAACATAAATAAGTCAATAATGAAGGTCAAAGCAGCTTTATTGATACAAATAACCCTAATGAATGGTATCATTCTGTACAATAAGCATTACATTTGGAAAGGAACTGCTTGCAGTAGCAGGTTCTTCTACTTTTATAAACACTCCATTTTGAATGAAAGGACTGATTTTTGCACTCAGTACTTTGAATCAGAGCAACAGGGATTATGTCCATGTTTCTGAAATCCTTAGAACAAAATATTCCGCCTCTGCACTATTTCTGATGCATTTCCATACACACGTGTCTTGTTTGTACTTGGACCATCCCTCTTCCCTCCTCCCCTTCCCTTTTCACCTCTTCTTTTCCCTTTTCCATTTCCATCAAAGACTATCAGTCATTTCTCATTTATTAACAGGAGCAGACCAGGAATAATTCTGTTCCACTCAGATTAAAACCCTATGACTTACAAGGTAGATAGCAAAGATGACATTCCTTTCAAAGATCATGTGATCATGTAATAGGAATTTAACATTTCAAGCAGATTTAATAACATTAGCTTACCAGGGATGTGCGAGCTATTGCTTGCACAACAGCACTGAAGACTTTCTCGGGCAGACGGAGGAGCGTGGTTCCACTGTCTACAATCGCTTTATCGGCATTATACTATGGAGGGGGGAAAAAAAAGGAGAGAAATTACACACTGTAGTTAATGTAATGCAGATTCCACTGTTTCATAACAATGACAAAGCTGTTCCTTTTTGGTAGCTGTCTTCCCAAACCTACATGTCATACCTGTCAGCAGCTCTCTTTAGTTGATAGCTTGAATTCAAATGAAGTCTGAGAGCAAAAGCAAGATATGGTCAGCCTAGACACAAGAGCGAGTTTATCTGTGCCACTCAGGAAATTAATGTATGTCACCACAGCTGGTGTAAATGGCCAAACCACTGTAAAAAGAAGAAAAGCCTGGCCCCTCTCAGGGGTGTCAGCTAATTCACTTTACCTCCCATGCACTTTGGGCAAAAGCACTCTTGTGGTCAATACAGACAGATGCTAAGCATGCTGACGTAGCTTAACATATATGTCCAAGCCCTGAGTCAAGGTGTCTGCCATCATGGAAAGTACTCACATAGTTTAAAAACAATACAGCAGCCTATTTTTAATGGCTGGCTTATCTAATTTAAGAATAGTCAGGGAACATTAGGTCTCATTACATGTCATGTTTGGTACTGGCTCAAAGAGTACAAATGCCAAATGCTGCACCTTACTCTCCTCAACTGCTGAAAACCACTAAAATACAGACAAAAAGCAAGTACAAAGAAACTTGAGATTTCAATCTTGCTGCCTCAAAATCTGCACTAAAAAACCTAAGCAAACATTTATCTTCATTATTAAAACCCCAACCCTCAGACTAAGAGATTTCAACAAACTTCAGATACAGTAAACAAAGAATAAACATTTTAAAAGGTACATCTTTTTTCATTAACTCCTTAAAAACTATAATTAATTGTAGAGAAAAAAAAAGCAAGTAGCAGTGGCAGCTGTTTTATTAATACTTTTGTTGCCATCTTAGGCAGCAAGATCAATATTACTGAACAATGACATGTTTACGGGATAATCATAAGACACAAGGTAATATACAGCATAAGTTTTTAGGAAGAGGTCAAACAGCAAGCAGATTTAAAATACACTGGTTTAGAAGTTACCAAGTCACATGGAATGTCTTTAGCACAGTGACAAAAATAAAACCCACCAAAAAGTAAAAAAGTAACTCTGACTTAGTTATTTTCGTTTTGAAATAAGAGCTGCTATAGGTTGCCAAGCAGAGCTTAAAGCAAAGCAAACGAGAAACCATTTATTATGCACTCAAAAATAATTCTAAAGAGTGGAGAGAAATATCAAGGCATTGTGGAATCCACTTTAACAGATTTGTACCACAAATACATAGTCACCAGCATCCTGGAAAGCCACCCTTGGAAAGAAGTAGGTAGAAGGCACAGCCAAGAGGGTCAACCACTGACATAAACCCATGCAAAATGCCTGGAGCAGCAGGGACTAGACACCTGGATTTTCATGCTGCGTACAGCATACTTGCAGCAGGCAGTAACTTGCCTTCTTAGTCTTCCTGCTTAATATTTAACAGTGCATCCTGTGCAATGTGGGCTGCTGGCAGCTCAGTACTTCTGTTGGGCCTGGTCGGCCAGGCTCAAGGCCACAGCTGCAGCCTAACACTGGACAGATTCCCAGCATTGAAGCGAGGGGACTACTTTTCCCTGGCAAGGAAAGGAGTAGTCGCTGGTGATCGTTACAAAAAATGTTCCATTTCCTAGAAAACAACTAAGAGGAGAGAGGGCACATAGTACATCATCCCATACAGTGAATTATGCATCCTCTGCCAGCCCCTAAACTAGCCAAACTTTAATCATACTGGCTCTAATTTACTGTTCTTCCTCTAGATTTTTGCAGGAAGATCTCCTCTGATCAAGAAAGAATGATGCCTTCTGAACCAGTGAGTAGCATACTGTGCTAATACATACAACATGAAAGCAAATCCTGGCTCAGAAAAGAGCAACAATAACAGGAAACTTCCATAACACTGCTAGATTTTTAAGTGAGCTGTTTTCTGGAAACATCATGTATTAAACCATCAGTAGAAGGGCTTTTCTTCAAAAACATGTTGTCTGTTTTTTAAGGCAAGAAAGAAAAGCAAACACAAACATTTACATTAAAGGACAAGCAGTTTTGCTTTCCTAACAGTATAATAGAGGCAAGGATTTAAACAGAGCTTGTTTTGCTTGTTAAGTTGAAAGATGGTATGACTCATTTTAAATATTTTATATGGGAATAAAATTTACATATTTTGTAAGGAAATATAATATTTATGCACATGTAAGTTTTTTATCATGAATTTCACTTAATTTCTATAAACTATAAAAACTTTAGAATTATCATATTCCAGTGATTTCCAACTAAGAGAACAAACATAAGATAAAATGAAGATGTGTGATAGAAACAGGGCATGAAAATTACAGAACTAAAATCAAAACATGAATAGCAACAAGCAACAATAAGAAACAAATAAAACACTGGCATACACACATATCTGCCAGAAAAAAATTAAACAGCTTTGGAATAAAAATTGCTACAACACAGCCTTACTAGACTGATCCAGAGACAGCAGAACATTATTCCTAATAAAAACAGAAAACATATCCATCAGGAATAATAACTGGCAAGGCTGAAGCAAGTAAAAGTCGATTACAAAATAGTAACAAAAAAACCCCAAAAAAATAAGAGGCATAGGATGCAATACTTTGGGAAGCAGCCCAGGACAACACCTGCTCAGTAGCATCGTGAACTACACGCTTAGACATCTCTACAGGGGTCAGTCTTCCCTTTTCTTTGACCAGAATTGCTTTAAAACTCTTTGGTTTGGCTTTACTGTATAACAGAAACCCATAAACTGTAGCTGTTTAAAGACAGTTGTCTCCTTGAATCAATGCACCATCTTCAGTCTTTAGACATCTTTGTTACAACTGAAACTAGACCAGATGCTGAGCCCTTCCAAACCACAGCAGCCTTGATTTTCAGTGGACCATTCACTTAACAATTGTAGCTTAGTTTCAAATTTACCAAAAATACTATCAATGACTTTAAAGTCCTCTGAAGCAATTTTAGCGTGCTTGATGTACACACTGCATTTCACATGGCTCATTCATCTCTTTCCAAAGTTACCATGTAGCCTTAATGCTCAGAAAAGACTGCAATACACATCTGCTTGCAAAGACAAAACCGAGCAGTTCAGTATTTCTCTTAACCAAACTTGTATTTTATATGGACAGAAAGACATAATTGCAAATACCTCTCTGCAGTCCAGTTTGAGGTTCTGTCCTCCAACCTCCAGTTTGAGAATTTCAACCTGATAATACCACTCCTCTTTGATTGGTGTGTACCAAATATCACCCTTGTACAGACTTGGTTCAATTCCACCCAGAACCTAAGGGAAAGGAGAAAGGAATTCATATGCTTTAAAAGCCCAGATGGTTAGTTTTGGGCCAAGTACAGGAAAAAATGATAATATTTAATTGTGATACACAGGACATCAATATTCTAATTTAGCACTATTTGTAAGGATTTTACTGACAAGTCCTTTGCCAATAATGAAGCAGTATGAAACATATAGTCATTAAATAGATTGTACTTCAGTCAAACAGAATTCCCATGATGGGTGAAATTACCAGCAAGCTCACACCGATTCCATTATGAAAGCTCCACTGTTTAAAATCAAAATATTATGTTCAGTGGTTTAATCTAGACATTGTATAAAAATAGGACAAAATATTAAACTTGCACATCATAAATTCACTTTATCAGATCAGAAAAGCCTTAATGTTGTTCAAGAACATTTCATTTTTCTTACATCCAAAATGGAATATGACCATCCTATCATTGCTATCACTATTACCTTCCACCAAAACTTATGCTGAAGCTGACTGGGAGCATACAAGATCATTAGACTTTGAACTAACGCAAGTGAGTTCTCTCTTGGGCTTCATTTATTTCAAGTGCGTTAACACTTACAGCATGTGAATTCACAGGAAAATAACTATTTGTGATCAGCTCCTGTGCTGACATGCTTATTTCAACATAATTCAAGAATAGTCATTCCAATTCCCAATCCCAGATAAATAATGGCCAATTCTTTGTCCCACTAAAACCGAAAGGACTTTCCAAAGTAACAACAAGCAGAAGATCTGGTCGTCAGATTTTTTCCTTTAATATGCTGTCTACAAAAAAGGACAAGAGCCTTGAATCCTCTCCCCCTTTTTACATCATATTCAACCTCATCAAAATGCTACCGTAATTTTTTTTATAAGCTTAGCAGCTGAGTAAGGGACTACTCAGTTTGAGAAAGGTAGGGAATTGCCCTGAGGAAACACCAAAACATTTATGTTTCTCTTAATTAAAATTACATTTGAGTTTTGAGAAGTTTACTCAAACTTGAGAGAGAAAAAAAGAATGGAGAATGAAAATAAGGACACATTTGAGTTTTGCCCAAGTGCTTACCTTTTCTTTAAAATAATCTAAAACATTTAATATTTTTAAACACTAGATTTGGAAGAAGTAGGATAGTCATAGAAAAGAGGGAGAGAGATTAACAAAGGTACATCTTCCCTCTCAGATTGACAGATACCCACAAGACTACCTCCGTTGGTACCACTTCCAGAAACGGGCAGCCCAGCACCACACATCTGCAAGGAGAAAATGTTGGGGATCTTTGCCTGCCTCACAAGAGAATCAAAGAACGTCTCCACAGAACTCGAAGGCTTGAAGGTGTTGAAATACAAAACAAAAAAAAGAATTGCAGAAGTATTAATTAAAAAGTTTCTTTGCAGAAATGAGCAGATCATTCAAGCAAAACCACTTTTCACAAGTAAATTGAATTTGTGACAACCAGGTGATGAAAATTCTAGATATAATAAGTCATTAAATAAACATCTGTCATTTTTCTGTTTCTGTTGTTTTTAGAAACATTTTTACTCTTGACCACTGTCACAGAAATCCCTAAAGCACAGGAGTATTTTTCAATTGCAGTTTTCAAACTCAAATACTAGTTTCTGTTTCAGGCAGAAACTCTCACCAATGCTTTCTTTTTGGAAAAGGTTTTGGGATATTAGAACAGTGAAATGTAACTTGCCCTTGGCAACTGTCCACAACAAAAAGGCAGAATTTTAAAGTGAGGATTTTCATTTTTTAAATATTGTTTAATTCTAATTAACTGAATTCAGTGGCCCTCATATCTTCTTCTTTCTTTTAAAGAACTTCATATCCAAGCACACTCACTTCAACTGATTACTGGCCAACAAGTTCTTTCCTATGCTGCATGGCATGCTTTCCTTTGCTGTTATTAGAGTACTGCAATTTCATTGTAATTCAGATTTCTGTGCAGATACATCTCATGACAAGCAGACCTTAGCTAACTTGCACGGTGTCAAGTGCTCTTACTACACAAAGCACGGAGCAGCCTCAAAAGCCAACAACACTTAAGTCTTTGGAAGAAAGGAAAATAAATGCCCTGAATACACCATTTGCCCAAACCAGAGTCTGAGAAGCAGCTCTTCTCTGTCTGTTGACAGTGTATGACAGCAAGTACGACAGAAGTCAATACAATGATCACACAACTCTGAATAAAGCATTTTAATTCCAGAATTGGCAGGCAGTATTGAATCATTTGTTCTACGAGATATATATCAGTTTGTGATCTCAGACAGTCATGTGTAGGTTGAAAACTATGACTATGTAGTATTCCAATCACATTTTCTGTTTTAGATTATAAGGTTATAAATTTTAGGTTTTAATTTAAACTTCTACCTGAATTTTCTACCTGCACAAGAACAGGATATGCTTGGTTCTATGTTCATGAAAACACCATAGCTAATACTTCTTCTGAAATAATCTCTATATGCCCTGCATCTCAGCTTTTGCTTGATGAATGGAGAATGTATTAGAATAAACTGTCGAAGGTTTTGACAAGTAAGTTCATCTGTCCATTGACAAGTCTTGAGGGAGATCATCAGAGCCCTAATACATGCCCTCTATACATGTATCAGAAGCCTTTACTCCCATGCTGTAGTACTACAAGCTCTGTAAAAACTTGTTAATTCCAGAGAAGCTAAAATTGGTATCTTCATCACCAGAAAAGTCAAAATCCTCACATGGGACTGTGATACCATCACAACCCAATTTATTCTTTCTGGAACAGACACAAAGGATCCACAGGAAGAAGTGGTTGGAAGGGAGGAATCTAATGCTGACAGATCATCTGCTCACTTTATTTTAGTAGTCAGACTTCCATTTATTGTCATTGTGAAAGACAACAGCTGGGGAAAGGGTGATTTACCTTGGCTAAAGCATCGTAGGCAAGACCAAGAATCCCATGCCATTTAACCCCTGGTAAGAAGAAATTTTCTGATTCAAGAATGGTAGCAATGTTGATGGTGTAGCTGCCATAGATTCCTTTTGGGATAGTAACGACATCTGTACCCAGCACTCCACTCCAGCTTCCTTGACTGTACTTAACTGTAACATCAATCCCTTGAGATTTGTACGTACTTGACCTTTAAAAGGAAAAGATAGGCTTATGCATGAGATGTTCATTTACAATGCAAGACAACAGAATATATTCAAACTCAATTTTTCCCGGAGAGGAAAAAAGCAAAGTCTGCAAAGTCAATCACATATACTCACAAAAGAAGGAGGATGGATTGTAAAAGCAGTAAAAAGCAGAAATAAAATTAACCTCAAGGCCCTGTTTTTATCCTGAAGCCATTGATTACTCAGGCCTTCACAATGGGGGTGGAAGGGTTTGGTGTTTGGTGTTTTTTTGTGTGTTTTTTAGTTTTTTTTTAATCTTAGTTACTACGCCACGTAGTGCAATGTGTCCCTGACTCAGACTGGTCCATCACAATAGGAGCAATACTCTTAACTATAGATAAAATGTATTAAGTGGTGCTAGGAAATGAAAAGCCTCTGAATTCAAATCTAAAACCAAAATGCCAAGCTAACTGAATAGCTGTAGACTAATATCTCATTAATATTATTTAAAAATCCATTTTGAGTAAATTGGAATATTATTATGTGTATCAACAGTAAGACACAGGTTTTCTAAATCTGGAGTTTGGTCTATGTATCAGGAAGTAAGTGAACTTGGATATTATTAACAAATGATTCACTGACTTGGAGGAAGAAGATAAGGAGGTTCTAGACCAGGGCAGCAAAGGCAAAGGAGCAGTTAAGTATGGCAACCGAAGGAAAAGAATCCCGTTTAGAAGGCTCAACAAGAACATTAGGAAAAACTTCAACAGCTTTTTCATTTTAAAATCCTGTAGTATAAATACAGTAATCATCTTCCACCCACATAATTACTGAAGAGCCACAAAAGTTCTAAATCCCTTACAATTTATTTTGGTCCCATTCTTTGGTGTACAGCTTCCCCTTCTGAAGAGACAGATGACCATGCTCAGTTCATCCGAACAGACTTTTCACTTGACAGCTTTTTTAAAAGTAAATTGTGGGGGGCGGGGAAAGCAAGTGTAAAATAATTTCATAACACCACTTTACATGTGTCGGAAACAATAGAAAATGCAGGTGATTTATCAGGTAAGGACAGTTTTATCAACCGAGCTTTAGTCTAACAGTTGCTCTGACAGAAATAGACACATAAAGTGGCTTCAGAGCCCTCTGTACCTGAGCTTACCTGAATGAAGTCAGTGTGATTTTGCCTATTATGGGGAAAAACCTTTAGATGGTAACACAGAGAACTCTCATCTATTCAGACACTATCTTGAGGGATGATTAGGCCATATGGCCCATGCAACCAATCTTCCTCCCAGCTAAAGGAGGGAGGGAGTTAGTGAGTAGTAAGAGGCCAGGTTCTATCCCTAAGCAGTTCATGATACTCCCAACACCTAACCCTTCAAGGGTCTTCAGGGCTCAGTGGTTTGTAATATCCAAAACAGCAGGAATACATAATAGGCATACAAATAGAAACACAAAATGTACAGACTTCAGAGATACTATTAATACCTGTACGTGGTTACTTCTACTGCTACTGCTGTTTTACCTTTCTGCATAACTCTGCATTTGTATGACACTTAGACAAAGGAACATCTCTGCTCAGGCAGGGTCTTCAGACCACCACTGTGATACTGGCAGTACATTTTATAAATCAAAATAAAATCTGAATAATTAGTCATATAAAAGAAACGAGAGGTGGGCAGGAAAAGGAATGGAAAATACAGGTTTCTTCATGTAGAAAAGCGTCTGGCTGTGCAACAGAAGAGGAAACATCTGAAACCAGAAAGAAAATGGAGTGCTGGGAGAATAAAGCAAAGAGAACCTGCAGATACAGATGCTGCATGACTAGCAACAGCAGCAGCACACAGCTCTTCTTCCATAAGTGGTAACAGCCTGATAGATTGAGCTGTGGGTCAGGAACACAGAAAGACTTGGTTCATTTTCCAGTACAGCTGGTGAACTTTCCTGTGGAAAGGCAGGGCAAATGACTTCCTTGCCCTCTGTGTCTCAGCTTTGCCACCTGAAGAAATGGGTATAAGGATACTCCTCTCATTTGTAAAGCACACAAATGTGTTGATGAAAAGGCGTTATTTTTTCCTTCAAGGAGCAAAATTCCTAATGTGGGAAGGGGTCTCACATAATCCTTGTGGCAGCAAACTATATTCTGTTCTGCAAAACCACTTTCTGGTCCATCTTCTTGACAGGAATCAGCCTGTGGTTTTCCACCTCACTGATCTAAAGGAAGAAAACTTCTTTAGAGGTCAAAACTAGAGACTTGTTCTAATTCATAGGCCGAGTGTCGTAAAATAAACAAAAGGCACAAAAAATTCCAAACCAGCTGTTCTGGCTGTGGTGAGAAAATAAGAAATTCACCTCGCTCATGGGAGGGAGTGCATCTTAGCCAGAGGCAAGGAAAAAGGCCTCCTAGATTATGGTGCTGTAGTGACACTATTCCTTTCTCCCTCTCCCTCCTGGTTACTATTTTCTCTCCAAAGCAGCCAACAGAAAGAAACATGGTCCTCAAACCTCAAATGGATCTCAAGCCTCATCTGAGAAAATTAGCAATGAGTTCATTTTCTCGTGCACAGTTACTCCTTATTACCAGTGTACAGCACTGAACAAAACATAACCAAAACATTTCTCATGTCATGCTTCATTTGAAGGAAGCTCAACATGGCAACAGCAAATCCACCACACAAAAAGCCCTGCTTAACCACAACCTCGCCAAACACATGCAATTCCTTCTTAATTCCATGCTCTCTTGCTGCTCTGCAACAAGACAGGTCTTCAGATTTTCCTGCTTACCCACTCACCTTCTTCTAAGCACCAAACCAATGTCTCCACAGAGAGCAATGGCAAAGAAGGGACAGAAAATAGCAATGAGCAAAAAAATCTGAACAGAAGTTTTGATCACCTCTCTAGTGATAGAGAGCACAAGATAAATGATTCAGGGCCAATGACTTTAAGAGACAAAGCAAACATGAAAACCCAACATAAATTATTTATTTTTAACCAAGATGTCCCATCTAATTTGCAGGGTTTACAATTTATCACAAACTCTATACAACCAAAATTGCAAGATCTTATCACAAAGCAAGTATGGAGCAGATCCTCCTGGAAATTATGCTAAGGCACATGGAAAATAAGGAGATAATTGGTGACAACTGACAAGTCTTCACCAAGGGTAAATCATGCCTGACAAAGTTGGTGGCCTTCTACAACTGGCTTACAGCATTGGTAGATGAGGGAAGAGCAACTGGTGTCACCTACTTGGACTTGTGCAAACCATTTCACACTGTCCCACATGATAAATTGGAGAGACCCATATTTGACAGATGGGCCACTCGGTGGTTAAGGAACTGGCTGGATGGTCTCACTCAAAGTGTTGCGGTCAATGGCTTGACCAGAGATGAGTGGTGTTCCTCAGGGGTCAGTATTGGGACTGGCACTGTTTAACATCTTTGTCAGCAACACAGTGGGATTGAGTGCACCTCAGCAAGTCTGCCAACAAGACCAAACTGTGTGGTTCGGTTGACAAGCTGGAGGGAAGGGATACCATCCAAAGGGATCGTGACAGGCTTGAGAGGTGAGCTTATGCAAACCTCATGAAATTCAACAAAGCCAAGGGCAAGGTTCTGTACATGGGTTGGGGCAATCCGAAGCGCAGACACAGGCTAGGTGGAGAATGGATTGAGAGCAGCCCTGAGGAGAAAGACTTGGGGGTGCTGGTTGAGAAGAAGCTCAACATGACCTGGCAATGTGCGCTTACAGCCCAGAAAGCCAACTGTATCCTGGGCTGCATCAAAAAAAGCATGGCCAGCAGGTTGAGGGAGGCGATTCTTTGCCCCTACTCCACTCTCATGAGACCCCAACTGGAGTGCTGCATTCAGCTCTGGAGCCCTCGATACAAAAAGGACATGGACCTGTTGGGGTGAATCCAGAGGAGGGCCACAAAGATGATTAGAGGGCTAGACAACTTCTCCTATGAAGACACAGGCTGGGAGATTTGGGGTTGTTCAACCTGGAGAGGAGAAGGCTCTGGGGAGACCTTATTGAAGCCTTCCAGTACCTAAAGAGCGCCTGCAAGCCAGCTGGAGAGGGACTTTTTACAAGGGCATGTAAGGACAAGGGGTAACAGCTTTAAACTGAAGAAGAATAGATTTAGATTACACATAAGGAAGAAATTCTTTACTGTGAGGGTGGTGAGACACTGGAACAGGTTGCCCAAAAATATCTGTGTATGCCGCACCCTTGGAAGTGTTCAAGGCCAGGTTGGATGGGGCTTTGAGCAACCTGAAGTGGAAGGTGCCCCTGCCCAAGGCAGTGATGTTGGAACTAGATGATCTTTAAGGTCCCTTCCAACCCAAACCATTCTATGATAGCTGATTACTTTCGCTTGCTGATATATAATTTATTACCTCAATTTACTGCCCATAATTTTCTTACCTCCCTGTCTCTTGGAATGATCAACTCTTGAGCAGTTTACTCTTGAAACTTTACCTGGTAGAGGCAGTAGTACTCACAGAAGTAAAACTGAATACTGTTGCTGAATACTGACAGCCCTGAGTATGTCACACTTTCACATACTGCTACAGAGCCATCGCTGATAATTTAGTTTCAAGTGTAAAAATCCCTTTATTCACCTGTTTAAATAGCTCTTTTATCATAAGTAGCATACCCAAAAACACCTACTTGTTATTCTGAACAGCATGAGAAACAAACACTGTGATTTCTTTTCAGTTCAGGACAAATTAGGCCATTTTCCAAAACCTTATACATCATGGTGACCTACACAGCATGATCATCCCAGCAAACTCAGAACTTTTCACAGCAAAGTCTTCTCAGAGCTGCTCAGAAGCTCAAGTTGTGAAAGAGTTCATGATAATAGCTTTATTCGTTTTGTACAGAAAGACCTAGATAATTAAACAGCAGAGTTATATGACACACAACAATATTTAACAAGCCAGTTTTAAAATTGTTCAAGGAGGGCTCTTCCTGAACACACACTGAGTCCTTTAAATTAAGATAATGCCTTTCCTGTGCACCCTCCTCAATTTCAGTCAAAAAACAATCATGCATTTAATTTCAGATTTTGATAATTTGAATAAAATTAAACTGAGAGCATGGCAATCAGGAAATTCAGACCCATCACTCACTCTCTCCAAGACATTATTAATATTCTAATAAGCACACATCTCTAACTCAGTCCCATTAACTTAACAAATTACTAATCCTTCTTTCCCACCGTCTTGAATTTGCAGTTTATGACTTTCATATGGAAGCACTTCACGACAATATGGGAAAAAAACACAGGAATGATTATCAGATGACAGGAATGCCCCTTATCTAATTTTGAAGTGTTCCACATTGTGTGGAGGAAAAGTGCCCATAGGTCATTTGTCTCATTTACACATAGGTAAAGGTCACTCTTAGGTAACTTTACAGATCCAGCTGATGTGATATCAAGGCCCCTGCCTACCATCTGTGCAAAATCATGACAACGAGAAGGTAGCCTGAGTACTGGGAAAAGGCTATAATAAGACCTCACAAAAAGAGACAAGCAGCAGGGCCCAAGGAACTATAGGCCACTGGGCTTTACCTCACGTTGGGAAAACTCTCAAGAGAACAACCTCCTGGAATCTTTTCCCAAGAACATGAAGGACAAGAAGGTAATCACGGACACTCAACGAGAAATTTCATAGGCATATCATACCTGAACAACCTCATTGCCTTCTACAACAAGATGACTGCCTACACGGACAAGGAAAGCACAGTGGCTGTAGCACATCTTGACTATAGTCAGGCTTTTGGTACCATTTCCATGGCATTCCCCACATCCCAAGCGGAGGATGTGGGGCTGACCACTGTGTGGGTTGAAGAGGGCTAAGTCACTGGGCCCTATGGGCAAAGACCATTGGCTCAACATCAGGCTTGTGACAAGCATAGTGACCCAGGGGTCATGAGTGGAGGAAGAACTGTTCAACATTTTCATCAAGAACCTACACGATGGACAGACTGCACTCTCAGCAGATTTGTACAGGGCATTACATTAAAGGGAGTAGCTGACATGCTGAATGTCAGAGCTCGAATCCAAAGGAACCTTGTAGAACAGGAGGGCTGGGCCAACAGAAACGTCATGGCATCCAACAAGGAGAAGCCCAAAGTTTTGTAGCCAAAACAAAACAACTCCATGCATCAGGACAGACTCAGAAGCAACCAAAAGGACTCAAAAGGACTTGGCGTGATGGTGGACACTGGGCTGAATAAGAGCCAACAGCATACAGGGGCCCTGTGCATACAGCAGACTCCACACCAGGCCACATTTGGAGGGCCATAGACAACATATCCAAGGAAGATGCTCTCAACCTCTTGTCATCACTGGTGAGACCACACCTGGAATAGACTGTGGCCAGCTGTGGAAACCCAGTGCAACAGGGATCTGGAGAAAGAGAAGAGGGACTGCCAGAGGGTTAACAGATAGGTCACATTCCACAAACACAGGACCTGTGATGAGCAGCTGAGGGGATCTGGGCTTTGGTTTTGCAAACAAGAGGCCAAGGGGAGATCTTGCAGCAGTTTACAACTTGTAATACAGTTACAAAGATGACACAGCCAAACCTTTCTCTGCAGTGCTGGACAATAACACAAGAGGCAACATCCATGACTTATATTTTGTGAGGTTCAGGTTGGACAATAGGAAATACTTTCTCCCCAGGAAGGAGTGTGGTGCAGCCACAGTATGGCACAGCAATGAAACACACTGCCCAGAGAGATCATGGACTCTCCACCCTTACAGATTTACAGGACATGGCTGGACTCAGCTATGGCTAACCTGACCTGGTGATAGCCTTGCCTCATTCGTGCTATGTACTAGGTGACCTACAGAGGTTTCTTGCAAACAATATTTTTGAAACATCTAGCTGATTTCAGTGGGGTCAGGCTCCCTCCCAGACGACATTTATTTAAATGTATTTAAAATATTTAACATGGAAGGAGCATGGTGCAGTGAGGTTCAAGCCTGCTAAGGGTTGTACTTTACTCTGAGCATACTGCAGTACTCCATCAATCCAACCCAAACCAGAAAGTGCTATTGCAATTGCTCTGGACTGTAATGACTTCAGTTAGAATCATTTTACAAAGCACTCTTTATGCTTCAGGGCCTAAATTTCGAAGTTTCCTTATTAATTTTATATCAAAGTTCTCAAAAGGCAGTGTACACTGAGAACACTGATAACAGGCTGTAACCTTCAAGTGATTTCCCAGCCTTTCTCAACACACATTCTCTGCCATTGTTGCTAATGGTTTATGGTTCTTATAAGAGGCCTTGTCCTTTCACACAAAATAACATCACTTAAGAGAAAAGGGAGAAGCTTGTGCTTTTAATTCCTTGTAATTTTTTCCTCTAGTCACTACCTATGGAAGGGGATAGCTGGCATGTAAAACTCTGTGGTAGTGTGGAAATAGCTTTCAGGTGCAAATTCTGGACATTCCAGACCTGTGCTATATCAGAATGAGATGTGAAATATCTCCATTAACACCTGATTATGTGACAGGGAGTAAGGCTATTCTAGTAGGCAGCACGGAAATACTGGCTTTCCCTCCATTACCAATGCATCTCATTTGAATAAAAGTGCGAATCCTCATGTTAAAATACATGAAGAGGTAATGAGGTAATGGTGATACTCTCCAGCCTCCTGGTCCTCTAAATACCATATACTTCAGCTAAAGATAGACACTGTGTTTTGGAGAAGTTTACCTGAAATAATTGAAACTAGAGAAGGGCAGAAAGGAAGGAAGAAAGGAGGGATAGTGATTCAGACAGACAAAGCTGTGCTTGGATGTGACTGATGTCAGCTCATGCTAAGCACAGCATATCTAGTCCATAACAAGCACCAAAACCACCAAGTAGTATCTCACAAACAAACAGATTCAGCAGGGTCTGTCCAGATTACTAACTGACTGAGGCCCTTGGCAAAACTAAACAACAAATTTGATTTGATTAACTAATTTTGGGTTTGGATGAAATGTCAAGAAACAAACAATTACAGGTTTTAATTTTTGCTTTTAAACAAAGGGAAAGTATATTTAAACTTTAAATTTTTTCCAAGACTATTTGGGTAAGAAATTGGCTGAAATTGGTGTGATTTTGCAAATGATTTTTACCCTGTAATTCCCTTTCCTCCAGCTCTAATCAGCACAGCCCTCAGAGCTCAGTTGCACTGACATTAGTGGGACTGTTCATAGTGCGTCAGGCAGGTCTTTCCATCAGGCAAGACCAATCTTCCCATTGACGCAACAAACATCCCACCCTTAGGAGTTGTCATAGGAGTCCCACAAACTGCATTATCATCCTCCTTCACATGGAAGAGCCAGAATCTAAATGACATTCTAACCCATCACAGCATGCAGAATAGGTACTCACAGCTCGGTATTGAAGTAGGAGGTGACATCAGCATCAGGCACACCTGCTACAGCAAAATTACTGCTCCCAGTGTCAACCAGAATATTTAACTGTTGAAACAGAAGAAAGGAGAGGTGGTTTTCATATCCAACTACAACAAACAAACACACTCATTAAAGCTTTCACTTAAATTACCTTCAGTTTAAAAATTATGATGAAAGTTGCCCTGAAAAATAAATACAAAGTGTCACTTTTGGGAAAGATAAGCTGCTGCAGCCCCTTCAGAATAGCTGATCATGCTGAAGTGCTTTAAAATAGTCATGTTCCTGGAAGGGGGAACACCCGCCAAGTCCATATTCACACAGCAGATGAATTCACGACCATCTCAAATTTCTTTTTGGCCCAACTCATGTGTCTCAGCAGCCTGGCTCATCCAGGATATAGGCTGAATTTCATACTGTTTAAAGCACTGTTTGCCTTAGAGCTTATGAGGTTTCAAGGCAGCAGCTGAGTACAAGTCTGAGCAGAAATAAGCAGAAGCACAAAGCTGCCTTGTGGCTTGGAGAGCATGGGAACAATGCCCGGTTCATCCTGAGCAGCAGCAACCTACCACCTTTAGGCATTGAAGAGACTTCACCACCTTTAGGCATTGAAGAGGATGCCAGGTTTATAAACACTGTGAAAAGCACTGATTGAAAGGTGGCCAAAGAGTGGGCCATTTGTTTGGTTCATTGGGAGGACAATTCAAGTGGAAAACTGCTTAAGTTTTAAACCCCACAGACAAAACGAGATGTCTCCTTTCCCCATTTGGCACAGGTAACCAGGCTAGTTCAGCACAGCTGTGTGATAACTTGTGCTAACACAGAGCACAAGAGCAAGCAGCTGGATGCAGGACCATCTCTTTCAGTGAGACCTTGAAACTACATTAAATGTAGTGTCATTAAATGATAATTTAAGTCACTCAGGACTGTACTCCTACCAAAAGCAGTGGTCAGACTTTTTTCCTGCTCTTGGTTGGATGCTTCCTAGGGCTTCTTGGCTTAAGCACTCATACCCATGGGGCCGTGATGCAAATCAGATCAGGTTTCTCACCTACAGTTGCCAGAAAGGAAAAAAATAAATGGCAATCTGCCATATCAGACAGCTACTTGAAAAGAGATGGTAGGAGCAGATACAAAGGGTGGTGACTCCTTTGGTGACAGTGTGGTCTCAGATTGGCTTAAAACGATCGTGAAATTATGCTCTAGGCAGTAAGGACACCTGCTCCCTAGAAAAACATTAAGGAATTAAGAATTTTCCTTGCAGAAGGAAGTGAGACATGAGCACTGGGCTGTGCATGGTTTAAACCTAGCTTGAAGCAGCCACTTTGGTAGTGCTTATGACTCCTTAAGATGTGAGGTAGCTAGGGATCTAGCACTGAAAGTGGATGTGGGAAGCGTAAGAGAGAACGACAGGGGGAATGAGTTTAGTATTGGCAAAAGAAGTGGAGAAACAGGGCTGACCTCAGAAAGGAGATTAAATACAGAGGTGGATAAAGCATTCTGAGAAGAAAAGCAGAATCCTCCTTTAATAAGTTTAAGACTGAGCATAGACAAAAAATTGTGAGTTGATGTTCAAAAACGTCTTTGGTTTGCTCATGGAGGGGGAGGGAGGAGACCGTTACCTTTGTTTTACCTCAATATAGTATGGGACTGAGGAGCTCTGAAATTAAAACATGAACACAAAATCAACTAGTAATCTGTGGGACTCTTCTGAACAACACGCATGCTCTGTCATCAGTAGTCCCAGTCCTAATCATGCAAAGACTAAAAAGAAACAAATCCACAACCTCAGCCAAGTACCTCACTGCATCTCAGATTTTAGATTAAGCAGAGACAATACATTAGAATTTATTTTGCAACCACATGAGCTAGTCACAGATGTTTAAAAAAAAAAGGACATCTACAAGTTCACCTGGCTCCAGGAGCTGAGGCTTTAAAAGAAAATATGAACCTCTGAGGCATGGCTTGCAATGAAATCCAAAGTTTGCTACATATTTTTTTTCAATTATATCAAAAGTCTAACATTTTTTCAACTACCTAACAAAGGAAGAACTATCCATTTTTTCCACCTCTGGGATAGAAATCATATTAAAAATAAATATCAAAGAGCAGCTACAGTGTGTGCATCTATCAGGACCAACAAAAGTTGCCTCAAAGGGGTGCTGCAGGGCTTAAATTAATTAGCCTTTCTGAGGCAGTCTGTGATGCTTCAGTAATGGGCAGTACACATCAGCTGCATAAAAACATGTAGGTGTTGCCCTAGCTTCAGTAATATGCATGACACCACACACAGAGGAGGACTTGGGAAAAAAACAAAACAAAAAAACACCAAACAAAACCCCAATCACTAGATATGACATATATGAAAGCTATTTTACCCCCACACCTTAAATACAATGTTATCATCACAGAGTTCACAAATTTACTACCCACAGCATGGCACAAATCAACATTTCCAAAAGAAAATAGCAATCCCCCACCCTACTCCCCCCCCTCCAAAAAAAAAAAAAAAAAAAAAAAGACAAAACTACCAAAACCTAAAACAAAAACCCAAAGCTGGCTAACCATGCAAGTGCCAGCCCACTCGGACACAGCAGCATTCACATGACAGATCGCTATTGAGGCTGACATTCTCTATCCGCATGTTTATGCATAATAAGATGCAGGCGGCCAGGGCAGACACTGATTTATTGTAGTCCTCACAATAGCACCAGTGATTAGCTGCTCATTTTAGGGTGGGTATAACTTACTGAGTTCTCTTTCTCTCCTGGCTACCCTTTGGGTCTGAATTTTCTTTAGTGCCTTCACATCTCATTAAGAACCACGTTCATGTTGCCACCACTGGAGCCTACTTTATTCCATACTGCCTGATGCGGGTTTAATGGTGCTGCTGGGGGAGCTTCAGGCAAGCCCTGGTGAGTCACAGGGTGGCAACCAAAGGAGCTATGGTCCAGGGATGCCCATCCTGCCCCATCTCCAGAGGTCAGCCCTGCCCTCTCTCAAAAGATGAAGCCAAACACACTGTGCGCTCACTCCCCAGCCACTGCATTTCACCACCCAGCTTACTAAAGAAAATTTAAATCAAAGGCACCTCAGCTTGATTCACTGAGCTATGCACTGTGACAGTGGGATACTCTGTCATAACTTCTATGTGCCTCTACCTTTCTGCCACAGGGATAGAAGATCCTGATGCCAAGGCAGAGACAGTGGTGCCAGCACCCTCTCCAGCTGCCTCCTTGTGAAGTCCGAGATGGTGAATCATAGCTCTCATGGGCAGGCAGGGCAGGTTCCTTGGGGTTTTTTATGGCCATCTCAGGTGAATCATTTCCTGTCACTGAGATCTGATTATTTAGTGATCACCCTGTTTTGTCAGAGATTGTCAGATGAAGTCAAATTTTGCAAACAGCCAAGGTTGGAGACACACGGCTGAACAAGGCTATGAAGGCAAAACTGCCCAAAGACTGCTGACTGATCACGTGCCCAGCATTGAAAACAATGAAAACCTACTTTCCCTTTGTTTTTAGAGGCACTGAAGGAAAGCCTTAAAGTTGTTTTTTTTTTTTTTTATTGTGGTTTCCAAGTTCAATTTCAGACCTACATAGCAGAAAGCAGACAGCAAATGCAAAAGGCTGTTTCTTCCCCTTGAAGGTCACCTTTACCACAGCCACGGAACATAAAATCTGCACCTAGTATCATACCCAGAGATTATTTTGCTGGGTGCACTTCCTATATGGAAACAGCATTGTTATTACTAATAAGAGGTTCATAAAGATCCCTAGCTATAGAGTAATCAAAGTAAAGCAAGTAAAATCCATCTCTGTCATGACAAACAACGGAAATCTGACACTCCATGACATTAAGTTGTGCTTACAAAAAGAAACAAATCCAAACCTGGTTACTGAAAGTCAGAAACACTGAAAGTGAAGCCTCCTTTGGCCATGCATTTTGTATTTTTTCTACCCCGAAGGGGTAGAGACACTGAAAAAACCCAGTCGTAATGACTTCTTTCAACTGGAAGTCAAACCCATTGCCAATATTTAAAGGATCCCTCAAACTTCCCAGTGCCTGACTTAGTGCCAAGACCAAACAGCATTTACTGTATGCTATACTGCTTCAATAATTTAAATTACCACTATGTCTTTAATATTTTTAAGCTTTCCACTGCTGAATATTATTGTATTTTGACATCAGCAAGAAAAAAAACCAAAACCAACCCTATTGATCTGTCTTTTTTTTTTTCATTCAGCAAATCTTCCCCTGTCTGCAGTTCAGGCACCTGCCCTATCTGTTACAGCAAGTGGCATCAATACCAGGTCGTCAACACTAGGTATTATCTACGCCTCATTTAACTGCCTGGTGAACAGCAATTTGCAGTTACCCATCAGGCATTCAGAAAGTTACTTCCTTCACATTTTCAAGGAAAAGTCATAAAATGTAGCAATCGTTCAATTTTTGTTGCATAGAGGTTGCTAGCATCCTCTAGCAGGGACAGACCTTGTCTCTGTTCTGACCCACAACCTTTCTCTTTCCTGTTTTAGTCTGAGGTTGGGAGTTTTTGGTAACGTTAAGAAAAATACACAAAACAAGTCCCACAAGCTACAAGTGCATAATGCATTTCTTTGAAGCAGCTCTCTGCATGAGTGATTTCGCATACACAGCCTTTTCCAGGTATGGAATCCTAAGGCTTGCATGCAACCCTGTCGTGCTGTTGCTTTTGGTATGATTCCCTAGGTAACCCACACTGAGCTAGTGACAATCTTCACCCCCATTAAAAGACTGGCCCATGGAAAAATCCACTGTAGGTTTTTCAAGTTAATGGGTCCGATCCTTTTAATATCAAGCAATAATAGTTTCACCACTGGACAGAAGAAACCAGACTGCAAGATGTATTTGGCTTTTCATCCTTGCTTCAGCTGAAGCATGAGAGGGACGGGGGAAAAGGATTAAGATTCGCACAGATACACCCATAAATATAACAATCAATCTCATTCAGCCTTATGTTTACTCTGGGGTTCAGTCAAAATCTTAACGATAGGCAATTGATAGTTTCCACCACAGAAACCTGCAAACCAAAGAAGCTGACTCCATAAGAGTTCATGATGAAAACTACAAGCAACAATGCCTTATCTGGGATTTTAACTTGATTCAAGGGCACCCCTTTCTTTTCCCTTCTCTCCTGCTCCCAATAAAGAAAGCGACCATTCCACACTAGTAACATTCATGTGCCATTCAAAATCTTGAACTGTTGTGCTTTCACAATTTCTCGCAGGCACACACTTAAAATAGGCCTTACAGTCCTACTCTGCTTGATGGAATATGCCACACAGTGAACTATCACAGAGTAAAAATGTTTTTTTGTCCACATGTAGAGACTATAAATAGGAAGCATCCCCCATTACCAGCTCATGAGCTGTTACCACACATCAGGATGTACTGACTTTGTAAAGTCCACCCTATCTAACAACTCCTGAACTTGTAACATCTCTTAATCCTCTCTCTCTCTTATTTTGTCCCACACATAATAAACCCTACAGAAAATAATTTGCTAGACAGTGCCTAAAAAAAAGGTGTGAAGAAGTGCTATGTTTCTTGTTAAGGATTAGCAGCTAGAAATGGTTTGGGTAACAGCTCTTCTATTTCAAGCTGGTTAACAGATAAGAAAATTAGTTGCCAATTTAAATACTGCCTCATTTAGCACAACGATTCCTAATTACAATATCAGCCCATCTGGCAAGAATTGCTTACAACCGTCACGTGAAATAGAAAACACACTAGCAACTATGCGCTGTTTGCCCATAGTTATCACATGTTATTATTGGCACAGACTGTCAGTCAGGTTATTTCAGCAATTTGTTTCTACAAATTAATGATGTTATAATATACAGCACCATTTTAAGCACAGAGATACATTATGCTTTTTTCCCTGTATTACTTGAAATTAGCATTTACAGTCTACTTTCTAATAAACAAATTCAGAAGACTAGGCTTTAATATAGATATCATCTGTTCCTCTTGAGATACAGAAATAAAACCTAATTATAAGATGAGTTAGAGGAATCTTTGGAAGCATTTCTAGATGTAGGGGCCTGCAAAGTTAGACATAAACTGAAACAGTCTCCACAATGACGCATTTCTGCTTGCAGTATACTACGTATTTTGCTGAACAGGTATGACTAAAACCAAAAAAGGGTGTGTTTGTTGGTCTGTACAACAGACTGGCTGGCACACTGCCCCTGAACACTGGGGCAGGGATGGGACGCTCCCATTTTTCATTCCTTGTAAGCACTCTGGACTGGAGCAGCCTAGTCCTCATTGCTCTGCAGCACTTTACAGAATGGTTGAGGTTGGAAGTGACCTCTGGAGGTCATCTGGTCCAATACCCTGCTCAAGCAGGGCCACCTAGAGCAGCTGCCCAGGATCATGCCCAGACAGCTTTTGAGTATCTCCAAGGATGGAGATTCCACAGCCTCCCTGGGCAGCACGTGCCAGTGCTTGGTCACCCTTACAGTAAAAAAGTGGGTTTCCTTACATTTAGAGGTTATCTCCTGTGTTTGTGCCCACTGACTCCAGTCTTGTCACTGAGCACCTCTGACAAGAGCCTGGCTCTCTGCTCTTTGCACCCTCCCTTCAGGTATTTAAGCACGTTGACGAGACACCCCACCCCCCTGAGCCTTCTCTTCTCTGGGCTGAACAGTCCCAGCTCCCTCAGCCTTCCCTCATGTGAGACATGCTCCAATCCCTCAAATGTCTTCATGACCCTTCACTGGACTCTCCCCAGTCTGTCTGTATCTCTCTTGTACTGGGGAGCCCAGAACCGGACACAGCACTCCAGGTGTGGCCTCACCAGTGCTGAGTAGAGGAATCCAGAAAACAACTTAGCTTTTTGACTGAAAACTGCACGGCCACTGATGATGGAGAAACAGCCCATCCAGAGCCAAATGACCCTCTGCAGCTTGGATGGTATTGACCACTTGACCTCTGAGGAGGAGGAGGAAGGGGGCAGAGGGGGCTGGCCCACGTGTTAGGATGAGCCCAGGATAAGTGTTTCCTGTGGTGCCCTGAGGGAGGTCACCTCACCACAGAAAACAGACCTGTCTGCTACTACCTTAAAAAAAAATCCTCCCATAGTCATAAGAAGGGCTTAACCATGCAGCCAAGATAAAACAGGCATTGTGAGAAAGAAAACTGTAACGGGAACGCAGATTAATGATTTTCTAATGCCATTTGTTCAGCAGGTGGTGCCCACGTTTCACTGCAACGTCACCCTGGGGACGCAGAGGAAGGTGATTTATTGCAGCATGAAAACTTACCAGGAGGTAAAAGTATATCACCAAAGTTAATTCCTGGTTTCACAAGAGAAATTTGTCACTTCTGTGGTGTGTTTGTAGGCTGAGGAGCAAGCAGGAGAACAAGTGGAAATGGAGGCTCTCTTCGGGGCAGAAGCAGATCAAGCCCACCAGACCATGTTTGGCATTCGCTGTCATTTGCCTCACCACATTCCCAGCTGTTATCAGGACCTGGGATCTGACCCCATATTTATGCTACCTTTTCATTCACTTTCTCCCCCAGCCACCTAAAATGCTCAGCTGTCCCTGGACACTCTCCCACCTGCACTGGGCCCAGCAGAATACTCAGTCTTTGCTCTCTATTTTTTTCATGATCTGCACTGCTAGTCTGGGAGGAATACTTTATTTATTCTTTTTTTTTCTCTCTGAAAAGCAATAATCTCTTCCTTTGCCAGAAGATTACAAAGTACTATCTGGATTAGCCAATCTATCCGTGCTTAAGAGCACTGTGTGCTTCTGTAGTTGAGATTTGTATTAAAAACACAAATGCTAAAATGACTGATTGCTCTGAAGTATAAACTTGCTGAACTAAATTGTGAGTTGAAATATGAGCATCTGACTCTGGGACTGATGAATAGTCATTTTGAAGAGAAATATTACAGGAAGTGCTTTATATATATTATCATTTTGACAATAAGGGAAGGCTATTATGGTTTAAAGACAAAAAAATAGTCAGCCAATCAATCCTAGTAACAAAACAAAATATCTATTCTTCATTTCTGTGCTCTCCTTTCTGCCAATGCCTTTGGTTCCCTAAACATTAGCATTCTCTCTGCACATGCCGTCTCATGTGGTATCTTATTTTTCAGGCTGAAATTTATTTGCTGTGTCTAGATTTATCATACAACACATTCATCCTATTCATGCTATATGAACATGCTTTGCTGTTGAACATGAGCTATTACTTGCTTATCTTAGAGCTGTGTGAATCGCAGCAATTTTGTCTCATTGCCTTTTCAGAAAAGATTAACCTTTTTTTCCTTTTTTTTTTCCAGACACAACTCCCCCTCTCCCATAGCACACCCTACAGATGACAAAAACCAAGGCGTGTGAAGCAACTCTCTAGTTCACATAAACCAGCTACAGCTGAAGTCATGCCATGCTGGAAGCATTGGGTTTTAAGGAAAATCTGGACTAGTTGAAGTCCAGTAACAGCAATAACCTAGAGGTCTAGAAAAATCTCACCTGTAAATAACCATTGAAAAGCCTGAAGTGGTTTGAGAAGACTGATGAAAACCACGATAGTCTTAATAGATGTAGGGTTGCTAAAGAGATCCCCCGGGAGCCACACCTTTCAGAAAAAAGGGGTTGCATGTGAGCTGACTGGAATCTTCATCAGCCTCTCCCAGTGTAGCCAATAATGCACGTTAACATCAAGTAGACTGTTAGTTCTTACTAAGAGCAGTAAGGCACCCAAGTGCTTACAAAACTGAGCAAGGAAAATGTATTTTCTACATTTATACTGAACATATTCTTGAACCGAAAGGTTAGTGAGTGCCTAGATAAATGTAAGATTAAAGAACCCCACAAACACATCCTAAAATTAAAGAACGAATGCAGGTGACATTAGCTATTTACACTTAAGTACACACAGAGCTCTTGTAAAATCTGAAAGCACGTTTCCACCTGTTAGTAGGTGTATAGGAATTAAATTCATCAATTTCTGCTAATTGCAATAAAGCACTGATGAGACAGGGAGATTGTCAGCTGAATGCCACTGGGACCAACTCTCACATCTAACTGCAAGACTCATGAGGAATCCCAGTGCCCACGCAGTCTTGATTTAGAGACAAGCTACGTCTAAGCTCTCTGCCAGATCTAAATTAGTAAGCGTCTCGTCCAGAGCTCACCTCTCCCACCCCAGAGAACACGGTGGCCAAAGGTGTTGGAGAGACAGCTATTAATTCAATAGGTAAAAAGAAACAAAAGAAATGCCTTAAGTTCATCTCTACTACCAGCCTGACTCCTGCAGATAGGCCCGTGAATGCCATTGCCAAGTTCATAGTCACCTTCTCAACCTAAACCTTTCTCGCTTTGAAATCCCCAAGCATAGCCACCGCAGAGCAGACCTGCTGGGCACTGCTTGGCAAGATTTTGAACCCTTTAGAGCAATGGCCAGCCACATCAGATGGCGACTAGTCCATGGAGCTATGGGCGCTGTAGGAGTACCTGAGGAGAGGGACAGCTTCTAGCTCCATAGTAAACAGGGAAGTGGTGGAGGTGGGTGAAAGGCTGCACAACTGTGTTTCACAACAGAGGGGCGCAGACATCACTGGCCAGCAAAAAAGGGTTTCGCTATCCCCAGACAGCTCGCTCAACAAGCCTCTATGCACTTGTACCCTTGTGCTTAACCACAGCCTGTCTTGCTTCATTCCTGAAGAAAACCACTGTGAAATTACTTCAGTTGACCTGAAGCTAAACTTTCTCTGTAAAAAAAGACAACCACCTCACTGAAAAGCAACAAACCACCCACCTCAAGTGTCTCAGTGTTAATGTCTGCTACGTCTGTTCTGTTTACCACTACTACTTAAAGCATGATACTTCTAAAAAACATACGCTTATGTCAAATTATTTTAGAGAAGGTTATTTTGGTTTGTTTTTTTTTTTTTGGGGGGGGGGGGGGAAGGGGAAGGAGAAAGGGACTTATCAGGCTAATATACTGCCTTTCAGAATATGATACCCAAGGAGGTCTTTTTGGTGGTTTTTGGTTTTTTTTTTGTTTAAGGAAATGAAATCAGTAACTCTATGTTCATGTATTATACCCAGGGAATGATTACAGTTAGGAGCTGCATACAGTTCAGAAATTCAATTTTCTGAGGCTTTTGCTCTCCAAAGTTAGCTTCCAATATATTTTGTCAGGTCACCCTTTTCTTTACCTCTATTGTTAATTAGACTGAGAAACTGCTGTCGAAAAAAAGAAAAAAAGGTATTTTTAGTTGTTCTTCTATACCTAGTTTCAGAAGTCCTACACTATAAAAAAAATTTGTTTTGAAATTAAAGCAACAACCCCTCCAACTGCAGTATCTCCAAGACTGAAACAGCTTTACACTTTTGCACAGAGCCAAGCCATACTAAGTAAACTCAAGAAGGCTTAAACTAATTTTTAAACCTTCCTCATGCTGTACAAGCTTCTACACCATCAGTCACTGCCCATGTTTACTGTTCCATGTGGAAATATTAGAATTAATCAAGGGCCATGTTGCAAACTTCAATACAGCTTATGAAGCCCATTCCTAATGTTCTTGAGCATAGGCTATGAGGTATCTCTAGTCTCACGAGCACTGTTATTTTTCTTGGTAATCTCCCTTTTGTCAAACACACCACAGTACCATTGCCTCTCAGGAGAGACTCAGTCTCACTCCTGTGCTTCTACCTCCATTATAAGGTCTCCCTTGCACCAAAGACCTGAACTTCCATCTCAAATTTAAATAAGTCCCTGGATTTCAAATTGCACTGAAGATGTGAAACAAAGTGCCAAAGCTGCTATTGCAATATTTAAGTAGCTTTTGAAGGCTGTGATTAACTTTGAAAAAGGCTACATTTCAGAGATGGGTAGGATGAAAAATTTGCAGGACAGCAGTGAGAAAAAACATAGTTTTGAGAAGGCTGCACACTGGGTCTGATCTCTTCCCTCTCCTCCCCCCATCAACTTGCTCTCGCAGCGACACGATTCTTTTCAGTTTTTTTCCCCTCCTCTGTCAAGATGTTAGTTTTGGAGACGGGTGTTTGTTAGCAAAGGTTTTTCAAAGCCTGGAGAGCTGAGAGAAAGAGGTGAAGGCAGGACACTCCTGACATATCAGGTCTATCTGTTCTCCCCAGAACAGGCTGTTCCCAGTAGCACTGCCATACCCACACAGTGGGGCTGCTCATTATAATGTCCTTCGAGCGGCACTTTCTGCCTGCTTTCAGGAAGGGCTTGCTTATTTTTTTTAGTGTTTTTCTTCAAGAAGGGCACTGAATGCTTATATGATACTTTCCAGTCATTCCCCTAAAACACTGCAACAAAACCAGAGTGTATGAGCATCCTATTTCTTGGCTTCTCTCTATTCAGCTACTGCAAGGTAAAACAACCAACCTTCCCAAAAATGAAAGCCAACAGACACGATTATATGGGATCCCCCACCTTGCTGCTTAAGTCAGGTTCATGGCTATGAAAGCAGCCTCTCCCTCCTGGAGGCCAGGAAACTACCAATCATCCCTCGTCCACATACTGGGATCCCTGGGTTAGCCAAGATTGTTGGACATGGAGAAGTAAATAAATTAGTGCACCACAGCTTATAAAACCAACTATGAACTCCCTGTACTTCAAGGCATGACCTCTGCTATAAAAATGCCACGACTTGTTCTTCAGGACTGGACTTGCAACATTGCCAGATTTTGTTTCAACATATGAGAGCTGCTACAGTATTACATACCGTCAAACTGTGATGTTTCAGCCTGTTTCAGATGCGGAGCTGAAAAGACTAGACCCATCCTCTACCTCCCTTGAACTACCTCTTCCTCACCAGCCACAGCAGCTCTCACCTCCATTCCTCCCTTTCTGCCCAGAAAGGACCATGATCCCAAACTTTCACACACCTGTTGGGCTGTTGCTACATGAACGGCAAAGGGGCAGGGCTGGATCTGGTGCAGGCAAAGGGAGGGAGGGAAGAGATCAGGCAAAAAAACCCCATCCAGCTACTGCAAGCACAAGGACTGGAATTTGGTAATTCCGATTGTATTCCCTGCTAGAAAAGCTGTGCCACATCTCTGGGGCAAGGCATAGGGTCAGGCAGCTGCCCGCTGGTCGGTGTCATCTCAAGTGGCTACAGGAACGTACACAGGCAGCCCCAGGTCTAGAACACAAACAAGGTGCTGCAACCCCAGTGTTTTTATTTCCCTGGTAATTAATAAAGGGAATACAACATACAGAAGGCTTTTGCTCCCCATTCCACCTGACCTATTTAGGATACTACCAAGGAACAGAACTTAATTGTCATCATGGGTATTTCTTGGAATTATACATGGGAGTTAAAAGGCACAAACAGAAAGCAGCTTTCCACTCCATAATATCAGGAAGGACTATCCAATCGGAGAGAGAATTAAAAAAAAAGGAAAAAAAGGTGTTAAGCAATGTCACAATAACATGTTTGATCTATTAAAAATAACAACAATATTTTTATTCATATTTATTCTAACTTTTATGAAAAATTTGGTAGAGCAATCTAAAAGGCAGATTTGCTTCTCAAGTGAAATATTTTTTTTTCTTTTTTTAAATCAGTAGGTTCCTCCCCCTGCTACTGGACTCGTTTATTTCTCTCTTTCCTTTTCAAACATGCACACTTTAGTCTTTACCCTGGCTAATACTGTAGAGGCAGCAGCTTTGGGAAATGAAACAGCTTTGCCTGTGGCTCATACATCATTACAATTGTTAACCAAGTTCCACTATAAAAGTCTTTATTACACAGGAGAACAGAGAGGCATGCAGGAACACAGCTTTTTTTTTTTTTCAGCTACCGAGTTGAGTTTGTAGGGCAGGAAGTTAAGACTTTGTTATGCTCCGAGGTCGATGAAGTCTGCTAGTACACACTGCGACAACACACAGAAGACAGCTTCCTACTATTCATTCCACCACTTATCAACCTGTATGTAGAACTAACCTACCTTCCACTTGGACCAGGGATTACAACCCACTGTGTGATGATGGTACCTCAGGTCCTGCAGCAGCCCAGGGCTCCAACATTTTACGCACCACTGGGAAGGCGACAAGTGTAGCTGCATTGCTGCCCACACACTGGAGCCGATGGTGCTCAGGCCACCAGAATTGTGGAAGTTCATCCCTTAGCAACAGTAAATGTCATGTACACCTGCTGTGGAGCAAGTTTTCGAACCTGAACACAAATGTGCAGGTAGTAACTCCAATATTTGGTCACTTGCCAAGAAAACGTTAACCTGAAGGCTCAGCAGAGTGCAAATGGAAGTTAACATTAGCTGGAACATTCGTAACTACAGCGACTGAGAAATTTTCTGGACACACCACACTGCCCCCCACAACGCTCCCCCTTATTTATCTCAGCAACCCTACAGCAAAAATCTGGCACTTGGGATCAAGCTAAATGTTTGTACTATTCCCTGAAGGACTTTGCAGCCATGAAGTAATAAGATTATTCTGTGGCAGATAAACTGAAGCACTGTGACTGCATCAGATGTTATCTTGCTACAGCATTTCTCAGACTTTGGAAAGTGTGACCACCTTTGGACTCCTCTGTCTTATTTGCAACCTGAGAGTCACCAAGAAGAAAAATGAATGGATTAAATAAAAATCTCTTTAGTCACAGAGAAGTATCAGTAGGACTGATGAATCATTTTCTGACATGCTTCACATTTCACTCTTACTCGTAGCAGACATATACTAGACAGCACAGTGAATGAAAGCACAGGTCTCTCCATACCATGCTTAAGCAGCGTGGTAATACTGCCCTGAAGACCTTCCTAACTGGTATACCATGCTCTGTCTTGAAAAGACGCTATAATTGTTAATTTCTTATGCCACAAACTCTGATAGTCAAGGTTTCTGTATCAGCAGGTATCAGAACAGAATTTCGGAAGTAAAGTTGCCATTTATGTAGGAAGAAAAAAAACCCTGCAAGATTTCACATTTTCGAAAATAGATCTGAAGCCTGCAGTCAAAACAGATGCTCTAGTATATTATTTCCTATGCCAAAACTATTGCTGCCAAAGGCAATCTTCAAAATTTACCTTCTGCTGACCTGATGCATTTTTTTTCTTCCCTACTACCACAATAAAATTTTCCAGGGGGGACACACAGGATCCAGCGTTCCATACAATGGCTTCACAGGCAAACCTTTCGTTTCTACAGAAGCCCCAAATGGCTGATCTTCTCTGGTGAAGCTTCCTATGGCAGCAAAGTAAGAAACAGAAAGAGCCTGGGTGGGTGAGAAAATTCTCACATCTGGCCTTGACGTGAGCCTGAGCACAAGCCGCAGCGGGCTCCAAGGCACTCTTCTATGGACCACTCTTGCAGGCAGATCCACAAACAAATGTCAAGGAATTATCTGAGAGATGGCCACCAAAAGGATCCAACTACTTTCTCCCTGCCAAATGGCAGGAGCTGGCCTTTAATGAGAGAAGACTTACGCTCCCTCCCTCAAGTGGAGAGGTGACTCTCAGTTCTTGAGTTGCTGTCTGTTTTTCTTTAAAACAAAAATACCAATGGGAAAAAGTAGTGCTATCAAACAGTTGCAGATCCCCAAGAATGGATTCATTTGTGTCCTTAAGGAGGAAAAGTTTACCAAGTGTTACTGCAACATTAATACCTTTCCTCTTTTAAAATGAAACCAGACTAGCTATGACTTTGAGACAAGCATTTTCCCTGAACACATGCAGTATAGCTTAACAGCAGTTTTTGCTAGTAGGTAGGTACAAAAATAAACCAACCATAAAGCTAAATAAAATCAACTAATTTTAGTACTCACAGGCTGAGCAAAGAGAACAAAATCTACAAGTAATTTATTTTTCACAATTTCAAATTATTAGTAAACAGTGGTGAGGGAAAAGAAGGATTGTAAAGTGCAATTACTGTCTTACAGATTCCCTCCAAAAGAGCATTTTAATTATGACACATTAATTGTATTCAATGAATTATAATTTTCATTCCAGTAAGATTTTTTTCTCCATCCACCTTATTTTCCTCAAATTCCCTCTCCACCATACCCCACAGGTTTCATCTATTTGAGGAGAACTCTTCAAAAAACCTGAAACAAAGGTCTAGAACATCTGTCCCCTGCTGCCCTCCCCTTAAAATACTCTTAGACATAAAAAGGCAGCGAGAGCAGAAGGAGAGACAGGCAAAAGGAAGAATGAGGGAAGAACTCTGAGGCAGGAGAGAGGAGGGGGTGTGTGGGGGGGTGGAAGGTATTATTTTATCAACCTTTGGCAAAACAGGAAGCAAACATTGGCTCAAGGCTTTCTGAAGGCATGAGAGCTAACTTTGCTAGGTGACTGCTCTCGGAGCGTGGCCGAAAGCCCATCAGCCACGCCTGGAGGAAGCTCGCGGAAAAGGCCAGGCCCGTGGGCAGTCGCAGGTTCAGCTGCCAAACTTCCATCCCAAGAGAAGTTTACCCAGCTCCTTGGCAAGGATCTTGGGTGGTTCTGGGCTGCTGCTGCCTTTGCTGCACAGAGCATGCAGCTGCTGCCATAGCAAAACGAAAACACGCAGCTGATGCAGACATGCTCGTGCTACCTCAGGTACTGCCAGCGGTAATGGAGCTCACTGCGTGTTGCAGAGCCACCTGGAAAAGCACAGTAGATTGCTTTGCAGAGGACCCTGTTGTCACAACTAGACTGTTAAGATCCACGAGTTAGCTGGTTTCTACTAGCTCAGTTCTATAATGCCGTAATCCAATTGCATGGGTGGCTGCAATGTAGACATATGCAGAGAAGCGGAGACAGATAGTCAGCTAACTTGTTATTTTAAAACTAAGGGAGTTCATGTGCAAAAATTTGCAAATAAAATCTATTTCAGTCCTGAGCTATTTCAAGTGCTTTGAAGGACACTGAAGTAACAGATAAAAATTAAAATGTAAAACTTTCAATTTTAACAGCACTCTGCTATCCGCAGAACATGTACTGCATTTACTTCATGAGCTCAGATCTACATAGCAAAACCAGACTGAAAAGCAGCAAGATGTATGACAGTCCCATCAATGGCAGGAAAAAACCACTTCCTTTCCTTTTCTTTGAAGATCAGATCTCAAGTCCTAATCTGGTCAGAAATAGGAGCAACAAGTTCCTTCACTTATTTAAAGAAATTATGATGAAATCTGTATTTTCCAGTAAGGGAGAGAGGTATGTCTGATTCATAGTGGAGATGCACATGAACAAGGGTATGCCACTGTATCAGCTTCTTTTTTAAAACATAGTTATACTTGACAATGGCCAGATAACATTTCAGGTCAGACTTGCTTCACCTACAATAAGTGAGAAATTTTCAAAGATGATAAACTGTGGAGGCAATGTAACAGCTAACGTTACTAACAGACTCGAAGTCTTAAGTGCCCTTCATGAAAATGAAGGCCTTGCAGGGTGTAGTAGTTTTTAAATATGTCTTGCCAGACACTATCACTAGAGCTCACAGACCTCTGGTTAAAGCGGGGGGGGGGGCGGAAGCAAAAACAAAAACACAAACAAACCCCAAGAAAAAAAAGATTCCTTCTTTCATAATCACAAACACTCAAACATTTGGGAATTCCACATGGGTCTTCTTTTGCCCACTGGTTTGGTTTCATCTCATTTTTGCTCCAAATCCCAACTAACTTACTCCTTAATAATAGTAAAAATAGTTATTACCTCTCCCTCTGCTTTTCTCTTTCCTAATCTAATACTTTTGTCTTGATAGGGAATGAAATGCAAGGAGCAGCAAAAGGTGTGAACCTGAAAACTATTGTCACCACACCTGCTCCTCACAACAGATCTTCTGCACCAACTGACCAGGATCTGAATGCACGATTGCTACAACTGGCAACCCTGGGTAACAAAACTTCCACCACTTCTCTGAAAGAGAAAAAGCACCTTTAAAGGAGCAGTTAGTGGGTCTCTAATCCAACTGTCCCCGGGAAAGGAGCACATCCTGGGGAACGATCATGATCAGCCTCATTCATTCATGTCACTCTGTGTACAGACACGGCAGACCATTGCAGCCCACCTACAAACAGCAAGGCAAAGACTTGCTATAAAACACTAACTGTGCTATACTCTAATCAGGGCACCTGCATTGTAATTAATACTCGCATTTTGGGTTATTTTTATAGTACAGGCTCCACTACCTCCATGCATTCCCTTTGGTGAGGGCTACTTTTGTATGAAAGGAGGTGCCAGAATGCGAATTTGTAAAGGCAGGGACCTTTCTGTCAACTGCTATGGTTGTTTGCTTTGTCTTTGGTCAAAAATAGATTACACCCCACTGGAAGACAGTACATCACTGTATTAGTCCTGTCTTATAACTTTCAGGTCCTTGTCCTTTTTATTTTGCAGGCATCCAACAACAACCAAAATATACCCAACTCATCATTTAAGAACAGGAATATTTTGCATTTCAATAGTATTTCCATTAGAGGGATCTGGAGGGATTTTGACCCTGTCACCTCAAAATATCCAACTACACCACAGAATTCCTCTTTGCTCCTCAACCCTTTCTTCTTTCAGTTTTCATAAAGAGCTCAAAAATAAACATGAAAGACCCACATTATTTTTAAAAAAAAGGAAAGAAAGAGAGAAAGACTTGAGTTGGAGCTTGACTTCTGGTATTTGAACCTGGAAGCATGACATTTTCAAAACTTCTTGTATCTAGAAAGATGGTAAACTCCCTCTCAGCAAAATTAAGAAAGCAGAGCTTAGCTTCCTAGGGAACAGCACAGCTCCAGAAATCAGGCCCTTATCACCAAATATAGCAAGACTACTGAAGCAATGAAATTACAAGAGCAGTTGAATCTTTCCTCACAATCTTCATTCCTTCCAACACTCAGGAAATAAGAGCTATCAACAATTAAGGAAGAATGGCTCCATGTTCAGAACTTGCTGACGTGTCTGTTAATCACCTTCAAAATACCAAGCTATAAATGTTAAGAGTCCATGACACACTTGAGGTGTTTAATACATATCCTTCTTTTCTTTAATAGCTGGAAGAAATTGAAGGAAAAATAACCACCCACCAATTACATGGAAACTGGAGTTTGTGTTTTGCAGTGAAGGTCATTAGACCCAACATTCACATTGACCTTAAAACTTCAGAGCAAGTTTACAGGACAGGTTTTTGCTCACAGGTCCCTGCACAGAACAAACTGCCATTAGGAAATAAAATAGACAAAACCTCTTCATGCATAGACTGAAAAATTGACATTGAAATTTCAAAAAGGAGCTGTGGCATTCAGAGCACAAGTCAAATCCTACCATGGTTTCAATATCTGCTAATCAGACCACAGCTACGTGACTCTGAGGAAGCATACGCCTGACCTCTCTTTGCAACGAACTTGCAGGAATAACATTTACCTGCTCTCAATAAAAACACAAGTTGGAAATGCAGTGGGACTGGTGGGAATACCACTACCTCATGCAATGAAGGCTAACACATGAGGCAACAGTACTTTCTTTGCAAATATTTAATGCAATCCAGATGGACTTCAAGAAAGCTGTGAAGAACATGGGGTGCTTTAAGAGTTTGACTGTTCTATTGGTCAAAAGCTCACAGGAGAAACAAAATTAATATGAAGAGAACAGCAGTAAAGATTGCAAAAAAACCCCTAAATGATCTTTGATTCAATTTCTCACAGTGCTTGAAATCTCAGGGCAGGAAAAATAATAAAAGATAGAGCAAAGGAATTCCATCAGATTATTTAAAGAAATAAGAAGTAAGAACAGAGCACACAATTCATATTGGGCTCTTGCTACCTCTTATTTAAATTTGGAATTGGAAGACGTGTACCCACACAGACAGGTGTAAAGCACAATCCATCAGAAGCAGGACACATAAGAATACATCCACAAAATAAGAGACAAATATATCACACTCCTCAATACAATAGACCTTCTTTTTCACCTTTCACATAATTCTTAAGTAGATCTGCCTGTGAATGGATGAGAGTGGGGGTAATGACAATTGACACTGACCTGGTAGCTAGTCTAGAGACCCAATATGATTAGGAAGGATACTGTATTATAAAACTTAAAATTATAGAAACACTCTGGCTGCAAACACTTTGTAAAATTGGATTGACTGCACTGAAGTTTCCTCTCTTGAAAATAAAATAAATTTGACTTCACACAGCTGCTCTATTTTTATATCGTCAGAACAAGTATTTCAGAACTGCCATTGTGAAATGCAGTTCTGTGCTGTGTGTATCTGCTCTATGAAAAATCAGAATTGGAATGAAAGCCAAACAGTGTGCCTTAAATGACCTGAAAAACGTAATTCTTTCATAGTAGCTTCCTTCCAAGAACAGAAATTAAAAAAGGAAAATTTCTAAAAATGCAACTGAGCAGTAAAGCAAGCTCAGTAGTGCTGAAGTCTTTCACAAATGCTTACTCCCCATACTGGCACAGTAGCTTTCAACGCTTAACGTACACACTTTCAAAGTCACGAGGCACCAATGCTATCATAACCATGACATTAAGTCTTGTGCCTCTTCTCACAACCTGCTCTTTGGTCTTGGTCCATCCGCTACTGCCTTGTCTGCATTTACCCACCCCCTCTCTGTAACACTGTCTGGAGCAGCAGCTTTGCCATCCACCCTTCTGCTCCGACAGCATGGAAGCAAAGCCATGCTGCTCTGCAGCTCTTCGTTCTTCCTCCCTAGCAAAATGTCAGGGCACTGAGCTCAGCTGTCCTGGGAGAAGCCTAGGTGAGGAAGGGAGTTAGCCTGGGGGAAAGTCCCATGCAGGAGGGGTGCAAGAGTAAAGGAAGGTGTCCAAGCAGCTTTGTACTATTCTCCGCAAAGCAGAAAAACAAGTACATTTGTGATCTTTAAGCCTTCCAGTTTCAGGCAGGAAACGAGATAACAAATTCATCTCCATCAACAGTAAAGAATAATTTTTAACTGCACTCTACTGAGTCACTACATGCCAAGATCTGATTTTGGAAACACAAGCGCATTTATAACCTTACTTAAAACCTCGGTGGGCCTACTTGTGAATAAATGTTCACATGTGCTAAACACCAGTGGTGGTCTTTTAATTAATTAACGAGAACTCAGAACTAGTTCAAAATAGTAAAAGGTTTGCAACCAGATTCAGAGCTTTTTTTTCTTTTTCCAGATGGAAAAAAATCACTGAGACAAGTTTTTCTGAAACCTTGCATCACATGTAATACAAGTAATACTAGCTGTTAAGTGTTAAGTGAAGCCTCCAGGTGCACTGAGGGCAGCACATTTCTCCCTCTTAGATCTCCAGTCACATTATCAAAAGCTTGTCCTTTTTCCTTCTCCATTTCTTCCAATTTCAGAATCCCCCTAGACACGTAAGGGGATGTTACACTTGATAGTCACTTTTTCGACCTAAAATTATTTTCCTCATTTAAGACATACTGAATTAGATTATTAGTCCAATCAAATCTGGTATCTTGATTCTGGCAGAAACCAATAGTGAATGTTCCCTGGAGTAATGAAGCACACACAACACCACACTAATAGAACTAGTCAAATATGCAGCGCGCAACACGGAGGAAAAATTATTTCATGGCCTCTACGCCCATCAGGCTACACCTTAATGCCTCACACTTAGTTAGCTTTTTTTTTTAAAAAAAACTCCCTTTATTGATCATAAATAAGCCACCCTTTCTCAATACATGCATTGATCCTACCGTCATACATTTCAATTAGAGCAACGATGTGGCCAATCCTCTTACATTCAAGGTGTAAACCAGAAAGAGCTCACAGCAGCCTAAAAATGTAACACAGCTGAACACTCCCTGTTGGCTTAGCAGTTTCACATTCATCAGCAGTTTATTAAGTAGAGGAGCTAAAGCAGCAGAATAAGAATTCTTTTGTGCACACGGGGAAGCAAGGATCTAAACTCCCGAAGTAAACACGAAGTTCTGAGGGAAAGCCCCGAGGGCCTTCAGGAAATTAATCCCCACTCAGCTGACTAGTCATCCCCACCAGCAGCCCAGCACCGCTCCTCCGGGGATCTCATGACACAGATGAAAGAGCAACTACATGGCAAAAAACTTGAGCAATGCTGGTAAAGGCAGATGGGGGAGATTCAAGGAAACATGGTCTGTTTGAACGCAGTATTAAACCCACGCACGTTCTTTGTGTTATTAATGAGTAACATACGAATTCCCGAAAAAGGGGGCTGGTTTCGCTTTGCTATCACTTACTTTAGCAGGAAGATTTCGAGTGATTCTCGCTGAGGCACCGGGAGGATCTATGAAAGCACCCAATCACAATGCAAAACAGCTTAAAAAATAAAAGAACAAAAAAGCACCCTCTCACTCTAAACCACAGTCATTTCGACTGACAAAACAACTCGCTTCCAACGAAAATGAGACAGCCTCACACCAGGGACCAGCTCCGCAGGATCTCCGGAGCAGTCGCCGGGCCGCGGCAGAACCGCCTCCCTCCGGCAGCCGCTGCCCTTCGCCACTCCCCGCACCGCACTGCCCCGCTCCGCACCGCACCGCTGGCGCCCGGGGACGCGCCTCCCGCCCGGCCCGTGGAAACTCGCTGCTGCCGCCGCCGTCGCTCCCCCGCGCCGGGCACCGGCAGCGTCTTTCGGGGCGGGGGGGGAGGGGGGGGGGCGGGGAGGCTCCGGCACTGATCATCGGGAGAAAGTTGTGTTTGGACCCGGAGGCGGCTAACTCCAGACCCCCGAGAAGTTCCCCCCCCCCCCCCCCGAGAAGTTGGCCCTCCCCCCCTCCGAGCCCGCAGTCCACGGCCCGCTCCTACCGCCTGCGGCGGGGTCCCGATCAGCATCTCCAGGTAGTAGCCGCGGCCAGAGTCCCCCTGAAGATTCTCCACCATAGCTAAAAAGTTGAGGGTGCCGCCGGGATCCGAGGCCAAGGCCAAGCCGTCCGCGCCACCGAGGGAGTCCTGCTGCCGGCTGCCGCTCCCCGGCCGCAACACCACCGGGGCTGGCGGAGACCCGCCGGGGGCGGCCGGATGGGACACACGGAGCGGGAGGAAGAAGAAAGCCCGGCAGAGCCCCGCGGCGCCGGCCAGGAGGAGCAGGAGACTGGGAGCCGGCGGCAGCGTCCCCATCCCGGCGGCAGCGCGGGGGCCGGGGGCGCTTCCGAACTGCAGCGGCTCCGGCCGGAGGCAGCGGCCGCCTGGCTGCCAGACTGGAGCAGCCGGGGCGGGGAGGGGGAGGGGAGGAGGAGGAGGAGGAAGAAGAAGAAGAAGAAGAAGGGAGCGGCTTACCCACGCCCCGGCTTCATCCCCCCCTCCCCCGAACCGAGCTCCTCCTCGCGTTTCTCCCGTACGGCCCCCGGGCAGCGGGGGGCTGCGGCCGCCCCGGGACCTTGCGGGAAAGTTGCTCCGGGCCAGCGCCCGCGGGAGAAACTTCCTGGCTCGGCTCAGCCCAGCGCAGCCCCGCTAACGGACCGTGACGGCACGGCGGGGGAAAAGTTTCCGTACGAGTGGCGGGGCGGGCGAGGAACGCCCGGGGGGGGCGGGCGCGGCCGGTCCCCGCCCGGTGCGGCGGCAGCGGCTCGACCCTCACCGCCGGGGGGAGAGCGGGCGCCTCAGGGCCCCGCGGGCGTGGAGGCTGTGGCCAGGCAGGGGGTGGAGGAGGAGGAGGAGGAGGAGGTGGTGGCGGTAGCGGGTAGGTCGGAGCCGGGTGCGGGGCTGTGGATGCGTGTCCCGCACGGGTGGCCGTGGCTGCGTGTGCCTGTGGTGCGGGTGGCAGCAGCCACGTTTCACAGCGGCGGCGTGTGTGCCAATTCATCTGCTGCAATAATAAGAGCGAGGCATGAAAGACGTCTGCTTGTGAGAAAGCCTGCGAGGCTTTAAATGTCTTCATCATGCACGGAATTAATAACCGGAGTCAAGTGTGGCCTTTCAAAAGATGGGAACACTTAGGATGGAATTACTCTCTGCACCTCTGGAGTAATGGCAGTGCCAGATGACTGGATGGAGCAGACAGTCCAAAAGCCTTGAAAAACAGCACTGGGCAAGTTTAAGAAGATTCACTTTGGGTTTGTTTCTGACCCTTCCCCCCATCCTCTGTAGTAGATAGAGTTGAAAAATAGCCAGCCCAAGTCATGCATACTCTCAGTATCCCCCAACCAATTTGCTGGTGACCACCTGGTCTGTCCATGTGTGTGTAAATCTGCTCCAGGCTGTGTGGACTGAGATCCCTCCCCTGCCACAGGAAAGAAGGAGGGCTCCCTCCCTTATTTGAGGTGGAATAATCATCTGTAAGATTTCCAAGTGTTTCAAAGGTATTAAATGAAGTTTCACTAGGAGGTAGACAGTAGCAACATTAATTCCCAGGAAGGCTAAGCAAACTATTTGCTGGGAGGGTATTCAGGTGCAACTTACTCCTAGCCGTTGCCAGAGCTGCTTGAAGATAGTACTAAAAGAAAATTAAAGCCCACCTGCCCTTGCTGAAGGAAAAAAGCTGTCTTCCCTGATGTTTTCAGTACTCTGGTTCTCTGTTGCTTAAAATCTGGAGCCCTTGCTCACACTTTGTAGCTCCTGTCATAGATCATTTCAGTGCCTCTGGTGCAGTTGGGTGCTTTCCTCTGCATCCACAGCTGGAGTGGGATGCAGCCCCTGTCCCTTTGGCTACAGAGGTCTCTGCAGGAGGAGGAAAATGCTTTAGTGCTCCTAACCTCGCCTAGCTGCAGCTGGGAAGGTGGGAAAGCCTGCAAGGAGCTTGGCCTCGCTGGGGTCTTGGGTGGGGGGCATAGACAAAGCTCGTGTTCAGGAGGTCATTTTGCTTGTGGGAAACTACACATCTTAGTAAAAGGTGAAATTGCGCAAACTTCCCCTGCTGTAGGAAGCTTTCTATGTGCCTCACAAGTAGGAATGTGAAATATTGCGGTCATGGTATGTCTAGTCTCACCTGCTCTAGGCTGATGGCAGCGGAACACCTGAGGGAGTGGTGTCGTGGCACGCACAAAGGGGTTATCTCCGGAGTGCTACAGTAATGGCTTTCTCTAATATAGCTGGGGTGGTGACAGGTTGTTCTGCAAGGCCTATCTAGTCAGAGCTGAAGGGGAATTAAAATGCTTCAGGCTCTTCAGGGGTGAGCTGAAAACTGCAGAAATGCCCCCCCTTTGAAAAAGGAAATGTGAAAAGTATTCAGGAGTATAATTGAACACCCCCTCAGAGTGGTAGGGATGTATTTATAACAGTCAGCAGCTATATACATTTTGTTTTAATTCTTTTACAGTACAGTAAGTCTTCCCCCTTGCCACTGTTGCTAAGATACGTTACCGTACTTCTGGCTAAAGCAATTCCAGTCAAAAGAAGTGTATAGTTTTCGAACTATGGAACGTATAGCATAGCCTTCAAGTATTGAAGAGAAAACTTGTCTTTTTCCATACTGTTTGTTAAAAGTTCTTGTCCTGTTTTCCACAGACCTAGATAAGTCTTATAGCAAATGCATATCAGGCAGCTACTGCATATGAAATGGTGTATGAGCACAGCAGGGCTCGTGTTCACACAATAGCATGTTGTGAGGTTTCAGCCTTGCCTCATCTGTTCCTTTATTTACCTAAGTATCTGATAAGGCTTAGGCTGTGCTATGGACAGGTGAGCAGTTCCAGTGCATTTATGAACAATGGAAGGAATGGGCCTTAAAAGAGCAGTGTAAACAACTGCTTTTGAAAGACGACATTATAAAGTCCTCCTGAGAGCTGAACAGCTGAATGTAACTATATCAAAACATTCCTTGGAGGGGAAATCATCTGTATGCCATGAATGCCACTACAATCAATATACACATTTATTTCTTTGTGTATCACATACAGAAAAGAAATGAAATGCTAGAAATAGACACAAGTTTAAGTGGCTGTACTCCTTGTTTTCTAGAATATATTGAGAATCTTGTTTTCTGTATTTTTGTTATTCCAAATATATATTCTTTGAGTAAATATTTTTTTAAAATCTTTGAATATCAGTCCCTGTGAATAGGTCTTTTTAAAAAGTCATTTATTTGTCCACATATAAATTTGCAGATATATCTTGACTTTGATCCAATTCTGCATTAATTTAATTTGATGGTATTGTGGTGCTTTAGACCTTGAGCCACTTGACAGGGAATTAACATATGTCTCTCTAACATAACCTTCCACCAATTTTTACAGAATACAGCACATCATAAAAATCCAGCTGCGCGGTGTTCTGGACAAGGTGTATTAACCAAGTCAGGAGGACAGCTGCTGTACAGAGATGTTAAATCAGAACCACTGAGAAAACAAGCAGGAACGGAGAAGGTGGCTCAAGCTGCAGAAGTGCTGGACCTGATCCCAGTGGAGGGACTCAGGATGGCTAAAAAGACATCCTTTCCTTCCAAAAGAGGAAGCTATTAGGGAACTGCTCAGACTGAAGTGATTCTCTGCTGTGCATCTGAAGAAGTCGGGCTGACCTATGCTACTGTTGTGCACTAACAAGGGCAGATGGACATAAAGACTTCTGTTCTAAAACTGCTTTGTCTTCTTTCTGTGTTCCTACAGTTAGCATAATCAATACTACAATTTTAAGACTGATCGCTCTTTACGGCTAATTGCACCCTGGTACTGAAAGAAACCTAGCTGGACCTGCAGTGTACAAATGGTTAATTTGCAGAATGTGGTAGCCTTAGGAGAGGGGAGATTTTTTCTTCCTGGACCTGACTGGGAAATGGTCTTCTCTGTCTGTGGTCATTTTGCAATCAGCTTTTGCATATTTTGGACCTAATTCAATGAAACGTTGCTGGTAAATTACAGAACAGTAAACAATCAAGTGGCAGCAGAGACCACAAGATTTGGCTCTTGTGTGTGTCTGCCAAGGCAGTGTGTCTTCAAAGGCAAAACCAAACCAGCTACCCCATGTGATGAGGTGTGCCACCCAGAAGAGCTATTTTCTGTGGTGCTGAAGTGACGACATGGACAGTTCTGGGGCTTGTTTAAGGACTGAGCATATGCACTGTGTATAGAGCTCATCCAAAATGAACCTTGTGGCTGGGGATGTAGGTGCAAATGTTTAGTGCCCTTCATCTCTTTACTGTGGGTAGAGAATCTGTGGGTGAAAGTGTTGTCTTTGATCACTGCCTGTTCAATTAGTTTTCTGAGTGATGATAGATCCCTTTGGCTACAGTTGAACATGTAAGATGTTGAAGATCCAGCTGTCTTTTGTAAAAGTTTCATTAAAAAACAAGGAAAAGATCATCCTTGGTTGCTGCTGAAGGCCTCTAATCACTTGTAGAGCTTGGCTGAGCTGATCTAGAAAATCATCCCAAGACTTTGTTTTGTGGTAGAGGCTGTCATCCAGTTGTGTGCTGAGGTCCCTATTTTGCATCTTCTTCACTGGAGCAAGGTCCTCTACCCCAGCAAGATGTCACAGGATGTGAACTCTCCATTTGGAGCAAGAGGTCTTTTCTTCTGTAGAAATCTTCATGCCCCAAAATGTTTTCTTTCTCCCCTGGGTCTTCAAGTCCACATACACAACACCCTTTTCTCTGTCCCACCTCATCCCTTTTTCTCTGACAAAGTGGTGTGTCATTCAAAGAGAAGAGATGCAAAAAACCAGCTTGTTTTCTGCTTCTCCCTGTGCTAGAACAGAGGGGCTGTGCAGAAGCTACCATGTCTCTTTTGTGGAAAGAAGTGAGAGCAAAGGAAGGGGAGGCAGAAATGCACTTCCAAGTGGCTCAAAGTAAGGCTCACTTAGGCCCCTTAGGCTCAAAGGACAGCACAGAGCTGAAGTCAAGAGTAGGGTCCTGGACATCCTGGTGCTACAGTGCTGCTAATAAGTTTAGTATTGCATTTGTTTTGAATCTTGCTAGCGATGGGCCTGGTGTAGCTCATTGCTACCTGGGAGAGTGGCTGTCAGACCTTCTACCCCACATCTGAGGCAGCCTGCAGAATTCTTCATGAGTACATTGAGCACTCTCAGAAAAGCGTTATTTCTCCTCAGGAAGCTCTGCAGGCTTTCTCAAGCTTATTCTCTAGTGTGCACCATGGAAGAAATAATTTGTGGGTTAAACCTTAAAATGATCCAATATCGACCTTCTGATTCCAGACCTTCCTACACCACAAACAGCAATGGTTATAAATTTATAAACTATGAAAAATTAAACATGCAGTGAACTATAACAGCACTTTAAAAACAGCACATTGAGAGTTGGCACATACTGCTAAGATTACTCAGATGCTTTCACAAATGTGCAGGGCTGCAATCCACTTGCCTGGCACTGGTAGACCATTCATTTATTGTTTATAGTAAGAGTAGTAGGAATTGCTTGTTTGTGGGTGTTCAGGAAACTGGTCAGCTTGGTCAAGACTTCAGAAGCGCTTAGACCTCCACAATGTTTACTGGGAAGTGGAGGACATGGGATACAGAGCCCTCCTGGAAGTTTAGGCACCAGTTGCTTTGGGGAAGTAAATGCATGGAGTACAGTTTTATTCCAATCCACCTGTGTGCCAGATGTTCATCAAGATTACAAGCATGCTCCTGTCTGCACCTCACTTAAAAACTGCCATGAGGAATGCTATTTAAATAAGTTTACAATTTAATAATGCTGTGGGTCTATATTTATGCCCATTCTTGGAGAGGAATTTTGTGATGGACTACATTGTTTTAGCAGCCAGTCTTAACTTGAGAAGTTGCTGGCTGTTTACTGTAGTCTGCATAACCATTTCAGTGCGGAAAGTTCAAGAAACAAAGGATTTCATGCATGGCAAAATTAGTTCCTACAGCCTGTCTTTATAACTTGTGCTTTTCCCCCAACCCCCTTTCTTTATCACCCTGATGCTGACTGTGGCAGAGCCTCTGAAGACTGAATGTAGCAAGTATGTTTTGCTATAATCTATAAAGATCTCTAGTTTCCTTAACTTGGGTTCCTCAACTCAGTGACTGTCACCTGGACATAGAGCTTCCTTCCTTCCTTCCTTTCCTCTCCTCCTGGGCCAGTAGATTTCTGGATTCTAGTTTAGATATGCTGCTGTAGTAAATAAGATCGGAAATGCTGAAGGATGAGCATGAACCACAGACTTCAGACCAAGTGTTTGAGTGACACTTGGATGAAGGATAATTTGGAATGACAACCTAGGTACATGTAATTAGTAGAATTAATTAAAGATATTTTTAAAATAATTTTTTTGTTTTGATAGAAGATTATTTGCAGTCTGACAATGACTCTTTATTTTTTATTTTTGGCTTTTTAGTCTTGAAATGATACTTTTATTTGTAGATATATATATTATTTTTTGTCCGAAATAGTGACAGGGATGTGGATCAAGTCTTCATCCCAGTGGTAACAAAATTATTACACTTGTCACAGTGACCTTGATCTACATAATCTATTCTGTATCCCATTTCATACCCCAAACTCAAGCTCTGTTTTCCCAAAATTCTTAGAAAGAGTGAAGTTTTTCTGTTTGTGCACGTAAAGGTAAACGTGCATGAAAAATGAATATGTTACTAGCAAAGTAGTCCACAAGCACTGAAATATTCTTGGCATCTAAGCCATGGGGAAAACCCAGTGCATCTAAAAAGAGGTTTGCAGCTATCAGCTTTGTCAAATAAGGTCTTGCTGTTATCCTTCTGGGCCTCTGGAGAGCCCTGAAATGCTTTATTGGGGCTAGAGAAAGGTGAAATGGAATTGTGTTTTACAGAATGAACTCCAGTGGCAACTGTAATGCTAGTTCATGATGTACCAGGGTGTATTTAGCCTTTTGTGTGTTTGTGCTAATGATAAGCCCCAAATGCTACTTAAAACTCACACATACTTTAAAAAACTGATAATGAACTGTTTTCACCTGTGAATGTTAGATTTTCTGCAGGATAGAGCTCAAAAATGGTTTAGGTGTTTTAAGGTTAAATAAGTCAATTAGTAAAAGGACTGTTACCCTACAGGTAATGACAGTAGATTAAATGGTCCAGATAAAACATGTCCTAAGGCAAAACGCTTTGATCCCTTTCAGAAAAAATGAGAAAGATCTGTGATCTTATAAGGTTTGATTACATTATTAATGTGTAAAGTGTTACATGCCTTTGCACTTCAGTTTTTCTCTGTCTTTACAATAGTTCATTATTCCTCACCAGATATAGGCTTACAGGTCTTCTCATAATCTATGTCTCCTGCTGTTTGTTTCAGGTATCCAACAATGAGAATAATTATGCTTGCCTGTTGGTATTCTTTGTTTTCAGGAAACAGTGCATCAGGGAGGCTGTTTCAGAGATGCAGACTCTTGCAGGCAGCCAGCCAAAAGATGCAGAGTCTGAAAACGGAGCTTAAAAAACTTCAGGTGATTCTTCCCTCATTTGTGATTGTAGAGCCCACTGAGGTAAGCTAGATTGATTTTCTGCTTACATGGGCAAGATCTAGCCATTTAACTTCAATTTTTCTTTCCTTCTTAATAGTTTATACTATTTCTTTTGTTGGGCATCAGAAATACATTACTTGGAGCTGGTTGCATGTCTTCTGGTCGATAATGCCTAGAACCTCAAATTAGAGAAGCTTATAACTGTTCTAAATTTAGAGGCTGAAGTTTTTTGGGCTGTAGGTCTGCCAGAGACTCACCTTATTTTCTGCAAGTTTGTTCCTGGCCTTTCTGAGAAATGCACTGGCCACAAGCCTATTGTTCTGCAGCTTAAAAAAAATCAGTCCGTTTTGTTTTGTTTTTTTTTTTTTTGGTGTGTGAGAAGCAGATATGGAATGTCCAGGCATTAGAAAAAAAGACTCAAAGGAAAGTTGCCTATCTATGAAGTGTATCTTCTATTGTTTTTATAAAAACAAGTCTGAGTACAGTCATAGTTATTATCCTATTAAAAAAATCAGTTTACATGTGCTCAGTAGCAACTCATCTAACAGCTAATTTTTTCCAAAGGCCCCTTATACACCGAATACGTTGCATCTCTTTGCTGGTCTTTACCTTCAGGTTGGAGAGCACTGTTTGGTCCTGATGTGGGGCTCGGTAAGACTTGCTTTGGAGTTACTGCATTTGGGCACTGCAGTGCTGGATACAGGGACAGGGATCGCAGAAGTGGCAATTGACCTCTCAGGAGAGCGCAGGAGGAGAAGACAGCTCCCACACTGAAATGGAGCAGGACTTGGCCTGGCATGCACAAAGGTGCAGACAGAAGAGCTGTGTCAGCGCAAAGAGAAATGGACCTGCACAGTGGCATGACTTGAAGGGGGGCAAACCAGGGAAGTATGTTGGAATGACAGCAGCAGGTTATTGGCACAGAGCAGAATAGCCCATGGTAATTTTAAAACACTTCTTATCAAATAAGGATATGAGTGCATGAATCCAGTATGCCTCAGATAAAGTAGTTTGTTAACTAATTAAGATTTCCCATAAAGGAATCTGTTCTGTCTTTTTTTGAAAGCAACTAGACCTTCTGGATTCTTACAGGCATGCATTGCTTTTTCCTTCATATGAGTTTATTGACTGCATTTTAATACCTTCTGAAGGACCACACAAAGAAACCTTCATGGTTTCACATTCCACTCTGGTCTCCATGGCAAAGGTTCAGCTGCTATTGCTTTTGAATATGAATTTCAGGATGTAGGACTGATAATCCTATTAGTCTGTCTAGGAAACAACAACAACGAAAAAGAAATAGAAGTTGACTCAATGTTGGAGGTAATCTCCTTTATCAGACTTGTATGAGAATACATGTTTCAAAGAGGAAAAGCATTCAAGAATGGCTGTTTCATCTTTCTAGGGTCTCATGTAGGCTGAAGTGGTGCATATTTTGGCCATATAGAAGGACTGAGTAAGTTTCTGGTTACCTTGTATTAGCAATACCCTTATCACCTGTGCTCTATTAAAATCTGGGTAATCGTACCCATTTCTAACAAAAGAGAGCTGTAATATGCAGTTTGGGTTCACTGTACCATGTATAAGCAGACTCAGCTTTAAATAGTTCAGAATAACTGCTTGGATTTGAAGAATAGTTGGCAGGAATGCCTTCTGCTAGGTGACCTTTGCAAATGAGTCTGCTGCTGCTACATGTAGTACCTAAGAAGCTGGTGTTTACTGTATTGGTTCTCTCCTGGGAGCTGGGAAAGAGGACACAGCAGCTCTTTGAGGCTTGGCAGAAGATATTCAGAGATGTCACTCCCCAACCCATTCCTGCCAAATACAATTAGAACTTTTGCTGGAGAGAAAATCATTTAGGGGTTGCACTTAAATCTTGGAAGGGCATTTAAGACACATCTGAAATTCTTCATTTTCAGCAGCTGATGCTGCAAACACAATGTAGATACTAGTGATAGCATAGAATTTGTTTTTCTTGCAATGAATACAAGGTATAAAGTGTTTATTGACTTAAAAAGAAAAAACTGAACAAACAGAATAAAGAAGAAAGCATTCGTGGCTGCTTTGAAGAAAAGAATGTTTTTATTTCATACTTTGAAGAAATTGTTCAAGTAGTTCAGCCGTGTAAAAATGTGACCACTCTAATGCTGCCAAGGGCAGTGAGATCAGGGATAATCTGCTGAGGAAATGCAGCTCACGCCAGCCAAAAGGAGAGTTTAAAACTTGCAACACCAATTTTTCCAAGAGTGAAGCATGTGCAGAAGGGGAGATTTGTACTGTTCTTTGCTTGGTGAAGAATCCCCTTACCTGTTTTGAGGAACGTTCTGTCTGGTTTGTGCTGTAGATGCACGTGGATGTGAGGGACAATCTTATGCATCTTCTCCCTCCATACTGCCTTTTCTTCCCAGTTAAAAGCTCCATCTAAGAACAAAGCAGCTGTAGGAAAACTATATAAAAGTTATGTTTCATCTTGCATTATGCTTCTTCCAAAAGAATTGCAGGATAACTGCCAGAAAAGGTGTAGACCAAATTGGGTACATTGCAGTATCATTACATGGTAATACAGAAATCAATGCTGTCACCATTGCTGTGGTAATGGGTGATGTGTACCTGCCAGCCTTATCATGATTTTGAGGATGTACAAGTTACTACTGATAGTAGTGTGGCACTGTAGTGCCCTTGTACACTGCTGCATACACTCTCTGACGTCCCAGTTTCTGCTGTAAAATTTAGGCAGTGCTTCCTCAACGTAATGGAAGTGGGGAGGAAGAAGAATGGATGGAGACCATTTCCTCCTTACCTGTCCCTTGCAGGTAAGTGTTGCTAGGTCTGTGTGGTTCTCTGAATACCAAAGGCTAGTGTCTGAAAAAAGGGTTCTGTTGCGTAGGTAGTCCTAGGGTCCTTGTATCAACTTGAGATAGGTGAAGTCTCATAGAGCAAGTCTTTCTAATTAGAGGGAGAGTGATATATACCCCCTCCAACACACTGCTTCTCCTAAAATGGCATTGACTTCTTGTCCTTGGAAGATTATAATCTATCTTTTTTGGTGTTCCTGTTGTGAGAAACTCCAGTGAAATTGCTCAGTAGTCCCTCACAGTTGCAAATATAAGGTCCTATTTAAAAGTCTGTTTCAGAGGGTCCTAACCTCTGGGTGGTTTTCTGTGCAATGTGGAGGAGGTACCCTCTGGCTGTGCCTGGGTTTGTGCTTCCAGGCTGTCTGTCTGGATGGACAGTGAACGTCATCTTCAGGATGACTTTTCCCAGGACAGTGTGTGCATACATAGTAAGTGGTATACACGATTAAATGACTGTTTAAGCTCTTCAAGTGATAAGGTACAATACCAGTTAGTCACCTGAGGAGCTTGATGAAAATGTATTTACTGCTGTTTCTGAAGAACTAGTACACTACAGTAAGGGCAGCGTAGAAAAGCTCAAAGGCAGGATTTGGGTGACGTGATAAAATTAACTCATGGAGCACCCACTGAAGAGGGAGGGTAAAAGGTAATTTTGGATAGCTGTCCATTTATGATTGCTGCCCACCTTGTGAGCTCAGTGAGGAAGAGGTCTTGCAGAAAAAAAAAGAGAATGTGATAATGTTGCTAAATAATAATTAGTAAAAAGGGAGGGGGCCTGAGCGAAAGCTGTACTGACAACTTTAATTCTGACTCCAGCTTAGTGCTTGACTATGTATGCTTAATGTTCTTTTGAAGTAGTTCTGGTATACACGTGCCCACACACCCCCTTTGCAAACCGCTGTAGTCTGAAGAATAATTCTCAAGTTTTAGGGGGGGCGGGGGAGAAGCTTCCTTTTTGTTTAGCAACATGAAATGATTCTGTCATTTTTTTTCCCCTGGGGAGGTCTGAGTCAGCGGAAACATGGGATTATAGTGGAGTGTCTCTTCCATATACTTTTGACTCTTACAAGTATTGCCATACTAATGACTAAAGAGTAACTACTTCTGAGTGACTGCTGAACATTGTCCAGGGGCTCTATAGGTCAACTTAAAACGGAAATAAAGAATGCTTCATTTATTTGAAAATGCAGCAAAACCAGATTTAGATATGCTGCTACTGCAACTACCAAAGTACCTATGATGCACTTACCTATTGTTTTCATTGATCTTCAGGAATTATTTCTCTAAAACATGTGCAAGGACATAAATAATGTTACTTTAACACTTTCAAGTTCATTTGATGAGGTTTTTTGTCTTATGCTTTCTTCAGTCACACATAAAATTTATCAGTGCCTTCTCTTCCTTAGCTTTAATTCCTCTTATATTTATTCCTCTATATTTCTTTGTAAGCTTAAAATGGTTTCCTACCATATGAGCTGGCATCAACATTTTTTCTGTAAAGGCAATAATATTGCTTTCTAAAGCATCTTTCTATTCTATGGGCAACAGACTAGAGGAGACTTTATGTCTTGTTCTCATCCTTGCCCTGTAATGTGCTTTGGCTGTAGTCGCTCAGCACTTCCATCCCCTTGTTTTTGAAGTCTTTCCTAGAGCTCTTTGTGCTACAGCTGAAGTCTGTAAGGTCAAAATATCAATTTTCTTGAGTGGGCAGTGGTGGTGTACTTACTGTGGCAGAGAAAAAACAGTGATGCTATACTTCTCTGCACCTCAGGCATTGTTCCTTCACCCTGCTGTATGACTGCTTTGCTTCTTCTGGAAAGAGAAACTCCAGACCCAAGTTAGTGTAATTCACCAAGTTTGGAATGCACCGAGGTAGAAAGGGATTCTGGAGGAAAGAAATATAACCTTAATGGTAATCTTCAAGCATTAAGGGATGAGCCACTGGTAGCACTTTGCCCTTCAATGTTCTTGCTCCATGTTGTTCTACTACCAGACATCCTTGCTTTGCTTAGGAATCAAATTGCCAGCACTATGTTTGACACAGTGGTTTGCTTCTTTCTTCTTCATTATCATGGTACTGGGGTTTCAGTTCACCTTTCTTCCAACCTGACTGACTGACTCTGCTCAAGTTTTTAGCAGTTTTGAGGTGCTTCTCTTAGTAACGTGCCCAGGGTATTGTTTTTGGTCTCTATGTTATCTTTATATTTACCCTATCAGCAGCACTTTTGCTCCTGGCCAGTGATATTGGTATGCTCATAGCACCCAGGTATGTTCCTTCTTTCTTGTCTGCTCACATTCTCATCAATAATTCTGTTTCTACCTCCGTATCTCCCTCTTGGAGAGATACAACTACTTTAAAGATAACAAAAACAGAAATTCTTTTCCTCCCCTCTGATTCTCACTATTCATCTTCCTTTTCTCACTAGCAATGTTTGTGTCATTTTTGTTGTTATTTCCAAGAAAACACCTTTTTAAAAAAACAGCAGTGCTCTGCTGTGGACCCTTCTCTCCCACGCTATCAAAACAGGCACATATATTTTTAAGCACAGTGCACTGCGATTCTTAATTTTGGTTCAGTGGATAAGCCTTTCCATGTATCTCTTGTTTTGTGCCTCAACATCAACCATATTTCTACGCCTATTTCTTCATTTCCCTACCTGCTCTCTGTAGTCTTCTAAAGTTTATGCAAATCAGACTGATTTTACACTCTTCTCTGTTCCTCATGATCACCATCTTTTCTGAAGACTACCTATTGTTAGTCTAATATTCTTACCTTATCCTTATTATGGCAGTTCTGTTTATTCTCCTTAGCTTCCTCACTGCCTGCCAATTCAAAGTTTTCCTGTTAGCACACTCTTCTTATTCCTTGCTCTTTGTACATCATGCCTTTCTCATCTTGCCTTTGGAATTTTTTCACTAATTCCTTTCACTTCTTATTTATTTCCATAGTTTAAATCTCTTCTTAAAAGGAGTGTCAGTGTTTTGCTACTTAATCCCAAGCATACTGTCTCTCATAGAGCAGCATTGCTTGTTTTCTTTACTAGGCTGTATTACTCGAAGGTATTGAGCCTGCCTGATGTTTTTATGGTTTTGTTGTTTGTTTTTTTTTATATAACCCTCCTCCAAGTGTCATATTGCAAACTGTTAAAAGGGGTATGGTCCTTTTATTTCCAGATTCATCATTATTTTGTTTCTGCTCAGAACTAGGGTAATTTTAGAATTGTATCTGCCAGAAAGACAACACTATAAGAAGACTTCTTTTGCAGGGGATCAAAGATGTAAGAGCTCACAAGCGTTTTCTTTAGTGCCTGAAAAAAATATTGCATTGGGCAATCCAACCATGGAAGGGAGAGAAAAACTTTGGAGAGGGTTCAAGGCCCAGCTAAATGTAACACCTTGGGCTGCAGACAGTTTCTTGACCTTTTTTTATCCTATGCATTTTCATCCTGTGTGCCAAACACAGTTGGTCACAGATTTCAGAAGTGCTGAAAGAGCCACAAGGAGAAAGAAAGAGACTACAAAACCATGCCTCATGGGTGCCTGGAAGCCTGGAGGCAGAACCCAACTGTGCAGGTCAAAGTAAGATACTTCTGGTTGGTGATTCACCATGTTGTTTAGGGTCCTGGTTTCATCTTGAGTCTTTCTGTATTTGATGTAACACTCAGCTCCTGCAGACAGATACTTTTGGTGCAAGTCTCCCCTTCCACTAACCCCCTCATTTTTCTATCCTTTAACATCTCTAGAGGAAAGAACATTTGATGTGACTATGTCTGAAAGGTTCATAAGCCAGAATCTGGTTGTTTTATGAAGTTTTTTAAAATTTTTAAAATGTTTTTTTAAAAACATATTATGATTTTTAAATCCATCTTCTTGATTTGGGGGATAGGCCATCACAATGAGAGTTTGAAAGTACTGAATGCAAATACCTCTCATGCCTGCCGGGGGAAGGGGGAGATGTGGAAGGATCACTTCTTTTGCTAGGCCTTTGTAATAGGAGGGACAATGAGGGAGAGGATTATTTCCATGGGAAAAGCTCTGAAGAAGCTGGATTTATGTGATATAGTTACTGGGGGAAAGGCCCCATCATGTACAAACTGAGGAAACTGGGAGAGAGTTACGAGAAGCTGTTTCATGTGGAGGCATGCCTGAGAGGATAAAGATCTTTTAAAATACTCTTAGTTGTAGCTAAGTCTGGAGTGGGTTTATGAAGCTTGGAGACCTGTAATAAAGCATGCAGGCTCTTTAAAGACTTGGAAGGATGGCTGGCTCCCCTGTGCAGTGATGCACAGCTGCAGGGATTTAGACCAAGCATTTGATTTCCTCTCTGGCTTATAGGAACCAGCATAGAAAGAGGGGGGGGAGGGGAGAGTGATAGTGCTTCTCAGAAAGGGAAAGGATATGTTTCAGATAAGGGAAGCATGAGGGATCCCTATCTTCATTGTATAGAGCTGCCCTGGGCTTTTTATGGGGGGAGGAAGGGACAGAGAGGGTAGTCAGATAGTAAGGGCTAGTCATGAGATTTCTCACTAGGGTGTCATGACGCTCATTATCCTGGAAGGTGAGACCAACTTGTGACCCCTTTCAATATGTTATTAAAACAATGGGCCTAGTTCAGTGGCCTTGATGGCCAATTTATTGCTGCTTCCTTGATTCCTCAGGAGGCTGCCTACATGCAGAAGTAGTTCAGCCCATGTAGGGGAATTCTTTAGTTTGAATGACAGATTGCACAACACAGCTATAGTGCTTTTGGACCTCGACCAGTATGTGTGGGTGCTGCTACACTGATGCAGGCAGATTTGTTGGCGTGGGGAACATCTGTTCTGTGGTGCCCCTGAAAGATGTAGACAGACCTGAGACTATGAGATGGATGTAGACTCATGAAACTGGTCTGTGTGCTGGACTCAACATGTGAACATTTTTCCGTCTCCTGCACTGTAGGGTGTTGTATTGTCTGCACTCCCAAAATAGCTCTGGAAGGAATTGTTCTCTAGGAGAAAAACATTTGAATTATAGTTTCTTCCATGCTTTGAAAGAATGTTAATGCAGACTCTCTGCTGGGCTATATTAGCAGTAAATTATAGGAATTGGCAGGTAGTCTAGCTCGGCTAATTTGGGATTGAGGGGTAGGAGGGAAGAGATTTACATGTTTCCCACCAACCTGCAATAGCAAGGGATATTTGTGTTGGAGTGCCTGCACACCTCTTTAGGCAAAAGTCACAATGTGGCATTCTGTCATGTCAGCAGTGGATTCTTATTTTCCATGTTGCCTTCTTTCACAGATGTATTCAAAAGCCGTGAAATCCTTATGTGGATTTTAGGCATTTCAGTCCAAACTATGGTCCTGAGGACCTTGTGCTTGTTGCCATCTAAACTTGGAGACTGCTGAGTTTTTTTGTCTTCCTTTCTGCTGGCATTTTTCTTCCCTGAGATATACCTGAATGCATGTCTCTGCATACATGGAGACACAATCACTTCAACATCATAGTATTGTGGAAAAATCTGGTTGGAAAGGATTTCTGGAGGTTACAGAGATCAGGCTCCCACTTGCAGACATAATATTCCTGACACTAGGTCAACTGTGGCTCTGCTCACCCAGCTCCTTCTGTAAACCTCAGAGGATGGGAGAATCCATGATCTCTCTGGGCAGTGTGTTTCATTGCTGTGCCACACTCTCCTGTGGAGGAAATATTTCCTATTGTCCAACCTGAACCTCACAAAATGTAACCTTGTTGTCTGGCACTGCAGAGAAAGGTTTGGCCGTGTCATCTTTGTAACTGTATTATAAGTTGTAAACTGCTGCAAGATCTCCCCTTGGCCTCTTGTTTGCAAAACCAAAGCCCAGATCCCCTCAGCTGCTCATCACAGGTCCTGTGTTTGTGGAACGTGACCTATCTGTTAACCTTCTGGCAGTCTCTCTTCTCTTTCTCCAGATTCCTGTTGCACTGGGTTTCCACAGCTGGCCACAGCTATTCCAGGTGTGGTCTCACCAGTGATGACAAGGGGTTGAGAGCATCTTCCTTGGATATGTTGTCTATGGCCCTCCAAATGTGGCCTGGTGTGGAGTCTGCTGTATGCACAGGGCCCCTGTATGCTGTTGGCTCTTATTCAGCCCAGTGTCCACCATCACGCCAAGTCCTTTTGAGTCCTTTTTGGTTGCTTCTGAGTCTGTCCTGATGCATGGAGTTGTTTTGTTTTGGCTACAAAACTTTGGGCTTCTCCTTGTTGGATGCCATGACATTTCTGTTGGCCCAGCCCTCCTGTTCTACAAGGTTCCTTTGGATTTGAGCTCTGACATTCAGCATGTCAGCTACTCCCCTTTTCAGTGTAATCTGCCTATGGCGATTTAAAAAATAATAGCTTTGCATTGCGGCAAATTGGCCCTGTTTGTCGTATGTAAAACTGTGTTTTAGCTGAGGTGCAGCGTGTTCTGTCTGAAAATGTTGAAAATGTCTCGGGCAACCTTCATTTTGATGAAACACTCATGCTCTACAACTGCATCTAATGCAAAAGAATGTGCATTCGTGTTAAAATGTTTTTCTTGAGGTTTTGTATAGTTTCAGAGGACAGTAATGCTGATACAATGACCATGGCTCAGTTGGTATGTGGTAATTTGTTAGGCTGCATTGTGATGTAATCCTCAGATTGCTTTGGAGGGGGCTGCACAAAAGTAATGTGGAGGGAGACAGACTAGTCTTCATGCTCAGGACATTTGTTATGTTTAAGGTATTTGTGTTCTCACAAGAGCAAGGGCAACAGAACCGTGTAAGACCGACATTCTCCCTTCTTTTACTTCTACTGATAGGTAATGATCCAAACGAGTTGACTGGGCCAGTCTTCTATCATTTGAGATAAGAGATAATAAAATTATCTGAGAGATCAGAAGAGTTTGATTAAGGTGGACCAGAACTGCAGGATGGAGACAAGCTTCTGCCCAATGAGAACCTTAAACATAGTGCATGCATAATTTGGTAAAAAGTTCAGATTAAAAGATTATTTAAAAAGCCTTTTTTTTCCCCCTGAAACTCTTTCCCACTTCAAAGAACAAGAAGTTTCCTTACAAGATTGAAAGGCGGTGAATTCCTAACAGACAAGCCAAACTACAAGTGCTTTGTGTATTAGCGACCTGCTGCAGGCAACAGAGATGAAGGGCTCATTTCCTTTCAGCATAGGGACTGAGGACCATGGGGGAAGCCACAATAGACCATGTGCCGTCTGAGCTCAGAGCCTGGGAAACATCTGCGCAATGCCTGGTGTAAGTTGGAGCCATTTCAGGGAAACTTTAGTTACCTGCTAGGTCCCTGGGCCCTTTGTAGTTGCATAAAGGAGAAAAAGGCTGGATCTACAAGCCATTCTGCTCCCTTTTGTGTCCCATGTGCCAGCATCATCTCAATGGACCCTCCTTCAGCAGGAATTGGGAGAAATGCCAACAAAAGGCCATTGTGTTAGCTTTTCCTGGTGGAAAACGAACCTTGTGTAAAGCCTTATGTTGCAATGTACTATTTCTGCCCTTCCGCAACATCAAAAGTTAAGGTTTGTATCCATGCTAAAAATGCAGCTGGGAATATAGCTAATGTTTCAGGACACAAATTCAACATGCAGAATTAAGCTCACAAGGAGCACTTTTAGTCACAGAACTATACTAACAGTTGGGTACGCTATGGATTTAATTTTTTCCTCAGGAATATCTGAAGCTTAGTAGTTGTCATAAATGCTGGACCTTGAGTCACAACTCTTCTCTTTTTGTTTATGTACGACTAGTGTGTGAAGATTGCAAAACACTTCCGTCTAATAATTAAAACTTCCCTGACTAAATAAATGTCCAGCAAGTCCTACGTGAAGCAATTAGTGTGCTGGGGTATTTGCTCCAAGGCAATGTTGTGATGATTTGCTGTACCGAACTATCTCATCTGCAGGTGTGAAATGCAGCAGACTCTCATTATTCATTTGTCATTAATGCACATAAAAAAAATTAAAAATTGCTCTTCAGTATCTGGTAGTTTTCATACCTTTAAGCAAGAGGTAATAAGGAATAATGGTTCAAAAATTGAAAATACTGATTACTGGGAAAATACTTTTTGCTGTTCATGAACTGTTTATAGACTATCTATATTCTGCAGATTCTTACAGTGGATCATATAGATGAACAATTTTCAATTTACATGTACGAACTATTTAGTTTGACTATTTGCCTGCTCTGGATCGTGGCTGGTTGCGTGGCTACATAGTTGTTCCTGGACTGAAGGACAGATTTTTAGGCAGTGGAATACGGAATAGTAAATATTTGTGCTGCTGCATTGAAAAACTCAATTATGTGCATGCATTTTGCAGAGAATAGGTATTTTTCAAGCATTCACATAAATCAAAAAGCTATTCACTGGAATGTTTATGAACTTCAAAGCAGGGGTACATGAACAGAAAAGAGCATAAGAGCGCTTCGGAATTCAAAGAGACGTTCTTAAACATCACTTGGCTGTGCCAGCCTTAGGCCAAGTGTCAATGCTGTCTCTCTGCTTACTGTTTAATATTCTGTTGATATATGCACTGAACATTTGGGATGGCAAAGTGTTCTAACGTTCTGTTTTTCTTAAAATATTTATGTCAGCTAGGGGTCATAATCGGGGGGACTGCTCAGAACTGCAGACAACTGGAAAAAAGGAATCAAGGTATTAAAAATGACTGCCATCCTTCATAAAAGCCAAAACTTTTTTCTTATTCTCTCTTCATGAAAGCTATCTTGAAACTGTTTGACTGGAAGAATGATCCTGGGATCAGGGAGAGTTGGAGTAAATTGTCACTTGTTGACTGTTGAGAGACTCCAAAAGAAGGCTGGGGAGGGAGAAGTATGTGCTGATTTTTGGTTTGTTTATGTGGAATTTCACAAGTTGCACCAGACTGCCATGGAGAGACTGAGAACAATAGAAAGTAACTTGAGGCTGGCCACTAGCCAAACCAGGTAGTTTGGCTGCAGATGTCATACTTGGAGCATGGTGTTTGATTAATTACATGCAGACTTATCAGTCATCTCATGATTTTTTGGCAAAGAAGGAAATAATGGAAATGGGAAGGAATATCCTATGCAGGAGAGTGGTTCAGTACTGGAACAGGTGCCCAGAGAGGGTTGTGATGTCTCCATCCTCAGAGATTTCTAAAACTTTTGGATGAGTCCTGGAGCAACTTGAACTCACTGTGAAGTTGGTCATGCCCTGAGGAGTAGTGTGAACCAGAAGTCCCATCAAATCCTAATCTTTCTGTGATTCTAGGTGCTGAAAGGGGTGTCTCCAGGAAAAGCAGAAGGCATAAGGCATGAGATTAGTATCTCTTTCCTATTTGGGCTGCAGGGTAGAATTTCAAAGAGCGTAATAGCTGGAGTCTCATCTCTGTGCTGGGAGCCTTGCACAGCTTCTTTATTGAGCCCTGATTTTTCTCTTGTGGACTTTATCTCATCTCTGAAGTCATGGGAACTGAAATTTTCTGCTACATTTTTTCTCCTCTTATCAGAGAAACATTGCTTTGTATTATGTTATCTGTCTTGTCTAAAAACACTTTTAGCATGTTTTTAAGTAACACAAATATCAGGCTAGGAAGAGAATTATTGTGTAATTAGATGTAACAGTATGAAACGAAGAGGAAAGTTTAGGACAGATACCAGGGAAGCCTTTCATTGCAAGACTTCAAGGGAAGTAGCAGAATCAAGTGATTTAAAACTAGTCAGAACAACTTCTGGAGACTAACACTGTACAGAAATACCCTAGACCTCTTGTCCGCAAAGTACTGAGCTCTTCTTGTTAAGTCCAGTCAGAGAGGGCAGAGCATATATTAGACTCTAGCCTTTTTACATCTCAACAATTCCATAGTAACACACCAAAATTACTTTAAAAATACTATTTCATTTTGCATGTGCTGACCTAAACTGTAAGCTTTCTTAGCAGAAGGGACTTATGGATGTCTAAAAACCTGGCAGAGTTTTATGTCTACATACAAAGGGGGAAAAGTTTGGTAGTCTTTTTTTCTGTTTAAGTACAAAATAGGCAAATGAGTAAAAACCTTTCTTTTCTTGGGTTAGACTGCAATGGCTAGATTGAAGCTGAAATATGTTTAGTGTATTTAAAATACATGGTTGACTACATTCTTATGTAAGTAAAAGAAGTTACTAGGCAGAAAGCCCAATCAGGTTACCTAAGCAGTGATTGGACAGCAGTAACTGTTACAGAGAAAGAAATATGGGCTGGTGGAGTCTGAGTTGCTTCAGCTGCTGTAAAAGTGAAGCTATGAGAGAAGGACCTTAGTGTAACCTCTAATCACCCTGGGGTAGTGCAGCCATCAGACCACAGGGTGGTCAGTCCCATGTGCAGTGGGATATTCGTTTGGGTGATGGTGGCTCGTGACTCTCCAGATCATGTGCTTGCTGGGCTTTATAAGTTCTCTGCTGTGACAGGGCAGATGTCACCAGGTCTGTCTGAAAGCTGCAAGGGTGGTATTTAGATTCTTGGTCGGGGCAAGTGCATAAAGACATAACATTACTTTGTAGAGCCATTACCATTAAAGAATGTGTTACCATTAAAGGTAGTGTTATCTCTCACTTCAGACTTGAAAAATTTTATCAACATGTTTAGAGAACAACTTGGAACACTAAGAAACTTTGTTTTGCAAAATACACAACTTCATTCTTGACCATGGAAAGAAATGAATAAATAATTAACCACTTGCATGGATCACAACAGGTTTAAAGTGAGGAGGATCTGCTTTGAGAGGACGATCATAAATTTTAGAGCTAGGGCAGCTGAAAGCCATTGAGAACTGGGCTTGAACTTGTGCAGGGGTAACTGTGATCTATGAGAGTCCCTCAGTCTGACAGTTTCTCCATGCTTGTGCCAAGTATGCTAATGAAATTTCAAGGGGTTACCAGTCATGTATGATGCATAGTTTACAGATATTTGTGTTACTGAGTGAATCAGATCTGAGAACAAGGTGAAAGATAGTTGTTGTAGTCAATGAAATAACTAATGATGAAGATTATTAAGGACTTAGCATTTTAAAGCATTCTTTGGTGTAGATGTACAAAAAATGGTAGAGTTTTTTTGCATGCTGATAATATATCACCCACCTCAGTCTCTCATTCAAGTCATGAAACTACGTAAAACAATACTTTTCCTTTGGTGAAGGTAATTTATGTGTATGGGGCAAGATTTAATTTCTGTACTATCTGGAATATTTTCCTGTTAGCATTTTATTGTATTCTGCAATTTGCAGAGAAAGATTTTGTGAAGTCTGCTGAGGTATCAATGTGTTGATACAGAACCTCATGAAAATGCAGTTGTAGCAGAAGGCGAGGAGTCTGGGCTGTTGTCTGACCATAAAACTTTCAGATCAGCAACAGTATCAGATCTAGTAGCAACCGTATAGAACAACTGATCACATACCCTCTTTGCTTTTGAAGAGAGAAGAGCTTTCATTTTTCTTTTGAGGCTAGTGAATCCTTGGAGGTCTAGCGAAACTGAAGATGTTATTGGTACCTGGTCAAGGGAGGAACCTGATATACTCGTTATTGTCTGCTGTTAGCAATTCAAACAAGATGGTGAAGTGTCTGTGATACTGAAAGTGGGCACCCTACTGTCAAACACCTTAAATACAAGACCTTTCACTTCGGAATAGTTACTGTGCTGTTGTTAATTGAGAAGATTATATCTCTGATCTTGACTTCAGTTACATTCAGTTGCATAGGAGTTTGCTCTGTAAATGCAGAGAGCTCTCTTCTCCCTGGGAATGTTAACTCCTCCAAGTCCTGGTCTGTCTGATGACTAATTAACTTTCTAATTGAACAACATTGTCCTGAGACATGTAAATACCAGAGCAGCTGATAAAGAGCTCAGACACTCACTGTATAATCTTGTCCTTGTAACCTGAATGCTTTCTCTTTCAGGAGAGGATACTTTAAAGTACTGTAAATTTTTGTGGTTATACTTTGCATAGTATATGAAAGAAAAATAATGTTTATCTGTTCAGCAATTTAATTCTGTTTACATATTGGAACAAACCAACAAGGTAGGAATGCCTTTTGTTAAGCTTATTGCCAATCTTTGATTTTGCAAAGATGGGAGCATCAGCTTCTGTATGGAAAAGTGTTTGTATTTTGGCATTGATTAATCATAAAAAGCAGTAGTAAATATAATGAAAAATTATATTTGAGTAATAACCACATATTCTACGTCAACTTGTGTGCATTAAATTTTTAGCTACACCTATTTTATCACCAAAAAAAGAGGAAAACTGTTAAGAAGTATTTCATAGATTTCCCTAAGGAAGCTGCATTTAAAGGTCTTTAAATTGTTAAAAAGAAGTCTAATTATAAATAATTTTCGCTTTCTGCTCACATGACTTGTTCACATTTCAGGATGCGTTCTCTCTGCCGTTACATTAAAGCAGGAACATCCAAGCCCTCTCACGTCGGTCAATGCGTGCCCAGGCCCACCAGATGTCACTGTGATATAGATAAAAACAGAGGCACCAGTGCAAGAAGAAATATTCCAGCTCTGCGAGGCTTTTCTGACAGAATTTATAAGCCATGGCAGTCTTGCAAGGCACGTTCAACTCGTCAGGACCAGGATAATGGAGTCTATAAGGAACAGCCTGGTACTCACCCGAGTTGCCAAAATGCCAAGTCTGAGTCTCTGGTTTTGAATGCAGGGCAGAGTCTGGAGTGTAGAGATGTTCAGTAATTAGGGCAAGGAGCAGGAAGGAGGTTGCATTTGTTCATGAGCATCTTGAGGTTTCTGGTTTTACTGTTTTTCATGATACATTCCTGTGGCCAAAATGTGAGAAAAAAAACCCCTTACTGCCTCATCTCTCTAGCACTCTCCTAAAATTTATGTCCCCAGAGCAGTAATGACAGTTAACTGGTACCTTTTGTCCTTGCAATGTTCACAAGTTTTTCCTGTATTTTCCAACATCTCTTCCCCTTGCCTCACCTCTAAAATTGGCCCTAAAATAATCGAAAATGAAGATATGTCTATGTGAAAGGCATTCATTCCATGTGGTAACTGTGCTGTTTTGAACACTGGGAGAAGGAAATAGGAAGTCTTCTTGTGGAATCACTTGTTTCTTCGTTTGTTTTTCAGCCACCTTGTCTCATTCTTGGCAAATTGAGTCACTGAAGATGCCTGAATTCTGTCTGCATGGGTGACAGCAATGCAATTAAAGGAAAGTGCTGCTAAAAATAACAGGCCTATTCTTTTCTGCATGGGACAAGATTCCTGTCCAGAGGTGACTGCACCTGGGATTGGTGGATGGACATTTACTGTGGGAGATAAGGGAAATTTATTACTTTCCTTACCATTTGTTTGTTTCTCATGCTATCTGGGAGTATGTATCTTCTATTTCCCAGCCTCTTTGGTTTTTCCCACAGCTTCATGCTTGGGGCTCCTCCTTGTCCTGTGACAGGTCATGGATGGAGGTGGAGATTGGTCACCTCCTTCACACCAAGCACCATTTGTCCCTGTTTTAGCAAGGTGGGGTTGGAAAGGACCAGGGAGGATCTCAAGGCCACCATCTCAAACAACTGACTAACAGCAAACAATACAAAACCTTTGAGACTCCACAAAAAAAATTAGCAAAAGCGATAACTGCCTATCTCCTGATCCTAGGGAAGAGTTCAGGACATATTTTCCATCAGCAGGGAGTTTGTTCCAGCTTTCATAGCCAGACTGAGTAAGGCAAGAACAGGATGGTATCTCTTGTATTGTGCAAACTCTGACATTCATTTTTCAAAATTACCAAGGAGTGTTGTGCAGCAGACTTTTTTTATATGCCTCATTATACTTTTTTGGCTAGTGTATTGCAGGCTGCCATACGGCTCAATATAAAAATCTTTATGGGTATCTGCTGTCTCTCATAATACATAAAGATATGTTAATTAACAATAATTAAATCAATCTAAAACATATATGAAACATAGCCCTACAAATTAGGTAATTGAGGTATGTTAGCCAAGTCCTTAGCTTTTAGCTAAATGCTAACTGCTAAAAGTTGGTGCCTCATGAAAGCACCAGTAACACTCTCCTACTCTGTGTGTGCTTACGCTGTGCAGACATTCCTGGTGAGTTTTCTTGTTTATTGAAGGTACAAGAACAGGAATGCAAGTGCATGTTGTCATTCTGAGCACAGCTGGAAAAGGTAGTTGCAACACAACAGCATTTTTTGCTGATGCTCTCATTGGGCTAATATTTTCTCGAGCATCCTTCTGACATCAGTAGCCAATCTGGATTCACAGGTCAAACCTGGTCTATGCCATAGCAGGTCTGAATTTAAAACCTGACTTAGGAAGTAAGAAACAGAAGGTGGATTTGCTTACCTGACTGCATCTGGAAAGTAGTTGTTCAGAATACTGAAAAAACACAAAAGTATTGTCACAGGTGAAATGTCTCTACTCAAGGAATTTCACTTAATTTATTGCCATTTAATGTAGGCCACTAATTACCAATCCGGACATTGAGAAAAGATGGGAAGACAAACAATTAACCAAACACTTAGGGAAACATATTTTCTCCTCTTCCCCGGGATAAACTTCAGTCTGGCACCTGTCCTCCCTTCTTCCTAGTCTCCATGTTCCTTGTCCCTGCATGCTACAGTAGGTCCCCACTGACTGACTCCTTTGGGCACACAGTAGGCAGCACAGGAGGCTGAGTCACAGCACAGTGGTTTCTTTCTGCTAATACTTGATTCTTGCTTTTTTTTCTCTACTGCTCCTTGCTTCTCTCTGCTCTGGCCTGGGATCCTCCATGACTCACCATTCCTTCGGAGATGCCCCTGGTCTGGCATGACTTATCTGCAAGCGGTCACACATTGGGGCTGTCTCTGCCACAGTGTGTCGCCCATGGACTGCAGTCCCCGAGGGTTGTTCCTACCCTGGTATAGGTCACCCACAGCTGCAGGCTGTCTTCTCTGTCCTTACTGTAGTGTGAGTTGCCCACAGCCACAGTCTCTTTGAGGTGTCACTGTTCCAGCATTGCTCACCCTTAGCCACAGTCTCTCCAGGGTGTCCCTGCCCCACTGTGGGTTGCCCGTGGGCTGCAGTACTTCAGAGGGAAACTTCTGGCAGGGATTGCCTCCTACCAGGATCGCATCTCCAGCTGTGTCTCCAGGAGCATCTTCCGTGTGCCCTCTCCCTTCCATTCCTCCAAATCTGTCTCTTTACTTTCTTTTCATAGGTCTCTGGTGTGTGCTCCTGTGGCTCCTGTTCTCAGTGGTTGTCACCATTTCTTAAATATGTCTGAGCAGAGGAGCCATGTGATCCTTTCACCGATTGAAGTTTTGCATTATGGGTTGCTTTCATGTTTCAGAGCAGTTTGGACGTGGCTGTGATCAACCCAGGGCAGTCCTTGGCCTCTTCCCACACAGGTCAGCCCTGCAGTCCTCTGCTACCCAAACCCCACCAGCTATGCCCAGTACAAGTATTCCCAGGGGGCCATGAAGAATGTCCTAGCTTACCCTCCAGGTGCCTATGAAACACAGAAAGCTTTACACAGCTCTGTTATCCAAAAAGAGTCAATGCAGCACTTCAACAACAAAAACAAACAAAAAACAACAACAAAGAAAAAGAAAGTTTTCTCCAAAAGATTTCCCCAGCTTGTGTATTTTCTTTCAGATTACTTATTTATTTTAACGAGCCAAAGTGGTCTTATACCTGACAGCAGCATAAGACCTTTTATAGGCTAAAATAACAGCAATCTATCTCCTGCTGTAACTTTCTGGCGTCTACTAAATCAATGACAATAAAACATCAATGGTTAACATTGTACAGTTTATTCTGAAAAAAACCAAAAACAAACTATGGGGCTGCTCATTGTGGTCCTGTAGTTATGCACAAAAGGGGGCTTGGTCTAAAACTGGGCATTTGGCCTCTGCATTATGTAGAAAAACATGGCATCACACACCAATAGTGTTAGAGCCAGACCCATAAATACGTATAGGGGCTGAAGGGCAAAACTCCAAACTTTGGCACTGAGTTCCTGTTTGACCTTGAGAAATCACTTTAATCTTTGATGAAGGCAGGGCTGCTGCTATTTTCCCACTGGTGAAATGAGAACAGTATCAGTTTTTGATCAGTTATTTGAGGGTCCCTGATGGAAGGCACTAAGCAAGTATTGATTATAGCAGTTGTGTTAGAAATGTTGGCTGGAACAGAATTCAGTTCATAGTTTTCCCACAGGAGCAGGAGAGTTGACATTGTGAGAGAACTTGCACATCATGTAAAGTAACTTGGTTTTCTAGTTTGATTGATACAGGTTGCTTACAGATAAATCCTTGTTTGAAATGAAATGATACAGCATTTGCTTGGTTGTTTTTTTTTGCTGTTAAAAGTCACTTAGTAGTAGATGTTAATCTTTGTGGTTTTCCTTAAAAGGACAGAAAGTACTAGTAAAATATTACACCTGTTTGAAATGCATTTTAAATAAAGGATTATTTATTGTTGAAGAGAGAAGTATGTATACATTTTCTGAAACAAGACTATTTAAACACAGGATAGAGTTTTGCCAACAATGGAAGGAGAAGTGATAAAAAATGTCTCAGAATTAAAGTTCAGCAGTGTTGCTTATTTAGAAGAGGGAACTGTAATGTGCTGCAGAATTTATTTATGTTCAGAGAACACATTCATGGTGCGATGCAGTGAAGTACAGTAGGCAATGCGACTGTAGGAGCAAGTTCACTCATTAAAATTAGGGTTCATTTGCCATAGCCAGCTTCTACAATCTAAATGACATAGGTTTCAACTGCAGGATAGTCATAGAGTCAAGGGACCTCCAGAGGTTATCTAGTCCATTCCCCTAAAGAGAATCAAGTAGATCTATATGATTTCTGACAGACATTTCTCTAACATATTACTAGACCTGTAGTGATGGAGAGACAGCCTCAGTAGGAAATCTGCTTCACTGCTTCACTAGGCTTTCCAGTAAAATATTTTTCCTAATGTTTAATCTGCCTTGCTGCAAATTAAACCTTCTCTCCTAGCTACTATTTTCAAGAAGAACAGATTATTCCCTTCCTCTTTGTGATAGTTTCTATTTATTTGAAGAAGGCTGCCCTGTACGTTTTACTCTACTTTCAGCTGAATATCCCAGTTCTTTTCTCCCCTCTGGACTCTTTTCTTCTAGTCCACACTTCCCTGGAGTGCAGTGCCCGAGCCCAGCTGTGTTCTTGCCAGTGCTGAGCAGAAGAGAGGATCAATTCATGTCTCAAAAACCTTATTTCTGTTTTTGTATCTCAGTATGACACTTGCCATTTTCACAACAATGTGATGCTGCTGACTCACGCTCAGTTTGTCATTGACTGTAACACCTACATCCTTCTTTGCAGAGCTGTTACCTAACCTGTTTCTCCCCATACTGTATGTTCACAGTCTGTTGAGTGTAGGATATTGCAATTGCGTCTGTTGAACTTCATTTCCTCCCCCCCTATTTTGCTAGTTTGCAAATATAATTTTGCATTCTATTCCCATATGCCTCTAGTTTCTTCTAGCCTTATTACATGGTCATAGCTATTAATGAAAATACTGAACAGGACTGAATCTAGGGTATACATATGTAGACAGTTTCTTCTAGACTGGGTTTTACAAATTGCTTGTGTAAATAGTATGTCAGACCATATAAAAATTCTTATTAAAGTCACAATAGCGGACATGAACTGCCTATCCTAAATTTAAAAGGCCCTTTATCCTTTTATAGATAAAAATTAAACTGATTTGAAGTAAAAACCTTCAGAAGCTTCCAAGTATGTTCATTTGCTCTAGAATGTTTATAGGGATGGCACTTACAAAGACCAGTTTGCAGTTCCCTGTTTTTTCAGGTTTTGCCTTTTAAATGACGTGCACTGTTTTGCACCATTGCAATCTTCTACCACAACCTCACCTGTCCTCCTCCTGTCCCGAGACATGACTGCTAGTGCTTTTGAGTTGGTTGTGACAGTTCCTTAAAAATCCTAGGACAAAGTTCATCATGCCAAGCCAGTTACTGTATTCTTTCCTTCATAAGAGAAGGATTCTTGGTTCTCTCTTTTACTATGTCCTTTTTTTACTGATAGTAACAGAGTAGTTTACAGGGTACACTTTTTTAGGGAAGAATTGATGCAAAAAGGGCATTAACCATCATGGTCTTCTCAGCGCCATCTGTCAGCAGAGTAACACTTTCCTTGTTTTTAGTGAACAAAGCTTTCTCAGTCTTTTTCTTACTATTAATGTACTTATGGAATGATTCTTGTTACCATCTATGTCTCCTGCTCATTGCTTTCTCCTTTGTCCTTATCTGCTTACGTTATTCTTTTATACTTGTCCTCGGCAATTCGTTTCCATCTACTGTGTTCCTACATCTTACGGATAACATCAATAAGCAGCTCATGATATATCTTAATTGGTCTATTATGCATGGTAGAAAAAGGAAGGATAAACAGTTTCAGCTCTTGATAATTTTTGCCTAAATTGCTGCTGTGCAGTAAGTGTCAGTTACTGAGAATCTTTATCATTCATCATTTGGGGAGATTTGACAAATTGGATGTATGGAACTCACTTTTCTCCCCTCACATGCCTTCTCACTGCAGAATAATAAAAAAGCCTACCAAAAAGTTCTATGGTATCTTTAGAAGTAGGGTTACCTATGGTTTAGTCTACTATTCTGCAGAGATAGACCCCTGCTAGAGCTCTGTGTCCAGAGAGACCAAATGTGCTATTTGTACCATATATCTTACTATCCAGTGGTTCATAATTAAGACAATACAAATGATGAATAACAATACTAACACAATCCAAGAAGTGACTTCGGTTTGTAAGTTTTAGATCCATATTTGAACTGCCAGGGTTCAGTGTGGTAAGATGAGCTGCAATAGTTTTATGCTGCTGATGATGATCTGCAACTCCCACTGAGGTGAGCATGGTGGCTTCTAGTAACTGATGTAATTCAGTATCTCATTGTATAGGAAAATGAAAGAGAATAATGCATTTGTGCTGAACATGCTGCGCATCAGTGAAGTGAAAGTGCAGTGACAAGGCAACTCTCTAAACCCAATTAGCTGAAGCAAATCCCAAAGATCTAGTCCTGTCCTATCTAACTTGTAACATGTGTTACCAGGAAACACACTGATCATGTCAAGAGCCTTCAAGGAATGAATGCTTGGATAACCTGGAGGTACTCTGCCAGAAGACATGTGAAGGGAAGTGCAAGGCAAGTTAGGAGAACTCATTTGTAGAGTTTTAAATTAATGCAACTCATCAAAATCATCTAAGAAAAATTCCTTTAAAATGAAAGAAAAAAAAATATGACCTTAGATGACTAATTTCATTAGTTTGACTAATGTTCGTTGAGGATTTTTAAGATTTAAAGCACCATATGAGGCTAAGTATTCTTTTAGACTGCTGCAGGGTTGGGTAAATGATCTCACATTTCTCACCTGCCTACACTCTCTGTTTCCACCCCCTCTGCTCACAATCTGGGTTTCGCTACTCTCCCTGGCCTAATGTCTCAGTATGTTCTGACTCCACCTTCTTAGTGCCAAGACGTACTGAGGAACAGGCTAGAAATAAAGGCAGAGGCAGATTCATGTTTACTTTGTACACATACTCAGACATTATGTAATTTATGTGGATCCTTATATATACATGAAAAGACACATTTATGGGGAAATGGAAACACATATTAATTTTTAAGGTCAGTTTGCATGATACTGAGCTGGAACCTGTGGTTGAATATTGTCTTGGAAGATGATTAATGCCCAAAGCAAAGACTGAAACAGTAATTTGTACAGAAGGGGAAGTTTGTAGCAGGGGTTTCCAGGCATTCTTGCACATTGTTAAATGAACAGGAGTATGCAGCCTGGTACCTCTTAAGTAAGTCCTCATTCTTGCAGGAAAACAAAATCCTGCAAGGCCCCATAATTTGGCTAACTACTCAAGCCTAACATTCAATCCTTGGAGACACCATGAAGAGGCCTTCATTCTGCAGCAAACAGACTGGCACTGCAGTGATGATAATTGTAATTATCATGAGCAAAATAAATAAATGGCAATGCATTTTGCTAGCTTTAGGAGCTTGAGTAATCTGGCAAACAGCTTGCTGCACTCTATCACACAATAATGATATTCACTGCCAGCCCTGGAAGTTTACCTAGGGGCTGTGACTCATGTTTGTTTTGAAAGGCACAGCATTAAAGGCCTGCGAATTATGTCTGTTGTGAAGAACATTGCATTTAAGTAATTACAAATGCAAAACTAAAACAAATCCAGAAGGCAAAAAAAATGCTAATTGATCACACTGTTTTACACACTTTAAATCTTTACTTTTCTTTATAAAAGTTTTGGCCATTAGGATGGATTTCTTGGGAATGTTTAATTTCTGGTGCCTCAGCACTGTACATCTACTGGCACATGTGTGTGACCTCCTGCCCTTCCTAGAGCAGCTGGATATCTCCCCTTTCACTGCCCTTCCCGTTGGAACAGGGTGGGGAATGGAAGTGCTCAGGGAACCCAGGGAAAGCTGGGACACTGGGTGGAAAAGTCCTGGTCAACCGGGAGCACATCTCTCAGATCTCTTCTCTTGCCATTCGTAAAAAAATATGTGTTTAACAGTCCTCGGGGTTCATACTGGATCATGCAAGAGTGGGGCTGGAGGACTAGCCCAGAGGCTCAGCTAGAGTATTGCTCCAGATGCAGAGCCCTGCCATAGACCCCGTGCCCCGAGCCACTCCAGTCACAGCTGAGTGGTGGGTCACAGATTAGGTAGGCCAGCTGCTGTGCCTGCGTGTGACACAGGAAAGGACTTCATCTTTGCTTTGGAAATACGTGAAATGCCAGCTGGGCCACAAAGGAGTGTATGGGAAGTATTGCATGTCTTTATTAAATGCATGATGCTCAAAGTATCCTTAGAAGCATTTTTGTGGGGCCAGTATAAAGCCATTGCCTACCAACAAAGGGCTTCTGTTATGAAAATAGTTTTTATCAACAGAACTCTGGATCACTTCCTACGATGTATCCTCAGCCCAATCCCTGCTTCCCTCCAGGGGCCTTTATTTCCAAGAAACACAACGATGACAGTTTAATTGTGACAGCCTCCGTGGCTTCGGTCACAGTCACAAGTCAATATTCATTGTCTCCTCACCAGTGGTTGCACCAGTGTGGTTGCAGCAGCAGCCATCTTACAGCATGGCACAAATTACTTTCTTCAAAATCACGTGGTTTTTTGCTATAAGAGAAATTCAGTTTGCCAGGTCTGATCACAGCTCATCAGCCTCAGATGTGAGGCTTTCAGAAGTTTCCAAAGTGCAGACCTCTCACTGCTGTGGACAGTTTACAAAACTTCTGGGCTTACCTGCTCAGCATAAAGGATCTTACGTACCAAACCCTGTAGTTTTAAAAATATGCAGCATTTTATCTGTGAAGTCCTAATACTTTAAAATGAACAATAAAAGGAAAATAGTCAAGGGACTAGAGCAACAAAAGAGGAGGTTTGAGGGGGATCTTAACAATCAGTAAACACCTGATGGGAGGCAATGCAGAAGATGGAGTCAGACACTTCTCAGTGCTGCCCAGTGACCAGACAAGAGGCAACGGGTGCAAATGGAAACACATGAAATTCTGAACACAATAAAACACTTTTTACTGTGAGGGCAGTCAAACAGTGGCACAAGTTGCCCAGAGGGGCTGTGGAGTGTCCTTAGAGATATTAAAAAACTGACTGGACATGGTTCTGAGCAATCTTGTGTAGTTGGCTGTTCTTGCACAGGGAGCTTGGGCTAGGTGATCTCAAGAGGTCCCTTCCAACATAAACGATCTGTGAAAATAGGAATAATTGCCTAAAATCATCTGGAATGACTCATACTTCTGAGAGTGTTTTCTTGAGTAACTCAAGCCAACGTAAGTCCAGTCTGCTAACGGTCCTGTCTCACTCCCTGGCACTGGGTGTGTGTTTCTAGCAGTCTTTAAAGGCCATGAGAATTAACACTGATTCTAAGGCTTTTCAGCCTTTTCGGAGAATGGTGCACTGGCTTGATTTCACTGTAGCATCATGGTTGCTCTGACTGTGGATCTGGGGAATGCTGAGGTTTGGCCCTGACCTGCTACTTGGGCAGATGAAATATGTCATGGGAGGTAAGCTAATTTCTGGGGGTATAGCAGGGAGAAGGTGCTAGGGAGACATTAAACATACATTTGTTCTTGTCTGAGAAATTACAGATGTTTATGTTTTCCTTTAAAGAGATATGTTATTATAGAAATGTTTCTCCTGATATCTCACCTGTAGGCAAATTCATCAGCTACTAACAAAAGGTCACCTTTGTACTCAGATGACTTCCAGTGCCAGCATTCTGCTATTTTCATGCTGTAACAATTACATGAAGAGCCCTTAAAACAAGGTGCAAAACCTGAAAACACATTGATATCACAGAGGCTTAGTTAGCCAAATATTATGAATGGTGCCTTAAGAGGAATACTTTACAATAGGCTCTGATAACCAAAGGAGAAAATATCATGTTGAGTCTTTTTCTTTTTCTTTAAGAATGGCTCCCTGTAAGATGTAGTATATAGGCCACTGAAAAATTAAATTTTGCTTTTGCTTCTGATCCTGCAAACAGCTGGGCAGGTGCTTAGCAGCTTTGCTAAACTGGGACCTGAGCAAAGAATAGATTATAGCTCCAATCATTTCTTGTGTGCTGAACTGCAGGTTTCAGTGTCGTGCTCCCTGGAGCTGTGGCAGGTGAGCTGTCATGGTAGCATGATGCCTCACGCATGGGCTCACTCCAGCAGCTTCTCGTCCCTGCTCTGTGTTCCTCCAGTTCATGCTATGTCATCCAGCATGCCTGGAGTTCCTGTGGTGAAGCTACTAGGTACATGACTTTGCAGATAAACTGGAAGATTTATTTTTTATCAGCAAACCCTGTTACCTCTGCCAGCCTTCTAGTTTCACACCCAAGTGTTGTTTAGAGTTACTGGCAACCTTTGCTATTGCCAAGCTTTTAGTCAAGATGAGTCAGGCTAAAATAGGCATCAGAGAATAATGCATAAGACTTGGGAAAATAAGTTTAAAATCTTTCACATTTGCCTTCTAGCTTCTGAGTTATTCACAGCACATTTGTTCGGTGTTTCTCTGCAAACTTTGAGGCTAGAAATTGTTTTGAAAAAACAAGTAAGTTAAGGTAGTGATATTGTCGCTTCCCTCCAGTACTTGAGAAGTGATGGAAAACACCAAGGCTGACCAGGACAAGCTGAAAACTGCTGCTGATGCTGGGTGCCCTAAAAGTCCGTTGCAGCTCTGCTCAGCAGCTCTGGCATTCTCAACAGCCTTCTAACAAGGAGGACAGCCCATGACCATGGCAGAGTGTCACCATTTCTGCTGTGTGACCTGTTCTTCTCCTGGGTCTTCTCTGTAATTTCTCAAGGTGGTTTGTTCCCTTCCTGAAAGAAGAAAAAGGCTCAAACATTCACTTGCATTTTTTGTTCATTCACAAAATACAGTATTATTGGTTTTCTACTGCATTTAGAACAACTAACTTAGTGTCACATCTTTGGTCAGCACTAATTAGAAGATGTCCAGTATTTAGTATATGTAGCCCTTCCATCTGTCAGAGAGACTGGCATGAATATATAGGAATGCTTTCAGGATCATGGCATGATATTGCTGTGTATCATTCACGTGTGATATACATTATGCATACTGCATTATCTGTATAATATACCCTATTCATTTTGACTGTACGCATTTAATATAACATACTTAGAAAGTTTTAAAGTTGCATAGGTTAAGTATTTCAGTAATGGTAACCAATGAAATTTCACAGAGCAATAATGAATTGTCTCTTGTAACCAAGGGATGCTATGTGCTTACTTGTGAATGTGAAGTAATATGTACTAAAAGCAATAGTTCAAAAATACATTTCCAGTTTATAGGATGCTAGCTCAATAATAATCCCTCCCACTGACAATGGGATATGTTTTGATTCACAGTGTCATTATGGAAACTGCCTATTTCTCTGTCAAAGGCTTGGCTTGTGAGATTCATGGTTGATCCCCTTGAAAAACAGGTGATTGGATTTTACTCTCATTATCCTGCCTCTAGTTGTATTGAAGTGTGCTTTAAAAATGTGATTCTGGAAAAGGAGAAGGGAGAAAGGATGATGTTTAAAACAACCCTTAAGCATCAGAAATCACAAAGAGACTTCCTGGGCAGCAGACTGTAGAGGAATGAAGCTGGGTTAATTAGCATTGATAATATACAGCTGTGGGTTGGCTTCAGGGGTGGCGGGTTGGCCGATGTAGATAAGGTGCAGCTGTGGCTGGTTAAGTGAAGTGGTTGAGAGCCAACGAAGAGAGAGCAGCAAGGAGAAAAGAGAGAACACATGCTCTGGGTGAGGTGAGGAGGTAGTAGAGGGATTGGCATGAAGAGTATGCTGGTATGAGATTGTAAAAGACCTTGTTGCAGCTTGATAGTTTGGAGAGTGCTGTGACAGCAGACTAGCCAATATCTGCCTCTGAAGCAGCTGATGATAGCTACTGTCATGAGCCAAGAGGCTAAAACAGGAGGGCTTTGGGTCTCATCAAGTATGGTAGTTTCTTCTTGTAAAAGAACTATCAGAAGGGGGAAAAGAAACCAAAACAACCCTAAGGTATTTGACTAAATAAAACTTGGAGTAGAAGGAGTGCATATGGGAAGAGAGGCCAGAGAAGGAAAGAAAGATTGGTGTGGGGAAGGGATTTAAGGAGGGCAACTTCTCATAACCTGCTCATGGGGCAGGGAGGGGGGGGAAGACAAATTTATGAAGAGAGAAGGAAGATGGCTGAGAAATATGATGCATGCTAATGTTTTTGGCTTTGCTGGCAAAACAAGACCTGGCTGAGGCTTTTGATGAACATTCACTGTTGACATTTAGCAAGGAAGTTGCAAAGTACTGGAAGAAGCTAATGATATGTTCATTTTTAGAAATGGTAATTGGTTTTAACCTAGAAACTTCAAACTGGCTCACTTGATACTGATTCCAAGAAGACTTCTGGAAAACCTTTTGCCTTAGTTTGAGTGGGGCAAAACCTAAAATACGGTTGTGTAATGTTGCCATTCAACACTGCTTCCAGGTAGAATAAGTGTTCTCCAACTTCACAGTTTTTAATAAAGCAAGAAGTAATTGTTGACATGATTAACTGTGATTTCTGAGAGGCATGTGAATGGCTCCTGCCTGCCCCTTTGATAAAAGAAAAATTATGACAGGCAGCAGTAAGGGGGGTTAAAATCATCCTTGCTCATGGGCCATGGGAGCAATGCAGGTAATGAAGGTGTTAACATAGGGTTTCTCCAGGAATCTGTTCTTGGTTCAGTGCTGCTTAGTATCTTCAGAGCTAATCACAACAAATGTCAGGTGATGACACAGACATAAATAAACAGGAAAGAGAACTGGTTACTGATACAGACTTGCCTTGATCTCTTGAAGAGGTAGGTTCGTCTGAACAACATGCATTTTACTAATATGACATGCCAGGGCACACATCCAGGGACAAAGAAAGGAGGTCTCACTTGTAAGATGGGGCAACGCATTCCCAATACAGTGGATCTGCAAAGGAGGCAGAGGCAATAGCAGGTAATCAATCAAGCATGAGCTCCAGTGCAGTGGCATAGCTAAATAGCAATGAAAAAAGGAGGCAGGGGGCAGTACTTCTGATTATTAGCGAGATCACTCTGGGAATACCATCTGTTGGCGTGTCAACGCTTTAACAAAAGAATGTTGACAAGTTAGAGGCGATGAACCATGTGAGGTCTGTGCAATTTGCCTTAGCAGAGAGGAAGTTGCAGCTCTCCGATATTAAGGTAATTCAAAAAATTACATTTGAAGTATTAAATGCTTCAATCCTTCAAAAGGAGGCTATGTAACATGACCTGAAGTTTCAAAGATACAGAATTCCTGCAGCTTAGCATAAATGAGATTTGCAGGTGCTCTGTGGCTCTCGGAGCATTTCTGCTTAGGAGCTTAGACATGAACCAGAAACATGCATTTTACTGACTGGTTCTGAAATTTGTGTTTGGAATCAGAGAATATAAACAGCAAGCTGGTTTCGTCTCACACCTTGAAGCCATCTCTCCCTCCCAACCCAGGAAGAATTTTCCTCTGTTCTTCAGCTAAAGGCAAGTCACCTCCCTAGGCACCTGGAATCCCACAAGCCAGCCTTGCCTTAGCTGTGTGCACCTTTAGCCCCATTATGCAGAATGAACTTGTTTTCTCAAAAAGTCAAGTGTCAGTTCCAGCAGAGCAATCTGCTTCCTATGCCAGCCTTCCAAGCTAATCTGACTGATGGTATTGCAGACTTTTCTCCCTACGCTGCCCAAACCTGGAGTTTTCATCTGAATATTTCTCGCTTTTGGGAAATTATTATTTGACCAGGGATCCCAAGTTGACATCTGAGGTATACGTTGTCAGGATATTACATTCTTTTTCCTAATGGCGGAATAAGAAATGTATGTGTTCCTTCCCCTCCTAGCACTAAGCAACCAGGCAAGGAAAAATGTTAAGTTTTTGGCTGTATTTGACACAGGAGTTCAGTACAGCTTTAAAATCTTTCCTTCAGACACATTTACCAGTATCTATTCAATTAGCTGTACAGAAATACCGTGGGTACATTAGAATGTTCTCTTGAAATCTTAACGCTGCTCTTCAAGGAAAATGCATCACAGAAATATTTCAGGTATCGTGCTGCCCATGAATCATGCGTAATGCTCTCACTCCAGTAGTGTTTTCTTTTGAACAGTGTTTTTTCCAACAATCTGGGACCCTAAGTGTTTTCAGAGTTCCTGGTAACAGAGTGTCTGGTCTTAAAATAGAGTATCTGGCAGCAGAAGTGTGCACTGAGCTCTCCCATGCAGCTGGTGCACAGGTGAGCAGTGGCACCTGTGCTGAAGCCATCTGGGCTCAGTGGTAGGATCGTGGGCAGGCAGGTGAGGATGGTGGCAGGGCTGGGACCATGCCCTGGGGTGAAACATATTTTCCTGTCCCACAGAGCAGGGGTTATAAGAACGGCAAGCACCAAAGGAGGCAGAGAAGTCCCTTAGCTGCTTTTTCACAAGAGTAGGGTTGTGTCAGGGGTTATCATGCATGAGGGAATTAAGCTACATGATACAGAAGAGGCTGTGGGATATGCCACCCGCTGGGGCCTCTGTCACTACAGTGTCAAATCTGATGCCTGAAGGTCCCTCCAGCTGAGACACTCTGAGGAAAACCAACAAAAACAAAGGAAGATTGCTAATGAACTGCTTGAAGGGAATGAAGAGAATGAAGAGAATTGCAAATGAAAGAATGAATGTTTAGTGGCAGATCTGTAAAAGGGGAAAATAAGTCTTAGCAGAACAAAAATAAATCATCCCAGGTTAGATAGTAATTTTGGAGGGTTTTAATATTTTGCTTCATAAAATGCTTTTTGGGAGGAAACAGCTTATTTTCATGCAGGTTTTTATTTACTTCAAGAAATTGTAGGTTTTTCCTAGAACTCTGATTAAGGGAAAGTCTTTGCAAAGCTTTCAATTTTCAGTGCTGAAAGCTTTCCTTGCCGAGTGAGGAGGGAGGGAGAACATGGGATGACTCCCTTAAAAGTTTTCGCGTGTCAAATTGTATCAACAACCACAAAACAACCATTTATTCCAGACAATGAAAATGGAAAATCCTATTCTCCTCCCTTATCCTCTCCCGATTTCTAACAGCAAACCAGTTACCACCATGGGATGAACTGTTTGGGTAGCATGAAGATGACAAAGCTGCAGGGGGAATGATACTGCAGGGACTCTCTCCAGGGAAAGGGGCAGGGAGAACAGTGAGGGCAGAGGAAGGCTCATCATCATCGACTGCTACTGAGGAGAAACTGGAATTGTTTAGGAAGGAAGGCAGCAAGATGGGGGCTGTAGGGTGGGAGGAGAGAGCAGTGGGGCTTAAACCTGAAGAAGTCAAGAGGGAGATGGGTGTTGTATCACAATGGGAGTAGATGTTTCAGCTCTGAGTAGTTGTTGGGTTTTTGTTTGGGTTTTGGTTTTTTTTGTTTTGTTTTAAGAAAGTAAGCAATTAAATTCAAATGTTGTTCTGGGTTAGCTGAGCTCCACAGTGAGACACTTTCTTATTCTTTTTTGTTTGTGAATAAATACACTTTCCAGAACTGATGCTTTTACATTTCCTTCAGATACAGTGGTTGCTCTCCAGCCTCTCCAGGAAATCCTGCATGCATACTTAACGTCTGCCTGGCTGCTAGCAACCAAGTAACTGCGCTGAACACATTTTCCAGGCAAGGAGCTATCACCAGGATAGTACCAGGTAAAGGTGAACAGTTCAGGCAGTCACTGGGAAGACTTGCGAAACTCCTGATTCAGCACTGTAATGTTTAGGTAAATGCTACAACAGCTATTTAAAAGAGAAAAGCGAGACACTTCTTATGTGTGACTCACTAATCACTGTCTGTGCTGTAGAGCCTGGAGTACAAATTCCCTTTGTCATGAAAATGCTTGCTCCTTTGATCCCCACAACATCGTTAAACAGTTCTAAAGAGTAAGTAAATCTTTTGGCACATTCTTTGCAAAATAAGCATTTCAGGATTGAGACACATGTGGGTGTGTTTGTGATGCTGAGGAGATTGATACTGATACAATTTTTAGCAGCGGGTGCAGACTGTGCGTTGCTTTGCTGAAGGAGAGAGAGAGAGGTTTTCCACCTCCTTTTCCAAAGCAGTTATGTAGAAAATTGAAATGCACATGGTAGCCATGCAGGATTGCTGCACAGAGGCTGCCACTGCAAATGGAACCTTATTATGCTTGTCTATGATGGCTATAGATATAAACCTGCCTATTGACACATGGCATGTGCCCATCGGCATGCTTCTCCAAGTATTTTGAATTTGTTCTCATAATTCAGGTAAAATACACAGATGGTCTTTCTGGAGAGCCTGATGCTGTTGAGGACATTACCAGCTTTTTCCCACGACAAACCAAGGGTACAGACTGGTGGAGCTTATGCTTCAGATTGTGTCCTGTCTCCTTGGGGATCCAGTGCAGGATGAAAGCACGCAGAGGTTACTTGTTTATCAGAGCACATGTGCATTAGGACCTGGGGATCACTTTCTCAGCTGCTTTAATACCTGGCGGTGGTGTTTTTTTCTGGCCCTGTGCACATCAGCCCAATGCCTAGATCAGCTAGCCTGCTGTCCCTTTGGAGCTCTGTGGCTAGTAAAATCAAGGGGAGGGGCGGGTAGAATAGTTATCCATAACAATTTCACCAAAGGTTTTGTGCTATTTATCTAGTAACTTCACAAGGCTTTAGCTAAAATGCGAAGAGCTTATGAGCTTACTGAAAGAATAATGTAAATCCAAACCATTCAAAGAAGCACGACTGTTTAGAAGTGTAAGAACAGCATTCTCATGCCACATAGCACTCTGTGTGAAATAAGTTTATACCCTTCCAACATGCCATCTGGCAGCAAACAGTATATTGGTTTGCATCCCAGCCTGTGATCTTGCAAGAAAAATTAAATCATATATAATAAAATGCATTTTTAAAAGACAACATTTTCAGTAATGTTCAGTGGAACTAATGGACTTAAAAGTGTTTCCAGTTATCTGTCAGAAAATGTTTTGGTAAACAAGTGTCTGCTCTCAATTGTGATGTGCATATGAGTAAAGGGATTTATGTCACACTCAGACACACTGTTGTTCATTCGCATATGCACTCTCGGAGTGTTCAGAACATTCAAATCTGCATTTGTGCCTGAGCCACTACAGTGGGAGGAAACAGATTATGGGGTTTGAACTGGTACCCACAGTATGGGTGGAAGTTGTATGTTTGGGAGAAAATGGAGCAAGTCTGTTGGTTTAGGAAGTTAGAGACTGATTGCAGTGAGATACAGTCTGTGGAAGTTCACATGCCCAAGGCCCCCTATAACTGCTTTCTCTCTCTGATACCCTTAAATTTTGGGGAAGATTGATTCATGTGTATGTCAGGTAAGGCATGTCTAATTTAAAGCATCTTCTTTCCTGGTACTGCGATAAATCAAGGAAAAGGAAGTCTGGTGAAAGGAAATAGTAACTATTATTTGTTTAAAATTCTCAGCAAATCAGGCAAAAATCTTTTACATAGTTGGATTATGGACAAGTGCATATCTCAAGGAAAATAAACAAGATAAAATACATGCTGATATATCTGTTCTTCTGAGGTTTAATGTGGGGGAAATTAGATTGCCCACTGGATGTATAATGAAATGATTAGGTAGAACCTTCTATCTAGTTGCGTACACAGGGTTGCAGAGATTTGATTAAGTTATGTGAAAAACAACAACAGAGGCTCAGCTTTCTAGGGATGAGGATGGGTTAAAATAATTCATGGAGAAATTGCTGTAATTAAAAACACTGAGTAGTATTCAGAGTCTGTTTGTCTCCTTCCATTAGGGTACATCTTCAAGTTTGCATTAAAATTCTCTGTGCCTCACCTGTGTCTAGGAACTCTTCATTTGTCACTCCATGTAAATTTAAATTCTAGCCTCCCAATCAGTGTTTTGAATCACTTGGATATTGAGTAAGTATATAATTCTTAGCTTAGACATTGAACATCTGTTGTCATTTCTGTCCAATATGTAATTACAGCAGGGGGAGCTGGACAATTGGAGATTAAAAAGATGCTGCTTAATCTTCCACCACATGTTTCCACTTAAAAAAAATAACACACTAGAGAAATCTCATAGCAGCTCATGGTATATCTGCTTGTCCCCCTATCCTTGTTCAATAGATAAGACTTAATTTGATTTCTGCCTGAAATTAATGTAGTCATTGTGTTTGGTACCTGCGAGTGTATTCTCTTAGAACTTGTGTGTCCCACACGGTAGGGCATGCTCTGAGGACTCCATTCCTGCTTTTCCCCTATTAAGATATTGTATCTTGTGGTCTTCCTTTCACCTGTGATGATACACGTATTTATATGGAGTATTTTTTATCTAAAGAGCACCAGCTATTTGGAAAGAATAGGCACTAGCATCTGCAGAGCTGGGCAGAGCCCATTGAGGAAGGGGGGAGGCTGCGGTTTTACATCGCTTCAGAAGATGTGGAGACGTGTTAAAGGGGTCTTTCTTCAGGGAACTTCTACATCTTGATTTCTCTGGGTAGAGTGCCTGCCACATGGACTGGCTATGGGTAGCCTGCCAGTGTATGTCCTTCGCACAGCAGCCACGTGAGATGGTGTGAGTGTGGCCTCAGCTGCTGAATAACGAAGTTCATATATATCCGTTTATTAAGTGGAAGGGCTTTCCATCCCCAGGAAGCCTTTGAAAAATGTGACTGCAAAGTTGTATGGGGTGACTGACAAAAAAGCTCCTGTATTTCAGTGAAAAATGTTTCACTCATTTTGTACTTGAGAGGGGAAACTGATGTTACTGCTGGTAGTAATAGCAATGCACAGTGAGATGTGCCAGTGTATACGCACAATCATTCTAAACTAATAGTTTTCATGTTTGTGCTGTTAGCTTCTGTACTTTTCCCAGTACATCCTTCTAGTCTTCATTGAAACTCCAAAAGTTTTGGGGTGGTTTTTGATTTTGTTTTTAACAGCTGATATACAAAACTTTCATCTCTAATTTTCTTTAGGACAAAACAACAAAGATTTGTAAAATAGAAAATAATTTCTTTTTTTCTGAAGACAATTAATTTACAACTGCATGCCACTTTGAGAGGATTCTGATTTTCCTAAGCACAGACTTATGGACTTTGAAGGATTTACTGAGAGAAATTTACTGAGCGACTGGATTTCAAAATGTCATATGTATTAGGTTCAGCCCTTAATATAATGACTTGGTAAGGTGGTCTATCAGATTTATACTCTTAAAAAGTGTTTTGCTCACAGAGCAGGTTCTTTTAGCTGCGTTGGGACAATTAAAGAAGATCTGTTGATTTGTTTAATTTGAAATATAAACAAACACAGTTATAACCTAAACAATCTCAGAACTGCTTTTGATGTGAGACTAATAACACTGACATGGATGAGGAAGTACACAGCGTTGGCTGTTCAAAGACAGTTGCAAGTAGTGCTTCCCTGTCCCAGTCTAACTGTGTTTTACCCCCTCTCCTAGTGCATCTTTAGTACTGGAAAAAAGCAAATTAAGATAGAAGCGACCTGGACCTAGACTGAAAGCAACTGGAAGGAGTCCCCTTGACTTTGGTGTGACCTGCAGCTCTCCATGCCAGCTTTGTAAGCCCTCCCATGTACGCACCCTCTCTGTGCCTACCATTCTTACCCCTGGGCAGGGATTGGCACCTCCCGGCTATGCAGCTGCTCACAGTACTGTCAGCAAATGGTAAAATGAACAGTGGAGACTAAGCTCCACCTGCAACGAGTGTGAAGTGTAACAAGTGTGATGGGTAACTTCGCAGTAAAGACAATGACAGGACTTTCCACAGACCTTGCCTGCGCACGTTGCTTGACCTGTGGGTTGTAAAGTATCCGAGTTACCCTTTTCCTTCCCCAAGCTTCACAGTGGCAATGTGCTACTGCCTGTCAGCCCACGGAGACTTTTCCTGTATCTTCCCTTCTTCTCCAGGCATTGATGTAGTCTTCGCCTCAGCACAGAGGACCTGCACAACCACCTCCAGCAGCGCCTCTCCCTTAAGCAGTCCACTCAGAAAGTTTCAAGGGGCTGAAATGGAAAAATAACGGTGTACGTCGAGTTCAGGTATGTGTCTTACTGCTTTCATGAGGGGCACATCAGGATAGCAGCTCCACATTAGCTAAATGTTCTGCTTCCTCTGTCTGAGGTAAACACCAGTCCCTTTGAAAACATGAACTCCAGGCCCTGGCCAGATGGGCTTATGCCTGTGGAACAATTCTCACTTGAATCAGTTTGCTGGTTCCGATGAGACAGCATGTGGAGCAGTAGAATGCAGTCATTGAACTTGAAGATGACAGATTATTTACAGAAAATGTGTGGGTGTCTGGATGTGTGCGTTTGTCTGCAGTTTTTGTGCTGCCTAAATGCCAGTGGCCATTTAGTAACTTTTCACTACATTTATAAACTTTGCAGAGCTTTTAAACCATCCACAGGAAGATGTGGGAAGGTTTAAGAGGCAGCACATTCCTTACCTACATGGTCCTCCATACAGCTGGCATAGCTCATTCTCAGCCAATGTTAAATTTACATCCGCAGTCAGTACTGAAAAAAAATAATCCTTTTATTGTGACATTATTGTTTGCATGGTTTTCTGGTTATTCATTTTTGGATTCCTTTTTTCTTTCTATGGTCTATTTTTCACCTTTATCTCCAAACCACCTAAATTCCACGGAACTTTGCCTCAAAAGTATTTCAGGAGTTTTTCCTGTAAGTTGTATTAAGGGGTTGTATTACACATTTTTTCCATCTTCTATGGTGTCTTTGGAAAATCATGTCAGAAGAAACATACTTAACACAGTAGAATTTAATTATGCATTAAAGTGCTTAGAACCCATGTGAGTCTGTGGACCAGAATAATGGTACAAGCATCTTCACAAAGTTTTGCTGGATTTTGCCAAGGTGTGTTGCTTAAAGTAGCCCGTGCTACTCCTTTATTTTAGGTATGCATGAGAACTTTATTTGATGTGATGTCTTGAATCACTTTAACTCTGTATATAAACAAATGATAGCATCGAAATGATATGTTTTCATGCATTTTCCTCAAAACTGAAGAAAAAGTAGTGATTGGAATACACATACGTACTTACAGAATAGCAGGCATTATTGTAGCTTCATTGCATTTTCTTCTTCCCCTTACTTTAAAGACCTATTTCTTTAGGTGATTTGTGAGTTTTTGTTTTAGTGATAGTGATTTGTGTTACGGAATTGTTTACTGTCAGTAACAGATATATAGGTCCTCATATCCTTTTGATATTTCTAAGTTAAGAAGTCCTTCCAGTGGAAGATCATAAGGAAAAATCAAGGTTGTCATCTTCTGGCCTCGCATTAAAAATTAAGTTATGGTTTTCCATCAATATCTCTGCCCTCACTAGGTGATGGCCTGAGTTCAATTTATTTTATATTGTGCAATGAGTTTGTGGCCAAAGCTAGGCTGGGACCCAGGGTCTGAGCTTTCTGTGCTGCCCAAACCCACAAGATTGTCCTGTGGAGGGGGTCTAAAGGTTGTGTGGGTGTGCTATTTCACAAATGGGGCAGGCTGTTTCAACAGGGAAATGTGCTTTATTTTTATGATGATATGGACCCTGTTTCTTAAGTGCAGAATGTATTGTCTGCCCTTCATTCCTCCTAAACACGCTTTTAGAAAATGATTGCAAATTTTTGCAGAATGATTATAGTGGCAGCTGTGGGAAGCCTCCAGCTCTGCAAGAAAATGATTGATGGTCAGTAGCGAACACCTGCATATTGCATCCCTGTTGAAATGCATTAATTTAATCTCAGGGGCATTCATTTAATCTAAACTGCATTTTGCAAACTTGAGTACACTGCTCAAGTTGAAGGGAAGTAGGTTTATTTTTGATAGTATCCATTTGTGGGGAATAGCATATAACGTGGAGTATGTATTACTAAACCTGTCGCAAAGTAGAAAGATCTGGGAATTTGCTGAAGATGAGAGATACTTCCAAAGTCCTGTTCCTTAAAATGCAGGTAAAAAGAGCCAAGCTTTTCCCTCACAGAAATCACTTAATTTGTTCTAAATACTAAAGCCATTTAGTATTTCAGGGGATGCAGAAACTGCAACTTGGATCTCTTTGGAGAAAGGAATTTTATCTTCCATCTCATTAGCTTCCTTCTAAGTTCATATTTTTTTTCTGTGCCAGGCAATATTTGCAAAGCTTCCAATCTTGGAAACTCTTTAAAACTTTTACAGTACCATAGCTCTTTTAGTTTTTTTCCATTGACTCTACCAGGCTCTGCACCAGGCCAATAATGGCTGTTTGTCAGTGTATCCATGAGTTATATTGACCGGTATTGTGCCAAATTTCATCAGTGTGTTTGCAGTTCCTAAGCTCTTTGGCACAGTAAGCATGTTATATAGTTGGCACCGCTTGGAAATTGCACAGCTTTGTAGTGCTAGGCAAATAATAATACTATTTTCTATCTGCTAATGGAAGACATGAAGTTCTTTTAACGAATCTATATGCTGCTGTTCTGATAGGGGCATTCATTTCCCCCCCCCACCCCCAACAAAATGGATTTTCTGACATTTCTGTGACCTCTTAGAGAAAGAATTAGGTGCACAGTTACCAAGCAACAGAAAGTCAGGCAACACACTTTCAAAGCCCTCTAATTGCCTGTAATGGTAAGAGCAGCATCCACGTTCACAAAAGCTTCATATACTTGATACTTATTCTGCTGCGAGAACTCATTTACCTTTTGTTATCAGCGTGGTGTTAAGCTGGAGCCACCAAAGGGGGAGATGGAAGTCTGAAGGGTCTGCGAGACTTGGAGCTGCTCTGCATATAGAGGGCCATAAGGAACAATTGTCACTTTCACGATTCATGCCTCACATTTCAGTTATCTAGAAAATTTTAAGTGCTTAACTCGCAGGAGGGAAGGCACATTAATCTCTACAATATGAAAGCCGAAGTGAATGCAAAAAAAAATAACTTACGAAGACTTTCAAAGATTTAAATGAGAGCCCAAAGAAAGGCTTTAAAGCACAATATCTTCTGACAACTTATCCTCTAAGGTTTTAAAATGACATGTTTCATGAGTCACACAATGAGATGTCTTTAGTGGGGGGTGGGGGGGTGCAGGGAGAAATACATGAATATGTGTTTGAGAATTTGATGTATTTTTTTTTTTCCTTCCAGCTTGTACCTGACTGCATGTGAGGAGTCAAACTGTTCCCTCTTTGCACAGCGTATCTGGGACACTGCATGCCACTCCTTCCTAAAGCTTTTCTATTGTCCTCAAAGGCTGTAGCAGTCTCCATCTACTCTTCACAACTTGCTTTCCTCAGGGGGATTTAGGAAGCGTTTTGCTTCAGGCACTGCATGGCTCCTCATGGCGACCATCATGAAGGGGCTGCCCTTGTCTTTGCCACTGGGCTTTTCCACTTCAGCTTGTTTCCTGCAGAAGATGGTGCTGGCCGTGGGCTGGGACAAATAACAGTCACTGGCTCCACTCTCCGACTGCTGTGCCTCGGGGAAGCCCTTCAATCCTGGATGGGAGAGGTAGCGTGTCTGCATCCTGGATATCAGTGATTTGCTTTTTCCACTCCAGTGAGGGCTAGTTTTAGTGTTCAAAAAGGGCTTCTCAGTATTTCTGTATATACTTTCCTTTATTTTCAAGCATACAGATGTGTTTCTTTAGAAACAAACAAAGCACTAGAGCTTCCTTCTCATGTCATTTACAGTGGGGTTAGCTCTGGTGAAGTTAATAGACATTATATTGGCATAAGACAGGGACCAGAAGCCAAGTTTTTTGGCTCAAGACCCAAAGCAAAGCATACTCTAAACTTGGCACGGCATTCCGAGCAAAAAAGCACCTTGTGCATGAACTGTTCCTCCAATATTTTTCCTTTTTCTCCCCTTTTTTTCCTTTTGGTTGTGCTTCTGTCCTCTATCCAGAAATGAGGTTTAATGGAGTGGTATCATACGGTGGAGGTGAAATGGCCAAGGGCTCAGTCACACACTCTGTCAAATGCTATAGCTCCAGTCCAGCAAAGCCCTTAGGCATCTGCCTGCTTTCAGAGAGTCTTGCAAAATGATACAATACTTCAAACTGAGCCATGAATTGCCAAGAAACATGCACACAGGGTAGGTGGGTATTCAGTATTTTGAACTTAGAGGGAAAAAAAAAAAGCTGAAGTTAAAGTATCTGCATGTACATTTGAGCTGTGTTTTTCTATTTAGGCCCTTTTTACTTCAATGACTATGTAATTACCATCATTTCCAGTGGAGTTACTTTGAAATGACTATGTAGTTTATAGTATCTGTCTAATTAACTTGTCTTACAACTGTAAGTGGAATGCACCATCATTTCCAATCTGGAAAGCACTTCTTCAGAACCATATTCTGACAATTCAAGAATATTTCTGCTATGTTTTCAATTCTAAGAGTAAGTATTTTTTTGAGACATATATTCTGGAGGCATGAGAGGAAAGGGAGAATTATTGTGTTTTCCTAGTGCCTAAAATGAAGCTATTTTTCATGTGTTTAGTTAACCTATTTTTAATAGGAATTGATCATACTGTGAATTAGAACTTCCATTAGGAACTACATGCTAGAAAAGCACAAGTAGTCCTAGCTGAATTTAGATTTTCATTGCTGTAGGGTGCCTGAGAGCATATTTCTGCTGATGCCTGCAGTTTATGTGGAAATTTAAGTGGTATCCTCTTACAGTTATACTAACCCCTTAAATCTTGCCCACCTTCCTATTATTATAAATTCAAATATTAACAATCTAATCAGCACTACTGTTGGTAGATCCGTCAAGACATAAATATCAAGACTTCTTGATATGAGCCAGGTTTACCACTGGGAATAGGATGGGGAAAGCAAAGTTGTAGTGGAAGACTGCAGAAAGGTTCCCATGTTATATTTTTCCTCATCATTGCAATGGCTATTGAAGAAAACCTCACTTCTAGAACATCATTACTGTACTTTGTGTAGTATACTACTATCAACAATAGTTGTCAGCCTTTTGATAGCAGAAAACTATACAGGTATTGTTATCTAGGAATGAGAAGCCTTTGTAGGCAGCTTGATTAAAAAAAAGAATGGTTCATGTCCAAGTGCATTTCTTGCAATACACCAACAAAGGCTTAAAATTCCGGATGACAAATTTGGTATTGACCTCAATGAGGGCAGTGAGAGAATGAGAGGAAAATATAATATGTATATACACTCACGGTATAGGTACCCTGTGGAGAAAGATGCAGTGGCTTTTAGAGTAATTGTGCATAATTCTGGTTTTTTGTTGGTGTAAAGATACAGACAAGAAAATAAGGGTTTACTAATGCAAGTGAAGGAAAGATCAAGAATGCAATTTTGATTGTTCATTCTTCTCCCCAATCCAAAGGACACACAGACCTGTATGTGTTCTTGCCAAACTGTTTGCACATGTAAAGGCCTGGTAAGTCTAAAACACTACTTTCTCTCTTTCTCTAAGTATGTTGCAAGGAATAAGTCCAATATAGGTTTAGTTCTGATTTACTTTTTTTCAGTGGTTAGTATTATGCCGCATAGCAGAATATTAACCATCTGCCATGGATTTTCTTTACAGTTATTCCAGCTTTGATTACATCTCTTAAAGATTTTCATTTGAACTGTAATCACCCCCAACTCATATCCCTGGCTATTCCTATGTAAGTTACTTATGCCTGACCCTGAAATAAGCAGTGTTGCAGCCAGGTCTTAATTGAAGACACCACTTACGTACAACAAACTACTTTGGTACCCATCAGTCAACTACCTCAGAAACATGTCAAAAGAAGTGATCTCTAGGGAGAAGTTTCCTTTCCTGGTGCACATGAGGGGAAACAAGAAGTGCGTCATTTGGAAGGGCGCAAGCTCCTCCACACTGAAGCGTCTCACGAAGCAGGGAGCCATGTGCTCCCAGAGCACTTGGCAAATTAGCTAGGTCTGTATGCAAAACCTTCCAGGGACTGAAAATGAGTTGAGGAAAACTGAGGTCCCTTTTACATCCCTGATATGACAACATACATTCACCTTCTGAAAGTTCAGAAAAGTCTCCTTATGGAGTAAAGAGGGCAGGGAAATCTAACTTCTAGCCCCTTCCTCCATTTTCTTCATCTAGTTATCTGAAGAGTTAAACACTTGCTTTTTGGGGGGGAACAGTGGTTCATGATGTCCTTACACTATTTTCAGAGAAGCATGCAAGCCCCACATCTCCTTTGCAGCAGAAACCCATCTATATGGGAAGCCTTTTAGCTCTGTCTCCTGCCTCAAGGACCTTCGGCTATTGCCCTGACCTAGAGACTCTATGCAGGGGCAAATCCAGAGCTGTCTGTAGAGGATGATAAGAAAGTATCTGTCATTCGCAAATTTCAATCTCTTGTTCTTTCTTTTGATGGCACTTCTGAATTCTGGACTACCAGCTCTCAGCTTCTCACCCTCTGCAGAGTTCTTCTCTAGCTCTCAAAAATAGAAAACTGTTTTGGGATTTTTCCTGGAAGGCACTATGAGTTTGCAAAAATGATTGCTGCAGAGAACCTCAACTGAATAGCAACCCTTGTGAGTGTGCTGCTACTCAAGAAAAACAACTTCAGAACTGTTGTGGAGTGTAACTATAACTGTATTTCATTTATCTCATAAATGCCATGCGATATTACAGGCATAGATTAGTCAGTAAAGTCAGATGTGGGTGCTGGCTGGGGCTTCTGGCACTTGCTTGTTATGCAAATAGCAAACAGCAGTAGTAACTCACTCCTAAAGGTAATGGCAACATATATCTGCCTTCTCGTTTTGTGTGCTCAGTCTGCTTCTCGGAGCTGACTGCACCTTGGGGCTAGTGTCAGTGGAAGACATACTGGTTCCAGGCATGCATATTTAGTATTATAAAGCCAGGAAGCTGTAGATGGCATCTCCCTTTTCTCTGTCAGACCCTCCTCCTGAACACAGTAAGTACCATTTCACAGCAAGAAAGACCTTGTTATCCAGCTTGAAGTGTAGCAGTGATACAGCTGTGACTGATTGCTGCTTGATCTTCAACTGTTTGTCTTGGAATTTCTGAAGCCTCTGAAGGCTGGGTCCTGCCACAGATCATCCTGTGTCTGGTCCTGATTCTTGAGGGCACAGCTCACATGAGTAACTTCTGTGCCTGGCTCACACAGACCCACTCCTGGAGGTGTGCTCCAGACAGGGGGGGTTTGAACACTGGTTCAGAGAGGCTGAGACCGAATGGGACTGGCTGTGGTCCTCACAGCTGCTTCAGTAACTGCTCAAGTGTGCAGATCTAAGGTTGTTCCTGGAGCTGGTCATTGTTAGTCTCGTCAGGCCAGGATAGCTCTGCAAAGCTGGGACGTGTGTGGATCACAGTGCTGGGCTCTGGGAGGCTTTGTGGAGTTGTCTGGTCCATACCTCTGGGAGGGGGAGCTTTAATGTGAACTTGTGCTTCTTTTGGTTTTGATCACTCCAGGTGTCTCCATTTCTGGTGGGGATATAGGTACTGTAGTGATGAAGGAAAGACTGGCCTTTAAAAGCTAACTGACACTATTTTGTGGAAACATTTTTGTTTTAAAAAATGAAAACTGTCTGTTAGGCCAGGATGAAATAATGTCGAGGGAAAGATTTTTGACCTGGAGAGCATCTTCCTATGAGAACTCCATGCTCAAATTATTTCCAGTTTTGGCAGCCAAAAGGCTCGCTCTTCAGAGTCCAGCCCCCTGGAACAGAGATAAAATGGGGGAAAATCTCAAACTGAGGAGCCTTTCTTTTCCCTTCTGATCTTCCCATACCCAGGCAGATGTGGCTCTATTTGGCTTTTTCTTTTTTTCTGAAAAACTCAACATGGAAAGAGTTAAAGAACTAGCCTTTTTACTTTGGCTTGATTTGTCCTCACTGTCACCAAGCAGCTTTTACATTCTCACCTCAAATCCTTATCAGTCATCCGTGTGTATTCCCTGCACAGGCTCAGCATCCCTGTCTGTGAAATGGATTTGCAGGGCATTTGCTGCAGGGCCAGGCTTCAAGCCTTACAGGTCAGTTCCTCACACACAGTTTCCAAGCTCACCTGGGAAGCAGAGTGGCTGGTCCTGCGAATGTGGCAGGTTGACCCGTTTTCACTATATTATTTTTTCTGAGGAGAGCTGCTCCATACCTTCATGGCTAACAGCTTGCTGTTCCACAGAGGTGACCTTCAGTGCAGGCTAGGCTTGGGGAGGCCATTTTTGTGCACAAGCTCTTGGGGAGTGCAAGCTGTCACAGGGTGACCAGGTTGCAAACTCCTGGGCCCTACAAATTAGTTTTAGCACTTCAGACAGACTCTTCAGGTGTTTTACTCGGCTGTTATCTCCATCACTGAGGTTTTTCTGGAATGCTTTGCCAACCGAAAACAAGATCCTCTAAATAACCTTTTCCCTGGCTTCTGGAAGTCCTCTTCGTAAAAGGCTGGTTGTGAAAATATCTTTTTCAATATAAACAGGTTCACTTTCTGGATCTCCTTTTACAGATTTGATACATCTTACTGTCCTGTTTACTCACAAATGAGGCCAAATCTGACCCTTTTCAGAAGCAATGCAGATTTTTTTTTCTCAGGGTTGCAACAACCTGTAAATGCTCAGACTTGATGGAAGCTGAGAACATCTCACAGAAAAGAGGGCCTGTTGTAGCAGCTCTTTATCCCAAAGGAAGCAATATGGTTTATTACAGTCTATTCATGGTCTGTACCAGCAATGGATGGCTGTGCCGGTTTAGGTCTGCCTCTATGTGCCTCTTTATCTGGTACATAGATTCCTGTTCCCTCCTCACACTTATGCTCTTCAGTGGGAAAGGGAATGGAGATCCATGACCTCAGATGGACATCCTGATAATGTCCACCATCCTGCCTGAATTAAAGACTTTCTCATGTAAAAAAATGCAAATGGAATTTTCCTCCTCATCTCCATTCTACTCTTTCCATGTTTATATCAGTCCACCTCCACCCTTACATGTGGCACCTCGGTTCCACACTATTTGACTAGCTGTTATGCAAAGCTGAAAGCAGGTCAGCAATGCTCTGTTGTCTTTGCTAAGGCATTAACCAGCTCCTGATAAGCCATTTCATGCTCACCAAGAAAGATATGTAATGTTTAGTCATTCTTGTTTTCCCTACACAGGGGAGGCTAGTGCACTGCCACAATTTGCAGTGGATAAGAGCATGCAGGATACTGTGGGAAACAGGGGCAGGCATGGTCTTTGTCAGCAAACTCCAAACCTGCCCACGGTCCAGTGAAAGCACATCATCTTACATCAATGAAGTAACAAGGCTGAAAAAGTCTGAGTAAAGGCAGCTCTTGCAACCTGCTTTCACCATAGCGTGTGCTTAGCCTTCTCATTCCATGCAGAGAAAGCATATAGTATTTCTACTAGACAGGTTCTAGCTTCACGGGTCCCTTTTGTTCTGACTATTTTTTTCTTTTTTAAAGTGTTTGGTTAAGCAATGCAACTTTTTGAATGTAATTCTTTAAAAAACTCCTGGAAGATTGGAATAAAATCACATGAAACCTTACTGAGTTCTTTGTACCAGTATTAATTTAGATTCCCAGTTCAGGTCTCAACCACAGGAGTTCCATGAATGTCAGGGAGCAATAACTGCCTTTTCTTCTATTATCCGTGAGAAAAGACTGCAAGACAGATGTTACTAGGGGATCATATACTGTTTACTAGCTACAAATGTTAGAAGGATATTTCTTAGTTTTAATTTCTGACTTTGGGGACTGCGGTCACTTAGAGATGTCACTGTCAAGCACATAAACTTGATACGTTCAAGTGGAAAGACGGTTTGAATCATTGGTGGAGACCTGAGTCTGCTACCTTACAGATTAAGTCAAATTTCACATCTACAGGGAGTGAAATATACAACTGGCAAATGATCCCATCTCTAAAATGGGCAAAAGATTATATTGGCCTACTCCTTTCATGACGAATGAGGTTTGAGACAGTCTTTATCATTTGACTGGAAATCATACACAGGCAAGTAACAAGCAATTCCTGTGTTTGTCTGGAATTACTAGTCAGTAGTATCCTTTTTTTCAAGAAGGAGCCAATATATCTGCGCATGTCCTGTACACTGGCATTATGACATGATAGCATTAGAGGCTACCATACCTTCAGACAGCTTTGCAAACCCAATGCAGCTGCGTAACCTATAGGCTTCATTGGGACTTTTGGGGAACATTGCCATGTCTTTTTCTCTAGACATGTGCATGAACTGTGAGATTTTCCAGCAGCCTGAGCGTATGACACAGCCTAAGCCACGCATGTACACTATGTCTGGGTTATCTCAGACTAGAAGAGGGATAGCTAGTCCATGTCCTGTCAGACCTCTGTCTTTGCAATGACTATATAGAAAGGTCTGTGAAGCAAATGCATGTGCTCCATGAAGCTGATGTTTGCCAGGCTTTTAAACAGTAAAATTCTGAGGAACTTAGCCATGCGCATGCAGATGAATGTGTGGATGCTTCTAGACTAGGTTGGAAGTACTAGCTGGTATCAGGTAGGCAGCCCCTCAGCTTTGGTCTTGTACGAGAGGTAGTCTAGTGTGGGTGTGAGATTCCTCCTCCTTGACAAGAGCAAGTATCTATTTCCTGTGTCATACTATGGGTACAATAAAATCTGACAATGCAATAGTCATTTGTTCCTGTTCTACAGAAACGGATGCAAGTTTTGGTCTCTGTAATAGCTTCTTGCATGACCATACACTAACGAGTGAATCAACAGTGAGTATGGGAACAGAAATTCAAGGCAATGTGAAAGAATTCAAAGGTATACTAGCAAGAAAGAAGCCAGCCTGTGAGATCTGTGGGCAAACAAGGTGCAGGTGCTGCACAGTCTCCTGTCTCACCCACTGGCACAACTTGGGATGTGTGGCATTTGGTCCAGTGCTTTAGATGTCTAAGGAAACCTCCTGCTGTACCACATAATAAACAAGAAAGGTGTTGACTGACTGTGTACTGATTGCAGTTTATGAAATGAACAGCAGGTGGGAGAGAAGCAATATGCATCCTCTGGTAGACCTCCAGCTAACAATGCTACATCTGAAAATATGTAGCATGTTAGTACTGAAATCAAACCTCTTATATCGCGCTACTTGGAAATGGGGAGAGATGGGAAGGAGCAGAGTGGTGGGGTATAAGAAGGGGGAATGTGAAATAATGGGATTTGTGTATGGAATTATTTTTCTTTTTGGTCTCTTTGGTCCTTCTTTTCCCATTTAGTACTTACATTTCTCTGTTGCCTGACAATTTTGTCATTTGTCAGCCTTTCCCAAGCAGTCTGCCTCCAGATGATAGCTGCCTACCTTCGTGGCAGGCACCTCCCTGAATATTCATCTCTCTCTTGCCTCCTGCCTTTATGTTTTGTCGATCTGTTTATTTCAAACCAGTTTCTCTGTGCCCCATCTTGCTGCTGTCCTTATGCCTATCCATCTATCTCCATTAAAATCTAAATATTGAATATCAATAAAAATAATACAGCCTGTTTGGGGAGGAGGTCATTTGCGTGATGCTTTATGACTGATTGTTGATTTGTGGTCAAATGCAACGGTCATAAAAGGGCTGTGAAACAGGCAAATGACATAAAAAGCACACATCAGCAATTAAAATCAGCTGTATTATCTGGGCACCCAGCAGGGCTGTCTAGTTAAGGCCCTGCCAATGTTTTGATTATTACAACTCTTTACAAGAATTCATGCTGTTCCTCTCTCCTCACCCCCACATCTAATATTTGACCCTTCCTCTCTTTCTGTATGGCTTAGCTGCTTCCCCTGTTTTGATTCTCTCCTGCAAGATACAGCTTCCTCAATCTTTCTTTCCCTCCCTCCAAGTCATTGCAATGCGATGCAAAATTCTGTCTCTCCTTCCTAAATTTAGACTGCACTTCTCCCCTTTGGGATTCCTGCCAGCAATGTTTTTCTACCTGCCGTGTCCATTTCAAACACCTTGTCCTAGTGAAACCCTACCTGTCTCTATCTTTGTCCTTTCATTTCCCAGTCCTGCCCTCAGTCCCCCCTTGCAGAGGAAGGCGTTCTCATCACCCGAGTGCCGCAGGCTGCTTACAGCGGGTGGGAGGACTCCACAATTTGTGCGGATCTTATGGACTGCAGTGGCACTTTGCAGGAGCACTGGCTCTGCCTGCCTGCAGCTGCTTGCAGGAAGGCTGCATGGGGATGGTGTCTTTCTCTTATCACCTTCACGCTCACTGCATGCGCTTGCATCTTTCCTTCCAGTGTGCCTCACATCTCTCCCCTCTGTATTTGACTCCCTCCCACAGGCTGTTCTCCCATACCTTTTTCATCTCTCTGGCTTTTGGGCTCCAAGACAGAAATATTCCCTGAAACACATGTGCAACCTGCTGTGGGGCTGTCCTCTCCATACTGCGGTGTATTTCTGGAGCCAGCGTGGCATCTACCACACATCAATCACTTGCAATATATACGGAAAAGATCATGTGATGCACAAATATTGAAAACACTATATGGTTATATTTGAGTACTCACCTGTCTTTATGTCACTATAATATTCCTTCATTGTAAACACTTAGGCTGCTTTTAATGAAATGATTTAAAGAGTGGAAACTAATCTATGATCTTATTTCATTTAGTGTTGTGGAGTGTTTTTTGGTGTCTGGCTATTAGATACTCTTCAGAGTAATTTTGTGCCTCTCATTTTGTGATGTAGATTTGCTTTTGATCGAAATGTTGCAGAAGGGCCCTGGAGAAAAGACCTTCCTGAATTCTCTTTGTGGCCATATCTGGTCAGGGAGTGAATAAGAGATAGCATCATCTAGCTACAGGCAGGTAACGCTATTTGAGACTCCCTAAGGTATCCAAAACACCAGTCAAGAGGTGGTAGATGTGATGCAGGCCCTAGAAGAGGCATGTGGCTTCCTGGCAAGGCAGCTGGGGGGATGGCGACTAAATGATCTCTACTCCCACTTGCTGCTGAATTCTGCAGTGAGTGTCAGAAATAGATTTTACTGAGAACATACCCAGATTCCACGTTGCCACCTTCCCACCTGGTAAGAAACTTGCTCGCAAGGTGCAGGCATGGGCTATTTTAGATTTTTCAGCTCCTTTATTTCCCCATACTAATCAGAGCCTGCAGTTAACATCCATGTAGCCTTAGAAGACCAATTACTGGTCTAGTAGCTGAGGTAATGATGAGGAGGGAACTTTTGAGATGTTTTGAGAAATGCTTTGGGTGGGTTTGGAGGAATTGTGGAGGAAAGCCACCTGCCTCCCAGCAAAACTTTTGCAGTCTATGAGATCTGAGCCTACACTAATACTCCAGTTATGCTCACGATCTTTGTTACAGCCAGGTCATTCCTGCTGGCACAGCAGCATAAGGGAACAATGCACCTGCTTGTGCTGACCACATGGTGCATAATGAAGAAATTTTATTATGTGCTTTGCATGAAATCCAGATTTTTGCATGAAAGGGTACGAAATAATTTATTTTAAGCAGTGAGTTCCAAACTTTCAACTCCAGATCTGGCTTGCTTAGTCGTATATCTTACAAGATTACAGTTTTCTGATAGGAGTTTTAAAATTATCCAAAGTAATTAAAAAGGAGCACCAAGGGGATTTTTTTTTTTAATTCTCCCTCCTCTCTCCTACTAGCATGCAAAGAATGAAGATCACCCAGCCAGCTGCACACCCCTAACCTCACAAGTACTGGAAGAGAGTTCTGCTCATCCAGCACTGTGATTCCATTTCCAAACACTTGTGGCTGTCTGTGATTCCTGGCCTCATTGAAATCAGTGACAAAATGCTAACTAGCTACAGTGCTACTGGATGTAATATTGATGGCAAACACTTAGGTTCCAGATGGTTAGGAAGATTTCCATTTTCCATGTGCATTATTTTCATATTTTGTAGATTTGCAAACATATTTTGCTTTAATCTGTGATATTTGTTTTGTTGTGATAGTGGACAGTAAATTATGTCTTGAAGATGATGTTTTCAAAGCCCTGAGACCAGCTTTAGGAATGTTTCATAAAGCTCTCTGTATGTTTGTTTAGTGTTTGCTTAGCTTTAATGCTTATATGTGCTCAGTGTTGTGTGAGGTTGAGCCAGGAAGGTTAGGTTGCTTGCTGAATCACCACTAAACAGACAGGGACCTTCCTTAATTTATATCACATCAAAATGTATTTCAGTAATTTATTTCGGTGTCTTCTTCTCCAGTCCTTTGGTAAATGAATGTACCCTATTGATACAGCAGGCCAAATTAGGTGTATTTCTTTTGAAGGAAAAAGGTTGGTTATCCTGGGTATGTGGTACAAACCTGAACAAGCATTTGTCCACGTGCTACTTGGATAAGTTAACTCAGCATCTGCCTACAGAGGGGACACATTAAACAACAGTAGCCGATATGGTAAAGCAGCTGCAAGACCCACCTGGCCAGAACTGTTTTCCGCTCCTTGCAAGTGTATGAGATGAACATGGCCTCATACTCAGGGATATCAACAGGGTGAGACATCTGGGGCTGGCAGAAGTTTTCCCTTGTTAGCAGGCTCTTGTGCTGCTGTAAAGTGGAGAAGGAGGAGATGGGGTGGGGAGGATGGGGGAAGAGCACTGTCACAGAGGGGGGGATGCCAGGCAATAACAGGAAGAACAATTCCAGGGCTTAACTGAAGTGGTGAGTCCTAGGAAGACGATGAGATGACCTGGAGAGCTTGTTGCTCTTATTTTGTGAAGGTTTCTTTTCCATGAGCTAGAAGGGTACCTGCCTGGGGAGGGAGGGAAGGAAATGACACTTGACACGTGGTATTATCAGCATGTCAGTCATGAGGCAGGGAGTCAGCAGCAGGGTGCTTTCAAGAAACCTGCCTCTCTTTGCAACCTTTAGCAGCCTCATCTATGCACCGTTGCAGAGATTGGAGGTACGTGACAACTGTGCTGATGAGGTGACGGTTACACTGATTGGGAGGTTCAGTGGTGAGACACTTTCTGTCAGTGTGCAGGTGGTTGCTGATGCTCCTGGCTGTTGTTTGGGAAGAGGTGCTTTGCTCCCTTTTTAGTTTAAAGAGGTGGCAAATACAAAAGAAATTAAACTAAAAAAAAGGCATGTCAGGAGAATCCTAGGTAGGCTCACAAAAGCCAGAAAATTCAGGGCTACTTTCAGCTACTGCTATGATTTTGACCAGCCTGGGGAGAAGAGGGAAAAGGGTAGTCCCAAGGTCACCTCAAATCACAGGACTTTGTGAAGCATTGCTACGGTTAGCAGAAGAGTTGAGCTGGCAGAGGAGAGTTTTAGAGGTACAGGCCTATAAAAATACATTATTAAAGAAAATCTGAATGAAATGGCAACCAGAATGGAAAATAGCAAATAATACTTACAGCATTAGAAATTCATTTCAGTTTTTATGGAATATAGCTTGGGTATAAATATAAAGCATTCCGTTAAAATTCATAATAACAGATTATAGTCTTCTCCCCTATCTGTACCACTACAGACAGTGTGCTTGCAAGAGAGCTAAGCTGAGCAATTTAGGGACAAGTTTGATAATTCATGTGGCAGTTATTGGTAACTTCCTTCATTCATCAGTTCAAAAGTAGCCGACAAGTAGCACCACCAGCCCCAGTGACAGCCATCCAGATAATTCAGCCTGACATCAAGAATCAAATTGCTGCAGGTGCTGAGCAACATTGAAAGGAGCTGTGCTGATGCAGGATGGTAGAGTAGATGGAGGCATGTGCCTCCCTCAACCTGAACTTCATCTGTCACTGCCAGCTTTTTGATCTTCTAATTTTAATGAATTATTTTCTAGAACTGTAATGTATTCTAATGTCTCTTTAAGATTACTCCAGCTGAACTGGACACATATCTACATAAAACAGAAGTAGCAGCACACAGCTAAGATTTTGTCACAATTTCCCTCTTAATAGAGCTTTACTAATCTTCTTGCTCTGCTGCTGCTGGAGGTTTTTGGTACTATGTCCTGTGTGAGAGATAGGGATTGCTGTTTATTTGCCAGCATTTCCTGGAGAGCATAATTAAAATTGTCGAGGTGGGAGGGGAATGGATGATGTTGCCCTGTATGTGGAGGGTAGTGATGGATGTAGATATGGCTTGGCTCTGTGTTTCCTGTGGCTCCAAGTTCAAGAAACAATTACTGTTCCTAAGGTGCAATGATGACGGGTAACATTTTCAGCAGCCTCTGATGGGACATCATTTTTTAGTCAGTTGACAGATTTGAAAAACTTGCCTGAGGTATTTATTATGTTTGAACAATATTGTAAAATATGTTTCACATCCAGACTTGATGATTACTGGCCTGAACTCCAAGCTCATGTGATGTTTCTTGTGAAGCTAATATGCAAAACAGAGCTGTTTTGCATTAGAATACTCTTTGATTTAGCAAGTGTGAGCAAAGCCCTGCTGTAGGGAGTACCTGGGCTGAGGAGTTATCTGAATTCTCTTTCTCCAAAAAAGATGACAGGTTCTTCAAAAGATGATGAACATTTTGTAGTGAACATTTCATAAGATGTGAACAGTATTAGCATTGTGATCTGGAGAGGCAGGGAAAACTCACAGTTCTGATTGTCATGGATTAGGGCATGGATGTATGGATGTTTTCACTGGAGAACAGAGTCACAGTAAGGAAGTACCAGCATTACCTAATGAAATACCTGGGGGTATTTATGTATCCTGTTAAATGCAAGAGAACATAGAAGACATGTTTGCTTTCATCAACCACAGCAAAAGATGCTGCGCAGAACAGGTACAACAAGTTGTTATTCAAAGTTAGATGCTATTGGTGGTTTGAGGTCAGATGTGAGGATCACTAGGAAATTCACACGGGGATCTCCCAACTTGATCATTCATGATGGCATCTCATGAGTTCTGAGATAAGTTCTACCAATTTCTTGTTGGTGTGCACTGACCGAGTACTGTGGCTGTAGATGTTAGCAGTGGAGGATGAAGCTTTCACCCTGATAACGATGGGTTCCCACCTTGAGCTGTGAGCTGGCTCTGACTGTGCCTTTATACTTCCAGTTTCCTGCCCAGATTCATCAGCTCTCAGTGGATGTCAGCCCGAAGGAGCTCCAAAGAGTTATTAATTTCTCACTAGCAGGCCACTAATGGTATCTGGAAAGCAAGGCAACTCTCTCCTGCCTGTATATGATGTACCCGTGTGAGGCTTTGTGTCTTTGCATTAGTGTTATGATAAACTCTGATTGATCCATGTCAGTTCATGCATTTTACTTGCTACATTCAGCGAGCAAACTTTTAATGGTCACTGGTTTTGTGAGGATGTATTTATTATCATAAACAAAAATAGTTATTACTGTTAATCAGTAGTCATAACCTTAGAATGAACTGCCTGAAGATCTGAGCTTCAAATGGGTGGACAGCATCATGTCGAGAAAGAGCACGTGCAATTCAAAATACTAGCATTGGCTCCATCACTGGCTGTGCAGCTGGGTACAGTTTATACTGGACAATGGTCCTTTCTGGGAGAGGGAAAAGGAGTTCATTCATCATTCAGGGGCTGCATTCAGCAGCACACAATCCGCAGTGAGTCACTGCCGAAATGTATGGCAGGGCAGGAAATCACAGCTGTCGGGAGTGATTGCCTCCCGTGCAGTTATGAAATATTCCCCCTCGCTGCCAGAAACAGTCAGACCCAAGATGAGCAAGAGGTGATTTTTACCATCTACTTTGTCTAGGTCTGCCTGGCTGAATCAAGCCCAGTACTTCTAGCCCCTGTAGCTGTACAGAGAGCTTTAAGAAAAAAATAAAACAACATGAACAATGACTGACCACTGTGGTGACAGCTCCTATGGGCAGCAATCAGACAGCAGCACTAGCAATAGCTCTGAGATGTATGAATTGCCCAAATTAATCTTTTGGGTCAATTTGAAAGCTAAAGTTGGGAAAGGCTAATGTAGCTAATTTCACTGCTAATCAATTTAGCAGAAACATCCAGTTAATATAGTTATGTCTTAATCCTAAATCATTTCCCTGGACTTTCCTGAGGGCCTCCAGTATGCTGTACTTTGATGGTAAAAGCTCTGGTTTTCTCCACTTCACTTTCAACTTTGAACGTGCAGTTCTGTATTTTCAGAACAAAATTCTGTAGCATGCAGAACACTGATGATATAAAGCAGGATAAAATAAATTGAATTTAATGCAGTATAGATAGTGCAGTGGATACTGCATTACTTTATTTCTTTTCATGTTTAATCCTAAAAAGATCTCTCTACTGAGATTATCTGATTCTTTTCTAGATGGTATTTTGCAGTCTTTCTTCAGATTTCTAATCTAGTTTGCTGGGCATACACAATTACAGGAGAGCTTTGATTATAGTCCTATAAATGAGGTTAACGTATTTGAGGACAGGAGTGGGGATAAATTCATAAATACAGGAAAATCTACATGAGGGTCAGTGATAGGATGTATTGTCTGAGTCAGTCACCTGGATGTGGAGGGGCAGGTGGGAGAATATGAGTCTTTCTCTACCATTCGCATATGAAAATGTACAGATCCCCTTACCTGAGGTACAGGGTGCGTGGGCCTACCCCAAGTGAGGGACAAACACAAGTAGTATGGGTATGACCTCCAGGCCTTCTCTTGCTGTGAAGCTTACCAGCAGAAGTTGCATTAAGTATAAACCATTCTGGACCAAGCTGTCCATCCAGTGCGGTGTGACTGTACCCAGTGACCAGGTAGGTCCCACAATATTGACCTGACTGTGTCTTGCCTTACGCCGCAGCTCCCAGAGCAGATACAGGAGCTGTCAGAAAGGCAGAGACTCATCACTTGGAGTGAATATGAACATAGGACTTTTTTAATCCTTTGTTAGTTAGAAACAAAGGACTTGTTTAGCCATGGTCCTAGGAATCTTTACCGTTTCTTTGGGGTATGAGCAGAACTATGAACATGTACGTATTTGTTACCTTCCATATGCTTTTTCAGTGTTATGCAGGAATGGGTGAAGAAAGAGAGAAAATTAACTTGCTGGATGTTTGTTTTGAAGGAATTGAGATCACCTTCCTGTCAGCCTGATAAAATAGCTTATGAATCAAAATTTGAACTTTAAAGGGTAGAAATAAGTATACTGTCCTCCCATATTACAGAGATGGACTAAAACCACAGGATACAAAGGCCTGAAGAGTGCAATGCGGAATGAAGCAAGCGTTGCAAAGATTTCATCCTGGGAGTTTTCTCTTTGGATGATCAGAGAGCAACAGGACAGGATGGTATGCGCACACACTTGGAGCCTTAAATCCTCTCTTTTAATCTTTATCAGACACAACTCTTTCTGGGGAATGAAGGCACTTCGTACAAAGAGAAGGGTGATGTGACACAGAATACCTGTAAGCAGAAGCTGTCATGTGGTTTTGATCATTTTGCTGCTGTAAAAAAGCATCCTGACACTTCTTGTCTTTCAAGAAATAACCATAGTTGTGTCTCTCATTCTGTCTAGTTACTTGTTAACACTCACTTCTCCAGACCTTCGTGTTTTCCAGCTGCTGCAGATCGGGTAAGCTGTGGTGCCAGGTGGCCTTTCCATGTTCTGGGCTTTCCTGTGTGGAATGAAAGAATATATTGGGCTATAAATGGGAACACAACACAGTGCTATATGGGAGACTTTAGGGTGGCATTGTGGGTATGTTGGAGAAGATGTATTTCTTTACTGATTCTCAGAAAGTTACATTGCAGAAGTAAACCATACTGTTGACATCGACTCTGGTTTTTTCCAATTTATTTTATTATCCAATAGTTTTGGAATCTTTAAGAAAACTAGCAGAAGTCAGTGGGTTCACTAGCAGAAATCAGTGGGTTCACCATTCCAATAAGCAGTTTTTCATAAACATGTCAGATGGTGACCAAACTGCATGCAATTGCGAATGCACCCAAGGAAGCAAGAACACGCCTATGATAGAAACCACAGGCACCATCTGTCTTTAGAAGTGCAGTTTTCCTTCCCCTTTTTTCCCCTTCCCTTTCCACCCTTTCTACTCCCTCTTCAGATGACTTCCAGCTATCATACTGCCCTTGTATAAAGCTTCCTGGTTCCATCAACAGATTTCAGTACAACAACAACAAAACCTTATTATTTTGCCCCTTATTACTGTTTATGTGAAGTTATTCAGCAACTGAAATGAAAATTCCACCATTCTCATACTGTAAATTCCCTTTTCCCTGATAGCAAAGTGAGCTGGAGGAGGCACAGACCACAGACAATATTGCTTAGAACATTAATAAACATTGCTTTATTCATTAAGCTGTCATTAGTGATAAAAACAAGCTGTTACTGTTAATAGCAAATAAGTATTCACACAGTACATTCACACTAACAGTTGTACAACCACTTACCCCACAGCTCCCAGTTGGAGCAGCAGCTTTGAGGCCATTTACTCAGAAGCAGAGGGTTGCACTGGTGTCCTGGTGGCTTCTAGGTAGGTTTGGTTTGTTTTTTTTTTTTCCCAGAAAGTTGCTCAGAGGGACATTTGTTTCAACAGGGATATACGTAATCTTGTAGTCTTTGCATATAGTGGCTGCCACACTCTTGGATATGGTCTGACTTACACAACCCACTGTTTGATGCTCATGTGTGCAAGTGACTTGACCAAATGCAGCAAACTCTTGGTCCCGAATTTACCAGTTCTTGCAGGTTCAAGAAGACCGCTAGTCTCCAGGGCTTATCAGGTCTCAGGAAAACTTCACTCATTGCATTCTTAGCGTGTTTTCTTCTTTTTGATGTGGTGTTGTCTTGCAACTTCTTTTTCCATTCAAACTTATAGTACCCACTCACGTGGAAAGGGCCTTTATGACGCTGAAGCATTACATTGTAAAGTTTAATGCGTATTTTATTAACAGTAAGAAGCAATACATTAATGACATGGAGGTAAAAAGAAATAGTGGTAGTTATTGCATTCATCCATCATTTATGCAAACACTGTGCTGCAATAAAGAGCGTAAGCTGACAAAACATTTCTTCAACCTGTATCATGTCAGTTAAGTTTCTGCTGGTTAGCACTGCAAGATCAGCCCCCTGACTGCTTTCTGTAAGGAACTGTAATTAGTTTTGCATGAAATGGTCAGATCAGATCGAACAGATTCTCCATTCTCTCAACCCTTTTCTCTTTCCTCAAAAGTAAGTCAAAATCAGTACCTTTTTTAAAGGTCAAAATGTAAGAATTAATGTGAAAAGCCAGACATAAGCAATAACATCTGCCTTACCTTGATGCTACCCAAACATTGAAAGATTGATAAAATTGTAAGTAGAAAGAAAAATGCTGTATTCATCCTCTGTGAATTATGAAGTGAGGATTGGTTTCACATCTTTCCCACCTCAGGGAAAATGAATGGCTCCATTTCACACGTAAGGCTCCTTCCAATGTGAAACCACTTTTTCAAACATCTCTGTCTTAGTGGGACTTCCTCAGCAAGAAAACCAGGGAAACTAGGGTGGTGCTAGTGTTTAAAACTGTAAAGAGTGAGAGGAGACCGACAAGGTGACTTTCCATTGCAGATACACTGCACAAGGTCAGAGAAAACTGGCTGCAGGATGTAATGACTCTCATCTAGACAGGTGAGGTAAGGGAGGAGCAGTCCTAGATGACACTAGACTCCAATCCATCCTCAAGACTAATGTGGAAACTCAGGGTAGGAAAAGTATTGAGGTGTTTGTCTGGTTTGTCTTGGTATCTATGGTAAAGGGTGCTTTTGCTAGAAATCCCTGCAAAACAATACACGATGTTCTTTCTCCGAGAAGGTCCTTGGAAGATAAATTTTGTGCCAGAGCATGCTTTGGATTATGGTATTAGGAAAAGTTATATTTGTTTCAATGCTGCTGGGGTGTGCACACATCTTTGTAGATGCCAGATCTCCAAGGAGCTGCAGAGAAATACAGGCCGATCAGAGAACTGCAAGACTTCTGAGAGATTGTCTATGGCCATAAAGGAGATTTCTGCCCCATTTTTTCTTCCTGCCTGTCAGACCAGTGATAAGACACATCTTCTTCACCACAGAAGACTCACTCCCAGGCTAGCAAGGAAAGACTTTCTTTTCCCAAAATTCAGTTTCAAAATAATTTCCTAGTAAAATTTATTATAGTTAATCCAACTGTTAGCAGACCAACAGAAATGAAACAGTTCGCATAAAACCCTGGAACTAGACAAGCAAGTTTTTTGCTGTCCTGTTCCAGGACCTCATTTTCCAAGCCATCTGCATCACAGTTTAATGTGCTTTTATTTCCTGAGACCCACCTCTTTACAATTATTTACATTCTTTTCAAATGAACTCTACCATTGTGAATCTTGCAGAAGTCTTTTTCCCTTACAAGCAAGTCTTGTGTTTATTGACTTTCAGGTTGTGGAATTGACTGTGTTATTCTGCTAAACTGGTTCTCCCCCATTGTTTTTCTAATGAGTAAAGTCCTTTGGCTTCACAAGATTAAAACATTTCCTGTCTTTTTCTGTCTTTTCAGTTTGAGACCTCTGCTCTTCACAGATCTTCCACAAATCTCCCAGAGCTCTGTCTTCCACAAGAGAGATCTTGGTATGCTGTCACTGCTTCCCCAGCCAGCTCCTCATCAGTAGCTAAGACCAGTGTTGGTAGGCATGTGTGTTCTTTCATGTGTGCTGGGAGGCAGATTACTAGTTGCAAATGCTCTGGTGCTAGTCCCTCTTCATGAGACCAGTGACAGGAGCCTGTCCTAATCTGTTGTTCAGCCAGTTTCTCTTTCAAAAATCCTTCTTCCCTTAATGGACTCCCACTCCCTCCAAGTGTTAGCAAAACACAGAGCCACAAAGTCTCTGAAAATGTGACTTGCTTTGTCCAGAGAATAACCCCATTATGCAATTTTAATTTTTACTTTTTCTTGGCCCTTAGAAGATGAAACTGAATTACAGAACAGTAGAAGCATTGCTTGTAAGGGACCTCTGGGGATCACCTGGTCCAGTGTCCTGCCCCTACAGAGTGGAATGGTCCCCAGCACTGGGTCAGGGCAGCGCCCAGCCAAGTTCTGATGAAGAACCCACACCCTCTCCGGGTGACCTGTCCCAGCGTTGCACTACTCTCCTGGTGAGATTTTTGGCTGTGTCATCTTTGTCAAACTGCTTATCAAGCAGCTGCTGACTACCGCTAGATCATCCCTTCAAAAAAAGGGATTCAAAAAAATCCTTTCAAAAAACGATTTCCCCTTCAACAGTTTAAGCAAGCTTAGCTCCTTCAGCTGCTATAGGCCCTCGGCCACCCTTTTGTTCCCCACTGGGACCTCTATTGTTTCTCAACATCCTTTTTGAACTGGGGTGCCCAAAACTCAACTCAATAATTCAGCTGTAGTCTGACCACAGCTGAACAGGAGATTCGTAACTTCCTTTGATCCATCCACCATGCTCCTCCATGCAGCCATGCACATGGTTTGTTTTATTTGGGGTGAGATCACACTGGCATCTAATACTCAGCCTGGTGTCCACCATCACACATAATTTTCAGCTGCTGCTGAACCAGTTGCTTCTCAGTAGGTGCTTGTAGAAGAATGAAGCTGGGTTAATTAGCATTGATAATATACAGCTGTGGGTTGGCTGATGTAGATAAGGTGCAGGTATGGTGGGTTCTGTTAAGAGGTTGGGCAGCCAATGAAGAGAGAGCAGCCAAGAAAGAGAGAGAGGAGGAAGAAGCAGGGAGAGGGAGAACATGCCTGGGATGAGAAGAGCCTAGGAGAAGGCAGCAGAGGGACTGGCACAAAGAGTATGCTGGTATGAGATGATAAAAGACCTTGTTGCAGCTTGATAGTTTGGAGAGTGCTGCGACAGGTACTGATGCACAGGGTTATTCCATTCCTAGCTGCAGGGCTCTGTGCTTCATTTTGTTGAACGCCACAAAGTTTCTGTCCACCATGACTTCAAGTTTCTTCAGGCTCCTTTCATTCCCCCCTCCCCCCAGCCACAGAGCCCTGCTATGAAAGGGTTTGGCAGAGAAGGGGAAGAGGGAGTGTTCCACATCTGCAGGACTTCCCTTAGAAAACTGTGCTCCTTTGGACAAGACTGTTGAAGTATTTCTGTGACTGAAAGTTTGGCACTCTATGCTTCTGTCTCCTCTGCTTTGGGGACCACAGGACTCCTGGGTGCCACGCTTAGGGATATGTTAGTCCTACACACTACATGCGGGTTGAGGGAGCAGATGGACTAACCAACTACATCCTCTGTCTGCATCGGCAGAGGTGTTAGTACTGTCAATAGCTCCTGGGAAATTAAGCTGTTAGCGAGCAAAATGTGGCTTCTCCATTGTTCTGTGGGTAATACACTCTATTGATCAGATTTCTTCACTAAAGCATTGGTAAAATGTTTAATGACATGTCTGAGAGCGGAGTGCTTGGTGCCTGTAGTCCCTCCTACATTGGACTGAAATGCCCTCTGCAGTCAGAAAACCTAAAGAGCTTTTGACAGCTGAACACAGTTTATAGCAGCTTTTTCAAAAATTTTTGGGGTATGTGTCTTTTTGTCATTCCATGAAAAGATCACGAGCAGCTTTTTTAATGAAGCCTTTGGTTTGGATGCAGCATGTTGTATAATAAAGCTGAAAATAGTTGTGGGTTGTTGGTTTTTTTTTTCTGGGTCAGCTGTCTGTCATTTCTGCTGGTTTCCATATTATTGCTGATTCCTGTGAGAAAAGTGAAATTATAGAAAGCGAGCTATATGAATAAACAGATCAGTCAGGTTGCTTTCATTAAGGATTTAAGGGGCTTACCTAAAACAGGCTCTGTAACTTTTCCTGATATTGTACTCTGCACTTCCTGGCTCTTGGTCCCTCCTTTTCTTTCTTTAGCCGGTCTGGGTGAATGATCCCCTCTGATCCCTTGTCTTCCTCTACTACTGGAAATCTACTTTCTCACCCCTTCTCTAATCAAGGTGTCTCTCAAACACACTTACCTAAAAGTCTTCCACTCAGTTTAAAAATCTCAGTTTCTGTCCAAAACCCTTCCCTTCCTATCTTCAGCTCTTTCTTCACGTCTTCATTTCCTGGTATACATTTCTCATGTAAGCAATCCATTCTTAGCTTTGTTGTTTTGTGGAGTGAAAGTCATATATGCCTACAAAAGTGTATTCTGAGGTACAAATCCTGCACAGTGGTCTCTATACAAAGACCTGTACAAAGCTTTTATGAAAAAAGCAGCACCAGAATACAGAAATGTGTTTTTTCTTATGGCTCAGAGTTCTGAGTCAATAGAAAAGAAAGAATAAATGCCAAAGATGATGAGTATGAAGCTACAGTACTTAGGATTTTGTTAAAAATATAGCTGAGGGTACACTAAAATATGTTTCTCTCTTTTTATATAGGATTATTCTATATAGAGAACCTGAAATGCTGGGCAGCAATGTCATGGTTCAAGACAGAAAAAAACCAGGTATTTTTTTAACAGCACCATCGCATGATCCATTTCTGATAATGTCAAGAGATCCAAGAGGGCTGCAAATCCAAGCAATGATGAACCACCTGGCAAAACCCTGCTGGTGCCTATTCTGAAGTAGGGATAGACACAGGTGTCATTGGGAAACATTACACTCACTGAGTGCCTTTCAAGCTGCTATACCTGCACTCTGGAAAACCACCCTCATGCCCCATTTGAGAAGTGTCCTCATGCTGCCATAGGAAGAAGCGCAAGCTGATAAAGAAAGTCATAGGGGACAGAGTCTGCTCTTTCACAGCTGCTCCTGCATCAGATCTTGATCCTATAATTTCTGTTTAGGAGTAACTGCTGGTGAAACCAAAGGATTTCTTCATCAGTAAGAGCTAAGTGATCTGGTCCACAATAAAACTGATTTGTCTAATTCAGGAGGTACGATGAAGACTAGTCTCATGGTTTAACCCCAGCTGGCAACTAAGTACCATGCAGCTGCTCACTCGCTCCCTGCCCTCCACATCCAGTTGGATGGGGAGAATGAGAAAAAAAGGTAAAACACGTGGGTTGAGATAAGAACAGTTTAATAACTGAAATAAAGTAAAATATCATAATAATACTAATAATAGTAGTAGTAATGAAAAGGGCGATAACAAAAAGAGAGAAATAAACCCCAAGAAAAACAAGTGATGCACAGTGCAATTGCTCACCACCTGCTGACTGATACCCAGCCAGTCCCACAGCAGTGATCAGCCCCTCCTGGCCAACTCCTCCCACTTTATATACTGAGCATGATGAATATCCCTTTGGCTAGTTCAGGTCAGCTGTCCTGGTTCTGCTGCCTCCCGGCTTCTTGTGCACCTCCTCACTGGCAGAAGCATGGGACACCGAACAGTCCCAGGCTTAAGGTAAGCACTACTGAGCAACAACTAAACCATCAGTGTGCTATCAACGTTATTGTCATAATAAATCCAAAGCACAGCACTGGACCAGCTACCAGGAAGAAAATTAACTCTATCCCAGCTGAAACCAGGACAACTATGTAGATAACATATTAGAGAAACTTAGGCCCAGCATGATTTCCTAAAATCTTAGTTCTAGGGTAATAAAGGTTGTAAAAGTGAAGATGAAGGTAACTGTGAAGGTTTCTTAAGTGAAACTTAGAACACTGTCTGTATGACTGATTTTATAGGACGTGTATACCTAATATATAAAATGGCACGTTTTGTTCCAGCTGTGATTTGGAAGTGTAACACCACACTCAGTTTGCTGCCTCTCATTAGGGCTCTCATTCTCTTGCATCTGCCTTTGGCTTTTTCAATAGATTGTCTAGACAGAAATTTCAATCAGACCAATCTGAAAGTGCTTAAAAAAAGATTAATGGAGTCATTTAATTGTGTCTAAGAAGATGACTGCAAATTTCAAAATACTTCTGCTATTTAGATGCAGGTATCAACAGTTTTCCTGAGATTGCCACTAAGTATCATAGAGAAACTGGTGCATTAATCCTTCTTATAATCAGTGGGTCTTGAGGATAGTGGTGTTTGTGAAATACTGTTCAATTAGCATCATTAATGCATTTTTATGATAGTGAAGATGACAGTGAAGATGATGTCTTTGCTTTATTGTCACACCATCTGTATTCTGCTCTTCTAAGTCAGTAGTACATGAAATCCTTAAAAATCCAAAGGAATGGGGATTTTGCCTTTTCTTCATATGGGAACAAGTTATTTCTAATTAACTCTTGATTATATCTGTGTTGCTTCTTAATTTTTGACATAGTTCGTATCTTGTTTTTGAAATACTTTTGTTTTCAATACTTAACGCTTTCTATTCCTTTCAAGTTTAAGCGTATTTAACTGGATGCAGTCATTCAATAATATAATCACTACAGTTAATTGAAATGGCTGGTATTTTCAGTTTTACTGTGAAATACAAAAGTTCGAAGTAATAAAAATAGCAGAACATTTTCCATTTTTTGTGAACATTTCTGTCTCTTACCCAGTCCCTCTGGGAGATAGTTTTGAATTCCTTACAATTTTGTTTGGGGGGAAAAACCAAAGCAACTTAGGCTGTAGATATTACTTTAAGTGACAGCAGTTTCTGTCTTTCTAGCAACCCTCCTATTTGCAATTCAGTGATGGTACGGTTCATCAGTTTTCAGTTTTTGCACAGTAGACTGCAAAACAGCCACTCTGTGTATTGAGCACTGAAAATTCATGCTGGTAATTGTTTTTATAGAGAACTTCATTTTGAGATGCTGTGCCTACCTACCAGAAATTTCTAGTTCCCCTAATAGTTCACAATTCCACTATTTTCCTATTATGTATCCAGTGGCTATGGATTCCATTTACTGTTTTCTGTAAACACAAAAGACTCCATCATCCTCTTTCCTGTTCATGCATCTCGGGCTTTGTTTTTGTTCTTTTCTTAACTTTCTCAGGAGATGCTGCAAGGAACTTAATGTTCTTATTAATACCCTTATAATTTTTAAAAATAATTTCCATTTACTAAGTGAAAAGATTTTAAAGCATTTACCTGAATATATACTAACAGCATTAAATGTATTCCAGAGGGATATAGGAATTCAGCAAATTGGGAAGCAAACAATAAATCCAATTCTTATAACCTTTATCCTGCCTTATCAATCACAGCTATGTTTTCTTTTTTTAAGAGGATAATATATATGACTGTATACACGCACACACACACACACACACAAAACCCCATAGAATTATAGAGTAGTTTGGGTTGGAAGGAACCTTTAAAGTTCATCTAGTCCAACCCCCCTCTAATTAGCAGGGACATCTTCAGCTAGATCAGGTTGCTCAGAGCCCTGTGCAACCCGGCCTTGAATGTTTCCAGGGATGGGGCATCTACCACCTCTCTGGGCAACCTGTTCCAATGTTTCATCACTCTCATCGTAAAAAATGTCTTCCTTACATCTAGTCTAAATCTACTCTCTTTTATTTTAGAACCAGCTGTTTAAAAATGGCAGGCAGGAGCGGTGAAAGGAGGAAAATAATTTAACCTCAGTTCTATTAATTCAGAAAGAGACCTAAATGTTAATCAGCGACAGGAACAAAGTCAGGGTCAAAGGCAGTGGCCACCATATGGGTCTGAGATAGGGCTCCATCACCATTTGCCACCTGTGCTTGTTTCTAAGTTCTTACACCAGAATTATTACAGAAGATAACAGCTTTACATAAGCAGGGGTTCAGAGATAATATTATTCCTAAAATCAAAGCTGTTGTTTCTGTATCTTCCCATGACTGGGCAGAAGCCAGAGCAAAAGGTGGGTCTAGGTGCTAACTAATTAGCAAAGTAGGTGGTTTCTGGGAGAAATGAGTGCCTTGGCCCTACTGTTCAGTCCTCCCAGTCGCTTCATCATGCCAACGTTGACAGCATGGAAGAGAAGAAGGAAGGCATTGTCCCCTGCTACCTCTGCCTAGTGTCCACTGCTAGGACCAGCCAGTGAAGATGACCCTGGGTCTGTACCGCTCTCCTCCCTGTTCTTTGTCACCTTTCTCCCAGGCTCAGCCATGGCAGGGAGGTGGCAGTGCAAGGTTGCTGGGCACCTCAAGGCTGAAGTGCTTCTGACATGCTTGTAGAGAGGGAGAAGAATTTAGTGAGAGATGGAAGATAGAAAATGATAGGCACAACCCCTGGAAACCTCGATAGCTCCCCCTCAACACCTCCCTTTCACCTTGCTTCTCCCCTATCACCCAAATTCCCTCTTTTCCTTTGACGTCTCCACTGCATTGGATCTTTCTCTGCAGCCATTACAACAACGGAGTCATGTCAACATGAGTGGAATGAGCAAAATCAGTTGGTTTGTTCCATGCTCTCATGATGGCAGTTATTGATGTTGCATACATTACTAAGAAGACTTGAATTTGGTCTGGCAGGGTTACATGGTCTCTTTTAATGTCACCTGGATGAAAGACTGAAGGAGCCACTTTGAATAAGCCTTGTTGATACCTTATTTTACCCAGTTCACCTATCCTTATTTTAAGCCAATTTTAGTCACAATGGTCAGTACACTACAGTACAATTTTTATAGAATATACAGATTTTTTTGTTGCAAATGTCTACCAGGCACTTATTACTGTACCAAAATTCCCATGTTATCTCATTCTTGTAACTTCAACCTTTGTACTAATCAAATATAGTCCTAGTAAGCATCTCACACATTCAAATGGAACAAACATCTCCAATCTTTATGTTCATTCTGAAGAAACAAGCAAATGTCTAAGGCCTCAATTTCCTCTCTTGCTTATCTGCAAAATTAAAACAACAGAACCAATCAAACTGTCTGCTACATTTTGTAGTATTATTTTTCCATTTCTCAATCTTCCCTTCACTTGTATTTACCTTTAAATTAAAGAGGTACACTGAACAAAGTAGTTCAAAGCTAACTCAAATATTGGAAGCCTGCTGTGTCTGTTCTTTTCCTCAAATTACAGATAAAGTAGCTTTCTCAATAGCTCTACTCACTGCAAAAATTGAAATCAGATAACCCTACAGTGTGTTTCACTTGATAATGAGCATATCCCATCTGAAGGACAATGCATGTCCACATTCACAGTTTATTTGGCTTTATACTATTTTTTTTCTTATGCCAGGAATAATGTAGATAAAACGTGAGTATAACCAGTTTAAAAGCCTTTGTGTTTCAAGAACATGTCTGAGAAGACAGGGTATAATTGTGCAATATGGACCAGATTACGTTGCTCAGGAAGATGGCTGCTTCTTTCAAGGGTAGAAAACAGGGTCCTGAGGGCACAAAAGAGCCTGAATGGTCCTGACTGGCCTCATCCGGGACCCCCACCCCATGTTCATGGGCATGGAAATCAAAATTCAGCCCTACAGTGAGGGGATGTATAAACCTCACACAATAAGGAGGAAAAGTCTTGTTATTTGCAGATAATGCCGTAGGCTAATTTTATAACCATCATGAGTTATTGAAGTAGTGCAAACTGCTCTAGTTAGAATATTACCTGCTATTATTACTGTAGCACCTGGAGGTTTGAATCAGTACCCTCCTGGGGTACTGCTCACTATGTAACATGCAGTAGGAGACTAGCTTTGACTCTGAGACTTTATATGCTAAGTAATGAAAGGCTGAGGAAAGGGAAAATCATCACCTCTGCAGGGAAAGAGCACAAGATATACAAAGTCAAACTGATGCCCATCAGAATTATACAGATTGACCTGATCCAGCATTGGCGTGAGGAAGCAGATGAGATGAACTTTTTGTTCCCTTTTCAGCCTTCTTTATAATAGCAGGTTTTTTTGTTTTTTTTTTTTTTGTTTGTTTGTTTAGATTGTGTTTGGTGGGTATTTTGTTTGATCTGGTTTTTTGTTTGTTTTGGGTTTCTTGTTATTTCTTAAGGTTCACATCTCTAGTTCTCTAGATCAGGGAGCTGGTTGGAATGTGGAAATGGAGATATGAGAGGAAATGGGAGAGACTGGGATATGGTAAAGTCCTTCCTCAATCCTGGGTGGCCATACAGCTGGAGAACTTAACTGCTACTGGGAGCACAGGAGTGATTTTATGTCCACAAGCTTAAGGAGAACCATTGAGTGAACACAGATGATTTGTTGCATTCGTTCTATTTTTGTTCCTACTCTAAGCAGATTTGGGTTAAGACAGTGTTTGTTCCTGATCTGGCAGAAAACCTAGGCTGACCCTGTCAGCTTTTTCACCACCATGGTAAGCCCTGTCTGTGACATAGTGTATCAAAATTGAAATGGCAGTAACCTGTGTCACTTTTTGAGGTTTGAGGCATTTGCTTTCTCTACAGGTTTTTGGTTGCAAAGTTGGGTTTAACAATACTCTGCATTGATTCTCCTGGCAGACACATTATACAGAAAAAATAGGTTACTCGAATCCTTTTACTCTTAAAAACCTCCCACAAAATTCTCACTGGTGTACACACAAATATCTCGGAGTGGTGCACACCTACTACATTTTAAGAAGTTTCACTCACCCATCACTCAAATCGTCAAACATTAAATCAGCCTAAGCTTTCTCCTAAAACTTCACTGAGTTTCCACTGAAGAGCTTCCATTGCTTTGGATCCCTTCCCTGCATTGCTTGGGAACATCTCTCCAATCACAAGGTTGTTGTGAATTTAAAGTGTTTCTGTGGCACATGAAAAGCATTCTTCTGTTGCATGGAGAGCAGGAGAAAAAGTAATTTAGAGAGCCGGTGCTGATGCCTTCTCAATGCCCTCAAAAAGGGCACTTTTTGCAGAAGGAAAATAAATACAATTAGCTCACTTTGTAACAGATGCCTGAAGACAAAGCTCTGTTTCTCACCCCAGCGTGGTAAGTCAGGCTGAGCCCTCAGCCAACAGAGAGGCTGTGGGCAGAGCCCCAGGCTGGCCTTCCTGAGCCCTGTCACAGTCAAGCTGATCCTACCGGGACTCTGCAATGCAGACCCGACTAACGCCTGCCTGGCTGTATGTCCGCCTGCTGCCCCATCACTGCTCTTGTCACTGAAGATGGCCTTGGAAAGTGTGCCGGCTAATGGAGGAAAGAGCATTTGGTAGGTGTTGCAGAGGAGCTGCCTTACCTGCCACCTGGGATGGAGCTGCCTGGGGCAAGGTGCGAGGTGTAATTCTCTGCTGCCATCGGTCCTGCATCCACTCCTGCTCCATGGAGTGAAGGGGCCATAGCCAGGAGCTGATGATTCAGAATCACCCCAGCTGCCTGCTGTTATTCACCAGGGCTTTGATGGTTGTCTTCAGTAACCTGTCTCCTACTCTTAGTTCTCTCCTGACCCCACAACCCGTTCACTGCTCAGTCTGTGGCACTCAGGCTTTTTGTCTTTTTTTAGGAGTCCTTTGTTTTCTAATGAGAAGAGAAAGCTCTGTTGGCTTGGTGGATTCACAGCTTGAGTTGCTGCCATCACGATGGCCTGTGCTTTCCACGAGCACTAAATTAATTTCCAAAAGAGCCAACAAATCTTATGAGAAAAGCCAATCTTTTCATAAGTGTGCCAATATATAGAGATGGTTATTTTATATGTGGGATCTCTCTGTATGGAAAGTATACACAACGTTATAACTCATCAACTTTAAGAGGTGCCCAAGAATGCTGAAAATAGGATCATAAATTTGTAGGAGGTAAAACATTTTCATAGAAAAAGAAAATTCCAACAAAATAAGCAAGGTCTGGAGTGTTCTGGCATCTGTTAGAAAAAGATATTAAAAAACCCAATCCTGTCTTTTATTTTATGACTGTGTATAAGAAAGCTGAAAAATTCCCAACTTCCAGTAAAAGATTAAAAATATACTTCTCCTCATTTCATAGAAAACTGCTCTGTTAAATCTAAAATTTAAATCATAGTGTTTGATTATCAGTGCTCACCAAGAGGATTACAGAACAGTCATTAAATCTTATTACAAGGCGAAGTGCAGAAAGTAATTGCACATATTTGTAAGTAGCTTAGAATTGATTAAAAATGCATAAAGAAAAACTGCAAATTTTTCTGCAGGCTCAAGGCTGCTAACCCCTCTGGGTAAACACATATCAGCTTGTCCCTCCAGTAACCTCCTCTGTTCCTCCCGGTGTGGCAAGAGGAGGATTTCTCCCTGTTTTAAGGACGACAACGCTGTATGTGTGATCATTTGAATTGCTGTGAGCTGTAGGAGATAGCGAAGGCCTGTATTCATGTTAAAGTTAGGAAGCTTTAAAAGAAGTTTAATTCAAGCTGTTCCTCGGGCTAAGCCTTTCCTTCCCCACCCCCATCCTCCACTGAAGGCTGCTTTAAGGTTGCATTTTCAAAGCAATGTATGGGGAATTAAGTGCTCCGGTTCCATGGATGTTAATGTGATTTTGTGAGCAAATATCCGCTACTCCAGCACCATGCTGAAGCTGTGCTCCACTGTGAGGTTTTATATATTCCTTTCATGCAAAGGAGCTGTGCCAAAGCAAGGTAACTTTAGAAGTGTATTAACTCTGGGCAAGTTTCAGGCACATGGGGCTTTTTGCTGTTTGTTTGGGCTGGTGAGCGAGGCAGACTTTCCCTGCAGATGCTGAGCAGGAGGTAGGGCTGGGTGAGGTGAATGTGCTTGCCTTTTGGATGGCACATGATGAACAAGATTAAACAACTTTCTGCACTCCCTTTTACTCAGCTGTGTAACGGTGTGGCCCCAACCAGTCAGCCTTTGCCCAAGCCGTGACAAATTCAGCACATAATGCAAGAGGCAGTCTGATCCTATGCAGTCTGGGTCTCAGCATGCAACTTGTTATTTTTAACTTTGCATTTAAGATACTCACACATCTCTTCTGCTAGTGTTCAGCATATTCCTGAGATATTGTGTCATGGTTTCTCTTTGCTCTTGGATTCACTTTTTTCTCTCCACAAGAGTGGTAGATGGTGTTTAGGAGGAGATGAAGGTTTTCCTTACTTTCTGTTTTTTTCTTTTTAGAAGCAGTGCTTTCTCTAACATAAATCACACAAAGCCCTAATTTTTTACTTTAGGCCCAAACTTTTCAGAAAAAGAGCAGAACCAGTGCACAGGAAGAGAAGGGATCTACCTTTTCCATCATCACTCTCTTACTACCCAGTGGCTGGGCACAGACGGAGCCGAGGCTGGTGTCTGTAACTTCTGGGAAGGAGACAGAGAGAGGCATGGCCTTGAACCTGGTGTGCAACCACAAGGCAACCTGCAGTGCAGTTTCTCTGGGGTCACCTTTTTGATCACAATTCCCAAAGCCAAGGCAGTTTGATTGTGCACTGCTGTGCCCATTTCTGGGGGGTGGTAAGAGAAGCACGTAAGGTTTCTCATTACCAGTCCCATATTGACAAATTTACAACATTTTATCTTATTTTCCTGTCTCAACTCTGACAATCCCGTGAGAACAGAACTGGAGATATTACAGAAACTTTTGCTGTTCTGTGTTCATTTAGAACATCCGTAAGGGCTTTGACTAATCTTTATTTGTAACTAGGAGAAAAACGCACATTTTTTCAACTTATCTTCAACTCACTGTATGGGACTAGACCTGGGTAGCTGTCCTTCAAATTAATATAAATTTAAGAACTAAAGCACTACATAATAAGCTGAGAATATATTTCAGAGTTTACTATTGATTTACTGTCCTAACATTTCTGAGAATTACCCACTGCATAATCTATAGAACCAAATGATTTCATTGTGAGGTTGCTGCTATCTCTTAAGGTTTTATCTAAAGCCTTGAGAACTGGTATTTTTTCTCAGTGTCACATAAAATTCTTAGTTTTCTTTCTGTGGCAAGATAGTTTCTTGCTAAAAGGAGTGTGGCGAAAATCTCATAGGTGTGCATGTCAAGGAGCAGGAGCAGCAAGGGTGTAAGGACCAGGGGGCTGGGCATGGAGGTGACCCTGGCACTGGTTGTGCCCTCACCAGTAGGCACTGGCCTGCAGATCTGAGCATAGTGGGCAGACTCAAGGCGGGATGGGGTCCAGCAGCAGCCCCTGACGGGGCAAGGGGCCAAGCTAGGGCCAGGAACCATCCAGGCAGTCCAGAAGCTAAAGGACTGGAAACAAGTCCATGACATGGAACCAAAGGGTGCACTAGGGGACAGGGCCAAAAGCAGGTACAAGGGACAGGCTACAGTCTGAATCTGAGGGGTCTATCCAGAAGATGAGCTATCACAGTGTAGGGCTGAGGTGCATCCAGGAGGCAGGGCCAGAGGCAGGGCTGGGAACCTGCTGTGGTGTAGTGGGGCAGGGGCTCAGGACCCCAGGCTGGGCTGAAGCTGGGCCGATGGGTGGTGGTGGGGGTCCTAAGTGAAGCTGATCAGAGACATGAAGGACTATTGGTACATTTATGTCTCTGACACTGACTCACCAAAGGCAACAATAATCTGAATATAAACTGAATACAAAGGTGATTTTTTGAACTCCTGATTTTTAAGCGAGTTTTCTTGACAGGGAAAAGACAAGGTTACTTCCTGAACCACAGTGTGCTGAAGAACAGAGGCTGCACCAGAAAAGGCTTGCTATATGCTTTCCGTGCATATGCTTTGGGGGTCTAGTATACTGTAGGCTTCAGTAGTGGGTGACTACTGAAACCAGGTTACTGCACTAGACAAGCCTTTGGTCTGACCCGGCGTGTCCCTTTGTATATTTTTATGTCCCTCTGGGGGAATATTTACAAGTGACCTGAAAACAATAAATGCATTAAAATCAAGGAAAATATCATCCAGTGAATTTTCTTTGGAGCCTGTTTACACCAAACAGTGGCAGGATCAATGATTTTCTACTCAGCTTTCACCACCATGGTCTGTGAGAGATGCTCCAAATCCCCTCTGAAGAACAGGAAGTGGAGTTCAGCCCACAGAACTCCTGGCAAGACATCCACATCATCCCAGTCTTTCTGTTTCCCATGCTCATGTAGCTGTAGTGGTAGCTGGACGCTACAGGAAGTTACGGTTCTTTGGGGAGATTACACCAGTGGAAACAAACCTAGTAATGTAGGCAGAACTGTGGACTCCGATCTTACTCATCTGGCTTAATGTTTGCTATTGATCACACATGTCTATGTACACACAGATGCATGCACTCGGGTCTCCCGGTTGCAGGCACCCTAGACACACAAGCCCCTGTGACCGTGGCCTGATTCCACTTGCTGACACTTAGACCTCCATGCACACACAAACATACAGTAGACAACCCTTCACCCAGGAAAATAGACAGAAAATGAGTTTAATAAGAAGACAGAACTGATTGCACTTCTCAGGTGCAGGGCATGGCCAGGCAAACATACTGATGAGCAACCAGTTTACATATGGTTGACTATTTTATCACCTCATCCCTCTACTTTCCCATTATTGTTACACCCCAAGCTTCACTGATCCTTCCCTTTCCCCTCCTTTGGTTTCTTCCCTAAACTCCCCATAATAAGTCTTTGGTAACAACAAGATGTTCTTCCCATGTATCACATAATAGGTCCCATACTCTTCCATAAGGTAGACTCATCTTCAGGGGTGTCACCCCTGAGACCACATGGCTGATGGCTCTCCTGAGATAGCTCAGGCCAGGTCAGGTCAGGGAACTCTGTTGGCTCTGGCAAGGTTATTGGGTTTCATACAGCTCCCCTTCTTCCTTGGTATTCCTTTTGGTTTATAGAGAGGAACCTTTAATCACATAACCTAATACAACAGAGGAGAGACTCTTCTCTTCTATATCCCCCTTCTCCCCTTTAAAAGGTTTGAAATAATTATTCTTGTCCTGAAAAGAAAAAAAATTGCCTCTCTGTTTTTCTAGCTCATCAATGTTTCAAATGATGTGGTATTTGTAAGTCAGAAGCAGACCACTGAGTCATTGGAATGATCAGGTAATTTCAGTTACATTCAAGATTAATATACTACCCTTTTACTGGAAAACAACAAAAAAAATTGTGTAGTTCATTCTGTCATTGAGGGGATTGTATCCTGCGGTGATGCCATTAGATACATTGGTATTACACAAGGGATAGACTGGATCTCTTTTCCTCGCTTATTTTCCAGTTGAAAGCCTGTTGAGTCTCAGCAGCTTGTTGATCCAAGTTAAGAAGAGGTTCTTGTTGACCTTAATTGTGGAATAATGACCCTATTCTTGGGTTTGAGCACAAGGTCAAGATATCAATAAACCTTTTGTGGGCCAGGAGCTGTAACATAGTACTGGCCAATGTGAGTATAACTGCACAAATAATGGTACAAGAGAAAGGTGAAGTTTTCTCTAGGAACTCTAAGTGAATAAAATAGCATTCATCTCAAATATGTATCATGCACAGGATGCAGGAAGGTTTTGTGGGTTTTTCACTGATATTACACCTAGAACACATCGCTTCCAAGCCTAGGACATACTCAGGTCAGTGACCAGAAGCCTCATAGAAAGCTCAGCCTCTTTTTTCCCCAGGTCTGGCAGCTTCTGGGCCAGCCTGTGCCATCCCACCACTAACCCTACCCTTCTGCAAGGGTGTTGATCCTCCTATTGGTTCCATCTTTAGAACAGGACATCCTGTTTATAAAATTGAAAGTCTTCCAGAAGTGGGGGAGTTGCACCTGCCTGAGTAAGATTCTAGGTAGTGACTTGCAGGTGTCACCCTGGCTCTGAGATGTTCTGTCAAGGCCAGGTAACAAAAGGACTCCTGATATAATGACAGAGAGAACAGCAAAACAAATCTCTGAATTGCCTAACACCTGAAAAAGTCCAAAGCCAGTGCTCACAGTACTGTAAAAACATCCCCAGTGGGATCACTACCTACCCTATTAAAAAAAAATAATAAATTTTCTTTATAGTACTTACTGACCTGCCAGATATACCAGGACCTTGAGGGAAACCAGTTCCAACCAGTTCCAACAGACACAACATTTTGCTACTCACACAAAAGGGTTGTCTAGGAGAAAGGAAAACCAGGAAGGGCTGTCAATTAACAGGTTGGTTTCTATGATTACAACATGGTAAATTCCTGAGATAGTTCCCAAGGGTAGCCTGTAGGCCCTTCTCAGACCTAGTACCCTGTGGGTTTCTTCCAGTCCAGTCTATAATTTCAGCAATTGGAGATCATCCTACATCTTCTTGCTCATGTGATGTGACCATGTTACAGGTTCCCTTAGTCTTGAAATGCACCTGGGAAAACCAGACTTTTCCTTGGAGTTCCTGCAAGTTCTTGCCATACTCCCTTTTATGACGCAGGAATGGGAACTTCTGTAACAGGACAGTGTGTTTCTAAGCATATTACTTAGAAAACACGTGGCTATTGTATTTAAAACTCTCAAATCATTTGTCCCTATTCACATAGCTCCAGCTTGATTTTTAACTTCATATTTTGTAGAAGATCAGATTTCAGTGGTCCTTTAGCACTTTCAGATTGTCACTCAGCAACATTTCGGATGTACTTGCCTTCCTTTCCAGTCATATCTCAAAGCAATGAAAGAACTTCCAAGAAACCCCAAAGCTGAGTTTGCTTTGACAAGCTGTAACAAGCCTGAAGCCAGTTGTTACTATTGAAAGGGGTATTTTCAAAATGCTTTTGATCCTGATTTAGGAAACATTTTCTACCCAAGAATCTCACCTCAGCATGTGTTCTAAGCACGTGGTGACAGGCCATGGAAGTCAAAATGTTTCTATGCATATGCTTCAGTGTGATCCCGAATCTAGTCCTTTGCCAGTAAGAGGCATTCCTTGCTATTGTTTTCACTGCTCTGCATTTTTCTACACTCACTTATACTATCATTTGTTTATCAACAGCCAAGGAGAATGGAGGAAAACTGCAGTTTGTTTAATCACTGCCTGGAGAAAACTGTAAGCTGATCCTTGTGTAGATGAGCAGGCATGAGAATTTGCTTTAATAGTTTTCAGTCCCTTTGGTAATGCAGAAATTTTGTTTGATTTTTGCCAAGTGTTTTTTTACTTAGTGTTTTTAGGTAATCGCTATTTAGATGGCTTATGTTCTTGGATTTTCCATTTTTCTCCTTCCCAGGAGATAAAACCAGTAAAATCCTCCCCTATTGAAGTCAGTGGCAAAACTCCCACTGAATTCAGGAGTTTACTCAGCCGAAGAGTTTCTTGCAAATAAGGTACTTAGATACTGCACTCTGGGGTGTTATTCATAAATTTAATGCTGTTTCCTCAAACTGAAAATTCTTATATATTAGTGAGCCTCTGTGTGGCTCTGACTGAAATGCTTCTCCTTGAAAACTGATTTGCTGTCCTGGAACTTAATACTTTTACAAAAACCCGTAAGACAGTACTGAACGTAGCTGCCCCGACTGCTTTACACAGTGCCAATAACACCATTAGTGGCTTGAAAAGGAAAATGAACAAAAAAACATACATGAGAGGGCTTGCCTTCCTGACTGGACAAATCAGATAGATTCAGCTACATCAGATTTGTATAAATCTCAGCCAGGCAGTGGTGCCAGATGTAGACTGTTGAATCTGTGGGAGCCTTTCAGGTCCCAGGTAGCCTTAACTGGGTACCAACCCTGCAGTCACATCTGCATGGGCCACACTTTGCACTTGACTCAGAGACTTTTGCAATACTGGCCTTGCCATGCTTGCTCAGACCTTTCATCTTGCTTTCCAGCCCTAGGCTGAAGATCCCCCAGGTCACTTAAGGCCACTCCTGCACGAGGTCACCTGGCAGGACATGACTTTTCCCCTGGAAGTAGAAAGTTCAGGTGACAGGGTGCGGTGGGGACTATTCTTTCTGGCAAGGTTCCTTCTGGGGGCAAATGCTCATATATTGGCTCAGGGCCAGTTTACCTGGACTGGAATAAGTAACTTATTGGAGAAGGAAGTAGAGTTACTTTGTGCTTAAGAGAACCCCCAGGACCCCCACTGCCATGGCGATTGTTATTTTCGTGCTACCTGGGTGACATTATACAGCTACAACTGCATGGTTTGTGGTGATGCTGATTAAAAGGAGCTTCTTTAAATTTGAAGATATTAGGCACGTTTCATCTTTGTATGTCTGTCTTCCATGCAGACTAATTACTGTACACAGGGAGGTGAACAGTGAGAGAGAAAGCAGGGAGAAAGATCTATGATATGACCTAACCTTTAAAAAATGACTACTGAGTTTGAGTATCTCTGCATGCCTCTATGGACAACACTCATGCATCCTGAAAATTATTCCTCCTTAAGGTGTCTCTGGGTAGACATCTAAAAGGAAAAGGCACACAAAGTCATAGGTCATATATATGAGATAAGTATCAGGAACTCTAATCACAAAGATGCGCATTTTCACATATGCCTACATACACATACATAGATCTGACAGCAGATCTAACTGTAAACAGGTAAATTCTAGCTATTGTTAAACTGTATGCCGAACCTACATAAAATGTGCCTAATTATGCTACATGAGCTCTAAAAATAAAGTATTAAGGTAAAATAATACTGTACTCTTAATACAAGTACTTGAAATGGAATACATAATACAAAATATTGATTCAAGAGGGTTGCTGTATTGAAAATCAAATGAGTTTTTGCCATTGCTGAGAGCACACAAGCCCAGTGTAATCAGCCTGTTCAACTAATCATTACAGCAGTGCTGTTTGTGGCACTTGACTTAACAGTCTGTCAGCAATTCCATTAAAAAACTTATTTTTCAGGGATTTATATTTTGGCCATAAAAAGTTGCTCCGATGTGAAATTAGAAATACACATACAGATGTGAAGGAAGAGAACTCCCCCACCCCTCCACCCAAGTTGCTTTTGAAAGGTCTGGTCCTGGGTCACCCAAGACAGTAAGAATTTTGCCTTTTATGTCAGTAGGAATAGAATTGGGATGAAAGGGTCTTCTGGTGATTAATTGCAGTTAACAGGAGCTTTGCTTTTGACCTTCACTGAACTTAGGTTCACCAATATGTTTTAATCAACAATGTGTGAGGAACTCTGAGGTGCCTCTCAGATTTTTTTTTTCCTCAAATCATAGTTTCCTTTCTGGTACAGCCCTTGGAAAAAGCTTTTCTGATGTGACACTTTAGTAAATGAAGGCCAATACTGCAGCCCAGATTTCAAGTCCAGTACAAGCTGTTTCCTTTGCAAAAATGGAGCTTTCCTACCAAAATGCTTATGCTGAAACTGGCACCAGAGGCAGTAGACTTGAGGACAGTGGAGTAATAAATTTTTTTGAACACTCCTGACTACCTGCAGTGTAACATTTATAAGATTTGACACTCAGCTGGACCAGATCCTGAGCAACCTGATCTGACATTTTTTTGGATCTGCCTTGAGAGGGTAGAGGTTGGAGCAGGTACCTCATGAAGTCCCGTCCCACTTCCATTACTTTGTGTCTCTGGTGAGTTATGCGTGGCTCTGTAACGTCTGCTGACACAGAGAGCTGGTCAGATTCCAGTTCAGGGTCAGCTATAATTATAAAACTTTCTGTTGCTTTAGGACATTAGAGTCACAGTTTGCTTTGGTCCATGATAGATGTGGTCAAGCTTGCTGGAGAAACAGCTTGGATTGCTCTTCCATATCCAAAGCGAGTGATCTATCTGACAAGCTGTGGATCCAAATTATTCATTTTTTCCCTCTTTGGGGACCACTTAAAGCTTTATTTACACAAAACTAACTTGAATTAAAATGTGGAAGTGCTTCTGAATTTCCTTTTCTTTCATTTTCTCAGTAACATCAAGCTGCTAAAGTTGCACTGGTGTAATTGAGGTTATTCAATACTATTTTAGATTACTTAGTGACTAATAAATAGTATGGTAGCTACAAGAAAATAATAAAAATTAAGGGACATGTGAACAAAGGACACCAAAATGTCATAAACCATGCTAGATCTTAATAAGATGCTAATTTACTATTTGCAGTCATGTAATATAAATCACACCAGTCTCTTTGTTCAAAAGAAAGTAAAACTATCAATATGATGAAAGAAATATCAGTTGCCAACTGAAAGTAATGAGGTTTTTTTGGAAGTTGGCAAGCTCTCTGAGACAGAGAGGGGAGAATATGACCCTGAGGAAAATTTGAAGTATGACGACTTGGTGAGCACTACGACTTTACTTCCATTACTAAAATGGGACAGCAAGCTTGTATTCAAGTTATGACAGATATCATGCATCATAGTGAGAAGATAAAAATGAACATAGATAAAGCTGTATCACTTTGCAATATGAAATATATTAATAAGTTTACCTATGGTGTAAAAATAAAATAAATGTATTCACCTTTATGGAACCCATTTCTAGATCTTCTGCTTTCATATTTAGTTGTTTACTTTTCAGGAATTTTCCTGCATACAGACAAATATGCTGAAAGCCTTTCTCAAATTTCACACGATCCTTTCCTCCTTGTCCACTTACATTCAAGCAATTCTGATCCCCCAGTTGCCACTAGCTCCTTATCATCTGATCTACCTTAAAAACACTTATTTGCTACTATCGTTTCAGCGACCACTGCATGCCTTTGTTGGATTTGATGCCATCCTTTGTTCAGTGTTGGTTTAATTGTTAACCTTGGAAAAAGTGGTTGCTTATAACGCAAAAAACGTTGTTCTATTGTGTGGTTCTAATAAATAAATAAATAAATAAATAAACAGTAGCTTCTGTGCTCAGCCACTTTGCAGTCTTACACCTTCCTCCTGAGTCAGCTACTGTGCTTGTTTGCTCCATCATTATCCTGGCTGAAAAATGTCAGAGTGATGGAGTACCTATGAGCAGCTTCCCAGAGAAAAAATAAAGGGATTTGCTGAGTGAGCATGAGATGTGTTCCACAGAGAATCCTAATATCTGACGGCAAATCCAGGAGAGAAGCAGGTCCCCTTGCAAAGAGGCTAACCACTGATGGAAACATAATTGTCACAGAAGCTAAGGAGCAGAACTGCTTTTCACAGTTTTTATTTTTCTGATGGCTGTGACAGAGTCCTCATATATATATATTTATATATACATATATATATGTATATATGTGTGTGTATATAAAAATCTATGCATATATGTTTATAAGAAAAAATAAGTTTCTACACACACATACATATTTATAAGAAAATCACATCCCCAAAATGTTGGAAAAATGATAAGGCTCTGAAGCCAAGCCCACAAACCTTAGGGGATGTCAGAATTATGATCTAGTGGTACATATTTTAAATAAGGTTCCCTTCTGTATGTGGCATGATAGAATCTTTAATTACATGACTGCGTACTAAGTTTTCCATAGGCAGGCTGTGCCTTTCAGCACACAGGAGGCAGAGTCCTTGGAACAGGGAGAAATTATTTCTGATTCGGCTGATTTTAGTGGTGTTTCCTAGCTGTACTGCTGAACAATACTTAGCATTTGAAAAACAAAATAACCTTACAAAATAATATTTCCCCTCCTCAGCTCCCTCTGCCCTTCCCATACCCAAGTGGGTCAGCTGTAGGACTGGGTTATAAAACAAGGGTGCTGTCTCAGTGGAGGGCTACAAGCAGCTATGTGTAGCTGGTGCAAGGGCACCCTGGAGTCACCATGCTGCCACAGGCTTTGGGTGGACAAGAAAGAGAAACAGAGACCTCCAGGTCTCTTCCATAGTGGCCACCATCTTCTGGGCTTGTCCTAAACAGCACCTCTCCACCTTTCCTCCCTTCCCCAGTCCTACCTGCCTCACAGGTCCCTGCTGTTCCTATTTCTGCCTATTTCTTCATTCCCACCCTCCATCTCCTGAGAGGCCTCATCCCCTGACACTGCATTTGGCATGTTTCCCTTTCCTCAAGCCTTTGAGGCCCCAGCCAAGTGAAGTTTTGAGAACAGAATAGAAACATTCCTCCTGTCTTCTGTTCCCATTTCTCGTATCAGTTGTAGGGCTAGTAAGTTTAGAAGGAAATCCCATTCAGCACCACCACCACAACAGTGACATTTGTTCAGCAGCAATGCAAGCATTTATCCAGCTTGGCACCAGGAACCTGCAAAGAGATGGAGCGGGCTCAACTCACGTGTTGTAGTTGCCCAAATGTGACGTGGAACATGTCACTCTTCATTAGTGAATTGAAATTTTCATTTTTCTTTTGTGGTTAACCCTTAGCCAAATTCAACCCCACAGCACATTAGTGGGGCTAAAGCAAGTCTACCTTCCTGTGCCTCACCATAGTATTTCAGGTTTCTGGGTTTCACTACAGGAACACTTAAATTTCCAGAGTAAATCGTTATGAGGTTTTTTCTTGATGGTCGGTTGCATTTTGCTAAGAAATGTCTAAAATGCTCTAGCTGAAACCACTTGATAGAGGCTGTGAAGGCTGTAGTCTGGTCATTACAGTTCAGTAACATCACAGGTTGCTGAAAGTGGGGGATTTAGAACAAAAAGTGCTGTGAAATCTTCATTACCTCTAATGCTGCATTACCAGCTGGCATCCACAATGTGTTGCACAGCTGCTCAAACCACGAGCAGCATTGGGAGGAGAGGGGAGGCTTTACCCATACATACACCTGCTAGATATAGGGCCTGAGTTACCTATACATCATCACACCCAAACCATCACAGCCATGGAGGAGCATTTGTCATCACATCTTAAGTGCCAAAAAGAGGCAATACCCACCTAGGAAGCCCTTTCTAACCCAGATGTAAAACAACAGGAGCTGACCTGTATTTCCTGCTGCACATAGAAGGAGCATGTTCACATCCTCAGACATCCCTTTCAACGATCAAGTGGGAAATTAAGATTTGTGCCCTGCATTACTTAAAAAAGTAAAACAAAACGGGTTCCTGTCCCCACGCTGATCTGAAATGAAGAAGAGGTGTTCTCACCTGTGCTGCTTGGTTTCTTGCATATTAGTTTCTCTGTGGAAACTGACTCTTTTTACTGACAATTATTGTGTTCCACTGATGGCAAAACTGCCAAAATCCTTTGTGGAGATGGAGAAATTAATTATTTTTGCTCAGGTCTGAAAGCATCAAAAAAGGAAACTTGAAACCTTTGTTCTGTACAGTTTTATTCCATCCAGCTCTGAAGAATACAGAATGATGCCTTTCAGTAGAGAGAGATGTACTGTATTATTTCAGAGGTTTATTGTTACCAATATAATTTGGGAATGTGCTTTTCTCCCTATGGAAAAAGAACTGTTTCACAATGTACTGTACTTTCTCTTCTGATGTTCTTGGTCCTGCTGGATGCAAGCAGTTTGGATAGGACATTCATTCTCCTACAAAGTAGATAAAAATTATTCAGAGGATGTCTCCTGGTCACACATTGATCTTGTTTCTCCCACAGTGGGACCCACAAATAGCTATAGCAATGTCTGCCCTCTTCTCTTTCTCTCTACTTTCCATAATACTAGGAATCATGCAGGTGAAGGGGAGGTGGCTAGCAAGCTCGAGGTTGAAAGCTTACACAAAGCAGGGTGCTTGAACTCTCTTTCTGTGTCCTAAATCCTTCACAGGCACAAACTGGCATAACAAAACTTATTTCTGTAGGGCTTCTGTGTTCAGAGGTGCCTAGTGGATGTGTCAGTAGCATGGGGTGCTGTAAGGGAAGATGGGGTGTGCTAAACCAAATATGAACCCCACAGAGGCCAACCTGGCCCCTGAGAACACCTAATTCAGGGAGGAGACCCGCTACCCAAAGGTCTGACTGCTGATCCCACCTTTGTTCAGGAATGACAGCAGGGTGATTGTCCCTGAGTCCCACAACACCACTTTCAGAGCTGTCCTTCCAGACATGAGATACTCCATGAAATGATGGGGGTGGATGGAGATTCTCAGGGGTATTTTCATGCTTCTGGAGATAGATAGGGGATTTTGGTTTGTTTTCAATCACATTTCAGACAATAAAAATGCATTTATTTCTGATTGCGCTGGCTTTAAGAGATCTTAAATATCATCTCCAAGCAGAGAAAAACATGTTCAATATGAATAAAAGAAAGATCCAGGTACTGTTCTTCTACATTTTTCAACAGGAACACAATGGAAATTTTTGAGGAAATCTTGCTTTTAGCCACCTCACAGGCATCCCCCTGTCCAATGGTGGCACTAACTCCTACCCATCAGCTGTCCTTTACTTCCTCTTGCATTGCACATCAAGCTTTGCTGTTCTGAAGTTTCCTTCAGCTGACGACAGCAATATGGAAGTATTGCAGCTGTCCAGCTGCAAAGAAAGGTCCACCACTTACCAGTTGGCAGGCATCTGATTTTTGTGCCTTGTAGTCAAATCACAGCTGTGTTGCACGCTGTAATGATCACAGTGCCTTAGTGAGGAAAACCTCTTGCTGCTGACAATGAGACGCTGACAATTAGAAGATCAATATCCAGCACGGTCAGATGTCCTACCCAAGATTTTCTTTTCTGATGTATTAAAACATTACAGACTTGGGTGTGGGGTGTGGTTAGGGGTGTGGGGGACAGGAGGTGGCGGGAGGAAGCCTGCTTTCTCTTTGCTCAGGGTTGGGTGGACTTTCTTTATGAAATCTGAGAATGGCAGTCTGTCCCCACCAGCTCTTCCTCAGGAATGCAATCAATGGGATGTGGTTTGTTTGGGATGAAGCTGTCTGTTGGGACAGGTTATCCCAAATACTTACAATTGAATATTACTTTAGTTAAGGTGGACAAATGTCCATAATGTAAATATATGGGGTTTTAATGATTGAAATAAAGTTTCAGTTTAGTTTTCTTAATCTAAGGGCTTTCCCATGTTTCTGTGTACTCATTTATCAAGCTCTAGTACAACAATTTATTTACATTTAAGACCATTTTTGTTTCTGATTTAGAACAAATATAGCAATGAAACATTTCATACTGCTCTAAGAGGGGAAATGTCATGTTCTTCTAAACCCTGAATTTTAATAACTTCAGAGTGAAAGTCAAAATTAGCTTAAGGAGAGGTTTTAGTATAATAGGTGCACAGACCAGGAAGGGAAAATATTGTAACAGATTTTTTTTTCATCACATAAAGAAAGCTTCATCCTTTCCCTTACATAAAGAACTTTGTCAGGAAAGTTTGCAGAAGGACAATTTTATGCCTTGCTCATCTCACAAATGGATCTCAATCTCTTGTAACCTTAATAGCAAAGGTTTGTTCAAAATTCAGTTTTCATAAGGAAAAACCCTGGAGAACAAATGATATTATTCCCGAGGAAATTACTTTTACTGCATGTATGTGACTGTAACAGACTAAGAACAAAAATCAATGGCTTATCCGCACACCAAGTACCCTTGAGATTATGAAAAAGCAGGGCCTGAATAACTTATTTTACTTTTTGAAAGAGCACTGGGACAAACATAAAACAAAACCAACAGAAAAATCAACCCATTCTCTGTGCAATGTTCAGTGCTTGCTGTAGCCTTATTTTCCCAATGTTTATTGCAATGCTGCGGAGTACCTGTGCCTAAGGGAACACTAACCTTTTCCTCAGGTGAAGAACAAGAACATGAGAAATGCAAGTTTTCACTCCAGTGCAGATTTCTCGAATGATCTTCAGTAATTCATTTAATCTCACTGTATATAATTTCCATACTATAAAATGGGGCTGTTATTTTCCATTCTTTTCAACATCGTGAAAATGTATCATAAAAATTTTAGAAGGCAAACAGCCATGGGAGGTATATGTAATTGTATAGATATATAACTCTTCTTTCTCCCCTTTTTCTGTTTTCTTTTAGATGCCTTTGTGATTTTTAGTAGAAAGTAATGAGAAGCCTGTACTACTATACAGTGTCTTGAGAACTAATTGCATTGGAGTTTTTTTCTCCAATGAGAAAGGAAATTGGGTCTCTCTTCTGGCTAGAACCAGTATATAGAAAGTGAAAACTCCCCTAAAAAGTACACAGGCTGAGTGGCTTGTGGTACTTTCATATGGTCATTTGAGAAGGGGAATATTGGTCTGCAAATTGTTGTAATTAGGTCAGTTTCTGTTCTAAATTATTTTTTCACTAGCTGGTCTGGGCAACAATGTTAGTTTTGGGTTTCTGTACAGATGACTCAGCTTTGCCAGAGTCATTTGCAGTGTTCTTTATTTTCTGGGCTTCTATTAAGTCAAGTGGGTGATTTTAAAGAGGTCCTTCTGCCCAGATCCGGTCACAAAGAAAATCTGGCAATTGCTGTTGTGCCATGGAGTTGTTAAATCAGGGTTACTCAGCCTGCAACTGCTTTTACAATAAACACATAAGGAACAATGTGTACAAGTTACTGATTCCTTTCTTCAGGTTTGACTCATGTAGGTGCAATGGATATTGGTTTTTTAATTTTTCTTTTTATTTTTTTTTTCCATTGGAAGTTACTTTGGTGCTGAGGGCTGCCAAAAGGCTTCCAAGACCTATTTGAACCTATTAAAGCATTCAAGCTATGTTGGGCACCATGCCCCCACAAAATTATTTGAGACTTTATTCAAACACCCCAAACTCATTTTCAGTCTATGGCTGCCTAGGAGCACCCAGAGTTTGGCCAGACAGCCAAGTGAAATCACAGCTTGACAGATTGACTGGCAGCTGTAGTCATTTGAGGTGATGAGCGCGTGTCAGCCTGTGACAGCACGCACCAGTGCGGGGCTGGCATGGTGCTGGTAGCCCCATTTTTCTCCCTATTTCAGCAGTTCCCTTTTAATCGCAGGTTTTGTTTTTTGTCTTTCTCAGGCAGTGTTGCCATAGCAACGGTGTCTCTTGACCATCCTGCCTTCCTCCCATCAGGGCTACTACCCCTGTCAGCTTCCCATCAGGGAGGTTTCACCCACCTCAGAAACTCTCCCTTAAAGCTGCTTTCCCAGCATGCACACAAAAAGTTGGCATACGCTTCTGCTGAGGTGTCTCCGGATATCACAAGTGGAGCTGCCGGGCTGGCACCTGGTTTTATGTTGCATACTGGCACAATTTTTCATGCAAGGTGTCTGCAGCAACCTGCTTTTGAACGGTTCAGCCAAAACTACAGGTATCTGTCAGTGTTTGCAGGCAGTGATACAGCATGGTAGACATAAGTGCTCCTTCAGCGTTTGCATCTGTTCTTTAATAAGACAAGAGTTTTTGTTTTCTGAAGTGACTTAATAATGAGTTTGGCTTGTGGAGCACTTATGTCTTTAAAAAACCCCATGCCCTGTCAATATTTGTTGGGTAGATCAAAGAGAAACAACCACTGCCTTCTCCTCAAAAATGTCCCCTTTGTGTGTAGACTTGACCTGATCCCTAGGCTCTCTAGCCTCACTTCACCAAAGCTAAACCTGCAACTTCAAAAGCCCTTCCTATTCCCAGGACAGAGTTTTCCCCAGGCAAATCATACAAAAAGTTATAGAGGGATTTGTCAGAAAAAGTGTTACTAGTTGCCCCTCAAGCATCTTACTAAAACCTTTTAGATTTATCATAATTTTGAAACAGGTTCATTCAGCAGTTGTAAATTTCTCAATAAGACCCCAGTGGGTAGAAAGAACCATTTATAGGGTTTGGAATGTATTGAAAGGATTAATTAAAAAAAGGTTAGCTAAAATATCTAAATGCATAAGTGAATATATTTTTAATAATTTATACAACAGTCTGTCACAACAGGCTATTTATACAAGAGATTTCTATTTGACACAAAGTAACGTCTCTATTTACTAAAGTAAGGATTTATGTCATGTGTGCTACCTATGCATACCATTTTATACCTTTTCACAAAGAACAGCAAGTTCAAACTTAAATGATAAACTTCTGTATGTGGTGCAGCTATGCACAGGTTAAGTGTGTCTGAGGTGGGCAGAAAAGAATATACAGAGAGAAAATATCTGGGAAGACATGATATAATCTATTCTGGAAATCCTGTTATTGAACAGTAACTTACCTGAATCTGAGCTGACATATCTACAAGTGACAGTGTTAAGACTGTAGCAGAAAATTGTATGCACAGTAAAATGTGTTAGTAAACTGAATTTCTTCTGTGTATAATGCAGTCACTGGATATATGGGCCATGGGTGCTGCCTGGTACTGCTAAAAGTACTGTCCCAAGGTACTGCTGTATCTTATTGTCCAGCAATCCAGCAAATACTAAATGGAAGAGTAGTAATAAAACTAGTTAGAATGGTATCTATGACTCTAAGTTGTAGAGTAGGTAGGACCGTACCCAATATATCTAATAATTTATAGTGTAGAAACATAATGATAGACTCTAAATTAGCTGGTATGAAAGAGTCCTTAGGGATGTCATTGTGAATAATCCTCTGAAAGTGTCATCTCATTGTCTATAGTGTTCAAAAAAGCAAGCTGGATCAGGGAAAAAGGAAAAAAGAAAACCAGAAAGGAAAACCTTGTGTTTGCACTAAACTCCTTGGTATACATGTATCCTGAATATTTTACAGTTCTGGCCATGGTATATCAGAAATAACTTCAATGAACAAAAAAGGTATGAAGAAGGAAAAGAAAGATGGCCAAGGACATAGAATAGCTTGCCTACTGAGTGAGAATAGTCAATGTACACTATGTTCTATCTTGGAAAAGGAATACGCACTAACAAAGGTAACAGGACATGAATGCTGTGAACAGGGAGTAAGTTTCGCTCTTTCTTGTAATACAAAAACTAGGTGATACCCAATAAGCTGATTAGGTAGTACATTTAAGACACACAGACACAGATGCACAGGGACAAAAATAATTTTTCACTCACCATTTAATTAAAGTTGCATAATTCACTGCCACAAGATGTGGAGGTTAAAATATAACTACTTTTAAAAAGCATAAGTGGATTGAAAATAGCATTTGGCAAATTGATGGACACACCTTCGCCAAGGGCTACTGAATAAGTAGTTCAGATGCAGCTGTGGCTGAGGACCTAAGCATCTGCAGCTGAGGTCTGATGGGACAGTACACTGGGGAAGGACTGCTCTGTGTTCTTTCCCAGGGCTTCTTCCACCTTGAATGAAAGTCCTTTCACACCACATGAGCTTTTGATCTGGTCCCATACAGCTAGTTTAATGTACCCTCTGATGAGATAAGGTGGAGATGGAGATAGTGTTGCCCTGTACAGGCAGACGTGTTTTTCTCTAAGAGGCTAAATAGGCTGGGGAAAGTACTCCACTAACACAGCTTTACAGCTCTAATGCTTGATTTCCACAGAACCAGTCTCATTTTGTATGTTGATGGCCTTCTGCAGACATAGCCAGTGTCCAAAACACAAATCTAATTGTTCTTTGAGGGTCAGTTTCCCACTAAAGAAAAAAAAAGTTTAATTAAATTTAGTGTTTCATTTAGCAATGAACTTTTAAAAATAAATTATTTCAATAAGTTTAAATTTAAAACCATTTAAAAAATATATTGTTTCAGTAATTTTATTTAAGTGAGCGCACATAACGTTTCTAGTTATCATACTTGAAAATGTCCCTGACCTATCAAGTAGTGGTAACAAAAAGACATAGAATAGGTCAAATTCCTGTAGAACTATATAAAGGTTGAATTTTATTTTGAATAATGCTTTACATCTTTTCCATCAAAGCTCTCAAAGTACTTTGGACTTAGGTAGCTTAAATCTCAGTTGGGTTTTGGAAGCCTTTTTCCTAAAATGTATCACCATAAAATGGTATTTTTTCAAGTTCATTTTTATAGACTTTTTTCCCGTGTTGCTTTGGGCATGAATTACTTTTCCATTCCTGGTAACTAAAGTCCTGGGTGGCATTCACTGTCTGGAAGTAGCTACAGGAAATAGAAAAATTACAATTTATTCTGTTACAGGGGGGTACCTATGAAAACGTTTGTATACACTGCAGTCCTATTGAGAATTTCAGTGAAGTGTTACGCTGTTCATTAATTACAGAAGAAAATCAGGTCAAGAAATGGATTCCAGCCCCAAAGATTATTATATTCCTGTTACAGTCATGTTGTGCTAAGAAATAGCATACCCCATTTTTTCACTTTAGATAAATTTCAGTTTGCACTGTCAGATACAAGTATGCGGTGTGGAAGATTCTAACCTACATCAATCTGTAGATCCAGGTAGACATAAAATTATACCAGGAACAAGTCCTCTTCATGTATATTTTTCTTCAAATGTAAGAATTTTGCTGCTGTTTGGAGTATGAGAAACATAACTTCAGCATTGGTATCTGCTTAAAGATGTGGATCTTCCTGCTTTCTAATTTAATTGTTCTCTGAATGAAGATGTTAATTACTTCAGTTCTTAATTTTTCTTTTAGTTTTGGGGGAGCAAAAGAGCGAGGCAGATGGGAGCTCTTATTATGTTTCAACTGTTTATGCTGGGGAACTGCAAGTGGGATGTCACATCCTACTTCATCCGTCACAATGAGTCAACGCATGTGAAGAGTTCAAGATGTTCCCTTCAGCAAAGAGAGGCAGTGTGTGCCGGGGAGAACAACTCTGTGGTTTTGTGTTCACAAATAACTGTACTTACTGAAATGACAGAAGTATAAACCTGAACAATGTTCTCTCAAGGTCAGATAGCAGTGTTTGGTGAATAATAATGAAGGGTACAATGTGCTAACCTCAACTACTGCTCAGTTTTACTTGTCTAACCTCAGCAAGGAGGAAGAAGTAGGAAAGACCCAGAAGCAACAATAAAAATTATAGCTGTATGCAGAGTTTCTTGAAAGAGAAGATTAAACAAGATAAAAGTAGCTCATTCCTTTAATGTATATCAGGAAGCATGATAGATCTGTAAGAGATGGGTCTATAAGAGAAAGTCTGACAGAGGCAGTAGAGTGGACTCTTGTTTACTTTGTTATTATACACTAATGCACTAGGTAGCCATAGAGTACTATGAAAATACCAACTTAAAAAACTTCTATCAGGCTCTTTTCCCTTATGTTATTCAGCACAAAAAAACCTGATGGAACTTACCACTACAAGATATTATTAAAACAATATGCTGATATACTGAGAAGAACTCCAGTAGAGTATGAAAAATGGAAGCACTCATTTTCCAAAGCACACAGTTTTATGTGAGCTCAACCCTTGCCCTTCAGGGTATAAATTAAGAACTAATTAAGTGGGAACACAAATTAACTTTCATCTTAGTCATAAGGGTATTTATTGCTTGCACTTTGTAGCTCTCTAAAGCTTTGTCAGACACTGGCCAAAACTGGTGACATGTCTGACAATGTGTGACACTGGCCTGGTCTGATACAGCAATTTTTCTGGAAAGTAGAGAGCACTGGGGTTGGGTCACTCCTATCATATTTTACTTAATGTGCTTGTCAACCGCAAAATTTATGAGGTATGAAGAGGTTATGTTTTTAGAAAGTTTCATGTACTGAGCTGAGACTGAAATATAGAGCAAGGCTTAGAAGGCAAATTCTTAGGATCTGAAGTTTAAGTTATAAAGAATGAAAAAAATGGTAGAGTTGGGATCAGACCTCGGCTGTCTCATCCATTCTGCATTACATGGAGTTATTCTCAATAAAATATTCTCTAAAGTGTTATCTAATGATACTGTCACTGGCCAGACCCTGAATTGCTCAGCATAAGAATACCAGGGCTTCTGCCCACAAACAGGTGAACTTGGGTCTGGTATTGCACAGCTGACCTCACAGCTCCATCTTTTCACATCTCAAAAATAAAAGCATTTAGCAGGTTTGTGGGCAGGCTTTGCAGACAGCACTGAGCAACACATGACTGCAATGACATTGCCACAATCTATGGAAAGTAAAAGAAGCTTGGAGCTAGCTCAGGGTTTCTCAGTGGTGTTGGTAAAACTGAATGAGGACATCCTCAGGGAGAAGATGATCAGTTCTGATGGCAGTAAAGAGTGGAGGAAGGCTGAGATGAACCACTGAGGAGAACTGAATAATGAAGGCTGGAAAAGGTCCACAGCTTCAGGACTTGCAGATAAAAGAGGAAAAGCTGGAGGGGTTCCCAGGATTTCTGTGGCCCTGGGAGAGGCCAAGGTGGTTTGTTGGGGTTGTGCAGACTTTGGAGGGCCGTCAGTGCTCACAGGACTATTTCTCTCTCATCCCTCAGCCTATCATCTTCTGGAAAAAAACCTCATGCTTTGCTTGTGACTGTTTCCCATCTGGTGCTGGAGCTTCCTCCTCCTGCCACAGGTGACCATGTTACCTGTGCATCCCAGCCAAAAGTCTCCTCTCCCTTGTGCCGTAGCATCCTCCTCCTGCTGTGGCCTTGGGAGCTTTTGCTCACCTGAGATGTTGGTGTTGTGTGGGAAGGAGGGAAGGAGACAGGACAGCAGCAAGACCTTCTCCTGCAGCAGAGAAGGGGCAAATCTAAGTGGGTGGGGAGAAGCCACGCAGGAGAGCAGTGGTAACAGACTTTGGAAGTTGAACTTGGAGGCATAGCACAATGTGTTGCTCGAATGCCAGAGCTGCTCTCTTCTCCATTTCCCCAAAGCAGGGACCCTAGTGGTGCTCAGCAGTCAGCTGCCTTACGCAAATGCTGATTTTGTCTATACGTAAATCCAGTCTCGTATTTGGCTACATTTGTTTGAGCTACAGTCACCTCTTTGGCCTACAGCAATAGTCTGAGCTCACCCTACACTGTCCTTTTTTGGGGATATGTGGTGGGGCTGTGGGGAGGAAAATTAAGGGCAAGAATTACTGCTGCACTCTCAGAAAGCTCCTGCACATTGCCGAAGTTGTTTGTCTGAGACTTAGGCAAACATCTTGGAAAAATCCAGTCTCCATACTTGTGTGCATCCCACAGTCAAAGCGCAGGCACGTATTTATCAGAAACCTATCATGCACCAGATGGTAGAATAAAGTGGTTGTTTAAACACACTGTGACTTTAGGGTAACCTGGCATAGCACATTCTCAAAATATGCTGCATGTGTTTCTTCACAGATCTCAACTAAAATATAGCGATGAATAACTTCTTAAAAATCCTAGTAAAACAACATGCCTTTTGTTTCTTATATATTATCTAAGAGTCGCTGCAGCAAACATAAGGAAGGAATTAGGTCTGGAATTGAGCTTCACTGAATACGATACTGAAAGAGGAGTTTTCTTTTAAAGCATAGGCCTACACCTGTTCAGCAGGTGAAGTCCTGAAGGGCTTGCATGCTACAATCTACCCAAAGCACTAAACTGCCATCAGGTTATCTGGCTGCTGTCTGCTGCAGGCCACATCTGTGCCCTTCACAATTTTCTGGCCCAGGACATACACATGAGCTCTGCCTATGCACAGAGGTCTTGGTCAGATGTGGAGAGAGTGTGCTTCTGGCAGAAAAATTGGGAGCTGTAGTGGATTCACATTCCCTGACTCTGGGGCTTGGTGAGGAAGCTATGCCAATCTGTGTAGTCAAAATACTATTTGGTTCAGGACAGCCCTCATGCTCTACCTTGCGGCTGAGTTGGACCTGCTTCTATTCATGGGTTATGGAATAAGCTCAGGAGCTTCATAAGACAATGACTGTAGCAATCCTCTTTAACAAGTAAAGTAGAATCTAGTGGGGAAAAGGCAACTTGTTCTCTGTTTGCAGCATACCACTGCCTTGTATTGATGGGTCAATATCCTGTGGTTCAGAGATCTGGATGAACTCCTTAGAGCTTTAATCATCGAGCATCTGCAATGTTTAGGCATCAGCTTCCTTGCAGTGAGCTTCTCTGAGATTTTGGTCAAACCAAGTACTCCATAAGAAAACCTTTCTTACTGATTTTTGACATACACACATAGTTCCTTAATTACTTTTCTCAGTTCCCAAATCTTCAAGTAAAAAGAAAAATACATGACATTGCACATGAATATTTGGTGCAGGTTTGATTGTTTTCATTTTTCTCTCTTGCATAACAGCTTTTACCTTCACTTGCAGAAGTGTTATTACTCGCATTTCATTCATAATCCTCTCCCCCACCTCCCATCTCTGTTTCCCCTCTTGAGCATGATCTACTAAATTTTCTGACAATATTTTTTTAATTACTTTCTATGTCTACTAATACTGTGGAGGGAACACAAGCAGTGTAGAGCAAGCAGGTCTCTACTCTCACTTGCCTGTTACCTGAGGATTTATGAACTAAATTTTCTTGCAGAATCTTCACCTCAACGGCCAAAGAGACTTCTACACTTCAGCTGGCCTTCCTTACAACAAATTTTGATTTCCAGATTTGTTGGTGTGATGCCCATGCTAGAATCTGCAAACCCGGCTCTCAGAATCAGGCAGGTGACAGTCAGAAAAAATCTCTGTAAACCAAGTGGGCTGAATCTGAATGTGACTGCAACACAATAAACACGCAACTCTCAGTGCAGTTAGTTGTTCATAATCTCTCTATATAGAAAAAAAACCCCAACTTTTAAATCTGCCAACAATAGTTTTATCAGCAGGCAAGATTTCTTGTGAGTAGTACCCCATTCTGTCAAGCATATGGTCAACAACTTGCTGTGTCAAAGGAGCAATAGCATGTGTCTGTGAAATGCAAAACACTGCAGGATCAATTAAAACAGAAGAAATATTAAACAACCAAAAGTGTATTGGAATGTTCTTTTCTGCCAATGCAGGGCCCAGCATAAAATCTGAATTTTCTTGATACCATTTAGTCTTTTAACCTACTTGATTGCCTTTTTTTATTAAAAACACTTAATCTTTGCCTTGTTATTAGCATTGCTTTGTAGAATTCTTAATTATTTTTTTTCAGGCTGTGTGTCACTGTTGCTTTTTCCCTGTAAGCTAAGCACCTATAGTGTAAAATGGCTTGCCACTATCTGAGGTTTGTTTTCTTTTTCCTCAGGCTCTAAGAATTAGAAATAAAGGTATCTCCTTCAGGTGTTTGCCAGAAGTGTAAATGCAATGGTTTGGGACCAGAGGACAAAGAGTGGCATCTGGATACTCTCTCTAGCCTTGTATTCTGTGACCTCCATGGTTTCACTTTTGGTTTTGTGTGGGGCTGAGGAGCCTATGGCAAGGGAAAGTCTGACAGCCATCAAGCTAGGGACTATTGGTGGGGTAACCTCACAGATGCCTGTGATCTGATGTCATCTCTACAAACTGGAAATCACAGGGAGGAGAGTGATCCATCAAAGTGCTGTTCAGTAGTTAATTTTCACATTAATTGTACCAGAAAGAAAAGAAAGCAAGTCATTTTGTCAAGATCAATAGTAGGATGGGATTAACCAATTGTTTCTCACCAACCTAATGCATAAACAAATGTAACGCATGGAATTATTGATAAATAGTGTTCATGAGATTAATACTCCCGTTCTGTCCCATTTTAGGATAAATGAGGTTGCTGAAATAGAAAAATCGCTTTGAAATAAAGCAATTTTTATTAAAATAATTAAAAAGAAATAAAATAATGATTAAACCCAACAATTTCTAAAAATATATGAATGAATAGCACTTCCTGAAATGAAAGGTAAATGAGTGAAGGTGTACACATTATTGAAATATTATTGTCACTAGTTTGAACAGTATTTCCACTTTTATCTGAAAGTATAAATGTTTGTTCAATAGTTACATAGTGCAGAACATTCTGGCCTATGACTGGGTCTCTTGGGCACTGCAGTAATTAGTAATAAATCAGTGAAAGAAATAATGAGTAGTGTGGAAGCCAACATCTTCAATAAGAAATAGGATTCCATCATGTCATTATTTAGCCTATTACTAAGAACACAGAAATCTCTAAAGGATATTTTTATTCCATAGTTGCAACACAAGAGTAGATCATTATTAACATAATTTAGTAACCAGCCTTAAAGGGATAATTCAATAACATATATTTATTTAGTGAAGAAAACCTGTCCCAAACAATATTGTTATGTAACTAATATCAAAATTAAAAATAAATAAAAAAATAAGTATATTGAGTAATACAATATGGTTAAATTATTAAACAGTTTTTCTTAAGAAATGTTCTTACTAAATCAAAGTATAGGATTTAGAAAGAATGTTCAAGGTCATTTTCCAGTTACTGCTCAAGGTCATACAGCATCCTTACATCCTACAGTGTGTATTAAAGAGAAGGTAGAATTTTCAAGAGGGTTTAGTTACAGTAACTCTGTGTTGTATGAATGTCAAAATGGCTAGAGGAGCTTCAATTTAACACAGGATTAGTGGTAAAATAATGGAAGGCAAAAAACCCCAGTCCAGTTAAATACCATGTAAGAGGAAAGTTGAAATTAATTAATGCAAAGATTGATTAAATGCTTGCAGTAAGTGCAGTGAGGTGTTTGTACTGCCTGTGTTATTGTGGGGATTAGAGATGCTCTCCCAAAACATTGTCAAATGCAAAGCCCATATGACAAAAAGGAATAAATACCAACCAACTGAAGGTACAGAAAGGAAAAAAAAATACAAAACTCTGAGCTTTGGTATTTAGTTAGGGTAATCATTATCTGTTTTAATTACTGAGCCAGAGTGGAAATATAGCAGAATTCAAAAGAATGTGGTATTTGCACACATTGAATGCCTTCCATAAATAGAAACACAGAACACATCGAAAATGAATGTAAAAATGGATTCTGCTTTTTATTCAACACAAGCAGGAAGGTTTAAGCAAGACTAAGAATTATGAGAAAATTCTCCTTCTTTTGCCTCTCAAGCACACAGATGATAGCTATTACAAAAGGGGGAGAGCTAGTTTTTTCTTTTTGCATGTGTTACTTCATATGCAAACACAGGACAGAAGAGAGGCTGAACTTGTAGGAAAAGAATGGTGTTGATAGTGATAGTAAGTCCTCAGGTATGTTTAAATTGCTAATTAATTTTGGTATGGCTAATGTCATAGCAATATGACAGTACTATGGCTTAGTAGTATGGTTTCAGTATGGCTAATTGTCAGGATACCTTTAGTGTCCTGACAATTCTGTGACCTGTTTTGAAAGGTAACCATAAGACAGTAAACTCCGAAAGATATGACATAATACATACTACTCTAAGGTTCATACACTGCATATTATTGTCAGACACACTGCAAGAATTATGACTTCTTTGTAGTTTAGCAATAATAAGACCAGTGAACAAGGCAACTTCATAAATTAGGTTACGATTAAATTCAGCTTAAAAGATAAAATGCAGACCATGTCTTCTTATGGTTGCAATATACTCTTTGTGTATATTGTACATGTAACAGAGACAATTAAATTAGTGACCAAGGCAAACTTTTCTCACCTATCAGATGTACATCCTGTAATCCAGCCTGATTGTTGTTGCCCAATTGTTGTTTTCAAGAGAATAATTTAAAAATCTGGAGACTGCTTTAGAATACTCTCTTTTCTCTTCTGCTCCTGGCATAGCCTTCTCAGTTAATACATGAAATGAGAATTCTGCACAGAAATCTGTGGAGGCATGCTAAGGGTATTGATTTTGGATATTCCTGAAATCAGAGCCTGGCAGGAGTCTAAATTTTTAGAACAACAATTTGGATTCCAGTCAGGTCACTGTTTTAGAAAAGCAGTTTTTTCACTCTTCAAGGACAAATTTTGACTTCCTTTGAAGTGCAGAAATTCCCAACAGAGTCTTTTAGTAATAAATATTGATTCATCTTCTCTCTGTCCTTTAGAATAAATTGCAATAGTCCCTCCCTTAGCTGTCCTTGCATTTTGTCATATGGTTGTCAGTTTATGTTGGTATCTCTGATTGTCAGGAAGGCACCAAAGTTACTAACTTTGTTAATCAAATTCCTAAATAGGTTTTGAAGAAAGTGTCTCTTCTTTAGCAGAAGAGCATCGAAGGACTAAACACTTCTTATTTGCATTTGGTAGAAATTCAAGGTCATTGTCGAGTCAGGACAATTCTGACCTCTACGGCTTTTGACAGTGGTGAAATTGGGTATATCCATCTGTGTTTGGATCACTTTTAAAATTGATCAGAACTCCACCCAGTGGTATCAATACATAGCTCTTTCTTCAACCTTTTTTTAGTGGTATTCTAAAATTTTATTTAAGTTTAGCAATGAACGCATTTTTGATTCTGGATAGTGAGGGTACCATTTAGGCAGGATAGGTGGCTCTGCATATTACCTACCCATCCATTAGGTGGCATCTGACTTTCAGAAAAATTAGACTTTTTATGTATCATTCTTCTTTTCCTGGTAGTGTTTTTAAATCTAATTTAATATTGTTAATTAAATTATATCAGGATTGAAATATTATTAGTTAAGTATTTTTTTCTATGGGAGAATCTGGCTGTGATAGTATAACAAAATAATTGCTTGAAATTTGCATATTTTTTAAAGCTTATATCTAGCTTTAACTTGGGGCAGCGCATCCCACTTTGACATAAATGGAGAAGGGTTTAATTCCACAAACTAATTCCAATCTCAAAGAAAAACTTCTAAATTCACTATAAAACCTAATATTTCACTAATTCTTAGAATCATAGAATGTTAGAATAATTTACGTTGCAAAAGACCTTTAAGGTCATAGAGTCCAACCGTTAACCTAACACTGCCAAGTCCACCACTAAACCATGTCCCTAAATGCCACACCTACAGGTCTTTTAAATACCTTCAGGGATAGTGACTCAATCACTTCCCTGGGCAGCCTGTTCCAATGCTTGACAAACCCTTTCAGCAAAGAAATTTCAGCCTAAACCTGCCCTGGTGTCACAACTTGAGACTGTTTCCTCTTTTCCTATCACTTGCTCCTTGGGAGAAGAGACCTACCCCCACCTCACTACAATCTCCTTTCACATAGTTGTAGAAAGCAGTAAGATCTCCTCTAAGCCTCCTTTTCTGCAGGCTAAACAACCCCATTTCCTTCAGCTGCTCCTCATAAGACTTGCTCTCTAGGCCCTTCACCAGCTTCATTGCCTTTCTTTGGACACGCTCCAGCACCTCAACATTTTTCTTGCAGTGAGGGGCCCAGAACTGAACACAGTACTTGAGGCGCAGCCTCACCTGCACTGAGTACAGGGGGATGATCACCTCCCTAGTCCTGCTGGTCACACTGTTTCTGATACAAGCGAGGATGCTTTTGGCCTTCTTGACCACCTGGGCACACTGCTGGCTCATATCCAGGCAGCCGTCAACCAACACACCCAGGTCCTTTTCCACCAGGCAGCTTTCCAGCCACTCTTCCCCAAACATACAGCATTGCATGGGGTTGTTGTGACCCAAGTGCAGGACCTGGCACTTCTCTTTGTTGAACCTCATACAATTGGCCTCGACCCATTGGTCTGTCCTGTCCAGATCACCCTGTAGAGCTTTCCTGCCCTCAAGCGGATCAACATTCCTGCCCAGATTGGTGTTATCTACAAACTTACTGAGGGTGCACTTGGTCTCCTTGTCCAGATCATTGACAAAGATACTAAGAAGAACTGGCCCTAGTACTGAGCCCTGGGAACCATCACTCGGCTGCTAACTGGACGTAACTCCATTCGCCACCGCTCTTTGGGCTCAGCCATCCAGCCATTTTTTTGACCCAGTGAACAGCACACCTGTCCAACCCATGAGCAGCCAGTTTCTCCAGGAGAACACAGTGGGAAATGGTGTCAAAGGCTTTACTAAAGTCCAGTTAAACAATATCCACAGCCTTTCCCTCATCCACTAAGCGGATCATCTCATCATAGAAGGAGATGCAGTTCATCAAGCAGGACCTGCCTTTCATAAACCCGTGCTCACTGGGCCTGATCTCCTGGTTATCCTGTACATGCTGTGTGATGGCACTCAGGATGATCTGCTCCAGCACCGAGGTCGGGCTGACAGGCCTGTAGCTCCCTGCTATCCTCCTTCCAGTCCTTCCTGTAGATGGGCATCACACTGGCTAACCGCCAGTCAGCTGAGACCCTCCCAGTTAGCCAGGACTGCTGATAGAAGGTTGAAAGTGGCTTGGTGAGCACTTCTACCAGCTCCCTCAGCACCCTTTGGGCTGATCCCATCCGGCCCCATAGACTGTGTTTAACTAGTGTAGCAGGTCTGTGACCATTTCCCCTTGGATTGTGGAGGCTTCTTTCTGCTCCTCGTCCCTGTCTTCCAGCTCAGGGACTGTCTTCCAGCTCAGAGAAACACTGTCCTTACTGTTAAAGACTGAGGCAAGGAAGGCATTAAGTGCCTCAGCCTTTTCCTCATCCTTTGTCACTAGGTTTCTCCCTGCATCCAAGAAGAGAGCCCTCCTTTTGCTGCTAAGGCATTTATTGAAACATTTTTTGTTGTCTTTTATGGCAGTAGCCAGATTTGCACCTTCTAATTTTCTCCATGTATAACCTTGTGAGATCCTTGTAGTCCTCCTGAGTTGTCTGCCCCTTCTTCCAAAGGCCATAAACACTGCTTTTTTTCCTAAGTTCTAGACAAAGCTCTCTGTTCAGCCAGGCCAGTCTTCCCCACCATGTCTTTTGGCACATGGGGAGGGCCGGCTTCTGAGCCTTTAAGATTTCCTTCTTGAAGAACGCACAGCCTACCTGGGCTCCTTTGCCCTCCAGGCCTGCCTCCCAAGAGACTCTTGTCAACCAGTCTCCTCAACAGGCCAAGGTCATCCCTCCAGAAGTCCAAGGCCGCAGTTCTGCTGACCTCCCTCCTTACTTCTCCAAGAATCGAAAACTCCATCATTTCATGATCGCTATGCCCAAGACAGCCTCCAACCATCACTTCACCCAGAAGTCCTTCTCTGTTCACAAAGAACATGTCCAGCGGGGCGCCTTCCCTAGCTGGCTGACTCACCAGCTGTGTCAGTAAGTTTCTCTTCCACACACTCCAGGAACCTCCTAGACTGTTTCCTCTCCACTGTATTGTATTTCCAGCAGACATCTGGTAAGTTGCGGTCCCCCGTGAGAACACGGGCTAGCATTTGTGAGACTTCTCCCAGTTGCTTGTAGAACATTTCATCTGTCAGCTGCACAATGACCTCTAACTACTCCTGTTTGTCGTCCGTGCTGCATGCATTGGTGTAGATGCACTTCAGCTGGGCTGATCCCACCACTTTTTTGGGGGGGAGAAGCCCTAATTCCTACATGACCATTCTTGTGTGCTTTGGTCGTTTCTAACACATCAATAACCCTTGTGTCTTTGCTGCTATGTAGATCTCCATCACCTCCCTCCACTGAGATGGCAGACTGAAGTACCTCGCTAGTATACCACCCCTCAAACATTGACATTCTGCCCTCAGGCTTCTCTCTAGTGAGCCTAGTTTTATCCTCTTCCCCCTTCAAATCTAGTTTAAAGTTAAATCTAGTTAAATCACTCTTTCAGTGAGCTCTGCTAATTCCTGCACCAAGAGCCTTTCCCCTCTTTTTTACAGGTGTTTCCCATCTGTCTCCAGCAGGCCTGGTGTTGTCTATACCAACTCATCATCAAAGAATCCAAAATTCTGCCGGTGACAGCGGGCTTGGAGCCAGGTATTGATCTGCTGGCTCTTCCTGTTTCTTCCCTCATCACTCCCTGCAACTGGAAGGACAGAGGAGAACACTGCCTGTGCTCCTGATCCCTTAACTGGTTGTCCTAATGTCCTGAAGTCTCTCTTGAGGGCCCTCAGACTTGTTGCAACTTCATCACTGCCTACCTGAAAAATCAGTAATGCATAATAACCTGAGGCCATACCAGGGTAGGCAGCTTTTTCTTCACATCTTTAACCCGGGCCCCAGGGAGGCAGCAGAATTCCTTAAGAAGTGGGTCTGGTCTGCATGTTGGGCCTTCTGTTCCCCTTAGGAGAAATTTTCCTATGACAGTGACCCCTCTTTTTTTCTTTACAGAAGTGTTTTTGACACAGGGCATAGGCTGACTTAACTCTGGCAAATTTTCCAACCTAGATGAACCATTGTTCTTGTTGTTGTTCGATTCCACTTGTATTGGAACCATTTTGCACTGCATAATACTCTTTATATTATCCAGGATAACTTTGAAAATACCTGCAATAATGTTCTTATTTATGTTGCTAAAAGTGTGTCCTAACTCAAATTCTCAGTTTTTGCTCCTCATCTTTATAAACATTCTTATATTTAGTACTAAATTGTTCATGCTGAAATCCATATTCAGCACTTCACCTGGAAGACCCATGTCTGCTGCATTCTGAGGGGCCCATCTTGTTGAGGCAATAGGAACATGCAGCTTTCTATGGCCAAAGACACACAAGGGAGTGAAATAACTGCTCTCATAACTAGTGCCTTTAACTCCTCATTCTGAATAACAGCTATCTACTTATGGCAGTACCGTCGGGGAGTGGAACTGGATATAAAAATGAGATATCTTCAAGATATCTTCATGCTCTAAGTTTGTATCCTCTGCTTAATCATGTTGTAAGTGTTATTGTAATATTGGTAAGAAGAATGTCCACAGCTTGCAGGACTTCTAGCAATATTACATCATGGAGAGTTGCATGAATATATAGTTCTTACAGGATAAGAATTTGGGAGTGTTGGCTGGTCTCTTAATACGAAAAATGTTTGTGCTTTTGCAGTTGTGTGACTGTAGAACAAAAAAACACCCAAATGTTTACCACACTAATCTCAAAATCTGGGGACTTCTGTGGAAATAGAACTTCCTTGTATGTGTTTTGAATCACAGGGAGAGGCCCAGACTGATTGATTAGTTCATAAAGAGAAAAACTTTCACCCAAATAAAGTAGAATGACTGTTCGTTTTAGTAATTCCTAGCAGCTTGGAGGCATGACTGTAGCTAGTCACATCATTTGCAGCTTCCTGGGTGCATTTGCAAGAGCTCATCATAAAAGGTCTCATTCATCTTGGTACACAGAAGCTTGAATCAAAGCATTCTTTATACAGCTCTTGAAAAGATGCTGTTGACTTTGTGCTTTAAGAATAATTATGATTGAATCCTTGGCCCATTATATCTCATAGGAGTACTGATGAAGCAACACAACCACCTAAACAGGCAAAGTTGAAATTTGGGCATGGAAAGAAAAATTGAAGAGTGAAAGACTGCCCTTTCTTTTCAGTCTTCTAGAATATTTTAAAGACACTATTTGCAATCAACAACAACAGTGTATTATTATCCTAGAAAAGAATATTTGCAGAGGTCTAAGGGCTTTAGCTTAGGTTGCACCCCCCCCAGAATAATAAAAAAATGTATTACTAACCTTTATGTGAAAAAGATGGTTGTGTATTAGATTCTGTTTTGTAGAGGCATACATGATTTAGACCCAGTTGTTTGCTAATATATCTATTTTATTTTTTATTAATTGGAGAATGGCAAAATTTCATATTCATCAAAAGCTTCTATACCAATGACATCCCAGGAGCCTGTTTCATAGCAATTTCACAGTTCTTGAGACATGTTGTGCCAATGACTTCATAGGCTATACCCATTTTGCATCCTGGGCATTGGGTAGACTGAAACCTCTGCGCACTGAGACATTGCAAGACTAAGCCATGATGAAACTTGATGCAGGCAGGCTGAGCTCCTGGGCTGCAAGCAAAGCCGCCTCCAGGTAAGTTCCATCCCACACTTGCATCTGTGGTTGAAATAAGACTGGTGAGCTGGTTACTGAGGTGTGTGGCCACTGAAGTCTGTGGCTTACCACTGGCTCAAGAAACTAGGAAATTTGACTTTTATCAGTGCAGAAAATGCAGAGCCTCTGAAGATGCAAATCAACTGATCCCTGAACAAGTGTCCTCAGTAACAGTGCATGTTGCAGAACAGGCAAGTCCTTCAGCATATCTGTCTTCTCTCTGCAGCATATTAGCTTTGCTTGTGCTATGATTTGAGCAGTTGCTCATTTTTCACATATTGCATCTGGAGTGACTCCAAGGAAACTGGGAGATAGTTTCATTGACATCTGGTTGCTGACATATTAACAAGGACTTTGGCTTTCATTTCTCATTTTCCTTCCTGAGATCTTTATATTGTCAAATAGTACCAGCATGAGGATCAACAAAACTTTACAGGTTCCTGTGAAATCAGGAACTATAAAAGCTGGTCACAAATCACAGGGTATTTCTACTCCATTACATAATGAAATATACTCTTACAATTTTTGTACAAATGTTGGTAGAAAAAGAGCTTGCAATTTGATTCCTTCAAGTGTTTGTGTTCAGAGAGCTCTTGTCACATATGTTCAGAGAGTGAACATAAAAGGGGCCTGAGGATAGACAAAAAATCTGTTTGACTATCTGACAAATAGTTACAGAAACATTTTGCATATTTATCCATCTCATAAAAGAAACATACTGCTATGCAACAAAAATGTGTTTACTGTAAAATGACATAGACAGTAGTACTTAGAACATACTTGAAAGAGCTGGATTTTGTAAGCAGCTCATTTGCATAGAAACACAAGAACATTTGAAGCCTGAGAGACAGCATCAAGGGATAAAAATCCATTGGGACCAGTCTCCATTAACCTTAGGTTTGTATGGGTTTTTTCCCTCTCAGGACTGAATATTTGTTTAGCTATTGAATCAGTTCATGAAATCATTCAGTGTCCTTAAAAGTATAGTGAGTAACTGCCTTGCGGCTTGAACTCCTGTTCCTAAATTTATATAATTTTGTTACATCACTGGCAACTTGTATTTCTATCACTTCATGCAAAATAAATTTGTTCTCACTTATGGGGTAGCGCTCCTTCTCAGTTACAGACTGAGACCTGTCGATTTTTTACTTAGTTATCCCAATAGATGGTTGGCATTCATATTCATTTTTTGTCTCTTCTCAGCTAGGCTGTGCTTCAATGAGGCATCAAACTGAAGCCAAATTGATGTAGCACATTCAAATTTCAACCTTGTTACTGAAGAGAATGCCAAGTATTTAAAAAGTGTCAGGCCTTTGAGACTGAAGAATAAGATGCTGGAAAAGAAAACTTTCAAACTCAGCAAGTCAATGACTTTTACGTCTGGGATTTCTATGTAAAAATGTCTAAGCAGCTAAAAGAAAGATGTCCTTACGCACTAATGATGATAGAATGGTAAATGTAGCTATTATGAGGCATATAAAAAATGAAAAGAATTTCATTATGTAATTGAATGACTAAAATCCTTCTTCCCAGTCCAACACTCTAAACTGCAACCCAACCAACAAAACAAGTTTCAGTTACTTTCAGTTAATCTGATATTATATATATTTTTTTCAGGGATTTGTTAGTGGAAAAAAGACATTTTCATCTCTGGAGAGCTATGTTGGATCATGTCTGGGTTTAGAACTGAAAGTTGTTACCCTTTCTAAGTAGCTATATAGCAGTTTCTCTAATTTCTTGTATGTTTTTGTAGAAAACGCAAGCTTTTTCTACTGGTTGTAGTGCAAGAGGTTGTTTTCCCACTAATTTGATTTGTACAGCTCATGGACTTGCAAATTTGAACTTAAAGGTAAAAACACAAATTTCTCTTAGACAGTACTCTTCCAGGAAACATCTACATTCTTCAGTGGTATTTGCTGAGGCTTGTGCTATCCCTGCTCCACGACACTAGAACTGTTTAAGGCTAAACAGGAGACTGGATGCCAACCAGGTCTAAGCAAGTGAAGTACTGAAATGGTACATGGCAGATGTTCATACTGGAGAAGTTAAGAAACAGCAAGTTAACATTGTCACAAGAAATATTCAATGTTGTCATGCATGATATGGACAGGATAATCTGGACAACACACAGAAATAGAATGGCTGCAAAATTTGCAGCATGCCCATCAGTGGAGATATGTATGAACAAATTAAACTATCCTCTTTTAGTAGTAACAAGATATTAACAGTGACCCTATTTAGGGATGGGAACAATCAACTGGATTAACTTTCATGTTCCTCTAAAGTTGTGCTTTTCTATGATTCAAGGTCCTCTCTGTCCACAGCCGTGCTTTCTTAGTCCCTGATATTCACACAACAGTTGAAAAAGGTATCCAGTATATCTGATAACTGATTATCTCTAACTAAGATTATGGTGACAGCTTAAAGCATAAGACAAGAATATATGTGAATAATAACAAAGGCAAAACATAGGTAATCTAAAATTAGGCCAAGGAAGAGCAATTACCACCTGTGTTACTAGTAGCATCAGCATCCCAAACAGTTTTCTTTTTCTGTTTACAGGGTACCTCTTACCCACGCCAGCCATACTACTATGTGAAATGGAGTTCTAGCTAAGAGACATTTCATTTAGAGCAAATATTGAAACTTCACAGATGCTTGCCTGCAGCTGAACAGAAAAGACAAACAGCCTCCAGACAAGCCAGCCCCACAGAGCTTTTTACTTGCTTAGTTTTAGCATGATACGTGAATATCTATGCAGATGGAAAACAAAAGCTAGGATGAGACATTTATAGAACCCACTGGGAATTGGGGTCCTGATGTTGCCAGAAGCTAAGTCCCTTCAAATCTCTGTGCAGTGGAAGAGATGTGAGGGCGCAGAATGCTCTGCTGAAAACAGGCCACAGAGAACAAGACCCATCAAAGTCCCATCTTGGCAGCATCACAGGCTGGAAGGAAGCAAGTCGGTTGTACGAATACCTATAGAATCGATGTGTGGAAAGAAAACAGGAGGGAAAGCCAGCTCTGCCACAAAATACCCTAGATATGTGTTACAAATTAAATTTTGCTTCTTTAGAGAGCTGTGCGTTTATATCGCAGAAGATATTTTGGCCCTGGTATAGTCTGACTTTTTCCTGGGGTGGACATACAACAGAATTACCCTAATGCAGTAAGCCTGGTCCTCAGTTTTATTTCACTTCTACTGGCTGGACTCAGTGTAAGGTTCCTGTGGGCATCCCTCTGCCCAGAGGTTTGGCTGCTGGGGCTCAGGGCCAGCTTACACACAGTGCAGCTAGTGGCTGCCCCTGCCAGAGTTCTGTGATGGATGATGACTCCGTGGGGTCCAGAAGCGTCAGGGGCTCCCCATGCTGGGTGGAAGGTCAGGGCCTGGCATCCAAGGTCTGTCCCACTGCCCCAGCCATGAGCAAGGCAGCCAGGGGACACCAGGAGACAGCTCCAGCCGTGGGCATTCGGCACGTTTCTGGAGACAGGATGTTGTCCCACGGGTGGGGTCAGAATCAGGCCCATGGAGGGAACCTGGGTCAGATCCAGCCCCTGCCTCATCACCACAGGCCTGGCCAAAGCCCAACTGCCAGGCTTAGGCCCTGCAACCCACTGGAGACCCACACTCCTGGCCTGTGCTGCCCCTTGACACTCAGTCTCTCTTTTCCTCATGGTAACAAAACCCAAGTGGTTACACAAGTTTAGTCTCATCCAACTGATGCTTCAGATTTGTAAACTGTGAGTTGAAGTTCCTCTGCTGTCTGCCTTTGTAACCATGGCTTGGCTATCCAACCACCGTTACTGTGTCCAGCTGTGCTGCTTGCCTCTGCATCCCTCCTTACTTCTGTGAGGACACAATTCAGGCACAAACACCCTCCAAAGCACTTATCAATAGGTGATGAACCAGCTTCAGCTTCTGCTGCCTTCATCTTTATCGATAGAGCTATTCTTCAAAATTACCTCAGCCCACGCCGCAGCAGCCTTCTCTTTCCTTGCCATCTCTAATGTAGAAGGATGCACCACAAACCTAGCTCCTCTCTGTTGGCTTCCCCAAGTGTGGGCTGCCATAGTTTTAACCTCTAGTCTAGTGTGGGAATTTGATTGACAGACTCTAGCCCTGACAGCAGGAGGCCAAAAGCCTATGAGGAACATGACTGTCTTGCTTATCAAGCCTGTCCAGTTCCAGCCAATGAATACTCAAACTAATCTCTGGTAATAGCTACATAGTTGAAAGAAACAACATGATCAAGTGTTCTTCTGTGTTTCACTTTTCCATCATCTTTTTTCCCTTTGAACTGGAAGACCATGGACAATAGGGATATTTCTTTGTGTATGTGGAAAACACCTTACTAAGAAAACTATTTTATCATCAGACACAGTGGAACAGCAAGTGGAAAAGCAGGGGTTTCCTTGGTTTCGGTTTATTGCAGTGAAATTCACTGCTATGCCAGAAGTAATGTCACGGTAATGAATAATGTCACAGAGGTCCCAGGTAAGTGCAAGTTTTGGGTGAATATCACGCTATCTTTACTGTGAAAGAGAATCACTGTTCTTAGAAAGGTTGAAAATGAGCTCTCCTATGAAAGAGTGTGTTTTTCTCCCTTGCAAGTATCATACATTTTGACGTGTTGAAAGCTGGAGAAAAAAAGATTTGTACATCAGGAATATCTAACTTCATTATATCATTTCTGCCAAAGAACACTCTATATGTCAAGAACATGCTATATACCTCACGAGTGGCAAGAGGAGAAGAGTTCCTCAGCTGAGTTGGAAATCATCTGTTGGAAGTTTTCTTTGCTGGAGTTGCACTCAAGCAAAGGTATTTTGGTTTCAGAGACAATGTAGTAAACCAAAACAGACTTTTAAGTTCCGTTAGTTCCTTGCATTCCTCCATAACTCTATGCAACATGCATGTAGGGGGCTTTTGGCTTCCCTTTATAATCATGCCTGGAAGATCAGCACTTTTTGCAGTCCCAGATCCACTTCCTCTGTGGTCAGGGATTTTCAGGGCTTACATGATTCTAGCACAGGTCAATGACCTAAGTGCTGAGGCTTATTTCTCTCATAGATAATTTTAAAATTGTTCAATGTGAAACAAAATCTAATTTATAACCATTGAAAATATTTGCTATCCATCCCACATCTTAAAAACAGTTTGCTGTTTTCCTGTGGTGCAGTCATTTATTCAGCAACAGACTCAGTGGTCCAACTGAACAGATATTGTAGTCAGCTGGTTTTCAATGTGCCTTCAAGCTGCTCTGTGTGTGCGTGTGTGTGTAAGCATGTGTGTGTACACTCACCTGAAAATATCAGCACATTTGGTTTGTGAGCATCAGCAGAAACGTAATTCGTTCTGTCACCTATGTGAGAAGCTGCAGTAAAGTATGTGTAAAAAACTATTGGATAAATACATTTTGTGCCATAAAATTCTATCACCTGCAAAGGCAGGTGTCAATGCTTCAGGAATACATATATACCATAGACAGTGTTGCAGACTGCAGAAACCTGGAGTGTGTTTGTGTTCCTGTAGCTCTTCCTTTAGCATTTGATTATTCTTCCAGGGCCAGTGTGTTGCTGCTGCTTATCTATATATTGACACGATTGGTTTCATGTAGATCGTTTGCTTGTATCTAACTTTGTTTGCAAAGACTATTTCAAGATCATGCCAGTGGGGGTGGGGGCGTCAGAGGAAGAGAGAGAGAGAGAGAGAATATTTTTAATTAGTTTTATGTAGGAGGGAGAGGACAGATGTACATTGTAAATGTATCTTTTCTTTTTTTTTTCATTTTCTTGTGATATCAAGCAGCAAATAGACCAATCACAACAATCCAGTAGCTTTATTTGTGCTGTTTTTGGAAGACTTGGCACTGCTATGCACCCTTATGATGCCTTATTGTTGTTCCTGCTTGACATTCCCTGTCCTTGACATCTCCCTTCCCTTGAATCGATGATGACTGCCATCTTAGCCCTCAGGCTTCTCCACGGCTGCTTTCAACTGAGCTAGCCTCATCCGTTATTTCTTGCTGCCCTACTTTTGCCCCTCACCACCCCCTCTTTTAAAGTCTACAGCAACTTTAATTCAGCTTGCAAGCATGGCTGTTGTGGAGAGCTTTTTTGAAAGGCAGGAGGTTTGCGCACCCAGCTGAATTCCTGGTGGAAATTTCCTTGCTCTGGTGTGCAGTGTTGGCAGGGCATTGAGGGTGCCGGCTGCAACCAGCCTGCACCAACCCCTTCTACATAGTCTGACACAAAATGGCAGCTTGAGACGAGCGTGGTCACTTGCCTGATACATTTAAATATAGAAGTGAACGATTCATGGTAGCAATGTAGTTTCTCGATGGATATGGTTATCATGAGATAATCACACCCATGGGGGATTAGAAGCACTCGTTTATTCTTGGTGCTTGATCACACCCCAAGGACATGATTATCCCATGCCAGTAGTCATATTTCTTGTTATATCTTATTGCTAAATTGCAACATCATACAAAAGAAAAAAAAGAAAAAAAAGAGATCAGGTGAGATATTGCTGAAATCATTGTAAGAGACTATTATAGTTTCTGAGCTGCTAGCAATGTATGTTAATTAACCCTTCTCAGAGAAAATCCACAGAGGCATACTTTCAAGAAAGATTTCCCCCCGCTTCTCACACAAACAGATATGTGGTATGGTCTCTCTCTTGGTATCTCATGCACTGCTGCAGGCTCTTGATGTCAAAATATACCAGCTGAGAATGTAGGATAAGAACAGCCATAGGCTTTGCTCTGGTCCTCAAGACATTTCAAATCTATACTTTCCTTAGTAAGGAATGATTAGTATAATACCCTGTTTCATCAGGAGCACAAATATTTTTTTTTCCTGGTCTCCAAATGGGCAAATTTTACAGCAGTACATGAAAAGCCTTAACATAAAGACAACAGAAAATACTAGAAAATTCACCTGGGAGTCCAAAGCTCTAACCTATATTTACTTTTTCCATTGTGCAAAACATTTAAACAATTCCTTAACATTTGTAACTGCACATCTATTTGAAAAAATTGAAATGGAAACGTTAAAAGAAATTACATTTTGCTAATCCATTTACAATGGTATAAATTGCTTCTCATAGCCAACTGCCAGGCTGGCTGTTTTATTTAATAACTTTAATGCTGAGGTTCCCTGAGGCAAGGAGACAGTTATCCCACCAACTGCAAAAGGTTTTACTGAAGTGTCCCCTGGCTATTGTCCAGGGACTGTGAAGGAGCTCAGCTAACAGGTTCACTTGCATTCTCTTTCTCTGACAAATATAGCTGTTACATGTTTTAATGCAAACTAATTCAAAGGGAAAGAGAAAAAGGCATAAACAATGCACCCTAGCAAATCAGACTGTTTTATTAGTATATGATTGTGGCTGGATGGCTAATAATTTATCATTATAAAATATGTTGTTATTACGTTTTGAGAGCCTGGAACTGAGCAATTATGATCTTACTCCCCAGCAGAATCACAGATATATCTCAAATTCAAAGGACTCTCAGAAAGAAAGAATGTCTGGAAGGATAACTCACAAGCATAGTGATTTGATAGTCATTGCTCTATACAATACAACTGTAGCTATAGCACTTATTCCCATACTCATCTATAATATAGTGGAATAGAATTCTTTCTCCCCTGTCTCCATGATAAGCTGCATTAAGCTGACTTTCTTTTCAGGCTGTGAGTAAACATGATTCCCCTGGATATGATCCCATTTTTTTTCATGTTGGTTTAAGTGGAGTCACTTAGTGTAGGGAAGACCAGGATCCAGCCCATTTTCCTTGCTGTGAACTCTGCTGTACCCTCGGTCTCTGGCTCATCTTATGAAGAAGGATAGTGTTAGATTCACGCTTGGCCCCTCTCAGTTCAGCACACTGTTAATTGCTTCAGTATGCAATATGTTAAAGGAGTCCCAGGTTTCTCCAAAGACTGAAAAGCTGCTGACTAACACAAATGAATCTGCTTTTCAATAGTAAGACTGCACTGCTCTACAGGTTCAAACGCTACATAACATTCATTATTTCTGAGGCTTAAAAGAACATGTACTTTCTCATAATGGGGAACACTGCAGAAAACCCTGTCAAGTGAATTTTTTTCATTCATTCAAAGAAATTAGCAAAGTGTATTAAAATATGGAATCCATGTTTTTGATTAAAAATAATTAAACATTATTGAAAATGGCAAAGACATTACTGGCTATGTTTGTATTTTCAAATTGTATTGATCATTAACTGCTAAACATCTATGAATTATATAGGATCATGACTGCTTTTTTAAGTTATTCCTCTCAAAGAAATACATTTTTATTTTCAGGAAAGTTGCCCTGAGGCAAAGACTTGAAATTGTTCTCAAGCAGATAGTATAATTAAGGATTGATCTGCACAGTGGGGAGAAGCTGGATGAATCAGACACTGACATTTCTTTCTTTTCACCTTTTCCTTATGACTGAAAGTCTGGATTCCTCCCAACTAACATAAGATGCTTAACTATGTGGAAGATGTAGAGTTAGGAGTTTAGATATCCTTGATTGTCAAGGATCGTCAAAGACAGATAGGTACTTCCAGCTGGCAATTTATCCTATATCTTGTCATTGACTTCAGCAGGAGCCTAGGGCTAATATTCTCCTGACTTTGACACCTCAAGCAGGTGCCTGAGGTTGAAGTGGGATGAAAGCAGGCTGAAAATTTTGGTTTACTTTAACAGAGACTAGCTGTTCTCAATTACCTGATTTGGAAACAGTAACAAATATTCACATAGCAAATCTGTAGTCACAGAGAGCGGTCTTTGGCTTGTCTTCAATACCTTGATTCCTTCCTTTAAACACATTTTCAGATTAAGAATTGCTCAGCAGCATCTCAGGAGCTGGGCGTGGGATCCACACCAAAGGCATGAAATCTTTCCTTTAAATGTCCCTAGTTTTATCCTTGTTCTAAATCAAATTTCATGAAGAAATGTGTGCCTTGTGCAGTCAACATTTTTCTGCAGCAAATTCTGGGCCCTGAGTTTGTAGTATTTCTACATATAGGGAGATGGATATCCTGTGCCTTGTTCCTTCACGCTACAGTAGAAAATAGTAGCTGAGGAAATTAATCTGCTTTGCTATGCATGATATTTGCTTTGTTGAAAAATTATTTCCGTGACAAATCAATTGAAGTATATATTTAACGAGCCACATGCATTGAGAAAAATATAGTAAAGTCTTTCAAAATAGTACCTGCCTGAGATGCCTTGGAAGATACACCCAAAGAAACAAAAAATAGTTTGGGTTATGTGTCGCCTATCAAGCTCTTTCTGTGCAATATGAAACTATCTATCAATTATATATAATCATACTGTCACATACAACAATAAGATGCAAAAGGCCATAAAATAACAGCACAGAATATCATAAATAACACTTATGTGGCTTATCTAACCCAAGACTGGGATGATCAACAGAGCGATACAGGTCATTATCTACAAATACTTCTGAAATTCATTTTGGTTACAGTGAAGCGGAAACAGGAAGATAAGTCTCATAATAAACTGGAATTAATCCTGGGGTGTTCTGCAGACTGACCTGACTCAAGACAGTAAACCTCTTGGGTTCAGTGAAGCCTCAAACAACATTAATCGACTTGATACAACTGGTGATGATCTTAACTAATATATCTAATTATTGAACTTTTCAAAATATTTTGGCCTTTTCTTTAGTGCAACTAAATATGCATTTCCTTGTAATGCTTTTTTTTTTTTTTCTCTGAGAATTGGTCATATCAAAATATACTAAATCTGCCAAGAAAAGATCCATGAAGGACAGCCTTCCCCCTGGATGAAAGGACATTATCTAAAATGGGCTCTTCACAGGAAATTGAAGGAGGAACTCAGTTTATAACTCTGCATATCAAAGAATCAAGGTATCCTGACTTCCCTGAATTGGTATTACCTCTTTGGCTTGAAGAAACTCTCTGCAGTTTTATGAAACTGGTTTAGCAATAATTTTTGGCACCCCTGATTTTGTGTTTCAGTTCTGAGCCTTCTGGATTTAAAATGGGCCAAATTAATTTTATCTATCAAAGCAGAGAATTTACTTAAGAGACTAAGATTATGATTTGGAAAACTGAAATCATGGTCAGCTGATTCATTAGCTTTTTCGGGTAACAGTTCTCTTCACTGCATGGCCAAGGCCTCACTTGTATCTTGATCACACAGTTTTCCTCTGGTGGTGCCTCTCCTCTGGCAATGCAAAGTTCTTTGCACTTTCCGATTACAGCTGGGGCTGCCGCAATGCCCAGGCTGCCAGCTAGACATTCCTCCAGAACATGCTTCTTTAGTGCCATGGCAGTTTTCCAGCTTTTTTCCTTGCCTTACTCTAGAGGAGTTACAGAGGACTGTATGAAAAAAATTATTTGTAAAAAAGTTGTAATGATTGTTAAAAACATAAGGTATGAAATGTTATCAAAAAAAAAAAAAAGAAGAAAAAAAAGGGGGAAGTGTAGAGGAATGAAGCTGGGTTAATTAGCATTGATAATATACAGCTGTGGGTTGGCTTCAGGGGTGGCGGGTTGGCCGATGTAGATAAGGTGCAGCTGTGGCTGGTTAAGTGGTTGAGAGCCAACGAAGAGAGAGCAGCCGAGGAGAAGAGAGAAACAGTAGGCCCTGGATGAGGCGAGATGAGGAGAAGGCAGCAGAGGGACTGTATGAAGAGTATGCTGGTATGAGATGGTAAAAGACCTTAATGCAGCTGTCCAGCTTGTTTGTGCTGCGACACCTGTACACCACAGCCTGCTCCTGACAGTCCATGGCTGAAAGACTTCCTACACTGGAAATCACCCCTGGACCCTTCCGTTACACCAGCAACGGCAGCTCAGTAAACACCAGCCTGAATGACTACAGGAGCTTTCTGAGTTCTGGCTCTAGCTTCTATAACAGACAGCAAGAAGTACATACTAAAAGAAAATGTCTCCTAAGAGATTTTTGAGATTTGGGTTCCAGAAAGGTGTGTCTCAGGCTGCTCCTTCTGACACCACCATGGGCACTTGTTCGGTGCAAAGCCACATCCTGAAGCCCCAGGATGCCTAGACCGCAGACCGTTCTCCTTGACTGGCTGAAAACCAGTTCTATGGCATGTTACTTGTAACTCCCTTTTATCAAAGAATTTTAGAAAAGCTTCCTATTTAATCAATTAATTCCAAAAATTTGTGAAGTTTTTGTTCTTCACTAGCCTCAAATTTTCTCTTGCCTGCTGGTTTAACGGCTCGGAACATCTCCATTCATAATGGATCAGGTCTTTCCTGGTCTCTTTCTTCCACAAGATTTAATAAGGAGATATAGCCCTGCTTTTGAAGCAGTCATACGGACACAGTTACAAAATTTATTCACAGTAACAAGAGGGTAAAAACTACATTGCAGAACATGAAAGAGCTGTAAAATAACAAAATTACTAAAATTAGCATATAAAAACTGTTGGGTTTTTTTGGTAGAAAAAAAGAGTTGCTAAATATTTCTTTGCAATGTAGCCAAAAAGACATAAAAATGTGGACTCCTGGGTTTTTCAAGTCCATCTCTGTTTATTTCCTCAAGAACTAACAGCTTCACAAGGTAGCAAGTGTTAGTGGCAAAAGGTGACTCACCAGCAGCCATTTTCTGGGTCTGTTGCTCAACTTTCTGATGCAAACTTTTCCACAACCACCTCCTTCTGCACAGAACTGAGGCTTGGCCTCTGCTTGTATCATTTTCACATAGCTTAACTTTTCTTCTTAATTCACAAGTTAAATGAACAGTCTAACAGGTGAAAGGACATGTTTTGCTTGCAATGGGACACACGTGTTTCCTTGGGGATTTGCATCCGCTTTGTAGGTCTAAATCATGCCATAACCACACTCATTTTGAGAAATGTTGTGTATCCATACAGTCAGAAGGAACTTGCACATTAAGAGGTGACACAAGAATAATTGTATACGTAAAATGGGAAAGTAGCAGGGATGTGGTTTGTGTTAGAGAGTGTAACAACAGTTATAACACAGGGGATTTTTGTTTGGGTTTGGGGGTCAGAAGGGTTTTAGCTCTGGCCTAATCAAGCAACTTAACAAACAGAACAAATGAAGTAAGGTGTAGAGGAATGAAGCTGGGTTAATTAGCATTGATAATATACAACTGTGGGTTGAGAGATTGAGAGAGCAGCTGAGGAAGAAGCAGAGAGAGGGGAGAGTGGGCCCTGGATGAGGAGAAAGCAGCAGAGGGACTGTATGAAGAGTATGCTGGTATGAGATGGTAAAAGACCTTGTTGCAGCTTGATAGTTTGTTTGTGCTGTGACATACAGGGACTCCTGGCTTGAGGCACTGTTTACTCTCTGCATCTGCTGCAGGTCACTTAGACAGGACTCTTGGTTCAGTCCAGGGAATTGGTCTTAAGTACTCTTTCCTGTAATGTAAAGAATAAAGGATGACAGACTGTGCTGTGACCGTTCTGAGATTTCACAAAAAGGGTAAAGAAGGCTCTTCTGTGTTTTATTAATACACTGTATTTCATAATCAGAATTTGAGTTATTATTATAGAAAAAAATTAACTTATACTGACTTGATTTATCTTATTCGTATCCAGAATACATAATCGTTGTAGCTCTTTTAACTAGTTTGTAGATAAATCTATCTGCAAGGGACTTTGTATGATTCTCTGCTCTCTGAGATGCGCTTTTAATCATTACCCATGATAAGAACAGAAAGAGGTTATATAGAAATAATGGGACGGTCTGTGCCATAACAGTCTGTAAATCACATTGAACATTTTGCTGTGGAACAAGCACTTTATGCAGTTTAGGTTATCAGTGGGATCCGGATGTCAGATGCCTAAATGTAAAAGCTTGAGACTCTAGAAAATCAAAATAATGTAGGAGTGGTAGCAATTGCATAATTAGTGATGGTGAGAGGTGTTCTTTTGGGTTGGTTTCCTTGTTCACTGAAAATCAAGGCATTTGTATATATTATTATAATAAATTACATTTGTGGAGTAAAAACTAAGCAGATTCCTTTGCTAGTACCATGACCATTGTCAAAAGCACATCTTACTGATCTTTCCAGAAGAGGTCACGATGGAAAAAACTTTCATCTTAAATAAAGTTTATCATTCTAGTGTCTTATTTTTATTACATGTTATCAACCTCACCCAATATGTTTTCTAATCTTGCTTCGCAGCGCAATTTCTATCTCTTTTTTTTAATTATTATTATTTCTTTTTGGAATGGGGAAAAAGCATCAGATTTCCCTTGAAAGCTACATAGAGTGAACAGAAGTGTGGTGCTGTGGGAGTGACAGCTTGAACCAAGTTGTTCTATCATCAGGGGACAGAGCACAGGTATTCAGGGTAATTTCTGAGGACACTTTTTGTTTGGAAGCCCCTTTGGAACAGCTGGCTGTTGAAGTTGCTTACCCAATCCACAGGGAGAAAACTAATGGAGAAGAGACTGAATCACAGCGTGCTCAGGAGGAGGCATAAATTTACTGTACACCTCAAAAGTGAATTCCTTTGCCTTTTAAGGCATTAAGCAGGCAACGTTTACATCTGTACTCAGTCACATCAGAACACGCAGTTGTGTTCAATTGGTAGTAGAAATTATGATCATCTTAGCTAACATATACTGACATAGTTAATAACCCCAATGAAGGCAGACCCAAGGTGACTTACTCGCTATGTGTTGTTGCACGCAATATATTAATCAGAAAAGCTTTTCTTGTGGACCAGCTTGCAATTCATCATCATGCTGGACCCAGCAACCTCAGTTTCATGGAACAAAAAAAAAAAAAAAAGAAAAAAAAAAAGAGGAATCTTTTGGGCTAAGTGATATTGCTTGAATTTCGATAATGCAAATACATTTTGATTTATTATAATGTGGAAATCTGTCAAGGGAATATCCCACTTCCTCTGGTGTAAATGCCATGGAATCAAGAGAAGCCAAATCCCAGAGAAGGAAAGAGGAGAAAAAGACTGGGACAATTATTTTCTTAGTCCTCCCTATGACATCGTATAGTATGAAGTGACAGAGATGACCCAAAAAACTGGGCAAAAGTCACAGGGAAATTGTGAGAAAGTGTGTGCCCAGCTGGTAAGCTCTGACGTTTTGCAGCTACTAAACACTGTCCCAGGATTTTTTGCAGGATTTGTAACAGCTGTTGAAGCCAGCTGCCCTTTCATCTCTGTGGTCCAAAGCAGGACCCTTTCTTCCTGCATCCTCATTATTGCTCAAAAAATGGTGCTAGAAGAAATCAGACTTGGTCTGGTTTTGTTTGTTTGGTTTTTTGTCTGTGTGAGATTTGTATAAGTGTATGAATTAAGTTTTTCCTAAAAATGTGTATTTTCAAGAGGTGTTTCAAAAATTTGATCATTGAACAGAGACATGTGTAGAGTAAAATGTTTCAGCCTCAACCTGTTGCCTAAAATTGTATTTTCAAGGTCAACTCTTCTTTTCCCTGAACCTAAGAATTCTTGCTGTTTTTCACAGTGTTTCCACAGCTGCTTGAAAGGTTGAGTTGGAAGTTAATGAAGTTGTCCCCTCTAAGAAGAGAGATGAAACCCTCTTAAATTAGGTGAGGGCAGATTAACATAAAATATACTGATTTTTCAAAGACTTTAACATAAAATGTATTTGCTTTAATAAAAAGTCAGAGAAGCTCAGTACAGACTGTAGGGTGTGGGTTTCAGACACTCAGCTCTGGTTAAACTTTGTTGTTCTTGAAGGAAATGGGACTTTTCCCTGTGTCCTCACTGCAGGCAGTGTTTAATCCACTACTTAGCAGTCCTAGATTATCAGCTAGAATTCTGTTTCTGTGGTCCTGAAGGAAACTCAAGAATAGTTGTACTTTTGATATATGTATATTCTTGGCCAAAATATGCACATCCATGGGTCTGCTTATGGCTTTCTGCAGGACACTGGTGTACAAATGTGGAACAGTTCACACTGCTTGTGTTATTATCTAGCTAGAGAGCTTCTGTCTCCTAAGATGTAAGGCTGCAAGATTTCAAAAACATTAAAAATATATTAATGCACAGTTTTAAGGCAATTCATGCAGCCTCCTCACTGTCCTGGCGTATCAAGAGTGCTTGTTTGTCAGGGTTTTGCAGCTGACCTTCGGGAATCTCTTGAGTATATAAATGGATCTGTAACATGCAAGAGCTTCCTTCCTTAGATGTTGTTTTGACATAACTTGACCCTGAATAGCTTTTTAAGAATGTTTCAGGATTAACAAAACAACCAAGATGGTAAATTCAATTATTTGGATGTTGCTAATATTAGAGTTGTCTTGGCAATGACAAATAAGCTAATTGGAATATAAAGCATGCTGCTCGAGGAAGTAATCTTCCATGGTTCAAGGCAAAAAATGATGACATACATATTTAAGGTAAACTAAATTGCTGTCCTGCTTCTAATGTATGTTCTAATAATTTGCTAAAACCTATAGTAAAATTATTGAGAGTTCAAATCCTTAAGGACAGTCATTTCATACAATGTAGTGAATGAAAGTTTAGGCTTTGCAACCATTGAAAAAATTGATTTAAGGAAATTAAGAACATAAATGAATTCTCTTAAATGATAAGTATAGCATTCAGGGTCCTAGGACAGAAACAAATTATCATTAAATAAGGCACACAGTGTCTCAAAATAGAGATGAGATATGTTTCTGTAGTGGTTTGCTAACAGGTTTATACATTGTTGGTATATTCCACACTGTGCAGCAGCCAGATAAAAAAAAGGTGTATTTTTCAGGAAAAAAGGACATCAACATTTCATTGTAATTTTATCAACAATTTTTCACAATGGTATGGTTGTGAAGCTATTGAGAAAATGTGCTATTTTACTCTCAGATTTCTTTTTTTTACTTTTCCCATCATTTACTTAGCTTATTTTGATTATTTAAGTGTTGTTTAGTAAAGCCTGTAATCGCTGGACTTTGCTAAGTGAAAATAATAGGCACTATTATTTCAGAAATCAGACTTGCATATAAATTAATTATTTGGATGTTAAAAATATGCAAAAAAGGATTATCTCAATGGTAGATTGGTGAGATCTCGTACAAATTTTTTACGGTATATTTCTGGGGATTTTTATATTGCCATGTGAATACTGCAGCCCATTACCCAGAGTTTTTCACACATAACCTTTCATCTCTTGGGTCTGAGCTTCCTCTGAATTACTGGAGGTTTATGCCAGAGTGATTCCATTAACGTAGTTCCTCATGGAGTCATCTGGATTTACAAAAGTTTAAAGTAAAATCAGTAGACTGCCTGGGGAATTCTGGTGGAAATGTATCTTGCCACAGCAAAGAGTGCAGACCACTTGACCTGTGACAGTGTTGGTTTGTGTGGCTGCTACATTTCAAAACATGCTTCAGTGTTCATTTTCTTTTAATTGTAGAAAAATCTCTTGTAAAAAGTGTGGTTATAAAATTAAATAACCTCATATTTGTTCTGAGCTTTTTTATCTCTTTCCTCCTTTGTCATGTTTGGTTGCTGTCCTGGAATGTACTTCCAGCACCTCTTTTATGTCCTTTCTCTCTGACATATATGATTATACATACGTGTGTGTGTGTATGCATTTGAGGTATCAAGAATGGATTTACATATCAGGCAACAGAGAAGAGACTGTGTAGTTTTCCTGACACAAAGAGACTGACTTATTTCCATCCCTACTGTTAAGCATTCTTCTTTGGTATATTCAGTGTAAATATATAATGCTATCTCTTGACTTTTTTTCCTTATCATTCCTTGAAGAAGCATTAAACTTTTCCCTTTCAAGAAAACAGCTTTGCTTTTATTTTGTAAAGATGCACATCTTTCTGATCTTGTGTTAATACAGCATAAAAAAGAAAGTACTTCTTTCAGTGAAATTATACCCTTTTGGTGAAAATGTTTTTGAGTATTTTCCTATAAAATTAAAAAGAAAGAACAATTAAAATGCTAAAAAATTGCAAAGCAGTTACTGCACAGGATATTGCACCAAGCAATGTTGGTTTTGCTGATGTTCATATATATTCTCCCTGCCATCACTTTTCAGATTTCTAATCCAAACAGACTCTTGAACTCCAGTGGAAACTTTGTCAAAATAAGGTAAATTTCAATTATTTTCATGACTGTACTAAGAAAATTGAGTTTTTCAGATGATAACAAGGTGGAAGTGTAAATTTGCAGGTAACTGTGCGCTAATTTTCAAATTCTCTGGGAGTTTCAGTGTTCATTGCTTAAATATATTGCAGATCTCTGCATCTTCATGTTTCAAATTTTTTTTCTCCCTTTAGATTAGCAATGAAAAATTCTCTGTCTGGTTTCAGATAGTGTAATTAAAGAACCCCAGTGCAGTATTTTAGTTCATGCAAACCCATTGTTAAAAAGAAAAAAAAAAAAAAAAGAACTATAAAGAGAGGTTATTTTAGAAGAAGATGTAAATAACAGAAGAGGTTTTTAGATCAATTAATCCGTGCTGGTTCAGGGTATTAAAACTTTTGTAAGCTTCCATTTTACAATATGCTAAAGTGGAAATAGTTATTCCTTCTTGAGAATCTATTTATTCAGTAAGAGCAAATTGAAAACTTTTGTTTAGAACACACAACTAAATCCCAGTTTAACAGCTGGAGAGACTCCAAACTGTAATCCCCAATCTGAACAGGGATGGAGACTGGGGCCAGACTTTTTGACTTGCATTTGTTTCTACTTTCTTCTACTGTAATAACATGACTACTGTCTGTATACCATTGCAGAACATGAAGTACGTGTAATGTGATGCCAATGTACAATGCTCATGTGCAGTCTTTTTAAGTTAAAGTACCAACCATAACTGCTTATGCCACTGGTAATTTCACTGCAGTCTCCCATGATGACCTTCCCATCTGCCATTCACTTACTCTTATGGAGGCTGACCAAAAAGAAAATATCAACCTAACTCACCTTCTCTATGAGCAATGCAGTGTAGATTGAATGAAGTAATTTATAATAACTATGGTTTCCTCTTCAACAGGGAAAACATTTGTGTGATTTTTACTGTTTCCACAGGAGACTCAGATTTGGGCTTCACTGCTTCCTTTGGACCCTCTAAAAGGAGTGATGTTCCGAGTGCAGCCAGTAATTATAATATAGTTAATGACACTGTCACCATTGGAAATGGGCTTCTGTAGTTCCCAGGTCAGCAAGTGCTACACTCCCCACTTTGTGCCTGACCACAGAACTTCTGAGTCCAACCACATGCTCAGTTGGAGGTTTTACTTAACTTTCAGTATGATGCCCCTCATTCAGTCTTTGAAGTATGTGGCTTGTTTGGACTCCTTGGAGGAACATAAAGCTACACATGGCAGGGCAAACGTTTTGGCTTCCATTCACAGGCTCCTCAGCTACACTACAGTCTCAGGAGGGAGAAATAACATATACTGAGAAGATAGGAAGCACCATGTTTATCAATACCTGCTTTGATAAGTAGGATCAACCTTAACCTCACACCTTAATTCCACCTTCCATTTCAGATCAGATGAGGAAAGGGTAGCTCATTTTACTGGAGCTGGCTGAGGGTGGCTGCAAGATTAACTCCAAGTATCAGTGTGGGTGTATCCTGAATGTCTCCTCTGACAGAGAGATGTGTACTGGTTTTCCAGCTAAGGATGAGTCTAAATAGGAACAGTAATGTATATGGTGAATCTTCTGGGATTTGAACAGCAGTTTATCTCAGTTCTCAGACAAAGATTTTTGTCCAGTTGACATATGCAAACATTGTTCAGTTTATGCTATATATTGTGCAGTCATAGAAAACATGGAGCTGTCATAGACCTCAATTTGAGGGCCTGGTTCCTCAGCTGAAGCTGCAAATACTGCTGCTTTTAGTTCTGGAGTCTCCTGTACCAGTCCTTGAATTTGAATAAGCCACACATTCCACTTACTAGCTGTTTGTGTAAGATTTTTGCTTGCGGCTAGAAAAGAACACAAAACCATAAAGCTTCTTTGGTTTTGGTTTGTACTGCCCAGGCAAATTATGTGAGTGTGAATCAACTTTTTAGACTAGCCGTAAAAACCCACTGCTGCCTCCCCTTGGCTGCTGTAACCCCTCTGAAGTCAAGACATGGTCTGATCCCTCTAGACTGAAGCAGCAGTGCAAAAATTATGACACAGAGTGGCATCTCTAAGTCCTGTATCCCATGAACATGTGAAATCTGATGGCTCAGATCCTTTAAATCTTTGTGGAAGTGTGTAATCTTACCCATCTGAGTTAAGCATGCAGACAAAAAGAACAACCTAGGCATTAGCAGAGAAAAGACAGATTTAAGAGTAGCCAAGTAGTTAAACAGTTATTGGTGTATGGATTTTAGTATTTAAAAAAAGAAAAGAAGAGTGTTATTACATGGAGACATAAGCAGTTTTCCTTTGTTTGCTACAGTATACATTCTTGGTTTTAGCTTGCTCAGCTTTGCCTCCTGCCATACCGTATCACAAAGAAAGTGTCAGGTCAAAACATCCAGGCATTTTGGAGACTACACGTTTGTGTATCAGTCAACGGTGGGTGACTACTTTCTTACTGTGTGATTACCAATAAATATTCCTGTCGCAAATACTGACTTGAATTTTCTAGAAAGTAATTAATTGCACAAGCAGGCAACAAACAGTTGCAGCTGCAAGACACAGCTTAGATTTTTCTCAGTAATAATAGTGCTATACTTATACTAAACTGTTCTGAACACCACCAACATATTTTGCATGTCTGAGAATAATATTCTCCACCCCTCCCCTAAATTAATGTTGGCAATTGCTACAAACATCTTATTATGTTGTGAAGAAATTGGGAGAAATGGTGAGTGAAGGAACAATGTGGAGGAGGGGAGAAGTAAGGGTATATTGCCATTCCTCTTTCTATGGCAATCTGCAGTTATTTTGCAGTTGTTCGGCAAATTGCTATGAAGACATCAGCTATCGGCTTTGATCTTGATGTACTCCACTACATAGGACTGATGATGTGATGGGAGGGATGGAGAGAGAAGTCTATCTGGTAACTAGTAGAGAAGTTGTGCCAGTTCCTAAACAAAAAAATGCTCCTTTTTCAGTGACCTTCATGACTATAATCTTAGGCAATTCATTTCCCCTACTGTATGAACAACACCCTTAAACAGTATTACCAGCAAAAGTACCAATACCTGACTCTTACACAACACCTCATGTATAGCTCTCCTAAAGTACTTTGCAAATCAAATTGAGGTTCTCAATTTCTTAAGTAAAACATGTGGGGTATTTTTTGAGATAAGAATATTGTTACATGCCTTTTCAGTATGTGGATATGGTAAATACTTTTATATATATTTTTTTTAAAGTTAAGTGTATAAATTTTATTTGCTATCTCTGAGAGAGCGTAAAGACCTGAGAAATTATATATTCCTGCTCTCTACAATACCAGCATCTATTCCTACACAAATTTAATGAAAACATTGTTAAAAAACATCCTAAAAAATTAATTCAGATCCCTTCTTGCCAGTTGCTCTGCTTCCATCAGTCATTTCTGGTGTGACCACAATTCTTTTCTGTACTCCATCCCTGCACAAAGAAATCATAGCTTCTAATCAAAAGTTCACTGAAGTCTTTAAATAGCTGAGGAGAACTGCAAGAATTAGCACTACATCCCAGAGACTTGCTCAATACAGGTTTTGAGAAAAAGGCTGACATTTTTAGGGAAAGAAAAAAAGGAAAACTTCACTGGGAAAAAATCACCTCCTTAAATGATCCTAAAGAAACCTAAGCATTACCACCTAATCACTAAATATACCCTACAACTATGAGTTTGTTCTGCTTGCTTTATTGGCCTGATAATGACTTGCAAATAGACAGCAAGACACAATTCAAATTGACAGTGTGAACAGCATGTGCAAGGGGAGAGTAATTAACTGAAATACAGAAAAATTGCATTAATCTTCTTTCAGTTCATGTCTAAAAATACTTCCAGGAAAATAAACATCTAATATACGTTCTGATTTCTTTATTCTGGAAAACCAAAACCAAAAAAGGGGAAAAAAATAAAAAAGAAACAATTTATGAAGTTGAATGAAGAATAGTCATGCAACAGAGGATTAGCAACCTATGCAGAGCATTGCCAGACATCTGTAAGAAACAGTTTGAGAAGCTGTAGGAGATGTCAGTATGACAAGGTGCTGGAAGCATATGCAGGATACAGGAATAATCACTGCCGGAGCCTGCATAACTCACCATTCCTGAAGGCCACTGAAGGCATCAGAAAACGCAGCCTTTCCAAAGCGAGAAACAGCCCTTTCTCATTTCAGTAGTTCAATCCCAGAAAGGGGAAAGCTGTTTGACTAAGTAGTAATAAGCAGAGGTGCCTTGTGAGAGCACCATGCTGCCTTGTACTGCCTTTGAAAAGAGTTCTGCAAGTTCTGCTGTCTCAAGAGACTCATGTAACAGGCAGATGCAGATGCTGCCACACTGTTGAGGAGCAACCAGCTGAAATTATTGTGTCACCAGTGAGACTGAGCTGACCAGGCGAATTAAAAACTGTAATTATGGCTCAAGCATTTTTATGGTATTGTTTATAGTCGACAGTAAAGGAATAAGACCCAAAGCACTGTTATTTGGGCAGTAGTTCTGCTTCCATTGAAGTCACTGGATAAAAATCTCTTTAATTTCGGTGGCACTGAACTAAGGTGCATTGATGACTGTCAATTCACTGTTAATTCTTTAACACCCCCAATGCACAGCTGCACACTCCATGTAAAGCTGGCAGCAGTGGGGAATTAACTGGTGTTACTCTTTTCTGTCTATTGAAATGACAGAGGATCGAGTGGACTGGAGAAGGTGCCTGCACTTTCATGACTGCTACATTTCAGTCTTTGGGTTTCAAAACTGGCATCTCCTTCAGTGTGCAGCAAGTCCCTGAGGGAGAGCCACAGGCTTCTGTTCCACATCTAGTTCTGTCCTGCTCTGTGTTATAAACGGACTCCAAAGCAGACTTTCTCCTTTACACACTGTCCTTTGAATCCTGTGACTTACGTTCACAAAAGCTTTTTTGGCCTTGCAGTAAAATTGCTCCTCAACTCTCACTTCTCTACTACTGAGCAGCCAAGAGGAAGGAAAGATGCACAGCTCTGCAACCCTGTTCTACCCGCACACTGTCAAAACCTGCCAACGGTTCTTCACGCAAATGAGTTTCCAGCTGACAATGTATGTTTTTAATTTAGCTCACATGGTTATACATGGGCAGGTGAGAAGGGCCCATTTCCCTTTATCATTTCTTTTTTTTTCCCCTGTGCTGGTAAATGTATTTCATCTTGTAACTCTTGCTTTGGATTAAAAAGCTGTTGCCTTTGGCACTAAAGCTGCACAGCGGGCTTAGGAAAGTAAGGCTTCCTTTCATTGCCATGTTTGAAACTAGAGGAAGTCATCATATTACTTTAACAAGCAGCAATGAATGAAAATGTTTAATATAATTATGCAAGCATGACTAGCTGTATAGCTGCATTCTAACTGCCACAGATTTTGCTCTGTGTGATTCCTCATGCTGGTGGATAACATGATCATCTATTTTCCACTAACAGTCAAGTTAGGACTTTGTTGTGAAGAGTCTTGCAAGGTGAGTTCCCCAGCAATGTTTTCCTTCATTTCACAACATCAGGTCTTTAAATGCAGGACTGAGCTGTAGATCTGGGATTAGGTTTTGCTGCCACTGAGCATTTAATGCCCCACACTAAAATATCACTAAGTCTTTGCACATGGGAAGGAGGATCGATCTTCTGCTTTAGCTTCTGTTGTGGTAGTGTGTGGAATGAAAATCAGCTCCTGGCTTGTGACAGACCAGAGCAAACTACTCAAAATACAGCCACTCAGCAAAAGCCCCTGTCACAGACAGTGACCTGAGCTAGCTTGGGTGGCAGAAGTAATGTTGCCTCATACCTTATGGTGTTCCTCCAATTAGTTAGCTCTCAATATATGGCACTATATTGTGCCACATAGTATGTCTTTAATTGCTGTGTGTTCTACCCTCTGTCAGTAACGTGGGTGCTGATTATGGTTTAGTGAAGAAGGCTGGAATTCATGTCATCTAATTTTGGATGCTGAAGTGGGAGCTGGCTGAGCTTGCTTTGCATTGGAGAGAAAAGGTGCGCCTAACATTATTGGCCTCATTTCTGTTTTAGCATAAAATGAATTTTCTTCTGGTGTTGACAATTTTTCTTGAGTGACTAAAATTTTTCTAGAAAATATTTTTATTTTTCCTTAAATGCTTTCATTTTTAATAAATTATAGAATCAGACAATAAGTAAAGTTATAAAGGAGTTCTTGAGATTCTTGTGTCCTGTCCCTCTGCTCAAAGCAGGGTCAGCTGCAGCAGATTTCTTAGGACCGTGTCCAGTCAGGTTTGTAGTATCTCCAAGGACCAAAACTCAACAGCCTGTCTGGGAAACTTGTTCCCAGTGTCTGATCATCCTTACAGTAAATAAATAAATAAATAATTATGTTTAAATGGAATTTTATGTATTTCAGTCTGTGTCCATTTCCTCTTGCCCTTTCACTGGACAGCACTGAGAGTGCCTGTGTCTTCTTCACGCCTCATCAGGTGGTTTTACACATTGATAAGATCTCCTCTTGAACCTTCTCTTCTCCAGGCTTAACAGTCCCAGTTCTCTCAGCCTTTCTTCATATTCTTCAGTCCATCAATTGTCTTTTGAGACACTTTGCTGGACTCTCTCTAGTCTGTCCATGTCTCTTATACTGGAGAGGCCAGAACTTGACACAGCACACCAAGCATGTCTAAACCAGTCCTGAGCAGAGGGGAAGGACCACCTCCCCCAATCTGCTGGCAATGGTCTTCCTAATGCAGCCCAGGCGGCATTTGCCCTACAACTCAAAACTCTTCTGAATATTGTCATAAGTGAATGTTTTCTGTGAAATTTCCATTTTTATTATGATCTCATTTTTCTGCAAAGGACCAATTCCAACAAAAACTTGATTAGTCCTAGTAGCATTAATGGTGTTTCTCATACCTCTTCTCCATATGAAGTTAGACACAGACAGGTCTAACTTCACCCAGACTCAAAGCTTCTACCAGAGGGAACCAGAGCTTGGCCACCTTAGTGCAGTGATTAGCCCACGGTGATAAGACCTAACTCTTAGTGCCTCATTAGTCAGGTTTTATGGCTTTTGGGATGGAGCTGACTCACACCTGGCCAGCTCAGAGGATGGCTAGGATTGACACAGAACTGTCTGCATGGGGCCATGTAGATAGGCCTTTCTCCTTAGCTTGTAAATAAGTTAGGGAAAGGATGATTGGTTACTGTGATAGTGGGCCACTGATTGTAACTGAGTCTTTCACATGCTAATATAGTCTGGATAATGAATAAAAGCAGAACACTCCACTAATATTCTTATCATTTGAGAAGGGGCAGTGACTTTGTTAATGGAACTTTTTTTTTTAATCTTAGGCACAAGGATACATGTGATTTAGTGTTCTTATTTTATCAGCTAGTAGTGAAACTGAATGATAAATTGGTATGCTATGATTTAGCCTTGTGACTTTTCCTGATCCTCCACCTTGCTTTTTACTATTTTGATTTAAGTTACTCAGAGAGATAGTTACTGAACAGTAACATGTCAGAGCTGGGTTCTATCCTCTTCCACCTTCAGCCTCTTTGCAGAGTGAGACAGCATGGTCAGTATGCACATTGCTTCGGAGAAAATGACCTATAAAAGATACAAAGTAGTAAAGAATTGTCCCCATATGATTGGACTGGTGGTATTAGGCTAAATTAAGTTTACCATATGTGTACAATGCACTGGAGTCAGTGTAAGGGTTTCATGAAAGAGTCAATATTCTGTTAGCTGTTCCCCCAGCATCCACTGTAGTCTGAAATTGCCATTGTTCTACAAATAAACTTGTATAGGATGGAGTGGGTGGGTTCTTACCTACATAAAAAACATCAAATTCACTTCTGTGGTGTAAAAGGAGCTAGTAATGTAGGTTTTTTCTACTACTGACCAATTCCCATTTTCTTCTCATCATTACCAGAATAATTCAAAGCCACATACATATAGGTAAACTCCTGTAGGCTTGTAATAATTTACTGTATCATGTGAGCCCTAACTAAGAAGCAGGTACATGTTGTACTAGGCTTACTAGAGAAAAGTAAAAAAAAAACAAACAATAAAATAGAGAGCACACAATGTGCTTCTAACAGAGAAGGGTTGGTAGGAACAAGAAATGAAGTAGATCAGGGTGTTTTGGAAAGGCAAGGGAATGTTTAGAAAAGAATTCAGCAAGTTACAGACTATCTCTTCCCTAACTAATAAATGACATCATCTTGACATCGTCAAAGTATGGTGACAGGGAGAGGACCTAAGAACAGATCGAACAGAGGATGGCTTTCATAAATCTTGCAGGATATTTCTCCTTCTATACAAAGGAGAGCATGAGAATTAGAATACAGGCAGGTGGTATCATGTATGGGTGAACAAGACTTGAGGAGTGTTAAAACTAACAGCTGATGGTTTGCTACCTGGAAGCGAGAAGATGGCTTCATGTTCAGGGTTCTTACTGGAAATGGAAAGAAACTTTCTGGGGTTTTTTTTGTACTGGAGAGTTTTGAATGAATGTAAACAAACTGGGTCTCTGTGATTTATCTTTGATGGAGCATGGCACTGTAATGTTCACTTGAGGGCTGTTTTATGCTGTGAATCACAGCATCTTTTCTTGCATCCTTTGTGAGACATTATTTCACATAGTCAAATGCATTCAGAGGCAATTTTTTTATTTCCATAATATATTGGATGGTAAAATTCATCTTTGTTAAAAGTGGTCTTATAAGCTGATGTTTTCAGAATGTTTTCAAGCCTTTAGATCCAGGACATCTCTGTTGAGAAAGAAATCTCTGTATCTTGTGAGGCTAGAAGGTATTTCTAATGGTGAAACATGAGTCTTCCTAATTTAAAAGACTCATTTGGATCTGGAAGACTGTGATTTTTATCACTAGAAACACATTGGCGTATGTAAAAGCAGTTGCATGTAAGTTTAGCAGCTGTATACATCACACTTTCACTTCCTTGTTGTAGATAAATTCTTGCTTTACAAAGGTACAGTACATTTTGAGATCAACCAGTTATACAGTTAGCTGTTGCTAATAATAATAAAAAAAAAAGCAGTGCAGCTCTTGCTATAGATGTTATAATCAATCAGGCAAATTCAGCTATAGGAACCTCAGTGCGAAAAGGTGCTTTAGGGATAGCACTGAAGTTTGGTTGGTTTTTTTTAATATAAAGAACATTTCACAGATGATTTCTCAAAAACAGGAAGTCATGAAATTTTATCATCAGGTATCATTCACAAGCCTGGTGTTTCTCTGTTTTTCCCAAGAGATATAAATTAAGACATTATCACTGCAATACTCGTAGATGAATCTCTACAGCATTGCCTTGCAGAGATCAAATAAATCCAGGCCATTTGGAGAAAACTCGACATTCATAAAAAATAGCAGCTTATCCACAGATAACAATACAGGATGTAATTTGAACCATTTAGTACCAGGTTACAGATCTTCAGAGCAGCCTGTAAATCAGAGTTTTATTTTTCACAGCAATGTAAATTACTGTGGTTTGATGGCTTGATTTGTTTGGGTTCACATAAACTGACTATGAATAAAATCTGTCAATTTTTTTGACAATATATTTTTTAAACATATATTATTGAAGGAATCTGAATATTCAATGCTTCTTGCTGCCAACAGCCTGCACTTATGCACTGTCGGGCATATAAAAATTGGTGAAAATTTTTGAAAAATTAACTGTAGCCACCAAAGCTAGATGCACCTAGATGAGGCAAAGGCTCTTGTTCCTCCCCTTTATTTCTCACAACTTTGTATGTTTTAGCAGAAGCCTGGTTAAGTCAAAGTAATTTTGCTCAAGGACACGGAGTAGGGTAACACAGAGCTGATTGTGGACCTGAATCAAATTTTACAGGCTGGAGGGAAAGTGTTTTTTTCCTCTTGTGTCACCACATGGAAGCTGTCAGTACAGCATATTTTAAATTCTTGGTAGAACATTAGGAATGTGATGAGCTGTAAGTGTGAAACTCTTGTTTTCTGATATTTTTCCCCTAAAAAAAAAAACAAACCCCAAAAGAAAGAGACAACATCAGGAGAATATAAGAGTATAAGGGTGTGTAAACTTTCTCATGCTGGATCGACCTTAGTTTCATCCATGGTCGGTTGCAAGAACCATATGACATGCAAATATAAAATTTTTGCCACTCTGAATTTTAATAATTACAGATTTTATTCAGATGGTGGAATTAATTACTACAGGAAGTCATTAAGGCAATTCTAAGCCTCATGTTCTAGAGTTTAAGCTTATCTTGAATTATGGGAGCACAAGGCTTAGGGTTCCTGAGATCCGTGTAAAGTTTGAACTTTGTGGTGAACCTTGATATGATCTTGTCCCTAGTGACTTCTGGTGGCAATAAGTTTCATGGTTTAGTAACATGTCGTGTGAGGAAGAATTTCCTCTTAGTTTTAATCACAGTGACAGACCTAACTTTTTACATTGTTCTTTTATTGATATACCAGGCCCACCTCCTTTTGCTTTAGTAGCCATAAAAACTGAAAAAGCTATTCTTTTGAAATAAGGAATACTTCCACACACTCATATTTCTTTCATACATAGCCACTTTCTCCTTGAGAAGGAAGAACGTGGGAAAAGGGAATTTTAAGAGGAAGAAATGTTATTTTAAAGAATGGAACTGAACGGAGTGACACAATTATGTGCTTGGCAAATATTTCTACCTTTGAAGCAATATCAGTGGAAGCCTGAGGGAGACAGAGTTTCAGAACATTAAAACCACAAACTTTCTTTTTAATAATACATGAAGTTGCCTTAATAAATCCTTATGGAAACTGTAATAGCAGCAGTTAATGACTGGTTTTCGTTAATGACCCATTAACATGTTAGCAAAGCAGCCACTAACTGTGGTATTTGGTGAGAATCAGTTTCAAAGGGGAGATTAATATTAAAATCTGATGTTGATTTATTAACCAATACATTTTTAAGGTATTACTTTCTACCTGCAGCAATGAACACACACCGCAGTAGTAGTGTTGGTAAATGAGTAATTCCATGAGGATTAATAATCAGTTTTGTTCCAATAAGGCAACAGAAAAAAGAAATAGCTGTCCCTTCCCATGGGTGTTATTGATGAGGTAAATTTCAGTCTTGGATGATGCTTTAAAACAATGTTCCTACTGTGGGTCTTAACAGGACACCTAGAAATCTGAGCCATGCAAAAGCAGCATATATGTGGACCTAGTTTTGTCTAATTAGGTCAGAGAGCAGGAACTTCCATCAGTTCTTTACTGAGGAGGCCAGTAAAACAAATGACATTAAAAAAAAAGCATGGTCCTTTTGCAGCCAAGGAACTGCATCAGCTGAGATAATTAAACCCACTTTTTTAATGTATTTACTTAATAACCATTTTTGTGCATGTGTCACAGGACAAAACTTTCAGTTCTGCACTTTATACCTGTGGCCCTGCACAACAGGAGACTCTGAGTGTGCATCCTTGTGTCCAAGCCCGTTGTTGGAGTCAATGCTGTTTTGGCATGACCAGCATCTGTCACTTGCTGTTAGTTCTCTTTCTATATGTCTTACAAGTTTGTGTCATGCTTGTATCTGCTTGTTGCTTTATTTTCACCTCAGTTAAGGTAGAGTTAAAGAAATCCACTCTGTACTTAGAGGGGAAGGTGGCAAAGTCTGTGTTGGTACTTCTTGGGGAGCAGGTTCCATGTTCTGGGGTCAACCTTCATGAAATTGCTGTATTTTTTGCACATTAAGTTTTATGTTGTTCTACAAAATTCCAGAGTTACTGATCACAGACTTCATCTTCATTGCTTCTCAGAAATGAAGGTTATAAATTCCCCAGAAAAACCTTTTCCTGAGTTCATACAAAACTGAAAGACAAGCATATTCTTGGCACATTGATTAGCAAGCCTTGCCTGCCTAAGCAACCACCTGATCTCAGCAGGCTTCCTTCCCTCATTCCTCTCTTCAGTGTGTGTCAGCCTGTGCTGTGTCCCAGATCCCCATGGTCTCTCTATCAGGACAGCTCTACTGCTTTGCAAAGAATGAAACTTTTTCCTCCTTCAGCTCTTCAAATGGAGTCACTGAGGTATAGCGACAGGAAACGTGTGGCTGAGGGCTACTAGTTCCAACCTCTCCTAGAGCTTTGGTCCCATGCTACTCACTCAAGTGGTTTTATTTGATAGTTAGATCCCTTTCCCTTGTTAGTAAACAGCATTGTGGTAGGGTTCAGGTGCTCAAACATCTCTCTGTGGGGTACCCAGTGGCTGAAATTACAGTATCAGTTATACCACTGGAACTAAGTAAGAGGCAAGGTCCCTCACATACATCATGGGGTGACAGGTGGTAAAGACATGCCAATAGGTACTTTTCTGCCTGGGCATGTTAAGGCATAATAAAACATTATGAAGTGGTCAGGTAATAGCCATTATAAGCTAGCTATCATTCTGTCTGGTGTCCTGCCAGCAATATTTTGGCCAATCAACTAAAGAGAGCATTCATCTGATGTTGACCCATGGCATTGTTTTCCTTTGTGATTTGTGTGTGTATATGTGTACCTTGCATTTTTTCAACACTTTGACTATTTGTTTAATCAGTTTGAAATGCCTGTCTCCCAAACAGTCTACTTCTTCTGAAGCCACCTGACCAAGAGAAGAAAGTGAGCAGGTCTGCTCACAACCCTCTCAGCTAAAAGGCACTGCCAGGACGGCAAGGGCAGATGGAGCTGAAATAGAAATTCAAAAGCAACTTGTTCATGGAGAAATGTGTTCTCTTGAGTAATTAAAAATCCTTTGTATTCCCCTGAAAAACTTTGTACACTAACAGCATCACTGTAAAAAGGTAACATTAATAAAGGCAGACCTCATTCATGGATCAGTTACTGATCCACCAACAATTTATTGCTGCTGTTAAGTGGAGTCTTCACATGTTGATTTTTTCAGTATGAAACCAGGACATGAAACAACTGATCCCAGTGAAGGGTTCTCCACATGCAGTACTGTCTTGAGCTTTGCCTCTTTGAAGAGAAAGCAGATTTATTTGGGGTTCTTGCCATGTCAAAGGAAATTAGAAGTTCAATCATGCTGCTTCCTTATCAGTACCACCTACTGTTTCCAGTTGCTGAGAATCACTATAAAACACTCTGGATCTGTTCTTAGTTGATAAGGATAGTGTTTTATTTCAGGAGAATAAGGCCTGCCTTTTTTTAGGAAACATTTATTTAAACATCTGTTCATAAGCTGCCTTCTGTCCAAAATGTCTCGCACTATTTTTGAGTCTTTCTCATTTCCACAGATGAACTGTGATAAGACACAGCTCCAAAAATCTGAAGAGTTCTCTTGAGATGACAAAAGGAAGTGGAGCTGAAGCATACTCAGAAAGTCAACTCTGCACTGTAATTTACAGCAGTAACAGCACCTCAGCAGCAGCAGTTCCTTGTGACACCTGATGCTGCCTGGTGTGAGATAACCTTCCAACTTCAGTGACAGCACTATGAAAGACAACCGGTCATTCTGTTTCAGGCTTGGGTAAAGGCTGAAACTGAGCAGCGTGTATCAGCAGTCGTCAGGTAGAGATGACAGTGGGGGATTTTTGTTTGGCTTTGGTGGTTTCTGTAGACTTCTCGGCCCAGCTTGGTATAGCTGATGCAGCTATAAGTGCTAGCAAAAACCCACATTGCTGCTTCGTGGCATCACAGAGAAAGATACAGCTCCTCGCCTGTCCCGAGGGTCTGCCTCATGAGAGTTCACAGGTCTGAAGTGATCCCCCCACCCTATATGTTTAAGGTGCAGCTAAGGCAGCTTTAAGTGGTGAGATAGAAAAAAAATCACGGGCAGTGCTACCTTAAGCTTACTTACAACACCTAGCTTTGATGTTCATTTAATCCAACTCTGATACTTAGAATGAGCAATTTGGTTGGAGCCTAAGTGAGGCTGGGGCTTGGATAAATGCCAGCTTGCTGATCCTCTGTCTGATGAAGACCGAGGAAAACAACTGGAAGATTTGGCAGAAATTATATCAGTATCCCTGATTGAGAGCGTGCACCTGCCACTTGCTGTTCAGGTCTATAATTCAGGTCTTTCTAAAATTACACCTGCTTCTTTTGCATGTTTAGTTAGAAGCTGTTGGCAAGGTTGTGTTTTATAATCTGTGCAACCATTTTTTTTTTTTTCTGAATGTGTGATGGCAGGGCTCAACATGAGACTCTTTGGAACTTCAGCTGGCCTGGAGGTGAGGAGAGACCCTGGTATAACCTGTCACATGCTCAGACACATTTAACTAGACCCAGGTACTCTAGGGAGAGGGGGAAAAATGACAGTCTTCAGCATGAGCATGAACATGGTTACTGAAAATATGCTCATTTGGGGATGGGAAGGGGCCATGTTCACCTACTGAAATAGCTTTTGTTTCAGCTGGCTACAGGTTTCAGATCTTCCTGTCCCTCTGAGGAGGACTTGAATCCAGGAATTATGGCACAAATCTCTGCAAGAAGGGGTCCTGGGTCATAACTTTAAGTAAACAACTAAAGTGTGTTGTAATACATGCAGATGCTGCGAGGAGTTAGCTGGGTATGGACTATCCTTCCTTCTCAATTGTCTTCTTCCTTCCCCTCCTCCTAGCTCCTCACATTTCATTCCTTTAACATGTATAGATTTAAAACCAAGAATACATGAGATAACAGGAGCGCATGTTGTTCATCCAGCCTGAAGAGAAGGCTGAGGTAATTTTAGGTAATTACAGAGGGCAAAACTGATCCCCAGTTACCTTTGGTAAGGTACTGAAATAGCTTTCACATGAAGATAAGATCTTTCATAAGATCCTTCATAATGTTATCTCTTACAACAATCTCTGTAACAATATATATAGTATTAGAGAGATATATATAGTTGTACTTGCATTCGTAATGACTTGGATACTTTCAGGAAAAAGAAAGTGCTAGGCAGACGACAGAAGGACTTGAGAACAAACTAAAAGAAGGTTTTCATGAATTAGAAATTGGAAATTATGTTTAGAAAATCACAGGGAATGGAAGAGTCTCTATAAATTCTCAGGTTATTATATAACTTGCTCTATGTTTTTGTGCAAAAAACTAAAATAAAATTTAGCAACAGAGTATTGTTGTAGGACTAGATATACCTCTAGTCACCTCCTGGATTTTCTTGCCCCAGAGCATGCACAAAGATGCTTATGTCTTGAGAGTGCTGGAGACATGAAAACCCTGGCGTGCTCCCCAGTACATGTCAGTCTGCTGCACTTCTGCCAACAGAAGTATGGAAATGGAGTAGAGGAAGTATTCTTCCTTTTGCCCCCATTTATCACCCCACACTCAACTACTGAGAGCGCTATCTTTCAGGGTGGGAGATCCATGTCTCAGTGCATCCCTGCTTGCTTTGGAGAAGGACTCCAACTCTTTTGACTCAGAGAAGATGAGGTTACTATAGCATTACATGACATCTTTTAAGTTGCCTTTGGCCTTGCTATGTGATGAGAGTATGGAAAAGTACTACTTGGAAAAAAAAAAAGGAGCAGGGTGTTAATACTCCTGGGCAAGTGAACTACCACAAAGAAGACAGGGTATATTAGGTTCAACCTTTTCTTTAATATTTGTCAGAGAATAATTTGAACCCAGTTCTCCCTCCCTCTGTTGGGTATAGAACAGGTGCAGAAGACATTTGTCTCCTCTTCTGCTGCTCCTGAGAGAGGGCTGATGGTGCGTCAGCACTCAGCCAGTAAGCACCTCTGGGCCACTGCCCAGTGAATGTTAGGCCACCTCTCTTTTAGTTGTTTCCCATCAGTTGATGTGCCTCTCCACTTATTTTCCTTGAATCGCATTCTGCAGTACCTAACTCCTCTGTATGAAGTACCAGGATACTGGCTACTACGTAAGGTTCTGATTTTCACTGTGTATAAGCCCACTTAAAATTTGGCTTTTGCAATACTATTTCAATATCTGAATCCTTTAGTGGATTAGCCCTTGGCTTCCCTGTGCTTCAGTTCTTGTTCTTTGATATAGGAATAACAACACATTTCAGACTCACAGGGATGCTGTGGAAGATGGACAAAACACTGTCAAGTGTTGAGATATTGTTCTGAGAAGGCAATAGAATTGACTAAGCCAAGTCATGAGGAAAAGTCTGGATCACAACTCTTCAGAACAGAGGTATGCTGAGGAAGCCCAAAGCACTGCCTGTGCAACTGGATTCCACATATTCAGATGTTACTCAATCTTTTCAAGAAATGTGGGGTCAGACAGTGCATCAGCAAAGACCACTGGGAAGTTTCTCCCAAGAAAAATGGTGGGCATGAAGACAGTGAGAACTTGGAAGGATCCTTTCCTCATCAAAAAAAACCCTGTGCAGAACCATCATGTTACAGCATTAAGTTACATTCCTAGGCATTCACTACTTGTCTGCACAAACATCTTCCAAGTTATATAATTAGGAAATTAATGACAAAAGTATTTAATATGAGAACCAACAGTGAAAACAACTGACAAGTTTTTTTCCCCTTTGCTGGTTTAACAACCTATTTTGATCATTTCATATCAAGAGAAGAATATTTGTCTCAGAACTGATCATTATTTCTTTTTGAGGAAAGTATATGTAAAATACCAAGGAAAATATTTCTGGATACGAGATTCCTGCTATCAATTCTATAATAAATAAAACAGTATTGTTCTGTAGAACACTTGCTGATATTTTTGTGTATTTAATTTATGTAAGAAGCAAGATGAAGCCAAGTCCATGTTTAGAACCTTACAAATAATTAATTCAGTGCTTTTGCAGTTTGCCCTAATTTGAAAATTGATTATTTTTCTTTTCCTGTTCTTCTTTTTCCCACAGTTCTTTAGCAGGTATTATGAGACATTACATTTGCTTGCAGGGCTACTAATATATTGCCAGAGGAAGACTCGACTCAGGGAATTCCACTTTGTTTAATTTATCGGAAATGAAAATAAACTTTTAATTACTGATTTGGATATTGAGAAACAAAGAAGACAATCAATTAAACAAACACTTAAGGAAACACCCTTCCTCTCTTTTGCAAGGCTCAAGTTCAGTCCAGCCACCTCTCCTCCTCCTTCCTAGTTTCCCCTCCTCTTGTTTTGCTGCAGGTTACACTCAGTCCCTTCAGTGATGGGATGGGCAGTGCAGGAGGCTGGGGTCAGCGTGTAACGGTTTTTTGTGCCACTCCTTGTTTCTTTTTTCTCTCATGGCTCCTTGTTTCTCACTCATTTCCTCTGCTCTGGCATGAATTCCTCCACGGGCTGCTGTCCCCTCAGCAGTGTCACTGCCCTGGTGTGACTTATTCACTGGCCACAGCCTCCTCAGAGGCATACCTCCTCTTGTGTCTCCTTTTGTGCACCTCCTCCTTTGTGTGTCCTGCCCCAGCTGTTACCATGCTTTCTTAAACATGCCTGAAGAGATGGAACCATAAGCTGCTCTGTCTGTCTGCAGTTTTGGTGCATGATGGGTGAGTGCTGCCCATTTCTGAGCTGCCTGGACCCAGCTGTCACCAGCACAGGGTACTCCCTGGTCTCCTCCTACACAGGACACCCTTCAGCCCCCTGTTACCCAAATCTTGCCAGATATGCCCATGTCATGTATAAACAGTATATATAAATCATTTAGCTATTTATTTATCTTGTCGAGAAGCTAATGATATTGACACCGAGACCATATCTATCTTTTAGTTGTCTCTAATTTACTTCCCCTTCCTCTGTCACTGCCAAAAACATTTCCATCCTTACAGCTACTCTGAGCCATACTTTGAAGTTTGCTTTTGACAACTGTCTCTCACCTCACATATCCAGAACCTGTTGCTTTTTACTCAGCATAAGTATGATCTGCCATTCCTCCTGCCAACCACATCATGTGTCCTGTTCTCTGCTGCAAATACTTGTATCATTGCAAGAGCTTGCTCTCTGGCCATCCCAGTAGACAAGTATACATGTACTGACCTGTCTCCTTGCAAAATATATCCCAGAAGGTAATTCTCCTTGCTGGTCCACAAGCTAAAACAATAACTAATTCCATACTTCAAAAGGTTTGGGAGTTTTGCATCTACTATCTTGTCTTATTCATGGTTTCAAATACTATATCTTCCATCTTTTTTCTTGTTGTTGCTCTTTTGTGGAGGTTTATGCCTTTACTACAGTCTCTTTTTCAACTCCATATATAACCACTTCAGGTTTTCTTTCCAACAGCCCCTTCTGCATATCATGATCTTAGTAAGACCTATCCCCATTTTACCTTGGAGTCCACCTTAAAGGCCTGTTTCTTTGCTTTGCTGCCAGTGTGACTACAGTTCTCTTCTAGGGAAAACAGTTTTTAATACCCCTTTACCTTAATCTGCTGCTCAGTTCTATGAGCACCTAAAGACAAGATGTTACACTTTTCCCATGCAAAGCATGAGCTACAGGTCTGCAGGATCTGGGTCTAGGATCTGTGGTCTGGGTCCCAAGCCATGCTAGCGGTGTCACCTGTCTCGAAGAAAAAAAAACCAACTCCATTCTGGAGAACTCCAACACTCTCTCATTGACTCACATATGAGTGGAAACCCAAGCAATTCCACCCACCAAAAGATTTACAACTCAGCAACGATCTTGCAAGTAAGACAGGTCAATAGTGGGGATACTTCCTGTAAAAAAGCGATTTTCGATGCTGGATCAACCGCCCTTTAAAACAAGTAAATAATGTCCTATGTAAAACCCAATTTAAGACTTTTTCCCGCTGCCCCCTCCAGAGTACCATCTAGAAGGCACCGATGACGACGAGGCACGCACTTTCCGTGCACGTGCAGTTGGGACTGCTCACCCCGTTGTATCTGACGGTAAAGCAGGTTGCAATCGTTTGTTCTTTTGGTCCTGCGTCCCCTCCGGCTGTGGAGACACTGTGGTGCTTTAAGACCGCAGCGGGCTGGCGCGGGGTTAGCGCTGCCCTGCGCCGCGCCGGGCGGCAGGAGCGGGCTCAGTGCGGTCACAGCTGCCGGCGAGGGAAGATGCGCCCGCCCGCCCGCCTGCCTGCCGCCGGGCCGGGGGCAGCCGTGTGAGGAGCCGCTCGCCGCGGCTCGGGGCCGGCCGCTGCCGGGGATGCTCCTGTGCTGGCGCCGGAGGATTTTGTCACCTGTGGCCCTGCCCCCGCCGACCTGCGGGCGCCTCCCTGAGCCGAGGACGCACCTGGGCGCCGCGCACCCGCCTCCCGCCCCCGCCGCCGGCTGCCTCTTCCCCCGCCCGAGAGCCGGGCGGCGAGTGTCGGCGGAGCCGCGGGGCTGCAGGCGGGGCTGAGCGCTCGCTGGGCGGACGAGCGGCCCCGCAGGCTCCGAGCAGCCACCAGCCGAGGGAGGCGGCGGCCGGACCCGGTGCGCGCTGCCTGGCAGCTCCGGCCCGGCCGTGGGCGCGGCGGGCGAGGGCGAGCCCGGAGCCCGGAGCGGGGAGCGGGGGAGCGGCGGGGGCATGTGGATGTTGGCCGTCGCCTTGCTCCACAGCATCTCGCATGGTGAGCGCTGCCGGCCCCCGCCCGGGGCTCCTTCCCCTTCCCCTCCGCGGGCGGCGAGCGGGTCGCGGTTGCGCCTGGGGGGTCGAACGCGTCGCGCCGGCTGCCGGCAGCCGTGGGGAGAAGGAAGGGTAGAGCTGCCTCTGCAGTCAGTTAAACCACCTTGCCTAGCAAAGCGACAGCCCGTAACTTCATAGTATTTTGGCGAACATCGGAACAACCTTCGCGGAGCGGGGGTGGGGTGGGGGGACACTGCGGGCGTTTTTTCGTTCCGTCGCCGTCCCGTCGTACTCCCCGTCTGGCTCCCCCCATCCCCTACCCCGCGGCGAAAGACCGCGTTCTGCTGGGACAGAAGAATTCGGTGCTTCGGTGCCGTTCGCCACCCTGCAGAGGAAAGAAAACTAACGTGTACGGTCTTTGGAAGGTCTTAGTTTGTGCTCTGCAGTGTGTTTAAGAGCTTGTATGTGGTAGCTGTATGTGCTGTGTGTGTTATTTCTGCTGGGTTCTTATCTACCGGTTTCCTATTAATCCTTACCTAAATATATCTTCCAAGAAACCGAATTTAGAAATAGGTTTTAAAAATATTATTGCAGTCGTGGAAGTATATTGGGTACAAGGAATGACTGGGGCAGGTTTCCAAGGCGTGGAAGAGAATTTTGTTTTCATGATTCGGAAGTATTGACTTCTGGAGAATTCATCTCTTAATGTTAGCAATTGCAGGCAAATGGGATCTCCCTTAACACACACACATATACATATTGTAAAGCTTATTTGAGGGAATCTGGTTATTATTTATGTGAAAAGTCTATAACACTTCAGCTGGATGTATACATGCAGGCATTTTGCCATTTTCCCACAAAGCTTTGCCAACTCCCATCAGTCATGACCTGAAACAGCTGCTGATCACTTTTGAAGACGGAGTGCAGCGATCTGTGTGCCATGCTCTGTGATCGTTACCTGTTAGGGCGCAAAGTGAGATCACCAGGCTATTTAGAAGAAAATCTAAATATAGAAAAGAAAACTTGGAAAACCTGCCCTTACAGTGTTAGATGAAGGTCTTGGCATCTGAATTAAAACTATTTGGAAATCAGAAATTTAATTGAATGACGAATGCTAGCATGCTATCATTTTCTTCAGTACTAAACTGACTGTAAACCCAGACTTCATATGGAAAACAAAACATTCGGATTGTTACGTTTTCCTTATTCTCAATTGTTTTGTTATTGTAATTTGAAAATGCTAGTCAAAAACTATTGAAATTTTGAACTTATAGAGCAGAATGTTTCAAATATACCGAATTAAACTTTTTCCGAAAGGGGGATATTATATCAATTAACTTCTTGATCAGCCTTACGCTTATACTTAAATATGAAAGTCAGTGAAATTCAGTGAATCAGCTCTGAAATACCTCTGCAACAATAACTGAAATAAGGACTAACAGATCAGGAAAACAATACAGTATTCAGTCAAGCAAAATCAAATACTTATTTTATACTATATCATATGGAGTATTGATGCCAATGTTGCTCCTGAGGAATATTTTCTTTTCTCGGCATCTAGCGTTTTCTGTGGGTTAGGTTTTTAAACCTATTTTGGTAGAAAATCTTCTAGAACCATTTATTGACTTGCAACCAATTAAACATAACTTTGTTTTTTACGTCCATGTCTCAGGCAAAAGCAGGGAGACCAAAATAACAGGAAGTTATTCTCTTAACATTGTTGTGTAAGAAAGACAGGAGATGTTATGCAAGACAGGTGTATCTTTTTAAGACTTCTACCTTAAGGTTCAGCTAAAAATGCTTAAAGCCCATTGTGTTCTGGTCATACCATTTCAAAGGAACAGATAGCAGAAACAGACAGGATCCAGATGTATATGACAGGAGTAACAGAAGCAGGAAGGAATTCTGTGTTACCGGAATACAAGGTGGGGAGAGAGGAAATAGTAGCCTTAAGGAAGAGATGAATTGGCAAGGATGTGATAACTGTGTATAAAACAGGATGTACAAGCCAGGCATCCCTATTTGCTCCAGAGACAAACGTTGGCATTCTGTGCCGTGTGTCAAACACCAAAGTCCTCCCCTCCATATGACTGTGGCCTGCATACCGCTTTCTGTGTCTTGAGGTGTGGGGTGGCATGCAGGGATTTTTTTGTCTGTAGTTTTGGAAGAACTGTTCCAGAGTAGTGGAGAAAATGCATTTTCAACCTACTTCCCATTCCACTAAACTGCAGTCTTTTCTAGGTAAGGCAAGCAAGCTCTTTTTACTTCCCTGTTTTGTCTCTTGCAAAGATTATATTTATGCTATTTACTTAGTAGCAGTCACTTTATAAGCACTTAAACTCAGAGAAAACCCAACTGTGGTAAGTTTTAGTAAATGTAGGCTTTTTAAATGACCCACTGTCAACTAAAAATCAGCGTTGGTAGTGAAAAGACCATGTCTGACCGGTGGCTGCACTCAAAAAACCCCAACAACCCAAACCCACCAAAACCCCCCCAAAATCCCACCCACAATGCACAAAAGTCCCAAGGAGAATGCTTGAGAAGTACCAAACGCCAGTCTGCGCTGGACCCAGATCAGCTTCTCTGAGGGGGATGAAGTCAGTGTTTTTGCCACAGAACCCCTGCAGTTGACCTTGGGAGATCCAGACCAACCCTGCTGCTCAAAGCAGGTGAACGACTACGGCAGGTGTCTCGGGGCCTTTTCTGTCAGGTTTTGAATACTTCCAAGGGTGGAGACTCCACAAACTCTGTGGGAAATCTGTGCCAGTGTTAGACCACTCTTAGATTTTACTTATATATATATATACACACACACATATATATAATATCACATTTAAATGGAGCTTTTCCTTTTCTGTTTGTGTCTATTGCCTTTTGTCTGTTCACTGGCTACCACTGAGAAGAGTCAGGTTACATCTTCTTTACACCATCCCATCAGGTATTTTTATGCATTATTAATATCCCCTCGAGCTTTTTCTTCTCCAGGCTAAATAGTCCCAGGTGTCTGAGCCTTTCCTGATGTATCACCATCTCCAATCCCTTAACCATCTTTGTGGTCCTTTACTGGACTCGCTCCAGTATGTCTGTCTTTCCTGGACTGAGGACCCCAAAACTGGTACACAGTACTCTAGATGTGTTGTCACCAGTGATGACATGACAATTGTGATTTTTTTCTCCTTTGATACCAGTCCAGTGTACTGCAGTCACTCACCTTTACCCAGCCTTTCATTTTACTGTGAAACTCTTCGCTGGACAGGATATCCCGTTGCTTCTCTATCACGTTGCTTTACTGCTAAAGTCCCCTCATAGCACTGTGCTACCAAACTTATCCCATGAAGCACTTCAAGTAATTTTCCATCTCCAACTGGTATATCAATTTCAACTTGTTTGCCAGACTTACAGTGAAGTTTCTGTGCTGGTATAAGAATCTCCTCCCCAAAAGACAAGATCTTTATTAGCTGCCTTCAAGTCTTGTTTGTGGGCTTTCTGCTATTTAAAAACTTGGGAACAGTTGGCTGCTATGGACATTGCTCATCTTGCTTAATTTAAACTATTTATGGTGCGAGTCACTGTAGCTTTGCTACATAATAAATGGAGAGAGAGGAACAGGGACTTCCAGGGTGCAATTTCTGTTCTACTTTGGATGACCACTTTAAGATGGGAGAAATCATATCTTAAATGTGCTTATGCCTCTGTTTTGGCTGTTAAAGGGGACCTAGATACCTTGTTGCGAGGAAGTGTCGGCTTTAACCTTTTGTGTTTCTCTGGATGACTTCATGACTTGAAAGGCATGAAGAATGTATCCATCTTACCTGTGAAGAATTTGCATTAGTAAAATTTATGTTGTGTACTCCAAAGTAAATGCAAATGCAGTTTCCTTCACAGTTTTCTGTTTCCTTTTTATATAAATGTTAACAATAGGTTATAGAAAATGCCTTATGGAGTCAAAATTATTTGTACAGTGGTGTGTAACCACACAGTTTCTTGATGATCTGTGATAATGTGCATAAAGTATGGATAGGCAAGAAAGGGATAACAAAAGAGGGGGATCACAGTTAATTGTTTGTGACTACACCTGAAAACATTCAGTTGCACCAGGAAAGAGGCCAACCACTACAAGGCTTTGCAACTAGAACATTCGGCTGCCAGATTTGGTGAGAGCTGTAATGTGGTGTATGGCCATGACGAGCTGGCTTAGTGGTAAGTTGCCCTTGCAGAAAGGGGCTTGGGTTTGCTCTGGTCAGCCTCCATGAAAGTCTTTCCAGTATATGTGGTCTGGCCCCATGAGCTGCCAGAAGTTTTTGTTTTCATGTAATCCATCCCATCTCCTCATTGGTCCCCTCTTCACCAAAACACCTCTTGCCTAAAGCTTTTGTGAAGGTCTCCTCTTCTGATGCCATGCCACACCATCAAATGTTTGTGGCCTCATAGAATAGAAACAAAAACTTTATGTGGAAATAATACAGAAGCTCCACTTGTCACACTGAAAGATTACGTGGTATGAAAGAAAAAAAAATCTCTCATATGTTGTGCATGTTTCTTTCCAAGGCAAACGATGGTATACTAGAAGGAGCATCGCTGATGCAGATGTATGAATGGAGAAGGTGTGGTTTTACTTTGTATTCCTGAGTCCTGAGGCAGGCTGTCTGAAGAACCTGTGTCAGCCTGCAGCTGTTCTTGCTGTGTTATCCATGACAACAAGTTGGCAAAGAATGTATTCCTACTGTTCTCCCTGTTGCAACCTCCTTGAGGAACCAACTGGAGCTTGTGAGGCAAGAACACTTGTGGCTAAATCCTCTCAGGAAATCCACAGCCATAACTCAATGGAAGCAGGAAGGAAAGCAGATGGAAGGGCTACCATTGCCCCACATGATGGCAAATGGAATTTATGTCTCTTTCTTTTCCCCGTTTTAACGCTCCCCCCATGGTAGGCTGTTGCTTGGCAACCCTACCTCCTTGCTCCATCGTTGCTCTGCAGTTCTACTGCTCCCCCCGGCCCCCTCCTTTGCTTCAGGGTTGGGAAGAGCCATACTCGCATGTGCTCCCAGCAGTCTTCCAGCAGAGATACTGCCTCTTCATTAGTACCTGGAATCAGGTGGGAGCCATGTGAGGAAGATGAGAATGTGGAGGACGCTGTGTGTTGTCTGAGGCATGGCAAGCTCTGCATTTCCTCGTGCCTTCTGCATGTTGACTCTGGTCAGGGGTGTATTGGCTCCCAATAGTTCAATTCTTCTTTTGTTTATGTGGTTGCTATTCTCCGTAAGCCACTGGCATCCTGGGCAGGTAATAGAGAGCAGAATTTGGCTCAGGACCAGGGATAACCTTTCTTCCCACATAATTACGATACTTAATGGATTGCACTATAACAATTATTAAAGAGAGGTCTGCAGAGCTTTGAAATCATCATTCATTTTTTTAAAAAAAGCCTTGCTGAAGCTGTGATACTCCTTTAAATTTCCCTTTTCCCTGCCACTTCTTTTTAATAAGCAGCAGCTATGGGTCTGTATATATACATGCCCATATCCAAACCCAGAGTAGTCCTACATCTCTTGTTAAAAGGCTCAGGCTCCTAATCAAAATAATGGAAAATCAGATTTAGAAATTAAATAGTACTCTTGACTCAGCCTTTTTATGCTACAACATTATGATATGTACTGTGTGACATAGCTATGCCTATGATTCCAATATACGTAATTCATTCCATCACGTCTTGGCATTAAAATAATTTAATGCTATGGTCTTTAATGTCTTGTCTTTATGCATACATCAGACACACAAAGGGGTTTAGTTCATCTTTATTTGGAGACTTTTAAATGGATATCTTCAGCACTATAATGCTTGTATGTCATGTTATGCTGCTTTCTCTTATGAGAACCAATTAACACCAAGAGGAGCCTTTCTGCCCTTCTGTGAGCCCAGATTTTCACTGAGGACAGTTGTGTGTTGCTTTCCTAGCCTTCATCTTTAGCTATTTTACATGCTCCCCCTCCCCATCTTTTCTATGGTAGGAACAAACTTGTCTGAAGATGTGAAAATTAAAAAATTGTTTCTCCTGGCTTCTCCCCTCTGAATTGGAATATTTTTCCTCTAGTTGACTGTCAGTTCCTTAAACAGCCAAGAATCTTACCTTTTCTGTTTGTTTGTAAGATGCAATGCAAAAACAAGTCTATGGCACGGGGGAAAAAAAAATCAGTGCCCTATGTTTTGATGATGTTGTTTTAAATAGAAAAATCTGGTATTCTCCCAAAAAAACATGAATCATACACAGGGTTTTAAAATCCTTCCCACAGACTGGATTTTTCCATGACTTACTCTATGGTTTTCTAAGAAATGTCTGTCAGCTCCTCTCCTTCTCTCTCACAACTTTTGAACTTGCTGGCCAGTTTCAATCAATTTGTTAGGTGGGTGTAAGTAGAATATAGTTAAATCATTGCTTTCATGTGTGTGTTAAGTGTGTAAACATTCACCTGGGCAGATGAGAGAGAGAGAGAGACACTAATCCCACTCCAAATTCTTGAAAGCATTTGAAAAAATAATAGGCATGTGAGAATCCACTTAGGTCTTCAGTCTTCTGACTAAATATCCAGAGGAATTCTTTTTTCCACTGATTCTGTGCTCACAGAACCACCTGATGGGGTAAGCTTGCTTGTTCATGCTTTTCCGATATTATTGGAACCCCAAGAATGAACTGCAGAAGAAAAGAGTAACTTCCGTCGGGGGGAAAAAATATATCGCCATTTTCTGCTTTCAGGCTTAGTGTGTTTTAAGCCATCTATACGGTTTTTGAAAGCTGCTGCTTTAATTCATGAGCATATCAAGACTGAATGGTTAATTGTGTGTATACTGTAAGGACAGGTCAAGCGAGAGAGCACGTTTTTTGCCAGATAATAATATTCTTGCACATTATCAGCTTGGAGTAGTCAATGCCTTCAGATGAAGTATAGGAAGAAACTGTACTTACTCCCTTGTATTTCAGGGCTGGACTAGATAGGTATTGGTAGTACAGATGCTTTTTACAAGTTAATTGCATGCAGTTTTTTAGATTTTGTTTGTCCATCGTGAGTATTCCCAGCTTCATAGTAATAAACAGAGCATTTCAGATTTTCATAATGGTTCTTATAGAACTAGAAATTACTTTTAAATTCTTAAGTGTCCATGGAAAATATTTAAATTTTGCAGCTTGTTCTGATAAAGATGGCTGACTTTGAGCTTATAGATATAAGCATTAAGCTTGGTAGCCAGTGAATATCAGAAGGTTTAGCAATAGGTTTTGACAAGCATTCAACATTTATCTGAATCTTTCCAGTATCAAATCGGGCATGAAGTCTTGTGAGGAAAACCTGTTCTCACAAGGCTTTTGATTCTTCTGTTTCCAGACTGATGGAAACTACCGAAAAGCTTTCCCACTTCTGCTCCTCTTCCCTTCTTAACCCCTGGTCCCTTTATCACTCTTTGAGTTTATCTTCCTTCACCACGAGTACAGTGACAAAGCTTTAGTTTGCCTGAAAATCTGGGCAAGAGTTGTTCAAACCTGTCGTCTTCAGCTTTAAAACAGATTTGAGTCAGACAGATGATTTAAAAGATTTGATTCAGAAGATGGAGTTCTGAATGCTTTGGACTGGTATTTATTTCAGCCAGATATTCACAAAACCTTTGTATGATGCCTCTTTGCTTATTTTCATTAGAAGGGGGAAAAAATAATTGCTTACTGAAATATTCCGTGTTTTGTTTCTTTACTGTTATTATCTCAGGGTGGTATGCTTCTGCTTTGGTTTTGTTTTTAAGCTAACTGAGACTACAACTCCTTTCTCATAGAACTGAAAACACTGTTAAATCTTAATAAAATTAAAATCATAACTAAATTTACAAATCAAGTTAGTTTACTTAGTAGATAGCCCCTAGCAGTTATCTTTACCTAGTCTATAAACTAATAACCAGTATTTTTGCTTTCAAACAACTATGCTGAAAGAACATAGTCAAGATGACTACAGTCAAGGCAAGAGGTCGAAAATGAAGAGACACAGAATGATTTAGAAACTGAGGGATGATTGATCCAAGGTCTCATCTCTTCCAGAAACTGGGTTGATCAGTCATTTAGATTCTGGTTTCATGCATGTTCTTTTTTTATTTTTATTTTTTTTTTCCCTAGGTCTTCTTACTGTTGAGAACTTCCTCTCTCACCATGCTTTCTCTCTACTTCTTCTCTGCTTCCCTCCCATTCTTTCTTCCCTCAGGTACTTTTAAAACCATTTTCAAAGCTGAAATTGCAAATGAGATTTTTGCATTCTGAATGACAATGAAGGGCTGTGTTTGAATAGTTGAATGCTTCAATGGCAGATATTTGACTGAGTTCCCTAAAGCCCAAAGCCTATGAAACCATCCATGATCTGAATAGAACCAATTACTGCTGCTGCTCCCAGCCCAGTCTCTCCTTGGAAGATTCCTTTGTTTATTAAAATCCAAATCAATGCAGACTTATTGTAGACAGGCCATTTTATCTTTTCCTTTGAAAAAAGAATTTTCCTGTAAGACTGGTTACAGAACTTATAGACCAGATATATCATCTTCTAATATGGTTATGTGAAATATTCAGCCAGCTGGATCATTGTAACCTACTTAATTTTCACAAAGGCAATTTGCATCCATCTTTATTGGGTGTGTTGGTCTGCTGTGGTCATTTCTTGTGTGTCCACTCACTCAATGTGAGAATGTGATGTCCATGCATTGCAAAATTGGTTTGCAGACCTTGCCATTTAACCCTTTCTGTGTGTGCTCAACTGAAAGCTGGTGGCTGGGTAGATTGTTGTCAGACTGATCATGCCAGTGGTGTTTCTATATGTACTTCATGCTGGTGGCTCAGGGGGCAACTTGAATGTGTGTGGCCAGAACTTTCAGAAAGTATATTGATGTTCTGTATGCTCCATTGGAATCAGATGACTCAAAGGCATTGGGGTTTCAGTGAGGTCCTAATACAGAAGTCTTCTCTTCATGCTTTCTGCAGTATAATGTAATCTGAAACGCTAAGTGTCTGAGATACATTTAAGGTGATCATCAGCAGATGTGTACTGTTGCCACATCTTTGTCAACTTCAGATCTTCCTCATAGAGCTTGTGTGATAGCTGCAGAAAGCAAGGATGATCAACCCAATACAGTCAACTAGTAGATCATCTAAACCCAGTTTAAGAACTGAATTTAAGCTGCTTTTAAGATTTTTGACCCTCAATCACAGTTACAGTAATAGTGGCATAAGACACCCTCCCCCCACCCCTGCCCCAAGAAGATATAATTATGTGCAAACTCTAATTAGATATCTTGCTGGGAAATGATTGGATTTGTTTTGGGGAAAATTGAATAATATCTAGCCACTTGATCTAGAACATTCCATTTTAATAAAACAAACAAAAAAGCATAACGGGGGATGCTTCTTCGTTGATGACCTTAACTAGCCTTGATTAAAATTGAAGCGTGATTTTTCAGATGTGAAAAGTAGGATTCTGACCGATTTCATGTACTCTGTGTGGAAGTTATTACGTAGTCTTGTTTCTCTGCTTTGACAGATTGTTTAATTTAGGTTTTAGTCAAGTTATTCCCTGAACAGCAGAACCTATGAACCCTGCTTTCATGCAAAATTGTGTCCTGCCTTCCCCTCCCTTCCTTAAACCTAGTTTGGGACTCTGATTACGGTGCCTAGTTGGCTGGCTGTGGCTAAAAAGGCCATATACCCACTGAAAGTTGGACCCTTGCCTTTTGGTGCCACAGAAGAACAAATTAAAGACTTACTCTTTCAGTCTGCAGCTGCTGTTGTTGTTTTAAATAAATTGAAGTGCACGGAAACTTGCTTGAGTCTGCTTTAAATGAAACTGAAATTTGTCAAGGGCTACTAGAGTTATGTAGACGAGTAAAGGAGGTAGAAAGGCATAAAAAGGTGGTATATTTTTCCAGTGTGGTATAGCACTGTAAGTCTTAAGCCCCAGACATGTTTTGGGCTTCAAAATGGGAAACAAAGCAATTCTGAAAGAGCTGCCTGAACAAATCTGTCATGAACTTCTCCAAAGAGCTCTCAAATGAATACTTACGCATTTCTGCTAGTCACTAGCTCTCTTCTAAACAAAGAGATTAAAGTATTGTCATTTTTAACAGAACTTCACTCCCAATAAAAGCAAATGTCCTTTTTTTTCTTTTTCTTTTTTTTTTTTTTTTTAAATAATCCCTCAAGACATTTGTACTTCTCTCTTTAATTTTTCTGTAATGGCTTCAGATGCTATTTCCCACTGAACAGCTTCCCTGGTTACCCACATCTTTTTCTTAAGGGCGACTCTGAGCAGCTAGTCCCTGCCCAATATTGGTCTCATCTTCCCTGCTTTCACTTCAGGGCTTCAGTCTCTCCTGGCTGATATCCAGCCAAAGGGGGATGCAGAGTATTAAGCATTTGCATGATGGCTTTCACCCTGCTTCAGTTGCAACTTCGGTTTTCTCCAGAATTAGAATGAAGGGCCTTATACAGTGCTTTGGGGGTGTGTTTTGGTCTGTTCTTGTATGGCTTTAGAAACATCTCCAGACAGACGTTCTTCCCTGTCCAGCTGTGCTGCTGAGCTTTTCTGCACATGTTCGTCCCAAAGTCTTTTTGGGAGACATCTTTTCCCAGGTTTCATTACAGTGCACAAGACCGAGTGTTGGCAGCGTGGCAACGTCTGGTGCTATAAAGCAGTTTAAAATAAATATACTGTCCTGTGAAGACCCCCAGATGGGAAGTGATCCTGTTTGGTAACACACTGGGGATTCTGCAGGCTGAGATTCCTTATTACTTTGTTGTGTTTGCTTTTCATCTCACAGCTTAAATTCAGAGTTGCCCCAATGCTGTTCTGTATTTCACAATATTGATTTTTTTCCCCACTGTATTCATTTAATACTTTAAACTTTTTTTTTCCCTTTTCCTTTTTGACCAACCTTCATATCATAGGTGTGAAGAAAGAATAGATGCAGAAATTGGTTTTAGTTAGAGAGAGGGTAATTTACTCTTTTGCTACGGGGAGGAGGGGGGAGATTATTGCCACAGAAAACAAAACACGAGAAAGGCCAAATAGTATCTGGAGCTGTGTAAGCGCTGGGAAAATGTAGAGTGAGAGATGTGTTTTTTCTTTCACTTTCGCACAGAATCCTAGTCAGTTATTTGATGCGCTCGCCCGTCTGGGCTGTGACCTTCTAGAAGGGCCCCCTCCTCCAGTCCCCCCGCACAGCTTGTCAACACATTAGTCATATACAACTCAGCTGATGCCAAACGGACGCGGTTCAGCCAACTATTGAGGGGCAGGGTATTCTGCCGCCTTCTTCGATTGGCCTTGGTTTTTTCCACTGTGGAGACTTTGTGGTGCTTTAAGACTGCAGAGGGCTGGGAGCGAGCGGGCTGGCGCGGGGTTAGCGCTGCCCTGCGCCGCGCCGGGCGGCAGGAGCGGGCTCAGTGCGGTCACAGCTGCCGGCGAGGGAAGATGCGCCCGCCCGCCCGCCTGCCTGCCGCCGGGCCGGGGGCAGCCGTGTGAGGAGCCGCTCGCCGCGGCTCGGGGCCGGCCGCTGCCGGGGATGCTCCTGTGCTGGCGCCGGAGGATTTTGTCACCTGTGGCCCTGCCCCCGCCGACCTGCGGGCGCCTCCCTGAGCCGAGGACGCACCTGGGCGCCGCGCACCCGCCTCCCGCCCCCGCCGCCGGCTGCCTCTTCCCCCGCCCGAGAGCCGGGCGGCGAGTGTCGGCGGAGCCGCGGGGCTGCAGGCGGGGCTGAGCGCTCGCTGGGCGGACGAGCGGCCCCGCAGGCTCCGAGCAGCCACCAGCCGAGGGAGGCGGCGGCCGGACCCGGTGCGCGCTGCCTGGCAGCTCCGGCCCGGCCGTGGGCGCGGCGGGCGAGGGCGAGCCCGGAGCCCGGAGCGGGGAGCGGGGGAGCGGCGGGGGCATGTGGATGTTGGCCGTCGCCTTGCTCCACAGCATCTCGCATGGTGAGCGCTGCCGGCCCCCGCCCGGGGCTCCTTCCCCTTCCCCTCCGCGGGCGGCGAGCGGGTCGCGGTTGTGCCTTTTGTGTTTAACGCGTCGCGCCGGCTGCCGGCAGCCGTGGGGAGAAGGAAGGGCGAAATTGCGCTGTAATCATCGGAACTAGCTTACCTAGCAAAGTGACAGCCCGTAACCTGGCCGCTCTGCCGTGTGTCTGCCTCGGTCGGCATGAGACCGTGCTTGCAGGGGCAGCGGCAGGGGTGCTTTTTTCTTTTTTTTCTTTCTTTCTTCCTTTCTCTCTTAGGTGGAAAAGTACAGAATTTTGCCAAGTGCCGTATGAATCCGGCTGAGTACACGGGGATAATTTGAAGGGCTTTCAGTCTGAGCGCTTGCGTTGAGATACTGCTTCCCTTTACCTCTTGGGTTTTTTAATCGCCCTGTGCTTTCACCTAACGATTATTTTCTTACGTATTTAAGAAGTAATATTTCAAAATTACTTCCCTTTCATCATTTCACTGTAAAGGTACTTGCTCTGGTTCCCCCCCCCCCCCCCCCGCTCATTTATGTAAAAATATGCACGGATAAGCATTACATCATCTGAAAATGTTGAAGACTTTCAGTCAATTATAAAGTTAGGAAGGGGAAATAAGAGTGGAGATAGAATAAAGGTAAACCTGTTCTTTTTTTCTTTTTTTTTTTCTTTCTCTCCCCCCCCCCCCCTTCGTTCTGCCAGCTGTTTGATTAACAGATATTTATTGCAGTTTCTGGTTGGTTTTTTTTTTTTTTTTAATAGTGTATGGGGGTATTTTGGAACATTTAGATATATGTGATTGAAAACTGTGTCATATATGAAAATCAGTTTAAATTGCATAACTTTTATTGAAATGCGTATAAGCATTGCTGTTTTAAGGATAGCAAACAAATTATGCTGTGGTCTGGGATTCTAGCTATTCTATTACGTTGCCTCCTTCTCAGATTTGAGAATGTAGTATTACCTGTAAGGCTTTACATCCTGACAGTGAAGTCAGGAAAACTAAATGCACAATTCGCAAAATAGGCAAAGCAGGTAGAATAGAAGAATGTTTCTTGTATTGAATGAATGTGAGATAAGGATAGGACAAAGTGTAAGGTTTTCCTGGAAGATAGAAATAATTGAACCTCTAGCAGAGGGTGAGGAATGAATGCTGGATGAGGGTGCCTTCACATCTTCTTAAGTATACACTGGATGAGAAAATACATTGACAGGCATGGGCAGTCCATTGAGAATAGCCAGATAGATCGTAAATTAGGAGGTGAATCTTAAGTGTGTATTTAGGGTTATTTTAAAACATTTTCTTCTTCTGAGTGCCACAGAATGCAAATTGATTGAGAAACTGTAAACTTTAAAATTTTACATTTCTTCTAGCAGTAAGACAGCTGCAACAAGTTCTAACGTTAAGAATTTATTTATTTATTTTACTTTTTAATATTTTTATTTATTTTTTGACAGGCAGTGCTGTGCCGTTTCTCTCTAGCCACTTCAGCCAGATACCTTGGAGGAAGAGATCTGCTGTTAATAAGACAGACAGAGTCAGCCTGAAGTATATGCTTTTACTGGCGCTATTCATTTAAAGCTAGATTTGCATAGGAAATAAACCTGTTTCTGTTCAGAAATATTACATCTTTTAAAAAAAAGATGAGGCATGTATTTTGGTCTCCTGTACTGATGCTATAAATTTTATGTTCTAAGCTAGTTAGTCCCCCTTCCAGGGGATTTTGAAGAACAGTGTAATTTTTGCTTTATGAGGCTGAAATACTACCAAAACCACTTTCTTTTATTCCTTGATCTATGAAGTCAGTAGCAATTTCACTTTCAGTATACACGTGTTTTTGGATCACAGTAAAACATGAATTTGTAACCCAAAGATTTTTCTAGTTTTAATAGTATAATATGTAAGTGATAGATGCATCTGCATAGTTTCTATACTGCCACACAGCAACATCTGTACGTTCGTGAATCCAGATTACTAAAACAAAATGGTTTTGTGTGTGGTAACATTTTCAGATGAAAGCATTGTAGAAATATGTAGTGGATGGTTCAGTTATTCTTGGCAACTTTAAGAAGTGTGTTTGTTTTTGGCATCGTGCTTGATGTCAAAATGCATATGTATTTAGGATCTTCCTAAAGGAATTTTTTGAAAATGACACCTACCTTCACGTTAAGGCTGAATAAATTGGTTGTGTTTATTAGTAACGCTTATGTGGACTATCATAACTGAGTTGAGTCAGAAAATAATATTTTTAAAGGACTTCAGGTTTTCACGCAATGTCATATCAGTTATGTGTCTCTTTGAAAGAAATGACTGCATATATAAATAGATATGTCACATACGCATTTTTTCATTATCTATAACTATATCTGAACTCCGTTGTGTGATAGGCAGTATTCTTTTATGACTCTATTGAGTGTGTGTGTGGGGACAGGCTACTGGAGGTGGCTTGACTTCTGCCATTGCCTTTTCTGAATCCCTTATGGAACTATACTGCGTTCACTTAAAACACACACACACATGTATGACTGGTTTTCAGTTACGTGTTACATCTTGTTCTAATTTTAACTTTAAAATGTGTAAGATTGTTCGTGATTATGTTCCTTGTTTGTTGTTGCTGGGGGGGGGGGGGGAGTGTTCCCCTTTTCGAGGGGAGAAATAGCTTAAAAATAAACCTGCACATTATGGATTTAACCCTGTAGCTGTCGTCTTGGGCTAAATTTCTGTTGAAGATAATAGAAACCATCTGAATAACATTAGCAAGGTTGGCCCCCATATTTCCCTACAGTCACTCAGCAAAAATACATTTTTGTCAAATTAGATACAAGCAGTGTCACTGGGTAGGCTTTATGTTTGTGAAATAGCTTCCTTCTGGGGACAATGAAATACTGATGTGCTGTTCCATCCAATTAGTATTTCTGAAGCCTGAAACAAAACCTTCCCAAATACCTGGCTGAATATTTTTAGATTTTGTAAAGGCTTTAAAACTGTCATTGCTGTGAGTTTCTTAAAAATACAGGTAACTGTTAACCATAAATGTATTGCAGCCTTAGTAAGTGCATGGGACGATATAGACATCAGTGGGAGTATGCAGCTAAATTCACCACTTCGAAAGCCTGAGTCATGCAGGTACAGTCCTGAGCAATGCTTTTGAGTTACCTTCAGGGTTACTGTATCTATATTACCTTCCACATTACTATACCTATATATTCTGAAAGCAAGCATGTAAAATCTACAGCAGAAGTCTACTGTAGCCTGGTTGTAATTAGTAAGGGGGCATTTCACTTGGAAGGAGAAGGTAGGGGGGCATGTGAAGGGAGACTGGCCTTCAAAACCCTGGCTCTGTATTGTAATTACTATGAAGAAGTTTGTTTCAGAATTTGGATGCTGTTTTCAGAAACAAGTATCTTTCAGTATTGTTAAGAGAACCCATTTGCATGATTCTTTCTGGCTGCGTTTCCTATGTGCTTGTTGTGCATAGATGTTCTGCTGAAATCAATGGAGCATCAGGAGGCACCCAATACAGTACAGATGACACTAAAAATAAATTTCCATTACAATTAGTTTATGTTTGAATCCTTCCCCTGCCCTATATCTATCAAGATGGGTTTTAGCAGCATGTGCGGAGACTGAGAAGGATCACACTAAACTGAGAGCAGGGGTTAGGCTGGAGAATGAGTAGTGAAAGTAACGGTGGTGCTAATGACACTCTCCAAAGAAAATGATGAGACTCAGTGCTGGGGATGAAATGTTTAAGGAAAAGTAAAGGGCTCTCATTGTAGAAACATATTGTAATATGTGCATAGCTTGAGTGGAATTGTGTAACCAGATCCTTATCTTAGAAAGTTTAATTCACGTGCAGAAAGTGTTTAGCTTGGTGTATGTTTGTGAATGGCACAGTACAGCTGATGGTGTTTTCAATCTGGCGTTACTCAAGTTATGAATAGCTATTAATTAATCACCAGATGCCAAATAGAGGAAAATTGTTACAGCTGGGCAGTCAGACTACGTTGGAAATACCTATTTCCATTTCAAAGGAAGTGTTTCTCCTCTGCTCGGGGTCTACCCATCCCCAGGCTGAGGGGCTCGCTGGCTCCGGCGTGGGCAGCGCGGCGCAGCCTGCGCGGTGGCCGGGAGCCGGTGCCACACGACACTAGTGGGCAGCAAACCGCACGGGTCTGGCGGCGCGTCTGAGCAGCCGTGGGAGCGGACGGCGCCCGGAGGAGGCGTTTTGTCTGCGTTTTTCTATCAATGCTCGCTAAACTTTTTAACTGGTGGATGCTGCCTTTTCTCCACAGCACTGAATAGCAGATGTGTGTGAGAATGAAAGTATTTTTGGTAACGGTTTAAACTGAAGTTTATTTCCACGAATGGTAAAAACAAACCCCTAAACCCTCTTAGGTTGATTACAGCTCTGCACTGCCGTTTCATAGAGTCATTTAGGTTGCAGGAGACCTTTAAGATCACCAAGTCCAACTGTTAACCCAGGACTGCCAAGTCCACCACTAAACCACTTCCTTATGCACCGTGTCAACGGCTTGTTTAAACACCTCCAGGGTCGGTGATTCCACCACCTCCCTGGGCAGCATGCTCCAACGCCTAACCACCCTTTCAGTGAAGAAATTTTTCCTAATTTCCGATCTAAACCTCCTCTGGTGTAACTTAAGGCCATTTCCTCTTGTCCTATTGCTAGTTACTTGGGAGAAGAGACCAGTGTGCACCTGCCTACAGCCTCCTGTCAGGCAGCTGTGGAGAGCAATAAGGTCTTCCCTGAGCATCCCCATCTCCAGGCTCAACAACTCCAGTTCCTTCAGCTGCTCCTCATAAGACTTGTGGTCCAGACCCTTCACCAGCTTCAGTGTCCTTCTGTAAACATGCTGCAGCAGCTCAAAGTCCCTCTTGAGATGAGGGGCCCCAAACTGAACATAGTATTCGAGGTGTGTTTCAGTGGCATCTCTTCAGTGCTGCTGCATCCAGAGAAGTTCAGAATTTGGTTTTCATTGTGTTGGTTTTTGAGTGAACTTTTGTCATGCAATATACTGATAAATTGAATTATTCGGGGAAATTTTGTGGGCATTGAGTAGGTCATCCAGAAATTTCCTCCAGCTCATGAGCTGTACAAGGCTCTAGTTACAGGAGCAGCTGGGCTTAGGTTGCACCTCAACTATTTTTGTCTTTGCCTGGATGAGTGTCTTAAGGAATATGCTGCTGTTTCAGGTGTGTGGGTTGTTTAGGGTGGGGAAATAATCTCCTTTACCTGTTTAATAAGCATTCAAGTGACAAAAAACCCAAAAAGCAATGAAATGAAATGTTGGGGATGGGAGGTAGTGGATTGAGGAGCAAAATAGATGGACCTCTTTCCTTTCCTCTTAAAGTTTACTCTAGCTAACAAGTTAAGACATGCATAGGTTCAAGGCCTGTTTGAACGTACCACTCATTTAGCCTTTGATTTTAGCTGGAATATGCCATTTATTAATCTCTTGGTCTAGGACTCTTTCAGATTTGCAGTGGAAAGACATTAATTCTGGCTTTCATTTTAAAAGCTGGAGAAGGAAGAAGAGCATTATATTCAACTTAATTATTCTAAGGTACAATTACTTGATTTTTAAAAAAATTTACTTCTTTGAGGCATTGAAACTAAAACTACTAAAAAATTCTGTTCAAGCAATACAGGTCTGTAGATCAGAATACTTAATTATTTCAAGGTGAATGTGTAGCTGTATGCAGTTAAATTATTTGTTTCACAATATAGTTTGAGATATTTCACAATCCTTTTTAATCAGCACTTCCTTTTCCTTTAACCTGTTATGAAATCAATGAAATTAAGATTTCAAATTATATTATTCTTCAGAAGAAACCCTATCTTCTTGGTCTTCACCTCCCTGTCTCTTAAAGGCATTTCATCTAACAATTGCTATTTTCAAAAATAAAATAACATAAAATGGGAGGTATTTCATAAGAGCCTTTCACAGCACAATATTTTAGAGCACAGAAGAGAACCTCTTTAAGAACAAGCCAGGGATTCCTCAGGCACTTGTTAGCACTGTGAGCTTTTCTTGCTATTGCTTTTCCTTTTATACTACCATTCATGAAAAAATTCTTACTACCTCATAAGTATTTTTTTTCCCCAATTAGGGCATTGGTTTACCCATCAGAAAAAGGAAAACTGTGGTACATCAATACATACCTTTCATAGTGGAGTGGGCAACAAATGTTATGATCCTTACTGAGGAAAGAAAGAAGGAAAGGATGGACAGACAGGATGACAGAGATTAACAAGTCTTCCCAGCATCCCTATTTAAGCTATTTTTACTTAGAAGGCAGGGAGTTAGATTTAAGAGTGAGCCAGCAATCCTATTTATAGAAAACCATTTTTAAATGCAAAGGCTTTGAGAAAGAGAGTCACCTCCATACTAAACACCAGCCTCCCTGGAGCTTCCTAGTAATTGAGGGAGAGAGCAGCCTGGCGACCCGAGCTGAATCATTGATGTTTCTCTGCCGAAGCTTCCAGAAGGGCAGACCCTTCATAAACACAGGAGCATGGGCCATGGGGCAGCCCCAGAGTACATCTGAAAATAGCACCCTGCTACATGTCAGGTGTGGCAGATAGAAAGGCATATGCAAGGACCACCTGAGAAATTTTTTGCCTGGGTAACGTTCAAAGCCTCTACATGCATAGCACCATGTGAGCTGAAGACCAAACATCCTGCTCATGTGGCTCTTAATCTAGTATGTCAGGGATACAGTTCCTTCTGAGATTTTAAAAAATATCTATATATATTTATACACCCTCTACCCCCGCCCCCCCATGTAAATCCATATAGTTTTTAATTGCTTAAATTGCTACTGTGTATGGAAAATCTGGCATTTGCTTTGCTGTCTAAGTATTCTGATGCTATTTTCTTCCAATTAATTACACAGTAATCCCATGCAGAAGATTTATGGCTTAAGATTTATGTTTGTACTAGGCTAAAAATTACTCTTAGTAACTTTCTGTCATCTAAAGTAATTTTTTGAGTAAATTTTGGGGAGCCCTTCATTATTTTAGAATATCAGAAACATAATTCTTGAAAGGGCTGGGGATCTTTCAATACAAATAGAATATAATTATGTTGCACTGTAGCTGTGAATAGTTGCCTATCTACGTAATCTACTCACAGTGATTCTATAGGTAAGATCGTAGGGTTGCTCTGTCTATATAAATATCTGTTGGCGTGAAATCATTCTATGTGGTTTTGCAAGTGAGTGGCTTATGCTAAGCCTGCACACTGAGGGTGTCTGTCTCTCAGCATTTTAGAGTGGCAGCCCTCCATGGCCCCAGTTTGTAGGTGCCACAGAATTACAGGACTTGATGGAAGTGTTTGTTTTCAGTTCTGTTCTTTAGAAGCATCTCCATCATAATATGTTGTTGTTCAGTAGAATTTCCTAGAGGTTTAGTAGTTGGTATGGATTTCAAATACCACATGTGAGTCCTTGATGTGTGGCTCTTGTTTGAGCTGACAGAGGAGGCTAGCTGGGATACTGAAATGTGCAGACTTGGAGGAATCCATATGTTGTTGTTACAATGCGTACTGGACTGCACAAATGACGTGGTAGGATTTGAGTGCACCAAAATGCTGGTTGGTTGCTTTTCCCAGGCTGTGGAAAGGTGATTCATGACACGTAAGCTCATGCTTTTGCTAAATTCTCTTGCATGATTGTTTTATCTATCAGAAATTATTATGTGGTTGGCTTTTATTTTGTGTGTGTGTGTGTTTGATTTTGTTTTTGATTTTGTTTTACAGTATTACCTTCAGAAGTCTTTGGGGTTTTCTGCGGGAGCATTGTTCTTTGGAATTTTGGCCCTGACTCAGGAAAGTATTGTGAATGCATAAAGTCAGTCTCTTGAAAACTAAGAGGTGAGCATGTGATGTGCTGTCAGACCACTTCTGGCTTGAGCTAAGGACAGAGGAAGTCCTTGACAAAGTCCTTTTTGTTATGAAAAGCACATTCTGATATCTGGAATGGGATCCTGGTGGAAAAGATGTCATTCAAGCAAACCAGGCTTTAGGTGGACCTCAGTTTAACAGAAAAAGCCTCCTGTGGTTCACTATCCAGAAGGTCCTGCATGTACTGCACATTCTCCAGTGGAGTTTCTTCCTCCCATTAGGTGGCTTTTCCGTGGGGCAGTTTAAAAGCCAGTTCACATATTATTTCTAGACAGGTTAACCTAGTTTGAGTTGCAACTGCAGTTACAAAGTGAGGCATTTGCTATGTCATGATATGAAGGAGGCAATTTGGGAGATTGTCACTCAAGCACAAGTTCTCTAGATCCATCTGTAGACAAGGTAGAGGTTTTATTTGGCATAGTAAAGTGATTCCCAAATATGTAGAATAATTATTTGCATTATACCACTTCATGCTTTTATCTGTATATATTTAAGAAGCTTTCCTTTCTACCTTTTGCCCTAGTTTTGTTGTGTGACCTGAAGGTTTCTCTTCTACCATGACAACATTTTCCACAGCCCTGTTGTGCAGGGGTTCTAGAAAACAGATTTTTATCATTGCAAGGGAAAAGAGAAGCACAGAGAGTAAGGTTTAGCTCTCTATGGGACCTGAGTGATAGGTGATGCTTGCCATGTTTTTTGTCATGTCAGCTGTAGCTGGATCTTTCTGCTCTCAGCTTTTATAAATATATATATTAAAAAATGGATGCTTAGGGGAGAGACAGGGAAGGGGCTATGAACAGGATTTTTAGCAGGGAAGGTAAGAGGGAAAAAGGATAAGCTTGAGACTACATGGGTATCCAGACAGCGTTGCAAGGTGTGATAAGAAGAGCACTCAAAGAGCATGAAGACCTGTGGGGCAGCAGGAGAGAAGTCTCTGAAGGCTGAATCTGAGCTGGACAGCTTTCGGCAGGAGGCTCTGAAGTCTTGGCTTCGGTCTGCAGTGGAAAAGGCAAGGCTGAGCCTGTTGCCTTGTGAGCAGGAGGCGTGGGTGGGGAACAAAACAGCTTGTCGCTTTGGGACTCCCTGGGGCAGGTCCCCATGACTCTGTGACTCCATCTTGGCTGCTGGTCTGTGCCAGGGAGGAAGCTGGTGCTTTGCATGGATCCTGCTGTGCCTAGCGAGGGGGAGCTCAGGCTCCCGACTGCCATCGTCCCTCACTTGCTGGTATTCAGATTTTTTCTTTCATGTCTGCCCATGCCATTTCATCTGTGACACATGCTTAATTTGAGGCCTGCAACCCCTCCTCTCTCCACCCTATTCTTGCAGTTGCTTATATTTATTTTGATAGCAAAACTATTTCTCCAGTCCCTAAAAGCTTTTCCTCTGAGGCAAGAAATGGATTTGGGGGAGTGAGGGGGTTAAAGATGGAAAGCAATGCTATGCATGTCAGTGTGGCTGTATGATAGGATGTGCAAGTTCCTTGTTTGAGTGAGGAAGGAAGGAGCTGAGTCCCTTTATTGGGCAGGAGGGAGAAAATTAATCCTCAGAAAAAGATGCTGAGCTGTCAGGTTTTCTGAGAAACGCTGGCAGTCATGATTTTCTGTTCGGTTGTTGAGAGCTGGAACTGGCAGGTTTGGTGCAATGGGGTCTACTCAGTTCATGTGCCTGAATGGCCAGCCTTGCTCCTGGGGCTGTCTCTGGATGGGGTCTCCTGGGGACAGCTCTGGGTGGATGAGGATGTCTCCAAATCACCAGGCTCCTGCTCCACTGGAGAGCAGCTCTTTGTCTCTACAACAAATGGGAGAGCCAGTTGTTTAGCAAGCCCTGAGGAAGACTGTACAGGTATGGTAGGAACACAGCCTGGAGTAAGGAATGTGGAGATAGAGATATGTATTTTTTTTCCCCTGGGGAAGAAAGGAAGGTTTAGGTTTTAGCTTTTCTGTCCTAGTCTAGGTAAAAACTATGTCCAAATGCCTTCCTTTCTTCACTGTTTTTTTGCCTTTAGTTAGTGTGTCCATGCTTGAGAAGGAGCAGTGCAACTTCAGAGGGATGTGACTGTCCTGTTAAAGCGCTACATGCACTCAAGCTGCGTTTGTTTCACTAGTGACAGAGCTAGAGGCCTTCTTCAGTGTCTTAACTGGTGGCACATGTGAAGGCAACGCAGAGGAAAAGAAATGCCTGTCTGAAGACACTGTAGCTGTAGCAGTTCAGTGCATGTTTATTATGTTCAAAGGTCAGTCCCTAGTGGATAAAAGCAATTACAGTATTCCCACCACATCTCAAAATGCATTTCTATAGAAGAGAAAAATGCTGGCTAATGAGGGTTTAAAAAACATTTTTCACAGCTAAATAATAGTAGTCCAACTGCTACTTAATTTCAAGAAGCTCTGAGAACTTTCTGGATCAGTAAGTTGTGTTTCTGTCTCTGCCACGTTCAAAGATAATAGGCTTTTTTGCCCACTATGTCATGGAGTTACTCTTCTTCCCCACATCATCTCTGTTACTTTCAGTCCCCGCTGTGGACGCACATTGCAATAATTGGCACAGGGGACTAAAGTTGGTTGATCACCTTAGCGCTGGCATTTCCTAAGGCATGTGCATTTGGCCTTGTGCTCAGATAACTTTATTTAAAATAAGTAGCACATATTAAATAGCTAGCAAGTGGAAAATGATGCATTATGCCATGGCACAGTGCTGGTACTCTTATGAGGTTAGAAAGTAGAACATGTGGGGAGATGTACTTCCGATACCAGTAGGAGTTGCTGCCATTTGGCTCAGGACTTCTGCTCTCTGAGGGCAGGAAGAGAATAAAGATTTAGGGACGAGTCTGGTGGAGATGATGGTGGTTGTCTTGTATTCCAGCCTATCTCTGACCATAGTGCAGTCTCAATTAGTGTTACCAGCTCTGTGTTGCTCCACTCTGCCATACTGCTGTTTTTGTGAGGTGAGGCAAAATCCTCTGGCTTTGCTATTAAGGTTTTGCTTGGAAAGAAACAAGCGAGAATTTAAAGCTAGATATTTTAAACAAGCTATTTTAGAAAACATAACTTTGAAACTTTTAAATGAAATTACTTTTACTTTTGTGGACTCCATGTATGCGGGTATATATATCTGACTTTGAGCCAGGAATACATGTGGTATGGTGGTTCTACCTTTATGCCAGTGGAAAATAATTTATTACCTTTTATTAATTCATCTTTCAGTCACTTTTCTTACTAAAAGTACGACAATGCTTTAAGTCATATGCAGCTTTCTGTTGCCAGAATGTTTTCTGAGATCATCACCTGCAGTGGAAAGCTGCACACTACTCTTGAGAGAGTTTCCAGACTGTGTGTACTGATTGCACATATCGGGATGCCCAGTATGGAGAAATCCTGGGCTAAACTGGCCCTGTGCTGTAACTGGTTACTTTATTGATGTACAGTCATTCTGAGAAGCTGAAAGGATTATTAGTAATAGCTCTGTAAGAGGGATGTAATCAATTTAAATTAGCTCACAGTTGAGCCTGTATGATCTGGTGTCTTTAAAATGCAGGTAAGCAGCTCATCATTTTGCTTCCTTACATAACAGTCTAGGAAACTTTTTCCAGGTCCAATCTTATCCATAAATGTTGCAGTTCATTACATTTAAATGTTTTCAGTGTCCAGAAGAATTATCCATTTGAAAAACTAAACACTTATTGAGAATAATTCATTTACATTATTTTGTATAAAAATTCAGACAAACGACACCTCCTAAGATCCTCTCTCTCTCAACACTGTGCTTCCCCCATTCCTCCTTTCCCTATAGTCTTCCAGTCTTCCTTCTGCCCATACATCTCTTCCTGCCCAGTCTCCAGACAGGTGTCATTTTATTGTATGGGTGAGCATCGGGGGTGATTTTTCTGCTCCCCAGATCTCTGCTTTTCAAAAGTGGCATGAATTTACCGTGAAGGCTAGACAATATGAAACAGAAAAGCTCCCTTAATATCTCTTGCTTTCCCATTCTCCCACACACCGAATCAAAAACACCCAGCTGATTTAGACTAATTACTTCAAATGCAGTTTGTAGAAGGACGGTGATACTTTGCTGTATCCCTGAAGGTCATCTATGCGATCTATAGTTAAACATTCATGTGGGAGACTCGGGGGGAAACATTAAGGGATGATTATAATGGAAACACTGTGGGCTAAAATGTGTGCTCCTGCTCAAGTCTTCATATGGTGAACCAGGGTAGTGTAGTGTTCCTGTGGTTTTACAGCTCTTCCTTAGGTCTGAATAAACTATAGTTTGGAAACCTAGCTTCAGCATCTTCCATACTGGAGAACAGTATGTGATCTAGGACTGGAATATTTCAACTGCTTCTTCAGCACTACGAGCCTCAATCTCTGTTGTGTTTTATTAAGAAAGAAAAACATATCTGTGCATGATCTTGTGTCATTAAAATGTGCTGGATGCCCAAGGTGTTTCTTCATCTGTTCCTCTAGCAGCTTTTCCCCTCAAGTGATTATGCTAATTAGTGTTTGATCAGATGATTAAATTATAATTCGATTAATCCTATGTGCTAAATGCTCTGAATGCATTTCCATCGCCTGAATGCCTTGTGCTTAAGCGTTCCTGTTTGCAGCTTGATACGAGGCTCTTGCCTTTTCCCGTACCTAATGGATTTTCCATATTAAAACCACTATGGTTCCTTTTGACGCTGAGAAACAGAGGAAAGGGCCTTTTGTTTTCCTACTCTACTGCACAGAACCAGAAATATATAGGTTCCCCCTATATGATCTGAATGTTCCTAGGGATTAAAAAAGAGGGGAAAAAAGGGTCCAAGCTTTTTTCTGTTAATTACACCTCACATCCCATTCACAATTTAACAAAGCAAAAAACTGTGGTACAGCTAAATCCTCTATCTGTTTCCATTCTGAGTGGTATTTCCCCCAAATAATTCTCACTTTCTCAAAGCTGAAATATATTTTGGTCCAGAAGACTTTTCTTTGCAGAACAATTTGTTTTCTGTGTGTGAGAGGGAGAGAAGATTGTTTTTCCTCCTGCTACCTGCTTTCACCTCCCTTTTCATCCAGGTTTATTTTTGCATGTCATCTGTAGGAGATAATCTCCAGCAAGGGTGTAGAATGGAGAACATGCTGAATTTATAACCTTGGTGCTGATAAGAGATTAAGGTTTAGCTGCAGTATTGCTTTCTTTGTCTTTGGGGCCCTGCATTTTTAGATTATCTAATGTCACGCGACTAGATTCTACATGTTGGAGAAAAAGAAAAACAACAATAAAAAAAACTTGTAAAGAGGTGGTACTTTGGCTTTGAATATTAAATATAAACAGGTGTTAACACAGCTAGATGCATTAACTGACTTCTCTATTTTTGTGGAGGTAGACACCAGTGTCTTCCTCTGTTGGAGACTATTTGATAGTAATGAGTAGCCTGAGTTCAGAGAGAGGATGCTAAATTTAAAACCTTTGGTCTGTTTCCATTCTACAGCGCAAAAAACATGCATCATGGAGCAACCCCTCTCCCCCTGAATTTATCTCAGGGGAAGTGCGAGACAGATTGAATGTAGGGGTTGCCAAGACCTGTCTCAGGGGATTTTGCTTTTCTGTACTCCAGGTGTGGGGAGGTAGAGCAAGGGAATAGGGATGTAAAGGATGTTTTCTCTTGACTCTTCCCTCCCTTTATTTACCTTAAAAACTGTCAGAGATTCATAGAGTTCCTATAACATCTTATTTTCCTCCTTTCGGAGTGTCTAGGAAACAATTTTACCTGTGAGGTGACTGGCATGCTACAATCTATTACCAGCTGTAAAACAACATGGGGTAAATGAGTCTCTATAATTACAGCCATAGAGGCCAAAAGCACCTTCATACTATTGGTCTTTAAATCACTGCATCTCTATAGCAGTGATTGAATACTGAGATCTCATCAAGCTTATAGTTTAAAAAAAAATCTATGCCTTGCCAATGAATTCAGCTTCATCGTTTTCTGGGGGCCCAACCCCATGAATCTCACTCTTGGCTCACCAGTTTACACTTTTGCCTTGGTTAGTTGAGTGAGTATCCCATCCCAGGCAGTTGTGCCATTCACTTAGTCCCTCCAACCAGAATGTGGGCAGGTGTTTGTTCTGTAAACTGTTACCTGGCTGGGAGGGGTTATTGCCCCTGCAGGTTGCTGCAGGAGTAGTGGTTTGTGTGAGTGATCCCTGATTCCTTTTGTAGGAGGCCAGATGAATGCAAACCTCCTGTTTTAAATTGCAGCTGATATAGTTGTCTGTAAGCAGGACTGCTCACGTGAATCACTCTGGTGTCACAGTTGTGTGGGGTAGAAACCTTCATCTGGAAAGCAGTGATGACTAGCTGGAGGCAGTAATGCCTTCAACCGATTCAGATAAATAGATCTGGAAGTAGGCTTGTGTCAACATCCCCATTTTAGAACTGAAAGAATTAGGCTAAGCTGAATTAAGGCTCTAATTCTAAATGAAAGTGCTAGCTTAGGATGCTGCTTAGCTCATTCTTTTTTAAAGTTTAATTTCAGATTCATTTCCTGAGTATCCCCATGTGGATGGGTCCTCAGACTCTGCGTAGCCTTGGGTAAGCTACTTAAGCTTGTGACCTGAGGATGTTACTGCAAAATAAGCTGAAATGTGTGTGGGAGGCATGTTAGGTATTCCATGTGAACTAATTGTACGCCTGCTCTTTTTCTTTATGGTAAATGTTCACTGTGTGGTCTTCCACAGCAGACAGAGGTCAGCTTTCTAAAGATGATCTTTGTGTAGGGGAAGGATATCCAGGTAGGAAGCTAGCAAAATGGCTGTGGAGGATGAGATACTCCAAACGATTCCCTTTTAAGTCTTTAACTCATTTCCCTGTCTGTGTGATAGGGACACTGTCTATGCCCACCTGACAAGTGCTCTTTTAGATGAATATAAATACCCTTAGAGCTTCAAACTTGCAGTTGTTGAGGAATTCATATTCTGCAGCATGAATACCCTTTCGAAAATGCCATCTCTGTGTTATTGTGCAGTCCTTGTTCTTTCCCTAGTAAGTACACATGCTGATAATCTAGCAGCAGAGGTCAGTACTGTTTTGCATTGGAGAAGCAAAAGAAAGCTAAGAACGAAGGGCAACCTCGCCAAACCTACTGTATACAAAAATACAAGACTTTTCTGGCTACAGGCACCATCTGCTTAAGTCATGTTTTCCTGTGATATCTTCATATAGAAACTGGTAACAGTGGATAGGATGACACCTTCCAGGTCTACAATATAAGTGGTTGCTGTTTTAGACATATAATCTCTTCCTAAATATACCGACCTCTGCTTCAAATATATCTGGACTGTAGTTAGTCTGACTTCCCACCTTCACATAGCTGCAAACAGATAAAGAGGGATTCTGAAGAGGGTCTGCCTTCAGGAGGGGTGGGACATGGGGTGTCATGCAGTTCTGACCTCAGTTAAAGTCTCCTAGGTCTTTCACAGAAACTTGATGAACTTTCTCTTCATTTTTAAACCTGGCATTGAAGGTTTTCTTATTCTTTGCTGTAGGCATATACTGAAACAACCCCTAGTGCCAGCAGATTTGTCTGACTGTTGGTGTTCCGCCTGATGCTCATATTGTCCTTTCTGGGAAACAGTCACTCTTTCTTGACTGGTTTTAATGGACGCAAACCTTTTTTTGCTCACTCTGTTTCTCTCCCTGACCTTTACACTTTCTCAATGTATTTGGGGTTGATTTGATTACAGTTGAGAGTGCTGATTTAAGGTCAGTATCAGCTTGGTTGCTTCAGATCGGGTTGTTCTTCATAGTTGCTGGAGTTGTGCTAGAGTGGTCAGGGCTGCACGTGGTTGCACCTGATAAGGGGAGAAGAGAAAGAACAGACTTGCAAGCTGAGGCAACTCCTTCCTTCTAATGAGACCTGAAGCTCATGCCAGCACTGGGGAGACCATCACCCCAAAGTTTCTTCTTCGTACCCTTATCCCACTCACCAACCTGCCTGTGTATCTAGTGTGCATCACTGCTAAAACTTCTTCCCCCGCCGCCCCCACAATTGCCACTTGTGTGTTGGACAGTGAGGCATGTGGTGGGCCTAGGAAAATATTATCAACTCCCTCCTTGTTTCTGCTTGCAAGTATGGCTTGTATCAGGTGCAGCTTCAGACTGCCCCCAACTCCTGTCAATATGTAGTCTGGAAGAAGTACATGCAGTTAGAGTCCTGTCCAGTCTTACTCTCTGAAAATCTCCTGCACCTTGCAAACAGCAGTTCTGTGCTGTCTACAGTAATTATTCTCCATATATCGAGATAGCAGGAGAGTATTAGAATGAGAAAATGGTCTCTGGCACAAACCTGGACACTTTCTTTAACCAAAAAAAAAAAAAAAAAAAAAGCCTGCAGCTAATTCTTGGACTTGGGTCCATGAGCAGCTGACTACATTTGCCATGAATGACAATTAGTAATGCATAGAAACAACAACTAAACAGAGCAGAAATAAGATTGTCTGGGGAGAGTAGAAAAAAACAACAAAAAACACTGGGTAACCCATATGCTGTATTTGCAAAGTGGAATTAGTGAATCAAAACTATTTAGCTACTGTATGCACTTAAACTCTGGACCACCCATGTGTGGAAGATTTTCTTGGCTGGAGGGCACAGAAATGTAAATTTTCCTGTCTTTTGCTTTTTCCTCTTGCATTGACAATGGCTAGTGCAGTACTAGCTCTCACCTCGTAAGGAAAGTCTGTTTTGTCCCGTTGTCCTCCCCTTTCCTATCCAGGGCTGTCTCTGGTGCCATCTAATAGCACTTGTCAGTCCCAACAAATCAATTTGAAAGTTAGGACAGCGATTTATCCCTGTTTTAACTGATTTTTCTCTTTCCATTCCCCTTTCTACTCTTCCCCAGTCACACCAGAAATGTAAATATGCAGGGATGATACATCCTCAGAGATAACTAAAACTGAATAAGAAATTTTACTTTAGCTTTGCTAGAAAGAAGCTTGGATTCAAACACTTGGAGTGACTTTTATTCCCTTTTGGAAAAAACTGACTTAATGAAAATAAATGTGCTTCTACAAAGTCAATATTTCTTTCAAGTTCTGCCTTTGCTTTTATCAGCTTGGGGTGTGTATAGGGGAGAATGGTTAGAAAGGATATTCAGAAAAATGCTTTCTGGCAAAGAAAGAGATCACAGATCAGATCAATGAAATTTCCACAGAAAAGAGAATTGAAGTGATTTAATTCTATCAACCAGAAATCTTACATCTGGGACCAGTTATGTTTTACAGGCAACTCTAGCAAATAAACTTCTTTGAGAAAATATCATCAAAAAATAATTTTGTAAAACCTCAAAAACAGTCTGGCATGCAATTTCAAAATGAATGGATGTACTTCTACAAAACCATTAACAGAAATTACTTTTGATCATGATAGTCTGTAACAAATGTGAAGGTCCTAGTAAAGTGGTGTTTAAATAGCTGTGCTCTGTTACATGATCATAATCTGCAAATATTTGAGAAAATATGTCCTTTTACAGCTGAAGTTCTCAAGGGACAAGACATGTGAACAGCAGTGCATTAGCAAAACAGTGAACGTGTACATCTCACTTATTTTTCCTTGTCAGTGTACCTGAACCATTTTAATCCTTTCATTTATGAGACCCTAGCTAGTTTATTATATCTGATTAAAAGTGGCTGCATTAGCCCTCAAATCCTGCACAATATGACCTAAACCACACGAGGAATTGGCTCCTAAAAGAATCCGTTAGGCCTGTCCTCCTCCGCAGTAGCCATTCAGGCATAACACCGTTGCTGTGTATGTGTGGGTTACGAGCAGCTGGTGGTGATCTAGTGTACACTTTTTTTTCTGCATGTAAGTGATCTTTTGGGATTTTTTCCAGAATAAGAATGTTATAAATTAACTCTGAAGTACTGTGGCAAAATCAAGACTCCTTTCTGGATGATGCAATGGCAAATATTAACACCTGAAGGACATGGGTTTGTGCTACTGGAAAGAGGCCTCTCTATATAGACTTTCTTTTTTTTACTTCCCCCCCCCCCCCCCGTAGCAATAAATGCAGCTGGAAATGCTTTTCACGTCCTCGTTGTATGTGAATTCTCAGTGCTGACCAGTCATAAGCCAAAATTCCTTCTGCCTGGAATGGGCAATACATAGTTTGTTGCACATCATAGAATGCTGTGGTGCTCCAGAACCCAGGAAACAAGATCGAGGCAGCATTCTAGCCTATCGAGATCTTCCTAAGTAATAAGCGTTAATAGAGGTACTTGATTTTCTGCTGTCAACTTACGGAGATGTCCTAAATATTCTAGTACACGTAACAAGGAATTCCTTGTAATTGACTGTAGCTCCTTGCTTTTGGGTCTGGCTGACAATTATGTTTGTTACACAGTTGCCCAATTAATTAAGAAATTGGAGTATGAAATACCACATAATATCGTATTGAATAATGGCTCACATTTGCTAGTATGCCTTTATTTTCATTCAGAAAAGAAAAAAGTGATCATTGAGTCATCGCATTTGGTCAATAAGTAAAAAAGTTAATGTATGACCATTTCATGGAACTATTAAAACAGAAGGCATATGGGCTTTTGCAATTTTGTGTTCATAATCTGCAGTCTAATTTTTTGTGATTGAAGAAAAACCCCCACTACTTTATAGACTACTGTTATACTTGTAGACATGCTGATTGACAAGTCATAAGTAGTGCTCCCAGCAACATTTTAGTTCTGTGGATTTACAGCTCATTATCACTTATGCTATCTGGTAAAGATTTAAAACTAGTACATTTTTAGGACCTGAAATAGGAAAAAATGTGACTGAAATAATTACCGCTGAAATGTGTATTACTAGTGTTATCAAATCCTTATTTTAGCAGAAGCATGCATTGGTGTTTTAAAACTGTGTAGCAGTTGACATAAAGTTTCAGCAGAAATATTTCCGCATTGACTTTGAAATTACATTTGATCTTAATGGCTTCAAAACTAGGCAGAAGAGCAGTGTTAGGTGGTTAGCTCAAACCCCTGCTTTGCTGTGTGTTTTCAGATGTGATGTCAGGGAAATTTACTTGGCTTGTACTGGTGCTGGTTCCTCACCCGTTAATAAAGAGGGTGTTCTTCTTCAGAAGATGTTAGTATAATTGTGCTCAGGGACATGACACATATACTCCATGTTGGTGGTTGCTGTATGGAATTCCAAAAGAAAACCAAATTAATTTATTGTTGAGTGAATCATTAGTAAAGAAAATAGCCTGCAGAAATGCTTATTTTAAACAACATTGGCATTGTTCAGCAGGCACTTGGGAAACCTTGGGGGTGAATGAAGAACAAGTCATAGGGATACAAGCAAATAAATTGCTTCCATGTACTTTAGTCTGAAAAACCTGGAAAACCTGAGCTAGAGTGTGTGCACATCTAACTGCAACACAGTTCATGGTTTAGAAAGAAATATGTGCTATTCAGGCGAGAAATAAGCTCCCAGGTATCAATTTTATTTTTTCTTCTCTGGATCAAGGGAACTCTTTCAAGGTAATCTGATTTCAGTGTTAACCGTGAATTCCACTGGCTGCCTCTGGAAAGCTGTGCTCTCTGTGCCAGGCAGTAATTGCGTTAATCATCCATTTTTAAATAACTGCATTTGAAGTTAAGTTGAGAATTGCTTTTCAGATCTTTAATTTGCTTTGGAAAAGTGAAATAATTCCCACAAGGGTTGTGCTAATCAATATTCCAAAGGCAAGTAACCTTTGCTAATACTTGAGTATGGGATAGTCTATATTCTTCTGCTTAAAGAATTCTGGGGGAAAAATACACCAATTCCATCTGTAATTTGGCAGGTTAATAACTTTTCTGACTGCCAGGCATAGGGGTTTTTAGTCAACAGGAGATTCATCAAGTGCAAAATTGCATTGTATTATCTTCCTTTCATTGTTGTTTTATTTTAAACCTTCTTGCTAATATAAATGATGACAAATTGCATAGCTGTAAATTTGAAAGTCCCTAAATGGCGTTTTTGTCAAAGCCTTTATGCTGAAATGCTTACTTGGAAAGATTTTAAACCTCAGGAGCTGGGGGAGGGGTTTTAATTATTATGCATCATGACACAATGCATTATGCATCATGGTTGTTTTTCTGCTTTTTAAACACTTGTTATGGATGATGAGACTAATATAAATGGACATACAGGGAGAGCTTCTGCAAAACCTTCTTATGATGTCATATTTCTTTCTAAAGAATTTCAGTACTTCCTTGCTTGGAAACGAAAGGATAAGCAAACTGTAAAAGGCGCTTGGAAACACACTGATAATTAACTGACAGGTAGTCATCAAGGCAAAGTCACCTTTTTTTCAAAGGTGCCCTCCTAGTAAACTGGATAACAAGCTCATGTATTGAAATCTAAGAATGATAGAACGTGGGTGTTGTAGTCTTAAACCTGGGAGTATTTGACCCTGCTTCCTTTGAAACCACCTGCAAATTATTACTGATGCTCAGAACTTGCTTTTTTTATCTTGTTTTTTCCCACACAGGCATGCACATTACTGGAAAATACATTGGTAGTGCGGCTGATTAACAACCTGATGGGATACAATAGATTTGGTACTAGAGCTGCTTTTTCTTCTTCCCTCTCCTTTATTCTCACCAAATAAACATTTGCTTTTCCCTTGAAACCAACTAGATATCTAGATTTTATGCAGGTAGAAGAGGAACGAAGGGAAGAATTATGCATTCATTTCTTTAATAAAACCTGTTTTTTTAACAGTCACAGAGATTGCCTAGACTCCATCCTGTAAAAATCAAGGGAGAGAGAAAGGCCAAATAGATATTTAAGGAGTCACAGCAGGCAGTGGATTTGAGAGAGGGGAAAAAAAAAATAAATTACTGTGCTTCCCCAGAAGGCAAGTAGAATACAATATTTCATATTTGAGGGTTGGGGAAATGAAATTTCAGTGTCATTGTGGACATTAAAGATGATACGGCTTGGTGACCCACAGACAACTGGCAACTGCATTTGTTTCCTGAGATGCTTATCAGAAAAATCTTAAATCGTGTGTCCCTGCCATCTATATAACCATAATTAATTGGCTGGTAGTTGCAGCCTGCTTTTTTAAAAGGAAAAAACCCCAGCCCTGTTCCTTTCTCCCACTACACAGACCGTTTTAAAGGCAGCTTTGGTGCCATGTAGGCTGTTGGTGAGCAATGCATTATGTTAGTGGGAGGATGGTGTCATCTTCACTGACCGAGCTTCAGCTGTGAAGCTGAGTGCCTGTATCCAAGGAAGGGCTGCAGCTCAGCCCAGGGTGCTGCTGCTTTGTGCTCTGCAGCTGGAAACAGAAACCTGCCTCCAGGCTGAAACAGTGGGTACCGTGCAGGGGTTTTGCTGTGAGTTAGTAAAGTGCATTTGGGTTGTTCTTTTTTCTATATTTGCTATTCCCAGTTTTTTTTTCCAGCTTTGTGGTTACAGAAAGATAATTGTCTCCTCTCTCCTGCCCCATACTGCCCAAATTTAATGAAACGGTAATAACATCTTTGGTGTTTTGTTCTAGTGTTGTTGCTCTGCAGTAGGTTTGGACATAAAATCTTAGTCTTTGCCTCCTTGCAGGGAGCCTGGCTAACCTCCTGTAAAGATGTAGGAAAAACTGCTCATGCAGTCCTTTCTCTTTGCTTACAGGGCAGCAAGTGGAAGCCCATCCTCAACAGCAGGACACACACACATTTGCAGCTGGTCTCACCTAAGCTGGGCTAGCAAAAAAGTTAACTCTAAGATCCTATTATCAGTTGTTTATAGATCTTGCATTTTTCTTTTTCCTCTCATATATTTTCAATCAGTAAGAGCTCTATTCTGTATCTAAGATGTTTGGAAGGGCTTTTGTCATGTCAGCTTGTGTGTTGAACTCTTGACAGCTTCCACCTGGCTGCTGGCTCATGAATGAAGATGATTTCTTTCTATCTCTATTTTGCTAAATACAAGCCTTTGAAGCCTTCATCATTTCTCTGCATTGTCTGTATAGGCTCTTTCCTTGCTTGTTCTACTGAAGTTCCCTATCATGTCCTACAGGTACTGGCACTTGCTCTGTCCTTACCTTTCTTTGTGTTGAAATGCCTCAGTTTCACACGTCTTTGTTTAAACTCCTGATTGCTCTACAGTCTTCTAACTGGAACTCCTGCATACCCAGGGAGAAGAAAATGAAGTAGAGAATATGGAACAAACAACAGATGTAGAAATATGGCTTTGCTTTGTTTTTAACTCTACTGCTCTTCTTGCTCCATCCCCCCATCTATCAATGTTATGCCAGTTTCTTGGAGATACCATCAAAAAGAGAGCAAGTTTTTAGATGGGTGAGGGGGGAACCACAGAAACAATTTTTTTAACTGTTACGTTTCTTTTGGTCCCTACTGCACCATTTACTTGTGGTTCAAAACCAATGCACTACCAGAAGACACAGATAGTAGTTTAGGTTGTTCCCAAAATCCTGACGTGTCCTAGAGTGGGCTGTCACTTCTGTAGTGAACTGTCTCCTGATCAAGTTGGAGAGGTGTGCCAGGTTTAGCTAAGATGTATGTGACTTAGGCTGGCCTGGTGGACATACCCAGCTAACCTTTCCCTTCTGTGAAAGACCAGAAACACAAGAGCAGGAGGAAAGAAACCATTTTTTCCAAGAATGCCAGAGGATATTTTGTGAGATGCAAGAAGAGAACAAAACACCAGGATCGCTTGTCAGAGGCTAAGCAGAACCTGCTCTGCTTCTCCCCACCACAGGACCTTGTCCTGCATTCCTGCAGGTGAGAAGAGAGATCCTGTGGCCATTGATCTCAATGCTAGTGAAGGACGGGGAAATTTCTTGGAGTGAAGAGAACACAGCAGGGCTGTTACGGGAAGGCTGGGCCAACGGTATGGCGGTATGGCTGCAGAATCCAGCCAGCTTCAGTGCCTTATTCCTGACTCTGGGAGGTCTGTTGTCCTGCCCCAATCTTGCAGTCCCGCTGTTCTTGAATACAGGGGTAGAAGCAAATGAATGGCACTAGCTTGACCTAAGGAAAGACAGAGACCTGGGCTTTTCCTTGTAGGAGCTGCTGAAGAGATTTACTCTCCTTACTCCTCGTGTTCCCATCTTCTCATTCTGAAAAATGGACGCTGAGGTTTGTTTGGGGTTTTTTTTCTTGTTTTCCTCCTAATAATGAAAGAGCACATTTAAATGTGGTGACACTTTATCTTGAGCTTTATGAGTAGCCAGGTTTTCTGACATATCTGTATGCTCAGCTCAAAACCTGTCTTTGAATGTTAATACAGCAGTATTCGTAGATGGGAAGTTTCTGGAAAATATGTAGTCTAAAATGCCTGCTCTCACTGGGATGGCTTATCTTCCACCCTTCTTTTTAACAGGAGTGGTGTTTGTTACCTTTTAGCAGCTTCCACACAGGGCTGCTCAATTCTGACACACTTCGCTTAGCCTGAGGTTTCTGAACGCGTCCTGTACTAAACTTAAATCCTTGGTGTCCTCAGGCATTACCAGCTGAACCAAAGGAAATGCCGATACTAGGGGAAAACTTGCTGGATTGTTCCCTCTTCATTGTGCCCCTGCTGTTCAGACATATCTTTTAGACTGTAAGGAGATTTGAGAAGAAAATACAATGAGGTCGTGTTGTTATGCTGCTGACTCAAATTTGAGCATGTTCGACACATGTGCCTTGTTAGTTTGGTCTCAGTACTACTGAACTCACAGGATCCTTTCAATCAACTTCTGTAGGAGCTGCAGAAAGCGGATGGTAGTAAATGGTTTTACAAAAAGCTTTGCTGTTTTTGTTTGTCCTTATAAATATTTTATGGCATCATGGCTCTGTAAAAAAGCTGTAGTTTTGTATAGTACATCTAAATAAGAATAAGCCTACACAAGATATTTGTGCATCAAAAGAGAGAAGAAGAGAGAGTTAAAATGCATAATGAGGCACAGCAAGTTTCTAGCGCTGGGTAACCTGTATCGTTGTTACAAGATTTAGTAGAAATGTATGCCAGAAAAAAAATAAATTCTTTCCGTAGTGTTTAGACCGAATGCTAACATGGAACGTTAGGCTATTACTCAGGTGTGATATTCAGGCTTGCAAGGGAGAGAGCTGTGTATAGTAGCCACAGATTAAATGAAATACCAAGACTCAGATTCCTTTCTAATGCTTACAGCTTTCTCAACTTGGTGAACTAGCCTTGTCCATTGTAAAAATTAAGTAAGACTTCTTGTGGGTTTTCTGTAGAATACTTACAATATATATTTCTGTTTGCCTGTTGGTTTGTTGTTTAATGAGCTAGGGAAAAATTAAGTTCCAGTGAATTCTTATTCCTTGATTACTGTATGACAATTGGCTTTGTTTCAGAATCTGCCTATACTGAACACAACATGGGAGTGTGTGACTAGAAGTGAGGATGGAAGAAAGGCTCTATCAAATTCTTTTTGATTCAACAAAAATGTTCACCAAACTTGCCTTTAAAAAAGAAAAAAAAAAAAGAAGAAAGAGAGAAAGGAAACTCATTTGGAAAATGTCTAGCACTTTTTTTTTTTATTTAATTAGAAACTTTTTCTTTGGCGTGTGCAAAATAAAGCCTTCAGTTGTTATTAATTCCCATCAGAAAATTCTCCCTCCATTTTAAGAATACTTCCTAAAAGTTTTAGTTGGATGAAAATGGCATACTGAACATAAGCGTTAAATAGATTTTTACATAATTAAGAAATGAGCAGCAGGCTGTGACTTTGAATGTTTGCAGCACAGAACGAGGATTCTCCCATTGCTGAGATTCTATTAAATTTGACAATGAGAGAATTCACAGTTGACTTGTGCTTGGTGGTCTGTCAAGTCTGAAGCCAGTGCCATTTATTGAGGTTTATAAACTCTTTACAGAAGCTAGATGCTCCTTCGCACAGAAACTCTGGTACTAAGATTTACCCCAACTGACTTATAATCTGCGCAGTTAATGTGTATGTGTATTTATTACCATTAATTCAGTAGCAACAGCTTATGAGCACAGTAGTCCCTGATATACCTTAACATAGCTCCATAGTTTATTTAATTTCAAAGGTCAAAGACTTTGGGAGATGCAAAATAAGTACTTTTGCCAAACATATCTGATCATGTCCAGTTTAACAAAACTTTTTACACATTGGGAAATAAAGGGGGGAAAGCTGTTTTTCAGAGTAGAAAGTACCTGGATGCATTACTTAAGCAGACGAATGCTGTGACACAGTGGAGAAGAAAATTATATTTTTGAATAAATCCCTGAATCTATTTCTTGCTGGAATGTTTTCTCTACAGAAAAAAGGCTAATCCTCATTTTTTATTTGCTTGCACGGAAGTCTTGAGGTGCTCTGCACTGTATGCAAGGGTTGGGCAATTTTATCTATTGCTGATTAATTTTGCTTGCTTGTCAGCTGTTGTAAACAATTATAATTGAGCATAATTGACAGTTATTATACTTAAAGTTTTAGTTTCAGGACACACACATTTCCAATAAAACTAGATTTTATTCTTTAAAATAGTGTTCTCATGAGTTCTGTTCTTTACCAAAAGAACTATTTTTCTTCTCTGCTTTATTTGCACTCCCTTTCTTTTGAGCCCTCCCCTCTTCCTGGGAGAAAAAAAGCCTCAGAGATGAAGTTGAGGACACTTGTGTGGAATTAGAGGCTACTGAATGAGCTAAAAATCAAACAAGATGAAAACTTTGTTTACATATAGATAGAAATGGGCAAAAATGGTCTTTAGAATTGCAAAGGCTTCATCATTAACTTGAAGCTGTTATACTTCTTGGTGTCTAGAGGGTGAAAGGTGATGGTTCACCAGCCTTAAGAGGCACAGATCTGGAGATGTGGGAGACCATATTGTAAGCAGACTCGAAGCTTGCTTACATCCCTCCTGAGATTGGTGCAAGGCCACCTGGAGGGAACTCTGCAGCTGTGGACCAGATGAGAGGCAAACAGCCATCCAAACCCAGACGTTGGCCAATGTCAAGAAATGGCCACAATGTTTTGGGGGACATGTCCAGACACGCCCAACCACTTCAACCTGCCAAGGCGTGCACAGTCCATGACGAAGGCTGTTGTGCGTGCCCCTTGGAACCAGCGTGCAGAGATGGGGAGCATACGCAGACATATGGCATATGCTGTTGTCAGGGAGACAGGCTCCCTGAGTACCCTATAGCAGACTGTGCCATCGAACAGTAAGCACACGATCCAGAGACCCCCACCACCGGCGGACAAGGAAACTATGGACCAGTGAACCACGGCTGGATCCATGGGGGTGACCATCTCTTCTACTGTCCCAGCTGCTTGCTAGGTTTCCTTTTTTTCTAGCCTTTCTTCCTTTTCCTATTGCTCTTTTCTTATCCACACTGTGCTCCATTAAACTTTCCTCAGTGGCAGCATTTGACCTCGTTTGTGTCTTCGTCTCTCTCCAGGTGTAACATCAAATCTCCCCGACCCTGGCTCCCTGGGGCCAGAACGGTAGAGTGTTCTGTGTCCTTAACTCTGCCTTCCTCTGCAGCTACAGCTGTATGATTCTGTCATCAGTTCTGACCCACAAACTGGATAAAATTCGCAACCACATGCTTGTCACCTAAGCAGCAAATGTAGAACTGACATGATACCCATTCTGGGAAGTGGGAGTCATGGAAGCAGTTGCTCTCATGCCCACCGGTCGGCTGACCAGTCTGGCTGGGGTTACCAGGTTGGTCGGTGATGATCCAGCCCCAACACACAGGCTTGTGGTGCTCTGAGGGAGGAGGCAGGCCATGCTGGCCACCCGCTTGCTGCTGTTCTGAGATGCCAGCCACAGTGAGACTGTTCCCAGCTAGGCAGGACATGGCAATGGTGGCTGCCATCAGCAAAACTCTGCTATTGCTTGCATGCAACATCTTCTTCCAACTTTTCATCTGCTTGGTATTAACTTGGACACATCTAAATAATTATGTGCATTTTTTAAATATGCTTGTGTTTTAATGTGAACGTTTCAAAAGTATGTGCTGTCTCTGGTGGCATGTTCATGTGTATGATGCTTGTTTCTGACAAATACTTTGGTAGACTTGGAAAAAATGAGTTGAAGTATTTATAACCTTTTAACAAAATTGTGTATTTTTTCTAAATTGCTGATGTTTTTATACTTTTTAAAAAAGCAAAATATGCTTAAGTTTATACCAGTAAAAGCAGATTCTGAGTCTCAAAATGTAGCAAAATTGTATGTGGATGGCTGCAGAGAGAAGGGGAAGATGGGGTAAAACTAAACTGTATTTTTGATTCACAGTAGCTCTTCTGTTGGCCTATCCAAATTAGTTATGTTCTGTAATTATGTTGCCTGGAGCTCCTGTTAACGTTGATGAGCTAAACATATTTATCAGTGGAAGAATAGTCTCTGTTTTATATATCTGAATAGTTTAATGTTTTAAATATACATTAGGTGATTTGTAGAGGCAGTATCACGTCAAAGTGATGGTGGATGAGGGATGGATGGTTTTTCTGGAGCCTGTGATTCTTTTGAAGAGTGACTGTTTAGTAACCTGAAGTTGTTACTGTTTGATGGGAAGTTACTGTTCTGCATCCATGTTTGTGTTCTTCACCCAGCCTGTAGGTTGTGTGCCTTTGTGGGTGCACCCTAAAAGCAGGGAAACAGGGAAGTTGCCCCTGGTGATAAGAAAAATGCCTCCTTTCACCACGTAATCTGGTTCTTGACCAGACTGGGCATTGAAGAAGCCAAAGGTGTCACTAATATGACTGCATCATAGGTGCTTGCAAAAATACATCATCTCTCCAAAGGAAACTTTCCTGATTTGCTGTAAATGTTGTTGGGCTTTAAAACAATGGAGACTTGAGCTCTTAAATAGAAGTAAGGAAAATGACTGCAAGGAGTGTTGTGATATTTTGAATATACCTGGCGGGGAAGGATCTGAAGGGAATACTGACTTTTGCTGGGGAGTGATCTCATTCCTGTCTTCCCCGATACTTTCCTCCCCTTTTCCTTATAACCATGGAATTTGAGCTAGTATGAAGGATCCCCTGTTTTTCAGCACTTGAAAATCAGTGAGAAGACTTGAAATCTGCCAGTTGTGGTCCCATCTGTATCTATTTGACTGCAGGTCAACTGTATGATCTAATTAAAACAAACAAACAAGCCAAAAGGCTTTTTCCTCTAAACTTCTCTGGTGAAGATGTCCAGACATGAGGGAGATGTCCCTTTCTTTCTACAGGTGCTTTTGCTTAATAGCAATGGGCTGTTTTGCAAATTTTGTTCCATAATCAAAAAAGCTAGGGATGCTGTTACCCCTTTCTCTTCTGACAAAAAGGACATTGGCTTCCACCCCTGCCCCTGCTCCCCTTACCCAAGGAAAGTTCTCTCTTACATTTTTTTGACAGGGAGATTTATCTCTGTAAGACTCTTGAGTCCAGTATTCAGACACAGTGACTGAATTCCACACATCATCTTCAAGTCTTAGAAAGTCAACTCTAGGTCAAATAAATCTTGCGTAACAGAGTTAAAAATTACGTTTTTCTTTCTGGTATGATTTACAGTCTTCTATTAGTTAGTGCTATTATCTGTTTCGTCATTCCTCAAAATTCATCACGTTTGCAAGGGCAATCTGCTAGGCTAGCATTATCATTAGACACTATTTCATCTTGCCCCAGCAGTTAATGTACGTTTTGATCAGGTGCTTTCTGAGTTTCAAAGATGTGTCCGCCTATTTGAACACTGAAAGGTGCTGGACAAGGGGTCTCCAAGTGCTTATGACTGCTCAGTTGTACAGTGTTATTTTAGTCTATTTCTGTTTGAAAGTGTCTTTAAAAGCTGAGAAGCGTAATGTGATGTAAGTTGAAGCCCAGTACCAATACCACAAGACAATTTCTTCTTTTGCATTCTTTCCATCCTGCCCTCCATCCTTTCTTTTTTGTTAAGCTCAGGCCAAACGTGAGTGGCTGATCACCTTGAGTCGTCTCTTTGTAGCCAACAAGATTACATGCATCACGTACAAGTTGATACAAACCCTTGATTCGCTATATAGGGCTAATTTCCAGGGAGTCACTGTAAGAGAGGGAAGCGTAAGTCTTCCCCCACAGCCGCCCCCCCCCCCCCAAAAAAAAAAAAAAAAAAAAAAAAGGGGGGTGGTGCTCGTCAGTGTTTCAGGGTGGCTCTTGCAGCTGCTGGTAGAATGTGAGGTTCAGAATCAAACACTAAATCTGTGACAACAAAAATACCTGCATATAATAGGAGAGCACTTGACATCCTTTCAGCGCTGTACACCATCACCAGGCAGACTGCCAAACCCACAGCTTTTTAACTAAACAAACACAGAAAAGAAGCCCTTAGGCCATGGAACAAGAAAGTTTGTGCTTCTAATAAAGAAAAGCAAAAATTGTTTTTGGAAAGGTAGGGTTTGTGTAACCAACCAAATTAAGACATGGTAGTACCTGAGGGCACGGGAATCCCTATGGGTTGTTTGCTTCAAGTCTTATTTACATGAGGATATGTGAAACTATTCTTGACCTACATAAAGCATCAACTGCAATAAGCCTTTATTTTAGGAGGAAGATTCAATAGGAGATTGTCTGCTTTGAAAACATTTCTAATACGGTGAGGGAAACATCAAACAAGATTACATCAAAAGGTGAAATAGACCCCCCCTAAGGGGAGGAAGAACCACATGCAATTCTGTATAACTTTCACATTAGAAATAAACAGTACAATATAGCAGCTTTGCATAGAAGGGCTGAAAATCATATTTATCTTATAGAAGAATTGAACTGTTCTTGCATTTCAGGTATGGCAGTATGGCATATAGCTCACCTTGGGTTCAGAGTTAGTTGTGTCCCACAGAGCTGGGTCCCTCATGTTTCATGGTTGCTAAAAATTCTGAGCTAGCTGTGCCAGTAAAACACACACTGTGGAGGAAAGGTGGGCCCCCAGATCTGAAGTGATCTATTTTCATTGTCCTTCATTTTATATTTAGTTTGGCTGCTGACTTTTGGCACCCTGACACTTGACTGATTCACTGTACTTTCAGGATGCGTTTGGGAGATATATTAAAGAGGTGGTGATGGTAAGGTATATATAACTGAGCTTGTGCACTCTGTCTTGTGTTTTGGGGAGGGGTGAGGTTTGTAAATTTTTTATTTTTTTTTAAATACCACTATGTGTGAGGTAATGGTGCAGTGAGCCTTTGTGGGCAGCAACAGTCAGGGCTTCAAACCTCAGGAGGACTTAGTGATCCCTGGTGCTGGGGAGGTGTATGAGCTCTGACGTGCTGGAGAGCTGCAGCCATGGTGAGGAGTGGAGCCAGCAGCAAGAGAGAGAGCTGCAGGAGGTTTGCTGTGAAATGCTTCCTATTAGATCGGGTCCTGGGGCCGTGGCGGTCTTGCAGGAATGATGGCAGATTGTGGCAGGGGTGAGGACTGAGGATGTGTGGTTTTACAGAACCAATGCAGAAGTGGTATGTTGTGGATAGCTGTTGTTTGAATGCAGCAGATGAAAAGGAGCAAATTTCTCACAGGACGGAGAGTAATTTGAGGGCATCAGAGGGATGGCATATAGGGAGTGCTCAGGTTATCATGGCCGTTTGCTGGGTTTGTGCTGCCAGAGTCCATCTGGGCTTGCTGCCATCTGGGCAAATACAAAGCAGAGCCCCCTGAACTGAACCCCGTTTTTCACAATTCTCATGTAAAGCTCTGCCCTCCAGAGCTCAGTGTACTGTCTGGGGCTGCGATGGACACCTTCCAGCTAAACTGGGATACCAGCCTGCAGGCTGCTTCACAGGGCTGCTGCTGCTGCTTTCCCCTCTGCTCAGCTGATCTAGGATCAAGCAGCTCAGTCCTACTCTCTCCGTCCTTGCAGCAACCCAACCATCCTTCTGTTCACCACAATCGTGCTTGCTGGCGAGCCCTTTCCCTTCACCCTGTGCTTGCAGCAGAGTGTATTGTACCTTCCATCACACCTCATGCGTTAGTCCTATATGACTGGTAGGCATATTTCCTCGGAGCAGTAACGTGCGTGGTTTACCTCCCATATTTCCTCAGAGCAGTAACGTGCATGGTTTACCTCCTGGTGCAAAGAGGGAAATAGCAGGTGCCAGCCCAGTGAGCACTGCTGGAGATGCGTATCTTTGCTGCCCCTTCCTGTTCCTCTTCTCTTGGGTTGTTTTGTAGCTCCTCTTGCTGTTTTGTAAAACTTGGTATTTCTTGAGATATAATCTTTAGCTTCTAGAAGATATGGCTATCTTTGTTATTGTTTTTTAATGGTTATCATAAAAACCTGCCCCTCCCTGCCTTCGATGGTGCAGATTTTAATACACTTTTGCATTATTCTTCAAAATAAAGTCTTACTGGTTTTAAGTGAATTGTAAAATTTAGGCATGGCATTGTTGTAGAAAACCTGAAAGTATTTCTATATGAAAACTAGGGTGTTACTGCATGGTGGTATCTTACTAGCTTTGCAGTATTTGCCACTTTCTTGAAACCTCACATTCAGTGATTTATGCAGGAGAAATGCAGCTTCTGTTGCACTGTTACTGGACTCCTAGAGAGAAAATGAGGTTTAACAATTTCTAAACCCTTCTTTAAAAATTATACATTTGTGAAAATTATAGAGTCCTAAGTTTTTTGGTGTTTTTTTGGTTTTTTTTCTTAACATTTCTCTTCTCCATAAATATCAGCACCTTTTACTTGTCTCTTACGAAATAAGCCTTTATAAGATGCCCTGGATTTTATTGTACAGCATGATACTTTTTCTTCTCCTTGAAAAGGCCCACCTGTGTGTGGAGGACTGTGATTACATGTGCTTGTCATCATTTGTTTAAAAGGGGGGATGTTTCTAATCCTTGAGACCAGGGAACAAATCTTAAAAACATGACCTCTTGTTTTTAAGTGTAAAAATACTCCTCTTTTTTTTTTTAACGTAGGATTTTGAAGCTCATATTTTTGTCTGGGGGCAAAAGGTAAATGTGTTTTTTGTTTGTTTTATTGTTGTTGTTGTTTTTTTTCCCCCAAGGTGGCCCTTCTGGGATTAAACTGCCCCTCCCGCCAGTTATTCTGTCAACACCAGTGTGCAAAAAAAAACCCTTCTCCCTATTTCCTTCCAGCTAGGACAAATACGGTAGGGCAAAGGTGGTACCTAGTGCTGGGGCTGTGCTGAGGGTGGGTTGGTAAAGGCAGCTGTGAGGAGCAGCTCCCGGTGCTGCCTCCCAGGCCCGTCTGCTCCACGTGGGGAAGTTCTGCTGCTTCTCCCATTGCGTGTGGTGTGGAATGGAGCAATCCCTCAGGCACTGTCTTGGGAGAATAACAGTCTCAAAGAGCTTGTTCCCGTTTTCCCTCAGAAGTTATTGCCTCCCATGCTTTTTGTAAGCAGTTTCCCCTCTTTCCTTTATTTTCGCTCCTTAGGTGAAGAGAAGAAATTGCTCACCTTGCTCAAACCCAGAAGTGTCCCGGGGTCTGTTCACCTTAGTACAACTTTCTCCTCTTGTCCTTTGGTGGAGATGAGGAGGAAAGGCTTAAGTTTGACTGGGATTGATCCCAACCTTGCCTTCCTCACCTCTACACCTAGAGCAGCTTGTACACATGCAGTCTGGCACACAGCTCTGCCTAACACCTCTCCCTGAAAGGTTCTAGCTGTCATTTGTGACTTGAGAGGGTTAATGCATTAAAGCTGACCAGGATGTGAATGGGAGTTGTCTGAATCTCTAGAGCAAACTAAAACAAGAGTGACATGAGAAAAGCAGTCATCCATTGTTGCCTGATGATAGAGAAGTTTTAAAAAATCAAACACTCTAGTATAGCCTGACTGTGCACAGAGAAAAACCTAATTAATTATAAATAAGATGAATAAATAATTTAAATGTATCACTTATTTCTCCTTTATAGTTTAACTCATGAAAAAATCATTTCAATTAGAAATTTCAACTCAATCTGAAATGCAGAGGCGCATGATGGTTTAAGATGGATGTGAAGTCTTTTATGATTTTCCTTCAAAAATGTGAACACTTTTTTTAAAAAAAAACTTTGGTGATAAGAGAAAAAAAAGGTTTGTGGAGAGAGACAGAAACAAAAAAAAGTTTCCTTTGATAAGGTAACAGAATGTATTTTTAATTTATTAATTAATAAGTATGTTGTGTGCGATGTCCAATTTGTCAAAAACTTCTTGATTCCCTTAGCATTCATGTTATATGCATGAAATAGATGCAGTTTTCCCCATTAATTATAATACGCCATTTCCTCAAGAGTAACGAAAGATGATTCATTCCTTTCCTCTGGCCCTAACTGGCTCCTTGGTATTACTGATGAGGGTTTTTTCTCTTTATTTTTGACCTTGTGAAACTGTTTGTGTTGGACTCAGTCATGATGAATGCAGTGGAAACTGGGCAGATTAAGGGCCATAGAACTAGCAGGCCTGTGCTTCCTCTGCTCAGTGGTACCACCTTGCATATTACTCTTAATACCCAAACATACCTGAGCTCAGTTGGCTGTTCTGGAAGACCTTGAATGCTGGAAATATGTCTGCTTATAAGTAATTCATGATGCTGATATCCTCGATGCTGATTTTTTTACCCCCTCTACTCCTGTGTCTTACTTTTAATAATTTCAAGGGTGCTGCAGTTAAGAATGTATTTATTTCTCCATCGATCTATGTTTTTCTGCCTTTCTGTTTATTTTCCTCAAGTTTAAAGACGTGTATGTAGTGTCTGTATGCTGATGACTCTTTTCTCAAGCACAAAATATGGCCTAATTGCTTCAAATTACTGCTTTTCCTTTCAGTAAATAGTCTCCTGTTTTGTTTTTCAGCTTCTGCTATGCAATTTTCCTGTTCACTGGGAACTATCACTATAGCATATGCAAAATACATATATGTTTACATCTGTGGATGGTTGCAAGTGAGATACATTGAATGTGGCGTGAAACAAAAGTTTTATTTGAACTCCACTGGAATAATGCCAAGAGGAGACCAAAATTAGCAGAGATGGAATCAGAGCAGCAGCATCTGATACAGGGAGGCATGCATCACTGTGATACCTAGGAAAACAAGATGAAGTTATGTAGGGAACCGAGACAGTGGGTTGTTTTGACATTGATAATGTGCAGCTGTGGCCTTGCTTTGACTATGTGCAGCTGTGATCTTCCACCAAAGAGGCAAATAACTTTAAGGGAGTATGAGAAGAAACCTGGATGAGACAGAAACAAAAGAGGAATGTGATCTCACCTCTAGAAGATAAGGAGACAGTGTGAACAGCAGAGTAGCCTATAGTGAACAGCGGCTGGGCATATGGACAGTAGAGTTTGACCAATAGTAAAGCTTTTAGCAGCGCGCGTACAAAGTACGAACTTACAAAAGCTGTAACTAACTAACAATAAATGTCTTTGCTTCACAATCCTTGCAGAGACCATGCCTCGTACACCACAAAGTTATTTATACAATTGTCTTAAGGGCAGTGAGTGATTAGCGTACGGACACGTATACTCCAGGAGAAATTTTAGTACCAGATAAATAGGCAATAGTTTTTCTATTGCTTTCCCAAGGGGTGGACATTTATTTCCTGATGTTTTCTGTAGGGTGACTGGCAGGTAGATATTTGGCCACTTGCATCTATGTCTTTTTATTTAAGATCACATATTTAAAAAGTTAGGTAACAGGTTCCGTAGACCATATGGTGATACGGTGGTATAATTAAACAAAGCCAACAGTAAGGAAGGAGTGATAGCTAATTTGAGATTAAAATTAAAAGACATTTAGCTGTCTGTCTGTATGTGACTGTACAGTGGCTAGTTAGTTAGGTGGCAAGCTCTGATTGTAGTCTGTGGACAGCCAGCCATTATAGCCAGTGGGGACCAGAGAGGTACTGAGCCCATCGTGAGGTAGACTTCAAGCTATAGGGATTCAGTTGCCTAAACCTAGATGGTTAGTGTTCCTTTGAGTTCTGTGGCATATCCCACCTCACCATGAGCGGCTGTCCTAGTAGGGATGGGTCCTCCTGTAGGTCTTGTACTTACTGGCCAGCTCTGTGTTGGGTGTCTTACAGAGCACTAGGTGATGACCTTCAGGCAGCTGAGTTCTTTCCCCATCTTTCCTTCTCTCTTCCACCCACCCTGAGGAGGTCAGCTGCACTGGAGAGCTAATTAACTAGTCAGTAGGCTTTGGAGGGAGTTAGACTCTTAGATTTTGGTGTCTGAATCATAAAATGAGACTTCCTGAGAATAATACAGCTTTTAATATAAAAGAAGTCATTTGGTACCAGCTCATCAAAGATAAAGGTGAGAGAAAGGCCTGGGTTGTTCCCAGCCTGCTCTCTGGTGTTAGAATCCTTCTAAGGTCTCCAGAGGTCTTGCACTAACTAGTCACCGATATTCCCAAAAAAATATTTTAATTGCACATTCATTGCTTCTGCATGTGTTTTACCAGATTAGTTACTCACTGCTTTCTGGGGATGCTGGATTAGCAGCAAGAGTGAATGCCTCGACCAATGGTTCTGTCCTCTATGACCTTACAAAACAGTGAGACCTGTTTATATGTATTGAGGAGTTTTAGTATTCTTAAAATGGATTTATATAATTTTGCTATAACTTTTAGAAACTTGATGCAAAAAATGTTAATATTCTGGTTTTCATTTGAATTAAGTCTTATGCTGTCTCTTTATGATACATGGAAGTCCTTGATGCTCAACAGGCCAGATGTGCAAATCGACATTTAATGATTTGATAAGCCTCTTCCACCTTCTTCTGTTGTGAGTTTCCGGAGAAGAGCTCGTGAGTATGCATTTCTGATGAAGCATTCGATGGAAAAGCATTTTGATTATATTTTTTGTCTCCCCCCCACCCCTGGCTCCTCATTTCAGGTACATTTTTGTGCAGACCCGGAGAGCCTAATTTTCATCTTATAAAAGAATCAGGCAAGGAGTGGGGGTGGGGTGGGGTGAACAAGGTTTTAAAATTAAATTGAGGCTAAAGGTGTACTGGAAGACAAGTGCTAAAGAATAAAAGCTCTTTACTGTTAGGCTTCCTTCCACTCTCATCTGATCTGTTAAGGCTTTTAATTCCAAGGACTTATTTTGTTATTTTGAGGTCTGAGATTTTAGCATTTTTTCCAAGACTGTATTATAGACTCATGGATCGTGTATTAATGATAGAAATATTCTGTTTTGTGGCTAGTAAAAGAAATGTCACTAATGGTGAGTTACCCTGTATGTTTATCTAGTTCAACAGTTGCTTTAATATATCCTCTGACAATCATATAAGCCACTATTGCTACCTAGTGCATGAAAAGCTGAAAAAGCATCTCTTGAGAGGTAGTACCACTTCAGGTCATCTGTTGAAGGGCCAGTGTACCAACAGCCTGCACTGTGATGCTGGTTTTATTATGTGATAAACTGGCTAGGGAATAGTTTTCCCCTCATATAATAATTCTTCTGATTGCGTGATGGGTAGGGTTGGTTGTTGTTGTTGGTGTGTTGTGTTTTGTTTTGTTTTTTTTTCTAATGAGGAAAAATACAGGAGAAAGAACTCTTCATTGAAGAATAACCTATATAGTACACAAAATCATGTAGTAGTTGAATTGTTACAAATTTGTTTGCAACCCTAGTGAGCACCCTAGTTACAGAGCTGGTGTGTTTACTCTTGGGTTCAAGAATAATGTCTGATTAGCTCTATTTCAAAATGGGAGTCAGCCTGTGTAGTTTACACAATCTAATGTTCATCAGTCTTGTAAATCTAGTCAAGTAGTTCTAATATAGTGAGTCTCCAAGTGGGATATTTTCAAAATGGGTGTAACCAGCGATTTGTAGTTGTATGTTGAAATCTTTCTGTTAATAAGGAGCACTGTGATATTGCTAAGTTTCATAGGAGAATCTTCCAGCAGACTGAAACAGCATGCTGGTTACACTGGGATAGACTGGCAGATCAGGACCGAAATCAGAAAAATGTCCTGTGAATATTTTCTAGATTTTAACCAGAAACTTCAAAGTGAGGATGGCAAATCAAAAATGTTCTGAGGACAGTGTACAAACTGAGTAGTCCAGACTAAAATTCTATAACAAACATGAAATGGGGTGAATCAGAATGGATGAAGATTTGACCAAATTAAATCAAAGCACTTGAGAAGCTGGGGATAAGTATAGCAATAAACAGAATGATGTGAAGATTTCAGAAAAAAATTACTAAGAAGTACGTTTTACCATTTTATTTTCTCACCGGATCTGTTTAGTACAGTTCAAGCATTGTATATAGAAAACCTTGAACGCCTGGAGATACTGGAGACTTTTGTTAAAGTCTCTACCCAGACTTCTAATCACTGATATAAATTCCATCCCCATTATGTTTTGGGTTTTAGTTTTTTTCCCGCCCTTAACACCACATTCTGTTTATGGAGAGGTAAGATGACCTCTGGGTAATATAAGGTAAAATCGTATTGAATTGGACTTTTCTCTAAGGGGTGAAGGTGAATATTCTCTGTACTAATTGCATCCACAGGAGCTGCTGGACTAAAGGGGAGGAGCTGACTGCTAATAGGAAGGCAGATTCTGTTACTGTGTGGGAGAAAAACTAGATTATAGCTGAGATTTCTGCTCCATGCTTCATTGAAAAAAAGATGTTTATCTGCTAAATACTACCTAAGGTTGGTATGTTAGTCCTCCTGTTCTTGACCTTAGGTCTTGCGGCAGCATAAAAGCTTGGAGAAGTTATTTTTGCTGTTCTGGCTTGGGGCTCTTCCATAGGCAGTGAACAGAGCTCCTAATGCCTCTTGAGTAATTTTATTCACAGCTTTAATGTGAGGCTGTTATACGTCAGGCAGATTTCCAGCAAGCAGTTGTGCAGGTTCTAGCTGCAGCCTAGGAGATCATTGTATGTTGATTGCATGCTATTGCGTATTCAGAAATAGGTTCAGCATAGGCCAGACTGCATTAACCTTCTGGGATCTTGGAGATGAAATGTATTCATTGCCCATTTCCTTTTGTTTGTTCATTTGCTCTGTTTTCCTTCAGCGAAGTATGTCAGCATACTTGTGGTTTAGTTCTTCTGGTAGTGAAACGTTTGTCTGAACCTAGCTTACTTGGTACAGAGAGTAGTATGGTACGGACTATATCCCTAGCCCTAAAATGTTTCCTCCTTGGGCTTACTGAGTTTTATAAAGGTTCCTTTAGTTTGATTTAAATGTAGAGGTTAGCTTTTGTGTGGTTGTTTTACTTGTGACTGGTGTCATATTCTTGTGTGACATTTGTGAGAACATGAAACTGGAGATAATTCCCATTTCTTCAGCTCCAGCCCTCTGTGACAGCAGGCAATCATGTTATCATCATGTAATCTTTCTCTTGAATTTACTGTTTGGGTTGTTTGTCCCTTTAGTTGTATGGAGAGAACTGGCTTTATTTTGGCTTTAAAACAATTTTCTAAATTTCCACCCCAACTATTTTCACAGCCAGCTTTGTTCTTATACCGGTATTATGCTTCAACTTAAACATCTCTCTGACTTCTTCAGTGTGTACCTCTCTGATACAATTATGCTTGGAGGAGGACAGCGTTTATCTCTCCATTGACTTCTGTGCATCAGATACAAACATAATTGATCAAAAATTAGGTGTATTTTCTTCCATAGAACATCATAGAGTAAAAAATGAATCATTGACCGTTTTATTTTAGTTCTGTATGGGATTTGCTTGGCACCTTTTGACACCTGATTTAATTTTCCTGTATATGATACTAAATATACATGAAAGTTGTTTGATAAAATATTGTCCTTTGCTTTCTTTCAATCATTTGTTGTAAAAGAATCAACTCTTGTTTTTATAACAATTAATACCTATTTTTACACAGCTGTTTGAAATGCAAGGGCAAACACTCATTTCGCTTAGTAGAATGTAAATATACTGTTTTGGTTTATGCATCAGTGCACTTGTAATAATTACAACACATATCGTGGCATTGGGGCTCACCTTTTTAATGCAGGAATGAATATATAACCTCAGGAAATAGGGTGGAAAATTTGCCTGTATCGCTGTATTGTCTGACATCGTAATCACATAAGCAGTTCATCAGTGCGTGTTAAGGTAGCGGTTGATTTTTACCCTAAAATATTCCCAGTTTTACATCTGCACTGGTTCCCTAATCAGCCCTCAACTGTTTTGTAATTTCACTGTCCCTGATATGACTATTTGTTGTACACTGAGAGAACCTGCAACAGCCTGAATCTCCCTTCTTGCATCCTGTAAAGAGCACAGATGCTGCAGGGGTCTGTGGAAGTGTTCTTGAAGACTAACAAAAAATTGGTAACAAAAAATTATGTCTTAAAACTATATGTAGTAAAATTATCACTCAAAAGCTGTCCTGCTAAGATCATTTTACATCTTGGAAACATGCCCCCATCCTTCTCCATTCTGTTGAGTCTCAACTTCAGTTTTAAAATAGCAGTAAATGTTATGTTAATATCTCCCTTAAAATCAATCTTTAATATATGTGTTCATCAGGGTAAAATACAGTACCCTAAAACTAATGTGAGTGCTGAGCATTAACATCAGGACAAATATAGAAGTTCTACTTAAATTAATATTAAAAGTTGTAATATTCTTTTTAAGACAAGTCACTAGCGTACATTCTTTTCTGGCACTTTGTAGCTCCAGCAATTTTTGTCCATGTCCTGCATTCAACTGAAGCTAAGTTTTTGATAAATTTTGCTGTTAATTCTGTTGTTCAAAGATTAATGAAACTTGGGCATTCAAAGTAATGGATGTACTTAAAGCTCTCTATTAAGATGTTAGGTATAATATATAATCATTATATCACAATGTAACACCTCACCTTCGTAATGCAACAGCGTAACGGTATAATAATAGTTTGTAAATCATAGTAAGGTATCTAACATCCCTTCTGACATCTATATATGTAAACTGCATAATAAGTAGTTGCTTCTTTTGTCTATATGAATATTTCTGATGGTATATGAGATTCTGGTTGACCTATATATGTGTCCTTCTCCCTGGTAATCAAATTTCTGTCACTGTACATCCGCTGTGTTCATCCACGGGCCTGTACTTTGCTGGGATTGCCCATGGAGTTTGAAGGCACTAATAAAGCACATATTTTTAAGTTTTCCCAGTTTTATGTTTTAGATAGGCATGCAGTATTTCAATCCCCAGTCCCTCCCAGTGGCAGGAATTCATGTGGAATAAAAGATGTGGAATGAAAGCTTTTTAAGGGAACATCTTTTAGTAGGTTTATACTTCTAAATTGTCTCTACACTTGGGATAACCTAAAAGCATTTATTAATATTTGATGGCATGGCAAAACCATAGATAGTAAATTTATGGAACCCACAAATGGTTCATCTGGGCTTAAACATTTTTGGTCCCTATCCTTTAGCCAAAGCTTGGTAGGTGTAAAGGCAGGGGTAATGAGGCAAATGTGTCCCTTAGAAGGGGGCTGCCCGTAAGTGAGCTCAACCTGGTGAAAATATACTCCATTGCCTACTTACTCTGATAACTTGCAGGTGATGTTGGAATGAGGTGAAAGCCTTTGCATTTAATTTGGTGAAAAATATTAGAAAATGTTAGGGTGTGGTGGGGTTTTTTTGTTTGTTTGTTTTTATAGTATGGCAAAACTTTGTAAGACTCTCTACAAATGTTAGCTTGTTGCCTGAATCTTCATGCTGAAGAAGGGTTTGCTGTGTTTTCAACAGCTAACAGTAACATGTTAGTATTTTTGATGGGAATGTACTCTGATTTTCTAAATTAATGATTTGTAAGAAATTAGATTTGGGATCTGGAAAAATTGGGTTAAGGAAAGGTCAAGGAATTGAAAGATTATTATAGGCAATAAAACCCAGATGGAATACAATGTTATGCAGTGAAGAGGAATTTCTGTTAGGGCAGGGCATAGGAAAGGCGAAGAACCCAGGGAAAGAATGAATGTGTGTTTTGTCATTAAACAGCCAGGACCAGCAAAGAAACTGGTTTCCATATAAAGCAAGCATGAGATGCCTTCAGTCTTTGTTTCTGCTGTGTAGGTGCAGTAACTGATCTCAGACTGATACTTGTAGTATGTGCTACTGTTAGTAACATATTGCTCAGCCATACTGCTTTCCTCAACTAATATTTTCATATCCTGGTGAGCAATTAAATTTACAAACATAAAACCAAAAGCTGATGTACTAACCCATGCAGCACTGTGGCACAGCACCCTGACCTTACCTGCCTGTAAGCTCATGTGCCAGATGTCCAGGCTAGCTGCCTTTTGCCCACCCTCTTCCCACCCACAGGGGGACCGTGGGGCTGAGCGACACCGTTGTGCTGTACACATGTGTCCAGAGGTGTTAGCAGCTGGGTGGGGCATGGCAGGGCTCAGCTGCGAGGTGTGCCTGGTCTGAGCATTGTGACAGCGCTGGCCGTGCGGCTCGGTTACACACTGATGTGGGAGGGGAGGGTAAAGGGTTGACGAGGGGTTGCAGTGTGGGTAGGCACCCCTGTGGGCCAGCATTCACATGCAGGCGGCACCACCAACCAGGCAGCCTGCAGACAGACCCATTAATCTCTTCAGCCTTGCTGCCTGTCAAAGATGAAAGTCAAACTTGCTGCAGGAGCGCTGCCCGGCTCAGGTCATCCTTGTGCATACGGGGCTTGAACTAGAGAAGATTGCGGCTTGCCCTAGGAAGATTAGGCAAGTGACACAATTATATTTTTTGTTTCAGCTGTGCTACACAAAATATTGCCAATTACACATTTGTCCTGCTATTCAATTTGCTCTGATGATGAGATGATGTGTGTCGCTCATTCTTAATGGGTACGTTTCCTTGGTGCTTCTGCAGGAAATTATTAGCACAGTGTCTCTCCAATTATGTAATGCAGGTTATTTAAGCCTATGTATGTGTTGTTGGCTATAATGAGACCAGGGATTAGAAGCAGCATGTGTTCCAGGATAAAGAAGAACCTTTGGACTGACCCAGAAATAGTTTATTGTGACCTTATCTGGTGATAGGAGAATTTAGGTAAAGGTGAACTTTTTCTGGTGTTAACCTGTAATGTCTTTACTGACTTCTTACTTGTGAAAAGAGACTGCTGTAATCGGGAAGAGGACGTACTCCGTAGAGGAAAATCTCTTTGTTTTTAAAATGGAAAAGTTATAGGCTGAAAAAAAAAAAAGTTACCATTTTAATACAGAGAGGAGGCAATGCAAGTTGTAACAGTGCCCATTGCATATGCGCTTGGATCAGGTTAAAGGTGCCCAAAATGGAGCATGTGCCCCACTGGAGGGCACAGTGATGTGGGGTGACAGCTCCTTACTCTGTAACACGCGGGTGAGTGTCTGGTGAACTGGCAGTGCGGGGAGCTGAATGTGATGCTGTGCACAGCGATGCTTCAGCCTCCTCATGGGATCTGCCAAGCCCGAATCCACAGCACTGGCCAAGGGCATGCCAGCAGTGCATCTGAGGAGAGGTGCCTGGGTATCCACCCTCCATGCTCCGAGGCTGGTGATGATGTGGGATGCGCGTAGGGGAGGGATCCTAAATTGGAGACATGCAGGTGTATGTGCAGGCATCTGGTGGGCTGGACTGTGGAGCGGTTGGGTCGGGCATCCCTTCTGAGGGCATAAGGGCGTGGACTGCTGTCATGAGAAGAAAGGACGAGAACTCCCTCCACGCGCTCACATACTACCAGTTTTGATGTTGCAGTTTTCCTTCCCATGGTTTGTGATACTCAAGCGGACAGAATTCGGACTCTCCTCAAAACTCAGTTGTGAACCTTGCAGGAGCACCTTGGTGTGGTCACTTTCATGATATGAGGTGGTTTGTGGCAGTCATTGTGGTTTTAGTGGTTTTTTTAGTTTGTTTGGGTTTTTTAGTTTAGCAACTGCAAAATTTAAGGGAAAAGAAAATCCTGTCCTTATTGGCACAAACATAGAATGTCCTTTTTTCCCCCCTCGCTGATAGACTATCACTTTCTTTTCTTAATTGTATTTGCTATTGAGACTTCCTTCAGGTGTAACTTGTCACAACTTTGTCAAAACAGTTTTCCACATTAAACCCAGTTCTAATTAAATGACATAGTCAGTGAAGTTGCACTGTTGGGTTTTTTTATCGCTTCTTTTTAAAAGTGCAATAAAAATGAGTGCAAATGAACTCTTACATATGCTTTCGGAATAAAGTTAGCAGGTTCTATTGTGCCATCATTAATACAAAACTTCATTTTTATTTTTGTTTTTAGGTCAGAATAAAAATATTTTGTATGATTTTTTTTTTTTCCTTGTGAGCAAAATAAAATTTTTCCTTTACACCCTCATCTGGGGAGAAGGATTTGTATTTAAAGTTGTTATTGCCGCTTCCATTATTTAATAACACAGAAGGTTTATTTCCCGAGATGCTTCAGGTCTCCTGAACATTTTTTGCAATACTGTTTTTTTCCTAAGATTTTTTTTCCCCCTTCATACAGCTATTGCTTGATTATTAGTGGCCCAGCTTCCATAGGCAACCAGTCTTGATTTAAAGACTCAAAGTGATTAGCAGTTCAGTGACCAGATTGGTGCACTGTCCCAATGGCTAGTTATTCTCAGTTCTGTTTCTTTGTTTTAAACATATATTTATTTCTTGCTTGAATTTTGCTGATTTGCACTTTCAGTACTATGTCTGAAATGATGAGCACCTCCTTTGCTTGAAATCCTACAGCTAGAAAACGTATGGTGCAGCAGCCAGATGATCTCCATCAAACTTAGTACTGAATGTCTCCATAGTTATAGATTGAGCCGTTTCTTGGGTAAGATGATAAACTAAGAGCAAAAGTGAGATTAAAATATATTTGCCATTCGTTTTCACAGCAAAGCAATGAGGTCATTCTTGGTGGCGGTCTTGTTTTTAAGAAGGTGTCTTTTTGAGGACTCTGGGTCCATGCTTGAGAAACGGCAGTGAAGTAAATGTTTTGGATTTAGTTCAGTTGAATGAAGTCTGCAATTCTGATCTCTTTTAGAATTAAAATCTGATAGAAATGCTGTATACATTTTCATAACAACTGTTCTCTTGCCCTGTTTTCATTTTCACTTCCCCTCACCCCTTTTTTTCATCCTCTTCTTTTTCTGCTTTTCTTCCTTTTATATCTTTCACCTTCTTCCCCGTCTGTTCTGATTGTTAGCACCCCTCCTGCTTGTATGTATCTCTGATGAAGCAGCAATAGAATAAAATTGGATGAATTGTGAGTTCTTTACATTATAGTAAATTAATGTTAGAAACGAGGAAGAAAAGTTTCTTTAGTTTTTGTGGAAGAGCTTCTGAGTTAAGAAAAAGGTGGTGAAATTAATTTACAGATGAAACATAATAATGTAATCTATTTTGCATATTGTCTTAAACTTGGGGCCAAACAGCTTGAACTTATGAGGTAGTAAGTTTTTAGTCTGTCAAAACTTTGCAGTATTTGAACTAAGGTAGCTGAACCCCACCACTGCTATCTGCTTCCCTCCAAAAAGGGCCCCTGGCACTTTTATGTGGTAAAGGCACTTTACAGCTTAGATAAAGCTGCTTTCCAGCTGTCTGGCCCTCAGCATGTATGTACTAGTTCATGGGGTTGTCCCTCGCTGGGTTCAGGACTTTGCACTTCCCCTTGTTCAACTGCATGAGGTTCCTGTCAGCCCATTTCTCCAGCCTGTCAAGGTCCCTCTGGATGGCAGCATGACCCTCTGGTGCAGCAGCAGCTCCATCCAGTTGTGTCATCTGCAGACTTGCAGAGGGCATGCTCAGCCCCACCATCCAGATCATTACTGAAGGTCTTGAACAGGACTGGACCCAATACTGATCCCTGCTGTACACCGCTAGTTACTGGCTTCCGACTAGCCTTTGTGCCACTGATTGCCAGTCTGGGTGCAGTTTTTCAGCCAGTTTTCAATCCACCTCACTGTCTGCTTATCCAGCCCATACTTCATCAGCTTCTCTATGAGGATCTTACGGGAAAGAGTGTTGAAAGCTTTACTGAAGTCCAAGCAGACTATATCCACTGTTCTCCTCTTATCTACCTGGCCAGTCATTTCACTGTAGAAGGTTATCGGACTGGTCAAGTGTGACTTCCCTTTAGTAAACCCATGCTGGCTATCCTCATCACCTTGTCCTCCATGTCTGGAAATGATTTCCAGGCTCCACCACCTTACCAGGGTTGGAGGTAAGGCTAAGTGGCCTGTAGTCCCCAGCATTGTCCTCCTTGCCCTTCTTAAGGATAGGAGTCACATTTGCTTTTCTCTAGTCCTTGTTTATGTTTCCCAATTGCCATGACCTGTCAAAGATTATCAAGTGTGGCCTCACAATGTGGGACTGGCCAGCCACTGCAGCATTTCATAGGTACACCCTATCAGGGCCCATGAATTTATGTATGTCTGGTTTGCTTAAGTATTGCCTGACCTGATCATCTTCCACCAAGGTTACATCTTCCTTGCTCCCATCTTTCCCTTTGGTCTCTGGGGCTTGGGATTCCTGAAATCTGGTCTTGCTAGTGAAGACTGAGACGAAGGCAGCATTCAGTGCCTCAGCCTTTTCTAATGAAAGTGCCCAAATACTTGACAGCATGCCTTTTTCTGTTGATACTCAACTTTCCTTGGAGAGCAAACATATTTTCAAGTAAGTATCTTTTTCTGGAAGAGATATCTGTGTTTAGAGATTCCACTGAGAAGAGGACACAGCAAGTGGTGGTCCTGATGGCAAATTCTTTCTTGCAAAAAAAAATCTCCTCTGCTGTGCATTCGTTTTGGGTTTAGGTTGAGGTTTTTTTGTTGTTGTTGTTGCCTTAAGTTCCCTCCTGCAGGATTTTGAACTGTACTGGAAGACTCTTACGTGTGACAGAGCCCAGATTTCATACTTTTCTGCCTCTTCTGCTCTTTTTTTTTTTTTCCTCTCAAGTTGAAAGCAGCACCATTCTGACTTCACAGTGCTGAATGTAATGAAAATAAATCCATTTGTTCACAGATACTGGATTTTTGTTTCTGCTACTAGTGAAATGAGGATACATGTACTAAGGGTCAGTTTTGACTAAAGGACCAATGTGGCGCTATTATTCTACTGTGGTGTTTATTTCCTGTTAAACACATTTATTCTGTTTTCTCATAGTACCTCTTTCTACTTACCTCTTTCCTATGATCCTATTTTCCATGTAAAATCTCTACCTTTTACAACTTCCGTGTACTGTCAAATGCACAAATAAGTGGTTTTCTGGGACATTTGGCCTCTAAATCAGTCGCTCTGTTTTTTTATATTCATACTGAAAGGAGAGTTGCTGTCTTACACCTGTGAGGTAGTGTGCTATAAATATGATCAATAGCCATTTGCATCCTATTATTTTTATTCTAGCTATATTCCTGTAGGAATAGGAATGACAGGATGTCAGATTCAGTGTAATGTAGTATGTTGTCTAATCAATAATAATAATGATAATACAGCTTTTTATCCTGATGGCAGCTTCATGGAGGAATTTGGAAACCATTTGTTATCTGAATAGTAATATGAAACCTTAATGTTAACACCAACTATGTTGCATGTTCCCTTCAAGTGCGTAGTGTGTTGTGTGCCACCTTTCATTAAGTTTAAACATGTCATGCAGCCACACTTTAAAGTGCTTTACTTGTTCCTATGTTAAAAATTTGAGGCAGAAGAATATATTTTGGCTTTCCCATGCTGCCAGTGGATTGCAGGAAGAATTCAACTTTCCTTGAAGTTGTGGTCTAATTGCTACTTATTAGAAATAATGGACTATCTTACTAGTTGTACTTTTCTGCTGCAGATTTAATTAGTGCTCACCTTCTTCTCCCCCCCCCCCCCCCTCTTTGCTAGGCTGACAGAGCTGAGAGGAGGGAAACTGAAGCAATTTGAAACCTTGTTAGAAATTTATGAAGTGCTAAAATGTTTTATTCCCAGAGGCTGGTTTGCCAGCTGTCACTGGTAAGCCATTCGCTGCCTGCCTCAGAGTGAGTATGCCTGTGATAGCAGGGGGAGGCAGCAGGCCACAGCCAACATGAGCGTGTACATCGTTTGGCAGATTATACACTCTGTAATTAGCAGGAAGTAGAGTGAAACTAATTATTTTTCTCCTCAATTGGGCCAATGACATTTGAGAGGAAGACGGATGTGGCGCTGGATGGGGAAGTTGCGAAGAGGCCACAGTGGTCCTCTATCTCCCCAGCCACTGCACTGGCACTCTCTGTGCCGGTGGTGATCCCACTGCCAGCTGTGCTGTGAGGCAAGGAAAGGCACCTGTACCTCTCCTTTGTTCCCAGTCTGCGGCCAGCAGAAAAAAAAGCTGTATATTTGCTCTGCAAACCTTTTTTCGCATTGTGTATTGCTATCACTGGTCTAGGGCAACGATCCCTTTTGATCATGGAAAAACCGAGCACAAGCATTGCTGTAGGCAACTCCTTGAGGGATGTTTTGTAGGACAGGATGCAGGTCTTAAGAGGGAAGGTGTTTTTGCTGTCCTCACATTAAGCCTGCAATGGCTCTGCACATGAATCTGAAGTGACCGATTTGCCTGAAAAGTGCACTTCCAGTGGATTATTTATCTAGGAAAGTCTGTTTGTGGCAAAGGGGTAAGAAGTCTATTAGGATTTTTAGTTTAATTTTCCTTAACTAAAATGAAAATCAGTCTGCTTGCATTTTGTAGTTCTCATTTGCAAGCAATGAAGTCGCCCCTTACCTGCAGATATAAGCTGCAGCTGGGAAACCAGATTTTTTTCTCCCCTATAAGGCTGACCTTTAAAGTTCATTTCTATCTGTGCATTTCTAAGGGAAGACTTTTACAAGGTCAGTTCAAAGACCTTATTATTTAAGTGGAGTCACTTGAAGTACACTGCACAAAAAGCATACTGCTAGAAGATAAACCACTAGAAAATGCATTAAGGACATTTAGAAAGACAAAAATAGCTGCTACTTTCTGCCTTTAATACCAGGTGAGCTTCAGTGTTTTTAAAAAAGTTATTGTTCTTTGGCTTTGTATTTGTTTCTTTCTTATAGCTAGAAAAACATGCTGCTTTATATTTTTAGGTTGTGGGCCTGCATTCTGTTCTCCACCTCCTGGGTCATTTGTTCTGTCCTTTAATTGGAGCAAATAGAGTGGGTTGGGGTTTTTTTAGTGATTACCGCCCCCCCCCCCCCCCCCCCCCCCCCCCGTTCCCCTCCTGCCTCTCGTGTTGGTCCCTAAAATATTGCATTGATCATATTAACATATCTAATGATAATCCCTCAATTCCCTCCCTAGGCAGATCATTTCTTTGCTTAACTGCCGTTAAAGTTGGTAAAAGCATAATGTGTGTAGCCTTATTATTTTCTTCCCCTCATTTGATTTCAAAGATTTTTCTCCTCATTATGCTAAGTAAGACTGAAGAAGTCCTATCCAGTGCGGTATTAAGACCAGGAAAAAGTGTGTGTTTGTGTGTACTAAGAAAGGGAAGTCAGCAATAACACAGCATTTAAGTGTCAGCTATGTATAAATCAAAATGCATGTTCCGTGTAGACAATGCACATCCTTTAGAATGACCTATTTGTAAAAATGCATTTTCTTTTTAAACAAGTGTGCTTAAAAAGTCTTAAAAGTATTAGGTATTCAATGTAACAATGTTAGTTTATGTTGACTCCACATTGTAAAATCAGAAAGGAATCTGAGTTTGAGGCTTGAGTTTTGAATGCATCGCACTGGTAATGCTGCATTTGTGTTAGGCTGATGTTTACTGGGCCTTCAAAGGCCAGAAACTTAGTGTGCTTAAAGACCCTTTACTTATCCTTTTACCTTCCAGCTCTTTGTGCATGTATTGGTATTTCTCAATTATGTAGTGCTTTTGCCTAGTTTTCAGCTAACAGTGTTTGTGTTACAACTTCTCAGAATGGCCTACAGAGGAACCTCGAGGTTCCTCAGCAGTGTGGCCAAAACGTGTGGTAAGGCCTCCTGCTTCAGGCAGCAAAACTCAGTTTTACATCACATAATCTCTGACATCTTTAAGTGCCCTAGGGTCCCCAGCCTGGGTGGCCTCGCTATCCTCCCACGGGCACCTGTGATACCTTGTGCTCCTTGTCTATGTTTGGCTCCACAGCAATCTGCCCTGCTAGCACAGGTGGGATGGATCTGTGATGACCAAGCAGAGGCAGGTGTGCAATGGATAGGGGCTCACCTGCCTCTGTTGTGAGCACCGTAATGGTCTGTGGGAGGAGGGCAGGGTAAACCAGTGCTGGTCAGGCAAGGAGTCCTGCTGCAAAAGAGGGTACGTCTCTCTGTCTCCTACGTAACACCATGCATTCTCTGTCCCTGGCTGAAGCTTGCCTGGGAGATACACAGTGTTGGTACCTGCTGTCTGTGCACAGGGCTTCTTGTCTTCCCACTGCTGGTAGGTTAGTGCAGTCTGAGGGACAGCAGAGAAATGAAAGAGGAGTCAGAACAGTTGTTCTGGGGAATGGGTCTCCTTCTGTAGCTCTCAGAGAAGGCAGTGCCACTGGGTGGGATCGCTGGCCATATTTAGTGTGCTATGTACAACAGTGCTTGCCTGATCTCTTCTGCTCACGGACCACCATGCAGTCTACTGGTGTTGCCAGGACAAAAAGAAATGAAAAAAACCCACAACGAACCAACCCAAAACTTCCTGCTAAAGATAATGAACTAGGATCCAAGTAGAGAAATGCACGGTGTGGACAAAGAAAGGATCATACTGCATGCAGAGGAGACCAAATGGAGGTTGACAACAGAAGGAAGGCTTGCTCTTGATGCTATCATAAGAGGAAATAGCATGTATATTCAAAAGAATGTGGGAAATAAATGGCAAGAAGAAATGAGACTGTGTACATGCTGAATGATACCCTAGCACTTGTGAAATCAACAGCAGAACTCCCACTTAATTTCATTAAGCCATGAATCATCGAGCAGTGAGTTTTGTTCACCTCATTTCTAGAAGTCCAGAGACACAATACAAATAGTTGAAAATGAAAGGACACTTCCAAGTGATGGGGAGAGACGATGGTATGATTACAGTTCTTTAGTTGAAGAGGTGAATGAAATGGAGTAGAAATACTTCTTTCCTCAGTATATAGCCTGCTCATTTCATGACCACAAAATATTGTAGAGTGAGAGTTGAGCAGATACAAACCAAGAAGAGCTGTTTTTATAAGATGGAGAGCTGGTTGAAAAATTTCAGTCAAAAATGAAGAATGGAGTGAGTTATAAAATCCCTCTGTTTTCTGAGGGGGGATGGAGGGCAAATCTAATCATCCTAGCTGGGAAGATCTCAGAAATAGAAAAGATCAACAAAAAGAACTAAACCTAAATATGGATAGGAAAAATAGACAGGTGTAAAGAAAAGAAAGAAAGAAATATATCTCACCTTGTAAATTTTTATTTATTAACCAAATTATGCTTTGTATTTATTTGTTTGGAGGTCTCTGGTCTTTAAATGTGAGTAAAGACATGAGATGCTGAGTTCCTTCATACTCTGCTTGTATAGGAAATTTTCCCCAAAATATGTCTGTTTGGTATGAAGTACCTGTCTTCACACATGCATCTCTGGTGGGTGCTTGTTACCTCAGTAACCAGGTGCAGCTCCTGAGCCCCAAGGCTTTTTCTGCAGGAGCTGAGGAGCTCTTCCTGTGTACGTGTGTGGCCCTGGGAGCAGTCCAAGGTGATGCCTGCAGGGCGTTAAGGGAAACATAGTTCTTGACAGTGTTTCATTGAGTGACCAATATTCATGCTTACCTGCTGAGGACTGAAGTTATCTGGAACTTTTCCTTAGCTCTAGGCACCCGCATTTATTTGCTCATGTATATGCCTCCAATTCAGACTAGAAAGTGGCTTCTAAAGAATCCTCCTGCCTAAAATGCTGGGCTAGTGTTTCTGAGGATGCAAGCTGACTGCAATGTTCTCTCATTTTTAGTCTTCAGGATGTTTGTTTTGTGCCTCTCTTGCTATGCTTGTCTTTGCTTTTATTTTTCTTTCTTCCCCAATTTTGAGCCTTCCCTGTACTCCATTCTGCAGTGATACTTGCAATAGCATAATGGTCTTTGTACAAAGGTCTAAGTACTGTATGGTTAAAATCTTAGTCTAGCTTTTAAGATTAAAGATAGTTCAGATGATGTCTTAGGTGACCATGCTAATAAATATAACCACTTAGCAATCAAGTTTTGTGAGGCGTTTTTGAATTCTTCACCTTCAGCACCTCAGTTATGTATTGAGGCAAAATGTGATTTTGTTGGTGCAGAATGAGAAGGGTCTCGTTTCATCATTTGCTCAGCAAGACAGATCTTTGCCACCAGAAGGGTGGCACCAGTGGCCAGCCAGTGAAAGTGTTGCCACCAGCAGCTGAGCTTCCTGCAGCAAAGCAAACCTGAAGTTAGGAGGTAATTCAGTGTAGGCATTGAAAAGTAAACTTTAAAGTAGTTTACTTGGTAGTGGAATGGCTCAGTGGTTGCAGAGTAGCTACAGCACAGGGGAGCTCCAAGCAGCTAAACCTGCTTGAGCATCAAAGCGTGCTGCACACATGCTGCAAACTCCTCCAGCTGTGTGAGATGGCTTAAATTGTGCTTTGCATGGGCCTGTGCAGGTACACAGTTGTGCTACTCATGCTTTGCAAAGGCTGATGCTGCCCTGATCTGTGAAGAGGGCAGCTGCACCCCTTTATTCTTTTGCATGATTGGAGGCGCATACCTGTGTGGGCAGTGCCTGTAGTGGATTTTGCAGCTACCTTAGTCCTTGCAGTAAATCTTCACACAATTCATATAGTTTTTGCCTGTCTGCCTTCATTCACCGCCTTTATACCAATTCTAGAGGCTTTATGTAGACCTGAAAACAGTGTTGCTTATGAGTTTATTTCCATTTAAATGGTTGCTCTCAGACTGCTTCTTGTGGTGGAACTTTCTGCTGTCTACTGCAGAAAGTTATGTTGTCTAAGTAGGTCTTCACCCTCTGTAGGGAAGTTCTCTTATATGATTAAAATGTGCAGTTGCCATTGTAATAAATACCGTGCTGTAATAAAGAATTGTTCTGTATAGATATGTTTTCTTTTAAAATGAAGTCTATATCAAACCAAATGAGATTAAGACTTTTTTATACATGTCTATCTTATTTTGTCCCTAGTTTTAACACCAAATATATTCTTGTCCTTTACATGGTTAATGAATCATCCTACCATTCTATTGAAAGTTAACGCACATTTGCTTTGCAGAAAATCTGTATAAAATTCTAGCATTTGCAGAGGGTTGGCAGAACATAGTTGCTAAATCTGCTGTTTTATTAATTTTCTGAAATTCACACGAGCTGTTTAGATATACCCTTGCTTTCTGTTATGAATGTTACCTGTGCTTGCTGTCAGGATAAAACCAAATTTCAACCATATAAACAATGCCAATGATCGTTATTGTATACTGTAAAACTGAACTTACGTGTCAACACAATATAGATAACTTAGGAGCTTTTCCTGCTTGCACAGGCCTCAGTGGGAAATTTGGGCTTTTTTCTTTCTGATCATTTTTAGTTTCTTACATCCAGATCTATTCTCCAAGTTTAACATTTCAGATTAAATGATACATATATATGCATGATACCATCTGGGGATAGGTTGCTGGGAACTGCAAAATGGGGCTCACGTACCATCCCCAAAGTAGTTCTAGTATTCATCTGATATCTGTGTATTTTAAAAAGAGAGAAACTAATTATGCTTTTAACAATATCATTCAGTTAAAATACTCAGTTTGGTGTAGTTCTTGTGATGTGTGTAGCATGATTTGCTTGCCCTTTTCTCACCAGATCAATCATGTTTGTTTGTTTGTTAGTGAGATACACGCACAGAATAAAGATCACAAGGGCTGGAATCTGGAAGAAAGACATTATTTCCAAGCTTCTTAAGGATGAGAAATATAGAATTTAAGACACTTTTAAAATCCCTGTTGAAATTGTCATATGCACTGAAAAATCAAAGCATCACGTTTCTATATGCAGTATATCTGCATGGTATGAGATATCCTACTGTTGTAGTGGTGCTGTTTTAAATAATGTGTAAAATAGTTCTTATACCTGTGTGTGTGTGCACGTCTTGTTCAGGATGGGAGGTGATATGCTGGTGAATCATTGACTAGAAAAACCTAAAAATACCTGCTTGTCACTGTTCTTGTTCTACCCTTCTGTAGTCTCCAATATTCTCATTTTTTTATTCTAATTTTCTAATGGATAATAATATTCTGAAGAAAATCATATGCAAAAGTAAGACCATTCCCCTGGGGTGGCCTTTTGTTTAATTCAAACATAGAATCACTTTATTTCCCCACTTTCAGGGTTAACATTCTGGGAGGCTAAAAAGGACACCTAAGCTCATGAAAACTGATACAAAGGTCAATTTATTCTCTTCCTCCCCACTGAGTCCTTCATGTAATTAAATGTGCAGTACTTGAAGCTTACCCTACTTGCTACTCCTTTTTTTTGTCGTCTTGATTAAACATGACAACAGATCAATGGGAGAGTAAAAACAGGCCATTAAAAATAGGCACAGACTTAAGCCAAGTGTTCAGTTTCACTATGGAATAACAAAGCAAACCAAAATGTTCAGAATTTTGCTGAAAAGGTTGTTAAACTTGCTGTTTATATGCTATAGTGCCTGACAGATAACCTGGGAATGTTTAATTATGATTATTTTTAATTGGACAAATCTGGATGTGAAGTATATAGTAAGGGGATGGGTTGATTCGGTTGGGTGGCATTTTATTTTAATGTATTTTTTTATATTAAAGCTAGGAACCTTAGAACAATCAAAGAGGGAGTGGGATTGTATACTGGTAGCCAGAATATCCAAAGTTGTTGTGGGTAATGCAAACAAATTATGGAGGGAATATAAAATTTCAGTTTTCCTGTGGTTTAGCTACAGAGAAGAAAATAGGGTTAAAGCCTTTGTGGTGGAGTGATGATTATGCACCTGCATGACCTGCATGACTGTGGCTTCTTGCACTGTCATCTCCATCCATGTAGCACTGCAGATGGGCCATTAGTTTGATCTAGCAAAATTATGTTATCAAGCGTTGTACGTTTGGCCATTAATTCACCTGTTTTAATTTAACAGGTGTTTGGAGTATACACCTTTGTAGGTGATGCAGCAAAGTGAAAAATTCTGGACTTTCTGATGAGGAAATTTAAGTATTTGTACTTTATTTTGTTTTTTAACTCTTTCCTCCACAACTGTTGTCATGTAGCGACAATATTATGATTGCTTCCTTTCTTAATTTAGCAGTCAGTTCATCTTATACATGTTTTCAGTTCATGCAAGGAAATGGCTTAAGATTATCATAACCAAAAGTGCCAGATACCTTTCCACCATTCGCATTACCATTCCCAGAATGGTGGAATAGAGATATGGTCTGTCTGTTTCAAGAAGTATGTCTTTTGCGGGTAGAAAAAGATATTCTGATTTCTCTCCCCTTCATTTTGAGATATTTGGGAAAGGACAAATTTCTAAAAAATCTGGATGAAGAAAGGCGAGAAAGGGAGGGAGAAAAAAAATTCCCTGGACTGACCCTCCAAATTGAGGTTACTGACTCATGGGCTCTCATACATCAAGAGCTCTGTATTAGGACATGCAAACAAGCCCTAGGGATACTGTGGCATTAGTCTATGCCCTGAACTCAGGTGGTGGTGCTGTGAAGTCTGATATTTCTAAAGATTACGTAAGGTGTTTTCTGATTAACATGTCCTTTGTGTTCTGTCCCTTTCATGTAAAGTTTTGGGTGAAATGACAGCTTGGAGGTCAGTGTTTTGCATCATTCAGTTTTCCTGTCCTTCTCTTTTATTTATTTATTTCATCTTGTGCTTATTTCTCAATGCTGTATTGAAATATTAGTAACACTACTTTCTACTGCTTGAACCCCTGGGAAGTGCTAGTCAGAAATACTTGCTGTCAAGAAACCTATTCAAGTCTATGAGCTTAATGATGGTTGCAAACCTACAGCTGGCTAAGGCCATGATGCTGGACAAAATGGATTCTCCTTTTAGTTATCCTTTGAAATGGTCACAAAATAAAAGCCTTTATAAATATATGAAGTTTAAAAGCAGGTAGAATTTCTCTTTGCTTTCTTCTGCTCTGTCATGATTTGCAGCTTATCAAGTCTATGGGAGCAGAGGAATCTTATTCTTCCTTCATCTGCCTCCCCTTTACCTCTTTAAGAAGGGTTTGTGTATTACTCCATCACATCTATCACATCTACTTGTGGTTACCCATATATATATTGGGTGTGGATTTGTTTGATTGATAGGATGATAGCAGCCTCCTATTGTGGCTTTCCAGTCTTAACCTTGTTACTTACAGATACAGCAAATTTTAAAGGATAAATATTAGAATCTTTGCCACAACATGATATCCTCACATTTCATCTCCATTGCCACTGCAGTTGGCTTGGAAACTGTGTTTTGGACTAGACTGACCTGCTGAAGATACAAGTGAAGGCTGATGGCTTGTTAACCAGTTGAGACGAACATATGGTTAAAAAAAAAAAAAAAAGAAAAGTATATCAGACACTTTAACTCCTGTTCATATTCCTGCTCCAGCACAAAATGTCATTAAATTGTGATAGTGATTACACATAATGACTACTTGATACTTTGATTTTGCTCAAAAGATCTCTTTCATCTCATCATTATTTACACGTTAAACTCTGCTTCCCAATCTACATTGCTGTCAATTTATATGATGCATATACTTAATTAGCACTGATTAGGAGCAGGAGTGTGTGTGGGAGAAGCTATTTTGCTACATACAGTCATTTTATTAAGCCTTAAATATTGTGATTTTATGTGACTGATGAATGAAAAAGGTGCATTTGCAGCTTGTTAGGGTTAGCTTGGTTGCACCAATTTGGATGCAGTCCGTAAAGCTGATAGGTGAAAGGTACATGCCATGGTTGGAAGCTTCCAGAGAAGGTGCTTCATCTCTGCGTTTGCCCTGGTCTGGCATAGAAGGTGGGAGCTGCAGCTGTAACATTTTAAGAAGTACTAGCAACACAGGAAACAACAGGGAAGGACTTGCTTGAAGTAGATTGTTTGAATAGAAGGCTGAACATTAGGAACTCTCTACTTAAGCCTTTTCTTATATGCTCCTGTATCATCTGCCCAGCCTCAATAACTGAACTGGGAAAACAAACAAACAAAAAAGGCATTGAAAAGAAGGAGTAAGATTTATGGGTGGAAAGAGAAATCTCCAAAGCTAAGTTGGAGTGTGATACAAACCAAAAAACAGGACAAGGAAACAGACTATTTGAAACTTAAAGGTAGGGAGACTTGACAAGTGTGGAAGACCGTATAATTGGTGAGAACTTGCCTTCCAGGGCTGAAATTTTTAAGAATATCCATGTTCAGTCCTTCAGTCTTGGACAAATGGTGACAAAGAGAAGGTGAAAAATAGTGAACCTAGAAAGTTCCCAAATAAACTGAGTGTTTGAAAATGGACATCTGGGATAAAGCAACTAAATCCCTGAGGAACTGATGATACAAAATTAATTTAAAATATTTTTTAAAACTTCTAAAAGGGCCAGACATCAAATGTATTCTTTCCTGTACACCCCACCTGAATGTTTAATCAGGAGAGTACACAGAGGTATTGAAATCATCCTTCATAATGTGAGTTGTGTCTCAACATGAGAGAAAAAGTTATGAAACCATAGCAAGTGAAATGCCTCTTCACAACGAAGCTGACCAAAACAGAATTTTAAAAGTAGCTCACCTTACGCATAAAACATCAGGTGAACCTGATAAAGGAGCAAAGGAAGTATTTAGGGAGGTAAAGCTGTTACAAAAAAGCCACATGAATTTTCTGCGCTAACCTTCTCGACTTTCTCAGTTATGATACTTTCACCAGCACAGATGTTGTAAGGTCGGGGTTGTCAGTCTTTGTTTGGTCTGTCAGCCCAGATGTAGTGTACAGAAGCTCCAAAACTAGACATGTCACACCTACTGCACGAGAGTTACGTGATCTCTCTGGACTGCAGTTCTCAAGGTCTAACCTGCCTGCAAATGGGTTGGTTTCACAGGGGTAGTTTTTAAGTCTATTGCCAGGATAGGTGTGCTAGGTTTTGCTGTACAGGTTAACTAGATTAACCCGATCACTCTGTGCACCTTATGTCTCAGTGGGGAAGTGAGCCAACCTCATTGCTGTTGTTGTTCTCCTTGGAAGGCAGTTCTGAAGAACAATCCAAAGCTGCGTTGCAAGTGAAAGTAATTCTAGAAGGAACTAATCTATTGGATGCCAATGAATTGCCAGCCATGGATGAGATTCCTTCAAGATTATAAATAAAAATAGATGTGTAACTGGAGAAATAGTGACTGCTGTAACCTTTTGATGGTATTGACTTAGAATTGCTGTTTACCTTTCAGTACTTAATGTCAGGCGGGCTTGTTGCTTTACAAGACTAAGGTAGAGAACTATAGGCTAGCAGGTCTTAAGAAAGAATGTCTTTAGAATGTATAGGTAAATGCAATGTACTGGGAAAAGCAGTGTGGCACAGCCTTGGCAAAGGAAAGCCATGCCTTGCAAATTATTACGTATTGTTTTTTTTTTTTTGGGAATTGAAGCAGGTGGGCGAGGACAATACAGTCAGTATAACATAACTAGATCTTTTAAAAGAGTTCATCAAAGTGTCATTTGTGTCATAGTATGAAAAAAGATGCCATGTAAAAAGAGGTCCTCATGTAGTTTAATGATAGACTAGAAAGAAATAGGAAACATATAACTGATTTTCATGCTGGAGAGAAAACACTGTCAGGGATCTATACTGGTTTATAGGTTGTGATACATATGCATAAATGAACTGGAGAAGGTTATAAATATTAAAGTCTTCTGATGGAACAGTATTCAAGATAGCCCAGCTTGCACATAAGTGGAGCTGGAAAGAGTTAGAAAGATCATGCAGTAACGGGGAAGAAAATGGCATATGGGGAAGAAAATGAGTGCAGAACATTGCAAACAGAAAAGGTAATTCTACTTAGCTATGTAATACTGAACTTGAAATTAGCTGTCACTAGAAAAGGATTGTGACAGACTCTTACCTAAACATCCTTTATCAGCCACTGTTGGAGCAGTTGATGGGTATATGGACGTTTAGTATAACATCCTATTCTACTGTTATGCAAAAAATGGTACTGTGTTTTTTGTTTTTTCCTTTTTTTTAAAGAAAGTGAAGACTTAAGAATTATTTTTCCTTTCACTAAGATTTATGTAGAACATTGTCGTACTACTGCCAAAAGCGATAACAAAATAAATGAGCTGGTGCAGCTATTCTTAAGGCATGGTCTTTGTAAAATATTCTGTTAAGGGAAGCTGGAAGGGAACAGATTTGTGTAGATTGAACTTACAACAATGTAGTAAGAGACACATATTGCAGCTACTTTAGTGGTTTAAGTTTTTTACACAGTATTTCACTTGGGTCAGTCCCTCAGCATAGGTCATTGGGGATACTTATTATACCTTTGGATACGTTTATCAACAAGTTTCTGTTGACCAGTTTTAGTGTATGTAGTTGGAGAATTGGTCTACAGCAATATGAAAGCTGAATCCACAATCTAAAACTGTTAACATTACATAGTTGACTGGTAGGTATTCATAAGTTTGGCTACTGTGCATATTGCTTTATCTAATGATGTTATAAAACCTGAGAGATTTGCTGCAAAGAAGGTACAAGGACTTTTTTCATCTTTGTACTAGAGTGAGGAAGTGATAGATTGTTACTTATATTTTAAATGGCTGGAAAACACGGGAAAGGCTCAAGCACAAATTGTCACTGCATAGTGTTTTAAGTGTTCAAATGTTACTAAGTTCAGAGAAAGCTGGGGTTTGCTGCTGTTGGGCTTTGAGACTCATGATTGCCTTGATGTGATAAAGGAAGCCTGATAGGGGGATTGAAACAGAGCCAAAGAATTTCTCAGTCACAGCTCAGCATTTCATGTGCTTATTTTTCAGGTAAACAAAGAGGCCTTCAAGGCAAACTAATCTTGTATTTTGTCAAGAGTATCTAAAATGTAGATGTGTGTTATATGCTTATTCTGTAGCCATCTTCATAATATTTTAATATATAATTCTATTCCTCAACTGATTAGTGTGCTAAACTTGCCATTTCCAATCTCCAAATGTTATCTTGGGAGCATTCGGAATGTTAAAATACTCTTAAAGGAATTATTTTTATATTGGTAGTGTCTCTTCTCCATTTTAGATGATACATAAAATTTGAGAGATGTTGGCATTTTATTTTATTTTAGATATATTTAGTTTCTTCTTAAAACCTTTCCTCCTTCAGCAAAACCCAACTTCCTGAGACTTTACCTCTCATCCAGTAAAAGAAATCTCATGGCTTATGTGTATTTTGAAATACTAATATTTTCTGTGCATGCTACATTATACGAATTATGTAGTAAACTTATGACAAAGAGAGTACTAGAATGCAGTTCAAGTACTGAGCATTCCATAAGCTAGAGTTTGTTTGGTTTTGTTAAGAAGCAAAATTAAAATTTTAGAACTTGTTTGAGATTTGCCTTCCCCTCCCCTCGTGCCCCCCCTCCCCCAAGTGATAGGTAGAGTGAAACCCTTGTTTTGTTTTTGGTGGTTTTTTAATTAAGGTTGCAGTAATTTGTCATAGCTCTAATCTTCTATAGCAATAGCCATGAATGCCAGCACATTTGCCTTCTTTTCATTTAATGAGATCTGATACAAAAATTAGTACATCATGGTGATCTCAGAAGCAGTTTAAGAAAAATGGAAGCAATAACCAAATGCTAATGATGCTTCTTTTCTTCATTATGCCTTGTTGTGTTGTAGTATTTGAGCTACTTAGTGCCTACATAAGTACTAGTTTTATTTTGATGCTTACTAGGGCCAAATCACCTCAGGAACCTTTCAGTAATTTCATTATTAAAATAGTCAGTATTGTGTACAACTTCTGTTTGCTTTGCAGAAGTGAGACTGTCTGCTTAGATCTATTGGTACTGGCTGTTTGTGCTGACCAGAAGTAATTGCTATGTGTTTTTTTGTGGGTTTCCCACCACTTTTTTTGAACTTTGCATTACTTGGGAGCCATCCATTGAACAAGACAGGGAGCTGTGCCTTCTTCACTCCATGTTCCTCTGCTGGTGCTGTGTACGGTACGGTGTGTGTGGAAGGGCTGCTCTTGTTCTGCGGTTGGACTGTTGCTGTGACTCAGCCCAAGCCAGCATTGTCTAATATGACAGGCAAACTGTCAGAAAGAATACAGTCAAATGGAGAAACTGCCCCCATGGGCAGAAAAATCTAGCACAGTTGTGAAGTAGCATTAGTGCTGCAAAATGCTTAAGATGTGCTGCATGTTCTACAGTGGTTTGAAAATGGACAGCAGTCCAGGAAATCCAAATGCAAAGTGGCCCTGCACTGAAAGGGTTTCTAACACAGGTAAGGGTTTGCTCCACAGAGCCATTTCTAGCACTGGGGGTTTGCTCCCGTCTGAGTCATTCCCCAGGGTATGCACTGTTTTGCCCTTGACTTAGGAATTTTTTCCATTCCTGCATTTTCCGGTGCCTTGTCTTGTTCTCCTTGTGGGATAGGGAGTCTTTCTTGGTTAAATCCCTTGCAGTTAAGTTTGAGATGAAAGAGGAAGAATCATGGAGAGGAGGTAGGGGTCAGTAAACCTATGCTTCCCAAATGGAAATACACTTACGCTACAATATTATATGATGGATGATGCACCATACTGATACTACATTTTGTCCTTGATGTGCTAGTGGTGACTTGAGACCGTTAAGACTGCAGGTTTTGTTCAAGATTTCCTAATTAGGAAACCATGGCATTCAGTACTACTAATCTCTTTAGTAGTGTCTGGAAGAACTCTGTTTTTCAAGGCAGCGTTGCAGAAATTGCTCTGCTTGTCCTCGTGTTCTGCTTATCTCCATAGCCCTGGTGAGCAGATACGGCATTTCCCTTTAGCAGGGACTAACAAGTGAGCAAAACAGTGTCTGTATTGGAAATAGAGTACCACCAAAGCTTTGACCTAGTTCTTTCTGCATTTTCTTTTAACACCAAGATATTTGGCAATGTTTCTATGTGTCTTACTACAGCAAAAGCTTGTGCTTTATATGCTGATGCCTGTCAGCATGTGTTTCAGATCCTCATGCTTCTACTTACTAGATGAGATCACTGATAGTGTCTGGGTAGAAGCTCTGTAGGCTCAGCCCAGCCCCAGCCCTCCATTCTTATCTTTCTTTCCAGGCAATATTGTTTCTCCCAATGCTGAGTCCATCCAAGGAGAATATACCTTTTGGCCCAAGTGGCTGAGCATGGAGGGAGAGCAGAATACAACTGGACATCATCCAGATCTTTCCCTCTGTTTTCCTTCTTCTTTCTCAGCTGTCATAGTTTTGGGATAGAGCTTTCTGTGGTACATGTTCAATCCTGTTAACAGAGTCAGCTTTCAGCTATGATAACAAAGATTGCTTCTAGGGTCTGGATGCAGGAGCCCACTGAACTTGTAATCATTACTACTGAGAGCTCCTGAAGGCTTCTTGAAGGCATGACAGGAATTAGCTGCCTTCACTTTTGTGGGCCAGTTTTGAGGATACTCAGTAATAACCATGATGTGGAATAACAGAACTGAGAGGTTGAGGTTTACAAATCTCTTGACATTTCAGGGTTTTTTTTCCCTTTAGTTTCTTATAGCATAGTGTTTGGAAGGCTTGCTTGGTCTGGTGGGAGGCTTAGCTCTGGCAGTAAAGCTCACTCACTCACCAGAAGTAGAGGTCACCTACATGAAAAATCAGAGAATAACAATCCATCCTAAAAGGGTGTCCTGGCTGTTTTGTGCATCCAGATGAAAGATTTTGCAGGCTCTGGCTTGAAGTGAGTGTTAGAGCTTTCATCTGGGATGTGAGAAAGGTGACAGAGCAGTGACCATACCATGGGGCTTATAATGTAGCTGACTGCTCTGGTCTAAAATATACCTTCATATAATTTTGTGAAGCATCATGCCACTTAATTACTTTAACTGAAAATTTTGTTCTGTTTTTACTTTTATCCTTGTATGGAAGAGATATTTTTGGAAATTTTGAATCCTTCCTGCACAGGTCCAATGAGAAGTATGCTAGCCTTTGCTGTTGTTTAGTTGTAAAACTACTGTCCTGTTAGGACATGATGAAGGTGGCTAGCAGGACACTAGAAGAAAGCATTAGGTCAGCTGCAGCATTTGCAGACAAGCCCCAGACTGAAAGCTGTTAGGTCTCAGCCAATGAATCCTTCGAAGTAATGACTCTGTTTAAGGAAAAAGTGATAATTTTGTAAATCAGTCGAAAGCATATCTATACAAATATTGAATTAATTCAATTTTTCAGAACTCTGTGACACAGCTAATTATCTTTGCTGCTCTTGCTCATAAGGTATTTCTGTAAGGGAAAAAAAAAGCCCAAGGCTCTTCTCTCATTTCTCTCTGGTTGCTTTTGGTGTTCTCACAGTATGTTCTTTATGATAGAATCAATGGAGCTGAGTGTATGCATTGGGTCTTGCTTCAAGAAGCAAAGATGCACATTTTTTGCCCCCAAGTTTACAATTATTTAATTGTCTTGTTTTCCAGTTTCTCTTTGTTTGCTTAAATAAGGAAAAAGAACCTCACCTACACATCTTACTCTGGTAGTTCATAGCCAAAACTGGAATGCCTATCCCACATGGATATCTACCTTTTCATTCAATCCATTATTGAACACATAATTAAAAGTGAGCATTTAAATCACTGACAGATTATTCCTTTTTAGCTGATTAAGGACTCCCATCTTTTGCATCTATTGCATTTGCCACTCAGCATTTGTCTGTGGGCTGAGGTCTCTATAGTGCACTCCACCAAAACCTACACTTCTCCCCCTTCCAGAGATGCAACTCATTTGTGGGTTCTGCTTCTTTTTATGGTTTCACCTGCGGACCTTTTCTTTTAATTGTGGAAGCCTGCTTTGATTTAATGGAAGTTTCTGTCCTGTGAGAATGATAATGTAGCACTGCATGCTCTTTTTTCTGTAGTGATAATTTTTTGTAGGCAAAAACAATTGCATACTTAATTATCCTCATTAGTGGTTCTGATTTTGAAACTGATTCAAATGAATATCCCTTTGGCATAAAAGGTTGAGCACTGGCACATTGAATCAGAGTAATAATTTGAAAAAGCATAATTTATTTTTTTGTTCCTTTTGGTGGACATGTAATTTTATGCTCTTTAGCCCTAAAATACTGGCTACCATTACACAACACCCTACATGGGAAGCAGTTCTGCATTGGGGGATCATATACTGTGGAAAGAATTTTGGCTTTCTGAGTTATGCCAATTATTCAGTCACATGCATTAAAACTGCAAAAATGAACCAGTTCATCCATACTTGCTGTAGACCATACTCTTATTTTGTGTTTTTTTTTTTCCATTGCTTTGTAATGCAGTAGCAATCATAACAATCTAAAAGATTGCTTCAACATTAAAAAGTCATACATCCAAGAAATGCCTTTTATTTAACATTTTTATTTTTCCACATTAAGCCAAGTCTTTGGGATGACTATTCCAAGTAGGCACCTGTTAGAGTGAAATTGGAGAATAACTCAATTTCTTTGTACAGGACAACTTTGGGATGTTACACTTTTCAAATCGACACTCTCCTGATTCCCTCAGAGCCTTTGTATGAGGAAGACATAAATAAATGATAATGGGCCTGTCCTGGGATTCCTTCAAGCTCTCCATACCAGCTATATTGCCAACTCTTTCTTGTTCTCTTAAGCTCCCCTATCAGGAGGTGGGAGGAGGAGGAGGTCCAGGGGCAGAGGGAAGGCCCCTGCCTGCAACTGCCCCTCATCTCCTTACTCCTGGATGCCATCTTCCCCATTGCTTCTCTGCCCCTACACCTGAATGTCAAGTCTGGGAGGAATGCCTGGCAGGGAACAATTGGGATTCATTTTGTCATCTGGCTTCATCAGGGTCTCTGACAGCCACCACAAAGAGAAAGCAAGGAGGGTTTAGGTCAAATACAGAGAGCTTGGGTTTCAAAGTGCCACTCTCAGGTGCACTGAGTCTGTGCCCTTCCCCGACTGAGGCTGAGGCTCACACCAAGCCCAGCCTGTGAAGGACGATGAGCAGCTCACCCATGCAAAGCCCATGTTTGGACAAGTTGGTGTTTTCAGTGGTGAAAAAGATTCCTAACACTCCTTCTTGTTCACTGTTTAGGAGGCCTCTGTAAGAAGTATCAAAAAATTTGCCTTGTCAGAGCAATGGATGCTTCAGCATTTGCTGCTGGAAGATATATTTTTCTGGGTGGAGTGTGGGGGGAAAGAGGTTTTTCTGCTTATTGTTCTAATGAACAACTGTGATCTGATGAGTGAAGAGTCATCTTCCTTTTTGTAGATGTCAACAACTGCAGACAAAAAGCTGGGATTTTTTTTTCTGCTTTACTGAGCAGTTTACAAGAAAGTAATGATCGAGGGGGTCAAACCGGTTGATAGAAAACAAATGTTTTTCTGTTGACTCCATTGCTGACTTAAAACTGTTGTGGGTGGTGGTGTTTAATTGGTACTTTTATTTTTACTAGTGTAACAGTTTAATTTACTCATTTTTTGTTAATTATATTTGTAATCTCAAATCAGTTTGTGCAATTGATTTTATTTTGTTTTCCATATTAAAGCTATTTTGTGTTGATTTTAGCATTCTCTTATAATTTCTCTTTAGTGTTGTTTTCTCTTTTTTCCCTTCTTTTAGTTCCTTTTGGTAAGACTTACTTTGGTGTCTGGTCAGAGCATCTTTATCTAGCGCTGTTTTCCTGTTCCCTGTTCTTGAAGATACCTATCTTGCCTCCACCTGAAACACATTCCTTGTGTGAGTTGTGTTTTACCCTTCCTTCCCTCAAAGAGAGAGAAATATTCAATCCTTAACAATTTAGAGGGGCATGTGAAATTCCTGTCTGGAGTCAGAATCAAAGCCAAAATTGTAGAAGGGCATTCATCTTACCTTTTATAAAATTTATAATATTTATCAACCTTATATGTTAATCATTAGATAAAACCCCTAGAGGGAGACATGATCACAGATGGATTATTGTAATGCCTCATCACTCTGATCTTTTCACAATAGCTGAAGTAATTTCTCTAGGTCACTTGGCATAGCCTGTTACTTGATAATTGAGTAGTGATAACAATGTTATTGTTTGTATGTGTCTCATCACTTTTTTCTTCTTTTAAAATAAAGACCTTTTTATTATTATTTTTATTTAAAATTTGGCAGGGGGAGATGGAGGAAAGGAGAAAAGACCTAGCTAGCTTCCCCCCTCCCCCCCCCCCCCCCAAATTTCTGTCATGGTGATACATTGTGGAATCTTGGGGGAAAAAAATAGATTCATCCTAGACAGTGACAAAACTTGCTGGCATTGCACCCTAACACTGACCCAGGCTGTCTTTCTCTGGCTGTGTTCTGCACTGAGTAATCTGCATATATGTGATTGCATTTGTAGTGCTTCTGCTACTTGTTTGAAAGACACAGAAATGCACTCTGAAATGTTTCATTTATTAGTTCTCTGTGTGTGTTTGTACAAAAAAGATTATCATAGCATACTATATTATTTGGATGTCGACGAGGTAATAAACCTGTAGTGTGATTCTGTTAATTTAGTTTCCTTAAACGTAATTTATTGCTTAGATATCTTCAGCCATTTTCTTACAAATGTTTTGGGTTTATTATTTTTATTGTGTTTTAATGAATTCCATTAACTTGTCTTACAAAATATTTGTCTTTTATCTTACAATGAATAATCAATATTTTATTTTCCTCTGGTAACGAGCATTTCAGTATTTTTCACTGGCCATATGGAAATTGGGGCTTAAATTCTGTTCTTTAAATTTCTTAATTGTTTTGTTATATTTGAGTCCCAAAATGTCACAGAGAAGTTCAACCTCTAAAAAGCAAATGTATATTTTAGCAATGTCAAGTGGAATATTCTCCTGTAGATATGCATAATTTTTTTCATAGCTTTAAATAAAACAAGTTGTAAAGGCATTCAAAACAAGGAGAAACTCTACCTAATAGCTGTATGCTTTTAAGGGTTATGATCAAGATGATGTTTCCTTGCTTGCTTCCCATTCTGGTTGTAGGCTGGTGAAAAAGGAGCTGTCTCACTGATACCACATCTCATGAGATATGGGATCCTGAGGAGGTTCTTTAAAAATGCCTCCTTGAATCTTAGCACCATTCTGACTTCCGCCAGTCTTTATAGAGGAATGAAGGCAGTGGGCTGATGAACATTGATAATATGCAGCTGTGGCCTTGCCTCAAAGACAGTGGGTTGATTGACATGGATGATGTGCAGCTGTAGCTCCTTCCTGCTAAGTGGTTAAATATTACTGAGGATTGTGGGTTGGGTGGTTGGATGGAGAGGAGTGGTGTGGCCTGGCCTCGCCTCTGGAGGAAGGAGAAACAGTATGGACAGTAGAATCTGACTGAAGGTAAAAACCTTGTTGTAGTCTACTTGTTTTTTTGTTTTGCAACAATTGGTGCCCTGTGTGAGGCAAGCTGAGTTGGACTCCAGCTATGAGTCTTGCCAGCATTTTCTTCCTTTTCCTTCCGCTTTAGCAGATAATGTCTTTTCTGCCTCTCTCTTCTCCTCCCACGCCTTTTTGGGGGTGAAGGGAAACATCTTGATTGTCTTTGTTGTTAGTCTACTATTGCTTGTTATGTGCTGTGTCCCCCACCAAAGCAAAATCGAAACCACAAAAAAAGCCTTGTTTTAAAATTTTCTGAAATGGGGAGATGTATTGTGGAATTGCTAGTGTGAGGGCTAGCAAAGGATATGATGCTTTTAGACTAATGCGTGTGCCAAAAAGCCTGGACCTGCAACTGTAGACAGCAAGCATCCACCCAGAAGCTAAAATTATTGGGGTAGCTGTGCTAGCCTTCTTCAGTTAACTGAGGTCCTTGAGAGAGTTGTCCTAATATCTCTTTAAGTGGTAGAGATGGAGGACCAAGTGAAGTGAGTGATTTGCCCCAGATAATTGATGTCTAAACTGCATCTAAGCTGTGTTTGTCATCTTATGTTAGCTGTGCAGGAGGCTCAAAAAAGCTGCTCTCCTAACCTAGGCACAGTGCCTTGGGTGTCGCAGGAAAAGGCATCCTCCAGAAGGCGTGCAGGCTGTTGATTTTTTTTTTTTTTTTTTTTTCTTAAAATGTGTTTGAAGCTTGATGCATTGATGAGACTACCTGGGATCCTAGTCACTTCACTGATGAGGGGAATGTGTCTCATCCTGCTTTGCACCTGCTTTGTGTGGGTGAAAAGATGCCTGCAGTGAATTTTCCCAACTGTCAGCTTCTGCTGGAGTGTGTTGTCATGTCATGGTACAAAGTGATCCCAGGTGTCTACAATTCCAAGTGCAGACTGCAAGAGTCAGCACCAGGAGGGAGCTTTCTGAAAAATCAGTGTTCTTGGATAACTGATTTCTGACAGAGGGAAAGTTTAGACTTTATAGCATTCTTTTTTAATTTCAATTTTTATGTTTTTATTAAATTCCTTGGGTTTGCTTCTAGGTTTCTTGTGTTTATCTTGCTGGTATTTAACAATGACCAATTTTTAAATTTTAAGATGACAACTTGTATGTTCTATTAAATCTAAATAAACTACTTGATTGTTCCTAGTTCATGTCCACAATGTCACTGAGGAGATAAGGTCATGAAATATTAATGTCCAGGGCTGTGTCAAACCTGATGTTTCACTGTAAGATAGTTACGGCTATTGCTATAAACCTGCTGTGGTGCAGGAGAGTAGTCAATGCTTAATTACATAATTTATTTTTTCTACTTTGACTTTATCTAAATAATCTCGGTGGTCTCATTGCTCCAGACTTTCACTTTGATTAATATCTTTTATTTTATCTATATAAATATTTCATGCTGGATTTGATTAATCAAAGGGATGAGAAATAATTTTCCCTTTGTTTTGAAATTGTTACTCATTTAGGACCAAACTTTCCCCTTGCATAAGCATTACAGGAGTATTATTTAGCCTTTGGAAAGGACAGGGAAGGTAGTTGAAATGTAAGTATCAATTCATTGTTCAGAGACATTTTATTAATATTTTTCTATACGTTGAGTTGTCTATTGCCCAAAGTTTCTTCAGTTCTTTCAAAAACTGCAGAGAAAACCTGGGTTTTTAAGCGGTCAATCACAATATGGAAAACGGGCTTTGTAAGAGTGCACGGCACAAAAAGCCAGCTTCAAAAATAACAAGTATGTTCCTTAAACTTACTAAAACATGAAAGAGAACATGATGAAAAGGAAATGTACAACACCAAGCCTCTGCGTTGCATTCTGGCACAGTTGTACAGATACAGATTTTTCTAATGTTACATGCAAGCTCCATGAAAGTTTTCACTTTTGGTGTCGTTATGGTAAAGCTTCTTAAAGGTGAAGCAGTCTGAAGTGGGGCGTAGGTAACAGTGGAGGAAGGGAAGAAGAGGATCTCCCTTTGACAGATAGTTTCACAATTCACTTTTGCATGTCATCTTTCACCTTTGTTGCAGCTGATGCTGATCCTTCAGGACACAAGATCCTACGCAGAGCAAGCCCGAGCCTGATCCAGTATGGTAGTTAATGTAGCATCTTTTCTCTTACGACTTTGTGACATCTCTTTCTGCCCAGTAAAAAGTAGCATTGTGAAGCAGCAGTTTCAGCCTGTTCTGTCTTGTGTAACATACAATGAGGACTTAAAAAATAACAGCCTTAAAGGGAGAAATATCAGGAATGTTATTTGCTAGGCTGTTATAGAAGACCTTCAAGTCCACAATCTGTATATATGTAGGAACTACAGCACCCTGAAGATGTGGAGGAAGGTGTAACATGCCAGAAGAGAGTAAAGGTCACCTCTGTACAATCCAAAAAAACAAGCCCAATCCAAAAAACTATGCCAACAGGTAGAGGTATAGCAAATGCAAAGCCCAGCCTAGCTCTTTATACCGGTCTCTGTCCAGTCTGGTTACATCTACCTGGACTGCCTAGACAGTGCTCATTCTCACTTTCTGAGTGTGATCAACTTGCAGCCTCACCCACCAGCTTGTCATGAGATAAACCAGTTTACTTGATAGATTTCTTAAGTGCTAAAAGAAATTTTCTATCTGGCTGACATATTCAGCACTTTGCTAGGCACAATGCGGCTGCACTGTCTCCCCTGAAATGCAGGAACCTCTTATACTTTATCAGTCCATCTTATCACTTCATATGCTTGAATCTAGGGAATTTTGACTAAACTTGCAAAAAATGTTTCTCTCTCCCTCCCATTGTAAGTGTATGCATAAGACAATGGTATCTATCTAACCTGAGATTCAGTGTCTGTTGTCCTGTGTCTATTGATCTGATAAGCTGTTTATGTGCTCCTTTAACCCCATGGTTAAGGGCGCAGGTCTTCCCCTCATTGCCCTGAGGTGCTTGCAGGTGCAGAGGATTTGTCCCCTTCTCATTTCAGTTGCGGAGTCCACTGAGTGCTGCTGGGGTGCCAACCTCTTCCTGTTTCCCTCGGGTATTATTGGTTTCAGAAATAAATAAATCTTATTCAGGAGGAGTCTTTGACTTTCATTCCCTTGAACTGCTAACTGACATCATCTCTTTGGAAATGCTGATGTCACCTCTGTGCAGGCCAAGGGCAGTCACTCAGCCGCAGGGCACCTCAGCTCTGGCCTGGAGGTGCCACGGAGGCCGCTCTTGCACAGCAGGCTGCGGCGGTAGGCCTGTGCCTCTTTGCTTGGGCCCTCACGGTTTTAGCCATTGCTCTGGAGACAAAATACTTCAAAAACCTTGTTTCAGAGCAACACTGAGGCAGTTGGTAGAACAACCTGTGTGATTTTCCTGCCCCCCCCCCCCCCTTCTTTTCTTACCTTTTAGCCCCCATCACCCCCCGTGGTTCTTCAGGTATTTCTTTCACTGTTACTTACATACAGCTCTCCTCAGCTTTCGCTACTGCTGTCCCTTGCAACTTTTAGTCTGAGGTTGCCTCTGTTTACTGTAAAATATGGTGTTTAGTTGGATCATATTTTAACATTAAGTAATATATAATTACATACTGTCTTTGACTTGTCTCAGTTTCAGTTAGGTTTTGATATATTGCTTGTTCTGTTACTCGACTAATCACTTTCTTCCCATGGAATGCTGAAGAGAAATATCTTTTTAATTAAAGATTCTGAAATCCCATTTTTGTTGTTGAATGTATCCAAGTAGCTTACACACTGTTTTCCACCACAAAATGCATCTGGATTGTCAGTACTGTGTATATCTGTGTGTATTATAGCACTAAAATTATTTTCCAGGGCTCTTAGTGTGTTTGTGTCTGCCATTAAGATGAATGTGTACCAGATGCTGTTTTAAAATGAAGCACCATTGTATAGGCTGATGGATAGAAAGTTTGTCAAAAGTAGTGAAAGCTTCTACAGGGGATACAAAGCAGCTGGAAAAATTCATTGTTATGTGCTGCTGGTATGAGTCTCTAGTTCAGCTGCGCTGCATTTTGATTAGGAAGTTAGATTCTATGGTAGTGTCAAACATGGTTCCCGATATTCTCTATTTTTATGGCATTTGCAATTTGGTATTCACCTCTTTATTCTCAGCCAGCAAACCTACTAGTTTTATGTGAATGTCTGTTAAGAAGCAGTATAGCACAATAAAAGTTGGCAAATGTGAGCTGTATTTATTACTTCTATGTGAATGTCTTGTTGGCCAATGGAAATTAAAATGCCCTGTTAATTGTTTCACTTGTATTTTTAGAGAACAGCTTGTACAGCAGATGAACAATGCCAAAATTTTTTTTAGTTCTCTATTATGCTACCAACAATACTGATCTCTTGCTTCAAAGTACAACTATAATTAGAAATGCAATTATGTAAAAGTGGCACCATCTTATTCAGCCCTGCTTCTTCCTGTGCTTAGTCCTATTATGCCTATTTTTTCTTTCCAGATATCCAAGTTTCTCCTAGGGTTGTGCCAACTAGGAAGAATTTGTTTCTTCTGAAGGACTTTATTCTGTACTAGCACCTGTCTCATTTATAAGTGGGGTCTTATCAGCTTCAGTGCTGAAATGTCTTCTTTCAGAATCTCCAAGTGCCTTTCATCCTGCTCTGTGATGCCCATATTTCTGGCTGCCTCTTGCATGCCAGACATCTTTCCCTGTTGCTTTAGGAGGGGCTTTCTTTTTATATTTTTCTTTTTAGGGATTCCCAGAGCCAGTTCTGCTCATCTGGTCTATCCTGATGGTCAGTGCCAAGATAATATTGAGAAGATATTATCTTTCCAGCTTATATCTTCTCAAGATGTCAAAAGAGAGAAGGAAAAAATTAATCCATTTTGTACTCCAAGCTGCCATAAGACTAAGTGGCAGAGGTAGACAAGGCACTTCATGACTTAACGTTGGGATTGCAAGTTATTTCTTCAGGATAATAGCATCCACCTTGTGCAAATGAAAGTTAATCTTGAAATCTGTCTGAATGATGCTCATTTGGGCTTGCTGCCCTATGGTTACCTTTTCAAAAACTTACTCCTTACCGGACTTGCTTTAGAAAATCGTGTCAGCATCTACTGTATTCAGGATGCAGTGAAATATGCGTTTCTGTGTTTGTGTCAAGCACAATTGGCAGGATTTTTTACAAGTCAGCAGTATAGGCAAATGCGCAGCAGAGTGGTGGTATTGGTAATGTCTCCTACTGTTCACTGGAAAGTAAAAAGTATGCTTTATGCTGATATACTCTCAGACAGAGTGGGTTAGGAAGGTATTTTGGATGAAACATTGGGGAACCTTCAAGCCACCTGGAGCCTTCAAGCCCTCGGGGTGATAGCTGAATAGCCTAGGGCAGAAGTGTTCAGAAGAACGAGAGCTCATCTTGTCCTCTGACCAATACTGACTTTTTTTTCCAATGTTACGGAATCTGGGGTTAAAGGTTGGGAGTGGGACTATAGTCACATGGATGGAAGAACCAAGATCACCATAAGCATGCTTTGTGCCTGGGTTTATAGGTCTTTGTTAGAAAGACCTGAACAAAGTATCTAATGTATTTGTTAAGTTATATCTGTATTAAGTATGGATACGTATTATTATTAAGGAATTATGGGGATTTTTTTCATTGGTTGTTCAGTTCTTTTATTACTTTATAAATCATTTCGCCATGGAAAGACTGTAAAAATACATTTATAAATGCTAACAGAAACTGCCTGTGTTCCAGGTGGAAATTTAGTTGCTAGAGATTTCATGGAAGTAGATTACTGCTGGATTTTTGCTGGCCTTACAAAGAATGCTGCATCAGCAAATGCAATAACTATCAGATCTGTTTCAGTTTGCAAAGAAAGGGATTTCCCATTTTACTTTTGGATGTAGACCACTTAGTGTGTTTAATCTGGTGATGTTTTCTTCTAAAATGAGAAACATTTTATTAGAGATTGCGTTAGCATCCTGATGTTTTGATTACCTTCCCTAGGCATTGTGTTTGATCTTGTGGCAAATAACAGTCAAATTGGTTTGTGTAGCTGCAATTTCTTAAGTTTTCAAGGTCTGTTCTTTTTCTTTTTTGTCTTACAGTTTTCAGTGAAGATCTACACGCCAGTCTATATTTTGTCAATGCATCTCTGCAAGAGGTAGTGTTTGCTAGCACCACAGGGACATTGGTACCCTGTCCAGCAGCAGGGATCCCCCCTGTGACGCTCAGATGGTACCTAGCAACGGGCGAGGAGATCTACGATGTCCCAGGGATCCGCCACGTCCACCCCAATGGCACTCTCCAAATTTTCCCCTTCCCTCCTTCAAGCTTTAATAACTTAATCCATGATAACACTTACTATTGCACAGCTGAAAATCCTTCAGGGAAAATCAGAAGTCAGGATGTTCACATTAAGGCCGGTAAGTATAGCCTTTTATTGGGTTCAAACAGGCTTGAGGAGGGAGGAAGCTTGGGTGTTTCAGACGAATAGTAGCAGCAGCTTTGAATCAAAGATGGGCCAGAGGTGTAACCTCTGAACTCTTCACAATATTAAATAGGGGATTCTTCCCTCTCCCCCCCCCGATTTGGATTATTTTGGTGCTGAAAAGTTAATTTTTCCAAAGATCATAATAAGTTGAACTTCTGCACAAATATAAGGAAAACGGAACTAATAATGAAATCATTAATCAGACCATACTTACTTATTAAAGAGCTGGGAGAGAAAAAGATGCAGTGTTTAGATTTTGTGTAGGGGCTGGAAGAAAAGAGGAATGCTTGCCTAATCGCATCCTTTCTGATTTGCTTGTATTCATTTGTGCTTTGTTTTGAGAGAGAAACTTGTCTCCTGTGTAACGATTCAGCAACTGATGTTGGTCCATACGCAATGCTTTCATTTTAAGCTAAAAGATGCAAATGAGCATAATGGTTTTGCATCTGTTTTCTATACTGACTGTGTGCAGTTTTGGTCAGCCAGTGGAGAATTAGAGTGGGATCAAAATCAGGCCTTTTGTTACAACACATAAACACATGATTGCATAGTTTTTGAAGGTCTTGTCTATCCTCTTCAGTTAATTAAAATATTCAAACAAACAAACAAAAGCTAGTCTGGGAGCTGACCCTTGGCTAATGCAAATCCTCATAACCTCTTTGTTGTTGTTGGAACTATGCTAGTCTTTTCGTATCTTTCCTTTTGGAGATATGCCTTCTCAGGAGTTACGTAGGGAAAACTGAACAATTAGCAAGTAATTTGTCCACAACTCTCTTTAAATAAGAGAATGTATTCTTTTCTTAATGATAAATTAGCATAGAGATCTGTAGTTTGTAGACAATTAGAAGATGAATAAAATACAGGTTTCCATGAAATTCATGTGTCTTACTAAAATTTTAGTCTGGAAAAATGGGTTATCTTTTTTGCGTAAGAAGTGACTAGTAGAAGAAAGTTCACGTTATGTGTACGTGGATTTTCAATAATGGTGCATACTGCTTCTGCAAATGTTTAGTTGTCCACAAATCAAAAAAATTTGCATACCAAAGATTCATAAGAATGCATAGTAACCGACTTGATGTTTTGAACTCCGTTCTGGGTTTTGTGCTTTTGGTTTTACTTTAATGGATTTGTGGACAAGTTGTCTGGCAGAATTGTATTTGGAGAGGACACAATATTTTTGTCCTTTGTGGATTTGTTAATGTATCTCAATTTCGACCATCTTTTGATCAGCATATTTGCAGTATTAGTTTCCAGTTTTCTTGTTTATTAGATAAACTGATATGGTAGTGTAGGGGAGGTTAAAACTTGCAACGTTGCTAGCTAAGGCTCTGAACTGGTGTTCATTTAGTTGTAAAAGCATATGATGTGGATGACAGAATGAAGCTGGGTCTGTTGCTCAGCATTGACCCTTTTATCCATGGAAACCCAAAAGAAGTCCTCCTCTGCTTGAGAAATGAACTTCACAAATCGAAGAAAGACCTGAAAAAAAAAAGGCTTTGCAGTAGGTGGCTGTATCTGCTTGACTCATAAACTGATGACTCTTTTCAGCCAAGTCAGAAATGTCCCTTTCTCCTTTTTTCCTTCCCTTTTTAGCCTTTTGCCCCCGATTCATTCATTGTTCCATATGATTCAATCTCTCAGTTAATATGAGGTTTGGTTAACAAGTTAAGCAAATCCCCTTCCTTCATATGAACTGGTATTGTATGTCAGAGCTATCACTGTGCCCAATGGCAGACAATAGCTGTTAGTATTTTTTCCAAAGGCCTGTGTAGTCCTCCAATCATAGGAAAATACAGTTTTTGACAGTCTTCTGTGTATAGCAGTAAGTGTATTTTACATTCGGATGATAAAACCTTTGTTGCTCAAATACAAAGTGATAAACTTTGTGTGTAACTTTCAATTACGTTTCTGTTCATGTGAAATCTGTACACAGTTTCAGATTGGGCCTAATTAGCACAATTTTGGGAGGAGGCTTTTCTAGTCTCTTTTCTTCTCCATCTCCTCCTCCTTCCAGTGCTCTCCAATAGCAATAGGATTTCCTAGGAATATAGAAGCAATCAATGGAGCATCAGATCATAGTACAGTTATATAAAGAATAATATCGCTCTACCTATTCTCACAGTCGGCTTGAGGAAGTCTGAAGCTCATATACCTACTTCACCGAGGTTATGGGTAGCAGATACAAGGATTCCAGCTCACAGATGATTGTAATTGTGGTTATGCCTGTAATTTTGCACCTAATGCAACACACATCCCCAACCTACAAAAAACTATAACCCCCACACCTAGACACTCAAACACAATCCTCTTCCAGGCTGGTCCCAATATCTCCATTTCATCTTCAAGCTTTCCTGTGCAATCTCAGCAGGGAAGAATATATCTTTTTAGCAAAGGCTGAAATTCTCATATAAATTCATGATGCAGGGACCTGGGATTAAAAAAAAAAAAATATTAAAATTATCTATGATCTAGAAAAAACTGAGGGGCTTCTGAAATCACAATAATGTAAACTTTTTAAGCAAGGAAATGAATAAACCTCTTTCCAGTTGTTGTGCCCCACATGTGTTTGCTTTTACGGAAATGATCAACAGGGCAGATTTTCAAAACTGTCAATGGTTCTGTAAAAATAGAAATAGTCTTAATAGTGTGCTAGGATATTGCTGCTAACAAGCCTTTTCTGTAAGTAATGGCTGAAGCATGAGCATTAGACAAAAGTCAGCCTCATTAAGATGATCTATGTTCCATTCCCTCCAGTGTAGAATAAGATTAGGGGGCTGCTTCATCACAGGGCAGCTAGTATTGTAAAGCTGCTGCTTTAAAGTTGCTTGTCATACCAGTTCAGCACTTATAATAGGGGTTAAGAAGCTTAACCTTTGATTAAAAATAAATTATTGACTTTTTAAAAAACTAGCAATGTCTATCTTATAGAAAATTGATTTGTTTTGATTTTTAAAAAAATACTTAATTTATAATTAATTTATTTACTTTTGGTTTGGGTTCCTGATGTTACATTGCTGCAGTCTTGTTTGGGATGCTGAACCTCAGTCTTCCTTTTTGCAATGGTAGCACTGGACCTGAAAACCCGATGCTGTTTGCATTTGTGAAAACTACAGTTACGTTCCAGTACTCTGCCTTTCTTTTTCTTGAAATACACTGGAAGCGGGGCTGACATTTAGAAATTCCAGTGCTTCTGGTGTACAAAAATACTTTTGTAAACTATGCAAAGGATTTACTGATTCTTCGGTCTAGAATCAGTGTGGTTAGACGTATTTATTAAAGCTTGGTGTATGTTTGTGGGCAGGATATGCAGGCAGGAAATGTCACCGTAATGTGGCAATTCAGCATTGCTGGCTTGGTTACACTGCTGCACTGGGGTTGTTCTGCCCAATAACTTTTACCCTCAGGCATATACATGCCTCAGACACACATGCCATTTTCCAATGCATTCATCCCTCTCTTCATTGAAACTGTTTGTCTCTTCAAGATGTATAACTTTGCTCACCACCTCAAGATACGTAACTGTTGCCTGAGTTGATTTCTTATTTTGCCCCTTGACCTTATGGTTCTGTGAAAAGTCTATGTTGCTGCTTGTCCTTCTTGTCTTACCCACTTACTGGCTGTAGTAGACAAAATCTGTTTCTTCTCTGCTCTACCACCTTCTCCATTAATTGTTGCTCATAGGATTTTTCACCCCTCATTCTTCATTGAGTTTTTTCAGAGCCAGGAGCTTCCTTATTTCCCTTCTCCTACCCAATGCAACTTCATTTCATCCCAGCAATATTAGTTCGATGTGAAAGGTTTCTGCAGCTGTTCTTTTTTCTCTTTGTCCATTAAATTATTTCTTCCAGATGCTACACAAATCATATTGTGGGTCTAAGTGCCCCCATGCTGTTTTTTAATACAACTCTGATTTATAGTTTCTGGTTTCTTACCATTAATCTATTTCTTGTGGTGCTGGTCAATTGGATGTAGCTCTTACCTTACCTGCTATCATTTCTCTGTGTTTCTGAGACACCTTGCTTTTTCTCTGGCTGTCACCTCCATCGATTTTTCTCCTTTGGTTCTCACTTCTTCAAAATCCTAAATGACACTGACCTTCTCTTCTACCCTCTGGATGTCTAATTTGCACGCAGTACTTGTATGTACTTTGTACCCTTTGATAGAGCAGAAAACAATTTGCGACGGGAAACGTGGCATGAGAAACAAGACAAGTAACAGGAGACATAACACCATCTACCCATATAAATATTCAATTCTTACAGAAGCCTTTCTCCTTGCCCTTAGAATTAGGTAGGGGAAGAACACAGAAATATGGTGAAATGCAGATTTTGAGGAAATGAAAAGATGTGGGATTTCTTTCATATTACTTTGCAAAATAATTCACAACCTGAGTAACCTTCTTGGGGCAACTTTGCAAGGCTAACTGAGGAAGTGGGTGAGATGTGTGATTATGAGTTGTTTAATGAAACATCTTCTTCTGTCTTCAGTTTTACGGGAACCCTATACAGTCCGTGTGGAGGACCAGAAAGCCATGAGAGGCAATGTAGCAGTGTTCAAGTGCATTATCCCCTCCTCTGTGGAGGCATACATCACTGTTGTCTCATGGGAGAAAGACACAGTCTCGCTTGTCTCAGGTAGGCTGTTATGGCTTTCTTTTCCAATTGGCAATGGCAGCTATGATTCCTGGGTCCCACCCCCACCCCCACCCCCCACCCCCCCAAATGCCTGATGTTTACTTTAAGTCAGTTATAGCTGAATGGTATGTCATCCTTCTAGTAACGTATTTCATGTTAGCATTGCTGCATCCTTATGACTATATGTGACATGAAGGTTTTAGACAGCCCTGCTTTTTCTAGCATGCTTGAGGGGAAAATAACATGTTTTTTGTTTTATACCAGACATAAAACCAGCCTCCTGGTGCTGTGGCAATGGATTCACATTTTAACTTTGATAAGGAACTCTTACGTACCAAAGAAATTGTCATAATGTGTCATAAAGTGTGTGTTGGCTTGTAATTGTTTTTCAGCAGTAATGTTAAGTATGGATTAGAAATCCTGAGTCTAAACTTGTTCGATTATGTTTAGATGAAGGGGTTGGAGCTAGAGGATCTTTATGGTCCTTTTCGTCGCAAACCATTCTATGATTTTATAACACTGGAGGATTAGGCACATGGTAAACTGTGCTGTAAGCCAAACATACTGAAGTGAAACAATCTATTCTAAAACAGTTATATGCGTTAATACTGACAAAGTGAGGAAATGTGAGGCATTGTTCAGGAAGTGCAGAGAATTCAAGCAAAGAATATCCAACATTGTAAAGCATAGTACATATCTAAGTTTTATATTACATGCAGCGCAGCTGTTACACATACAAATGATTTATGCATGCAGAAATTTGAAATATATTGTTCCAGGGTAATGCAGAATGGAAAAAAGTAGCTTGAGTTAAATGTAGCTGCAGAGTATGTTTAAGAATGTGTTTGTGTTAATGGTTCTACAATTTGTAGAAATGCTTTTGTGCTTCTTAGTATATCAATAATTTCTTTCCTGAAAAATGTGGCATTGATGGAAATGTCTGTTTTTATATGACTCATAGATTTTATTTCTCTGTGTTTTATTGATTCCTTACGTAAGGGGTTTTTTTCCATCTTTTTATTATTTTTTTTTTAAATCTATTTCAAGTAGCTTTCTAAGGATTTAGTAGATATTTAAGTACCATCTAATTCATGATCAGTTGTCCTGTACTACTGGTGCACTGTTTAAGCTTGGTAAATTCACTTCCTTTTTATACTTTGATATGGCATATTATTTTTGTCATTGAGCAACTGAAACTGAGTATGTTTCCATGAAGAGGTCTGTAATACCTGAGTTGTAGAACTCAACAACACTTCAGCCATTATAGTCAGGACGGTGTTGTATTTAAATACACAAATACGCTTTCCATTGACCTCTTTATAATGATGCAGAACTATGCTTAAATTATCTAATGCAATAGTGCATGGATGTGTTTACTTTTCTTCATCTTAAAGTAGGCTACTACATGATGCATGTATGTCTGTATGTGTGAGTATTGGCTGGAGGAAAAGAATGTGTATACCCGCATGGTCAACTGTCTTATTTTTTTTAATAAGTTTATTCATTCTGTATTATAAGAAAACATGGCTATTTTCTCTGTCAACATGAATTGCATCCTCTCAATCTGATTTTTTTGACTTGAGCATTAGTACTTAGTAGCTGTGTGGTATCTTTGAGTGGCTCAATGCTGCCCTTCACCCTGGAATCAGGAATAGGGCACACAGGTCTCTAAACCTTATTTTAGGGAAGAAAGTGTGGCATTTCTACAGACCATCATGGCTGCTATTTTAAGGTAGTTTCATTCTCGTTAGTCTATATTGATTTTAACCCCAAACGTTTTTTGGAAAAATGCGTTTAATAACATTTAACTATATGGACCTGAATTTATTTTTTTTTTCCTTTAGTGCAACTTTTGACTGTGGTTTACTAGGCTAAATCATTAAAAATCTATTGCAAATTTCAACACTTACAACCCAGTTTCTAATTATCTGGTAATCCCTTAATTCAACAGTTAGAAATCTACATGGAAGTAAAATATAATTCATTAAAACTGATACTATTACAAATATCAGTTTATTGCATTTGATGGCATCACAGAAAAGACTTCGTTTCAGAGACAGAATCCCAAGTTAGATTACAGGTCAATGCTATCTGTCATGCAACGGCAAAAGTAAGGCAGGAAAACATTGCTCCAGTTTAACCACAGTGATTGCAAGATTTGTTTGTTCACCATTTATACTCTTTAACTGCAGCTTAATAGTGAGAGCATTTAAAAACCAGAACCCACACGTGTTTCATAAAACAATTGCCTTGAGTTTTACCCATAATCAATTTTGCAATAATGTGCCCATGAACTCAAATGGTAGATATTGATCAAGCCTGTCCTCTTAGAATGCCAGTGCCGATGAATAGGTTGCAAGACATAACACAGCTATTGAGCTGTTTTCCACTAATGATCAATATTCTGAGGAAATGCATACGCTTGCTTATACAGCCACAGCTAGCATGGGATTTTTTCTGTGTACGAGTCCAGATTCATTGGTATGCTTTTTATCTCACCATTTAATATTGGAAAACATGGAGTTCTGATTTGTTTTGTTCTAGTTTATTAATATAACCAATTTATTGGCTACAGACTAACATCAGCAAAACTGAGAGCCATCTTGAAGTGAAACTTCTACTGTGAAAGAGCAAGAATATAAAAAGATATACACTCACAGAGCGATGATTATCATGGTTTGAGGTGGACAAGGCTTTTGTGGGAAAACTAGATAGTGTTTATTTGGAAAGAAAGAAAAGAGGAGAAGGAAAGGGGGAAGAGAGAGAGGAGAAGGATGAGAAGAACACTTTCACTGACATGATATATCTGTTTTAAATAGAAGATACAAGTAGGCCAAGAAACTTACACTACAGGTGGGAATCAGAGACCCCCTATGACAGGAAGCAGGGCAGCTTTTCAGTGAGGAAGCTCTTAATGCAAGTGGTCCAACAGAGAAGCTTTTTTGTTGTTTTTGTTGGTTTTTTTTCCTGAAAGGCTTAAACACCAATGCAATACTTCCAAGTACAATTCAGAGTAAATATGTCATGTACCTGTCTATCTATATCTCATCCTGACTACTAGGATAGTGAGAACTGTAGATGAACCAGAATCCTTTATTTCAGCTGCTGCTTACTGATATATATATTCTCTTTTTATGTAAACGTAACATTTTAAAGAAAAAAGTGAAGTGTTTTTACTTTCATAATGTAAAAAAACCCCAAAACTAGCTTTCTAGAAAGTGTTTGAGGTGTTCCTTGCTTAAGATGGTGAGATTTGTTTGCTTCTGTAACAGTGTATTATCCTGGACATATCTGCTTTTGTCTGTATGCTTAGCTCTTGGAGAGCACAGTGATGTCCGTAGTAATCAAAGCATGTAATAAATGTAGCTGGGTAAAAGCATCTTCTGTTTCCTGGCTGCAATTTTGTCATGCCTCCAGCTTATTGTAAAGTAATTGGGAGCTGAAACATACTAAGACATATTGCTAGAGCATTACCAAGGAGTGTCCAGATGGGTCAGATGCCCTGTTCAATAAAGGGGAAGGTGCTGTGTTTGGAGCCAGAAATACTGACTTCATAGAAGTTTCCATGTGCAAGGACAGTTGTGAACTGAAAAGGTGTGCATGTGCTTGCCTTTCAGGGGAACAGCTAAATAATTGACAATTTGCTCCTACACATTGTCTTTCAATGTAACAGCAAATCTGAGGCCAAAAAGCTTTTTCAGGGTGTCCTCTAGGGGCCAAGGTAGCAGGAAAAACCTTTTTAAAGGAAGGCAAAACCAGTTACTTGAATGAATCTATTCTGAGGAAAAATACAAAACCCCAACTTCCAGCAACAAATACACAGAAATCTTTTCATACTGGAAAGATCCATCTTGAATAACAGTTGTTAGATGAGGTATTCAGGCACCTCCACTGGATACAGCTGTGTTACAAACTCTCATGATAGACAAGGACAGACCTCTGCAGTTGTCAATCTGCTACAAATACATAAAGTATATCTTATTTGCCCACCTGTGTCTTCTAGTAAAAACAATCAGACTTTCCAGTGTTGTGTGTCTTGCCTAAGAAACT